>NW_024543076.1:32930000-34130000 GCF_018167655.1 Microtus oregoni | reverse complement strand
ACATCAATTTGAGGCAAAACCAAGCTCCTCCCCCTGCATCAAGGGGAATAGGTTTCCAAAAGCCAGCTTAAGCACCAGGGACAGGTCCTGATCCCACTGCTAAGAGTCCTACATACAGATCAAGCTACACAACTGTCACACATATTCAAAGGGCCTAGGTCAGTACCAGACAGGCTCCCCCTAGCTGTCAGTCCAGAGTCTGTGAGCACCCACCAAGACTAGGTCAGCTGTGTTCCCATGAGTCCAGATCAACTATCTCTGTGGGTTCTCCAGTCATAACCTTGACCCTTCTGGTGTCTACAATCTCTACTCCATCTCAACAGGATTCCTGGAGGTTGGCCCAGTGCTTGTTTGTAGATCTCTGCATCTGCTTTCATTAGTTACTGGATGAAGGCTCTCTGATGACAATCAGTGTACTGACCAGTCTGAATACAGGAGAAGGCCAGTTCAAGCACCCTCTCCACTAAGGCTACCAGTCTTAGCTGGGGTCATCTTGAAGATTTCTGGGAGTTTTTCTGGCACAAGGTTCCTTCTTAACTCAGAATGTCCTTCCTATCAAGACATCTTTCATTATTCTCCTTCTCTGTTCCACCTCCAATCAGCCCAACCTGATCCCTTATGTCCTGATCTCCTCAAGGGGAGAAAAAAAAATTGTGATTGGGATGTAAAATAAATGAAGGATTTAATTAATTTTAAAAAAGAGAAGTGAAATGAGGAAAACCACCTTTAATATAGATGTTTTGAGATGGGAAGATACATCTTTAATCTGAGCCACACCTTCTGGGGACAGCCTATATAAAGGCATGGAAGAAGGGAACTTTTTTCTCTTTGCTGCTTGCCTTCACTCCATTTGGCAAGTCCACTGCTGGCATTAGAGCCCACTTCTTTGGGATTCTAGCATAGACTGAAGACCAGCTGAGAAATCTGGGCTTGAGAACTGAATGATTGATGGATTCTTGGACTTTTGCAGATAGCCATTTTTGGACTAGCAGGACCACAAACTTTGAGTCATTCTAATAAGGCATATGTGTGTGTATATATGTTTGAACATATATATATGCATATATGAATATATATATCATATATATTTTTGAACAGATATTACATACTGTTCAGGGTGAGGTTGGGGCAGGACGATGCAGGAAGAGTTAGATGGAGGAAAGGGGAGAAATGATGCAGGTACAGTATTTATACATAAAGTTCGTTTTATAAAAAATGGAATTTCATAAGCCAGACTAGCTGAGGGGCCTTCTCCTCACATAGGTGAGTAACTTAACCTCTTTGGGTCTTAATTAGTCGGTTATGTATGCTAACTATGTATTTAAATGCTATAATAATTTACCAAACTTTTAAAATTATTGAATATGCTAGCTCATGCAAACTTCCTGGCTTCTACTATTCATCCAAAAGGGAACAGGTATTGGTATTACTAAAAGGATGTTATTGATAATCCTAAGATAATTTTTAGTTAATTTATAAAATAAACAATCCTTTTTAAAGAATTAAATGAGACTACACACATACACCAAATATATTCCCTGACATTATATACCTTATAAACAACTACTAATAGTAGCATAACAAATTAACAGCTCTTGTTATTTTTTAAAATCAGAGATTTGTAAACTACTGAGTCATCTCTCCAGCCCTAAATCAGAGATCTCTAACATTCTAGGGTATTTGTACTAAATTGTAATTGGATGTTTCTTTCCCAACCACCCAGTCCCAAATAACCAACCCAGAGGCTGAATATTACTTATAAATGGCCGGTCAATAGCTCAGGCTTGTTATTAGCTAACTCTTACATTTAAATTAACCCATATTTCTATCTGTACGTTGCCATGTAGCTTGGTACCTTTTCTCAGTATGGCATTTTCATCTTGCTTCTCTTCATTTGCCAGTGACCTCTGACTCTGCCCTTCCTCTTCCCAGAATTCTCCTAGTCTGGTTCTTGAGGTCAGTCTCTTCCTGCCCAGCTATCAGCCAATCAGCTTTTTCTTTTTAGCATAAGAGAGTAATACATGTTCATAGTGTACAAAAAGTTTGTTCCACAGCACTGAATAAACTCAAAACACTAATTTATCTTCATTTTTAGTGTCCCTACTTAAAAGTGTATCAAATGTTTTGCTAAATACAGAGAATAAAAGTAAAAACTTTCAGATCTAAACAGTCTTGTTCATAATAAAAAATTAATTGGAAAACTATATTAAACCTCAATTGAGTCTGACCAGGTTTTGGGTTTAAACATAAATTCATTCTTTAAATGTTTGTAGTCCTTCCTTCCTATTTGGTACAGATGCCTCTAAAGGTTTCCTGAGTTCCATGAAGGCTATTCTTGGTTGTCAATTTATTTACATCTGTAACTGACTAAAACCCAAGTGGCTGGGTACATCTGTGGGAGATTTTTTTCTTAATTATGTTGTAGTTGGAGCAGCGGGCTGCATCCCCGGCACCCGGCTGCCCCCACTGCTAGCTTTACCCGAAATAATTACACGGACTGTATTCATTAAACACTGTTTGGCCCATTTCTATCTAGCCTCTTCTAGGCTAACTCTCACACCTGGACTAGCCCAATTCCAATCAGATGTGTAGCACCCCAAGGTGCGCTTACCAGGAAGATTCTAGCCTACGTCCATCCTGGGTCGGAGCTTCATCATGTGTGTCTGCCCAGGTGCGGGGAGCATGGCGTCTCTGCTCCAGAGAGCAGAGCTTCGAGTCTGAGCTCACTTCCTCTTCCTCCCAGAATCCTGTTCTGTTTACTCCTCCTACCTATATTTTAACCTATGAGGGCCAGCCAAGCAGTTTCTTTATTTTTTTAACCAATGACCTTCCTCCATCATTTCCCCTTTTTCTGTTTAAACAAAAAAAAGGAAGGCTTTAACTTTAACATAGCAAAATTACATATAACAAAACAGTTATCAAGTAAAAATTACAATATTTATATCTATTTTATCTTTATCATAACTAAGGAAAACTGTAACTATAACTAACCATTCTTCAACTCCATCAAAGACTCCAGAAGGATATAATATTATCTAAGTAAACAAGAACTAAGAAACTTCAAACTCTAGAAATGACAAAGACATCTTGCTGCCTGGACAGTCACCCAAAGTTCTTTTGTAACATTGGGGCATCCATCTTCAGCCTTCAGGCCCATAGTATCCAGTAGATATTTTCATCAAGCAGGAAATTCCAAAGACAGTTCAGTCACTTTCTGCTGTGTCCTGCAGAATGTCTCGCAGACTCTTTCATGAGTCAGGAACCCCGAAAGACCATCTCACCTTTAGGCAAGTTCAGCAGTCCTCTCTCTGCAGGTTCTCTGTGTCCAGTTCATGAATCAGTCCAGGCAAGAGCAGTTTCTTGCCCAAATGGCTATCAAACTCCATAAGGATCCTATTCAATGCCCATCTTCCTCTTGAAGTAGCTGGTGCTGCCAGGAACAGACGTGTCTCATTGTCATGAAAAGCCCTAAATAATTAAAACATTAAATGCCATATTCTGCAGCCTTTGAAAGATATGAAGAATGCCTATTTAACTGAAATATATCTCTATATATTTAGAAAATCTAACTAACATGATTACAAGCTTGACTATTATTGATGATTATCCATCAACAACCTATATTTCCTAATTATACATTACATTTCAAAAATGAACTGCACAATCACAATACCTTAATCAAGATCAGAAATACATATACCTATAACAAAATTGACTGTAAAATCCATACCAATGCAAATTATTCATATCTATATCATATCCCCCTTTAAATGTAAAAGAACATTTATAAACGATATTTTGGGAACATGGGCGCAGTTTTTTTTCTCCAAACTGCTTCCTGCTGAATGGGGGCACTGTTAATCAGATCATTTAGGGTGTAACCTGTGTGCCAGGTTTATCTCAGTTGGCAGTTGAGTGAAGTAATTTTTTGAGGGTGTTCACAGGAACTTTTCGGAAGGTCGTGGTCTATCATACCATATCGGGATAGATGCAATCCACAGGGTCTGGTCCTCTGTGAAAACAAAAGAAGACCCAATCCAAAGCATCATATCCTTAGACCCAAAGTTTGAAATCTTAATACCCTTATATCCATTCTGGTTTAGCTTGGCAGCCCATGTAATAAAATGTCTCTCTGTACTTAGTTCCTTCACAGTCAAAAATTTTAAAGAAAACACAATGTACATAATCCAGACTCTCTGTGAATTTTCCATTTTTACATGGCTTATTTTTCTTTATTTCTTTTTATCTCTTAACTATCTGTACTGTCTCTTTAAAGACTTTACCTTTTTTTAACCCATTAACTTTATTCTCTATATTCTTTTTCTTCTCTCTCTCAAGCCTACGTACATTCATCCAACAGTGTGACTCATTTAGTGGTGAATCTGTCCTATTGTGAATCTGCATTTTTTTACTATCCAGGAGCACTTTTGATTTGCACCTTTAAATCACTAGGCGCTTAAGAATCTAAGCTGTGACATTCCTAGGTCAAAAACAGGTACTGCCTGCTGGCCCTGCCCAGTCCAACATGGTGAAGCCGCTAGTGCCTCTGATCCTTGCACATTGCACTATTAGCATGGCGGAGCTGCTTGTGTCTCTGAGGTGTGGCACGCAATGTCCCCCTTTTAGGCACACAGCAGTCTAGTTGCCATCAAACAAATCGTAGCACTTTACTCCAAATGCTCCATTCAAAAGCTCTGTCTCCCACAGGAGCCAGACAGAGATTGCAATGGCGGCACAGCCCAGAAAGCCAGCATTTTAAAACAGCCAGTTTTTTCCTGCTGCTGAGTCAGGAAAATTTCAAAATGGAGGACGTACCATTTTGTGCTAGTTCTGGGGCCACCAGGTAGGAGCAGCACTCAGCACTTTAATTCTGAGACTGAGCATGCAGCACAGAAATTCTTTTCATCCAAGTTACAGCCAAATCTGACACGCAGAGCACAGCGCAGTATGAAAACACACCATGCCATTCCACCTGCCTAAGCCTGATTCGGCCGTCTGACCAGGTGCAGTTGGGGAGCGCTGAGCCATCAGCACGGTCTCAGAGCACTCTCCTTCCGATCCCAAGCGGGAACACAAACATCCAGTCCCATAAAATCCATTGAAATGCTTTAAAGCCAGAGTTTATGCTGGCAGCAGAGCCCCAAGAAGCTGCGCTTTAAAATGACGCAGCATTTTTTCTGCTGCTGATGCCGAATCAGGAAATCTCTCTACAGCATGCCACCAACAAACAACAAAAATCTGTGTTAAACTCTCTCACCCTTATTTTTAAGACTTCTCAGGTTTTTTAAGTGGATTTAGTCTATCACGTCTGGGCGCCACTCTGTTGAAGGAGCTGCGGTGGGCTGCGTTCCCACCCAGCTCTGCACGGCTAGCTTTACCCGAAATAATTACACGGACTGTATTCATTTAAACACTGCTTGGCCCATTTCTATCTAGCCTCTTCTAGGCTAACTCTCGCACCTGGACTAGCCCATTTCCAAACAGGTGTGTAGCACCCCAAGGTGCACTTACCAGGAAGATTCTAGCCTACGTCCATCCTGGGTCGGAGCTTCATCATGTGTGTCTGCCCAGGCGCGGGGAGCATGGCGTCCCTGCTCCAGAGAGCAGAGCTTCGAGTCTGAGCTCACTTCCTCTTCCTCCCAGCGTTCTGTTCTGTTTACTCCTCCCACCTATGTTTTAACCTATGAGGGCCAGCAAAGCAGTTTCTTTATTTTTTTAACCAATGACCTTCCTCCATCATAATTAAATCTTCAAAGTGGGAAGACCACTTTTATCCAGATCTTCGGATATGGAAAGAGATATCTTTAATTTGGGCCACACCCTCTGGTGGCAATCTATATGAAAGAAGGAAGCTCAATCTCTCTCTCTCTCTCTCTCTCTCTCTCTCTCTCTCTCTCTCTCTCTGCCCACACTCTAGATGGAAAGTCTACTCCTTCACTGGCGTTAAAGCCTACTTTTTCAGAATTCCTGTGTATACTGAAGACTAAATAAGATATTCAACCTCATGAACTTAAAAACTACTGGATTCCTGAACTTTCCATTGGTAGACAACCATTGCTAGACTAGACAGACCACAACTTGTAAGCAACTCTAATAAGTCCCCTTTCTAGATAGATAGATAGATAGATAGATAGATAGATAGATAGATAGACAGACAGATAGATGACAGAGACTCATTCTACAAGTTCTGTTTCTCTAGGGAACCCTGACTAATATGTGAAATCTGTTCTACAGACACTGTGCAACTTGAAAACCTTCTGAACATCTCACCAAATATTGTTGACCATGTCCATATACTTTAATTGAAATTGCTAGTAAAAACCAGTAGATGTGCTTAATTAGGAAAAGCTTAAATAGAAGCAGGTAAAATTATTACATTTCTTATTAAGATTACAAAGCAAGATATATTAGAAGGTTAGGCTATTTTGGAAAACTGCAGATAGCTTTGACCTGTCTCTTCTACAACGTATTACACAGATCCATTATTTTAATGACATTACACTGATTGTAATAACTAAGCAGGAGGTAGCAACCACTCTGGACTTGTTCATAAGGTATGTGTACATGAGTGTATGGGAAATAAATATAGTCAAAATGTAAGAACCTTCTACATCAGTGAAAGTGTTAAGAGTCCAGTGACATGAAGCATGCAGATATATTCCTTCTAAATGGCAGCTAAGTTGTCACACCTGGCTCCTATGGTCATCAAGAGAAGAACCTAACACTTCGCAGCCTTATTTGGATTCTGGATGCAGCACGTTTTTCAGTTGCGTAAATTTTCATCTCCTTTTCAATCACACCAGAGCATTTTTGACCCTACTTTAGCTGTGATTTTTGTTCATAAACTTGATATGATCTGGAATCAACTAAGATACCCAGCTCAACAGGTCTATGATGGTATTTCCTGCAAAGGTTAACCTAGGGGGAAACCCCTTTCTCGGAGGTCTGAAGGAAAAGCGGGGCTGGTTTTGCCTGCCTGCTGCCTGCTGCCTGCTGCCTGCTGCCTGCTGCCTGCCTTTGATCCTCACTAGTAAGTACCTGTGGCTGACAGCCTCTTCACATCAAAAGTCAGTTTCTTTGGATTTCCAATGTAGACTGAAAATTACTGTTCTTCATAAATGCTCTAGGCCTTCAGTACCATATTGGGGCTCTTGAGGTAACCTACTTCATGCATTGAGCAACTACTATCTTCTCAATCTCTCCAGTGTACAGATAGCCATTATTGAACTTCCCACCCTAAATCAGACAAGTCAATACAATAAACCCCCTTTGTAATATATATTCATTTTATTAGGTATTTTCCTATAGAAACCCTAAAAAATATAAATCAATCAACCAAGTAAACTATTAGCACTATTTTTTTAGGTGGGATTATTACACCATCCCATATACCACATGACTTGGAGAGTTCCTACTTTGGAAGAAGATCTAGGCTGCTGGGCTCTACCACTCGGGCCTTATGTTCCAATAACCTTAACAGTACTGGAGGTGTCAATAGCGGGTATATATACTGTTTTGAGCCTTTGGCAAATCCCTGTATGTAGAATAAAGATGAAGCCTTTAGGATTTTGGAACGAGACCCTGCTATTATCTGCAAATAATAATTCCTGACCTGCTATTTTGGGTCTTAATGGAAATGGAATGCTTGACAATGGACCATCAAGTTGCCATCTGACCTGATCCATCCATAAAGAGGTGGGTGTCATATGATCCAACAAGCCAAAAACTTGGATTTCACAGCAGAAATGCATCATCACATGAAAGTAAAATATATGCTTGGACCCAAGCTGGTCCTGAAGACTCAGGTAAGTTACATGAAGAAGTCACCAATATTTGGTACTACACAGCCAGAACTCTCTTGATGTTGCCGTGTCCTTTGATTAAGGTCAGTGGGAGTTTACAACAACCCAATCCAGAAAGAATAATAAATGACCTAGACCCCTCAGAAGTGAAGATATGAATCATCCCTCCATGTAAATAACAAGATCTGGTGATGATAGTAGAGGGACACGGAATGAGTAATAGAGGAAAGAGGTTATAGTTAGTTACCAGCTAAGTTCATGGGACCAGTTACAAAAACAAGGATTGTAATTTATATGAGTTTCTGTGCTGTTCTGTTGAGAGTATGTTTGTAAAGCCAGTGGTGGAGGTACACAGAACTCGGGAGGTAGAGGCAGGCAGATCTCTATAAATTCCAGGCCAGGCCAACCTGGTCTACAGAGCTAGTTCCAGTACGGCAAAGAGAAACATCATCTCAAAGAACCAAAAGAAAAAAGAGAATATGTTTGAATAAATATTCACATATATTAAACAGATATTTGATTTCTTTCCTCTACTTCTTTAACATGTAATATAACATCAATTGAGGTAATATATATGTTAAATGTTGCAAATATATATGATCATTTTTAAGTTATGGGATATTGAAAGATTAAGCCTTCCTCAATGAACTTTACCACCTCTTCTGAAAAAATAGAATGTTTTCAGTTGTATATGGAAAGTTATATCATGTTAAACACAACTATGACCTTGCTATTGTTTTCATTTTGAAATGAAACATGAAATAAGAAAATGTGATTAGAGTCAAGATGACATAGGATGGATGTGTGATGATTAACACTGACTGTCAATTCGATTGGACCTAGAAGCCACTAAGAGGCATGCCTTTGGGCAAGTCTCTGGGCATTTCCAGGAAGACTCTGATCAAGAGTGGTTCTTATCGTCCATCAGCAGCTCAGATACAAAGAAGTCCACGTTAAAAACAAGTGTTCCTTGTTTGCCTACCTGCCTTTAAATTTCTTCCATTTCTAATGCAGAAGTATCAGAGTAAAAACAGTCCGTTAGCATCCCCTTCAAGTTCTGTAATTCTAGGTGTGGTAGAAATTAGTACTGTTTTGCCTGCGTCTCATCCACATCGTTTCTTGTACCCTCATAGGGTGTAACTCTAAGGCACTAATAAGTACATTAAACTCATTCTGCTGCGCTTGAAGCTCCCTTCAATGCTGTGTTATTCACTTATGACTTAACATGGATTCACTTCTATAGAACAGTATTCCTTTGTACGCTATTGTGTGGGCTCTCAAGATGTAAAGTCAGTACTGGACGGGAATTGTAGGGGTTTACTGTGTGTCAGTGGGCATGTGTGTCTGAGCAGGAAAAATGTGGAGGTCAGAGACCAGTCTTCAGGTGTTCTTCAGGAGCCATCATCTTGAAACAGGGTCTCTCACTTAGCCTAGAGAACACTGATGAGGCTAGTATAGCTGCAAGTGAGCCCAGGGTACCCACCTGTCTCTGGCTCCCTTGAGCTGACCAGCAGACCATGATTTTTTTTTTAATCTGGACTGTGGAGATCAACTCAGGTCCTTGGGTATGCAAGGAAAGCACTTTAAAAACTAAGCCATCTCTCCAGCCTGAGAGTTAGAACCTTATACACTAAATTGCATGATTCTACTGACTGTAAAAGATTTGAGACCTCAAAGTGCAGATGAGGCTGGCTTTCCAGTGGCATACAGACATGACATTTTATTGGCAACACACCATCTTTCTCCAGGGTTACTCAGTAGTTTTTTAACAAAGTTATATTGACTTTTTTTGTAGTGAAACCTAAGAGCAAATGAAGCTTTCTTGATGTGGGGTGTATTTCTAGAGGCTTGAGGTTTCTCTATAAACTCCAAGTCCATGTGTGGTTCATAGAAAATGTTGGTACGATTCAATCAGCTTTAGAAAACCTAGATAGAATTTCAAGCAATTAGGAACAAGAGAATAAACGTGCTTTGTTTACTTTAGACCAGCTCTGTGGGTTTTGAATTTAGAACTGAACAATTGGGGTTTAAGTTCCATTCACAGGAAAAACATGATTTGCTGATGGAAAGAGGGGGGGGAAACCCTTGAAGAAAACAATTTTACTTTGGAAAAATACAAAACTGGTTCATACATGGGCTCTAGGACCCAAATTCACTGGCCAAGAAGTCATCTGAGAAGAATCTGAAGAAACTGTGAACATGGTATCTTAGGACTGGCTGTCACTCTCTTGTGAAGAGAATGATCAGAATATAGAGAAACGTGGAAGCAGTCTTTGCAGGGAAGAAAATGTTAACTCCGTCATATGTTTTTGGGCCGAATTCAAATTTTATTTTTTAAAACAAACACAGAATGTCTTATGAACGTAAGCAGTTGGTGATCAGAGCATTGTCAAAACTCAGCTGAGCACATTCCTTGTATAGCGTTCCTGTGAAGCAGGTGACAGAATCAGTGTTCCTGCAGTTCCAAAGCAGCAAGTCTGCAATGAGCTGGTAAGGGCTGAGCCCAAGAATGCTATTCAGCAGGGTGAGACCCCGAGTCCATCTTCCCTCCGACATCTTTGACTACTGCAAGCTGAGCTGATTCACAGGGATGAAGAGACTCTAATGCTTCTAGCTTGAGCTTATGTTTTTCCTTCCTGGCATTTCATAAATTTTGATTGGAATATTTAGTGGAAGAAGTAAATCTCAAAGAAGTACAAGTTTTAAAAGAACTGTTAACTGGCAAATTAGAAGGAAAAACCTTGCACTCCTACTAAGAGTATGGAAAAGAGGTGGGGCTATGAGTACTGGTGGATGCAGCTAACTGGGTGGTTAAACACCAGACTGGGGCAGGACAAAGAGGATGATTCAGAAATGAGATTTCCATCGTGGCTCATGTATAGACTTGGATATCCTCCCCCTCCTAGAGAAATAGATTTTTAAGCTTAGGATAGAAATATGTGTAAAACTTCAAAAACAGATTACTAAATCTTAAACTTTTGAAATAAGTCCTACTACCTAAAATACAGCCAGATTCCTCTCTCACAAGAGGCAGAGTAGAAAACACGACATTTCTAAAGATGAGTTTTAGATTAACAAGGGCCACAGTTCCACGGGATGCATTTGGAGCCAACCCAGCTGCATTCTACAGCCAGCAAGTGCATCTGGTTTTCAGATACAACTGGACTGAGTTAAAGGATGAGGTGGAAGCCATACGCATCCTGACAGCAGGTGAACCTTAGTGAAGCCAGCTAATTTGAGCTGATCTTTAAGATTCCCCAGCCCTGCTTGGAGGGGCAGCCAAGGACCTAAATGGCTGGTCTCCGTTTGAAATTCTTTGAGTACATTTCTGTGCAAACACTCAGGGAAACAAAATGTCATGTTTCCTGGAACTTAGGTTAACTTGAATGTTACCTTCAGAAAAGTTCCAGACTTGACCCACATCTATAAAAAGGGTTGGAAAATGTTCGCAAACCTTTTCAAACTGATTGATTGATAAGTAAATTGAAAAAGAAGTTTGTTGTGCTTTGTTTTTAGTTTAAAATGTTGCTCCAAGTCCATGAATTCTCTGTTATTAATTCAATTAGCAAGGGTGAGAAGCTCACAGCACCTGAGAAGATTCCAAACAGAGAAGAACTGAAGTAAAAGGTAGACAGAATTGTTCAAAAATTCTCCTCTTGAATGACTGAACTCGTGAAAAGGGAACAAAATTCCAAAAAGAAACTTGCGAAGTTCCCTAGGTTATAGGGGACAACGGGAGCCCCAGCCTGCCCTCTAGGCCTCACCAGTTGTTTTTCTGAGGGATTTTTAGTTTCAATCACTTACTGAGTGTAGTCCTCTGAATCCAGCACAAAACCTAGAATTCAGAAATACTGTAGCATCTGCCAGTGGGAACAAAATGACAACAGACTCAGGGATTGATTCAATACATTTCACTCGGTACATTTTATTCTTAAGGAAAGCATAAACTCTAATGAAAATTATAAATTTACCAAAGAAGAGTGATAGTATTTTCTATATTCTTTTTATAACTAAAATATCCAAGTGTGTTACCAAGAAAATACACTCTATCTTTCTCAAAAAAAAATAAAAATAAATAAAAATAAGAAGCTTAAAACTATGTAGCGTGGGCTGGTCTTGAACTACCAATGTACCTGCTTCAGCCTCCGGAATGCAGGGATTATGGGACTATAGATGTGTGTCACCATGCCCACAACTTTCTCTCCCAACCCCATTCGTGCTCTTCCCCCTCCCCTCCTTGAAGTACTGGGGGTTGAAAGCTAAGCATGCTAAGTAGACACCCTACCAGCGAGCTTTCTCCCCAACCTCTATTCTTCTTGACAACTACGTTCAAAGATGTGAAGTCCCAGTCTTCACGAAAAATATTCCTGAGACTGCAGCTTCTTACTTGGAAATGCACCTCAAGAGAACAACCAAAAAACGTTACACTACATAAAAAGCATAACTAACCTCAGGACGCTGGAAAACAGCAAAGCCCATCCCTCCGCCCCCCGGGGCGAGCCTCGGGGGGGGGGGGGAGACAGCAAAGGCATTCTTTGGTTCATAGGTACATGTAAACAGTGTCTACAGAAATGCCCACTATTGCTTTCTCCTGGATATCCACAGCCTCCAAACCACTCCCTCTACAGAGAGACTGCGCCTACAGAAATCAGCTAACCTTGCCTCCTTGTCCAGCTGTATGCATGCAATAGACACTGAGCTTCTGGGGTGCTGGTCTTTCTCCATCAGAGAGCCCAGTCCACCTGATTTCAGCTTCTTTCTGTGTCTGTGTGTCCATGTGTTTGTCATTCCTTCATTCCCTCACCTCCCCAGTCAAGTCCATCCATGAGGTCATGCAAGGACCTTATTCTATTCACGTATAGAATAAGCTCTTGTTCTATACGTGATTGTAGGCTTTGCCATTTTCCTAAGGGCATAAGGCTTTGGGGTCATTGATACAGCTGTGTCCATGTCAACAACAACAACAATAAACAACAACACACATATACACACACTGAGATGTCTGGAATCCCACAGTATGCATTTTACCTTGGTAAATAGTCTAACTGCAATATTTCAGTGCTAGAGACTTAAATATACTGGATGAAAAGTCGTTTGTGTTTTTGACTTTTAAATGACTTACGATGTCCTCAGATTTCCTTCTTGTACTACCAAAATAAACAAATATACCAAATTATTTTTACATTATGTTAATTCCAGAAAATAGTTATTTTGTTCTAGAAAGATTTCTAGATAATTTCTTAGAATTGATTCTAAACAAGTTTCCTAAGTAAAAGGTTATTTTGTATATTTTAAAGTTGAATTTTAAAGTGGAAAAGCACTAGATATAACCTTTTCATAAAATAACTATAGGGTAAATGATGTCTTTAAATGTGAAAACATGAATAATTGTAAATTAAATTCTAGAAAAAGCTTGCAGCAATGTTATCAAGAACATGGAGAACACGGTTTTAGTTACTGCTCCCAGCACCAGTGGGAGCCTCTGCTCAGTGGCAAACTACCTTTCTATTTTCTTCCATTAGCTCCACTTAGCATTCAGCTTTGTAGCTATTAACATGAAATATTTCTTTCATGAACAGCAAAATTCATTATTTTACACATGAATATATGAAAAGGAAAGTCTTATCGTTTCCTCATGCTTTTTGCTTTCCCTGTAGATTTAGATAACCGTCAGTATCAGTTAATTTCTTGTGCCTATAACAAAATACTGGACGAAATCAACTTAAGGAAAGAAGGGTTTATTTTTGCTCTTGAGGGGACAGGGTCCATCACGAGGGAAGGGCGCAGTGGCCGGCAAGCAGAGCAGTCGATCACATGGCATCTGCAGTTGGGGAGTGAAGCCACATGAGTGCTGATACTCACCTGGATTTCTCCTTCCTTCCTTTTTATTCATCATCATGGATCCCAACTCACGAGTTGATGACATCCACATTCAGGGTGGATCTTACCCACTCAGAACTCCCTGCTGAAAGCAGACCCTTGCTGATATACCTAAAGGTGCAGCACTAGTGCTCTAGGTGTTTCTTAACCCAATCACATTCATGAAGAATTACCATCAAACTATCTGTAAAATAAGATAGGAAATAAAATGGCAGCCACTACATCATCTCAATACAATTCTCCTATTCTGGAGCTCTAGGAAAATAGATAACCTAACTGCTGGTGTCTTTGTTGGGTTTTGCCTCAAGTAACCCTACATTTGTTTTATAAAATATTTTTTTAAATGTATATTCTCACCTCACAAACAAGGTCTTCAAGATCTGCAAAAGGGCCTTTCCCACCAAAGTCCAATCCTCCCACAGCTCTCACTATTGCTCTGGCTCCATTCAAAACTGATCATCAACCAGAGGTGAATCTGAACACTCTTCCAAGCTTCAGAATCCAAACTGGCCACTGAAGGCCGCTCCTCTTAAGTAAATGTTCCAAGACATAGCAACCGGCCTATTCTTTTGGAGATGATGTCCTTCATGATCTGTTTCACCTGACCATTAAACCTATCACTGAGGCACTCTACGTCTCCTTAGAATCTACCTTCTCCTCTGACACATCTTCTCTTCTCAGGCAAGTACATATCACTTCCCTCTCTCCAGGTCCAAATAGCCTATCACTAAAATAACAAACGACCTTCAGCAGAATGTTAAACTGACCAAGGTCCTTGCTATGTTAAAACAATCCTAAGGCGATTTCTTTTCTATATAAAAATAATAAAAACTGTTCTCAATCATTTTTACTTGTGGAGGTGAAAAGTTATTGGCTGCATTTGAAATGCCTGAAGCTCTGATATGTTTCAATAAAGATGCCATACCTTATTGTAGAATCCTCACCAACTTTCACAAAATCTCAACAGGTGAAGTGAAATGTGTCTTTCCTGAAAGGAGAGGTTATGCTGGGTGGCTTTCTGTTAACCTAACACAAGCTAAAGTCACCTGGGAATGGAGAACCTTAATTTAGAAAATGCCTCCCTAAGATATAGCTGTATGCAATCCTGTAAAGCATTTTCTTAGTGATTGATGTGGGAGGGCCCAGCCCATTGTGGGTGGGGTCATCATGTACTGGTGGTCCTGAGTTCCATAAGAAAGCAGGCTGAGCAACCATAAGGAGCAAGCCAGTAAAAAGCACTCCTCCATGGCCTCTGCATCAGCTCCTGCCTCCAGGTGGCTGCCCTGCTTGAGTTCTTGTCCTGAGTTCCTTTGATGATGAACAGTGATGTGGAAGTGTAAACCAAATAAGTCCTTTCTTCCCCAAGTAGCGTTAGTTATGGTGTTTTAGCATAGTAACCCCAACTAGGACACTGGATTTTAGAGTGTATTCAAAAAAATTCTGTCTCATGCACTAGAACTGGCCAGGGCCAGTAATGGTATACAGAGAGAGCCCTTAGCTCAGATCAAGAGCTGCATGGGCCCTGGCCTTGTTTTTGACTTTGGATATTCTCTAGTTCCAGAGCTTTCATGTAGATCCAACAGGTGCCCTTAGGAATTCCAGAAGCTGCACCTGTGGGAATGCCCTGGACTCCAGTGGGTAGGTCTCCCAGGAGAGTGTCTAGGCAGTCAATTCTGTCCCACTGACAAGCCCAAATTTTCACCATCATTTAGCAGTTTGCTAAAATGGTATTGCTGATACACTTATTGAGAATTACTCTCACTCATCAGACACAGAACTGAGTTCAGAGTTCTGAGACACTAATGGTTACCCTTGGATTTAAGTACCATGTGTGAGCCCACTGCCTCTTTCACATGCTGTATTTAAATTCAGCAATAGTAATGTATACATACATCAATAGTTTCTTTTTGCTAAAGGATACTGGCCCATTGTATAAATAGAACAATTTGTTCATCTATGATGTGTATTTGAATGGTTCCTAATTATTAGCTATAAACAGAGATATCATTCCTGTGGGATAAATAATAAGAAGAGTAAAGCTTTTAGGTGATCAAGAATACTTTACCCTTCTAAGAACCTGCAAAACTTTTCCAAGATTGATGTAAATTTTGCCTTCCAGCCAATATTCTATAAGTTCCAGTTGTTCAGTATCCTTGCCAATAATTATTATTACTGGAATCCAAATTTAACCCTTTTGTATGATAACAGAACTTGGCTTAGAGTGCCATATTAGTAGTTACTATGTTGGTATGATTTTGACACATGTGATTTCCAGTTGAATCCAATTATCTCATTTGTTTGCTGAATTAAAGTCAAGCATCTTTCTATGTTTTGCAGTGTCTTAAGTTTTGAATTGATTTTTATTGTTAGTGTGTATATTATGACTACAGTTATGACTGGATTCATATGTTATGAATATTGTCTCCCATTCTGTGGTGGGCTTTCCTTTTTCTCAGTACTGTCTACTAGTTTCTGTCAGTTCTCCCCCCAAAAGAAAAGTTTGTGAAGGATATTTAGGGTCTTATTTTTTTTCTCTTATTCATCTCTCTTAGATTTTGACACCAGGGTTACACTGGTCTTAGAAAATAATTTTGGAGAACTTCCATTCTGTTTTCTGAAAGGTACGTGTTGAGCTTTGATTACTTATTACTTACTATATGGAGAGATCATCAATGACTACTAAAAAAATATTACTATGAATTAAATTTCTTAATGGATGCAACTGAAAATTGTTAAATAAGTCACACATCGAAGTCTAAGTTAAAAATTGGGGGTTTGTGACTTTTATATATGTGATTTTAGGTCACAGAACTAGAAAACTGATCCTGAGAGGGGAAGAAATCCTAAGGAATATGGGAACTAGAAAGTGTAGCAGGGACTGAAGGATAGTCCAGCCAGTAGCGTGCCTGGCCAGCAAGGAGGAGGCCCTCAATTTGGCCTATGCGCTGGTCTAAGGGTGATATCCTGTGTTCTCGGGTATCTAGGGACTTGGTCCCCAGTTGGTAACACTGTTGGGTAGGTTTAGGAGGTGGCACTGCTGGAGGAAGTATGTCAACGAGGGCAGACTTTGAGGCCATTTTTACAATGCAGTGTTTCATCATCTTCATAAAAATGTTTTAGGGACTGGAGAGATGGCTCAGTGGTTAAGAGCATTGCCTGATCTTCCAAAGGTCATGAGTTCAATTCCCAGCAACCACATGGTGGCTCACAACCATCTGTAATGAGGTCTGCTGCCCTCTTCTGGTCTGCAGACATACACACAGACAAAATATTGTATACTGTATACATAATAAATAAATATTTTTTAAAAAATGTTTTATGAGCTAAAATCAGTGTCTGCAAATGTCATGTTTATTAACATAGAAAGTGTTTAATAATTCTATGGGTAATGTTATTGACTATCGAATTCTTAAATTCAAACTGTAGTTTAATCTCATACAAAAAAAAAAACTTTACAAATACACAATGACCACATCCCCCAAAATGACTGATTGGGGGTTGGAGCATAATGTGGCTTTTCCCTTAGCATGGAAACCCAACAGTTTACATTGTATTTCACTTTCAACTTCAGGTTTTCACTTGTTGCACTGCAAGCTTAACAACACTCTAATGCTGAAATTGAGGAGCCGAGGTTTGAGTGATGAGTAAAAGCTAAAGACGAAGCACACACAAGCTCCCCGATGTGGTTTCTGACAGGACACCTGTGGATGAGACAATCCCTCTACTGCACAGGAGTCGATCACTGCCCATCATGTGTGTTTTGTCTCAGCCCCGCATGGCTTTACCATCTCTTAGCAGGAGTCTGATCTACTTTAGCCCCTTTACCTTCCTAGCTGTTCTCTAGTACTCCATCCTCAGCATCTGGCTTCAGCTCATGTCAGCGACAAAGCAGACATCGTTCCTGGGTGTTCTGTCTTCCCAGCCCTCCAGTGAGTTCTTCCTCTCCGTCTTGTTTCACTTTTATAACGTAACAAATAACTAAAACAAACTACTACCCTTGAACTCTATTCCATTTTTCTCAAATGCCTTAAAGTTCACTGCCTTACCTACTAAAACCACTGTTTGGAAGAATTTGGGAAGTAAGACATTCTGATGGTAGTGCAGATAAAATAAATGAGCCGACATTTGATATAGATAATATGCAGCTGAAGTCTAAACGCTATATCTATTGCATTAATTAGCCTTTTGTGTTTTATGGTGGTATTCTTCTCTGAGATGAGTTACACATTCACTCAGCTTTCCTTGGATATTGACTTTTACTTTGTCTGTGAACTCAAGGAAGATGAGAACAATGAGATCTCTGCTTAATTTGCTTAGGTCAGGGTAACACTGAAACTGCATTCAATTTCTAGTTGGTATTTACAACAATAACTAGGATTACTGAGGTTAGAAATGCAGGTGCCAGTTTGTATATTCATAATCCATACCCAATTAAAGGAAGAGGAGTAGCTATGTCAAAAACCGAAATTACCTTGAGAGCAATACACGAAACCCACTAAAGACTCTGTGTTCATCATGAATGTGATCTAAGTGCCCAGCTGCAAAAGATCTACTTTAATAACCAAGATCAATGACTCTTCAGGCTGCCACTCAGTTTAGCCATAATCTATATATTTATTTATTTATTTATTTATTATGTAAACAATATTCTTTCTGCATGTAACCCTGAAGGCCAGAAGAGGGCACCAGACCTCATCACAGATGGTTGTGAGCCACCATGTGGTTGCTGGGAATTGAACTCATGACCTTTGGAAGAGCAGGCAATGCTCTTAACCACTGAGCCATCTCTCCAGCCCCCTAATCTATATATTTAAATGGACTCAGTGACTTACAAGAAAAGCACGCCATAACTATAGGTCTTCAAAACTGCGATGCTTATTTTCCTCTAATTACCTAATTGTCTAATAGTTTTTGTTTTCTTTCTTCTTCAGGGCTGGGAAATGTTGACAAGTGCTCCACCCCGAGCAACATCCCCAGTCCAGATGTTTTCATTTTTAAGTGAAAATATGTAATTTTGAAATATTTTAATTAGTTCTTTGTGTTCCAGAAAGCATTTATTTTCAAATTGTTTTATTGATCTTACAGACAGAATAATATCTTGTTTTTTCCATGACAGTCAACAACACCATCTACAGCTTTGACATCAACAGCAATAATTATTAAAACTTGAGCAAGCAGTTCACAAGTTTGAGAATTGAAAGGCATATAATGGCAGTAACAATAAAAATAGTATGCATGTGTGTTAAGACAGAAATAGATGATTCTTTAGTGCCTCTGGCACTTTCTAAGTGTGGCATTCACATGAGAAGCACATTGGCCAGTTACCAAAGACCAGGAAAAGGAGGATGCATTAAAGCACCTCTCTGGCTAACAGCAGCTGTGCACCTCCTTAGTTTGACATCATACCGTGCTGCCATCACTCACAAAGCATAAGAAATCAATACTACATTTGCCTCAAGCTTTTTCACAGATGAATAATCTTGATGAAGATGCCCTCACTTCAGAAACTAAGGTTATTAATGTTTATCTTCTCTTGAAACCTAAGACATGCAGAGCCTAATGGAACACAATCTTAGACTGCTGGGTAAACAGTGACATCTAGTGGTCATGCTGCTATCGCTAGACAAGTGTTTTTAAAGCAATTAAGTCAGGAACACCTACCCAGAAAATACTGAAGGGATACTTCACCCTTAACATTGGTACACATCTGCCTCCAGATATATTGTATAAGAAAATTATAAAGATTTCCCAGTGATTTCCTGATTCCATAATGACATGTTCTAAAAGAAAAGCCAGTCTTTAACAATCCATTTACAGGCAAATTCCCTTTGCAGATTTGCTTTGTTTTTGTTTTTTTACAAAATTTCCATTGCTCCTTCTTTGTGCCTCACTTTTTATTTCTGCAGAATGACATAAGAAATTCTGAATTACTGGTCAATTAATTCTACGACTCTTTTACAAACACAATGACGTCAATGTCCTACAACAAGCAAGTTCAAAGCAACATGGGCAAATAGAAACAGCAGAAAAACGTGCTGCAAGCATATCCATTATCACTTAGTTTAATTCACACTGGAGTGTTATAGGTGCTTTCATAAACAGGGCACAACCAGTTTGTGAGGGTTTTCTATTTTTCTAGTACATTTAGAATACAAAATGAATTATAGAATCATAATGGAATTACAGAATTGCTTTTACCACCAGAAAGTCACTGTTTAATAGACATGACATTTTTCTTTTAGTGAAAAAGTCAGTACATTCTTTGGTCGTATGCGTAGCCCACCTGAGGCCATCAAAACAGGCTTTCACTATTCACTGGAATCTGAGCTCACCGTCTCTAGACAAGCCTCCCGTCAGACTTCTAAAGCTGCTTCTAAGGCCTTGACAGTCAGCTCCACATAAACTGTCTCCTTGTTTCAAGAGGAGGCTTTTCCTGAGCACTAATCATTCCTTATAGTAGCATGGCTCCTCCTAGGTCACACTAGAACTGCTTCTTCCAAACGGGATGGGATATGCCCCAATTACTTGAACATACATGACGGGTACAGATGAGCATCACTAGCTGTATACTTCATCTCCCTCAGATCAACTGTCAACATCTAATGCTAGACTTTCCTCTTTTTCCTTAAGGCTTTGTTAATAAGCATTAAAAAAACACAAAGCCTGGCCAAAAAATTTGTGTATCCCAAATAAAAATGGGCATATTTGGCTCTCATTAAATTATTCGCTACCAGTGATAAGCCATGATTTTTACCTGAGACATTCATCTACATATTACTTACATGAATAAAGAGGACTTTAGAGGCCAAGACTCCCAGGACTAAACATAGGGGCCCACAGGACTATACCTCACAAGGTCATGGGAACCATGAGGACCGCCTTACTATCCCTTTAGATATTCATACATGTGCTAGACATATATGTTTCAATGGGCATCCCATTGTCAAGTGCATAATTACTTAATCTTACCAAATCAAGACGTGTGGCTCGTGATTAAGGTCAAACGAGGTGTTTGTATGTAATGTGTAGGGTTCTCCCCAGTATACTATCCCCAAAAACTTCCCAGACCTCTCCTCCTGAGTCTTCAGTTAAGGAGTGGGCATGGCCACAAGAAGTTATACACGAAGTTTACCAAGGAGACAGGCAGCCATGAGCAGCAATGGAGGCCAGTGGAAGTCACAGTCTACTGCTCCATCTTAGATATAATTCATTCTCTCATTTTCTTTCTTCCCTTTCCCATTTTCTCCCTAATTTATGCTTGAAGTTGGTAGTGGAAGGTGAAACAGTACTATGTTGGGGTCTGAACCCTGTCTAGTGTAACAAAGACTTTTGAGTTCCAGGGGAGGACCTTGTAACTGCTCAACTCTCAGAACAGTGGCCAATCTCAGGTGAAGCACTATGAACATCAGTGGTTATTATTATTGTCTGCTCTTAATTACAACCACTCAAAAAATAGCTGAGAGCATCAACTGAAAATTTCCATTAAAGGTCTGCTCCCCACCTGTCAGCGTTTACATATTTGACCTTTCACATGCTTGCTTTATGGATAGATGTGTAATAGATCATCTCATAAAAGAAAAAGGAAAGGAAGGAAGGAAGGAAGCAAGGGAGGAAGGAAGACTTTACCACACCATGAGCTCCTTTCCCCACAGGAACTCACTGAAGAGTAATGTAAAGTATGCTTTCTACTGGTTGCTCAGGGTAAGTCTTCCCTGGGTCCAGAAGAGTGGATGAAGGTCTAGTGGAATGGTTGGACGAGTTGCTCCCTCAGAGCCTAACAAACCTAGAAATAATTTGATCTGGGTCTAAGAGCTAATATCATGCTGCCAAGTCTCCTTCTGAAAAGCATAAATGCAAAATATCCCATTCCTGCAAGCAAACCAACCACAAGGGTGGTGCCAAGAACTTTTGGGGCCCTTTTCTTGGCCACCCGGAATGCTGTTGGCAGCACGGCAGAGATTAATATATTGTTGACATGCCCTAAAACCTTGTTAAATGTTTTTCTCTTCAAGACACGCTCATAATAGGTTTCCAAGTTCGGTCTCTTTCCATTTCCCCAGTTTCTCCTTGCAAAGCCCAGGAACTTCAGTCGATGCAATGTGACAGCCAGCGAGACATCTGCCAGGGTAAAGGATTCTCCACAGAGCCAAGGCTGGTGACCCTCTTCTAATCAGAGAAAGGGAATTGAGGATTAGGGACAGGCTCCACACCCACAGACCTCAGCTCCCGTTTGCAGCTTTAGCCCTAAGGGAAAAGATGACCACATGTTGTCTTGACCATCAGAGCCATGCAGATTTATCCCAAACTAACAGAACCTTGTTTGACATCTGTCAGTCACAAAAGTCCCTCGGTAAATTTGAACTACTCAAGCTTGAGGACTTTCTTTCATTTTATAAATGGCTCAGATGGTAAGTGCCTGCAATCTAGAGGAATCAACAGACTGATATTTCCCTCTGGCTTAGGAAATCAACTAGAGTGCTTTAGAACGATTCATAGTTATATTTAAAACCTCACTAAAAGGCCACTACTCCTGTCTACAATGCACCTTCCATGCCAATAACTGCATCCACAGGATCAAAAATGCTTAAGAACACTACATTTTATTGAGCAAGCTTTCTTTCTTGTTATTATCCCTTATACAACACAGTATAAAGCTATTTGCATGCCCTTCACATTATATTACATATTAAAAGTAATCAAGAATAACTTCAAGTATATAGGTCATGCAAATACCAAGTCATTTTATATAAAGAACATGACCATCCATGGACTATGGCATCCTCAGTGGCTCCTGAAACCAATCAAGCTTCGCAGAGACAGAAGGATAGACACATTTCCTTGAAGTAGAAAGGAGTCATTCTTTCTTTTTACTTATTTCTTTTTTTGCTTCTTGTTGGTTTTTTGGGGTTTTATTTGTTTTGTTTTGTTGTTTTTGTTTAAGACAAGGGATTACTCTCTAGCCCTTGAAGGCCTTAAACTGCTAGCAATGCCTCTGCCTCAGCCTCATAAATCCTGGGATGACAGGTGAGGAGCCATCAAACCCAGCTGTAACCCTGTTGTGAAAGAAGTTGCAGGTAACAGCGTCTTTAATGGTCCAGGTAAGATGCACAAATGGCCCCCATATAAGCATGGAAAACGGCTGACCGCTGATGCTCACAGACGCAATCTATCGATGTTCAGTAGCCCACTATATACTCACTTGCTCAGTCCTCCTTCACTCCTCAGATTCAAGCTATCTCCCCAGCTGAAGCAAAACCCAGAGTGGGCAGTCACGCAATTCCTCAGGTTATCCAACCAGACTACTATAATTGCTAATTGTGGAGCTGGGTAAGTAGGCACCCTCCAAACATCCTTCAAAAGGTGCAGAAACCATTCTTGAGTCATAGTTCTCATTGATACAGACTGGATTACAATTAGACACTATAGTTCTAAGTAAAATAACATATTTAAACCAGCCTGTGAGAAGCAACAACCACAGGAACAGATTACAGAACATGTTTACTGCGGTTTAAGAATGTTCCTACAAATGCCTCTAGTGTTTCAGTAAAAACAAAGCCAATGAGAACCTACCCGGAGTTTCTTCATTTCTCCTTTGTAACTCAGTTTCCACCTGGTCCAAGACCTTCTCCAACTCATCAAGAATTTTCTTCAAGTACTTGACATTGTCATGATCAAGCAGCTTTGACTAATTAACAAACCAAAAAGAAACTATTTATGCCTACTAGTAACAGCAACAAAACCATATAGCACAAAGTAGATTTGTATATATATACTTTTAGAATTAAAACCTGTTCATTTTAGACAATGGGGAGATATAGGATAACTTTGTAGAGCCAGAGCAAATGAGGAACTGCTCCATCTCAGGAGCAGACCTAGCTAGGACTGGCAACTCCAGCTAACCAGTAAGGACAAACAACATGAGAAACACAAAAATCCTCCTCTAGAACTCAACTCGAGAATAGAAGTTGGTAAATCTTAGGGGACTAATGAGAGAGTCAATAAAAGAGCAGGAGGTAGCTCAGTCTATAAACTGCTTGTCTTGAAAGTGTGATGACCAGAATTTGAGTTCCAGGATCTGTTGTTCAAAAGTTAGGAGTGTTGGCACACCTTTTTAACCCCATCTTGGGGAAGCAGAGACAGACACCCCTGGACCTTACTGTCCACCTTGCCTAGCCTAATCAGTGAGTCCCAAGTCAGTAGGAGATCTTGTCTCAAAAATAATGGAGAGAGGGTCCTAATGCTCCCCTCCAGCCTCTACATGCAGAAATGCATGCACACATACACGCACGCACATGTACACACACACACACACGGTAAAGGAAGAGTACAACAGAAGTCTAAATGTGATTTTTGAAGGTAAGAAAAGTAACTATGGAAGCATATACTCTGAGCCTACTCAGCTAAGAGAGGATAAAGGAAGGAAGTTGAGGGAGAGTTGGAAGTATCATTTGCTACATGTGATAACATGTGTTGTCTGGGCATGCGCAAAAAACCAATAGAAAGTGAAAGGCTATTGCTGATGCTCCTTATGATTGTCAGCCCGAGTCAGCTAACACATGGAGGCCTTAAAGCCGCTAACTACCCGTTATGAGAAATTCCTATATTATGTTAACTGGAACTTACACTAATTCGTCACCTTCCATGGCAACCAGCATGCTCAGTATCTGCTGGTCAGATAACTATCACTGGGTCTGAATATCAAATATATAATAAAAAATTCTTCTTTTCCTTCCTTGGAAGTTTGCTTTTGTTTGGAAGTATCTCGCTTTGTAGCCCAGGCTGGCTTGGAACTCATTGATCCTCAGGGCTCATGTGCTGCTACATTGATTCAGAAGTCTTTCCAAAGCAGAGCACAGGCCAAAGGTATCACATGCACCAATGATGTACAGTCTAGAAACAATATGCTTCTTTCCCAGAGAGAATACACTGGTGTGAAGTATAGCCAGCCTAGTCACTTACCTTAAGTCGCTTTTGTTTGGCAATGTATGCCTCTTGTAAGTCAGGGTTTTCTTCAGCAAGTTTCTTCAGTTCAGACTCTGTGTTACCAATCTGGCCTGATAATAAAAACATGTTTGAAATGAAAAAGCCTTTCCCCCTCCTGTCACAGACATTGGGAGGACTGGGGACACACCTTGATGAGAGTATGAGCTTTGTGACTGGTAGCCTGCTGCTATCTTGGACATCCTTTGTGTGCCTCTGTTTCCCCATTTAAAATGTAGCTAGAAGATAGCTAGCACAAGGCTGACAACTGGCTGAGCATCTTCTGTGGCAGCTACAGCAAGGCTGCACACTTCTGCTACAGCAAGGCTGCACACTTCTGTGCATGATGCCGCTGGACTGCCTTACCTTTCCAGTTCTTCCACTTTCTCTGATGACAGGAAGGGAAAACCTTGTTTTGAAAATAATGTTAACTAAAGTGATAAGTTTTCAGTCAGAGGTTCTGTTTCAAATCACATTATAAATACTTAGGAAGTGAAGAAAATACAAGGCAAGAGAGGAGAGGGGAGATGGCAGGTGAGAAAAGAAGGGAGGGAATAGGGGAGGGAATAGGGGAGGGGAGAAGAGACAAAAAAGACAAAGGAAAAAAGATGGGAGAAGAAAGGGTATCAAAAAGGAAGGAGAAAAAAGTAATAAAACAACAAGGTGACATCATGTAAGAGAAAATCATGGATTCTGGGTTTAGAAGATTCAGGATTGAGTGTCTCCAAACCTCGTGATTATGACCAGTGCAACCTCTGTCCTATCTAACCATAGCCAACTATACTGCAGAACACACCTTCTTCTGCTCCACATCTAACACACTGACCCCATAGATCCTCCTGACAGGAAGTAGGAAGAATTTCTCAAATCCCCCCAAATCTCCAGTCACTGAGCGCAGAGGTGATGGCTAGATGGCTTCTAATCCAGTTTTCTCCCATCATGAGACAATTAAGGACCAGAAATTGAGCCCAATTGCCCATACCCTCAAGAAGGTGCCAGCTATTCTGACTACCAATCTGTTTGAGAACATGTTGAGAACATTCTCTACCTTTTTATCAGTCACTTTTCTAAATTTTTTTCCAAACACCAACAAATTAGGCCTAATAGATACTATATCTAGTGAGGTGGCTAAGGAACTGATTAGTCTGGCAGGTTAGTGAATTGATGCATACCCCTGCACGTCCATGAAACAAACTCAACCATCCTATTTCCCAATCTTCTCTCAGTGACTAGAAGATATGTCAAGTCTTAAAATGATAAGAAGCTTCAGGCAGAATCAACCCCCAGCTTATAAGATTTTTTACATACTGCGAATCCTTGTGGTTGCATAAGCTGGGATCATGGAATCCACAGTGAGTTCAGGATGTAAAATGCAGCCATGTGTGTAAGCATCCATCGGCAAGGAGTCAAGAAGTTCTCGGTAATGCTGCACCCGTGGGTAATACATGCTTCCTTTATCGGGCATTAACCTGGGTGTTCTTTCTAAAATACACATCGAAAATATAAATGCAAACACTGGAGGGAACGCTACAAATAAAACACTACATCCTAAAGCAAGAACCCTAATGCCTCATCATTAGCATCTCACTGTGGCTGCACATTCTCAAAATGAGGTCTTTACAGCCCAGGTAGTCAACATCTGAAAGAGCCTGGGGCACCAGGTCAGATTGCAAACCATGGCCGGCTAGCATCCTCTCATGTCTCTACCTTCTAAGTTCCTGATCAACCCTCAAGTGCATCACTTCCTCATGAAGCATGCCCTGACCTCTGACACCCAAACACAGAATGTACTCTGGTATATCCCCTACCACTTTTTATATAATTGTATCCTTTCACTTTATGAATATCTTCAGGACAAGGAACTATGGTATATGTCTTAAACTGTACAAGTTTAAGACTTCAGTAAAGTGTAAGTGAATTCCTGTTTATTACAAGAAGGTCACCAAGGACCACTCTTTCCTATAAGTTAGTGTCAACTAACACCCAAAGTGGCCCCACTGATACTAAATGGCTATAAAATAACAATCTATATAAAGTAGGAAAAGATTTTGCTCAAAAACCCCATTTTCACTTTCCCTAGATTGTTAGCAATTTACTCCTGAAAAATGTATTCTGCCTAATCTTCACTTGCCGGTGAAAATCTAGATTGTAAACCTCTTATGATCTGGGATCACATATCATTCTCTGACAAACCCCTAAAGCCTAATACATTCTTGGCACACTGTCAGTACATGATTAATTATAGTAAGCTGTTACACCCCAAGTTCCCAATTACTCTAAACAGTTGTACTGGGGAAATTCTGTGGTAGGTATTACAAACACAAGGATATGGATACTGGGAAGTTAGCCCAGGATCCCACAGCTATTAAAGGCAGAAGAAAAACAGTATCACCTGACCACTAATACAATGATCATAGCTTATTACATCATCATATCTTCAGAGAAGATGTGTTTCAAAGAGTATCCACACAGAAAAAACTGAAGAATGAAACACAAAAGTCAGGGCTAAATCCCTTCAGAATTATTTCCTAATCTGCCTCTCAAACAGTTCTGGAAAATGCCAACTAGCTTATTACCACTAGTGCAAGGGAGAGCCTAGATAATCTTTATCCTCTCATTTCTTAGCTCAGGATCCAGAGGGCAATTTCTGACTCTAAGAAAAAAGCATGTAGGCAAGTGTTTGCTGTACAGATAGACAGCACAATGTTAAAGGCTGCCTTGGAATAATGGCAACGCATGAATCACATTTCCCACTACAGATGCAGACAGCCATACACTTCATTATAGACCCCATGTGAAGACAAGACAGGGAATCAGCCTATACCACTTCCAGCCTCTCCACACTAGATACCTTAATTAGCCCCTTACGCAGACTTTTCAGAACCTCAGCAATATTACCAGTTCTCCAACAAATCCACTTCCATGAGGACAATAAACCAGAAGCTTTGAAATGCTGAGGTACTCTCACCCTTGTATGTGACACTGCCCTTGTCTCAAAATAATAATGTCCTCAGGTGCATAAAACATTAGATGAACAAAATAATACTAATTTGTAAAACACTAACATATATACTTCTTTAACATTATTAACATTCAGCATCAGCTCTGACGACCTTCATAATTTAAAAGTATCACGATATCTATAATAATTTAATATGCTAGGAATATATCTGTGATTTCTATTGGTAACAGAGTCACTGCATTCCTGACTGTTTTGGATTATCTGCATTGATAATAAAAGAATGATAGACTCCTCCAGCCAGACATGAAGGAACCAGCATAGGTCCAAACTAGACCCTCCGAATGTGGGTGACAGTTGTATGGCTGGGGCAGACTGAGGGGCCTCTGGCAGCCATATACTATGTGCCACATAAACAACAGAAATATGTTCTTCACAAATCTGGAGGGAGGCTGACAATCTAAGATCAAGCTGTCAGTGAGTCTAGAATCTGAAGAGAGACTACCTCCTGGTTCATAGATGGAAATGCCACACTGAGTCATATCCACATGGTGGAAAAAGCTGGTACTGGCTTTTTTGGGAACCTATTCTCTTTGGATGAATACCTTGCTCTAGATATAGTAGGGAGGGCCTTGGAGCTTCCCCAAAGCATTGTACCTTACCCTTTCTGAGGAGTGTATGGGGGATGAGGTGGAGGGTAAGAGAAGGGAATGGGAAGAGGGGAGGAAGTGGGAACTGGGATTCATATGTAAAATTAAAAGAAGATAGTTTGTTTTCTTTTTTAAAAAAGTAAAATAATTTTAAAAAAAATTTTAATGAACACAAAAAAAGAAGTAAGCAAAATTTTTTTTATTTTTTTATTTTTTTAATTTATTTATTTATTAAGGATTTCTGCCTCCTCCCCGCAACCAGAAGTAAGCAAAATTAAAGACATTTTTACACCCATCTAAGATCTCAATTCCCCTTCTACTCATGGATCCAAAGACTTAGTTCTCAACGTGTGAATTGATGATCTATAGGCTTCCCAAAGACACTTTAGGGGATGCACTAATTCCAGACTTTCTACAACAATACCATGTTGCTAATGGCCTTTCACTCTTGTTACCTCTGCAGTAGCAACAGAGCTTTCCGGAGGCCACATAAACACACGGGCTCTGTCGCTGAGCTAGTGGAACGGTGATAGCTCTGACACTCAAGTGTTCTGGGACTTTAAACTTTTCTGGTTCATCTCTAAATAGTAAATATTGACCCACATAAACCAAAGCTCTAGCTTTTTGGAGCCCATTCCCTATGGTGGAATGCCTTGCTCGGCCTTGATGCAGAGGAGAGGGGTTTGGTCCTGCCTCAACTTAAAGGCTTTGTTGACTCCCCATGGGAAGCCTTGCCCTTTCTGAGATTGGGGGGAGATGAGGAAAGCAAGATGAGGGTAGAGAGGGGGAACTGTATGTTGGTATACAAAATGAATAAAAAAATTAAAAAATCCTTTTTAAAAACTGCTGAGAGAAAGAGAGAGAGAGAGAGAGAGAGAGAGAGAGAGAGAGAGAGAGAGAGACAAAGGGACCCAAAAGCCTGAAGCAGCACCCACGCCTTAGCAGTCCAGAAGCCTCAGGTTATAACCATAAACAGTGCATTTTTGAGTGCTTCCCAAATGACCAGTTTGGGATCCTGGCTCCCAGGTCAGGCTACTTTTCAGTGCCAGGCCCTGGAGCTTTCTCCAAAAAAACATAGCACTTCCTTCCCAGAAAGGTGAATGAGAGGAAGAATAGGAACATGGAATTTTTCTGGGTATGATCCATCTGGCTCAAGCTGACTTCTTCAAAGGAGAACAAATGCTTGCTGCATGAGCATTCTTCTATTCTATCCAGTGCCCCACTGATACCGCTATCTGCTGAAGCTCTTTGCCGGGCACAAAAGAAGGTGCCCGCTGCACCCATATCCTCTTCCCAGCACCCTTTCTTTCCCTAAGTACTTCACGGGTGCCCTGGCCAGTGTCACATAGGTCACCTCCAAGGCATACAGCATTCACTGCCTCTGGAAACTTTTTCAAAAGACAATCAAGTCCAGCAAGTAGCACATGCCTGCATTCCCAGCACTTGGAAGGCTAATCCAGGAGGATCGTGAGTTCTAGGCCAGTGTGGGCTACGTAGTGAGAAGCACAAGGCAGTTGCTTTTCTCTTGAATTATGTAAGTCCTCCCTTTCAATCTCATCTTACTTTACTTTCTAACTATCCCATAGAGTGTCATAATAAGTATGACCAACAAAAAGATGGTTTTCTTGGTGTTCTGCCTCCATCAAGAGTGTGAATAACATAAAGCACATGCTCAGAGAAGGCAGCCAGGGGGGGTTTGAAAAGCAGGTGAGGTGCAAGCATTGGGAATACGGTTGCAATAAGGAAAGCCAAGTTTAGTGACTTGACAAGCAGTGAGTAGGACTGGAGGTATGACTCTGTAAGAATTTATACTAGTCATTTACCAGGCCCTGGATCAAATCCCAAGTACCTGAAACACTCAAACATATAAAATAAAATAAATAAATCTATAAATTGTTTTAAATAGAATAAAATGATGACTTCAAGTTGATATTCTTTTAATGTTGCACTTTAATTTCAAAGCAAATCCTACTTTTTTTTTTATTTTTTGAGGCAGGGTTTCTCTGTAGCTTTTTGGAGCCTGTCCTGAAACTTGCTTTGCAGACAAAGCTGGCCTCAAACTCACAAAGATCCGCCTGTCTCTGCCTTCCTAGTGCTGGGATTAAAGGTGGGTGCCAGCATCACCTGGCCCAAATCCTACTTTTTAACAATATGTTAAATGACAGACATAAGACACCAGACATGACTTTCAAATAACTGTTATATATCAAATTATAAAAACACCATACAACATCCAGGATTCTGGGTTAACCAGTGAGATAATTAGCAATAATAAATATCATATATTCTAGTATTTTCTACTTATTTAATGACATTTTTGGTTTTCTGTTTATTCATTAAGTTTTTACCTAGTAGACAAATTAAATTTTACTTTAAGATTTAGGTTATTACAAGAACTAGTTCAATTTAAACACTAGTATGTTCATTCACCTTGTCCTATCCCCCATTCCTGTACTTGTCATATCTCACCTAGCTTAATCATAGGTTCCTGTAATATAATTTTCTTCATTATATACCTGGTTGAAAATGCACCGTGTACACAAAACATTCTATGAAATTAAACAGTAACAGTATATGCATATGCTAAGGACAGATTCTTGTTAAACTGATAGGTAGAAAATATCTTTGGAGGCTAACAAGTTTCTAAAGACTTGAGGCCTTTGAACTATCTCTGAATATCCCAAGAGTTGCCCCTAATTAATGCCTGCTAAATGGTCCTGCGAGAATGGATGCAGAGAGCGCTCTCAGCCAGTCCTAAGATGAGCAATGACTACAGAGAAATTCCTCCTTAATCAAAGTCTTGCCCTTGGGAATATCATTCATATCTCCATGAACCTGCTTTCAAAAGTGATAATAGAAATAATAGTCAAGTCTACTATTATCCAGCTTAGATAACTATTTTAGGTTAAGACTTCTAAAAAGTTCCCTGACTCAAATTCTCCTGTACAACTGCCAATTATTTAATAGGTATCTCAAAGGCACGGGATGCAAATATCTGAGTACGGATATACAAAATGATTGAGCAAATGCTATATGAGGAGAACCCTCAATGACTGGCTAACAAAGGATAGCAACCAACAGCAAAGACACCAGTTCACTAATCTGGCCTTTAGTTAATACCTATACATAAAGGGATCCTATTATAACCATGAAAAATGATACACTTCATAGAACCATACTAATTATCATCCTACCATTCCTCTAAATTCCATCTGTAGAGCAACAAAATAGCAAATATTAAGACCACCTTTGGATGTAGAGCACTGCGGTTTGTGCATCTGGATAGAACCAACACTTTTAAAAACAACTCGAGACCACTCTAGCCTGGCAACTTACTAACCATCAGGTCTCTTACCCATTCTAATTGTAGCTAAATTTTAAAACCAAAATTTATGTGTTACATTTGTCTTATTAAACTTTATCTTAGTTTCAGGTTTATTCCTATTTCACAATAAGCATTTCATAAGATAGCTATTATTCTAATGATCCTAGCTCTTCCATCATTCATAAGTATGAAACCATTTCTTTAACTCAAATCAAGAAAATCAGGCTTAAAGAAACACCACTGGGGACTGACAGAATAGCTTAGTGATAGAACACTTGCCTGGCAGGCACAAAGCCATGAGTTGATCAATCAATAAAACACTACTAAAAAGCCCTATTCACGCTATAGGTATTTCGATAACTCATTCATTTTATCCATTCAGTATCATTTATTAAATATCTATTATGGAGTATCTACTTGCAGAAAGCATAAGGGCACAGCTCTTAATAAGACAGTCTCTGACCTCACAGCTCTTACAGTGATTTAAACGTAATAGAAATATTAATAAGTAAAATAAGAGATGGAAGGTTAATTTGGTATAATAAATCTGTGCATCAATAGTCTTCTGTGTGGTAATTAATTCATCTGCAGACATGTCTTACCATTCTCTAGTCATATTTGTGTCTTTACTCCATAGAAACATTATATAATCTCAAATGTTCTACTTGAATTGCAATACATTCTATTTCAAGCCACGGTTTGAACACTCCAGGCACATTTTAACAGGTATTTCTAACATTTTCCAACAATGTAAAACTTAAATTAGTTCCTTTTACTGACAGATATAAAATCTGAAAATTTAAAGGTTTTTTTTTTTTTAATCACAGCAATGCTATCGCTTGCAGATAAACAGGACTAGCCAACTCGTATTTCACCCTTTCCTCCTTCCAAGGAAATAAGTTTTGCAAATTGGAAAGTATGAAAAAGAAAATAAGTTGGAAATCCATTCTAAAAGTTTGCCAGATAGAGTAATTTGTAGACTGCTTTGAGCATAACACAGGAACTTTAGCATTAGTCTAAAGTCATAATGCACATGTATTTCACTTGGGGCTCTGGTCAAACAAGATTCTAACTTTGCTAGATGATCTAAAACTCTGCACTGTAAATAACCTATCAGATGATGCCCATGTTGCTGGTGATGGAACAGACTTTGACAAGGTTGGCTGTTCTCTGTCCTGTTCTTTGACGAATGTAAATAACCTATCAGATGATGCCCATGTTGCTGGTGATGGAACAGACTTTGACAAGGTTGGCTGTTCTCTGTCCTGTTCTTTGACGAATGGGATGGCTCCTTTCCTGTTCCCCCGAGTTCTTAGTGACGAATGCTAACTGTCTGGATTGTAACTGCAGCAATGCTTATAGCTGCTGTTGATTTAAATCTCTATATCCTGAGGTAAATTCTTCTATCTTGACCTGCAAACTGGTCTGGGTGTCATCATATCTGCTTCAACTATAGGAGTCTTAATCTTTTCTAATCTTCCCCAGTTAGGTAACTATTCTCCTGGGAAAGAAGAACATGAAGAGTCAGTTGGGTTGGTCTTGTCTTACAACGACAGCAATGCATCATCTCGTCCAACAGTTACAAAGAAACATTCAACCAGTTAGTGAGGCCGTGTTGATGGCTTCCTCACCAGAGAAGCTCAACCAGAATTAAATCTCATGCTTCCCACAGTTTCATCCTATCATTTGGTCAGTGTTTTATCTAAGTCAACAAAGTTGTTAAAAGGAATAGTTAATTCCACATACCGAATCTGAGACCAACCTGAACTTAAAGTTTACTTCAAAAACAAGCCAACAAAATCTATTTGGCTGTGATTTATGTAACTTAGCAAAAGTCAGAATATATTTCAGCTTTACTAGTATATAAAAAGCAAAAACTAAAGAAAATTTTAAGGAACCAATGATAATTAACATTTACTGTAAAGCATTATTTCAAATGAGATAACAAAAAGAATAAGCAAATGTTAAGAAAGAACTGAAATAATGATGACGCAAATTGCATTAGTTCAAGCAAGGTCTAAATATTATTTTCATGTGTTATATAATATAGGTGATATATATGATATTGTTATATAATACATGTAACTTATGGTTTTATATATTGCATATAGTACATGAAAAATAAGATACCTTTTTAAAGTTTTGGTCATTTAAAATAGAATTCTTACACAATTATTTTTGTTTTGTTTCTATTGTTCTAGTCGGTTCTTTAAGAAAAACAAATTATTAATACTCTTATCCATTTCCAAGAAGCTCAAGAATGTGAAAATGTTTCTTAAATCAATTATTCTCCATTTTCAGCACAGTGCCCAGCATCTAAACATATAGGGATAGCCAGTGACAGTGAAAGGTAAACAGTTCTGCATACCATTTGGTTTAGGCCAAGGCCACCTTTAGTTAAAACCTCTGATAGAGTCCTGGTTAATCAGCACTTACATCAAGAATGACGGCACCGCTACACTCAGATAAGATTATGAGTCTCTAATCTAGTTCCCCTATTAGGTCTAATAGCCATTTTCCTTCTAGGTACCTTAGACAGCTTTTGGTTCATTAATTTCCTTACTTTGGGGTCATATGCTGACCTTAACTGCTCAGTTAGCATCAGCAGAGCAGCAAGCAAGCAGCTGGATCGCCTGTAGATTGCTGTCTGAAACAGAACTGAAGGGAAAGTCTGAAGCCTTAGGCTCTGCTCTCAATTCTGCCCATGGTCAGCCATGTCTGCGGTCAGCACAGCCTTGTCACTAAACTACAGTTGACTTGAAAGGGCAGTCCTTAGAAGCAAGCAGAAATATTCATATGTGGCAAAGGAACCAGGAAATAGTGCCAGCTGAAGACTTTGAAGACCAAAGACCCTGCCATAAAATGGTTACATTTCCTTAGGCAAACCCTCTATTTCTCTTTCCTCGCATGCAAAATGGGAATGACTTGTCTCTACACTTCTTTTGGATTCTGCACCTGTTTCTGAGGGTTGACAACTGACTAAAATTGAAATATAAAATGCCTGACATGTAAGCAGTCATAAATGACCATTATTAAAACATTACACATATTTAAGCCTTATAATTCCTTAGAAATGATAAAAATTCAAACAATGCAGAAGTCACTAGAACAAAGAACCTAGCGTAGTAACAATCCATTCCCCCTTCTCTACTGTTTAGTCCTTTCTTTCTCTTATTTTTAAAATTAAGTTGATTTTCAAAATATATACAAAGAATCAACATCATGAATTTTACTTGACTTTAAGGCTAATAAATTATCATTACCAGAACCACATACCTGCAGTTTTCTGCAAGTGAATTTGAGAGTTTTGTCATTAACATTTGCACTGGCTTCTCTGAAATTGGTACAGGCGTATATTTGTGTGCTTATGGAAATGGAAAAGATTTTTAAGTCACTAAACCAGCACCATAAAAGAGAGGGAGAGGGAGGAAGAGAGAAGGGAAACAGGGAAGGGCATATGTTGAAAACAAAGCTAAGAAATCACAAAGAGCCTTAACATTACCATCCAGGAAAGTCTGTTCAAGATAATCAATGATCTGAGTGGCCTCACAAATTATGTTTTCCCCGTGGATAAGGACAGGCACTTCTCCAGTTGAGTTCAAACGCATAAACCAAGGCTCATTGTGTTCACTCAGGGGCAGACTTACATCGTGTTCCTCGCACTTCAGTGCCTTTTCAGCAATTACCAAGCGCACCTGGAAGAGTTCACAGGGGTTACTACTGTTCTCAGTTAAAACGTCTTCTCTGGATTCAGCTACACCACCTCGGTTGGCTTCCTGAGCTAGCAGCATTGCAAATTTTCATTTAGTGACGCCTGTTGCTGGAAGGAAGATGAGCGGCACCTTGGCAACTTACTGCTATAGGTTATAGAAGGAAAGGTGGGAAGAAAAATGACTCTGTCTTCCTTACAACCACTCTCTCTCCATCGCCACAGTGGTCCTTGTGCCTTAAAACAAACTGTGTATCCTCCCCAGACAAAAGCCTTGAAATAGAGGACTGGAGAGACGGTTCAGGTGCGTATAGCTCTTGCAGATAACCCAAGTTTGATTCCCAGCACCTATGTTGGCTGGTTGACAAGGGCAGGCCTGTAACTCCAGCACAGGGGAAACCATAAAGGACCACCTTAAGTACAAACATATGTTTGGACCTTTGTTAAAGAATGCAAGCACGGGAAAATCAAAGCAGTTTCATTCCCTTGGGGTGGAGCAGTGTCTTTACATGATTTTGTTGTTTTCTCTCTTCTGATGCTAAAGACTGCCAAACCCAGGGCTTTGAGCTTAATAAGCAAGGATTCTGTCTCTGAGCTAAATACCTAATTTCTGTATTTTTTTTTTTTAAGCAAAGAGCTAGCATGGTGATTCAAGGCAGTGGTGGTACACACCTTTAATCCCAGCACTGGGAAGGCAGAGGCAGGAAGATCTCTGTGAGTTCGAGGCCAGCCTGGTCTACTAGAGCTAGTTCCAGGACAGGCTCCAAAGATACACAGAGAAACCCAGTCTTGAAAAACAAAAACAAAAACCAAAAAAATACAAAACAAAACAAAACAAAAACAACTCTGCAATCCCAACAGTAGAGGAGCCAAGGTGAAAGGTTGCCACAGATTTAAAGACATCTTGGTCTACATAACAAGTTACAGGTTGTTCAAGAGATCCTGTGTCAATCTCTCTCTCTCTCTCTCTCTCTCTCTCTCTCTCTCTCTCTCTCTCTGTGGGTGTGTGTGTGTGTGTGTGTAATATTATATTATGATATACAGTATATATATATATATATATATCATATATACACACACATAGGTATATGATATATATACAATATTTTTTTTACAGAAGGAAAGTAGCTCAAAGCGTTGCAGGGAGGCACTTTTTCCTGCCTCACTTTCCAGGGTTCAGAGCTCAAGTGGGCAAAACCTCTAGGGTGAATGTGATGCTTCTCAGTGGCGCTTCCTGAATGACAGTGCCTGCCTCACTCTCTTCATCCTCCTGAGGGTCCACACTTAGTGCACCCCAGCAGTACAGGCACCCAGGGTCAGGGCCTGCGTGGCACCAAGGGAGCTGTCCCGGTGCTGAACCGAGCGCGGCCCGCGGCTCCTGGCCGTTACCTTTTGAGAGCTGAAGGAGTGGGTCCAGTGGTACAGAATGAGCTTGACCTCCGCGTCCGGCCGGCCTTCCGCCCTCAGGGGCGCGCCCACCCGCGCCTCGTCCTGCCTCCGAGCCATTTCGGGGAGCACGGGTCAGGAAGCCTCCTCCGTGGGCCCTCTTGCCAGGAAGCTCCCTTCGGCGTCCTCTGGTTTCCCAAGGCCCCCAGTGGCGGAAAAGACGCGCTCCGCAGACGAAATGGCTTCTGGGAAATGTAGTTTTGCCCCCAAAAAGCTGAAGAGACTGGTCTGCAGGGGGCCTTGAGAGGTTACCTGTAACATGTAAAGGAACAATTTTTTTTTTTTTAGTAGGAAAAATTTCTAAAATATGACTATCTTGTTTGGAAGGCAAGGAAAAATTATGATAGCAAATTATTTGTGGACTTTGAACATTACTTGGGAATAAAAGTGCCAATTTCTCAAGACATTTAGGGCTTTTGTTTTGGTGGAAAAGTTCTAGTGGGCAAAGCAATTGGATTAAGAATCGATGAATTTTCATTAGAAGATATTACTATGGAGTCTGTATATCACAGAATCTGTATCACATGAATAAATCAATAGTGGCAATATAAAACTGCCTTTTGGTTAGGTATGTACATTTATAGCAGAAAAACCTGGAACTGTGTCTGGTTTTTCCATTTTTGAAATAGAGATCATTTTATTCCATTCATCAGGTTTTTGTGAAAACTGAGCAACAGCAGTACTAGTCACAAACTCAGTTTCCTTAAAACACTCTCTTTATAACCATGGTCAGGATAACTACAGACTCTATATTCTAATTCTACTCATAACTGCATAGCTCTTAAAATCTGTAATGATAGCAGACTAATAAAGTTTCTCTTTCAGAACATTTATACAAATATTGCCATGAAGTAAGTTCCTGTATGACTCACTACCAAATCTTACTTGAGCCTCTGTTTTAGGCATTTCGGCTGCATTCTGGCACTACAAAGATTTGCTAGGTAAGATCTAGTGCCTGGCACGCATAGAGAAGTCTGGCGGCAGGTGTAACAGAATAAACAGCCACAAGAAAAAGGAATCGTTTTAGGGCCCAAGCATGGAATTATGAACAAGGAAAGCAAGAGAGGCAGCAGCCCAGGTAAAAAGGCCCCTGAAAGGAACCAAAAGCTTAGGGAGTTTCTCCTTTGATGTTCCAAATAGTTCTTCTATGATTTGAATGTTTCTAAGTATGTTTTATGTCTTTAAATAGCAGAACTGAGCTTCTTGACAGTTTTTTTTTGTTTTTTTTTTTGTTTTGTTTTTTTTTTGTTTTTTCAAGACAGGGTTTCTCCGTAGCTTTTGGTTCCTGTCCTGGAACTAACTCTTGTAGACCAGGCTGGCCTTGAACTCACAGAGATCCGCCTGCCTCTGCCTCCTGAGTGCTGGGATTAAAGGCGTGCGCCACCACTGCCTGGATTTTGACAGTTTTTTAATCTAGTCATTTAGGTGGGTGAAGTCATTCATTCCTCCCAGCAGCTCATTCTCAGAGTGAAAAGGAAACCAAACTCTAAAATCAGGTAGAGCAGAGTTAACGTCTAGCTCCACTCCTACTGTGGGCCCTCTGTGGCCATTACTTTTACATAGATAAAAGACAGATGATAAGAATATAAGCCTACTGTCTCAGATAGGGTTTTCTAGTGCTGTGAAGAGACACCGTGACCATGGAAACTCTTAGAAAGACAACACTTAATTGGAGTGACTGGTTTACAGATTCAGAGCTTCAGTCCCTTATCATCATGGCAGGGAGCACAGTGGTATGCAGACAGATTGAGTGTTGGAGCTGAGAGCGCTAAATCTTGCAGGCAACAGGAAGTCGACTGACTGTCACACTGAGTGAAGCTTGAGAAAAGAGGTCTCAGATCTCCCCGCCTCACCCCAGGACACACTTCCTCCAACAAGGCTGCACCTACTCCAACAAGATCACACCTCCTAATAGTGCCACTCCCATTGGGGGCCATTTTCTTTCAAACCACCACACCTAAGCTAAGTGGTATGGAAATTTAATGAGATAAAATACTTAAAGCACCTAGACATTGCCTAGAAGGCTTTCTCCTGGGAGAGGATGCTGATTTATATGACCAGGAAAAGGACCATGCCTGGGGATTTCCTCTGTAACTGGAGATGGTTGTGAGCACGTGGGTGCTAGAAATTGAACCCATGTTCTGGAAGAACAGCCAGTGTGCTTAACTGACAAGTCAATTCTCCAGGCCTAAACCACTATAGTTTTACTTACCAAAAACAACAACAACAGCAACAACAAAAGACTACCATTGTCTTTAATGTGGGCTTATTTGGTGTTTCTAGATGCTATCGTGTTATCTGTCCTCACTTCCATATCAAGCATTACAATATAGCTTCTCTCTCTGCCTGTCTCTCTGTCTCTGTCTTTCTCTCTCTCTCCCCTCTTCTTCCCTCCCTTCCTTTCTCCTTCTATCCTTCTCTCCCTCCCCTCCCTTCAGTGTTTTAGTTTATGGAGCCTTGGCTGACCTGGAAATCACTATGTCAACCAGGTTGGCCTTAAACTCATGGGGATCTAACTGTCTCTGCCTTTAAACCCAAGTGTTTAATCCACCACCACATTCAGCTCCTGTTTACTTCTTTAAACGTTTGATATACTGAATATCCTATCATGAATATTGTTTTTACCTTTTAAAATGTAAACATGGCAAGAATATCATTAACTGATAGGGAAAATGGTGAGGTTTGTCCTGTTTTGTTTTTTAAATCATAACAGGCATGGAGGAAGAACTGTTTCTAAATTCTATGATCTAAAATTCCTTTCATTTTTCCAGACCAATAAAGGCCTGTTAAGAGTAACAAAACCTCTTTTCCATCTACATGTTTATTCAGAGTTTTATTGACTGTCAGCATCCTTCATACCTGTGCACTTCATTGCATTACTGTGGTGGCCGGAGGAGAGAGGCCAGATCCAGGGAAATCAGTAGAACAGATCAAATGCAAGAGACAAGATCATGGCTTGCAGACAAAGTAGAGGAATTAGAGTACTCAGTTCAAAAAAAAAATATTAAATCTAAAACAAAAAAAGTGGTTGTGGTGCACAGGTAGGAAGATCTCGATGAGTTTGAGGCCAGCCTGGTCTACAGAGCAATTTCCCAGCCAGCTAGGCTTATGTGGTGAAACCCTGTCTCAAACGTCAGAATAACAACAACAAAACCAAACAAACAAAACAATGACATGCATTATGAATATCACAAATAATAAAAATACAGAAAAATTAAATATTTCTAAAAGTGAATTAAGAATGGCAATCCTGCAATCTGGCAATCTCTTGTGAATTATGTCTATAACTCCCAGCCACTTATTTAAGAGGATTATTTAATCCATAGTGAGTGAAGTCCATATGAATATGATACTGTAAAAATGCACATCACACAATTTCTCAGAGCTTTAGTCACATTATACATAAATTAGAATAAAAATTACTAGATATTCTGATGCACAAATACACAGTTTGGAAAAGTTCTTAACAAAAGTTAAGACTTCAACACCTTCCTATGTTGATGAATTGATAATTTGTTAGGTACTATTCCTCTCACTAAAATACCTATATATTTCTATACTTTCCTATGTTTGATGAATTGATAATTTGTTAGGTAGTATTCCTCTCACCAAGTGAAATATCTATATATTTCATTCACACATATGTATATAAGCAAATATATGAGTATACCCACATGTATACATACATACATATATATATATATATATATATATATATATATATTACTGAGTGTAGAATATTATTGCTGATGGGATGTATTTTGGCAGGTTTTAGGTAATACCTTTATTTTTAAATGTATGTTACCTAAACCAGAAATTTGGAAATCTGACAAATTTGAATAATTCTGTTTTTAAAGTACTATTATCAATGACCACAAGAGGTCTCTAGCTTTTAAGAAAACAACATTCCTTGCTATTTTTCTTTCTGGCCAAATTAGAAAACAGATACAGTGATATTTTCCACAGAATATATTTAATTAATTAAACAATATTAAAGGCAGATTTTCCAAATTAAAAAAAAACATGTTTTGTACATGTAGGAAAATAAGATTCTTTCCACTTTCTCATAGGACAGTGCCACTTATAAACAAGAGGCACCCAGACATTGTGTTACCATGTCAAGAACCTAGACCAGGGGAGCCGGGAAGGCTTTCTCAATGAAGTCACATAGGAAAACAACGAGGGGAGCATTCATTCACATTGACATAGGCACAACCAAGTACCACGTGCCAAAGGCATGATCTGACCAAAGGCACACTGTGGACAAGGTAACCAAGGATTAGGGCCATGACGAAGCTACTCTATACCAAAGGGATTCTGTGACCAACAGGTAGAAGTTAGACAAGTGGGGACAAAGGTTCACTGGGCATAACCCTAGGAAAAAAGAAGAACGCAACTAGACATTCTACAAAACTCTATCGCTACTAAAATATAAAGAATTTTGTTTAATATTAACATTATTAGTCATTTCTGGAGACCAAAATTAATTAGATCATGACAAGTATCAACAGAAACTTTAAACTAGGGCCTCTTGAACTAGTAAACTGTAATGGGGAGTGAATAGTATTTGCTCTTGAAGGGGAAAAAGTTCAGAGGAAATCGTTTGGAGACCCCCAGTAACAAATCTCACATAACTCACATGGACTAACTTACTGACATGGGTTAAAGTAGAGCAGGAAACCAGTACCTGGGTGTCCAGCTAATATTAATACTGCTACCATCAAGAGGAAGTGGAGAGAATTCTAATTGTCCATGTACATAAGAGATTTTTAATTTTTGAGAATCTGCTTTTATAGTTGCTTAAGTATTATCTGAGTAAGACGATAAACAGCTTGTTAAATGTATTGATTTAGTGAAGAACTTAAATGGTTCGGTGTAGACTGATTACCATATTTAGTTTATCATAGTAGTTCTCAAAGAGCAGTCCCTCTGATGAGCTGTTCATCACTACCTGGGAATGAATTGTTATTTTAATGAGGCTTAATCTCTGGGAGCAAGACCCAGCAATGTGTGCTTTAGCAACCTCCAGGTTTCTCCAATAAACACCAAATTTGACAACTGCCTCCATAATGCATCTTTGACCAACAATTCTCAGCTTCCTATCTTATCAGTAAAACTTGTAGAGCATGTCACAGTCAAAAGACTGACTTCATACCAGTCGTAACAGTCAATAATTTGGGACAGTTTCAAAACAGACAGGAAAAGGCCCATGGTACACAAACACCAGTGAGAGTTCTTGGGTGCTAGGTATCAAGACCGCCACCTTCCCATAGGAAAGCGCAGAGGCTCTCCTGTCACCTAGAACACAACAGCACAGTAACTGAAGAATAAGAATAGTGAATTCTGCTTTGCGATTAAGAAACTGTTCTTTTTCAAGGGTCCAGAGCAAACAATTATATTTACCCCAAGTACAGCGTACTAATTCAAAAAGCCCTGGTTTTGAGATTAATTCCTTTATAATAATCTAATTTTCCAGTCTCCCAAAGAATAACTATTCATGTTAGTAATTCACTAACAGCCTCCCTCGGTTTTTTGTTTTTTTTTTGTTTTTTTTTGTTTTTTTTTTTTTTTGTAGAAAATTCACTCTGACTTTCAATTCTGCTGGGAAGGATTGGGTATATCTGGTAAAGGTTTTTGTTTTTGTTTCTTTGTTTGTTTTGGTTTGGTTTTGGAGTTTTGTTTGTTTGTTTGGGTTTTTTTTCTGTCAATTTGACCAAACCTAGACATATATGAGAAGAAAGACTCTTAACTGAGAAAACTCCTCTATCAGACTGGTCAGTAAACAAGTGTGGGGGGCACTGTCCTGATTCGTGACTGATGTGGGAGGACCCAGTTCCCTGTGGGTAGTACACACCCACAGGTGGTCCTGGACTGTATGAGAAAGCAGGCTCAGGGAGCAAGCCATAGGGAGCAAGCCAGTCAGCGGTGCCTTCCATGGCCTCTGCATCAGCTCCTATCCCAGGTTCTGGCCCTAACTTCCCTCATACTGGACTGCAATCTGTGATCACGCACATAAGCTGAAATCAAACTCTTTCCTCCCCAACCTGCTTTCAGTTGTGCTGATTGCTCACAGCAACAGACACTCTAACAGAGACATCTCTCACCCTCTTTTCTCCGTTTCTACAGTGCTATATGATGCACATATTCAGAATAAACACATGACTATTAACCATGGGCAAATAAATAAAAGGAAATATTTGTACTACTTGGCTGTTGATGGTTTTGTTGTGTTTACCAGACACCAAGACGTGCTTCAAGGCTTTGTGTGGTTATCTTACTTAACACTTGCAAAAATCATTTGAGATGGAAAGAAAAATTCTCATTTTATCAGTAGATCATTGACGCACAGAGAAGTTGGGTAAACTTTTTGACCTCACATTATTAGTCCTTGTGGTAAAATTGGGAATAGACTGGTCTAGAAGTTTCACTCTTACCACTAGGAGGTTCTGCCAGTGTTATCAGGCATAATTTCTTAGTCTCATATACAAATATTACTGGTGCCTTACATCACTAATTAACTACAACTTTCTTATTCAACACTTTGGCATTGTTCTAAAAAGGTGAGGGGGGGGATGGAGAGGATGTGCTCGTAAAAGTAAATGAAGGATGCCTATTATAAAGTCCCTCCATCAATCAAAATCTGGTTTCCTCCCAAACCTTTATGAGTGCCTTTAAGCTCAGTACATAGTATTTACTGAATAATTCTAACTCTCCCACTTCCAGCTAAAGAGTCATTGCTGAGGTAGGGAGTTTGCACACGTAGTAATAGGGAAAACTGGACTGAAAAGCTCCACATTCCACATACATGTACCGGCACCCACATTCCACATACACGTACCGGCACCCGCAGTCCACATACACGTACCGGCACCCGCAGTCCACATACACGTACCGGCACCCACATTCCACATACACGTCCCGGCACCCGCAGTCCACATACATGTACCGGCACCGGCAGTCCACATACATGTACCGGCACCCGCAGTCCACATACATGTACCGGCACCCGCAGTCCACATACATGTACCGGCACCCACATTCCACATACATGTACCGGCATCCGCAGTCCACATACACGTACCGGCACCCGCAGTCCACATACACGTACCGGCACCCGCAGTCCACATACACGTACCGGCACCCGCAGTCCACATACATGTACCGGCACCCACATTCCACATACACGTACCGGCACCCGCAGTCCACATACACGTACCGGCACCCACATTCCACATACGTGTACCGGCACCCGCAGTCCACATACATGTACCGGCACCCGCAGTCCACATACACGTACCGGCACCCACATTCCACATACATGTACCGGCACCCGCAGTCCACATACATGTACCGGCACCCGCAGTCCACATACATGTACCGGCACCCGCATTCCACATACATGTACCGGCACCCGCAGTCCACATACATGTACCGGCACCCGCAGTCCACACGTTTACCGGTGCCCACAGCTTTATTGTCACACATCACTCACCTTGGCTCTGTATGAGACAACTTTAGAGACCTGCCTGTATTTATATTTACATATTGTGTTTCTATAGTGTCTGTGTTGACACTGACAGTCTAAGTTCTGCTCATTTAACTGTCTCTACAACGATGTATTGGACATGTTCTGTCAGTACTGTCAATATTGAATGAGTGCACTGGCCTAGTATATACTCCACTGTGAACTCTCCACTCCACGTCAATATTAGCGAAGAAGTGGAAGACAAGACATTAGACTCTACAACCATACTTAATTCAAACTCCAATGCCACCACTCAACTTTGTGATCGTGAGCTTAGCTTTCTTGCCTACACACCATGCAAAGTAATTTATGATGCCTTCATTGTGAAACTTAAAGAATTCTGTTTTTTTAAGCAAAATATTTAGTGCATAAAGTTATAATACATAATAATGACAAAATTGTAAGAAGAAAAATTTAAATATTCTGTGTAAATACTTTTAGTGACAGAAATTATCATGTACTTGGGCTCTACTTTGTAACAAATATTTACAAATTCTAAACTTTGCACACACTTGTAATCTCAGTAACCATGAAGCAGAGACAGGAGAATCACTACAACTTCAAGGCTAAATACAGCAAAGCTGTTTCAAAAATATATTTGCAAAGTAAATTTCGGCAACTTATAATTTTCAAAAACACATTTGAAATCATCATAAATACTCAGAAGAATTGAGGTTTCTAACAAAAATAGAAAATATATGATAAAAATCCCTAGATGCTATTCATAGCTCCTCATGAGTTCCTTCATGCTTGGTTTAGTAGATTATTAAACAAACACCTCTGGTGGTTGTGTTAATATTCTGTGATGTCATTTATAACACGGAGGTAAGAGACATCAGGGTCATGGAGAAAGAAGCCTCTTTCTAGAGTACTGAAATAAAGCTAGCAAGATCACCCATCCACCTCTCCTCTGCTGGTCCACTGAGAGCAAAGAGGACAATTCAGACTGTGAGAGTCTCTGGGATGTCAGATACAATCTAGGGACAAGTGTATTCCATAGAGGCTACTTAATGCCTATGTTCTAAACTGCAGCTTTTAATTAGTTGTTTCCTAAAGTGCTTTCCTACTAATTTAAAATGTGCTTCTGCATATTTTAAATATCCTTTCATCATAAGTACACAACGCCAGGAAAATGCCTATGTCTTACTATTTCCCAATAAGTGATTCGGGAGGTTTCCAGGCACTTTTATCATTTCTTTTGTTTTAATGTCTAAAGGAATCTTTTCAGAGATTTAATATCATTTGTACATCTCTCCATAATTCAAATTTACAGTATTCACTCATACACTGGAGTTTATTTTCAACTGTCTGTGGTCTGTGTTCTTTATATTGTGTCTTCGTTTGTGTCTGTACTGTCTCTAGGCACACGTGAAAAGGGCACAAACTTCAGAGACACGGCTTTACAGAAAGTGCCAATGATGCAAGCATTGCTTGGTTTTCCTTTGTGAATATAAAAATAGGACAAGATAAGGTTGTGGGCAGAGCCAATTCTGAGCATCAAATGGGCCTCTCTGTTCCTTTGGCATGAACTTCAACACACTGGCATGATTTTTTTCTTAGCCACCTAATGTCATCAGAGATGTTGACAGAATAAACACAGGAGCCGGTGCTATAAAAACCCATGCCACTTATCTTCTGGGTCTTAAAAAGATCCTGCAGAAGCTGCGTTAGCCATGACAACAGAATTCGGTGCTGAATTTGTGCTGAGCTTGCATCTAAAACACTTCATTCTTCATTTTTTAAAATATGGTGCTTCTTAAATAAACATAATATTGTAATCTTTAGAGACGAGACGAACATAAATGCGCAGCATGTAACTGAGGCACATGACCACTGGGGACTGAGCCTGTGCCTATTAAAGCTGCATAAGAGAAACAGGTGCCATGTGGTCAAGATGAGCCTGCTTCCAGCGCTCCCCTGTGGGGAAAGGCAGGAGAGATCAATGAACCGCAAACATCACACAGAGGAGCTTGGCTTTATCATTTCAGAGCAGAGATGTTTAACAGAAAAAGAGAGGAGGTTAGATTCAGGTGATGCTTTGGTTTTAGAAACACATGGTAAGAACCAACTGTCAGGTTTAGCCTAAAAACAGCAACCTAGACTCCTGTTGTGTGCAGCGTATGAAAACGTAAGAGCCTGGTCTCGACAATTCCAAGTGGCAAAAGCAGGTCGAGTTGGCAAAACCACAACCACAGATGGCCACAACACACGTGAAAATAGAATAGTTATAATGGGTCCGTGTAGGTCCCAGAAATAGCCAGCGTCCACTGACTTAGTCTTGAAAAGGAAAGATGAGCGACTTTCAAAGGAGAGAGACATCTTACTCCTGGCCCTCCAGGGGCAAAGGTGCTGATTCTGTTCAATCAAGTGGCTGAAATGCGAAGGGCTTTCTTTAAATAACTGGTGACCAGCGAGAGCCCTCTTTTCCACCTTCCCTATTACGTATGAGCCTTGATGGCTGGGGCAGCTGCAGATAACATCACGTTCTCAGACCAATGTGCAAGAAAGTTCTGGGCTCAGTTCACGAGCCCAGAGCCAGCTGTCCGAAAAGTCACTTCAGAGTGTCCTTCTGGGGCCAAAAGAGTGCTGGCATCTCCTTTAGCTCCGTGGTGGGCTCCGTCCTCTGAGCCCTCTTTCTGTGCTGAGTCACGGCTCAGAAACCAAGCGTCTAAGGAGGCATTGACTTATGTGCACGACTCCGACAAGCCCGAGCCACCGGTTGCAGCCAAGCAGGCCTATTGGGTGTGTAAATGTGATCCGGCCTGCCTTTCCAGCCTCCGCAGAAGAACTGCATGCCCATATTTATTGCTGTTGCTATTCTAAGGGCTGGATGACGTTCTTCTCCCCTTGTGGCCGAGCACTGCCCGTTCATCTTTCACCACTCCCTCCAAGTCTACAGGGCTAAACCCAGAGATACAAATAGATTCCACCAGGAGGAAAGTTAAAATGAGAAGTTCCTAAGCATTACCAAATGAATGTGTGTTGTGCTGTCAAAGGCTTTCAATGCAGCCACCCTGTTTTTTAAGTGTGTGCTGTTAGCACCCCACTACTACCCTAGACAAGGATTTTCAGAAAGGAATGGAAACACAGCTAAAAGGACATCACAGCTTAGGAATTAGGCAAAGGTTGACTTTTGCGCTGTCACACGTTGCCAGAAGGCTTCGAGCTTTTCCACTCACCTGTGCGCAACCTCAGTCTCTCCGCTGTTCCTGTGATAATCTTGTGATGTAAAGGGACTAACCAACAAGCCACAGGCACTACAACTAAGGGTCCAAGGATACAGGATAGAGGTGGTGGCTCCTGGAAAGGAACTATATACAAGTTTTCTAAAAGAAGAACTTAAGACACAGAAATAACCAGTTACAACATGCGCAAGTTGAGGGTGAATCTAGTTCCACCAGCCTGCCTCCTCATATCAGCTGGAGAAGAGGCTCTCTTCACTCTTTCCCCTCCTTGCTTGGACTCTCTATGACGTTGAAGTGATAACAGGAACTAGCTTGTAGATTTTGGGGGGGGGGAACTACATGAAAAATAATGTTTATAAACAATTGGAAAATCAAAGGCAGATAAAGAATACTTGTTTGCCTATTTAGAGCCTGGAAGTTCCCATTCATCCTTATCTGTCTGCCAACTCAAAAAGAATGACACAAGGGTTGGTGTTATAGCTCAGTGGTGCTACATTTGTCTAGCATGTATAGGACCCTGTGGTGGTTCAATCCTTACACACACACACACACACACGTGGAAATACATCCACCAGTACTCCAGATCTGGTATGGTAATTCTAGCTGCCAGAGTATTATTCAAAGTGTACTATCAGCAACAGCTTGACCAATTCTCACCTGAGAAGTCCATTAACTACAGAATAATTTAAACAGAAGCCCTAACAATGGGGCCTGCTCTTAAAGCAATACATATGTGAAAAGAGATGCCATGTATATAAGCTTGATTATTTGCCTTGATTTTGTTATTGTTTTATCCTCTTTTCAAATGTATATTTCTGTTTCAACATATCTCATATGTGTAGAAAATTAACCGTTTTATGTCTAGAACCAACCCCACTAAATCCAGAGGCCAGGTTCTTCTCAGGCAAAAGGCACTGTGTTGCTCAGGTATCTCAGTCACATGCACTGCAATACAAATCGCTGTTGGCTGGTAAGTAAGTATTCAGTCCCCTCTCGGCCTGCAAGTTAGGAACAACAGTAAAGAATGGAACGAACTTTCTGGTGGTGTGGCATTTTCCTGGTCTCAGGGGAGCAGACCAGCTTTGGGAACAATCATTTTGTCATCCCTGGCCTCTCTTCTAGCGTCTTATCCAGTTAGATCTGTAGCATCTGCTGCCAAAATATTTCTATTTCGGGTCACCCACGGTCACTTCTCGACATAGTCAGGCATGGTCAGCATGTGGCTGTCCAATCTGCCCCATCAAAGCTGACTCAATCTTGACTCTGTGCCTCTGAAATATAGGGATGTCTTTCCTCTGCCCTTCCCTCACACGCCACCACCACAGGCTACCAACCTATCATTCTTATTCATGTTAGGTCAGGAGACTTTATTACCAGGCTTCTCCATGCTTCAGCTGTAGGACTCAGGAGACCCACGGAGGCTCCCTGGAGCTAATGCTCCCCTAGACACAGAATGGGATTTGCTTACAGGTTTATTGGCAAGCATTCTGCTCGATAACACTCACAATCAGGTGAAGGACGTTGTGTTGAGCAGACACAGGGTAGACCCACACTCAAGGCCCAAAGCTGATTATATAAGAAATCTTGGAACTGCAAAAATAAAAATAAAAAAAATTTAAAAAAAAAACAGTGCCCAATGGAGAAGAAGGTTTAGGTAGTATTTTAGGTCTACTATGGGGTACCTCAGTCAGTGACCCCTTTGCCCTGGGCTGGTGCTGGTTATTTTATGAGGTTGATGTCACCCTTCCAGATGTGCAGATGGAATGAGTAAGACACTTCGGTCCTCAAGCCCCTACTATATCCAGGGATATAAATCTGGACATTTCTATCTATACGCAATCTGTCCCAAACCTCACCAAACTGTGCCAATGGCACACCCTATGCCTTCTCTCAGGTTTACAGTGAACACCTGCATTCCAATTTTCCAACTGATTTTCCTTAGGGACCCATATTTTTGTTTGTTTGTTTTGTTGTTGTTTGAACAAAGCCTAAATCGTATGAATATGAGCCTTCATCTCTTGTGTGTCACTTCTTCCAAGGGTAAAAATCTATTTTCAAATGCATTCCTCTGTACATGGTCTTCTTCTCCCTCTTAAACAATGACCATGGTTGATGAACTAGAATAGTTATATTAATTTAGAACAGTGAAAGTCAGCTTTGTTTGACATTTCAAATGTACTAACCTTAACCTGATCAGCATACAGGTGTAAACTATTACCCCCACCACCTTTTTTTCTCTGTTGATTTGCAAAAAATACATATTTCTTTGACTGGCTGCTTCCTGCAACTGTATAAAGTGTTGAGAACTCTGACTTTTCCAAATCATCTTTAAGAGCTGTTCTGTATTGTATAAGCTAACACACATCCAGGGTTTCCCTGGGATCCTAACACTTTCTGTAAAATCTGTGAGGGTACTGGAGGCTAGTGGACAACACCTTCTTCAGTCATTTGGCCAGGGAGGCAAAGGCCTCTTCATCTCATTCTAATCTTGTCTGTCCTGGGTACCAGAGGCAAAAACAACAGGAACATGTGACCTTACCCAAGGTCTGTCCTTACACTCAGTCTCTCCTGCCACTCCTCTGAGTGCTAATGATCCTTTTTAGGGTGTTAGAAGAAACAATTTTCTTGTCACCATAGCACTATGTGAGAAGAAATAGTTTCCCTTCTGACTTATAGGGAGTCTGGAAATAATCCACTCTGTATTTAGGATTGTTTCCCACAAAAAGTCTAGTCTCCTATGGGAATCCATCCAAGGATCTTAAGGGGCCAGGTAAATCTCTCTAGATTTTTCCTCTCTGGGACTGGCTGATACTTGGTTTGAGGGACTGCTTACGCACTTATTCCCAAATAGACCTTAGCACTGAGTCTTTCTTATTTCTAGCTAATGAGAGGCAGGCGGAACATGAACTGCTCCATCCCTACCAAGCCATGAGCAAATGCTGAGCTAGAGCACTGAAAACAAAGGCTTCCTGAAACACCACCACGTGCTGAAGTCCCCGGGCATCCAGAGGGATGCAAGTGCTGGTCTCGGAAGCTGCACCTCTGTGGGTAGTGCCCTAACATTTGAAAATTCCAAACATCATCTGTCACATTCAATTTGGGTTCTTGCTTTTAATATCAATGTTTCAAATTAGTCTGGCTTTCTATTGACAATAAACTAAACGCACCCAGAGGTAAAGCTCATTTTATTTATGTGCTGAGGTGCACATACACAATGACTGTGTACTGAAACAACATTAATAACTTTAAACCACTCTTGGGAAGGAATCTAGGTGCATCTTTATTTTTCTTCCACAGCTACTCCTGTTCTAGTGGAAGGAGCCTCAGCTTGCTTCAGGGTACATATTAGACACAGTGGAGAAGGTGGGATTCAACATCTGACTCAAGTTTTCTACTACTAGCCTTCTGCTTCTTTAGTTTTCTGTGCCTCACTTCCAGCTATAGGGGAAGTGACTATCAGGTTTCTTACTGAGCTCTCACAATAAAATCCCAAACAGGCCGCCACCTCTGCCTTCGTCCCCAGCACCATCCCTCACCAAGACCATCTCTTCCTGCTCAATGAGCCAGAACATCTGTTCTCTTCCTTCCTTCCTTCCTTCCTTCCTTCTTTCCTTCCTTCCTTCCTTCCTTCCTTCCTTCAGTGTGCAGAGGTCTTTTGCACAGCAGATTTGGTTCTGTTCCAGCTGGTCTAGCTATTGGCTATTGTCTACTCATCCTTCAAGGCTGTGCTTAAGTGCCCTGTCCTTAAAGAAGCCATTTGAGCAGTATCTACAGCAAAGATGAAATTAAAGTATATAAATGGTTGAATAATGAGTGGCAGATGGATGGATGGATGATAGATGGTTGGGTGTATAAATGGACGGGTGAATGGCGGGTGAGTGAATATATGGGTGGATAGATAGAGGGAAGATACCCATACATACAGATAGATAGAGGTAGAGATACCCACACATTCAGAGACAGAAGGAGGAAGAAGAAAATAAATAAGTGGGGTAGAGGCAACTAAAATGTGAAGAAAAGCAACATGTGGTTATTAAAATGAAAGGAAACTATAGACTAATGCAATAATTTACAGGTTGGGGATGGGTCTCAGTTGGTGAAGTCCTGGGTTCAAGGGCCACCACTACAAAAAATCAGGCAGAGTGGTACACTCGTGCACTCTTAGCACTCAGGAAGAACAGTAGTTCTAGATCATCCTCGGCCACATAGCAAGTTTACAGCTAATCTTGGCTACATGAGACTCTGTCTCCAAAATAAAATAAAGTAAAATAAAATAAAGCCACTTGTAGACAGCCCACTTAGACACAAAGCATCAACAAAACATGCCCATAATCAAGAGGAAAATGACTTCAAAGACTAAAACCTTTTTAAAAGCAGCATTCAGCCAGTTACTGTTTACACAGAACAACTCGTGTATATGATTAAGTGGCCATGAAACTAATTTCCCATAAGAGTAGCAAAGATTTATTCCTTTATCAGATGTTTTTTAAAAATACCTTTAAAAGTGTTCTCAGGAAGTGGTACAGAGTCCTTCAGATGCCTTTTCTTCTGTGTTCAGAACTGAGCTTCTCCTGCTCCCAAACCATCACAAACGTGTGGCAGTGGTGGAGGAACACCCAGTTCTTCCAACTGTGATTGGCAGTCAGAACAGTGATGGCGAAGGTGCCCGGCAAACAAAGTACCCAGCGGGGGCATGGCCATGAGAACCTGCCAGCCAGACCAAGGCTACAACTGTCAAATAACTAGGAGTCCCAGGGGCTGGATGTGGACATTGTTCTGTGGTCAACCAAGGGCAGGGTCTCTCTGGGTTTAGCCCAGGTAAAAGGGACAACACACTTGAGGTCAGACTCTAGGTGCTGGGCCGGAGATGAAGACCTCACAAGCCCATCCACTGAACTACTGTTTTCAAGGTCTTCTTATCAGCTGGCTTTAAGATTCCCTAGTCAATATTTTGTTCCGTTTTTCAAAGTTCGGCATTTGTTGTGTATCCATCACTAAGAGACATGTTCAAGCCCCTTTGAAGTTTGTTTTTCAAATGACAAGAATGAATATGCTACTTAAAATTCACTAAGTACTTGCAGAGATAATTCGTGCTAAAAATGATGGCATTGCATTAGGAATCATATGAAACAATTTGAATGTATCAGATCAATGTATAAAATCATGTTAAGACAATACAGCAACGTTTCCTTGATGAATACTCAAGATTATTTATTCAAAGCCAGTTCATGAGCCCAATACAAACTCACAGACCCAGAATCCATCAAAGGATAAACTTAGCATGTATACACCTAACAAGTGACCCAGGCACTGTTAGCAAGGAAGTAATGATTCATCAGAAAATGCATTAGGACCACCACATGGGAGTCTCTCAGGATAAGGCTGGGCCTGAACAACATTTGAAAATGCTCACCACTGTCTTCACATACACTTTGATGAAAATTCAGGCCTAAAGGAATATTTGACATATGTCTAAGGTATAGAAACAAGGGATAATTGCGGGTAGGCCGTTACATGGAAATGATGGTTCATACTTATTTCTAGAAAAAGCAAAACCCACTTCAACCCAGAAATACAGTTGGACTGGTATGTGAATCATCATGGAACTGAAGGCTTCTAAGTGTCCATGTCTTTCACAGGAGGGCCCAGTCTAGGAATGTTGGGTCACTGGGGAGTCTTCATCCATTTAGGACAGTTAGTTTTGGGGGTGCTGATATTCAACACGCCTCCACATGGCTTTACCCATGTCACAGCATCATCTACAGACTTGTAGTTCTATGTAACCTTGTGTACAGGATTGATCTTTAAATAAATAAAATAATAAAATGGTGATCTGCTAAAGATTACATTTCAATTTAATTAGCACTAAGCAATATAATTTCAAGGTTCAAAATAAAAGATCAAATTGCTCTTCAGAGAAGCTCCCAGGCCCATCCCCTTGATTCCTCTTCAGATGTTTCCACACACATGCAAATGCAGTAGGATGCTGCACACTGCATGCATGGTCTCTTGCCTTCCTTTTTCCACCTACTACAACTCAGGGATTTTTTTTCCATGCCAGTACTCAGAAAGTTTCCCCACTGGTTTTCAATAACCATAATATTTCATTTTAATTTAGTTCTATAAAGTTCTAGATTAGATTTTCACCATTATTTTTATTAAGATGCACTTGTAATTGGAAGTGTGTGTGTGTGTGTGTTAAAAAATTATAAGGTATCTCAACTCAGGCCACAAAGAAGCAGACTCCAGGGCAGAATGAGACATACAACAGATTTACCAGCAGGCACAGAGGGCAAGCACGAAGGCCACAGGAAGCAGAAATATGCCTTACATCCTGATACTTGTAAAGGAAGGAACTGTGTAGAGGAGTCTCAGGTCACAGCAGCCTTAGAGAGTTTCAGCTAAACCAGTGGAACACAGAAGCTACCACTCATAAGGCGGCCTAGGTGGAGATGGAATGGCCCAACCCCCTTATACTCTCACTGTGCCCAATGACTGACTGGCTACAGCTTTGGAAGTATGTGTTCGTGGTATAAACACTGTTAGGGTTGGGAGGCACGAGTGAGAAGCTATTCGCCCACCTCCCCACAGCTCTTGAAGATTCACATGGTATGTGTCCATGGCCAAAAGATTCTCTTACACTGCAAAGATCTCTGCACATTCAGAGAAGCTCTAGTGGGAGCTTTCAAATGGGAACTTAAGTGGACAGCAGCAGCCCCTGACTCTCCAGTTGGGCTTGAAGTTAAAATGATTTTCATCTTCTCCCTCCTTAGCTACCACATGAATAGGTTCTGATGACTTATCTGGTGGTTTCTGGAGTCAGATCCCTGTAGAAGCCTTACCCTTCTCAGACTAGGATTGCTGCATGTATACACCGATATTTACAAAGGGTTAGGGGGATTCCCAAAGCACCCCTACATACCACCTTCGTTCTGACATATTCTCTGTCCTCCTCGTATAAAAGCCCCCTCCTGTCCATGAGGATTGACCATACCAGTACAGTGACAGCTATTTCATATGCTGACCTGAGGGCACAAGGCAAGGGGGATTTCCAGGCAGCAGCCAGTGTCTGACGCTCAACAGTATTCTTCCTTTATCCTGTGCCAAGAATACTTCCTTTTGGGGGAGCCCAAAGTTGCAGGGCTGGCAACGTAATTCAGTGGTAGATACCATGTGTGAGGACATGTAAAAAGAATAATCCCGAAAAACTCACTGAATCTGAGAGTAAGTGGGATACCGCTGCTTTCACCTCTCAGTTCCCCAGTCTACATGGTGTTCCCATTAGGGATGACCCCAAAGGTATTCACATCCACATATCGCTGCCTTATACGTTCATGACTCCAGAAGAACTAGGTTCTTCTCCTTCAAGGTAACCCAATGACCAGGCCGCTTCCCAGAACACATATATATTTGCACATTGGGTCATATTTCCACTCACATAAAACATATAGTGAGATTCACTGCTATCACAGCTCTGTCTAGATTTTCACACAGTGATGCACCTCCATTCATTCCCAGCTTCTCACACACATCAAGCCCATCTGTCTATCAGCTGAGTGCAGCTTGTCTTCCTGCTTTAGCTCACATTATGAAATCCTAATCTAGGCACAGGAGGAGCAGAAGAAAGATCACTAGGACTAGGACAACCCCAGAGTGGGGGGCAAGGAGGTCTGGACCATCCGTTCTGCCAGCTTCTTTTGCCCTATGGTCCTCTCAGCTTGATACTGTGTTCATTAAATGAACTTAAACAGATTGCTTTGAACCCATAGAACATTTTCGTGACAGGTTCAACAAGACCCCAATCATGAAGAACATTTCTTTAAGAATGGAATTAGGTCCTACCTATGGTAAAATGTTCCCTTCCAATAACTTACCAAGAATTGTTTCTCAAAAGATATGCAATTCTCGGTTACAGATGATCTGGCCTTGCTAGATTCCACCCCAACCCCATCTACACTGTGACACACTGGGAGTTGCCACACGTCAAAGCATGTTTTAACAATATGTCCAATACCTCTGAATTTGAGTGAGCCTATGGTCTAAGAGGCTGAGCAGTTTGAAGCGCAGACTGGGCCTCAGATAAAACCCTGTCCTTCCTGAGTTCTCTCAAGGTTAGACAGCTCCTTCCACGTCACTTCTCACCAAAGCTGGAGCAGGTTCGAAGTGTGGCTCCAAGGCCCAAGAGGCTTGCCTGGTGCTCAGTATCCTTTATGAGTTAAGAAACACAAGATGCACCAAGCTTCCTCTTCTGCTGGAGGGACGGTACGGGTTCTGCTGGAGGGAGCAGGCCTTGATGCAAGCACTTCAGCAGATCAAGTGTCCCGGCAGTTGGAGGCTGACTGCTAACACTCGTTCTCCTCACTGTAGGCTCTCTTGACGAACATCTGAGCACTGAGCCACCAGGGCTACACAGTTTTGAAGCCTGTATGAGCTTTCAAAAAGCAATTTAAAACAAAAAAAAAAAACAAGTCAAGGGAAAGTGGCAAGTGAAACCCAAGAGATAACCCAATGCTAGAGCATGATGGAGACGAGGAACAGATGTGGACTATGGCTGTCATGCTGAGGAGACAGGGCGGGCCACAGCACCTGATGAGGATAAACACTCCCCTGTCATACAGCTGGAGGGAGCTTTCTCTATGCTTGCCCATTGTTTCAGACCTCATCCCCAAGCTCTTAATTTCATTCCTCATTTATAATTTACATTTCATTTACTACCTAATAATTGATTTTTTTCTCTCCTTCAGCTCTGAGTCATTTAGGTGACTTACTCCCAGGTTGTACTTTCCACAATATTGGATGCCTCCCTTCTTTAGTCAGATGCTTTGTGAAAAGGTTATCACATCAGTTTTCACTAATTTTGGTCTTAACACCAACACTCTCAAATATGCTTCTCTGTTCCCTCACCATACCCAATTTGTGGTATTTCAAGTCGTGAGTTGACTTTCCGAACTATTTTCAGAACCAGCTATGTGCTGTATTTGAGAGATTATAGCAAGGCAAGGTCTTGTCTTTTCAGAGGCCAGGCACCCCTTGACCCAGCAGGTCTCTTTCCTCACAACCTCAGACATGGATTCCTCTCATTCCTTACTTTGTAGGGTGTCTCTGTTTCAGGAGTTCCTTCCACCAGAGTGTCTGGAAGGTTGAACTTTGCTATATCCAAAAGCTAAACAATGTGCCATGATTCCAAAAATAAGTTCAACCACAGCAGTCCACAAGATCACTCTGTTCTCTGAGATCTTAGCCACTCTGTATGTGGCTCTTCTTGGCTGATTCCTGTGTGCTTCTAGTATTTTGTTGTTGTTGTTGTTATCTCCTGTGCCTTTAGAGATCTTCCAAAGACCTTAAAATCCAAGTTCTCAGACATATATCTCCAAGTCCACACATATCTCCAAATCTAAGGTAAATAGTACATTCACATTTTATTATTTGATTCTAGTCTTCATATGATTTATTTGCTTGTTTGTCTGAAGCAAGGTTGTCCTGGCTAGCATACGTACAATTTACCACGTCAATTTCTGCCCTTGCCATTTCTGTAAGACTCAGCTGTTGCTTTTTGCTGTAATCAGACTGTTTCTAAATTACACTTAGCCTCTCCTGCAGGGCTGCCTGGCTGTACCAGTCAGCAAGTATCCAGGTTGGCCTCCAAGTTTACAGGAATCCTCTTGCCTTTGCTTCGGGAATGCATGATCATACCCAGCTGCTTCTGGTCTTCAAAACAGACCTGAGAGTCACTCTAATCTTCAAGTTTACTACTCCCGCTCATTCCCTTTCTCTGTCAATACCTTTTTCAATGCTAGAGTGTCCCTGAAACCAATCATGAGTCTTGTTATTGGATATAGATGCTGTTATAGAAGTCCTCATGTAGTTTTCCCCATTAGGAAAAACAGGCAGAGGGCCACAGGGACAAGCTATGGGTAGAGACCAAAGCACTGCCCTTGAGATTTACACGTGGCTCAGCTGGTGTTTTTACATAGGAATTAAGACTGTTTCTAAATTAGACTTAGTCTCTAGGGCAGGACTGCTAGATACTAGCCAACAAGGATCCAGCAACTGCACTGAAAATCTGAAACCGTTATGTTAAAGGTTGGAACACAGCAACTATCCTAAAACTAAGGAGGTTGGAAAAGGACGGCAGTAAAACAGGGAATGAGCTCACCGAATGGGGTAGGAAAGGAAAGGGGAGAGATAAGAAGGATGGGTTTCACAGAAGCCAAAGAGATGAATTCTTGCAGCCAGGTTTGTCGCTGTCACTAGCAGGACAGGAGCTAAAGACAAAGCCATTCCATCTGTGAAACAGCGGCTAGCTAGTTGCACTTCGATAGACTAGAGCAGTCACAACTGAAATCAAGTGATATGAGAATCAGAGATGGGCAGATAAGATTGAACCGTGACACACATCAAGAAAGTCTGAAGTTTTTGAGAAAAGACAGAGGACTTGACCAGGACAAACCAAGATATGGAGGGAACCGGAGAATATCTTCTGGATAAGAGGAAAAAGCTAGAGCAAACAGAGAAGAGAACGGGAACTGACTGACGTCTTAGAGAGGAAAAAGACTTTTCTCTGTTGTCTGGGGGTGATGGATGAGGGGTAATTTATGCCCCCAAAGGGGGATAATGAGATCCAGGTCCTTCCTCTCTTTCCTTCTCAGCTTCCTATGAGATCACAGGTTTCCTCCTTCACATATCCCTCTCCTATCACGCACTTCCTCCCCACAGGCACAAAGGCAAAGGGGTCAAGCAAGCATAGACCAAAACCAACAAAGCTAACACAGATGCTAAGTCCTAAAGATTCATCACCACCACCCTTTTCCTTTGTGAAGGAAAAGACAGGTCCTCTGTTTATCAGGACAGTGTTATGGCTGACAGGGGCTGGAGGACAGTGATGAACATCTGGAGCTGGCAGGAAGAGATCTGCCACCAGGCATGGGTTCTCTGCGTTCGGCTCAGTCACAATCTATGGTAGCAATAATTAAATGGTGTGACTGTGTCCACAAGGTGCTTCCAAGAACAGGGGATAGAAAATGGTGGCTCAGGATTAAGGATGGACAGACCGATGTACCAGAAGCCACTATGAAATGAAAAGGTGACCGAGTGCCAGGGACAGAGAGGCAGAAATGATTACAAAGGCTTCCAGGCAGACAGGACCCAAGGAGCGGTCTTTGACTGCTTCTTAAGGAACAGTGGGAAAGATGGAGGAATGCACTCACTGAGTGAAACTGTCAAGTTCCCATCATCAGAACTGGCCTACGTCTAGGCCAATGGTGGGTCTATAGCTGCGTCTGAAGATGTGAACTCTAAGGTGAAGGTCACAAAGCTGCAAAACGTGAAAAACACTCAGAGGCCAGGGTGGTGTTGTGTGGCATGATGGCGGGAAATACCGGACAGATGAGGAGGAGTGAAAGAGCCACCTTTTTAAAGAGCACAGGGCAGTGACCTAAAGATGCTGGCAAGAGCAGCCTCTGAAGTCATGAGCAAACAGTTCGAGTCTCAAACAGAAGCACTACTAAGAGAAAAATAAATTACTTACTTTCAGTTTTTTAACCCCTATTACCCAGCAGCCTACTAATCTCCCTGCTGTATGTTTTTGGGTTTTGTTTGCAGTGAGGAGACCAAACCCAGAGCCTCACGTGTGCTAGGTGAGCATACCTCCTGTGAGCTACCTCAGTCTCCCAGTCTCGGTAGATTTGCATGATTTGGGGGACATCCTCTCCTACATGAGCACATCCTTCCACAACCAAGTCCTCTCGTTTACTCTTCTTTATTTTTTCCTTCAAATTCTAGACAGTAGCACTATAAATCATTTAGCCAAAAAGAAATGAAAACCATCTCTACCGTCCATCCTTACCTCGCATCCAGGCTGGTTCCTGCTCCTACCCGAGGGCTCTCAATGTGCTCTCCAATAAAAACCAGTAATAAGAGACCACCTGAAGCCATGGTGCTGGCACAAGCCTGCTATCCATGAACTTGGGAACGGGGGTATAGCAGGAGCATCAAATGTTCCAGGCCAAGACAGCAAAACCCGCTTTCAAAATCTTTTAAAGGGCTGGGGATATATTCAGTGGTAAAGTGCTTGCCTAGCCCTGGGTTCAATCCCCAGTATAGAAAAAATAGATTTGAAAAGCCTTAGCACAAGTTCTGGTATGCAGTAATAACCATAAAAAATGAATATCATTAACTTTGGAATTCTTCTGATTTCAGGCTGTCTGGAAGCTTCTGTTTCCTAATTCTTTTTATTTATTAAGCACAATTTAAATTTTTATGAACCCTTATTACAAATAAATCATTTAGGCTGCTTGACTTTGTAAATCAATCTAATAACGTTCACTTTGAATTAATCATTTTAATTCTATGTACTTCGTTATACACTTTAATTCATATTCCTTAATAAACACCCATACATTAGCCCTCTGTCATGCATAAACTTTTTATTAAAATTCTCAATAATTCTAATGAAATCAAATCACAAAGTAAAAAAATAACAGCACCACTGAATTCTACACAAAACCTCCTTACCAACATGAGAACTGGACATGCACCGAAGCAGCTTACAGTTTGCTGTACATAAGTTTTAGAAACGTGTAACGGCGGGGCTTTATGCACAAAGGAGAAGAAGCTGCTCAGAGTGATAGCTGTTGGCCCCTGGACTTGCTGACCTCCCCCATCCCACCTGTCACACCAACTTTCACATTCTCTTCTTACTAATCCAGTCTTAAAGCTAAATTCAACTCCCCTTATCCAGGGCAAAGGTTCAGAGAGAGGGAACATAAGGACATTTCTAACCCTGACTCCGAAACTGCACCAGTATTCCCGGGCTAGGAAATGCTCGCTCGGCACCTCTTCCCCTTCTCTCCACAGCCTTCCACCAGGGCCATGGAACCTCAGTGCTTAGGTTTCCATACACAGCTGTGTGTGACGGAAACGTTTCTTTGTGGTGCCATCAGGAAAGTGGAAACATGGCTTACACACTTGGTTGGTTGAAAAATTGTTTGGAAGACAAGACAGTAAAAATTCAATACTAACTTTCTTCCACGAGAGTCAGTTTCACTGAAATTGAACAGTTCATATCCAGCTCAAGGGTCTCCATTTTCCTTAAGGTTCTGTGCAAGGAAGGTTAGCTACAAGCAGAGATTAAGAAGTAAACAGCAATGTCGGCATAGGTTTACCATGACTTTCCCTGTGCCACGAATGACTTCATAACAATAGCAGGAGCCAGAAAACTGGGATGTCCAGGACACACCATGGAAGTTTTCATTTGGGGAGAATTGGGGGGGAAAACAAATACTTATGGGCAGGGGCCTTAAAGAACACATGGATCCTAACACATAGAGAAGGTCCCAAACCAAAACCCAACAAATACCAAAATATGAATGCTTCCTCTGGGAAAAAAGCCAATTGAAAGACAGAAAAGAAAGATCAGTTTGAGCCGAACATCAGAACAGGTGGGACTCAGTCGCTGCATGTGAGTCCAGATTTTGGTGCTTCTCATAACAGAGGAATGGAGTTGTAGCTCAGTTACAAAGCCGTGGGCCCTCAATTTCCCAGTGGCCTAAATCAATCCCCAGTCCAGGACAAGATGCTGAGCAAGATGCTAATTATTTCAGGCCACTGGGGTAAGCACTATTCCTGGCCACTGCGAGCAGCACCATGGATGAGGGTTTCTGATTCTCTTTGGTGATTTGGCTCAGTGTAAACAGAATTTTTTTTTCTGGTCTTTCAGACAGATAGGCAGGAAAGGCTCCAGATCTGGGAGAGGCCACTCTGCTAAGGAAAGACTCTGTTTTCCTTGTGTCTTTTTGACACCTTTCCTTACATTTTTATCTGATTATCAACTACCTAGTGAGCATCCTGTGTGTTCACTTGGTCAGGCAGGAGGCTCTCAGCCTGAGGAAGAGCAGAAATGCATTGCAGAGCTGTTTCTCTGAGAGGCGTTCTGAGACCCTGGCTTGTGACTTCCCCCACTGACACTGGGAATTGAAGGGAGACCAGTGGCTCCCGTTGAGAGAGCCTTTACTTAGTGACCCAACTCCCCTATTGCTAATTCTTGAATTCTTCACCAGGAACTACCATCATCACAATATACCAAGTGTTTACCTAACATAGAAAGAGAAGGGCAATCCTGGTATTTCCGTTCAGAAAATGACGAGAAAGGTTGAAAGGTTTGGAGGTTTCTGGAGTGAGTTCTGCAAAGCAGTGCTGCTGCAGGAGAGTGGATCAGCTACACCTGCCCTGGGTTTAGTAGGTCACATCTTCTTTGTCCCTTTAGAGGAGTGTTTTACTTCCCATATCTCTCCTTGAAAACTTCTGTTTACTTTCTTAAACCGTGGGCACCACTGGAGAGGTCCCAGGTGTACATTCCAGGCACTCAAACAATATACACACACTGAGCGTGTTTGGGTACCCAGCTCCAGGCTGAAGAATTTCTGAAGTTGAGAACAGATGAGGGAACGGGCTGGAATGTAAAAGGCAATGCCCTATGCGCCTGCAAAGCCAGATATAAAACCTATCATTATTACAAAAAAAAAAAAAAAAAACTAACCAATTTACACCATGCTTTTTCAAACTGCATTGCTCGCTCTCGGAATCTTCATTAAAGAAATGCAAACATGTGCCCTGAAATGGGTAGGTGTAAAAGAACATTCTGCACAATTATATCTAGGCTGCCACAGATTTATCACATGCAGACATATATTTGGAGCATATTAATTCATGATGACAGCTGCGCATGGCAAATCCAACAGTGCACAAGTTGGAATGCTGGAGAAAAATGCAACTACAAACCCCATGCACACACACACACATGCACACACACACACACACACACGAGTTTCCCCCTCTCCATACACGTGGCCTCACTTACTGAGATTTAACACAACTGAAAAGCCCCCAAACACCGGAGATTCCCGCAGGCGAATGCTTGCCCCCCCAACACCGGCAGCCGCGCTTTCATCCACAGGCTTGACGGTCGCACGTCCCAGAGTACACTCGCCCTCCCACCCACGTCCTTCTGCGCGGACACACGTGCGTCCAGCGCTCGCGCGCCTGCAGCCGGCGGGGAAGCGCGGCTCCGGGGGCTGGGGGCAGGGCCCGGCGGGCGGGCGGGCGGGCGGGCGGGCGCGTCGTGGGGCCGGGCCTCGGCGCCCAGGGAGGGGACTAGGGGCGGGCGCGGGGCGGCGCCCGGCTCACGTGGGCGGGCGGGAGCAGCTGAAGGTCCGCTCGGGAGCCTGGGCTGTCCTCTCGCGCGCGGCGCTGGCCGGGGCGGCGGCGGAGGAGGCGAGAGGCGGCGGTGGCGGCGGCGAAAGAGGAGGGGAGGACGGGGGCGGCGTCGGACTGGAGCCGATCGGCGGTGCGAGCTGCCCAGGGCGCAGTCGTGAGCTCGCCCGCCGGGCCCCCACTCCTGAGCTACACCCTGCCGTGCCCAGCTCTGCCGGCGTCCGTGCCCCCGCGGCGAGCGCGCCGGGGCTGCCCCCCGAATGACGGGCGGAAGGTTCGACTTCGACGATGGCGGCACCTACTGCGGCGGCTGGGAGGAGGGCAAGGCGCACGGGCATGGCATCTGCACGGGGCCCAAGGGCCAGGGCGAGTACTCTGGCTCCTGGTCGCACGGCTTCGAGGTGGTCGGAGGCTACACCTGGCCCAGCGGCAACACCTACCAGGGCTACTGGGCTCAGGGCAAGCGGCACGGGCTGGGGGTGGAGACGAAGGGCAAGTGGATGTACCGGGGGGAGTGGTCACATGGTTTCAAGGGGCGCTACGGGGTCCGGCAGAGCATGTCCACCCCCGCCCGCTACGAGGGTACCTGGAGTAACGGGCTGCAGGACGGGTACGGCGTGGAGACCTACGGGGACGGAGGTGAGCAACGTCGGGCTGTGCCGAGGGCTAGCGCGGTGGGCTCTCCTGGGCTGCGGGGACATGGGGAGGACGCAAGGCGCACGTGTCCGGAAACCCGCCAAAACACCTGGGGAGCTTCCCACCCCTCCCACCACCACCACCACCTCCACCCCTCGGGAAGACTGCGTGGGTACGCGACTGGGGAGCCAGGGTCTGCTGCGATCTGGTTCCCCGGGCGAGCGCGGTGTCCACACCCGGGGAGTTAGGCGTGCATGTACCTGGCTGGGGCCAGTGCTGCGCTGCCATCAGGAGGGCTGGGCAGGAGAGAGGACGCTGTCACTTGAGCCCGTCACATTACGTTCCTGATCCCTCCCTCTCCGGGCCGGGTTTGAAATCGCCACTGTTGGTGGAGTTAGACGGACGCCTTGGGCAGCGCGGCTGCTGGTCTGTGCTGACCGCCCCGCGGTTTGGTTTCATGTGGAGTCTCGTATTTCGCTTCTGGTCCTCTAGTTAGCCTAAAGATAGAAGCCAGAACCCCATAAGTAGGATGTTGGGGAGTTGGACCTTATGGAGGGTGTATTTTGAAGTGTCCTAGTTATGGGCAGCGAAGCGACCACCCAAAGCAGGTGAAATTCTTAATTTTCTCTCTAATTTGGCTCCGTGAAGTACTTTGAATTAGCAGAACTGTAATCTTTGCTGACCTGGAGATCTTTGGGCAAATTACTGATAAAAGCGCTTTAGGAAAAAGGCGACAGAATTGCCATTTTAAAAAAAGAAAAAAGTTTAAAAGAGTGTAGAGAATGCTATATTCCTAATATACATTAAAGGGTGTGGCCTAAACACACCTGGATGCAATTTAACAATGTTCGCCATGTAAACTGTGTATATTATAAGTCAGGATTCATTTTTCTCTCTAGGAAGAGCATACATTAGTGAAACAGGTGTCAAAACTTGTTTAATTTCTTTGAAAACAAAATCGAGGGAGACGAATGGCTTATGTTTTGGAGAAGTAATTTTTCTGATAATAAACAGAATCATATTTAATTGAAAAGGGTCGTAGGAGGCTCTGTCACCCTTTGGAATTAATCCACTTCAGAGCTGGGGAGCTTCCCACCACTGGAGGATAGTGAAGGGATCCAATTAAAAGTTTCTCCAGCCCACTGAAATCCCGTTATGCGATTGCTTATATAAAAGCTTATACAATTTGTACACTTCACTTGCTCAGAACACTTGGGCCGTGTTTCAAATGCAAAACAGCAGAATGGTAGGATTTTAAAAAGACATCTTTTCACCCTCCAGTATAAATAAAGGCTATGGGTCTCATGGATTAAAGGGGGAGGGTCTCTATACTTTTCTATGGACCCTGAGTGCCTTGGTAGTTAACAGGGACCTTAAGGGTTTGAAACTAGCAAAAAATAACTTGTTAACAGCGTTATGAATGTTTGTTTCTGACTGGATTTTATTGGGAGCGCTAGCTCTAATATAACAAAATTCTATGTTCATCGGTGGAAAAATTGTTTTTTTAATGTTATCGTTGTATAGCCCTTATTTAAAGAGCATAAAATAGACTTATTTTTATTGTAATCTAATTACAATGTAGGCTTCATTTAAAAGTTAAAACTCATTCAATGAAACCTGGTGGCTTAGAGTATCCATTATACCTAGTAATCAAAAGGCAGAGAGCACAGTAAAAGTCATGGCTGTGTCTGTGTTGTTTGTAAGGCCAAATACACCTCCAAATGGCTATGAATAATCTGCCTTCTGTTTGAAACCAACTTTGAACATTTTAAAAGACAAAATTCGGCATCACCATAGGACTGTAGATTTCCTTTTCTACCAAAAAAAAAAAAAAGAAACCCTGGTGTGCTATAATCAGAACAAAATTTCAACATGCAGTTCACTTTTGCATGCCTTCTCTGTGCTGGTCAGTTTCTCACGTCACCACATTTTATTAGAAAGTTCGTGATTTAAAAAAAAAAAATTGGTCTAAATGGAGCTATGGTGCCACAGTTTATTCATATGGAGGTTTAGTCCAAGTGGAAGTGGGAGCATCAGCTTCTTTATTCCTAAGCGTTAGCTTAATTCTGCCTCCTTGCCCTTGCATTTCGGGTGACAGTAGAGAGGGAAGTCGTAATTCCCTGTGAGAAGTATCACTTTATTTCACTAGAGATTTCTGTCAAGTGTTGCTGAAATAGAAACTCCCTAAATATTAAGAACCAAAGGCATGATATTCATGAAATTCAAGTCTAGATTCCCAGATTCTTTTCTGCAAATTCCAATCTGCTATACTTTTTTAAAATCCTGCTATAAGACTATGGAAGATATCTATAAAGATCCACTGTTCTGTTTATGTATTTGACTGGAGGGGTCATTTGTAGCCCAGGCTAGCTTCAAGCTGAGGATGACCTTGAACTATAAGCATTCTGCATCTACCTCTCCGGGACCAGGTGGGGATGGAATCTAGGCATCATTCACACCAGACAAGCGCATCACCAATAGAACGACAACTTCCACCTCGTCCATGTGTTTCTGTTTTCTTTTCTTAACAGAATTATAGCTGCATATAGCCTTTCAAAGCATGTAAGTTTGGCACACAGAAGTCCAAGTTTGGCTAAAATTCATTCCAATTTGGATGCCATTCATTACAATATTGTGCAGTTAAGATAGACCTTTAAAAAATCAGTTCTCAAATGAACACAATGTAAAATAAAACCTGAAAAAAAAATCCTTTGTTTTCATATTAGATACGCACTGGAGTTTAGGGGTGGAAAATAGTAAATCACATCTCCTTTTGAACTTGGAGACTACATGCTTCATAAAGAAATAGATTCTGTTTTCTTGGTTCATTGACTAAAGCAAACCTCTTTAAAACTTCAGATCAACTACTTAGAATTTGAACAAGCTGGTTTCTAGTGGTGTTGTGGACGTTCTGGAGTAATTCTCTCCAATACTGTGATTTTACAGCAACATGGAAGGTGATGGGCACCTTTGCTCCTTGTCCCTGCCCTATTTCATAGCCCCAAAGATATTTAAACTTTCTAATTACTGCTGTTCTTTAAACAGCCTGAATGTTGAAGCTGCTCTTTCGAAAGTCTAACTCCTGGTTTGATGTTGGAGCTGTCATTTGGAGGAAAGTGGGCACTAGTTGTCCATCATTGTTTCGGATCTGCTAAGATGGGATTGTTATGTTTTAAAAGACTAAATACTTAAACCAAATAGCATCTTTCCAAATTATTTTAGCAAACTCATTCTGTAGAAAAGTTAGAATGGGATAGGAATATGGCATTTTAAAATAATAAAATGTTGGTGATTTGTTTTAGTGTGTGTATAAGGTCATATAACTTTCATCATACTATTTAGATTTTATCTAGGAAAAGTCAAAGTTGATAGTTTTCAATAATTCAGTGTCTTTTCCTATTGGGGCAGCAGTGTTTGGAGATAGCTGTTTTTCATTATCATGGAAAACAAAAAACCCTTAACTTTTTTTTTTAGACAGGGTCCATCCAGCTGTGTAGCCCAGACTGGCTGGGAGCACATGACCCTCCTGCTGCCTCAGCCTCCCAGCTGCTGGCATTGTGGGCATGTATTCCCATACTCGATTCCTGAAATGTTTGTATGTAACAATCTTACCCTGTTTAGAGAGCTGCTGTGCCCCACCCCCTTCAGGAGTTCATAGGTATGAAGCTCTACCTACACGATGGCAGTCATAGTACCAGACCCCTTCATATTTCCTTGTTGCCCCACTGTTGTTGGTGTATATGATATAAATATGTCAGCACGAGAAGAGAAGATGGTCTTGAAACTAATCCAAACCTTTGTCTTAGGAACAGTGCCTATTTACACAGTGATGTAACACCACTAGCTCGCACAAGTATGGTGATACTTGTAATCCCAACATGTTGGAGGCTAAAGCAGGAGGATTGAGAGTTCCAGGCTAACCTGAGCTACGTACTAAGACAGCGCCTTAAGAAATAACAGTACTCCCAATGGAATTAACACTTTTTGTATTAAAAATAAATATATTCCAACCACTGGAAACCTACAAGGTGATGTAAAATACGAAGTATAATCAAAAGACAGAACATGATCAACATAGACTGTAATCATGATTTATTTTCTGTGACAATGGAAATTGTTATGAACAACACCAAAGTAGTTACATTAAAATTTTCTTCCAGATAGCTGTTCTGGGGTTATACTAAGGATAAAAATTTGCCTTTAATGAAAGAAAATGGCCTTGACTTTGAAAATTCTAAGCTCCTTAGTTTAGCCTTCATTTCCTCCAAAGAATATTCAAAAACCCCTATCAGGTTATTTTTAAACCTATCTTTGGTTATTAAGTAGTAAAAGTCACTGAAAATAAGCTTATTTTATATGTATATATTATATTCCTATTATATTACGTATTTATACTCTACTTAGACTACTTTTTAAAAGTATAATATTCATTGAAAAAATGATCTGGATCAGCAAAATTTTAATGGACACTGTCAAGTATTCAATGATTTTTAAAAAGTTTCTTTCATCCCATTGGTTCTTTCAAGCTCTTTAAACATAGTCTCCGGGCACCCTGAGACCACAGGACACATAAGCCATGAATGAGTCTGAAACATTTGCCTTCCTTTGAGAATCAGTTCCTGCCCTCGGGCATTTGCAGTGTGTGGTGAGACTGCCAGTGCTCTGGCTGAGGCTAGGGAGAGCCATACAGAGCATGGCCAGGAGAAAACCAATTTAGCAAGTAATATGCCGCTGTGCCCCCCACCCGCTGCTGTCAGGTCCTCAGGACTCAACAGCTTGCCCTTCCCTGAGTGTAGGATGGTTCACGTAGTAAAAGAACCAAAACAGCTCCTTACACAACTCATATCCCAAGTATTCTGATCACTGTTACTAATGTTAAACCTTCCTGCTTTTTAAAATGTTGTCCTGGGCATGAACTCAAAATCATTTTCAGTTCAAACTGAAGCATTAGCCTAGTATGTGTAAGGTCTTAGGTTCAGTTTCCAGAGAAACACCCTCACCAAACAGTGGTTTCTATGCATGCCTACCACTCATAAAAATTTAAATGAAAAGCAGAAGTCTGGCTATCATTAAAGCCATAAGAGTCAAAGTCATTCACAGGTGGATGAAAAGTTACGAAGTTGCCCCAAGAAGTGTGTTGAATTTAACCCTGGCTCCTCCTGCCCAGAGTACTGTTCTCTCTGTGCAGATGCCGTCCACCAAAACTCATCCCCCTGCCGATCTGTTCTCTCGAAGGTACCTACCAGGGCCAGTGGGCTGGAGGCATGCGGCATGGCTACGGCGTGCGCCAGAGTGTGCCATATGGCATGGCCACGGTGATCCGCTCCCCACTGCGCACCTCGTTGGCCTCACTGCGGAGCGAGCAGAGCAATGGCAGTGTGCTGCACGACGCTGCCGCCGCTGCCGCAGACAACCCGACTGGCACCAGAGGTGGCTTCGTGCTTAACTTCCACGCGGACACAGAACTGGGCAAGAAAAAGGGTGGCCTCTTCCGACGGGGCTCCCTGCTTGGCAGCATGAAACTGCGCAAGTCCGAATCCAAGTCTTCCATCTCCAGCAAGCGCAGCTCGGTCCGCAGTGATGCAGCCATGAGCAGAATCAGTTCCAGTGATGCCAACTCCACCATCAGCTTCGGAGACGTTGACTGTGATTTTTGCCCTGTGGAAGATCACGTGGATGCCACCACCACGGAAACATACATGGGCGAGTGGAAGAATGATAAACGCAATGGCTTTGGCGTCAGCGAGCGCTCCAATGGCATGAAGTACGAAGGCGAGTGGGCCAATAACAAGAGGCATGGGTACGGCTGCACGGTGTTTCCCGATGGCTCCAAGGAAGAGGGAAAATACAAAAATAATATCCTAGTCCGTGGAATAAGGAAGCAGCTTATACCAATCAGAAATACAAAAACTCGGGAGAAGGTGGATAGAGCAATTGAAGGCGCACAAAGGGCTGCCGCCATGGCCAGAACCAAAGTGGAAATAGCAAACTCAAGGTATGTAGATACAAAACGGGTGGGGATGGAGGTTCTCAGAACACTGCAGTTTTCTCTGTCTGCTGATGGTATTACCAAGTAGGTTCCCGGCACTTAGAGATCAAAAAGACTGAAAATGACCGACTCTAACAAAATGAGAGTGAGAAACCATTTTCAAAAGCTGTTGAAGGAACATGGGGAAACCTTTTTCTTCTAAATTTTGTCCCTAATAATTAACAGCATTATAAAGTTCATTCAGACATCCTTCTAAGTCCAGAAAGTTAATATTATTAAAAATACCTCTGAAATACTGTCACCGCTTTATGTGTTTAAAAAAATATCCCTTTGTGTAGAAACATACCTACAATATAGACTATATACTTTTATTACAATATTAAGCTGAACATATTTACAACTCCTCAGTAAGATTATTTTAACCTAGTAGGTTAAAATTCTGTTCACTAAGGCCTTCTAGGTGAAACCAGGTTTGGGAACGATGCAGAGGTCTAGACCAGGCAAAGGCGGAAAGGATCAGGTTTGGGAAAGATGCAGAGGCCTAGACCAGGCAAAGGAGGAAAGGATCAGGTTTGGGAAAGATGCAGAGGTCTAGACCAGGCAAAGGTGGAAAGGATCAGGTTTGGGAAAGATGCAGAGGTCTAGACCAGGCAAAGGCGGAAAGGATCAGGATGAAATCTGGAATGCACTCTGAAAAAGCCAGAGCTCCCCCACAGGAACAGACAGGGTGCCAAGGCTGGGAAGGATCGCCCCAGTCTGTGCAGGAAAGATTAGATCCCTGGTGTAGTAAAAGGAAGGGGGTAGAGAGAATTTGATGTGGACAGATGGGATTTTTACTGTGCCAGGGTTGGAAAAAAGTAGAGCAGTCAAGAGGGGGGCTGGCTTAAGCAAGAGAAAAAGAGTCGGTAAGAGATGGGCAAAGGGACGCAGGAGGAAACATGTCAATAAGAGATGGACAAAGGGACGCAGGAGGAAACAGGTTGGTAAGAGATGGGCAAAGGGACGCAGGAGGAAACAGGTTGGTAAGAGATGGACAAAGGGACGCAGGAAGAAACAGGTTGGTAAGAGATGGACAAAGGGACGCAGGAGGAGACATGTCGGTAAGAGATGGACAAAGGGACGGAGGAGGAAACGGGTTGGTTAGAGATGGACAAAGGGACGCAGGAGGAGACATGTCAGTAAGAGATGGACAAAGGGATGCAGGAGGAAACGGGTCGGTAAGAGTTTTATCAAGGATAGGTACCGTCGGTTAAACAGGGTGGTTTTGCTGGGACGTTTTAGTTTTAGGGGTTAAGGAGTAGCCATAGTTATGTGTGCTTCAGACATAAAATTTGGTGTAGAATATTTAAAATTCTGTTTCTGCTTCAGTGGTACTCGTTCGCCTTAGTCAGCCGTCCTCTGAAACCACAAAATATTAGCACATCTTCAGGTTTTCATTCTTAGTACTGAATCTGTGAGTTGTCTCGCCCCTTTTGGTTGGACCGTAGGAGGTTTACGGTATTTGAACATCTTTTAAAGATTTATTATTTACGTATAAGTGTCTGTGAGGTTCTGTGTACCACATGCTGGGTCAGAAGAGGATGTCTGGTGCCCTGGAGCAGGAGCGATAGACACTTTTGAGGTACTGTGTGGGCGCTAGAGACTAAACCCTGGTCCTCTACTAGAGTAGCACATGCTCTTAATGGCTGAGCTATCACTCCAGCCCCAGTATTTGAACTTTTAATTCACAAAAAATGGTAACTTTATAACTGTTCTTTAATACTTCAAGAATTCTGAATTCATTTTGTTTTGTTTTGTTTTGAGTGCTCCTGTTTTAGGAACACCGTTGGATGAAAAAATGCTCTCTTTTTTTGTATTCTATTAGCACTCACAATTTTCCTCAACTCCAACTTCCACACAGGGTTTCTCCTGCGCTCTTTCCTGAGCATCCTCTGGCATAGTGCTTTTCTTTGATAAGTTCTAGATCTGCATGCATTTCAGGGTGCTTGGCTTCTGCATTTTCGCTGGCTTCCGTGGCCCTCGGCTCCCTTTTAGAGCTGACACTGCATCCTTTGCTTGCTAGGCCCTAATCTCTAATTTTAAACGCACTCCTAGAATCTTCCATTCCATCCTCTCCTTACAACAAGCTAGTGACACAATACAGGCAAGTTCAGGCTTAGTGGACGGAAGATAAACCTGTGCGAGACACTCTTGCAAATGATGTAGTCCAACTATTGGTTTTTATGACTTGTCGAAATTAGAGGAAAACACCTAACTGAAGGGCATACTTGTGACACAGAGATGATGTCTATCCTAACATCATCAAATGTTTCCCCAAATCAGTGCCGCATTCTTCTGCTGAAAGACTTTGAGAGAGTAGCATGTAGTTTGGGGACATTGTGTCATATGCTAATATATTGTATCATATAGGTAATAGTTCAGACATCTTTTGATCTTAGACTTTTAGCAGTTCAGATTTCATTTAAGAACTTAGAAATACCCGATGCATTATGATAAGTGAAATAAGCTAGTGACAGGAAGGACAAATACTATTGGGTCCTACATAAATTCACCATCAGTGACTAGCATGGGCCCCAGCTTTGCTGCTAAAGAAATCTTAGCTAGGAGAGCAGCTGGGATTATTTCAAGAAGGAAGCACGCCTAGCCACCCCTAAGCTTCCATGCCAATGGCTGACCTCAGCCTCCCTGCTATGTAGATGGTATGCTCTCTGAGAGACTTCCAGACCAGGGAGAATATGCCAGCATCCAATCCCAGACCCCTTGTCTTTACTTCACCCATGTTTACCCGCTGATGGGACCTGACCAGATGGGCTCGCTTCACTGAACTATTCCTGAGAATGGATCCCTTAGAGCATTGTGCTTGCTGTATAGATGTTTGTTTGGGTAGAGAAAACTAAAGGTCACAGCTCCAGAACTTGAATGCCTCTGAGGTCTCATCTGATACACTCCCCTCAGATTCAGAGGTAGAGATTGCCCACTGTCCATCTGGTTGCCCTGCTCCCAACACTCAAGGACCATTCTCTGAACTCCTTCTCTGGCAGTTCCTTCAGTCATCCTTGTCCTTTCAATCCTGTGTCAACATCGACTCCATTGTGGCTCCAGTAATGGGAGATGCTCAAGAGGCTCCTACTACTTGAGAAAAATGTAAGGAAGAGAAAGCATTTGGTTGACAGAACAAGCGAGACGAGATCCTTACAGAGCCATACTTCTTTAGAAACTGGATATTCAGGGAGGAGTGCAGTCAAAAGCAGTTTGGTGTTAAGCCAAACCTCGGGAAACAGCCATCAGCGAAGAGGGATGGGGCTCTGTGAGAGTACAGGAGAGCTGACCTAAAGCCACTGAGGACCTAAATGTGCGCTTATGCCGGGGTCACCCCATCACCTCAAGAAGAGGTTAGAGAGCTCACAGGAATGACTCATTCTGCTCACCTGTCCTACTACATCTCACTGAAGCTAGTGGGGCTCACTGGTGTGTAGCTGTCCAGGCTGCAGTCTGGAGATGTCTGTAACCATGGAACAGGACAAGTAGTTGTGAGGGACTTGTGCAGCCACCATCAACCTTCCCCAGACCATGAGCACCAGTTCTAGTGACAAGAACAATCTCTGGACAGGAAATGTTGAGAGGAACACTCCTCTCGTCCCTGCTAGCCCCAGATGTACGACTGTCATCACAGGCATGGATATGAGCAGTGCAGAAACAGAGAGTGTATGAAGGACCCTGGGTTCAGTTGACTTGATGCACAGGTCAGCTTGCTGTGTCTGTCTTCAGAACTCTTGGGCGGATTTCACACTCACCAGCTATAGAGTTAAATATGAACACCTCACACTTGTCTGTAGGACTTTTAAAGACTTCTGGGCATACTTTTACAGTTCCCATCCTCTTCCCACCAGAATGTATCCTTCTTTCAGAGTGGAAGCCCTTCTACTTGGAGCTTTGCCTTGGCTCCCCCGGCCAGCTCTTCAGTCCTCACTCACAACAGTAAACATCCACAAGGAAGGTACACAGGACCCCATTCTTTCCACCCCATTTTCATGCTCCTCAGTATGGGTTAAGTTCCCATGTTTATTGAGTTGCCATTGCATGGCAGGCATATGTTGATTCCATATGTTCTTACCAAATGGAATGGGAGGAACTGACCCTGCTGGTAGCCCTGGTCCCTTCTGTGTCCTCAACATGAGCTTTGATCAGGGTCAATGGATAATTAATTAAGTTCTCATAGCTCAAGGTTTGAATACTGCCAGGGCTTCTGACATGGTTTTGCAGTGCATCTATGAACCGGAGTTTGAAGGAAGAAAGTGTAGTGCTAACATTTTGTTGTGCCTTAATCTGATGGTCAAGGAAGTGTAGAAGATGCAGAAGTGATGTCACGGGTACCCATTTTCCTGGCAAAACCAGTGGGACTACGGGGTACGGTTAGGGGAAGAGCTGTAAGCTGACAAGGTGTCTCCATTCTCCGTGGGAGCTGAGCTGGTCCAGTAATAAACAGTAATTCTTCTACAGATTAGGAACCCCCAGGAATTCAGTCCACAGTGATTATAATAACATTGGTTCATTGTGTGCATGTGACAGCAACAAAGTGAGCCAGAGAGAGCGAGCCTGTCGTCTCCCAAGAGTCAACATTTCCTGAATAGCCAGCTGTCTTTATTTGATTGGATTTTTCTGAAAGTTTCTCTTGTTCTGCCTCTTTCTTGGGGCTGTTTTCTTAATCTGAATCCTCTCTGAGCCTAACATAGGAAGTCAAGCAGGATAGGTAGGTCAGTCCTTCCTAAAAATCTTTCACTTACTTCACACTTCACTTGTGAGCAGTTAACATTCAAAGTCACCTGTGAGTCAGTGCATGGTATGGATCCAAAATAAACCGATTACTACTGATTCTAGCTGGAGGGGGTGGGGAGATTTAGATGGCGAGGTATTCTTCATTCTATACCAAGTTGTGGAAAGTCAAGTCACTAATATTCTCAGAATCTATTAGAAGAGTATTCTTCCTCTTCGGAGTCAAAATGAAAAGCTCTGCTTGTTTTTGTTTTTCTACTGTCTTAGTGACTTTTGTTTACTCGGTGTTTTTGAAGCAGCCTTGCTGCTGTCTTTCCCACACTGGACTTAAACTAGTAATCCTCCTGTCTCAGCCAACTAGTAATCCTCCTGTCTCCGCCAACTAGTAATCCTCCTGTCTCAGCCAACTAGTAATCCTCCTGTCTCAGCCAACTAGTAATCCTCCTGTCTCAGCCAACTAGTAATCCTCCTGTCTCAGCCAACTAGTAATCCTCCTGTCTCAGCCAACTAGTAATCCTCCTGTCTCAGCCAACTAGTAATCCTCCTGTCTCAGCCAACTAGTAATCCTCCTGTCTCAGCCAACTAGTAATCCTCCTGACTCAGCCAACTAGTAATCCTCCTGTCTCAGCCAACTAGTAATCCTCCTGTCTCAGCCAACTAACTAGTAATCCTCCTGTCTCAGCCAACTAGTAATCCTCCTGTCTCAGCCAACTAGTAATCCTCCTGTCTCAGCCAACTAGTAATCCTCCTGTCTCAGCCAACTAGTAATCCTCCTGACTCAGCCTGCAGAATCTTGGCATGACACACAGTCTCAATTAAGAGCAATTTCATGTTACTTATTCTGATTTTTTTTTGGTTATTGTTATTTTACTGGGGGACTAGTTAATTCTTAGGTCTGAGCACAATACACAATAGTTTCTTGTTTATTTTGTTTTTACTTTTATTGATTCATTGTAGATTTCACAACATGCATTCTAATCCCACTTATTCCCTTTTCCCCTTGAATCCGCCCTCTGCCCTTGTAACTTTGCCCCAAAACAAAACCAAGTTGAAAGGAAAAACCAAAAACTAAAACAACAAAACCAAACACCGACAAAAAAGCCATGAAGAATGTTGTGGAAGCTGTAGTGTGACCCGTTGAGACACAGTGTAACCTTCAGTCCGTTCATGTCCACTTGAAAGTGTCCATTCCCTTGAGTCTTTGGTCTGGCTCAAGGCCTCTGGTCTCTGTCACACCTCTGGTAATGGGCTTTCACAGGGTCCTCCCAGGCATCCGGTCATTGTCCTGTGTCGTGGAGATCCTGCTGTTTTGGATCTGTAGGTTAGTCCCTTTCACATGCTCCAAGGGTTCATAGATGGGGTGGCTGTTGGGGTGGGCTAACTCGTAGCTCCAGTTCAGCACAGTCGTTTTTGCGTCAGGATGATTTCTTTCTAATGCCTTAGAAACTAACTGATCAAGGAGCCTACTCCACAGATAACACACAGGCATGTCCCACTGAGCAGAGCACGGGTTCTCAGCCTTGCCTGGGTGCTGGTGTTCTTCACATCATCACCCTGTGCACTCTACACCAAGATGGACCCCATGAGCATAGTTAGAGCACCAGCCTGCTCCACGGGGCTGAGGGTGTGGCTCAGAGTAGAGTACTGGCATAGTAAGAGGCTGTGGGTTTGACCCTCAGCATCGCACACACGTAAGGACCTCATTTCCAGTATCTTAAGCATCTTATCTGTATAGAGTCAGTGCACAGTCTATAGGCAATTATATTTTTAAGAGGCAAGAAAACTAAGCATTTTAAAGAGATATTTCTCCTCTTTGCCAAAGAATGTATATTCCTGCAGTATCAAACAAGGAGCTTGCCCTAACTTCTTCCCCTTTACTCATCTGTGAAATATTTAATGACAGACATGGCTTCTCTGTTTCAAGGCCCTGAAGCCTTCCCTAGGATCCTCTGTGGGTGTGCAGAGAGAACAGCTGGACCCAGAAAGATGACCTCCCAGGGACAGTTCTGTCCTGCCCCCAAGCCAGGAGTGAGGCTTGGCTGCTGGAGTGCTGGAAGGCGTAACTCGGGGACACAGAGAAACTACTGTTGCAGTTCTGTCCCTCAGCCCTGATGTTACATCACTCACCTGCTATTTAACAGCCCACTGCACACAACTCCGGAGCACATTGTTAGGAGAGCCTTCTAGAGCCTTCTCATACCTTCGTTAGGCTGTCTTGCTTCTAAGGACCCTTCTTCAAAACCTCTTTCTCTACCTCCCATATCTGGGCTCATCAGAAAACTCAGATAATGAGGTAGGCATGTGTTTTGATAAAGTAGATGTAACCACATACAAATTTAGTGAAAATTAGTGGTAGGCTAAATCAATGCCACACTGTTAACCAGACTTTCAGAATATTATAGACATTCTTCTTAAAGCTCAAGTCATATAGGCATGGCTCTCAGTTTGACTAAACAAGGCAAGGAGAAAATGTTCTATGTGGTATGAATGGGATTTGAGGCAGTGTTTAATCCTGCAGAAATTGGTGTAGTGAGAACTGGCTTTGAAAATAGAAAAAAAAGACTGAAATTAGCTAGGTTTGAGGTTCTGTGTTGACTGACTTTCAACTGTAGCAGTTGGAGTTCACTTTGTACAAATTTCAACAAATTCTGTCTTATTTAGTATAAAATAGAACACATTCCTAATACTCTAAATATGTGGAATTGAGGCAACAATATCTTAAGTGTAGCTGTGTTTATAATGAAAGCCATAGGACTTTTGTGTTCGCTGGGAAGCCCCTCGGGATTGTGATGGTATTCACAACGCTGTCCTGTATGCGCTCTGACCTCAGCTCTGAGGCGGAGATGCTGTGTCTTTGGGCGAGTGGCAGAATCCCCTGTGCGAGTGAGTACAGCTGTGGGCGCCTCCCAACAGCAACTGCCAGCAGCCCGAGCTCCCCCATCGCGACTTTCCATTATGGATTAAGCTGACACTGCCAATCTCCCTTTACTCAAGACACCAAACTGGACGCTCGCAAGACTAGCGCCTTGCAAATCTTTGAGATGCTTTTCTTATTATAGATGAAATATGAACATTGTGTTTAGGAACGGGATCCAGCAAATGCCAAAGGTATTTATGTAAGTCATTCAGCTTTAGTACAACGGCCTCCTGAGAATAAAGTCAAATCAGCTTTTCAGAATTTTGACCTTCTGTTTCACTTGGTGTTTCACAGTTGTTGTATAATATGCTAAATTCAAACTAAGCTGCTTTCTGAGAAATTTAATTAATATGTAAGGAGTCAAGATTGGCTTCAAAGTGCTGAACTCTTTTGAAGACAATCTTCTTAGGAGTTCCGTGTGGGCCAGGAGAAACTTATTAAAGTTAAAGACAACGGGTGTGTGTGTGTGTGTATTCACATATATATGCATATATACACATATATATAGTCACTTTCTAGCACTTTTTAAACAATGCCAGAGAGTAATACATAATTTGCATTTGATTTTTGCTAATTTTTGCTGGCTTAAAGTTAAAATTTTTACAAATTTAATGGTATCAAATAATCAAATTTTGGTTTCAGTTGTCAAAAGTCTTTTTCTGTGTTTTACTACATTGGTATGAAATATTTTTTAATTTGGTTTTGTAACTTCAAGATTTCATACTTTTGTTTTCGTGTATTGGGACTTGAGATACAAGTGAGGACCCATGTAGTCAGAATATACATGGAAGAGATATCCCACTGAAGCCAGCAGTTTAGGGCTCAGGTAAGAACAAAGGCACATCAAGCAACAGAAGTTAGTCAAAGACTGAGCAATACCATTTTGGAGAGGAAAGGGTGTATGTCATTTTACAGTTCCCAGGTCACTAGTCCTTCACTGAGTGAAGTCAGGGCAGAACACTAGAGGCAGGAACCAAAGCAGACCATGGAGGAATGCTTACTGTCTCCATCCCCTGGCTTGCTTAGCCTGATTTTTTTATAACCCAGGACCACCTGTCCAGTGGCCTGGACCCTCCTACATCAATCATTAATCAAGAAAATGATTGCTCATGGGCCAGTTTGAAGGAGGCAGCTCTTTAGTTGAGGTCCCCTTTTCCTGGGTTATTCTAGTCTTGTTGACATTTAACCAGCATGAAATACATATTAACCAGCCCATGTTCTAAGACTTGATTCTTAGTGAAATATGAATTTTAGTCATTCTTTGAACCTATCAGTTTTCAAGTAAATGTACAATTATTACTAAGACTTTTCCTAGTAGACTTTAGTTAGAGCAAATTTTAAAAAATATTACCTGTGAATAATCGATTATTGCTGTGAGTTTAGATATCACGTGGGAGGAGATTTATTCCAGTATAAGACTGGGAGCAGGCTTCTGTGGGTGGCATCTAGCCAGAGGCTCCCAGGATGAGTGGATCTTTTCTAGAAGGTGGAGTCATGGAGTAGAGTACACAACACAATTATCCACTAATTAGGGCATGGTAAAATGCTGAATGTGATTGGAGCTCTGTGGGGAATGAGCTGAGGCTTACTCTGAGATAGGGAATACTGTTAATAGGTGTTCAGCAGAAGACTTACAGGATCATATTTAGACAGCTCGCTCTGGGTGCTGGTAGTATAGGGTAAGCAGGGGCAGTCAAAGCAGGAGCAGGCGACATGGGCACCTGCTAACTACTACCCACGACAGGAGCCTGCCCTTGAGCTAGGCAGGGCAGTGGGGGTGGCAAGAAAAGCCCGTGCATGCACAGACCCACCAGGGCCATCTTAAGTGGTTGAGCTGGTGTGGGAAGAGTGAGCCTAGCTCTGGAGTTCCGGGGTAGGCTGGCTAGATGGAGCACTGCTTACTCAGAATATTAGGTTTCATCTTTTTCCATTCATTCTTTAAAAAGTCGAGGGGGGGGGGCGGGCTTTCCACCTGCCTCTCTCACCTAAGTTGGCTAATTATAGTCATTCACCACCAGGCCTAGCTCAATCTGGATATTTGACTTCTCAGATTTCTAACTGATAATGGGGAAGAACTCAGGGAAATTTGCACAGTACTTCCTTCCACAGTTCAGATCCCAACTTTACGGAATCCAGATATTTATAGGGCATGCATAAAAAGAAGAGTTCTGTGCATGTGTTACCTGACACAACTCTTTCTAAAAGGGGCAAGTAGAACAGTTCTCACGTTGGGTGACTCGAAATCTCTTGCCTTGTGACAACTCATTCAGGTATTTGGATCTGTGAGACGGTGCTTTCTAAGATTTGTGTTCAGGAGACCTACCCAGTGAGCAAGATGTATGTTGTTAAACTATTTTTTTCTTGGCAACATCCTAGAACGAAATATCATTCTTGCAAATTATTATGCCACAGAAATGCCATTGAGCAAACATTTATATAGTGCAGCGCTGCCCTAAGCGCTAAGCCCTAGAAGTATGAAGGTGGATAAGAAAATACCCACCCCAGTATAGAGCACTGCTGTATATCCAAGTGCCATGCAGCAGTAGGATGGAGAAAGACCCTCCCAGGAGGCAAATGACACAGCTTTATCAAGTTTTTCAGCGGACACTTGACTGTGGACTCTCCACAGGCAGCTTTCTCTACCTACAATGTGTTCCCATCAGATCATCTTCCATTGCCTAACCCCTCTTAGATGTTTGTGATTATAATCCATAGGGGCTATAGCTAAGTGAGAAACTGAATCATGTACCCCCACCTTCTCTGTCTTCATCCTTGTGTTTTGGGGGGTTGTTGTTGTTCTGAGACATGGTCTCACCATGTAGCCCTGGCTGTCATGGAACTCACTCTGTATACCAGGTTGGCCTCAATCTCACAGAGAGCCACCTGCTTCTGCTTCTAGAGTTCTGGATTAAAAGTGTGTGCCAATACACCCAGTACTAAAAATGTCTCTTAAAATAAGAGAACTTGATGATTATAATCTTGATAATAGGATTTTCTGTCGTATTTGGACGAGAGTACACTGGGTGACAGCAGGCACTCTGGTCTCTGACTCTCAGAGTCTTTTTCACCACCCACCCCCAGGTTTCCCCTGCCTTATGAAATTATCAAAAGAATTTAAATTTTACTGAATTAAATTATTTTTAAATTCTATTAAATAGAATTTTGAGAGGTCGTAGGATCCTCTTAGCAGTATTTGGATCCAGAGATTTCGAAGTCAACTGTTTGATTTGAGAAGTTACCTGGTGCCTGGACTATGGCATGACCTTGACTTTGTCACCTCATCTAATCCCCACACCAACCCTGTCTGTAGGGCATGGAGAATTAGGAGATTGCAAAACAAGTGTGTGACAGATCCAGGCTGAGGTCCTCAAAATGTAACATCAGAAGCTAGGTGTTTCTCATTCTCTGAGTTTTAAAAACTGAGGGAGGCATTTTTTTCTTGAAGCCATGTTCACTCTTTGGGTTCATAAAGGCCAGTCTGGAGCAATAGGTTTACAGTGCAAAACAGAGATCTCACCTCACAGAGAAGAAAAGATCATTTATTCTGAGTCAAATATGAGTGGCCATAGGCCAGGAACACAGCTTCAGAGTGCCTTCCTTGCATGGTGTAATCCACTGGGGAAGTGGTTACATGAACACTCATTCCAAGTGGTAAGTACAGAACATTTACAAATACATTGGTGGAAGCTACAGATAAGAAGGTGGCAGCAAAAGTGCCCTAGGCTTTAGATGCCGCCTGGTGGTATTCTTAGCTTCGGATTGGTAGAATCTAGTGGCCTGCTAAGGGTACTTTTCCAAGAGTTTGATGAACCGTTGTAGAGGTGTCATGACAGACACAGACTTCAGCAGTGAATGGCTAATAAGGGGACTAACGGTAGTCTAAGACACTTGGATTCTAGATCTACCAAGCTCCTAGAGTCTACAACCGGGAGATTCTAATAATCACCCACTCGACATTGTAGACACTTCAACATAGAGATGCCTTTTCCTCTCTCTAGGAACTTAGTTCTTGGTATTTACTCAAAGATTACATCTTACCCCTGTTTTCTTGAACCGATAATATTCTTTGAATAGGCACAAATCTTGCAGGTGTTAGTATATCATGGTAAATTCTAAGGGGAGAAAATGCTGAAAATGCATAAGAGAGAGGGTCGCTGAGGACAAATGACACTGAGCTCTGAAGAGTGAGGGGAGAAGTAGATGGTGGCAGAGATGCTGGAGACAGAGAAGATGCAAACAGATGCAGTGGACAGGAAATGCGCACAGTGTAAGTTCGCACAAGCAGTTGGACTATACTGTTTCCACGGGAGTCACATTGCCTCTGGGAAGACATTGTTTCTCCTCGCCTGCAGCCTATCACAGGGAGATCTTGAGAGTACCTCCTCTTCTACTGGGTACACCATGAGCGTGAGATGAGGCATAGGTAGAAATTTGTACTTTTCAGACTTCCTAGAGTATTTCAAGGCATACTGAAGTGTGGGAAGTAGACATTGGGTTGTGTTGAGATGTGATTTTGAAGGTTTGCAGACTGTGGGAAGTCTTTGAAGGGATTTAAACAAAGCCATCAGGATATGAGATGGGTGCTCTCACTGACACTGAGGAGAGAGGTATTCAGCAGAGCCTTATCTGTAAAGATTTTTTTCTTTTAAAAATAATATTTTGTTTGTTTATATTTTTGTTTTTTAGGATACATTTTTTGTCTTTACACACATCATTGTACCTTGAATATTTAAATATTTATCTTAATCATTAGTCCCCCGTCCTGCTTTCCCCATATTATGTGTGTGTGTGTGTGTGTGTGAGAGAGAGAGAGAGAGAGAGAGAGAGAGAGAGAGAGATTAGTTTTTGTCTCCCATCCTCATAACCTTCTCTTTTGCCTTCTATCTCTTTGGAAGTCTTCCTTCCTTCCTTTTCATGCCCCCCACACACACACTCACTTTTACTTCATGATATATGTATGCATTTGTGGAAATTTTGATAAATATTCTGGTCAAGGGAGGGGATGGTAAAGATGCAGGATAAGATTACCAATACTTGGTAGACCAGGAATGGTGAAGAAGAAATAGAAGCCACTCTTAAGATGTGTATCTGATATCCTAATACCTCTGTTAGGTTAACAGAAAGATTTCCAGGATTTGCATGGCTTATTTCAAGCATATGAAACAGGTCATCTTTCTGGTTCTTTTTCTTATCAGTGATGTGAACCAGATTGCTAAAGAAAACTCAAGTCTTAGCTCTTACCAGAAATGTGGATCCCCCTCCTCTGTCTGGTTGTGAACCAGACTTGACATTTCTTACATTACTCAATAAACAGAGTAGAACAATATGACACTCTGCTTTTTGATTCCAGATTTGCCCTCAGTCAAAGCTGATTGGGAGAAAGGGAAAGGGCCATTTTATTGATATTTGCTTCTATTTTCTCAGCGATTACTGTGATTTTTATTCAGCTTGAAATCCTGATAAAAAGCAGTGAGAATGAAGCTTTATAAATATTGCAAAATTATGACATCATTGATATGGCTTTTACATTGATTGAATATAGGGGGAAGAATGTTAAATTTAAGACAATAACAAAATGTGCAAACTAAGCATGCTACCCTGACCCGGTCCTTAAGTACAAAGCCACTCTGGCTAGGTGTGATGTTTGGCATTGCTGCATGCAGGTCTCGTTGCTTGGCAGAATAAGCTCTAAATAGCTCCATTCATTAAAGGAAGAAAATCCCTCTCCCTGGCCAGCAATGGCCAGAAGCAGCTTTCTGTAATCTCCGTTCATGTCACTTGCAATCATTGGTGCTTAGATCTTCTGATACATCTGGGCGAACATCTGTTTATCTGAACAAGGTCATCCTGGCTTCATGTAACTACAGTCGGGACCAGGGTGGACTCATCTGTGCCAGCGCCTCTCATGGAGTTGCTCAGCAAAGGCAGGCAAGCAGTTTAGGGCATGTGCAAGATGATCTTCAAGCCACTTTCAATGTATCCATAAGACTCTCGGCTCACACTGCTTAGGGAATCGGTTGTCCTGGAATAGCCGCCACCGTAGCTCACACTGCTTAGGGAATTAGCCGTCCTGGAATAGCCACCACAGTAGCTTTCTGTTGAGAGAAGCTTCTTGTGTTGAGCACCATGTTGATGTAGGACCCATCTGTCCATAGCCTCCCCTCACCAGCCTGACTCCCTATCACGTGCATGCGAAGAGACATTCAAAATGCTCTGAGGTTTCTGGCCTAATGTCCTCCCCAAACTCTTGTCCAAATTCTAATTGATAACCTCTAACAATGTCTCAAATTTCTTGATGGTTCCTGTGCACAAAATCTCTGTGAGCACATGTTCCCGAGCTCCTGCTCCTGTGATGCTTTCTGTAAACCCTGGGCATCCTAGTATGAAGAAGGCATGAACAAGGCAAGGTTGATTCCTCCATATCTGCATTCCATCTTGAGATCTTTAATTAAACCCTTGCCTTCCATGCTCTTCCACACTGTAATATGAACTTGACAATAAAAGGGTTTTTCTCTTGGAGTGCTGAGTATTAAATCTAGGGCCCACGCATGCTACACAAATGCTCACTTCTGCACTGCATCCATAGCCAGGAAAGTGTACTCTCTACGCTTCAGTAGCATCCAGCAACTCAGCCTGTTACTGCAGTTACCGAAACCTGATTATCAAGTAAGGGGACAATCACTACTATTTAATTCCAAAAGGAAAAACAAGAGTAAGAAAACCATACCTGGGGATTGGTTGATTTAAGTGGTTTTTGTTTGCTTGTTGTTTCAGCATCTTCTGTGCTGTATGATTTTGGGTTTTAAAGTTCACTTAGTCAGCTTTCATGTTCAGCTGCTGTATTTGTCATGCTTGAGCCTTCACTGCATATCATAAACATGTTTCAAGGGGAATGGGCTAAACTGCCAAAGGAAGATGAAGACACCAGGGCAGGTTGGCGCTGACCCCGAGGAAATGGCTGGTAAAGTGGTCTGAACACTGGGAATTCTGGCACAGTAACTGTGCCTGAAGCCAAGCAGAATTGGTTGGACATGATGTCATAAAGAATTTGGTCAGGACAGAGCCAGAGGTACAGCCCCTGTAATTCCAGCACTCAGAAGGCAGGAGGAGGATCATGAGTTCAAGGACAGCCTAGGCTATGTCATTGAAATCTAGTCTCAGAGAAAAAAGGAAGTTGATGAGGGAGCAGCATTCTAGAGGGAAGCTCGGGCATGAATTACTAGAGATGATAGAGGTACTGCCAAGGACGGAAGCCATCGTAACTTAAGGAGATGGGACCACCAAAAGCATTGGGCTCACCTTGGGCCCTAGTTGTGGACTAGCTCTGGGTCTTAGTTTCACAGGTTCTTGGGTTCTTCGTGTTCTGTTACTGTTTTTGAGTGGCTCACTGCCAATAGCAGCTGGAAACAGGGATGTTTCCTAAGCACACATCTTCCTCCTGCCCTGGTCCTGCCACCAGGAAACATGACCCATTAGGTTCCCAAGTATTTGGAGAACAGTGGTATTGCTTCCAAAACTTCTGAAAAATCGGTGTTGTTGGTATGTAGCAAAGAATGTTTTGATTTGAAATAGGGAACTAGGCTAGAAACACGAAATACAACTTTACTGTAATGTTTAATCTGGAGCTCCAACCTCACCTGAAAAGCCTTAGTCACAGTGTACATACAAGAATGCACTGCTGGAGAGCTGGCGAGAGATGGCCGAGCAGTTTAAGGTGCTTGCTACCAAAGCCTGATGACCTGAGGTCAGTCCCCAGAGCCCGTGTGGTAAAAGGAAAGAACCAGTTCCCACGAATTAATCTCTGACCTCCACATGTGCCCACCTACACACAAATCAACATTTAAAAGACAAAAACTTTAAAAGAATGTACCAAACCCTTCCTTGTACTGCATCTTCCAGGACATACAACCCTGGACTCCGTGTTCTGCTGAGCAATGAGGAGAGAGGAGGTTGGTTGCGTCCAGGGTGCCCTGCTAGGTGTAAAGCCCATAAAGGCACTGGTCGGGCAGCATGCACCACGCAGGCTCTGAAGAAGCTTGTCGCATAAGCAAAGCAGCGTCTCTGGAGAACGCAGTTAGTGTGCACACGCTGGGCTGAAGGCAGCGTCCGGAGACACCCAGACAGGATTCAGCTCAAGTGAAAAGAGCCAGAGCCCTGAAACTCAAAGAGGGGAAGTAAGATAGAGCCGGTGTAGACAAGTTAAAATACTAAGCATGGCACTCTGGGTGATGCTGGTGCGGTAGGGTGCAGACTAACCTTATAGTGCATGGGCATTCACAGTGGACGATGACTAAGCCATCATGAGACAGTGGAACAACAAGGACTGAAGAGTATACTAAAGAACGAGAGCTCAAAATCAAAGACTCATGCTGGCATAATAAACATTTGTTTAGAAGGTACGTGGAGGGGTCTGCAGAAGAGAAGTTTCTGAGGTAGATATAATGAAATGGGAAATTGATGTATACTGAGGCAAGTGTCAGACAATTTGTGGTTTAAATGTAATTTATATAATTCCACCTAAAAAGTCAAATTAGCATTTTCTTTTCCTGTAAGGCATAAGTACACTGACCTTCTAAGCTTGAATCTTCATGCTGCCCAGCCTTTTGACTAAGAATATATAGAAAGTAATAAATAAAGAAATTAACACTGATTCCTGTGCCAAAAGGTTTTCTTCAGAGAGTAGGGACATGCAGATACTTGTCTTACAGTTAAATGAAGAAGAAAAGTTGACTGACTAATACAGACCCCTAACGCTACAGCCCAGGACTGAACCTCTGAAGGCTGTCCTAATGTGTGGTGACCAGAGTAGGTGGGATGAGTGCTGAGTTAGGAGTTCTGCACAGAACACTTGGGTTCAGCGTGGGAGCCAAACCCAGGGGAGTCCATATCATTGTCCGTTCGCTGGCCCCATGAAAGCTCTCTTTCATCGGCTTCCCTCTCTGGGAAGACAGAGAACCCCGCCAGGCTCACAGACACCTTACCACAGGTCCCTGGTACTAGCAGGTCCCTCCCTGGGCAGGCTGAACTCTTCACGGAAGCAGGCAGGAGGGGACAGAGGTCTCCTTCAGGCATCCTAATCGTTTTTGTCAGGAAGATACTGATTGTAAGATGTTCTCTCGTCCAACAACAGTATATTGGAAAGTTCACAAAACATGAACAAATGAGTCAAAATATTACTGTTTTCATCATACTTCCCAGATACAAGTTACTCTTGCAAAATAGTGAATTGCGTCAAATCGTGTCTTACACAGTTGGTCTAAATGAGAATTTTGAATTATCCGAAGATATAGAAGTTTGATTTTAATCCACAGAGGTTATGAAGGGGTTTCTTAGATATGTTAATTTGGCTTAATCATTCTGCAAGTTGCATGGAGAAGAAAACACTTTACCTGTAAATATACACAATTTTCATTTGGGAATTATAGTTGAATAAAGTTCTAAGGATAGGGGATATTATTCTTACCAAGAATAAGCAAAACTGTGATCGAGAATTGCTGTACCTGTAAGCCCTATTCCAAAGAACTATAGAGATTTGAAGTGGCCTAAACAGAACCAGATTTTCTGTGGACATTTCCAGTACTTTTTCTTTTCTTCCCATTCATTGTTTTCATGTGAAATACTATTCACAGAAATTCTGGAATTTTTAGAAGTCTAAGGTAATAAATACTGTGGTAATGTCCCATCAAACCAGATCGAAATTCTGAAAGGTTCCTCTTTGTGCTAGAACTAAAGTGAGCTGGAGCCCTTCTCAGTAAGGGCTGCCCGCAGAATAACATAGTTACCTACAATGCTGGGAAAGAAAGTGATAATCGTGATATCATGATAGAACATTGCTTCTTCAGGGGCCCACTTTATGTTTATTGGTCTATGTTAGAAGCCAGCAAAGTCTGTTTGTAGCTTACTTGGACCCTAACACAAATGGCAAGACATTTGGGTCCCTTTAAATACTTGGTTTCAACTAATTTAACTTCCTCAAGTGACTGTTCTTTGGAGGTTTAGAATACTCAGCATGGGGCTAAAATTTAATGAGCTTCTGACAGTTCACAGGGCACCAGTCCAGCACTCCATGTATTATAACTATTTTTAATCTCCTTATTGAGGTTGCTGTAGAAAAGGTGATCAGTTTAGTGGAAGAAACTATTCGTTTCTGGGTCCTTTAATAGTCATGACAGTGACTTCCTCGAACACTCAGCACATGTGAACTGTGAGTGACATGAGATGAACAGATGGGAGAGCTCTAGACCCCAGAACTGTCCCCAGTCCCTCAGGAACAGGAGCCCGGAGGCTCACCTGCAGGCAAATACACGAGAACATCCTCATCTTCCTGGGGACAAGGGTGCTACTTTACTCTGCGCTAACGTGAAAAACATCCTGTCATAGTCTGCGGCTTTGTGTCTTAGGGTTTCTGTTGCTGTGAAGAAACACCATGACCACAACAACTCCTACAAAGAAAACATTTCATTGAGGGAAGCGAGCTTACAGTTTCATAGGTTCAGTCCTTTCTCATCATGGTGGAGAGCGTGGCAGCTGGGAGCATGGTGGCATTGCAGGCAGCCGTGGTGCCGGAGAAGTAGCTGAGAGTTCTGCATCTTGCAGGCTGCAGGAAGGAGAATGACAGTCACACTGAGCAAAGCTTGAGCAAAAGAGACATCAAAACCTGCCCCTGCAGTCACACACTTCCTCCAACAAAGCCACACCTCCTAATAGTGCCACTCCCATGAGCGTATGGGGGTCAGTATCATTAAAACTCCCACACCATGTAAGCAGTAGAGCAAGTTGACCCAAAGCTTGGGGTGGTCAAGAGAATTCTGTGATATTAAGTCTATGTAAACGTCCTTACAGTGAGCAGCGGTCATCACTGCTCACTGAAGTATCACACAAACAGTGGTCGAATGTGTCCAAGCTACGTGCCATGAAAAGGAAGGCCTTGCTCCCAGAAACTTCATTCTGAGTTAAGAACTTGAGGAGAAAAGCTAGCAGCTGGTCTGTGATGGTGAGGGCTGAGTCGGAACAAAAGGCAGTAGTATATCTAGGAGCCCAGCTCATGGTCCCAAGCCAGTGAGAAGAGCCTGAGAGACTTTCAGGAGAGTCTCCAGTAGGGTCTTGAGACAAGCTTTCCCAGAAGTGGAAAGGGGTGGATGAGTTTTCCAAGCAAAGCAACCCATATTGGCAGAATCTGGAAGACAAGGAGATTGCTTTTCTGAAAACGTGAAAGTGTCCTTTATTGTCAGTCACCTGGGTGTGGAGTTCCTGATGAGGAACAAACACTCCACAGTGTGGCAGTCTGGCAGGGAGCTCAAATCCTGGTCCTGCCAATGCTGTGAGGTTGAGTCTGGGGCGTGGCTTAGCCTTTGCATATTCCACCATGCTGCTTCTGCAGGTTGGGAGGAGAGTGGCAGCTGCTTAGTGTGGAGTATTGCACAGGTCAAAACAGCTAATAAACATAAAGTAGAAAGTAGACACTAAATGTTTGCGCTGGAGCAACTTCTGTAATCACTTCAGCCAGCATTTCCCAAGTGTCTCTCTATGCAAAGGAAGAGCAGAGCAAGAGCTGGGTAAGATGTGTGGTCAGGTGGCAGCAACGAATATGAAAACATAGCAATGTAGCATGAAGGAGAGCTGTGTGGAATTCAGGCCAGTAGAGGATTGTCATCCAAGGGATTTATTCTATGTAAGGGGGATTCTGGGAGAAGGGAGATTAAAGTAGAATGTTTGTTTGATGTTCATTTTGGCTTCATCATGTGGGAATCAGGGAAGGTCCATCCAGACCTGCTCTTGGCCACCTTTCAATCCCTGTGGCCCATGTAATCATGGCTCCTCTCCAGCAACCTGGGTATGTTCACATGGCTCCCTTGGAGCCAAGGCTAGGAGGAGAGCAGGGTAAGTGTGCTGTCTGTTTGCCTAGTAGTCAGAGACAGGAGCATAGCTTGCAGGAGCCCACAGCAAATCTAGGTAACTTGATCTTCAGAGAGGTCCCCAGGCCCTGGATCTGGGGGCTCATTCTTGCTATTCCCCTGCTAGCTTCATCCTGCTGTTTCTGCGTAGTTACTGTGGGTTTCAGATGCTTCAACTTCCAGCCTGAGATGAAGCTTGGGTTCTCCAGCAGTTCCTGCCCCTGTGTTGCAAGAAGTACATGGCCCCTCATCCAGGGACCTCAGAGGGAGTATCTACTAGCCACCAAGATCTTCAGACTGTGGAGTCAAACTGCCCTGGTCTTCTGGAAATGCCTCCCAGTCTGACACCATTCCGCAGTCTCCCCTCTGATGATGTCCCTGCTCCTTTTTGTCACTGTGGTCTTGGGAAAGACAGTCAACTGGTAATTTACGGACACTGAAATAAGGAAAGATGTGAACTTGTGCTCTGTCACCACGACATTGAAAAAGGCCAAGAGGTGGTATATGTACAGTGTGACACGCTGCATTCTCTTCAGAGAGACTTAGAGGATTATTTTAATATCTTTCTGCAATATGTAGCGGTGGGGAAGAGAAAACTCAGGAGCCAGAACAACTTCATTGGCTGGCACTGTCGCCTATGAGCAGAGTTACCTCACATGATTGACTTCTCCAAGCTTGTTTTCCCTTCCTCTGTACCAAGGAATAGTTGGGAGAACCTCATGAAGCTGCAGGACATCAGTAGGTTGATGCATGTGAGGTGCTTAGAGTGTGGTTCTTCTGTTGTGAATTCCTGCTTCAGTTATGGACATAGCAGGGTATTTTGTATGACGTTTCCCCCGATGCTGGGCATGTCTGGTAATATGGTGATGCTTCCGAGGCCTTATACAGGCTTTATGTAAGGCTCCTGTGGTGTTAGGTAAGCTGTATACTTAGTTTCGGGACCAGTGGGACTTTGTCAGCCCTCACAGGTCTCAGAAGAAAAACTGAAGACATTCCCAAATCCTGTCCACGGTAAATTACTTTTTCCTAATCCATTGCATGCAAGTTTGAACAGAAGTCGTAGACATGACCACACCTCTGTTTGAAAGTTCCTGAAGGCTACTCTGGGGTATGTGGACACTGTGGTTATAGAGACATATTTTTGTGGTGCAGGTTTCTTTTTTAAAACTTGGGCTGGCCTGACTGCCACTGCAAGCCATCTGCTATGGGTGTTTAAACAGCTGTGAACGAAACACACCTGTGTCTTTGTCCTAGCTCTTGCCTGGCAGGGCAAGACAGTTTGGCTCCGCCCACTTCCACATCTGCATGTCGGGGTTTCTGCCTCATATATTGCTACTCGACCTGCTCAGAAGAAATAGACAAATTTTAAAGTGTGAAGAAATTCTCCTTATACTACTTTTCTGGTTTTTTTTCTTTGAACAAACACAAAGTATCTGTCTTCAAATTATTAAAACATCTTTTTTTTTTCAAATATATGAGCTTAAACTTTGTAACCAGTAACTAAAACTGACTGACACATAATTGGGTAAGCTTGCAATCCACAAAATGACAGCAGAGATTTGTATTTAGAAATCTAGAGGCAGAGGTTAGTAGTGGGACCCCTTTGTTGTGTGTTTCGCCAGTTCATAGAAGCCCAAGGCCCCGCCCTGTTACTCACAGTTTCTACGGCTTCCATGAGTAAACACTACTGAGTGTTCAAAGGCTTCAGGTGAGCTCCACTCGTGCCATTGTGGAATGCTGTGCACCCACCTCTGTGACGCTCGGGGAGGAGTAGGGGACAGGGTAGAATGCTGTGCACCCACCTCTGTGACGCTCGGGGAGGAGTAGGGGACAGGGTAGAATGCTGTGCACCCACCTCTGTGACGCTCGGGGAGGAGTAGGGGACAGGGTAGAATGCTGTGCACCCACCTCTGTGACGCTCGGGGAGGAGTAGGGGACAGGGTAGAATGCTGTGCACCCACCTCTGTGACGCTCGGGGAGGAGTAGGGGACAGGGTAGAATGCTGTGCACCCACCTCTGTGACGCTCGGGGAGGAGTAGGGGACAGGGTAGAATGCTGTGCACCCACCTCTGTGACGCTCGGGGAGGAGTAGGGGACAGGGTAGAATGCTGTGCACCTCTGTGATGCTCGGGGAGGAGTAGGGGACAGGGTGGAATGCTGTGCACCCACCTCTGTGACGCTCGGGGAGGAGTAGGGGACAGGGTAGAATGCTGTGCACCTCTGTGATGCTCGGGGAGGAGTAGGGGACAGGGTAGAATGCTGTGCACCTCTGTGATGCTCGGGGAGGAGTAGGGGACAAGGTAGAATGTTGTGCACCTCTGTGATGCTCGGGGAGGAGTAGGGGACAGGGTAGAATGCTGTGCACCTCTTTCATGCTGGGGGAGGAGTAGGGGATAGAGTAGAATGCTGTGCGTCTCTATGGTGCTCAGGGAGGCTACAGGGTAGAATGCTGTGCACCTCTGTGATGCTCGGGGAGGACTAGGGGACAGGGTAGAATGCTGTGGCTTTCCAACGGGTTTAAATGAGGAAAAAGGTTTGTCAGAGGTGGGAGGTGTTGAGGACATGGAGAAGGGAGACGGTCTCCTGGGAAAAGAACACAAGAATCAAATCTTAAGCCAAAGGAAGATTGGGGCAGACATATGGAGGAGAACTTGTGCTGAAAAGAAAGGACACACAGCAGGTGAGGGGTATAAGGTGGGATCCTGGAACATCCCACTTCTGTGGTACCATGGAAGGCCGTGATTACCATGCATTCAGTTAGATACCTTGGCTGCTGCAGGAACTACATTTAAATTAAACCACCAAATTTGCTTCTTTTTAATCTTGAGAGAATAAAATCAGATCAAATGATTTGTTCCTTTTTTTTTTTCTGACAGAAAGGCTCAGTAGAAAGAGATTCTCCTTTCTTTCTTCTGCCTGATTTGCTGGAATCTGTCAGTTTCCACTCTCCATACAGTATGGGTTAGTCCATGTTTGCCCAGTAGTAAACGCTCACGTAAAGTGTTTTGCTCCATGCACAAAAGTAAGTTGAATTAGGATGATGTTTCATTGGGTAAATAGGCTTAGCATGCAACCATGAGGACCTAAATTCAGATCCCTGGCACCCAGATAAAAATTAAAACATGGCAGCCCCTTCGTGTAATCCCCACTGTAACCCAGTGTTGGTGGCAGGGGACAGAGCCAGACACATCCCTGGGGCTTGCTGACTTGCCACTGTAGCTGAAACAGTGAACAGCAACTTCAACAAACAGCGAGTACAAGGAGAGACTTTGTTTTAAAAACTATGGTGGGGTGGTAAAATGATGGAAGAAGGGATCCAGCGTTGGCCTCTGGTCTCCATTTTCTGGTACGCACATGAACACACAGACTCAACGTGAACACAAACGCACAAACTAAAAAATTATGTTGGTCTTTGGTTTCCTACCCCCTACTTGCTTGGTATTCTTCAACGATGATGCACACGCTTGCCTGTCCTAAGACATTATCCAGGTGAGAATATGGCTTCATCTTATCCAACATGGCCTTAGCTATTCACACGATCCTCTTTTCCTTGGTCTCCTCCCAATTCACCTCCCTTGCCCCCATTTTCCTTACTTTGTCTGTTTCTCTCCACTGTTCTCTGTGCTCCAGATGTCCAGTTCTACTGTAACTATGTTTCATCATGAAGTCATTGATTCATTGGGCTCCTGTACTAGGTGTTGAGTACCAACTTATGCCTGTTGTTCAAGAGATGGGCGTAAGTGGTGCCCCTGAAATTCTGCAGGTGATAGCAAGGGGCTCAAGAGACCAGAGGAGGATGAGAGTGGAACTGGGCAGTTCTCTATCTGCTCCCTCACCCCCATCTTCCTTCTTCTCTAATATTTGGAATGGACTCTCATAGTATTGAATGTTGTTCTCTAAGTAAATCCCGACAGTTCTTTTAATACTTAGACATCTCCCCAACAGCACACTCAATGAGAGGATTTCTCTGGATTTAGTTTTCTCACCTGTAAAGTTAAAAACAATGATATTGAATTGTTTCTAGGAATTTCCTTGCTAAAAAGAAAAATATCAGCTAAAGCAACTGCCTACTTGTATTGCAGGGTGTGTTGAAGTGCTGTGTTTTCTCTTGTTTTTACAGTTGGGGTTTCAATGTGCAACTCTTGGGTGGGATTAATGTCTAAGAGAAAATGGACCTGGTGTTTTGTTTGTCTAGGACGGTTTTGAATACAAGGGGTTTGTTTGTTTCTTTGTTTGTTTTGTTTTTGGACAAAACCAAAACAGTGGACTAGAATGAAAGGTCTAGTCAGGAAGTTTTTCCTGTGCCACATGGGACTGCATCCTGCTTCAAAAGTCTCCGCTTTTTGCCTTAAGCAATCATATTTGCTCAGAAAGTTGTTAACTTGAATAAGTATACTGAAGCATAGTTTGCACATATTAAATTGCATATGCATCGTGTTATACTTAAATTTTTAGCTAATAGTTCCATTGCATATGCGTACTAATGCAAGTTGGCAGTCTTTTCAAAAATCATTTGAGGGTGTGTTCAGGGGTTCTAAGGTAGGAAAGGGCTTGGGTTATTTCTGAACAGACTAGTCCAAGATTTTTGAAAGATTTTGACTCTGGTTTAGGTTTTTCGGACTCTTGATCACAACTATAGGATTACTGTGTTTCTTTACTCTCCCAGGGATCAAATGCATTCTTAACTCATAGTAACTTACCTCGGCTTGTTCAGGTGCACAGGTGCTCCGGAGTGCAATTGGATTCTCTCCACCGAAAGCACATATTAGCACGTAGGCTTGCAGGCTTGAAGCAGCTCCTCTCCACCTGGGCTCAGCTTCTGTGCACGTGTTTGTAATAACAGGTGGCCATTGAGTCTTTAGAAGCCTGGCTTGATTGTTTTTTTCCATTGTATTCTATTTTGAAGCTTTTGTGGGCAGTGGTTGTATTTTATAAGCTGGATTCAGTTTAGCAACTATCACAGTTTGAGAAGGCTTATCATAGAAAACCAGATACACACGTAACACAACAAACTGGCCATGTAAGAAAAACAACTAAAATCTTTAAGGCAGGCTCTTCAGCCTTGGTTGATCTGGAACGGCTGTGGACGTGCAGCCTTGCCTACAGAAGCTGCGAGCACGGTGCATTGTACGTGGGTCTGGCCACATGAGTGGAAGTGGTGGTGCTCTGAATTTAAATCTTCCTTATTTTTGAAGAGGAGTAATGTGCATGGTTCACAATCTTGAAGTTATCAGATGGCATAGATCAAGTCTAAATGTCCTCCCTGTTGCTAACTCCTGACCACATGCTGTCCCCAAAGGGAGCAAATGTCGTTAGTAATACTGTACTTTGTACTTTTTCCTTATATTCATGCCTCTCTCTATATATATATTTATCCCCTTTGTATAAATACCAGCACACTTGAAGTCCACAGTGACTATCCAGAATTTTGGGGGAGCTGACAGCCTGTCATCCCAAGCTGAGGCAGGAATATGGGGATCCCTCAGGTGACCGGGACTTGTATCCAAACAAAACCTAGTACAGTGTATACGTGCGGGAACATTGTAAATAATGGTAAAAATGAAAAAAGGGGTCAGTTTTTTTTTTAAAAAAAAAAAAAAGCCGGGATTATAGCTCAGTGGTAGAGGGCTTGCTTGCCTGGCAGTTACAAGGTCCTCGATTAAATCCTCATTATTGGGCCATAAATGAGCACATAGATCTTCACCTAAAAAAAATTATCTGAATAGCGCTGTGTTTTAAATACCACACTTCCTGGCTTTTCACAAAGCAGCGTGGAGCATATAACGTGAATTCTTGCTCTTCCCTGGGGGCTGTAGGTACAGCCAAGAAACCAGACACATTAATTGATTCTCCATGGAAAGTTACACTCAATGCTAAGTGGAGTGAAGAGCCGTAAACACCTTCATGTCAGCTGCATTCAGGTGTTGCTGTGAAATTTTAGCACTGAATACATATGGCTGTTTGGTTTTTAAACCTTTTTATACTTTTAGACTACAGCTAAAGAAGAGAAGTTAAGAGCAATCACCGTCTGCACGCTGGTTTTGTTGTTATTTAACAATATATATTGCAGTTAATCTAATATTAATATATAACCAGCTTCCCAAGTCTAGAAACAATTAAAACTGACTCACTAGGGGCTAGGAATGTAGCTTGGTTATGCAGTACACGTTCAGCATGCTCAAGCCCTGGGTTCCATCCCCAGAGCTGGTACCAAAAAAAAAGAAAATATTTTACATGGTAGTTTGTTGAGGAAAGCCTTAAGAACTAGAGCTTAATTGGTATCACTGCTCATCATGAGGGGTCCGTCGCTAAGCAGCGTATCCAGGTTGGTGTGTCGTAGCATGTCGTGTTGTTATCATTCTCTGTGGGAAAGTTGCAGTGGGAGAGGCGGTCAGCCACTTGGATCGTGGAGACACTTTTTCTCATTGGTGTGTCAGCAGATGGCTGAAAGGAGCAGGACCTGTAATAGCCTGCGCAGTTGTCACCGTGCGCCTGTGCTGGGCACAGAAGTCTGACTAAATAAGGCAGTGCCCCAGTGAGCCTTATCGGCATTTGACCGGAATCCGGGTGAGCAGCTGATACACCACGCCTGTCCACTGTCTCCGCTCTCCCTTCACGTCTTAACAGATGTCTGTCACGTCAAAACTTACTGCCCCCAACAGAGTTGTGGCATCTGGATTTTATATAAAGTTGAATAAGAACGACACCTGAGTCTTTAGAGCAGATAAAGGGAATGAGTTCGGTGTTCCAAAAATGTGTTGTGCGTGTAAGCATACTTATTTTTAGTGATGTGTCAGTGGAGAGTTTGTTTAGGCTTTCATTCACCAGCCCTGGCTCGTGAAGCCCTCCCTACCCCCACCCACCCCCTAGCCACCACTGTGCTCCCCAGCTGGCTTGAGGGTAAGGCCTGGGACAACTCTTAACGTAGAGGATCAAGGGAAGGAAATCTGCAATCACTGCCACTGACTGGAGTCACTGGGCCGTGGGCCTAAGAGAAAAAAAAAAAAACACAAATGGCAACCCGGGCAGTCGTTAGTTCACTGAACGTCTGTGTTTATGAAAAGAAAGTAGAGCCGTTTGTGCAGGGTGAAATCCAAGGCTTTGGTTCTGTTGCCAGCCAGAACCATTTTCCTGGCAATGTGGGAGCTACAACCTGCTCTTCCAGCCAGGCCCTGGGAGGGGAAGAACCACTATATGTGTATGGGGATTCTGCTAAAGAAGGGTAGGCAGTAAGATTTCCAGTAGACCACTGCTAAGACAGAGACAGCTAACAATACAAATGAATGTGTGGGTTCAAGCTCCGGGCCAGCTTGTGGCTTGTGTCCATCCTCTATCATCCTTGTACATACATTGTGCCCCTCTCTGGCTTCCTCCCGCTTCCTCCTTTCTTAACCTTCCCTTGGAAGGGTGAAGCTTTACAGCCCCCAGTCCCTAACCTCTGTATGCAGCCATACATCCACTTGGAGCCCATTTCTTTCCTCTCTATAAGTGCTCCAAGTAATATATGTCTATTACGGTTCCTTACTATGTGTAAGCTGGAACGATAGTGGTGGTCTCTGTATTGTTTAATTTATATACATGGCGCTATCCTGCTCACTTTCATGGTAATTTTAAAAATATTTCATTAATTTTTGCATGTCTTGTGCATACACGCATACATACATACTCACATGTTCTGTACAACGTGTTTTAAAATTTATCCATCTTACCATGCCTGCTCCTGATCTATTGATCTTGCCTGTCACATACTAAAAATTGTTATGCACTGTGTTCACTTAACACGTTTACTTTCAGTGGACCCACAAGTTTCTAAATATTCCTCTACCCCAAACAGTACCCTAGTAACTAACCATTGCGTGTATCTTTTAAAAATAAAGATGCTATTCATTCAAGTGCATTCTGTAAAATGTTTACACCAAATATATACATTGCAAATTTCCTAATTTAAAATGTTTTCCCACAGTGGACTACTGGCACTGACAGATGTTATTAAGGTTTCTATCTTCAGGGTATGAAGAAATATTGAAATATTCTAGAGAGTGTTCTGTGGTTGGACAGATGGCTCCTGGGTGTTCTGTTTTAGAATCAAATATTCACACATCTTCCCTAATCACAGTTTGGGAAAACTTGGAAGATTCTAGGCTGGTCGACAAGTAAGGAGAGAGCGGTGCACACTGTGATTTAAGGTTGTGGGACGGGGAAGAATGTGTGCTTCAAAATAAAAGTCTTGATCCGACGGGGGCGGGGGGGGGGGGGGTGAGTTAAACCTCTCTTGGCCTTGGTGTCTTTATCGGTAACAGAGACAACAGCCCTCACTGAAGGGGTGAAAGGATTGAGTGTTTATATGAGCTGATCTTGAGTCGCACCGGCCACGTCATGAGCCTCAAAGGTGGTAACTAAAAAGCACTAGACAGTCCCTATCCTCGGTTCAGCTGGATGGCCTCACAGTCCTAGTTCTGAAGTCAGCTTGGTTATTTTGGTGTCGCCTCTCCTTACAGTCCTGTCGGTTACAATGTCAGCAGTGGCTGGCAGGAGGAGCCTGGGAGTAGGTGGTACCAGTGGTTGTATGAAAAGGGCAGGGTGTGGGAGGGGGAAATCCAAGGTTTAGCCTATGACCTAAGAGCACAGAAGGATGGATGTGAGGGGATAAATGTGGAATGCGTTGGGGCGGGGTTGGAGTAGCTCCCACCGCCACCTAGGGAAGATGCGAACAAATCTGAACACGATGGTTTGATCCGGGCTTGGTGATTTCCAGCACTCACAAAACAGAACATTCTTAGCAAGCCTAGGTTAGAAAGTGACTGGTAGACACTCCCAGAGAAGTATGAGCTTCACCTCAGTGTGTTGCATGCTGGGGGCGGAGTCTGGTTGACTGGAATAATCAGGCAAACACATCTGCCCACTTAATATTTTCAGCCCTCTTAACCCAATTGGTTGACTTGCGGATCAGTGGGGGGTTGACTCCTACTAAATTAAGGCAAGCCTTAGGTGCCCATGTGGCTACTGGGGACATTCTCCCCCAGGGAGGGTCTGGCAGGCAGAGTTTTCAAATGCTAGTCAGCTTCCATCTATGACTCTTAGAATTGATTCAAATCCTCTTTATCTAAGTGATCGGCATAATGAAAGCTCGTTTTATTGTAAGAGCTAAGTGCAAAAGCTTAAGATGTTTAAGACTTAAATACGAAGCTGCTGAAGCAAATGGGATTTGCACCGTGACATTCCAGTTCTCTCTGGCTAGTAGGACGCTGTGGCAAAAAGAGGGTGGGTTCCTTGCTCGTGCTCTCTCTCCTGCTCCTGATTTGGACCTTGAGATTTCAGTCCGGTGCTCCAATGTGGGTCTCTGTCTCTGTCTCCTTTCATCGCCTGATGAAGGTTAATATTCAGGAGGATGCCTATATGTTTGTCTTTGGATTCACCTTCTTATTTAGCTTCTCTAGGATCGCGAATTATAGGCTCAATGTCCAATATTTATGGCTAGAAACCAAATATGAGTGAGTACATCCCATGTTCCTCTTTTTGGGTCTGGCTTACCTCACTCAGGATAGCGTTTTCTATTTCCATCCATTTGTATGCAAAATTCAAGAAGTCCTTGTTTTTTACTGCTGAGTAATACTCTAATATCTATATATTCCATACTTTCTTCGGTGGTCCTTGGACTTCCCACAGGTCAGGGAACCCTGATTGCTCTTCGAGCTGATGAGGGAGGGGGACTTGATTAGGGGAGGGGGAGGGAAATGGGAGGCGGTGGCGGGGAAGAGGCAGAAATCTTAAATAAATAAACAAACAAACAAACAAACAAGAAAGAAGAGGGTGGGTTTGTATGGAGCCTGTGAATTTAGTCCTGGTTCTTCTGAACACCAGTGCCTCCCAGAGCATGTTTCCACACACATGAAGTGGGAAATAACTGTGAGGTGGCATTGTGAGTGTCTACCATAATAGTTTTGCTCATAAGGTTTTAACAGACTGCCATAGTGACTAGACGAGCAGGCCTGCTTTTTGTCCCGCCGGCTTCTGCACGACTAGCTTAGCCCCAGAAATAACAACACACAAAGTGTATTCATTTAAACACTGCCTGGCCCATTATATCTAGCCTCTTCTTGGCTAACTCTCATATCTTGCTTTAACCCATATCTAGTAATCTGTGTATCACCACGGGGTCGTGGCTTAATGGGAAAATTCTAACCCACGTCCATCTCGGGCTGGAGCTTCATGGCGGTTCCCTGACTCTGCTTTCTTTCTCCCAGCATTCTGTTCTGTCTTCCCTGCCTACCTATGTTCTGACCTATCAAGCCAAGCAGTTTTCTTCATTAATTAACCAATGAAACAACAGATAGATAGAAGACCCTCCTACATCAGACTGCAGAAGTGATGGCTAATAAATATAGCATCGTATTCTCATGTCCCTATACTATTAAGAGTATTATGACTTCATGCTAGTTATATTGTTATATAAATATTTTAATCTTCATGTTTTGTGGCCCTCAGATAGTTTTTTATTATTAAGTTTAACAATGTTTTCCAAGGTTGGTGCCCTTATCAATGTTGCAATCACAAGAGACAATGTCTCTCTCCCCCTCCTGCTCAGATTTCCACCATCCATTTTTTTTCTAGACTGAGCCTTCCCTTCTTCCAGCTGCCTATGTTCTGTATACAAGAAAGGTGAATACATTAGTAATAGAGTTGAAATATAAAAACAAATATGTGGAAAGCTTGTGTGCTGAAGAGTAGCTGGTTCTTGGTAGTCATGTAACTGGCCATCCTTGGTGTATGAGCATACAGTACTTGGGGAGAGCAAGTCCCTCCAAGCTGTTCTACCTGGCGCTGACAATGTGGTGCCTTTTTCCAAGCCCACTGGGGATCTTTGTACTTTGCATCCCACGTAACTCTGTTGCAATGCTCCCACCGTGCTGTCTGGATGCTGGAGCTGAGCAGCTTTAGTTGCGATGCCTGTATCCCAATACAGGACAACTGTGTGCCATGCAGACACTAGTGATGTGAACAAGGCAGACGGCAAACCTAACTGCCCTAGGCCTCAGCTTTCTGGGCTACATAATGAATCAGAATTAAGTCATTCTGAGCTCTGCCTTGGTCTCCAGAGTTTGAAGAATATGTTCATTGTAATAATACTGGTTTAATCAGAAGCTTACAAGATAAAGACTTCAATTACTACCAAAGACACGCTTATCCAAGTGATTTTTCTATTATAATATTCCTATACACAAACCTATATTGTGAAGTTTTTGCTGTATAGTAATTAAATTTATATAACTTCATTTTTATTTACGACATTATTTGATTATTTGTATGTGGGCCCATTGCTGGGACTTTATTCAGATAATAGGGAGTTTCAATTAGAATGTATATTTTCCTACCTAAAATTCCTCTTACATTATTTACCAAAGTAAAATAACTCATTTAATAGGAAGATAATCATTTAAAGTGGGTGTCTAGCTTGTGTTTATATAATAAATCATTTTCCCTAAAAAATGAAGGCTTTTCAGTACTTTTTCAATGTTCCAATGGTTTGTTTTTGGTGTGTATAGCCAAAAACTGCCCAGACTGGGCTTCAACTCTCAGGATAACCAAAGACAGCCTTGATTTTTGGCCTCCTTCTTCCTTCTGTGGAGTCTATAATAATTCAAAAACCTTAGCCACCTACCCTGCTTCTTCTGTTGCATGACCCTTGTCCCATATTCTCTGCAGTTAAGAGAAGAACAGTTGATTAAAAATTAAGACAGAACCCCAGCTGTGTCAAGAGCTGTGTTAAGCCCACCACAGACATGTGTGAACACGCTTTTGCAAACCCCGTTAGACCTGTACAAACACCTTGTTATCACAAATTGTACTACAGTTGTCAAGTGTTATCACAAGGTGTAAATTCCTGTAATGTACTGTCACCCAAGACTTCACCTCAAATTTTAACAGTTCTTTCTTATATCATCCCTGCACCCCCCTCCACTTGTGGCTTTTGCTTTAAAAGTTGCTTCTCCCTCCATTCTGGGTCATGAAGTTCTCGTGCCCTGTGGTGAAGGGATAAAGTTGACTCCTCAGCTAACTCTGATGGCCTCATCTTCAACACTTGACCCAATACTCCATCCAAATACTGTGTTGTGGTTTTCAAAGCGCTTGAGCTCCCAGGTATATCAGCAGTGGCCAGGAGGAGGCAGAGTGAAAGTGGAAGAGGCAGGGAGGGATTTGTGAGCCGCACTGCGTCCTGCTTTTACAGTGAGGGAAGACACTATGTTAAATTCACAAGAAGCAAATTAGTTGTTCTGATTCTAGACGCTACAGTTTTCAATTGCAAGATGCACAATGCAGGCAGGTAAAAAGTCACCCATAGTAAATAGAAGGTGTGAGTGACAGGAAGAGTCCTGATCTAAACCTCTGAGAGCCCCTGAGAGGAGCTTCCCCTGGACTCTGGCCAGGGTTGCCTGGCAGTCTTTGGTGGGATCTGCTTTACTTCTTTACCTTCTCAGACCGTAAGCTAAAGTCAGATAAAGCTTACCAAGTTTCCAAAGAAACTGAAACTACACTGAAACACCGAACATGATTGTTTGATGTAGACACAGACAGAACCATCATCCAAGTCTTGGTTGCTCAAGGAAACACAGACCTTGTGATTATAGACAAGGGAATCTTCTAGCTAACCAACTACTGAGTCACAAATCAGGGGTGTTTCTCTAATACTGGTTTATCCTGAGGAGAAAGATGATCTTTTGGGTTATATAACTTCTTGTATTACTGTATGTTTGCACAGGCATGGGTACATGCCAGTCTCCACCTCGTGTATGCACAGGCGTGAGTACCATGCCTGTCTCTTCGTGTTTGCACAGGTTTAAACACACACCTATCTCTTCGTGTTTGCACAGGTGTGAGCACATGCCTATCTGATTGTGTTTGCACATGCCTTTCTCCTCGTGTTTGCACAGGCGTGAGCACATGCCTATCTGATCGTGTTTGCACAGGCGTGAGCACATGCCTATCTGATCGTGTTTGTTTGCACAGGCGTGAGCACATGCCTTTCTCCTCGTGTTTGCACGGGCGTGAGCACACACCTATTAGTGTTTACACAGGTGTGAGCACATGCCTGTCTCCTTTTGCACACATACTTTATTATATTTACACAGACAACAGATTGGCAGTACCAGTCCCATACCTCTAAGATGGAAACAACCTTCCAGGGTTGCACAGCTTATAAAGTGCAAGGCAGGACCCACATTCAGATATCCTATTCCAACTTCATAACTTCCTGTTGCCCTGCTTACCTATATCCCTAGATTTAGTGTTCTCCTTCATAAAGGTGAAGGGTTGTGTTTGTCACAATATATTACCTTAGACTTTGTTTGTTCACTGTTTTCTGCTTCCAGCACCGATTAGCTGTGGCTAGGTAAGTATTAGTGAATCTATCCATCCTGTGGTGGTTTTTTAAAATAATATTCTTGGGAGCTCAGTCCAGTGCTCCAGTGTGGGTCTCTGTCTCTATCTCCATCCATCACCAGATGAAGGTTCTATGATGATATGCAAGATATTCGTCAGTATTGCTCTAGGATAGGGTCATTTCAGGTTCCCAATCCTCAGCTGCCCAAGGAACTAACTGGGAACCTCAGCTTGGGCACCTGGGAGGCCCTCTAGGGTCAAGTCTCTTGCCCACCCTAAAGTGGCTCCCTTAACTAAGAATTGTGGTTCCGTGCTCCCCTATCTACCCTTCCATTATCCCAATCCTCCTGTTTCCCCAAGGCCCCCCCTCCTTCCCTTCTACCTTTTCTCTCCCCATCTCCCCTTACCCCCAACCCACCCCACCCCCAAGATCCCAATTTTCTCCCCGGCAATTTTGTCTACTTCCCATAGCCAAAAGGATAACTATATGTTTTTCCTTGGGTTCACCTTCTTTTTTTTTTTTTTTTTAGGCTTGTCCCACCAGCTCTTTTATTTATTTATTTATTTATTTTTATTTTTTTATTTATTAAATTTATTTATTTATTAAGGATTTCTGCCTCGTCCCCGCAACCGCTTCCCATTTCCCTCCCCCTCCCCCGATCAAGTCCCCCTCCCTCATCTGCTCGAAGAGCAATCAGGGTTCCCTGACCTGTGGGAAGCCCAAGGACTGCCCACCTTTCTTGAACCATGCAATAAGTAATTTGTTACTTATCTGGAAACTTACTTTATGTTTACATTGGTTGATTGAGGGGTGCATCCTCTCTATGAGAGTCTGGAGCTCTATCCTGCTCTGTCTGTGCAGTCTGATAGGACTTTATATGTAACACCTGCCATCCTTGTAAAAACTGGAAAAGCAGATTCTACTGCTGTTTACATTGCCAGATAACGAATCTGCGACCCAGTGAAACTCAGTAACTAACCTTGGTCACAGGCTTGTCAATGGTTAGAACTACACTCACATCAGACAGAAGGATGGGAACTGTAGGAAGCTCAGCTCTGGGTTGGTTCCAGCATGAGAGGTATTTTTAGTTTAGCCTGTTTTTGAAACCTGTGCTCCTAAATAATGTGTCTGCATCCCAGAGCAAACCCAGCGAGGCTGTGGGATTCCTGCTGTGCTAATCTAGCCCCAGCATCACCTTTATGCCATGGTGGTAACAATATGCTGTGGCTTAAAAGGAGCTAGGTTTGCAGTGCCGTGTATACCAATGCAGAGAAACCTGAGGCTCTGTGCCCAGGGCAGTAGGTGGGAGGGACCAATGAGAAGAGCCTCCAGATGGCCTGAGCACTGCGGGGACCAGGATGGAACACAAGTGTGGCCTCCGGGTGGCCTGGCACCCCAAGAGCATGGAGTATCTGCTGCAGCCTGTTTGCCAAGTGCCACCTGCTGCATCCCAGTAGGAGAAAAGAAATCCAGACTGACAGCCCCTTGTGAGGTTAAAGGGGGGTGCTTCAGCCAGTGAGCTCCTTAACCCGACATAAAACCCTGTGGCGAGTCAAGTGTAGCCAACAGTCACTCATTTCCTCATGCTGTCTATCGCTTGGACTTCTTGTCTAGACTAAAACTTGCTTATTCCTGAAAGGTGGTTGTGAGGAAACTTAATCAGACAATAATAAGAATGGCTATGCTAGTTTAAGAAGAAAAGCTCAAAAACCATACCTAGAAGAGAGTGTTTCTCACACTCAGATGATCCAGAAACTCAGGTATCAACAGTTAGAGTAGAGAGAGAGACTGGACTGACCTGGGAAAATGTACAGCCTGACCACGATTGCCTGTGTGAGCACGCGAGTGCAGCGGTTCCTTCAAACCCACTCCTACCACCCAGCACTGATAGAACAGGTAGACTGCAAGAGAAAATAAACTGTGTGGAAAATAAACTTTTTAAAAAAAAAAAGTTAACCAACCTTATCATCACCAACCTGTGTATGGCATTAGTTAATAGAAGGATGAACATACGGCTGGGTGAACTCAAATTATTAGAACCAATTGAGAGATATATACTCTCCTATATATTAGCACATATATAAATATGTTCTAATGGTAATCATTCCAGCATTTTTGTTCCAGACTAGAATTAGTTTCCATCTGTTTCATGCTTGATTATGTCTCAATTTCTTTATAAGTCCCTGAGACCTTTTCTTAGAAAAGAACGAGGGGGGGGTCTCTTGTGTCTTGCTTTTTGAAGAAAGCCTGATGCCTGCTGATGGACTTGCTTTGAAGCATTTGAGGTTTCTTTGGTGCTGTTACGGTCCAGTCATCTGTTGTAAAGGGGCCCCGATTATCTCCCCTGAGCAGCACCTCCATGGCTAGTTCTGGGTCCAGACTTTAAATGTGTGACTTGATCTAGATGATGAACGCTAATCGTAGTTCCGTGGAAGAGTCCCACGTGGTTTTCACTGTCATACTGCCTTTAATAATAAGCCTGCAGCTGGGTACATGGGTATGTGGCTCAGACGTAAGCATCTGGCAAACAGCGTGAGCCTGTGTTTTATCATCAGCATAAGAGGAGCAAAGGCTGGCATAGTACCTTAGAGAAAGAAGAGAAAAGCAGAACAATCGGTCACTTTCTTACTAGGAGTGTGCTCAGGAAGAACACATAGCATCTTATCTAGGTTGGAATTAGCTATCTCGAAGCTCAGAGCACTGAGGAATGTAGGGGGTTTGTTTTGAGTTGTGTTTTGCGGATATTCAAATCATAATTATATTTGGTACCACTTGCATGCCTTCCAGGAAAAACAGGCATCTCTGTTTTGATCCGTTTTCTTCATCTCGGTTTTACCACTGCAGAGATAAGTGTGAAAGTTTGTATCCCTGACTACGGCTAACCGAATAGTCTGGCGCTTCCTTTGTTGAGGACAGTTAGGAGTGGTTGGGGTTAATTGGTGAGTCTCTGGGTGAACACTGTTTTAACATATAACATTTCTAAAGTGGGTTTCCTGCGTATTCTAGGAGACAGAGCAAAGGCTATTGTCACTACCTGCTTGAGTAGTAAAGCGGTTAATAAATATATATATTATATAATATATATTTTATATATTTATTATGTAAGACATTATATATATTGGTGGGGGCAGTACTGAAGATTGCACCCAGGCATCGTCAGTGCCGGACAAGAGCCCTGCCACTGAGCTATATCCCAGCTTAATTGCAAATTGATTCAGCAAAGCCAACCAGGTAGAAACTTGATTTACGGCAGAAAAATTCTCATAGCCCAAGCAGTCCAAGTGAGTAGTGCCAAAGCAAATAGGCAGAAAGCCTGGTCTCAGCTTGAGCACCCCTAGACCTGTCAGGGGATCTGTCTGTTGAGGTACTTCACCAAGCACACTGACGTATCAATGCCAGCATCATATAGTTTTGGCCTGACAAAACTCAAGGTCTATGAAGTACTGCTGAAAGCTGAACTCATCTTTGATTCCTCAGGATGGAGTCTTAAGTCTGAATTTAGGCTGATATGGACTGAAACTGAATAACTGCTCCATACAAAGGTGTTTGATTTTATGTTTTCTTTAACTTTTACTTGAGGACATTCCTAAAGTGTTAATGTGTTTTTCCTTTACAAAACCACAGTGTAACTCCAGGTGAGGGGGTCCAGCTCCTGCCTGGCATAGAAGTCTAGTCTGACCCCATGCAAAAGGACAGATGCAGAGGACCAAGCTAGAAGTCACACTCCCTATGGCCACTTCTCAAGGCTCAGGTACTTGAGAAAGCTGGCTCTGCATATGTGTGCAGTGTCCTCAAATGTACTCCCAATGGATACGTTGTATTTCATGAAATCCGTATCTGGAACTGGGTCCTTGGAAAATTATTCTGCGGATGTTCTAGCCACTCAGCCTGGAGCCAGTGGGTCTTTGCTTTCTCTTTCATTATTGCCCGTTTCTCTGTTTACTCCTGGAAGCAGCTGGTAACCGCCTGTGGGTACCTGTCATAGCTCATCTTTCCAGGAGACTCCCACAGCTCCCACTTGAGAGGCAAATGCCTGGGGAAGCAGGGACAGAAGTGGAGGTGGTTTGTGTGATGGAGGTATAAGATACAGAATCTCACACATTGATTTGCCGCCAAAGCACAATTGGATTATGTCAAAAAGGGAAAAGGTGTCACGTGCATTAGCTGTTTCTCCAACTTAAATATAGCCTACTACCGCAACTTGTCCAGAGTTAAAATAGCTCAGAACAAGTGGCAAGTGGCAGGGAATGAGCCTCTCAGCCAGGAGATGGCAAAGGGATGGGAAAACAGGCTTTTGAGCTAGTTCGTAGGGTGCGACAGCAGCAGGGTGGGGTCCTGCTTACAGTCAGCATGGGTTCCCAGCGCATATAAGAACTTTGTTTACATGCTTAAATACCCCCAAGGCTGTTTCCAAAGCTGAGCAAAACGAGGCTATATTTTAAAAATAAGATCTCATGACTGAATTCCAGTTTAATAATTTCACATCAGCAGTCAGGGGCAGTACTGTTGCATTTAGGTTTCCAGGCAGACGAGACATGCTTAACCCATGAATTGAGTTACACAGTCGCCCTGTAATGAAGACTTATTGGACAAAAGAACCTGCTGTTGCCACTAATGAAATAATCCGAAAGTCTCAGCAGCCCTGGCTGAACGACCTGCCAGAACCGTGGGAGCAGTCGTCTCGGAATCTGCCGGTTAGACCCCCGTTCCTAAAATGTCTGTGCTTGATTGTTAGATTTTTAATTCCAATTCTGTCCTATTCTGTTGACACTCAAAAAAATTTTATTACAGGAGAATATATAGTTAAGTATTATCCCAAATGGAAATAAACAACCTTCAAATACCCGTATTACAGTAGCTGGTGTCTAATGAAAACAATTTATTATCTTACAGCATTTGATAGTTACAACTAATATGCTTAAATAGGTTATGATTACAAAGCAGGTTTTTCAATAATTTCTTTTTGGTTTGTTTTTGAGATTATAATTATATCATTCTCCATATATCCTTCCCTGCTCTTTTTCAAATCCATGGCCTCCTTTTCATTAGTTATTATTACATACATTTACATATATGTATAATATATATTCCTAAATACATAAATATAACCTCAGTGTATATAGTCTTACTTGTAGGTAGGTATGTTTTCAGAACTATTTTGTATAGGATAACCAATTGGTGTGTTCTTCCCTGGAGAAGACTGTTTCTCCTGTTCTCAGTATTCTGTGGTTGCCTGTAGTTCTTAGTGTAGGGTAAGCCTTCACCCTGTCCACTTTGGAATGTCTGTCATTGTTGTCTTTGTTCAGATCATGTTAAAGCAGTCATGTTGATGAGACTGTGGATTTGGTTCCTGACATATTAGGAAGCACAGCGTCAGAGAACACTTCCTGATTCTCTGGCTCTTCAAATCTTTCCACCCCTTTTTCTGCAATGACCCCTGAGAATTTTGTTATGGGTTATATCAGTTAGGACTGGACTCCATAACTGTGCATTTTGATTGGTTGTAGTTTTTGTAATGGTCTCCATCTACTGCAAAAGAAGTTTTGTTTAGGGGTGAGGACTGCACTTATCTGTGAGAGTAAAGGTATATATTTAGAATGTAGTTAGAAATTGTTCTGGTTTAGTAAAGGGAAGGTTGCAGATTTTCCTCCAAAATTCATGACCTCACTAGCCCTGGATAGTTGGCTATGTTTCCAGTACCAGGCGTGGTTTCCCTTCAGTTGAAGAGCTTCTAAGTCCAATTAGAGAACTGTTAGTTAATGCCTCCACTGCGCCCTTAGGGTGATCGTGTTGTGCTGGCTGTCTTTGGGTCCTAGGCATCAGAGCTGAAGAGATGTTGGTGTCTTCAGTCCTTTGGACGTTTGCACGCACTTTCTGTCGGGTCAGTTAGAACTCAGCAGTCTCTGGGCCACTGGTTTGAAATGCATGGTGTCTTCAGCAATAAGACTCATGTTCCATCTCTGAGGAGCACACAAGTACAATAGCCATAACCTGTAATGTTTGGGGGAATCTCTTGGACAACCCTGATCAACAGTTCAAAAGAGGGCTTCTCATGCGTGATATTGGAGGTTTCTCAGGTGGTCTTTAAATCCTGGAGAAAGCATTGTTAACCCAAATGAGAACATTTCATTTAAACTATCTATGTATATTTATACACAGATTTAACTTATATGATAATTATTTTTAAGTAAATAGTTAATAGTATGACCTTTTCAGGCATCCTTACTCTTAAATTATCCTTGATTTTCTGTATTTATTTCCCTCGCCCCTCTGTAATTTGAGCCCCCACTCCGTTTTACGGTACATTTCTCTGATAAGATCATTGTTCCCTGCTGTTCCGTTATCTATTGCTCCCCTCCTCCCCTCTCCTGACACTGGTCCCTTTTTACTTTCCTGGTTTCTGCAGTTTCTCTAGAATATGTTCTCATTGGGAGATTTGGAGCTAGGAGCCTCTGATGAGAGACAGCATGTGATGTCAGAGTTTCTGGGTCTGGGTTACCTCACCCTGTGTTATCTTTTCTCGTTCCACCCATTTATCTGCCAAGTTCGTGATTTCATTTTTCCTTACAGCTGAATAATATTCCAAAGCGTATTTGGGTTTTCACTATCCACCCGTTGTTTTAAGGACAGTTGGCTTGTTTCTGTTTCTTAGCTCTTGTGAAAAGAGCAGCAATGGACATGGCTGAGCATGCATCTGTGAAGTAGAAGTGGGCTTACTGGATCGTACTGTAAATTTATTTTTGGTTTTCTGATTTGCCCCATGGCTACACCAGATAGCGATGCCATCAACAGTGATTGAGAGGTCCCTTTCCTCCACAAGCCTGAGCATTTGCTGTCAATTTTTTTGTTGTTGTTGTTGTTGATCTTTGCCACTCTTGCTGGGGTAAGATGAAATCTCATAGTTGTTTTGATTTGCATTCCCTGATTGCTAGGGGAAATGAACAATTTTTTTTTTTTAGATGTTCATCAGCCTGAGAAAAGCTGTCAGGTACCATATGAAACAGGCTGGCACTGGAACTTGATGCTAAGTAGCTCCCTGTCTCTCCAGGGTTCAAGCTGACCTTTGTCATCTGTGCTGGATAAAAAGCAGGTTCTAAGTCCTTAACCTCAATGGAAGCAACAGTGTCTGTTCCCCTTTGCTCTTGAGGATGTCAGAATCCTGTGACTCGAATTCTTCACGAGTGTTATGGAGAACGGGGCTGACTCTCACACTGGTGAATTTTAATCCACGAGTGTCATTCCACCTCTCACTATGGCACAGAGTCCAAGAATGCAGGCCCCATATTCCTCAGTGCCTGCACGAAGGGGTCCATCTGTTCCCGCTGGCAGGCCCCAGTAGCTGCCAGTCCCCATGAAGACAAAGAAAGATGACAAAATTTCATTTTCATTGCCGTCTTTTACGAGGCAGCATGCAGTTTTATTTTGATGTCCATGAATTTATCTTCAAAACTACCTCTGCCCCCCACCCCACATTACAAATGTTATATTCACTTAGAAGTCTGAGGAGCAAACTAGTCGCTTTTATTCATGCATTCATTTCCACCCTTCTTTTCTCATTATCTTGGTTAAGACAAACTTACCTATTGATGATCAGGATAAAGATTATCCTCAAGACAGTAACATCACAAATGATGAAAGCATGTAGACACAATAGAAGGTTGTTGATTTCCACGAGAAAAATCAGAACTTTTTAAGAATCCAGGAGATATGGGATGACTATGTATTTTAGGCCCTCTGAGTCTCAGATTCCAACAGAAAGTAAAGTAATTACCTGGTCTGTGGGGCGGCCACTGGGATTCACAGAGACCCTTCCAGTTTTCAAATGTGTTTCTGAGAATGTCTAGCAGAACAAGTTTTGAGCATTGTTTCAAAATCAGAGTTAATATGTCTGAATAATTCCTCTACGTTGTTTGATTATTTTCCATAACACAATTACATCAAAGGCTGGGGTTTTAAAGCAAATGTTGCCAAGGACTTCTTGGCTAAACCGCCAAATGATCCCTTTTCATGGAGCAGGTGTGAAATAGAAGAAGCAGAACCACAGCGCCTACCAGGAAATATAAAGTGAAAAAACCCGTTCGTGAGAGAATAGCCGTACCCCACGTTTGGGAATTTCTCACAAGGCAACACTTCCTTAAACTCTGCAGCTGCAAAGTGCATGCCTTGGAAACACTGAGGGCTAAGTGCCTAAAAAAGGTTTTATGTAACTAATTTCAATAGCTCAGGAACAGACCTGGTCCTGTCTCAGTGGAGGGAGCCAAGCAAGCCGGGACACTGGCCCCTGTATTTTATTCGCTAAGAGAATATCTGAACTGTGAACGCAAGATGTTCTCAATCATCATTTTGAAAGAGTAGAAGGAGGTGGCTTACCCTTTTCGTGTGTGTGTGTTCATATGGAGGCCATAGGTATGTTGGATATCTTTCTTATTGAAAGGTTTTCTTTCACTATTTTTTATTATTGGGGTGGTGGTGAAGAATGGTCTCATTGTTCAGCCTTGGCTGGCTGGAATTCACTGTATAGACAAAGCTGCCTCAAATTCATAGAGATCTGCCTACCTTTACTTACCAGATGACAGGTATTTTTATTATTGTAAAGTGGTGGGCAGTGTAGGGAGGATGAGAATGTAAAAATGTGTGCGTGCAAGTGCTCACTTGTACCCTTGAACGTCAGAGGCTGTGAATACTACTAGAGCTGGAGTTACTGGCCTTGTGAGCCACCCGATTTGGGTTCTGGGACTTGAACTCAGCACTTCTGGAAGAGCAGCAAGTGCTCTTGACTCCTCCGCTATCTCTGCAGGCCCCAGATATATTTCCTGATTGGTCTTCACCTTATACATTAAGCCAGGGCCTTTCACTTGAATCCAGAGCTTACTGATCAGGCTAGTCTGCCTAACTAGACAATACCCCACCCAGCTCAACCCACTCCTGAAGCTAGGATTACAGGTGGGCCACGAGCCACTCCCTGCATTTACATGAGAGCTGGGAATTCCAACTCTGGTCCTCATGCTTAGACTTTGCCTGCCCGAGTCATTTTCCAGGCCAATAATATTTTAATTCTTAAATAGCTATTGAGCACTGCAGATTGTGCATGTAGAAGCATTAACAGGAATAAGTAGGGACTAGGTCAACTCTGAACCTGGTCAGTTCGTCGTTGACTGAATTTCTCAGATACCAGCCTATATTCCTGACTCGTGACCTATATCATCTTCTGATGCTCCCTTTCCTTAACTCGTACCCACAGTGGACCATCAGCAAAGGATGAGAAGCAGAACACTGAGGTAGAAATACACACAGTGTTGACATTCTTAATTCCCAGCTGCTACCTGAGTTCTGAAGGTTGCCAGGCGCTTACCGTGGATATCCAGATGTTCGTATAAAGTGTCAAGGGGAAATAGTTTTGATGATTCTGTGCAGTTTGATTTTTGTAGAATATGCACTCATTTTTTTAAAGTAATTTAGTTCACCTGTTTCTAAAAGCCTGCTGACTGACAATTTGAACTTATAAAGCTTCCAAAAGAAAGCCACGTTTAAAATAAGCAGTTTTTACAAAATCTACCATAGTAAAGGACAGACGCTGTGTTGCAGTCAACTGACCCCACCCTGAGCTCTGCATTTGTATGACTTTGACATTCATCAGCTTGTCTTCTACAGCCCTGACTGCCTCTGGCCTAGAGGCTGTTGCTGGTGGCTGTGGCCAGTTTCTCCTGCCAGGACTCCAGGGAGAGTTCCACCCTATCCCCTAGTCTCTGTCCCGAGTCTCTGTCCCAAGTCTCTCTGCTCAAAGACCACCTTTGACTTCTCTGCTTCTCCTTCCAAATCTTCAGATCTTTAAGTGCCCCCACTTTCCCATGCTGTCCCTTAATTTCTGCAGAATGGAATAATGGGCACTTACATTTTAAGTACGCTAGATTCACTCTGAGAGTTCAAATAGCTCAATCCTGATTCCACGGCAACTTTGAGTTAATATCGCCACCTGTAAAAGCAGGTAAGGAATGGAGGTGCAGCTAACATGAGGTAAGCTGGACTGAGTGATGAAGTCTAGTTCCAAAGCCCTTGCTACAACCTCTCTTTAAACCTTAAGACCCTTTTTTAAAAACTGTAAAATGTTGGATCAGCTCATCACAGTCTTCCCCTTCACCCTTCCACCCCATCTGTGAAGTGACTCCACTTGTCCTCTTCTCAGAATTCCATCATGTTCTCCTATTCATCAAGCATCTTTCTCCTCACCTCCCAACAGCTCTCGTTTGTAAAATGTGAGTAAATCATCTTTCCCCTTGACCCAGCTAATTCCTCTGGTTCCTGTCCAATTTTCTTCCTTCCTTTCTGGGTCAGAACCGGCTAGTATATGGCCCCCACCTGCTTCTTCTACTTCCTCTGCTCTGTTCCTCAGCAGTTCCCTCCCATATGGCTTCAGCAGTGGCCTCCTTATTCAGACTGCCCCCTCGAAAGGGTCTTATCAAGCCCAGATGCCTTTGCTTGGCCTCTTCCCAGCACATGCCGGGATTGACAGGCCATTCCTCCCCGTGAGTCTGTCCACGCTCGTGCCCAGAGCCTTCTCATTAACCAGTCACTCGGGCTGAGAGAACTACAGCTGCTCCAGAGAAAAGACAGATTTGCCTGTGGCCATTAATTCCTGAACGATGTACAGGGCTTACCAAGGAAACTGGTAAGGAATTTACTTTGTAAACTCACCATCTAATTGTCTACAGCCACCTATAAGTTACACTATTCCTTACCCCATTGGGTCCCTAGGTCACTTTGGGTTCACTCTCAGCTTCTTGATACACTTTTTCTTGGGTTCATCCACCTTTTATAGAGCCCCTCATAGTCTTCATACTTCTTTTGTAACTTAGACCTGGAGTTTGCGTCACAGCCCTGTATTTGTAGCCATAAATGCCTGTGTCGTGTAAACATCTACTTGTCTAAAACATAGCTTGTCATCACCTTCAACCAATAGTAGGGCCTGCACAATGTCTCCCTGTGGTGAAGTCATTCATCCGGACACCTAGATGCAAATCTCAGGGTAATCGTTGACATTTCTCTCCTCAACCATTTGTCCCTTCCGCTAATGTTTTTGCAGGCAACCTCTACATCAGGCTTTCTGTTCAAAGCTAGCTAAATGGATGTGTTTCAGCGCTCCGACATACCTTTCCTAACCTGTCCACTAAAGATTCCTGCTGACCAGAGCTGTCCCCCTCCTTAGGATTTTAGCCTTGGCTGGGATTAGCACAACTAATAGCAAAACCTTCTTGGAGTCCCCTCTTTAGCTTCTGGACTCATTGGATTCTCTGTAGATACTTATGCAACATTGGTTTTCTTTTTAATTGTCAAGTGTTTGTAGTGTAAGTAAGCCTTGTTAAGGATAGTGTTCAATAGAAGTTCAGTCATCTTGTCCTGCAACCCTCCTTTGGGTTTTCATTTCCTCTCCCTCCCTTCAACCCCTAGGAAACCATCTTTCATTTTCTTCATATGGATTTGTCTACTGTACGTGCCTCATATAAAACTGTCTCTTTGTGACTTATTCCATTTTGTTTAAGATCCTCAAGGTTTATGCATCCAATATCACAGATCCCCATTTCTTAACGACTGAACAATGTGCTTATATTATTACTGCTTTTTTATTCATCTCTTGGTCCATGGGTGGTTTCCTATTAAAAGGATGCTCTGATCATGGCTCTAACAACAACAAAATTGTTGAGATACTGCTTTGATTGGGCTTGTCCCTGACAGTAGAGCCGGGGCATCATGTAAAATAAACACATCATGAAGAGCATGGCCTTTTCCCGCATTTAATTATTTTTGTACATTTGTAGAGAACTGTCTCTTTAAGTCCTTTATCGGTTTTTAAATTTTCTTTTGTTGAATTAAGAATTACTTTATAAAAAAAATTACTTTATATAGTCTGTATGCCAGCATCTGTTTTTGATTTGGTATAGCCTCCTTCATCTAATGGAATGCAGGTAGTTGCATTTTAAAAAGGTGTTTTGATCTAATATTTAATGACAGTGTTCTTGAACTTGAGTGGTCCTCACTGAAAGGACTTCCCTTCAAAAACAATTTTAAGAATAAAGCATTCCAATCTTGTATTAGATTTCTGGTGATAAATCTTAGACAAATGTCACACAAAAAATTTGAAGTGAACCAGGTATGGTAAAGCATGACATTGATTTCAGCACTCGTGACGCTACGGCAGGGGGATTGTTGGTGGCCAACCTAGGTTATAGTCTGTATACAGACTATATACTCTTGTAAGCAAGAGTCTGTATAAATCCATAAATAAATAGCTTAGTGGCGAGGCACTTGCCTAGCATATGCATGGTCCTGGGTTCAGTCTCTAGCAGCAAAAACAAAGGAGAAAGATTGACTTAATCCAGAGAAGTAGAGAGGTGCTTCTGACCTGGCTATCAAGAACATGGGGTCTGTCGTGGCGCTGACGAGATGGCTCGGCAGGTAAAGATGCCTGCTGCCAAGCCCTACGACCCCAGCTTTGTAACTGGAACATGGCAGGAGAAGAGAAACAACTCCACATAAGTTGTCCTCTGCCTCCTTGGGAATAACATACCATTGTCATGTGTGCATACATGTTCACAGAATCAAGCATAAATTAAAAATGATAATACAGCCTTTCAACTCATTAAGTCTTTAGAAAAATATTAGGGAATGAAGTTTTTAAAGCACTTAATAACGAGGACTTATTTTCTAAACGTTAACGTGTTCTAGAGATAAAAAATCTTATAAGTGAAGACCGAACAGTCAACTCCAAGATCCCTGAATTATTACATCTGTCCCCAGGGCATAAGCAGGCTGTGGGGCCAAAGCTGAGAAACCTTAGTAAGAACAGCAGATCATTGATCAAGGAATGGTCTATTTTGATTAAATATCCTGCCAGTTTCCAGAAAGCATCTACAGGGCATGCTGGGAAGTGGTGTACATGAGCATTCCCGGCATGGGCAGTCGGCTCAGAACCCAGAAACTACAGACGGTACCTGTGTGTGGGGACTGAGGATTATTTCACTCTCTGAGTTTCCTGGTAGCTTTTACAAAAGGAGAAACAGAACCAGTTTATCATCAGAGGCCAAATTGTTCCTGCCGCCACACAGTGAGAGTGTTGTCTCCTCTGGCTCTTTATAAAATGACAATGATGACACAATGGACAGCATTTTGTCAAAGGTGTATAAACATTTTTTTTTTTTTCAGATGAATCGTAGCTCCTTTTTCCTCTTGACCAGAAGCCAGGGGAATGGTCCTAGTTACTGGAGTGTGTAGGCATTTCTTTGTTAGGAAATGTGCTTTACTTTGTGAGCTCATTGACAAGGATCACTTGAGGCTCTAAAGAGAGCTGGGCTAATCGTTGACTCTAATGCTTTCGAAGCCTGATTTCTAACATGTGTGCAAAGGTTTGGGCTCTGGAAACATCAAACACCAACCCTCACGAGCAATATTATGCCCCTTCATGTCCATGTTAGATCTAAATAGCTCTATTGCATGCCCTTTCATGGCCATGTTATATCTCAATAACTTGCTATCATTTTCAGACAAAAGGGAGCTGTCAGCTTCAACACTGGAAAATGTGTTAATGAGTCACTGTTAATATTACTTGTTTAAAATAAAAGCCTAAGAACTCAGTCCTGAAGTTACCATCCTAGGTCTTACTCTGTTTCATTTGTTTGTTTTTAAGGCATTTTATGGAGAACACTAACATTCAAGAACTCATAGGTGGGAGACGCCTGCGATGCGGTCTTCTGAGCCAGGTTAACTGAGGGTGGAATAGTAGCATTCTTGTCCCTTCTGGGTTGAAATCCTCATCAATCATGTCACTTAGCAAGTGTCTAAGAGCACGGAAGTCACTCCTTTGAGTCAGGGCATGCAGAGTGTCGCTGGACCAGTCTTTTCAGACAACCACATCAAGACTGAGATGTGGCCTTCTTACTTGGTCCTAGTGCCTGAGAATCAAGCCTCCAGTTGTATCTGAGTCTGCAGAGCCAGTTGCCTTTGTCCCTAGCCAGTGTTCGTTGCTCAGCAGACTAATTTCTTCTTTGAAAAGACTGCAACTGTCTGCATGGGATAATTGGTTTTCTCAAATCTAGGTCTCACATAAATGAGTAATGTCACAGTCCCAAAGAAAGGCCAACGGGTCATTTTTTTTTCCATTTTATTACACACAATGCCATAACCCCCTCCCCCCAAAAAAATTCTTGTTATTGCCAGGCACTTTCAAGAAAACCAGAAGGAAAAGAGAATTTGCGTGGGTGTTGATGGTGGAGAACTGGATGGTCTGACTCTGCCAAATCAGCATAGGGAGACAAGCGCTTTTGGCTCTGTCATCTGGTAGAGCAGTGTGGTCCTGAACCAAGACTTTGGTCTCTACCAACCAATTGCTTCTGTTTTTTAATTACCTGAAATAATTTTCTTTAACTATTTGAATGTCATAGCAAACCCCAAGGAAGACCCCTGAACCTATTAGATTGTGGCCTCTACCATTAAGTTTTAAGAATCAGATCATAAATTAACCATCACATATAATAAATTTTTTTAAATGTTTATTTATTTATTATGTATACAATATTCTGTCTGTGTGTATGTCTGCAGGCCAGAAGAGGACACCAGACCTCATTACAGATGGTTGTGAGCCACCATGTGGTTGCTGGGAATTGAACTCAGAACCTTTGGAAGAGCAGGCAATGCTCTTAACCACTGAGCCATCTCTCCAGCCCCACATATAATAAAATTTAAAGTATACCAAAAGCAGCATATTTTCAAAACACTTTATCGTTGGGAAGAAAATGAATAAGATGTGCAGGTAGCAAACTCAGTAAATGCTAGATGTACTTTCACCTTTAATGGAGTCATGTTGCCTTCTGGAGTCAAATTTTCAACTCTGTCCATGAAAGACAGAGAGCAGACGTCTAAAGGGCCGTGCGCATTCCTTAGAGGAGTGTGCCCTGAGCCTGCCTAGGGTACTGCTGAATGGACTTTTTGTAAAAGCATTGTTAACTCGAAGGAACATGCCATGAATTATACTCTTTAAAACATTCAAGAAAATGAGGAAACTAGATGATTTTCTTCACAGAAAAGTGACATAAGAACTTGTAAAATATTTCAGTTATTAAAAGAAAAAAAACTCAAGTTGTTGATGAAAAAATAAATTATTAGTTTTAACTATAATAATACTTAGCTTCCAGGTATCCTGGCTACTTGTGTAGCAGTGGCCAAGAGAGGAGCCAAGACAACTTCTGGATCTCTGCATGTGAGAATTGTCCTTGTAGCTTAGCCCACCCACCCTAAAGTTAAACCGCAGTATACTTAGGTCAGTGACTGCTGCCTCACTAATCGACATGATTTCTCACTTTTAATTACATCATTCTAGAAAATATATGATAATGATGTGTGGAGCTTGAAACTGTGAGGAGCCAAAGACTGGAATATGCAAGAGGCCTTATGAAGTGAAGGGGGAGAGGGAGAAGGAGAGGGAGAGGGAGAGGGAGAGGGAGAGGGAGAGAGAGAGAGAGAGAGAGAGAGATTCCATACAACCAGCTGCAGCAAGAACCTGTGCTATGTGGCTTTAGCTGATTTACTCAGATTATATGTTCTCAGTCCCAACCCCAACAACAGTGTCAGGTCTGACCAGGCATCTGTGGGTTGGGAACTGGCCCTGGGATTTAAATAAATGAGTTCAAACATGAGCCAGGGCAACCCCAAAGCCTAGCCATGCCAGTGACCTTGACCCCAGCTGGTGGGAACATAACACAGAGAACATTCCTTTCTCCATTTCTCGTGACCAGATCCACCAAAAGTTCTCAGGCAGCACCCCCCTGGGCTGAGGGGTGGATGTGGTCTTGCTCATCTGGCCAGCTATAAGTAGTCCTGACTAATGCTGTAGCTAGGTTAGATGAAAAGGGCCGTCTGTCCGGACCTTCAGAAGAGGGCAAGGAAAGTTAGTGGTGAATGAGGCTTCGCTGACTCTGAGCTTCCATAGTTTGTTTACAGGAAGGGTACACTGTACTGCATTGTTCAGTTTGCTGGGTTATAATATAGTGAAGAGATAATACTTCTATTTTCTTTGACTTGACAGAAATGTGTTGCAGCTGTATCCGTATACATTGTTTAGTTTTGTAGATTTATTGAAGAGCAAGGAAATCACATTATAAGACAGCATGACTGTACCCTTACGGCTTCATTAATTATGGTACCTAGACATAATTAGGTTCTAGCTAAGAATAGGAGCTAAGATGGAAAATCCTTCTGGGAAGGGAAAAGAGAATTGAAAGCTGAAAGCCTGTGAACAGGGGTGCCCACTGGTTCTTGGGCATAGAATTAGTCAATCTGCCTCCTAGAATTGCCAAGGATGGTGCCTTACAAGGTCAGGACAGCCAGGCACTTTGGAATCTGTTCTCTTAAACTCCTGTTTCATTTTCATTTCAAATTTATAATGCTTCATCGACAGAAGCAATTAGCAATTTCCCACATGATGCAGAAATAAGTTTTTGGATATGTGGAGGATGATCTGTTCATTTTTAATGCTTTCTTGGTTTTTGAAGTTATAATATCATTTTCCTCCATCTTTGTTGTTACATATATGTATGGAAAGACAGGAGAGGAAGAGACATGGATGGATGGATGGGTGGATGGATGGATGGATGGATAGATAGATAGGTAGATAGATAGATAGATAGACAGACACACACATACATATGGTTTACCTAAATATATAAAAACAAACTTCTCAGTCAGTAAGTTTTACTTGTAAATGATGGTTTTTCGAAGCAGTTTTCAAGTTGGCCAAACTGCAGAGTTCTCACACACATTTTCTCCCCACCTTGGGCCCACATACAGCTTCCTTCTCTGGCATCTTGGGTAAATTTGATGTAATTGCTGAAGCACTGTTGACTCACTTGCACTAAAATCCATTGTTCATCTTCATGCCCACCCCATATTGTGTAAAATCCATTGCTTATATAAGACCTCCCCCCAGTGATGTCTATTCTACAAACTTCGACACATGTACCATCCATCCACTGCAGTGTGACCGAGTTGTTTCCCTCCCCTAGCCATGTCCTCTGCCTGTTCCCCCTCCCTGCTGAACCCTTGGCAGCCTTTCTGTCTTTACCATTTCTATAGTGTTGTGGTCCACTAATGTTTTATTGAAAATAGTTTTTTTTCATGCAATATATTCCTTAGTTCACTTATTATTAACTGGCAGCCCGGCTATTCCTAAAGAATCATCATTTATACATAAGTTAGACTTTCGGTAAATACTGAGTGCTCGGCGCAGCAAAGAACAGAAGGCAAAAGATCGTGGTCTTTGCAAAGCTTACAAATCTCTAGGTAGGCGTGAGATGAGCCCGCAAGAGTCCAGGAGGAACGGGAGAGCGGGACCTCTGACTAGTTAGTACTCTGGCCTCAGGTCAGACCCTGCCTTTCCATTTTAAATCTAGTTTAACCTGGGGAGCCAAGTTTCCTGGTCATCTGCAGCTGCCACTTTTTTTGTCTCCCCAAAGACCAGCTGGAGTATAGTGCCGTTTCCTGGATCGCCCTCCCCTATTGTCAGAGATTAGTGTGAGCATTGCTTTCAGACTTTCATACCAGTTATTCATAGTCCTGCCTGGAGCTGGCAGAATATGGCAGGATGTCTACAGAGGCGTAAGAGTGGATGCCCACGCCATTTAAACACTAACTGAACAAGTCGTTTGAATTTGGGACATGGACACACACACACAACCCAGTTCTCTGTCTATAATCTCCAGATTCTCTTTGGTCTGACCTTAAGGAGCCTAATTTTTTTCATCGTGTGTGTGTGTGTGTGTGTGTGTGTGTGTGTGTGTGTGTGTGTAAAACACACCATGCAGGAGATCAGAGCACAGATTACAGGAGGTAGTTCTCGTGTTCCGTGTGTCAGCCTTGATAGCAAATGCTGAGCTATGTCAGGCTCAGTTCTTGTGTGTGCACACGTGTCTCTGCATACAGGTGAGCATGTGTGTTCAAGTATGCTTGTATACGTGGAGACAAGAGGACAGTCCTCTGTTGTTCTTCAGACACTGTCCACCTCATTTTTTTTAAATTGGAATCTTTTTCATGCAGTATATTCTGATCATGGTTTTTCCCCCCTGTCTTCCCAGATCTCCCTCACAGCTCCACCCATCCAACTCCAAGCCTTCTCTCTCTCTCTCTCTAAGAAAAACAGGCAAAAAAAAAAGCACAAGAAACACCACACACACACACACACACACACACACACACACACACCTCTACCTTACTTTTGAGCTATAGTCTCTCACTGAACTGGAATGGCAGGGAGGCCAGGCTAACTGCCAGGCAAGCCCCAGGCACTTACTTGTTTCCTGCCTGGAGCATTCCCCAGCACTAGAATTGCAGATATGTGCCCAGGTGTAGCTTGCTTTTCTTTCCTGTTTTAATGTGAACTTAGGGGTTTGAACTCACATCTTCATGCTTGCAGGGCAAACACATTACCAAGTGAGCTATCATCCCAGCTCAGGAAGCCCAACCCTTGTTCCCTCCTTTAAAGGTGCCTTACAAGTGTGAGGGTGGACCAGGGAGGGGGTAGAAGACCGAAAAATCCATTCTATCCTCACCAGCTCTGCTTCACTGGGTTATTTCTGTTTCATATAAGATCCATGCCAAAAAAAAAAAAAAAATAGGTAAAACACGGGCCAATGAGATGGCTCACCAGGTAAGAGTACTTGCGGACAAACATCATGATCTGAGTTCAGTCTTCAGAACCCACGCTTTGGAAAGAAAACCAGTTCCTACAAGTTATCCTCTGACCTCTCTCCACACTCCTAGTGGCACCCCACACATACACACAAAAATAACTTTCTGAAAAAGTTAAAGGCAAAGAAATTTTAAATTGGCTAAGTATACACCTCACTAGCCCTCCTTGGCTTGCTGGTGAGAACCTGCAGTGTGCATCTCTTCCCGTTATAATACTCATCCAAAGCATCATGCTAATGGCCTGAGATCTTAGAGCAAGAATATCCACACATGGAAATCAGCAAGCACCGATGGTAGCACTTCTGCTCGTTTCTTCCGCTGGTCAAGTTCCTTAGTCGAATTCTTACTTAATTCTGCCAGTGGAATTTGGTCAGTGAGCACTAGGCTAATTAGTATGATCAAATCCTACTCTCCATAATGGGTTGTTTTTTGAAGTTGGGAGAGTGTGATGCAAAATCAGAAGAGGAGTTGGTCCAGTGAGCTCTGACAGACAGACAGACACAGTGTCCGACCTTAGAGACCTTCCTCTCAATTGCCTTTTCCCTAGAGGAAGGACTGCAGCCATCCACAGGTGGGTTCATCTGTGATGTGGCTGTTGCCAAGGTCTCAGAGCGTTGTGACGCTATTGCTATTCCAGGTGACGAGTCATGATCATAATGACCATGTCTGTCCCTACATCATGGTTTGCCTGCCCACGGGTCGTTAATACAGGGCGTTCTCTACTCACTAGCCTTTGTGTGCTCCTGTAGGACTGCACATGCCAGAGCGAAAGCTGACGCTGCTGACCAGGCTGCCCTGGCTGCCCGCCAGGAGTGCGACATTGCCAGAGCCGTGGCCAGAGAACTGTCGCCTGATTTCTACCAGCCAGGTAAATCGTGTTTCCTTCCTTTGCTGGAGCAGTTGGGGCATGAGCTTTCCTTTCCTTTCCTTTCCTTTATGTATGTATGTATTTATTTATATCACTGAGAACTTCATGAGCGAGACCTCTACTTCACTCCTGCCCTCCCCCCAACTCCTCCTGTTTCTCCTCCAAAATTCACGACCTAGTCAGTTATTATTGTTGTACATGTATAAATGTGTGTTACATAGATGTACACGTGCATATTTATAACCTATTGGGTCTGTTTGGCTTTGCTTGTTTGTCCAGGGCTTAACCACTTGGGACTGGACAACCTGTATGGGAGCTCACCCATGGAGGAAACTGATTCTCCCCAATCTCAGCAGCCATTGACCTCATCTAGGTCCCTCTTTATCTAGGTGTGGGTCCACGTGGAATGGCCCCTGTCCCTGTTAGCATGTCAACCTCTGTTGTCATCATGATGGTCTCATTTATTATAGTTCATGGGTGCATTCACCTTATGTATGTAGGTGTTACATGTCTAGGGACGGCTCTCTAGCAGCGGATATCCTGGGCATCCAGCTCTTAAAACCTTTCCAGATTCTCTTTTGAGATCTTTATTCAACAACTGTGTTTGGACATCCCCAGTCACTTATTCTCTACATTGTGACCAGTTGTGGACCTCTGGAATGGTCTCTACCTGTTTCCAAAAGGAGCTGTTTTCATGAGGAGTGAGAGTTACATTGCCTTTGGGAATACTGATGAGGATTTGCAGTGTGGCTAGGAATTACGCTAGGTTAGTGGGAGGCTAGTAGCACATTCTCTTACCCTGTCATCTCCTTTGATGAGGGGTAGACACTACACTTAGCCAGGAAAGGGTGGCCTGTGCACCAGAAGTTCAGTTGTTTTCTTGATCTTAGCTGTTCTGACTGGGAAAGATGAAATCTCAGTTTTAATTTGTATTCTTCTATTTGCTAAGGATGGAGAACGTGTGTTGAGATTCTTTAGCCATTTTTTTTTTCTTCTCTGGGAAAACTCTGTTCAGATCTGTAGCCTATGTTTTAACTGCGTTGTTTATCTTTTAGATTCATTGATTTTTTTTTATATATTCTGGATATTCTATCAACTATGCCTTCTATCAGATGAGTAGTTGACAAAAATTCTCCACCACTCTATGGACTTCTTTACTTGGTTGTCTCCTTTGTGGTACAAAAGCATTTTAGTTTCACGAGGTCCCATTTTTCAATTGTTGGCCTTAAAGCCTGAGCAAATGAAATCCTATTCAGGAAATTCCTACCCTGTGTCTTGTGGGCACTCCCTGTGTTTTCTTCTAGCAGTTCAGTGTTTCAGGTTTCACACTGAGGCTTTTGATCTATTTGGAGTTGATTTTTCTGAATGTTAATAATAGACGGGCCTGATGCATTCTTCGACATGTGGACACCCAGTTTCCCTACCATCATTTTGAAGATGCTGGAGGTTTATTTTTGGTTTTCTGATGTTGTTTTCTTTGTTTGTTGGTTTGTTTGTTTGTTTGTTTGTCGTTGTGAAATATCAAATAACTATTGCTGTGCACTCATTTGGGTTTTCTGTTTTGTTCCATTGGCCAACTTGTCTGTTTTGGTGGCATTACCTTGCTGCTTTTATTACCATGGTTCTGTAAAATATCTTGAAATTTAGAATAATAATTCTAGCACTGTTCTTTTTGTTCTGGATCGCTCTGGCTATCTGGAATCTTTTGTTCTGTATAAATTTTAGGATAATATTTTTTATTTCTCTGAAGAATGTTGTAGGAATTTTGATTGGGAATCCATTGAATCTATAAATTGCTCTTGATAGAAAGAGCCTTTTCACAATATTAATAGTACCAATCTATGAGCATGACAAATCTTTCCATTTTCTAGTATCTTTATTTGAGGGCTTTAATGCAGAGGTCTTTACCATCTTCATTAGGTTTATTCTTATTTTTTTATCACAAATAAGAGTTTCTCCAAGATAATCTCCTTTACCATGTTTCTTGTTAGTATATAATTTTTAAGTTAATTTTGTATTCTGCCACTTTGCTGAAATTGTTGATTATTTCTAGACACTTTCTGGTGGATTTTTAGAATGTTTATGTATAAAATATAGTCTATAAGTAGAATTAATTTGACTTCTTTTCCTATTTGTATCCCTTTAACTTGCTTCTCTTGTCTTATTGCTACTGTTAGTGTTTCAGGCACTGAAAAGGAGTGGGAAAGATGGACAGCTCTGCCTTATTCCTGATTTTAATGGGATTGCTTCAAAATTTTCTCCATTTAGGATGACATTGGGTGTGGGTTTGTCATAGATAACCTTAATGAAGTTGAGGTATGGTCTCTTTTTTTGCATCTATTGAGATAATTATATGCAGCGTTTCTTTGTTTCGCTTTTGTCTTTATTGACTTATTTGCTGAAACAACTCAGGGATAAAGCCTAGTCATGGTATGTAATTTTTTTTTTGATATATGTCTGAGTGCTTGGACTAACGGCATGTGTCACCACTCCCAGCTTAGGTATGTTCTGATATTTAAATGTGGCACTTAGACATATAAATTTTCCTTGTAGAATTGCATTTAATGTGTCCTGGAGGGTTTTTGTGTGTGTGTGTGTGTGTGTGTGTGTGTGTGTGTGCGCTGTGGTTTTATTTTCATGAAATCTGTATACAGATTCCTTTGCTAAGATTGATTATATTATAGTTCAAAAGGATACATGGAATTTTTATGAATTTTTTTTAAGATTTGTGTCACAGGCTGTGTAATACGTTTTAGAAAAGTTTCTGTGCGCTGATTAGTAGACTGTATATTCATTGGTGTTTGGCAGAATATTCTGTACACATATGTTTGGTGTATAGCATCATTCAATTCTGATGTTTCTCTGTTTATTTAGGTAACCTGTCTGTTGCTAACTGACTTAATGTTGGTCTGGGTCTTTAACTCCAGTAGCATGCTTTTGATGAAGTTGGATTCATTGATGTAAATGGAGACTGCACTTTCATTTCCCGGTCTCTCAGACCCAAATAATCACACAAAAACTATATTAATTACAATAGTTTGGCCAATGGCTCAGGCATATTCCTAGCTAACTCTTACATCTTAAATTAACCCATTTCAGTTATTTTATATTTCATCATGAGGCTCATGGTTTGTTATCTCACATCTTGCTTCTTGGGCGGCTACATGGCATCTGCCTGACTCTACCTTCTATCTCCATGAATTCAGTTCAGTTTTCCTACTAGCTGTATTCTGCTCTGCCATAAGCCAAAGCTGCTGCTTTATTAACCAATGGTAATAAAACATATTCATAACATACAGAGGGGAATCCCACATCTCATATGTGTTTAGGATTGTGATGTCTTCTTGGCTAATTGTTACCTTAATTAGAATGTGGTGTCTTTCCTTCTTTATCTCTTCTAAGTAGTTTAGTTTGAAGCCATTTGTCAGATATAAGGATGGTGACACCTGCTTGTTTCCTGGTACCATTTGCTTGGGATACTTCGTTCTCTGTTTTCACTGTAAGGTGGTGCCTACCTTCACAGCTAAGATGAGTTTCTTGTAGGCAGCAGAAAGATGGATTTTGTTTCTTAATCCATTCAGCTGACCTGTCTATTGATTGGGTAGTTGAGGGCATAAATATTTAAAGTGTGTGTGTTGGCTGCAATCATTTTGCTTGGTTGCTGGGTTTGTATGTATTCTTAGTTCTTAGTAGTTTTTATTGTGTTTCAGTAGTTACTAGTTCATTTGTTTTCTTTGGTCTCTTGGCTGTGCTTATTCCTCTCTTGAGTCTGAAATATTGCTCCCAGTATTGTCTTTATGGCTGGTTTGATGGACATGGATTCTTTTAATCTTTATATCATGAATTTTTTTTCTCTCTCATGGCTGATAGCTTTGCTTGGTACAGTAGTCTAGGTTGACAGCCTTGTTATTTTAGAACTTGGAGTAATTGCTCTAGGCTCAAAGTTTGCATTAAGAAACCAGTTATTGTCCTTTATATGTGACTTATCCTTTCTCCCTTGCAGCCGTTAGTGCTCATCCTTCATTCTGTGTGGCTAGTTTTATGACCGTGATAAGATGTGGGGAGTTCCTTTCCTGGTCCTGATAGGTTGGTGTTCTGTGTGCTTTTTGAAAGGAACGGCATCAGCTCAGGACCCCCAGACCAAGTTCTCAGAACAAAGGGGATTTATTTGCGCCGTGGGAATGAAGGGCAGGAAATAGGAGAAAAATACAGGAGATAGTAGACAAAGAGAAGAAGGAGGAAACAAGGGAGAGAGGCAGGCGTATTTGTCCCGGACGGACAAAGGACTGCCTCTGGGTAGAGAGGAGGCAGACATGACACATAAGAAAATGGCAGCTTAGCCAGCCTGGTCTACAAGAGCTAGTTCCAGGACAGGCTCCAAAGCTACAGAGAAACCCTGTCTCGAAAAATAAGAAAGAAAGAAAATGACAGTTTATAAAGACAAAATGGGAAATCTCATGTTAGGATAGGTGTTTAATTTTAATTGGACATGTTAATTAAATGAGCCAAAGGAGGCTCCTGATTGCTGAATTTTAATACTTTGATAGCAGGACCTTGGTAGTCAGCCTCAGAAGGAGGAAGTGACCAAATAAGGGACTAGACTTTGGTGGCTAGCTTTAGGAATGTCATCTAATGGGTTTTAGCAAGGTAGAGGGAGTAAGGGAGAAAGAACAAGGCCTGCCAGGGCCATTCTCAGCTGACCAGAGTCTCTTCACTTCTTATGTCTAGCTGGATTGTCTTTCCTTGATTCCTTGATTTGGAGATACTCTAGTCTGTGATTTTGTTGAAAATCTGATCTGTGCCACTGACCTGGGATTCTTCTTCAACTCTGCCTATAATTAGAAAGTTTGGCTTTTTCATGGTATCCCACAGTTTCTGCATGTTTAATTGTTTTTTTTAATTTTTCATATTTCTTGCCTGTACATTCTAAATTCTCTACTTCGTCCTCCCATCCCAATATTTTTTCTATTGAGCTCTTCTTCTTGGGAGTCTTTGCCTCTGAGTTTTCTAATTGGACTATTGAGTGTTTCAATCCCACCGTCATTTCAGCTTGTGTTCTCATCAACATTTCTATTTCTTTATCGAATTCAATTTTTAAATCCTAGGTTGTCTTTGTCATCTCATTTGGCCATATGTTGTGTTTTTGGACCTCACTCAGGCAGTTATTGGTATTCTCGCTAACTTTGTTGAGCCATTTGTTTGTGTCTTAAACTCCTTGAATGATTTGATGAAGTTTAAGATTGTTCTTTTAAGTTCTGTGTCTTGGGTATCGTCTGAGTGATTCCCACTGGAGATCCAGCCTAGTGGTAGGCTTGGGGACACACACCCAGTGTTGCTCTTCCAGGTTGTTTGTGTTTTCACCATATGACCTGGGTGTGTGGGTTTCTTTTGTTGGCTGTGAGTCTGGTGATGCATCACGCTAGGCTTCTCAGACCATACAGCTAAAGCAAGGCCTGTGGTTTGGGAATGGTGCAGGCTGGTCATGTTACAGAGACTTAACATGCTTGACCCTTGAATAAATGTGTGACCCAGGCCTGGGCTGGATATAGTGCAGGCATACTAGTGTCTGGGGGACTCATCAGACTGATCAGCACACAGGATGTGTGACTGGGCCGAGCCTGGGGTGGAGACAGCACAGGTGTGTTGTAAGGAGGCTGCTTGTTTGTTTCCCAGCCACCCGGCAGCTCAGCCCTGAAATAATCGTACAGAAACTATATTATTTAAATCACTGCTTGGCTCATTAGCTCTAACTTCTTATTGGCTAACTCTTACATCTTAATTTAACCCATCACCATTAATCTGTGCATCACCATGAGGTAGTGGCCTACCAGCAAAGTTTCAGCACATCTTTCTCCTGTGGCATCTCCATGGCTTCTTCCTGACTTGTCTTCTTCCTCCCAGCATTCAGTTTAGTTTTCTCCACCTAGTTAAGTTCTGCCCTGCTATAGGTCCAAAGCAGTTTCTTTATTCATTATTGGTAATCACAGCATACAAAGGGGAATCCCACATCACAGGAGGGAGTGACCAGAATGGATATTGGAGAGGTTGTGGGCAGGCTAGAGTTCCGAGAACTCACCAGCCTGAGCAAGGCCAGGAGGTTGGGACAACTGGAGGGGAAGAGGAGGGAAGGGAAGTACAGGTAGTCCACCTCCAGATGTCATACAGTGTTTAGCACAGAATGTGTGAACAAAGGGCCCCTGGGAGCAGTCAGGACCGGGATGGATGAATCCCAAAAAAAGGAAGATGCTGCCCTACCAGAGCAACTAGAATGGAAGAGGAAGGAGCAAGGAGAGGCCCACTAGTGTGATCAGGCCTGTGCCACGTGCAGCATGCACAGGGCCCCTGGGAGCAATCGGTGCAGGATCTTTTCCTTTAAAGATCAGTGGGGTTTTGTTGTCGTTGTTGTTTGTTTGTTTTAATCTCAGCAATACTAAAGAATAAGTGGGAGAAAACAGGAGGTTACCTGAGGCTGAATTAACGCTTTGCAGGTTCCGTGAGAGACTCTTTCTCCAAAACTAAGGAGTGAAGATGAGTTGAGGAAGACGCCAGGATATCAGTCTCTAGTCTCAACACACATGAGCACAAATGTGCTTGCACACACACCCGGTGCCCACAGAGAGGAAAGGAACGGCAAGGAGGGTGGAGAGAAGAAGAAACCCAGTAAAGTGCCAGATTTAGAATACCGCTCTGGAGAGGTGTCCCACAGGTTTGCTGAGATGTAAGTGTCTCTGCAGAGTGACTTCTTCAAGAGTGATAATGGGTGTTTTCTTTTACGTGCGTTTGTTTTAAAACAGTTAATACGTATGTATATTTTACTAAGAAAGGGACTTTTTGCATATTTTGAAGTGACTGCTGATGAATAAATTCCCTCTATCCTGGTTTCTAAGGACTTTGGTGAATTAGCTGTTCTAAGGGTGTGAAACCCACAGGAAGAATTCAGCAAGCCATGCCACCATCTGGAGAAGCTAGACACTCAGGAGACCATGGGCTTGGACTGCTTTGCAAGCAAATAAACTCCCCATTGTTGTCTGCAGACGCTGATTCTTGGGCCTGCTGTTAATTCCGCTGCGGAGTGGGGTCCCTCTAGACTTCTCTTAGGTGTTACCAAGTGGTAAATGATACTGAAGGCCGTCTCGGTTTCCCAGACTGAATGCTTTACAAAGCCTTTGTACAGTGAAAAAGCATTTGAGGGAAAAGAAATATTGTGGGAAAATGTAATTCCACCCTTCTTTAGTTCAAGCAGATTCATATAGGCAAGTTGTTCATCAATAATGAGAACATCCTAGTAGCCTGAGATAACAGTGAGCCTCTTTGAGACCAGAGCTAAGGGGAAACTGCAATACCCTTTGACCCACAGCCAACACTTTCTTCAGCAGATGTATAGAAGGCCTGTTCTGTGCTGGGTGTTATGGATCTTCTCAAGGGAACATAACTCAGGCTTTCCAATCTGCATTTACAGGGTGATCAAATCAAATAGGCATTTGCAAAAAGACTTTTAATGCCTCTTCTAAGCCTGCCCACTTAATTTGCCCGTCTCAGATACACATATCACCATTGTTTGGGAGGCGTATGCTGCAGCCATTGGAAGAACGGTGTCTGGTAGCTTACATTTTGAATGTTTTCATGGCAAATTACTTACTTTGAGGAGCTGGCAGTATTTTCATCATTGTTAAATCTCACAGCTTTAGTTCAGAAATCTAGTATTATGTACCTCAATTAAACTGCAAGATAAAAACGGACTTGTATAGAGATATTAAATTCTCAAAGGGCTAAGTTCTAACTCCCAAATCACCCTATTAGATGTGTGCTGCATACACATGGAGAAACCTAAATTAGAATCAGTGTGAAAGAATAGTGATTAACCCGATAAGAATTTGGGAAGAACTTGGCCCTCTAAAGGCTTAACTTGCAAATGAGTCATAATATTGCTGAAAACAGTCAGGAGGCCTCAGTGGTAGTACAATTTTAAGGAGCTCCCTGTAGCATGGCTGGGTGTATGAAAACATCTAAAGAATCAGTCAGCATAGGCAGTATAGAAGCAGATTGAGTCACAGAGGCAAACACTGGATTGTCCATCCAGACCCTGTCTAGAGCCTGGGCCAGAGCTTGAACTAGTACAACTGCTTTGACAAGGATGTTTTGATTATGGGGCAGAAGGCAGGGAACCATAGCCAAGAGGCAGGTATCTGCTCCACTGGCTTCATTGTTCTCATTGAAGGAATAGATGCATCAGGCTAGCTCACCTGATGCCATTACAATCAATTCTCATATTTTGTATCGATAAGATTCTGTCATCACCTATTGCTCATCCTGATTTCACAATGACTAGGAAGTAATGAAGCTCTGCCCTCAGGAATGACATTTACTGGTGGTATCAATAGTCACGTAGCTTATGTGACCTTCATACTCCCCACTGTAAATGAACGAGTTGGCCTTACAGTGTGGCATATCATAAAGGGAGTCTGTCTGCTCCAAGGACTCAGTGTGCTAAGAATTCAAGTTCCTAAATCAGGAAGGTTGTGCTATGACTCTTGAGGGTGATCAGGAAGAAGCAGAAGAGACCAGAAACTGGGGACAACTGAGAAGCTGTATATGTGGCTCTCCGTTCCCACTATCTGAATTGCTTTAGGTCATGATTGGGGGGGGGCGTAATATGTGCATGTGTTTGTCAGCATTGGCTAGAGACTGATAGCGCATAGCTCCCCCATCACTCGCCACCTTCTTTTTTGAGACACAGGCTCTCACTGAACCCAGGACTCATAAGCTTGGCAAGACTAGCTGAACAGTAAGCTCCAAGGATCCACCTGTCTCTTCCTTCCCAGTGCTAGGCTCACAGGCCTAACACACCAGTTTTTTATATGGATATTAGAGATCCGAATTCAGGTTCTTGAACTCATGTCATCTTGAGTCATCTCACAGCTGCTTCCATAAATACCCTCATCTCATTTTTAATTCCAAGTCATTCATATTAAGTAAAGCATAAATTTTTTTGCCTTCATCAGCAAGCCTGAGAAGGAGTTAAATAAATTGAAACACTGTGTGGACTCTTGGGAGAACATCAGCCTGCTTTCGTAGGTAACATCCTCAACAAGCTTTGTCTCCTTGTGTTGAGTGTGTGTTCACACACAGCACCCCTGATTATTTACAGTGAAAGAGAAGCCTGTGTGTACATGACCGCATGTTAACTGTGCTTGCATTTCTCATGACTTAGAAGTCAACGTATTCTTCGTTATGAAAGGCCCGTACCAGTCACTCACATGTTTTGGCTAAGTAAAGAGAGGCACCCAGGAATAGATGGAGTCTGAGCAGCTCACCTTCCAAACCTTAAATCCTAAGTACTTTTTTGTTTTCCCATGAAGACGGGAAACTGAGCAGCCCGCTAGTGGATGTGCAAGTGGTGATCGCCAAGCCTTCGTGTTATCCTGACCACTCACTCCTGCGTGTTCTGTTTCCAAGACGTATCTTGAGTGACAGCTACTTGCAGGGAGTCAGGGTGGACATCCTCGGCTCACAGCTGAGAGCACTGAGTGTGGTCACAGACAGTGCGGTGCTGTTGTCGAGGGGGCTGCAAGGTCCTTTAGGGAAAACAGTGTTCTTCCCACAGGTAATGTCAACTCTTTGGAATCTTCCAGTATGGTCATGTTTTCCTGATTGGCAGCCTTGAGAAAATGATTGGTTTCTCTTGAATGATTCCTGTTGCGGCAGCAAAGCTTTTGGCAGGGGCCTTGCCCTTGAAGACATTTGTTTGGGGCTGGTCTTGGTGGTGCTCCTTCTGCTCACAGGCAGCCCAGCGAGGCTCACTTCTAAAGTTCAAACTGGATTCCCTGCGGCCACCATCTGCCAGTGTGCCACCTGTGAGGACTCACCTTTCCACGATGGGTGTGGCAGGCTCACATGAGAAATGTTGTAGACTAGGTGACTTTTCCCTTGAATCCTCAAGGGGGTGAAAATCGCTCAGGACTCATAGATTCTGCCTATAAAAACATGACTGTCTGCCAATTCCCACTACCAAACTCTCAACATGTATTACAGTTTCCCTCCCTGGCAATAATGGCCTGGTCGTGAGCCGCCGCCACTCACCAGCTTTGTGTAGCTGGCATTACTCTGTAACACACATCACACAGAGCGGGCAGCAGGCACAGCATGTACTTTCCAAGAGAAAAGAGTCCAGGAGACACCTCTGTCCACTGTATTACATTTACTGTCTTGTTTAAAATGAATTGACTATTGCTCTGGAAAGATCTAGTTGTGTATCCTCACATTTGGCCAGTTCTCACATGACGGTGCCGTGTTGGAACCGTTACCCATGTAGATGTAGCCATGTAAGGCGGACATGATGTAGAGGTCTGTTCAATACCCATAATTTTTGCATGCTTTCAGTCACTTATACCTGGAGCATGCAAATCCAAATGTCTATGCTCAGATTTCTGCTTTCCATTACACTGAGACCTCTGGGATGTCTGATAGACCACGCAAGTGTAGGGACCACTGCGGGACTGCAGCGATGTGTTCCTTGAGCAGTCCTTTTGCAATGCACAGAGCTAGGCAGTTTTAATCTGAGCATTGGTGCCCAATGTGCTTCCACCATTCTGCTAGTTCGTTGAATGCAGCAGGTTTTCAGCAACACCAGCAGCCCAGGTGATAGACACAGCTCAACATCTCGGAAAAGTTTTAGAGTAGTCTCGAGGGGCCATTCTAGACACACCTTTCCTAGTACTCCCGAGACAGCGGTCTGAAGAAACAGTAGGCAGGCTTCTATAGGGGACAGATGGGACTCGTTTGGTTTCTGGGAGTTAATTCAGGAAGTACACTCAGTGTAGTCCACATTTTGAATTTCACGGTTATTGCAACTTCCTCAACCTAACCTCCTAATAAGATTCATAGGTATCAATTCAGTATAAATGTAAAGAATGTTGCATTTTTTGTTTTTGTTTTTTAAGTGTTTAAAAAAAGCATTTGAAAATATGTTCATATTCAAATGTTTTATATGTACGTATATATATATATATATGGATATATGGATATATACATCCATATGTTATGCACACTCAAACCAAAGTATATAACTTTAAGTGTGGTCTTGGACCAGTATTGCTAAATGGGCCAAGTTTCTCCCCCAATAAACAGTCTCTTGCACCACCCCATCCTCCATGGGGAGTCATTTTGCTAGGATGTATCAGGGAACTCCCTTGTCTACTTCTGATCAGCTCAGCTGCCTGTGACACATGGAAGTGTGTGTATCAGTGGTCCCTGGGAGAAATCCAGTCCTTAAGGGCAGTGTCATAGCCTCACGCCTTCCAAACAAAGCGTGTACTTCTTGACACCTTTACTTCTCAAAGTCGAATGACTCTTGGTGTTTTCCTTCCATCTTTTAGAATGTGTAACTGATGCTTGCCAGTGTCTCTTGTATCTTCCACTCTTTCTTGTATGTATACGTAAGTTAAATGCTAATAGGCCTTATTATTAAAATAGGCCTTAATTTTTATATCAAGATATTGGCAAGTTTTTTTTTTTGTAAGTATAAGTTTGTGCTTATCTGTTGGGTTGAAGTCCTAAGTACTTAGTCATTTGTATAATCCGTTCCGTGTTGTGTAGATTAAATTAGAACTGTTGGCTCCAAGAATCTTGACTATTGTAATTATCTTTGCACGGTGCATTCACTACGGTGCCTATAATGGTATGTTCAGGAATGCTATAAAATCGAATCGCAGTGAAGCCCAAGTAAAAACAAGTTTAGTGACACTGAATAGAAGGATGTGGGGTTGGCAATGGGAAAGTAGGTAGGATGCAGCAGTCAGGCTGGCTCAGAGCAGAGATCACAGAGGAGGAGGGCCTGTAAAACTACAGATGCAGTAGAATTATAAAAGGTTTCTCCGTGCAGGACAAGTACAGGTGAACTTGTAGGGTTTCCAGAAAAGGGCCAGCATTGTGGGTATAGTTCTGCATACAGCGTGAGGCCCTGGGCTCAGTACTCAGCAACTAAAATAAACAAATCAGGAAGCGGGGTGAGTCTGTCGATGGAGAATGGTCTTGCTTGTGCCCCGGCTGCTTGTGCTCCCTGTAGAGCAACCGGGACACCAAGGATGAATTCAGAAACAACGACGTGGCCTTTTGCATGGTTAGTCACCCCGTTTCCTCATTCAGTGAAATGCTTTTCTAAACCAGGAACTTGTTCCCCCTCCCACTTAAATAGGAGAATTAGAACTGCCAGACATAGTGGCGCACACCTTTGATTCCAGCACTCAGAAAGAGGGGGCAGGCAGGTCTGCATAATGACCTCCAGGCCACCAGGGCTTCATAGTGAGACTGTGTCTCCAACAGAAAAGAAGGTACTTACCAAATTCAAAACAGAAATCGCAATCCTTGGCAAGTTTAGGGATAATTGAAGGCTGAGGGGTGGGTTTATCTTCTGGAGAGTGGAAGTTGAATTGTTCTGACGACCGAATCCATCCGCAAGGGTAAATTCTCAGAAAGTCTCACCAATGTGAGCCCAAAAGTGTCTTGAACAAGGGGGACACCAGTAGACATGCCGAACTGGATGGAGAAAGCCCAGGAGGCCTCACCCCTACACAGAGAACTACAGGTAACTGAAGAAGGCTGGGAGCAGGTCCTCCCCAGGGAAGAGCACTGCGATTGGTTGTTCAGTGCCACAGTCAGCCCTGAAACATAAACACAAGGAACATTATACAGACTTAACAGGTCTCAATCTAACCATATTTAGGGATATATACATACGTGTATGAAATAACAATTTGTGGAAAAAAGAGGCCACGAGTTTGAAGGAGACTAGAGACAGGTATATGGGAAGGTTCAGAGGGAGGAAAAGGAAAGCAGAAATGTTATAATTATAATCTCAAAAAAAAATAAAAAGAAAAAATATTGTTTTATGTGCAGCATTGCGCTTTATCGTAAAGGATCCCAGGAGCTGTGTGACCTGGTTTCTCAGTGGTCCGAGCTGTTTCCACATCAGGAGAATGGGGATAATAGTTACTTCCTATGACTTGGATGAGGCTTTACATTTCAAGGAAAAACAAAATAAACAAAAAAAAACTTTATAAAATAAATAGCAACCATATCACTATGATTTGCTAACTCAGGGAAGAACACGTCAAAGTGTAAAAGTGTGAGTGTATTTTAATGATAAGGATAATTGGTCTTCGGCCCCTTGTGTGTCTTTGGTTGGTTGGGAATGAGATGGGGTTAGACACAGGGAGGGAATGAAAGTGAAGTGTTGACAAGAGCTGGTTGACTCGCTGGGCAAACCAGGGGCTCTGGTTTCTCTCCTACTAACGTGTGAACGTGTGTCACCTCCCGCCCATTTACGAGAAGATGGCAGGTCCGCTGAGTGTGCCTTTGCCTTCACTTCATGAGATTTAGAGTGCTAGCGCATGTCGTGGTTATGGGAAGGGCCAAGAACTGACACGCTCAGAAGGAAGGCAGCACAGTTGAGAGCTGTCTGGACTCCCTAGCTGCCCCCTCTCTACACCTTCGGCATCAGTAAGCTCTTACAGCCTGTGCCATTATGCCGCACACACAATTATTTCATGGAGTGTTCAATATAAAGAAAAAGTGGAGCCGGGCAGTGGTGGTGCAGACCTTTAATCCCAGCACTCAGGAGGGAGAGGCAGGCAGCACTCTGAGTTAGAGGCCAGCCTGGTCTACAGAGGGAGGGTAGCCAAGGCTACACAGAGAAACCCTGTCTCAAATACCAAAAGAAAGAAAAGAAAGGAGAGAGAGGAGAGAGAGAAAGAGAAAGAGAGAGAGGAAAGAAAGGAAGAAAGGAAGCAATAGTGGGGGCTTGGTTTTTATAAAGTTTGTGTGTGTGTTATGTGTGTGTATGTGTGCGTGTGTGTGTGTGTGTGTGTGTGTGTGTGTGTGTGTGTGTGTAGACCAGTATCATGTCATCCCTCAGGTACCATGCACCTCCTTTTGGGACAAGGTCTTCCTAGTACCTGGGGCTCACCAGTTAGGCAAAGCCAAGCCTCAGGAGCCAGTCTGTCTATCATAACTCTCTGGTGCTGGGACTATAGGTTCACACAACCACACCCAGCTTTTGTGACGTTAGTTCTGATGGCTGAACCTAGGTCTTCATGTTTTTGTAGCAAACACTTTATCTGTTGAGGCATTTCTCTAGTCTGTACTTCCAAAAATAAATAATTTTGAATTGATTTTTTTTTAAAAAAAGTATTATAAATGTTCCTGAAGTATATTTTACAAAATTCTACACAAAACCTGAACCTGTAGAGCCAGAGATGACCATCTTGTCATGGACACTGCTGGTAACATGTCCCTGCTGTGAATGGACTACACGGAAGTTATTCTAAAGAATAAAGGCTGAGCTTGTTCTTGACCAGAAGGTTGCAGTCATGGTTAAAAAAATCCTCTCAGCAGGCTCTCCCAGCACAGTGCAGATCCCTTTAGAGTTCCGATCACACGAAAGGAAGCTTATTTCTTTATTCGAGTTCATGCTATCTGTATTTTCATTATACCACCTAACTGGGATAAAGAAACTTTGTTGGTTAGAAGTCCTACCAACCTGAGTTCTGCTTGACACCAAGCACCCATGCTCTTCCAGTAAGAAATGATAGCAGTGTTAGAAAAGTTTAAGATGTTTTACCTCTTATGGATGTCAGTAAACTCTAAAATAGTGACAAGTTTTATCTTGAAAGTGCTTTTCAGCAATAATCTTTTCCTTAGACACTGAAAAGTGCTCACACCTTCTAAATACCCTTAAAAGGAGGGCCTTGATCTCCATTAGCAAAACAATAACCATCCAGATTGTAGACCTTTACAACTTACTTTTTTTATCGCCTTCCTTTCCTTTCTCTTCTCATTTCCAGGCCCTGATTATATCAAACAAAGATTTCAGGAGGGGGTAGATGTTAAAGAAAATCCAGAAGAAAAGGTACCAGAAAAGCCGCCATCCCCAAAGGAATCCCCGCATTTTTATCGCAAGGGCACCACACCCCCCAGGTCCCCTGAAGCAAGTCCCAAACAGAGCCACTCCCCCCAGCCTTCCTCCCCAAAACCCATGAAGAAACAAAACCCCAGCTCAGGGGCAAGACTCAGTCAAGAGAAAAGGAGCATGACTGAGGAGCAGGTGACAGCCATTGTCAATAAGCCCTTGACGTCAAAGGCTCCTTCAAAGGAACTCGGAGCAACCAAGTCCTCTGGCCGCCATCATGTCCCCAACCCCAGCAATGGGGAGCTGCACTCTCAGTATCACGGCTACTATGTGAAACTGAACACACCTCAGCATCCTCCAGAAGATGGGGAAAATGACGGTGGAGCCAGCCAGTCTTCCTCAGCATTGGCACACAGGCCGTCGGCTAACAAGTGGAGTCCCCCTAAATCTGTGACAAAATCAGTTGCCAAAGAAAGCAAAGCTGAGCCAAAAGCCAAGAAGTCTGAACTTGCTATACCAAAGAACCCAGCAAGCAGTGATTCCTGCCCTTCTTCAGAAAAAGAAGTCAATTCAGTAAGTCTCGCCAGAGCCCTTCCCTCGGGTGGTTGAGGGAGCAGTGTGGGGTGGGTGGTTTTACATCTTAACAACAGCAGAGGTGACAAAGGTCCACTGGATTGTTAGAGCAGAGCAGAAGATGTTTATAGCTCATGATAGCAGTGTTCTCTGGGCAGGAATCCTGAGCCTACTCAGCCACCCACTGTAGAGAATTCAGATTGGGCCGGCCCAGGATGGTCTCAGGGTTAGCAAGCATTTATGAGCGTGTCTTGGCAAAGTTCATAATCACCTACTCAGTGGCCCCTAGAAGAGAAACATGGCCACTGCCCACAGCCAGTGCCTCTCTGCGTAGCAGCTAGAAGCTCTGAGTCTTCCTTTGGCCCCTTACACAGGAGCATCACTCGCAACCATTGGAAATTCTTATAAATGTGCAGCCTGTATTTTGCTTAATTAGCCTGGCGCTGCAATAAGAACACTTTTCTTCCCAAATAAGAATTTTTTTATAACAGCGTAATTACTTTATAACTTATCTCCGGGTGTAGTATTCCCAGACTCAGCTATCTGATAGATACTAGTCTTTGTTGATGTGTCTTGGCCAGGTAAGATTCTTTTTTTTTTATTTTTGACCAGTAAGATTTGTATTATTGATAAATGACTACTACATGTTTTTGATTTGGTGAGAACTATATGGAGCTGAGATTTTTATCACGTTCTGTAGAATTTATGGGATCTGAATTATTTTAGAATCCTTTTTAAAGTGACTGATTTAAATAAATTGATGTATTAGCTTATTCTTATATGCCTCTGGGTGGTCAGTTTCACTGTGAAATACACAAGAAGTAAGACACGGCCTCTTGATGGGTACTAGCAGTTTCAAAAACATGTATACAACAGTTTGAGCTAGAATCCTGGCCAAGTAGATGATAGATTATAGACTAGCCATCAGTTCCTCAATAGATAGATTATAGACTAGCCATCAGTTCCTCAATAGATAGATTATAGACTAGCCATCAGTTCCTCAATAGATAGATTATAGACTAGCCATCAGTTCCTCAAGTAGATAGATTATAGACTAGCCATCAGTTCCTCAAGTAGATAGATTATAGACTAGCTATCAGTTCCTCAAGTATATAGATTATAGACTAGCTATCAGTTTCTCAAGTAGATAGATTATAGACTAGCCATCAGTTTCTCAGTTTCTCAAGTAGATAGATTATAGACTAGCCATCAGTTCCTCAAGTAGATAGATTATAGACTAGCCATCAGTTCCTCAAGTAGATAGATTATAGACTAGCTATCAGTTCCTCAAGTATATAGATTATAGACTAGCTATCAGTTTCTCAAGTAGATAGATTATAGACTAGCCATCAGTTTCTCAGTTTCTCAAGTAGATAGATTATAGACTAGCCATCAGTTTCTCAGTTGTGTTCCATTTGTTCATAGGGTTAAAAAATTAAAATTCACCTTTCAAATTAACTTATGTTAATTTGTGCTAATATATATATAATATTGATTTTTTTTCAATCTTCACTTTTTCATTAGTTAAATATAATCAGATCGAGCTAGACTAATAACTTCCTAAGAGTCAAGGTCTGTGGAAATAAATGGCTTTTAAAACAGACCAATGTAAGACATTTGAGTATTTAGCAAGCATTTGTTTTTTAAAAATGTTCGAACAGTAATACACCTCATTATCTGATTGTATAATTCTACCACTGCTGATTCATTGCATGAAACAATGACTTCTCTACATGCAACATGAATATTAATGAATTAGGCTTCCTGGATAGATATACCATTTGCCTGATTAGCAAGGGGCAAATCGAAACAGTGTCATTTCATTAACGTTACATCTTTGCCTGTCCAGTAGGGCATTTAATTTCTCAAATGCCACAGCGGAAGCATGTGCCCAACATCCCCCTCATCAATCTGTGATGGGGAAAAAATATTGCTACTACCTATAAACCTTTCTCTATAGCAGTGCTGTGTGTTTGTAAATGCACTCCCACTGTATTTAGAAAGAGCATAGGTTTTACTAATGTGTTGAATCTACTGGTTCATGAAATAAGCCATGCAACATCCAACTCAGGCTCAGTGATCAAAACCCAAGCTACATACATATGATATGGCCTTAGCAGCCCTGCGTCTCCCTTAAACTGTAGGCTGCCCTGTGAATAACCATCAGATCTGGAAGGCAGGATGGACTTGGCCCTTGGTGTGAAAATGCTGCCTTCCGAATAGCATCCGGAAGCTGTCCTTCATCTCTAGTGCCAGCCCTCGTCCCTGGAGTTAGGAAGTGATGCATCACTATTAGAGTCGTCAGTGAATGACCATTGAACCAATGGAGTGCTGCCTACTCTTCTGAGCAACCAAGAGAACTGTACAAGTTCAAAGTTTATACTGAGCAGTTTCAAATTCACAGAAATGCCCACACAAAAGCAGGCATGCAGAGCACGCCCATATTAAAGCAGCCAGTACTCTTGGTGAGCAGCTGGGGAAATTGCTATGTTCTTAATGCAGTATTGGGCAGAGTGAATGTTCAAGGGCCATTATTATTATCATTATCAACAACATACTGGCTGAAATAAAATAGTTAATAAATGGTTCAGTACATTCCATTTCTCCATGTTCACCCTGGATGTGGATCTAGAAAATGTAGAAAATCTTCTGGAACATAGACTAACGCTTAGAAGGAATTAATGACTTAACAAACATAGAAAGTAGGAGGTAGTCTCCTGCAGGCGTTGCAGCCCTCCGGGAGAAACTTGTGGCCCTGCATTGAGCCGGGTATCGTCTCATATTTTACATCCTCTGTTTTATTTTCCTAACTGCCTGAAGGTTTCGTCTGATCTATGCTGCACCTGTCGCATTCAGTCTGGGCAAACAGGACTGAGCTTCTCTTCATTCTGCTATTTTAAGCCACCACTGGCCACCACAGCCGTATTGATGGGACTTCACTGTAAAGCTTTTCACCCAGTGTCCTGCCTAAGGTGTCTGGAGAAAACCAAGGTCGCAACTTGGTAGCTGCTACTTAAACACAGCATACTAGGTTTTCGTTTTCACCCGGCTGCTGCTGCTAGAGTCTCCATTGCTGGTCTACGCTCATCTTCGCTGAGTCAGCTTTTAAAATTGCTTCCTAAGTGGAGCTCTATTGGTGGCCTAACTATGCCTGAGTATTAGTGCATACACAGGAAAAAATATGTGTGTGTTCAGTAGGAAATACAAATGTATTTTTCATTCTAGATAAAGCATTCATTCTTATTCTCTGATGCCAAATTACAAGTACAATGCGATATGAGCCAAACTTTGAAGAAAAATAGTAAATAAGTTGCTAAATTCCACCAAAGACAGTCTGTCTACAAATGCCGAATACTAATCAATTCAGAAGAGTTCATGGAAACTCACAGCCCCTTACCAGGATTTGTGAACTGGGAGTTAAAGATGCGTGCACAGCTTCAGTTTGTTTTGTTTTTCCAATTACTGGGACTAAGCATCAAGCCCAAGGCCTTCCTTGGACATACAGGCTAGGTAGGAATTCTGCCCTGCATTACACACCCAGCCCTGTCTTCAGCTTTTGATGCTGGTTTCAAAGGCACTCTGATTCTGTTTGTACTGGGTCCTCTTTAGATCCTGAACTCCATACTAATAGATTTTTCTCCATCCTTCATGCACCCACTATCTGTGAGAGGAATTAAATGTACTCGCCCAAAATTGAAGCAATCCCAAGTTGTCTGTACACTTAAGAACACAGTCTAATCAAAGCATATAGTAGCCATAACATTTCTGTATTGTTTGTGCTCAAATGGGATACTGGAAGATTGCCTCCAGTATTTTGAGCTCTGAAGAGTGTCTATCTCTTAAGCTTGTCCTGCTTGAGAAGTTGCATAGAATAGAACTGTTTTATTGCAGCCAGCCTCACTCCGTAGCCCAGCCTAGCATTGAGCTGATGCGTTTCTCCTGTGTCAGCCTTCCAAGTGCTAAGATTTCAAGCACAAACCATCATGCCTGGCTCACCTGTTGATTGAGTAGCTGGAAGTTAGGAAGATTTTCTTCCTCTGAGAGCTGTGGGGTATAGAGGGAAATGTTGCACAGAAGAACGTCATTAGAAGTTGTTTTTTAAACTAAGGCCTGAGCTTTAGCAGGGTTAGAGAAAAACAGCCTAAATTACCCAAGTGAACACCCTGACATTTACTTCTGGCTCTAAAGAATTCTTGGTTCATAATAGTCTGTAAATATTCTAATACACTTATCCTCCTGAAGCCCTCTAGAATGGAACTAATAATCTCATGTGAAGAATAAATAAAAACTAAGTGATAATCTACTTAGAGATGCTTAGTCTACTGCTTGGCATTTAACTCTGTTTTTCTTCCATCTACTTGGGTCTTAAGAAGGGGGAATGACTTCTTCCTCGCAGTCCCTCCCTCACAAGGCCCTATTTTCAGTCCCCACATACTTTACTAGCAACTCATTTGTTTTTTAATGCAGGGAGGTCACCTATTTTGTTCCACATCCAGACCACCAGCACCTAGAGAGGTACAGGGAGATTGTGGGTTCTCCTTAAGCACTGGCTGTGCGGGTGAAGAGGACACCCCAAGAGCCAGGCACTAGAACACAGTGAGGACCAAGTCAAAGCCCTTGATACTGTGGTGTTGAGTCTAGGTGGGACGGTAACAGTGCCACAACAGATGGCAGCAGAATGTGACACCGGGCACCCTGACCTCCCCCAGAGAGCCGTGGCCATGAGCACAGGGTAGGGATGTCCTTCAGTCAGTGATGGGTGACCTAAGCTAAGCTCTGGCCTGGAAGATGAACATTTGCCCAGACTTCCTAACTAACTGTTCAATCCTGTCATCAGAGAAGGCACATTTGACGCCCCTGTAACCTTGTCTCAATAGAAACGGATTTGTTGCACAAAGTGTAACTGCTTCCTTTTGTGTAAACTTAATTAGAACCATTCATTTTGACTTAGAGAGATGGCTCAGCAGTTCTTGCAGAAGACAGGGGTTCAGTTACTAGCACCCACACGGCAGCACATAACCACTTATAACACCAGTAGATCCAATGCCCCCTTATGGTATCTACAGGCTGAGCACACACATGGGCAGAGGAGGTGGCACAGAGGTCCTTGGGAACTCAGGAGTGTGAAACACACAGGGTTGTCTCTTTAGTGGAGAGGTGTATACACGGTTTTCTGCCCGGGGGCTGAGAATGGATATGACTGGTACCATTTGCACTATCTTGAGTGGCTGCAGCCACACTGGATCCTCCCCCCAGACACTTACCCTAAGCCTTTCTTCTCAGTTCATCTACTGAAACCATCATTTATGGTTGCAGAAAGAGTTTTTCAATGTGGTTAAGTCTTAAGCTTTGTTGTGCATACAAGATTGAGTTCATTATCATCAGGAAACTCTTTTCCAAATTGTACTGTTCTTAAATATTCCTAAAATAAACTACTCAAGGTCAGACTCTCAATGTTTGAACTACCACCGGCTGCTGAATCCTGTGGAACCAGATTGGTACTGATTCTAGTAATATTTATCGAGATAGGACTCTACTGTTGGGTTAAGTATACTCAGTTCTACAGTGATTTGGTTATGGGTCAAGAAACAAAGAGTTAGACGTCGAAGAATAGCTTCTGAAGGTTGAAGTGTTCAAGTTCTCATTTGTGGTTTTAAAGGAGGGAGTAGGACCCGGAGGACATTCTGGAAAAAAAAATCAAGAGCTGAGAAAACTTCACTGAGGGCTGAGCCTGTAACTCCTTTAGTTATTTAATTTTCCTAGCATGGCAAAGTTCTGGGTTCAGTCCCCAGCACCACATAAACCAGGCATGGTGATACACACCTGATCCCAGCGCAGCGGGATGTATAGACAGGAGGATCATCACGTCATCTTCAGCTACATCATGAGTTCAAGGCCAGGCTAGGATACACAGGTCCGCTAAAAAACAAATACACCTCTCTTGAGTGTTGTCCTGAATTTTTCCTTGGAGGAATAAATTCTTCCGGTTTTATTATTTTCTAACTGCCTTGATAAGGGACTGCCCTTCTCTTCTGAATCTGCCATACCCACAGGACAGCTGTGCATCTGTGTCCCACGAGCTCCCAGCTCTCCAGCGGCCTTTCCCAATGAGGCCACAATCGTGGGAGATAAGTAGAGTGAGTTACTGCAGAAAAAGAAAATTTGAGATGAGGTCTCTTTGTGTATTCTAGCGCTCACTCTGTAGACTAGACTGACTTCGAATCACAGACCTCTCCCTGCCTCTGCCCCCAGTGCTAAGATTAAAGGTGTGCGCTACCACACCCAGCTTGAAAACACTTTTTTAACCTAGTTCAACTCTAGATTAATTTTAAGGGGAAGCTGTACAGTGAGGCCACCTAAGTGTAGCATTACTGCTTTTAGCTCACACCTTTTTGAAGGGCAGATTGTCTTTCATGCCTTAGTTTCTTCATCCATGCTCATATGCTTATATTTCTGGTACTTGGTTCTAGTAATGGGTTTGGGAAAAACAGCCATACTGACGTGGAAACACTGGGCTTGTCTTGTTCTGTTTTCTTTTTCAGGGCCCTAATTCCATCATGATTGTCCTGGTTATGCTGTTGAATATCGGGCTGGCCATTCTTTTCGTTCACTTTCTGACTTGATTGGAATTAGGAGAGGTAAGCACGAGCCTTAATTTCTATACAAAATTACAGTAGCGTTGTTTTCTCCGATTCCGATTTACAATTTTTAGCAGTTGTCTTTCACGTTAATGTTACTGTGCCTGAATGTGACTCTGTGGTTATTTAATGCTGTAACTGTTTTGACCCTTCAGTGAAGTCATGACAACTAGTGGAGTTAGCCCACAGTTCTGCCATGGTGTCCTCAGCCCTTTAAACGGCACACCCCAGTCACACTCAGGCAAGGAGGCTTGGGATGGGCTCACCAGAGAGATGACACTTGGAAAATTCAGCCAGAGGACCTGTTCAGTTCCCCCGGGAATGCTTTGTGTCTTTGGGGGTCCTCTGAGAGCTGAAGCACGCAGCCGTGTTGGAGAGCAAAGCTTGATACCGATTCTTTTTTAAAATCTGCTGAAGCAGTCCCATCCGGCGGAGTCCTTGGCATCGGCTACTCCATCTGTCCTAGCAGAGTGTGACTAAACTGGAAATGTATGGACCTGCAATTTTTTTTTGATGGAAGTCAACAGCTGCCTTACTATTTTACCATCTGACGTTTTTAGTAGGGAGCTGGGGAGAGAAGACGGCCCAAGGAATGCGGTCTGAGGATTGTGTTGCGGTGGGCGTGGTTCCAACGTTCACTCCTATCTCATAAGAAGTAGGTAGCAGCCTCACCCATCACCTGGCAGTCTTCTGCAGTGACCTGCTGCTTGAGTATCGCCTGGAATGTCCTGGGAGGGAACGTTTCATTTGCTTGTGCACGACTCTGCTCATTTTTTGCTGTATTTTTTTTAAATATGTTGTATAGTCATCTTCCATCCGCAGACCTGGCTGGACAAAAACACACAGGTTGCATCTCAAGGAAAAGCAACAACGAAAGACTAGTTAAAGAAAGAGAAAAAAAATAGTGTTTATTTTAATAGCAATACATCATTTTCATGTTGTTTATTCTTTCTAAACCAGTACAAGGCTCTTTATCTTTAAAATGTAGTGGTCTGAAGGTATTGTATCTTCCAAAGAAATAATTTATTTTAAGTATTTTCAGCATTGCTGAGGTGAATGGTTGACACCCTCAGGAGGGGCTTCATTTTAAAAGCTGAAAGACAGCAGCATACTAAGAAGTGTAGTTGCATGGATTGCAGTAATCAGCGGTTGAGGGTTCGGTTTCATTGCTGACGTATGTTACAACCAAATAAAATCTTGTCAGTGGCTATGTTGATTCCCATGAAAGTTAAGCAAGATGCTATTAATAGCTCCTCTTCTCTTTCTCCACCCTCCCCGCCTCAAATTTTGGGTGAATGCGTTCAGGTAGATGGTGAAGTTCTGTTAAGTCGCTGCTCCTCGATTTTCTGCCTTCAATACTTTTCAAACCTGTTTTATAGTTTTATTTTAGATATTAAAGATGTAGACGGTTTTGTTTTAAATATTTCTCTCTTGCTGTCCTGTTTTGTTCTGATGTTGATTTTTTTTCTATTATATAATTTAATCAAAAGCATGCTTACCTAGAGAAATCATGTGATCTTTATAAAAAATAATTATTTAAAAAGAAATCAGGGGAGGAAGGGGGTGCCTGAGTGTCTTGAAGGTGTTACATGAGGGGCGACTCTTCCTAGATGTTAGCCATGATGTCATGGTGTCAGCCGAGTCTCCCCCTTAGCTGCCTTCTCATTGCAGAAGAGACGGTGAGACCCCGTGTCAGCACAGGTGTGGGCTGCATGCTTCGTCACCTACAGAGCAGTAACTCAGCGGTGGTTTTCTTTGTCTGCAGAAGTGCAATATATTAAGACTCCTGGGTGTGACCAATATGGATTAAATAAGGCAGAAAGAGAGCAAATGAAAATGATATTACAACTTGTATATTTATTTTTTACATTTTGCTTTGACTTTTAAATTTAGAAAGTCCGTTTTTACTCAAGAACAAACTAAGTCCCTGTGTGGGTTTCCACACTCCCCCTGCTCCTTCCTTACCCCTGTAGCTCTTTATGCTGGGAAGGCTGGTTTTTTTTTTAAGAAAATAGAATATTTAATCTTATTAACTGTTTATTTAAATGTGTAATGCTTTGAAAATAATGGGCAACAGAGAACTAAAGGATGTTTATAAGTGAGCATGTTGGCTCCATTTATAAATATATATATGATTTATAAGCTTTTTTAAAACAAAGCTCAAATTGTGGGTATTTTTCTAAAATGTGCACAGCTGTATTTTCCATGAAGGATCTTTCTAATAGGTTGTTATACTGTACCCTACATTTTGGACAGCACATGAAGTCTGCCAATGTACTTAATAAAACATGACTTTGTTTATTTAAAGTTTCTTGCTGTGAAAAAGAACTCCCTACCGGTGAGTTCCTTAATTTATAATCCTTGAAACCAAAATGTATAATGTACAGTTTCCACAACTGTAACTGCTCTAATAAAAATGTTGGTTATTAATAAAGTTGATTGCGTCTTTCATTTGTGAGTAAATTATTGTCTAAAGTATGTGGATTGTTAGTGGTGACGGTATTAAAGAGAGACCTCAATTGGAGAGGTGGCTTAGCAGGTGATGGCTCTTCCTACCAAGCCTAATGATCCGAGTTCAATCCCAGGCCGACAAGGTTGAAGAAGAGAACAGACTTCCTGACAGTTGTCCTCTATCTCCACACATATGCCAAATAAAGAAATCTCATGAAAATTTACAAAATATATGTGCTGAAAAATTAACAATAGAAGGGGCCCCAAATGTCCAACCCAGCAGTGGGCAGAAGGTAAGCAAGCACACCGCTCCACACTTTAATTCTTCTTTTTTTCCTTTTATTGAAAATATATTTTTTCTCACATAATATATCCCGATTATGGTTTCCCTTCCCTCTACTCCCCCATTTCCTCCCCTTCTCTCTCCTCCCCTTTTCTCCCCTCTCATCCAGATCCACCCCCTTTCTGTCTCTCATTAGAACAGAACAGGCTTCTAGGAGATGATATAAAACAAAAGCTATCACATCGAAGTTGAATAGGACAGACCAACTGAAGGAAAAGATCCCAAGAAAAGGCACAAAAATTAGACACCTACTTGTTCGCACACTCAGGAATTCCATAAAAACACTAAACTGGAAACAATAATATAAGTACCCAGGAGGTGGTGCAGACCCATGCAGGCCCTGTGCGTGTTGCCTCAGGCTCTGTGAGTTCCTATGAGTTTTGCCCACGTTGAGTTAGAAGGCTTTGTTTCCTTGGTGTCCTCCATACCCTCAGGCTCTTTCTGCTTCCTCCTCTGCAGGCTTCTCTGAGCTCTGAGGGGAGGGATTTGATAGAGACATCCCATTTAGAGCTGTGTGTTCTAAAGTGTCTCACTCTGCATAATGTCTGGCTGTGGGTCTCTATTTGTTCCCGTATGCTGCAGGAGGAAGCATCTGTGATGACAATTGAACAAGAAACTGATCTGTGAATGTAGCAGAATATCAATAGAAGTCATTGTATTACTTAAGGGTTTTGTTGTTGTTGTTTGTTTGTTTTTTATTTTTTTGACCATTAATATTTACCCTAGGTCCCTGGGCTAGTCTGATTCTTGATCATCCAAATATCAGGTATGGGTTCCAGCTAATGGAGTGGGCCTGGAGCCAAATCAGTTATCAGTTGGTTACTCCCACAGACTTTATGTCACCATTGTACTAGCAGATCTTGCAGACAGGATACCATGGTAGATTAAAAGGTGTGTGGCTGGCTTAGTATTTATATTTTATTTTTGGAAGTATGTTCCTGTACCAGGAGTAAAGGCTCCATGTAGGCACCAGCCTTACATCATGTTCAATGAGTTGTACAAGTATTGTCTTCAGCAATGGGGTCTTGCTGTCAGTTTGTGGAAAGAAACATCTTGGCAACATTCTGGGTCTTTTGAGAGTTCCCATGGTACTCCTTTGGCCAACAACTCAATTAGATGTAACCCAATCCCAGTACTGGAAACTTTATTTGATGACAAAAGATATGATTCCATCTCCCCCATATTTGTCAGTTTCATTTAGATCACCTTCTTACATGTATATTTTAGGAAGTTATTACTGTATTAGTTTTCCATATTACCCCTAGAGCACCCTTAAATTTTAGTTATTCCTACTTGTATTTTCTCCCTCCTTGATTGCTCTGTTCCACCCCCACCATCCATAATTATAATTGTATATTATATTTTCTATTTCCCTTTTCTAACAAGATCTACCTATATCCTCTAGCCCTTTAATCTATAACTACATTCTGGGGTTCTATAAATTGTTGCTTTTGTTATCGTTGACTTAAACAGCTAGTACCCACATAACAGTGAATACATACCATATTTATCCTTTGGGTCTGGGTTACCTTACTCAGGATAAGTTTTCTCTAATTCCATCTATTTGCCTGCACGTTTCATAGTGTCATTTTTTAATGACTGAGTAATGCTCCATTTTGTAAATGTATCACATTTACTATATCCATTTCTTATGTTGAGGAACATCAGGACCATTTGTAATCTTTGGCCATCATGAATAGAGTAGCAATGAACATGGCAGAGAAAGTGTCCCTGTGGTAGGATGAAGCAACTTTTGGGCACATCCCCAAGAGTGGCATAGAGAGATTCCAAGGAAGATGGATTCCTATCTTCCTGAGGAACTGCCACACTTATTTCCAGAGTGGCTGTCTCAGGCAAACTCTGCAGAAATGTCAAGAATATTGAGCATTCAATAAAATTCATGTTGTCTCCAGGAAACGCAATGAAGTCCTATTTCAGGACTGTGTATGTTACATCCTTGTCATATATGGCACACAGTAGAAAGAAAATAAATACAAGATTTACCATCCTGTGCAGTGAAGGCAAACACAATAGAAGAGGCCAAAGGTCATCTAATGTTCTCATTTTCCATGGGTATTTGGATAACTACATCTCACTAGTACATCAAGTGCCTAATTGGTACATGGCTTCCCCTAACATTGGTAAAAAGCCAGGACTAAAGAACTACCAATGACATTTTAAAAGCAGCTTTAGCTCCTATAATCCCAACACTCAGGAGACTAAAGTATGATGATAGAGAATCCAGAGCCAACCTGAGCTACATAGCAAAATCATATTTCAAAATGTTCTTCTTTTAAATATGTAAATGCAGCTTGATATCAAATGCTTGGATCACATAAAAAGTGACTAGGAGTTAGAAACATTCAAGTCTATCAGTCATATAAAAGTATACACATATCACTTAAGTCACACTAATCACATTTTTGCATTATGATATGGCCACAAGCCTCTGGGGGCCAAGGAGAAGAATGTGGTGGGTTGAATGAGGATGCCCACCATAGACTCGTATATTTGAAATCTCAGTCACCAGTTGGTGGAACTACTTGGGAAGGATTAGGAAGTGTGACCTTGTTAGAGAAGAAGGTATGTCACTAGGGGTGGGCTTTGGGATTTCAGAAGCCTACGACCTCCTGTTCCCCTTCACATTTGTGGATCAAGATGTGTGCTCTCAGCTACTGCCTCAGTGCCGTGAATGTCTTGCCCCTCATTGTGGTCGTGGACTCTAAACCTCTGAAACTGTAAACACAAAATAAACTTTCTTCTATAAATTGTCTTGGTCATGGTGTCTTATCGCAGTAATAGAAAAGTACTAAGAGAATCTGACTTGTCAGGATGCATATGGTGTGAAGGATTTATTTTAATGTCTCATCATTCCTTAGTGCACACTGTGCTTTCCTCACTATTTTCTTACTTGTGGTTTGATTTTTTTCTGTTAAAATGTTTGTAAAATAAAATATCCTCCCCTGTTTTCTGATAATCCTGTCTATTTTCTTATAGCATGCATTGGAATTTCTATTGGTTTGTCCAAACTATTAACAATCCACTCCTTTTTGTGTTGACAGTCTAAAGAATACTTGTTACCAAGGAAGCACTCCAACCTTCTTGATAGCCCTCCCAACTTTTCAGGAATTTTAACCCTGCTGTGTGTTCAATACAAACCTGCAGAACCTGACTCCTGCATTGTTTTCAACCATAGTGCCTTATGTGTCTCCCAAGCCGGTTACATGCTTCCATATACAACTCACCAATATAGTTTGACAAACAGTTCAGATAAGGAGGATATCACTTTGAGTAAAGAAGTGTAAGAAGTTGGGTAGGGGAGACTACTCATTGGGTAAAGTGTTTGCCACAAAAGCATGAGGACCTGCGTTCAGATCCCCAGGACCTGCACAGAAGTTAGAACTGGAGAAATGTCTGTAACCCAGCCAGAAATAGGGAAAACTAGCCCAGAGGCTCATGGGCCAACCAATCTAGCCAAAATGCAGAGTTCTGGATTCAGCAAGAGAAGTTGCGTAGTTGCTAAAGAGCAAGTCTGAGGGCCTTCATACCTTTCCTTTTTGTTTTGCTTTGTTTTGTGGTGGTAGGCACTAGGGATCAAACCCGGGAGTCTCACATATACTAGGCAAGTGTGCTGCTATGAGCTGTCTCCCAGTCCTCTGTTTCGAGCCAGAACCTCATTTATTGTTCAACTGGCCCTGGACTGACCCTGCAGCCAGAGCAGGCTTGATTTTTGTGATCCTCCTACCTCAGCCTTCAGGTTGCCTTTAGCCAACAAGCAAGCCTGGCTTAGAAGATCTGCATTTCTAACAGTGCCCTGGGTGATGTGGCTGCTCTGCCTCAGTGGCTCTCAGCCTTCCTCATGCTGTGACCCTTTAATACAGTTCCTCATATTGTGATGACCCTCAACCGTAAAATTATTTTGTTACTACTTCATAATTGGAATTTTGCTAATGTTATGAATCGTGATGTAAATATTTGGGGGGATAGAGGTTTGGCAAAGGGGTCGCGATCCCGAGGTTGAGAACTGCTCTGGCACATCCCATTACAGTGGTCTATGAAGCTGTTCTCCACAGGGCTCCTATGCACAAGTGTCAGTGAGCACCTGTGTTCATGGACCGTGCTTGGCTACATAAATGACGCAAGAGGAAAGACTGAAAAGAAGACGTATATAAAACATATTACTTCGTGCTTAGAGTAGCTTCAGGAGCCAATAACTTTCTCCTGCTTGCCAATGAGGACACCAATGCCCAGAAGACGGGACTGCTTTATAGAGTGTAACTGATAAGTTACAGACCCAAGTTTCACATCCTGAGTGTACCTTACTATGTGTCTCAGGCGGTGCGGATTCTGTTCTCTGGTCACCAAATGGTTAAAATGCGAGGCAAGGAGCCCTTTTGATGGCTATCAGACAGACTCAGCAGGAAAGCCCTTGGTGTTGATGCAACATGACATTGTTATCTGAGGTTGACAGTGGTGTGTCTTCTGTTTGCACATGAAGAAGTCATTCTCAAACACATGTAGTAGTTTTTCTATAGACATTTTTCTCAAACCAGATAGGATGTTGGCCCTCATCCTCTTAAGATTTGTACGCTCAGATCTTTTGCTTTTATCAGACATTTCTCACATTCCCCAGCCTACATACAACTCCCTCTGTCCATCTGTGTAGATTTTCTCCCTTGCTTTTGACTGTTTTTTTTTTTAAGAAACAAAACATTAATGACGACTATGGTGTCCGCGTGTACGAATTCCATCACATCCTGCTGACCTCCCTCAGTGACCACCAGCCTAGAAAAGGAAACAACATTGTCAGAGAAAGGCAGACACTGACAGGAAGCCAGTCTGCTTTTGAGAAAACATCCTGACCCTTATTTTTGTCCACAGATGTGTGTAAGACTTAGGAAGTCAATTCTTTGGAGAGCAAACACAAGCTCTCCATCTGCGTCAGTGCATTAGCTCTTAGTCCTGAGATTTTTATTCCACAGTCCAATGATAACAGACCACATACAGAAAAGAAAATGTGTGGGATCCATAACCGGGAAAAGATGCTCATTCTGAAATATGAATGGTTAAAAATTGATTGTATTCTTAGCTGCTAAAGAAAGGGCTCTGAAGAGAGCTAGATATGGAAGAAGAGGGCCAGGAAGCTGTCTTTGGTCACTGCAGGTTGTGGAGAATCCCCACCTTAGAGACCCCTGGCTACTGTACCCTGTTGGCCCCCAACTCTGTGAAGCAATCATCTGATTTTCTATCTAACAGGCAGAGTCTGTTCTATGTGTTCCATTGTCTCCAACAGTGCCACACACATACAGCATTAACTAACTGATGCATGCATTAATAAAACAGTCTGCCCTTGGACATTCGGGCTACTGCAAAGTAGCCATTTTCCGTAACATGCTCTGAGGACCTCACTCGGTAGTTCTGTCTTTCATTGTCAGTGCCCTGTGCTACATCGAGAAGGGAGTGTTGACTTGAGGAGAAGAAAGACATCTTGAGCATTTACAAAAGTCCTGTTAAGACTTTTCAAACCGTGTGGCTGAGTGCTTTTGTATAATTAGTTTGGTCAGCAAGTTGTTCCTGTATCTAAGAGGACTAGCAGACCACCCTCTGTGGCTGCAACAATGATTGCTCGCACCCTGAAAAGACATTACATTAAAACGGTTAGATGGTGAAATCAATGCTGGGAATTTATTTCAGAGGTGAGAGATCCCGAGTCCTTATTTACTTCAGAGTGGCAACTGTGGGCTGGAGAGAAATAGGCAGACTAAAGTGACGTGGGGGAGAACTCAATCAGAGTGATGAGTGATCTGGTGTGGAGAGTAAGGGGAAAGAAAGATCCCCAAGAAGGGCATCTGGGTTTCTGGCTTGAGCAGCAGAACCTGCTGGTGCCCTTAACTACGGGGAGCAGGAGGGGAGGAGCAGGTGTCCTCCAGTGAACCGAAGACACTGAAGTCAGCTTTAGACATGGACCTGAGGTGTCTGAGAGATACGTCAGCCAGATGGAATGCCTTTGGCTATACAAGTCCACTGTTGAAGGGGACTCTGTGATTCAGACATGTATTGTAGCATGACGACGTAGCACAAAAGCATGTATTTAAGGGCTACTATTTGTTCTTGTTGCACATCCTTCTTCACACTCATTTAAGCAGGTCCCTTCCTGGGGCTTGCCTACATTTTTATGGTGGCACAGACGTAACGTTACTTTGAACTCTTCAAGTTGCAGTTCTGAGTATTTTCATGTCGTTCCTGGCTGTCGCCGCCATCCATCCTCAGTGGATTTCTTGAGTTTGTTTTCACTGCCTTTTTGCATCTTGTTTTGTTTATTTGTTTGTTCGTTGGAAACGGGGTCTCACTTTGCAGCTCTGCCTGTCCTAGAACTCACGCTGTGGACCAAGCTGGGCTGAAACTCAGAAAGATCTGCACTACCTGCCTGTCTCTGAGGTCTCTGAGGCGTATGCCACCGTGCCCAGCTTTATTGCTTTTCTTAAAAAAGGAAGATCTATAGTACTTAATATAGACTTTTATTACTATAGAAATGTTTGAAATTATTATAATAACCTATTTTTTATCACTGAAGCTGTTGTTACTAATCACAACTGCACACCTTTTCTAATTCATTTTGTAATAAGGAATTTGAAAATGAAGCCACTGTGGAGGGCTGTGGATGTCTGGCTCCCACTGACCTGAGAAGGGTCAAGAAAGCTTTCTTGCTAAGGAGGAACACGGGCCTCAAAGAAGCACCTGCTAATCTCCATGCCCAGGCTCCGTCCTGTTCCAGGTGGACTGGGGACAGTCTCCATCCTGTGCTCTCAGCTTCCCTTGCAGCTGAGCCTACTGCTGAAGGCAGCAGCAGTTTAATCTTGAAGTCCGTCAGTACTTTTCAATTGTCGTCTATTCAGGGCCTCTAACTTAGCCACATAAAAGGGGGAAAGATAAAGGAAAGAGGTGGGAAAAGAGAATTCGATCTCCTTCAGGCTATGGGAAAACAAAAATATCAAAACTTCCTCTTCTCAAATGGCCTTTTAGTTCTCACCCCTAGAGAAGAGCCACGTTCTTCATGTGCTTGAAGAAGTCCACCATCTACAGAGGACACCACTAGGAAGCTGCTAGAATCTCAACTGCTCAAATTACCTCCCTATGGTAGAGAACCATCTCTGGGTAATCCTGGTCCTCCTTAGCAGGTAACTTGATTTTGCAGACTTTGAATCCAGGGGTCATGACCATGTGGTCTAATTCTGGCCAAACTCAGTTGCGTCTCCTGGAAAGCATTTTGTTTCTCTGTTGAGAGAGAGATGACCATCAGAGGACCCAGTGGTGCTAAACCATCCCATATCTGCTCTCTGTCTCCCTCTCCTCCTTCCTTTCCTTCGCCCTCTCCTATCTTGAATGGAGATGTGCCTTTTGCCATGACAGTTAATCTTGCAACCGAGGTAGCAATTGTAGAACCAAACCTAAGAGACTGGGGAAGCAGAAAGCTGGGAAAAACCTGGGTCTTTTAATTCTGGTGTGGAACTTTCTGTGTCACTGCGGTCTAATCCCCCTTTCCAAAGTCTTAGCTATTATTAAAATAGAAAGGAAAAACAAGGTTTATCAGTCATATTTATGCTTCTCATTTGCACCTAACTGAAAACTAGTTTGAAACTGTTTATGGCCTAGCTCCTGTCTGTGCTACAAAGGACTATTTTAAAACAGAAGACCTAAATCGGCCTCCTCCCTGAGCCCTTCCCCAACAGCATAACTAGAAATGCAGGCCCAGCTACTGCTACAACCCTGGAAATGGTAGTAACCACACCCTGTGAAGATAGTACCATTCCCTAAGTACCGCTTTTAGGCTGGTAGATCATATATAAATGATTCGTGATAGTTGATCATTTAAGTTATCACCGCAATAAGTAACTTATGAAATAACCATCACCGTTTCAGTTTTTACTAATTAAAAAACCAGTCAAATAGCGCAGGGTGGCTTACATCCCCAGTGGCACCTACACAGGCTGTAGTAACACAGCTGGAACCTGAAACCAGATTCTATTTTTGAAGCCTATCTCATAGGGTTTGTGAGAACTGGCTTCCCGGTTTAACAGCGTTACCAGCACTAAACCTCCAGGCAGAGCCATTGTTTCCTCTGCACATTCTGCCTCTGGCGTCTCCCACAGGCCCCTCTTTCCATTTCCATCGCTCCTACCCTAGCTTAGCTTTTTAGCTAAGGGATCTCTGACAAACCCAAACGGATGTCTTTGTACTTCCTTCTGAACAGAAGTACAATCATGCAAGTACCGTAACTTTCCAGAGCCCCATGTTAAGTCTTTAATTGAACCCTGCCCAGCACTTACTCAAAGATGTGCATGCAGTTAAAAGAAACTGGAAACTGAGCCCCAAATCTGACTTTTTCTTACAAGGTGTTTGGTACCTAAAGAATGGTCACCTGCCATGGGTGTCAGCCCCCTGCTGAGTCTTGCCTCTTCAACTGGCGCGCACTGGCCCTGGGGACTCTGCCACAGCAACTCCAGGGAGACCTTGACCAGTCTGAAAGCTGACAGGAAACTTGAGAGCAGTCGCTCAGCCACACGCCAGCCAGACAGCCCTCAGGAATTGTCCTCCTGCATCCTGTCACTCAGAGACAAGACTACTCTCTGGGGTCCCTGAGTTCAAGGGGCTGCTCAGCTCGTAGGAGACCCCTGCAGACCCGAACACCTCCCTGTTCCGGCTTTGTGTAAACACGGCCAGGATGCTGTGCTTCCTCCAAGGATAGCGCTTGCAATGGCGACACTCAAGTTTGCAGAGTCATTGCATACTCCGAAGTCAAACTGAAGATTAACTGTTCTCACATAATTACAACTACAGAAAAGAGATCCCAAGGGAGTGATCACTCTCGGAAACTGGCCTTCTGGTTCTGTACCTCCTCCATTCCCCCCCCCCAACACTTTGTGATACCCTACTTAAACCTGTTTCACTGGGTTTTGATTTAATTCATATATGAATTTGTTTCACCATAATAACCATTTCCCCATACAGAAAGATTTCATAACATCATCATGTAATATACCATAAATAAAAATTTTAAAAAGACAATATAGAAAATAATCACATGCATGAAAAAATGTCATATTTTAAAATGATATTTTCATATATATGAAAAGTGGGCAAGGTGAAAGGCCCTGGATTCCATCACAAGCACTGAGGATGAAGAAGGAAGAAAGTAGACATGCATCTATTCTCCTTCCTTTCATCATGACTCCCCTCAGTCCTCCTGACTCTCTTTCCCCATACTCTGTCCTCCTCATCCAGTGGGCTGCCATAAAGGCATTTAGAACATAGAGGCCTACTGCATTACAAACCAACATTCTGTTGTCCAAACTCTCAGCTCTTGCCCACCTACCATAATGGAGTATGCCCCTTCCAAACAAGAATGTTAAAGGCTAGATGGAAGGTAAGAAACACAAGCCTTGGTTTCTTTGAGAACACAGCCATCTATATTCATTCATTACCATGGAGCACCTGGGGTTGGCTGAGCTACACAGACTCAGCTTCAGTCCAGGGATAGAAACCAATATTCAGTTATCACCATTTGGGTTCTGTATTCTGCTTACTGAGACGTATGCACCTAAGACATCTACTATGGAGAGATCCTGGGCCAGCACCTGAGCAAAAGAGGGGACAGGGGCAGAACGAGGACAGGGTGGCCCATGATTCAGTAGACCCCATGGGAAACCAGAGCTCCTAGAGAGCCTTCGGGGTGAGCTCAAGCTAGGAGAGACACCAGGTTTGTGAGTAGACCTGGATGTTGTCAGTCACTGGGGGCAGAAGGAGGTGCCACCTTGGGTGAGACTAGTCTCTCAGCTGTGGTCCTTTCCAGGGAGCTGGTAGCATACTCCACAGCCAGGAGATAAGTCCTGCATTGGGCATCTACAGTTCCCTCTCTGATTGCTCTTCTTAGCTAAACCCACTCTTTCTGGGCATCCTCACACCACTTCCATGCACAGAACTATAGCTCCCTGGGGCCTGTCTTACATCTGAACTCTGTGGCCCTTCTTCTCTGAGGTCTAGTTTCTGATACTTTAGCCAAAGCCAACTGCACACTCTCTGGAAGCAGAACAAATACCACTAATGACACTGCCTTCACCCCTACCTTGTCTCCAAGCAGCGGTATGGTGGGAAAGGAAGAGGGTGAGCTTTGAACTTAAATCCCACGAGTAGCCTTACTTTCTGGGGCAGCTTGGACACACTTTCCGCTCCAAATACCTCATCTGATAAATGAAGACAGTCTACCCATGCCTCTCTGATTTGCTTGTTCAGACAGCCAGTGTACCTACACCAAGATATCACAATGTCCAATAGCTCTAACTACATTATCCCTAGTCCTCAGTACTGATTAAATCTACATTGCCGTTACAGATGGTCTCATAACTGAAAACAGTACAACAGGCCCCAAGACCTGACTACACCTGATGCCAGAGTCTGGGACTTGATGCTTCTCCACCTGAGGAAAAAAAACACTTTTCATCAGCACCTCCATAACATGTCAGAACCTCAGTGCCCCCGTGAGAGCATCCTCATCTCTCAGGGTCAGCTGAAAGAGGATCCCCTTGGTCATGCATGCACCCCTGACTGCCGCCTCCTCTGCACAAAGGCTTCGTGCTTATGCTTCCTCTAAGATCCTGGCCTGCCCTCCTTTGTACCCTGTCTTCTTATTCATGTCTCTCTTCCTCAGTATTGTAAACTTCCTGAGAAAAGGGGTGGTCTGGTCCATCATCCCCCTCACCCCCCTCACAGTACTCAGCATTAGGGATATTTTTATATGAAGGTAAGTATGTAAATGCACCTGATGAATGGAATTTCTTCGAAAAAATAGATCTCTAGCTTCCTCAGAAAGCCCTTTCAAAGCTCTGATTTTATCTCCTTAGGAGTCCTCGGGATTGTTTTGCTAAAGCCCCTTTTTGAGAGAGGGAGCTTTGTTTGAAAGAGCCACCTGGGTCAGACATCCTGTTTGGGTTTGATTTTTCATGATTTTGTGTCCATGCTAGTCACATATGAGAGTGTCAGGCCAGTCATTGGGCTGAGGCTCACAGAAGCAGCTCTCCCAGCAGGGTCCTGAAATCACAGCATGTCTGGAAGGGTCCTGAGCCTTGCCAGATGAAACTAGTGCCCGCTACAGTTCTCCAGCCTCAGCCTCCTTGGGGCACTGGGAAAGCTCAGCATCTGCCTGGGTCTCAAGGAAAGACATGCTCTCTTTTTTTTCTTCTGGTCCCTCAATAGCCCCTTTTTGCCAGAAACTAGGGAGATCTGATGTTTGCTGTCCTTAAGATCCTGAAGGTCATAGCTGAGATGCCCTCCCGAAGCCCCAGTTTCTCCCCAGAGAATGAGCAAGGAGGTAGTTAACATGCTAACTTCTCAGAACAAGGCTGCTTTGGTAAGAGAGTGGATTTGAGCTAGCTAGTCTCCTGGAAGAAGTCTATGCTAGGTGCTATGGGAAACACAAGAGCAACTCCCCTCTCATAAGATAGCTAAGACTACTACAGTGAGGAATACTGAGAACTCAAGAACAATCGCAGTTGGTTTTTGATCCTACTGCACATACTGGCTTTGGGGGGAGCCTAGGCAGTGTGGATGCTCACCTTATGAGACCTGGATAGAGGTGGGCGGTCCTTGGGCTTCCCACAGGTCAGGGAACCCTGATTGCTCTTCAAGCAGATGAGGGAGGGGGACTTGATCGGGGGAGGGGGAGGGAAATGGGAAGCGGGTGCGGGGAGGAGGCAGAAATCCTTAATAAATAAATAAATTTAAAAAAAAAGATAGCTAAGACCCTACTTGGTGTGGAAGGTCCTTCTGTCCATGTGCAGCTTTCATTAGTTAATGAATAAAGAAACTGTCCTGGCCTGTTGATAGGGTAGAACTTAGGTAGGTGAGGAAGACAGAACTAAATGCTGGGAGGAAGAAAGCAGAGTCAGGGGATGCATGGATCCGTGGCCGGAGGTAGACGTGCTGAAACTTCTGGTAGGCCGTGACCTCATGGTGATACACAGATTAATAGAAATGGGTTAAATAAAGATGTAGGAGTTAGCCAATAAGAAGCTAGAGCTAATGGGCCAAGCGGTGTTTTAATTAATACAGTTTCTGTGTGGTTATTTCAGGGCTAAGCTAGGCGGGTGGCCAGGGTAAAGAAACGGGCCCTCCTCCACCTACTGAAGAAGACAAACATTGCTGATATAGCTCAGCAAAATAACTGCCTCCTGCCACAGGATGTGGCTCATGTGCACAACAAATGTTAAAAAGCAACAATTAATGTTTGCTGGCCCATCACCTGAACAATCCCAATGATCAAACAGTGTGCTAGTGAGGGTCACCTAGATGACACATGCAATTGCACTGTCCATAGGCACAAGCAATTCAAACTCAGATCACTGTTCCTCATTTCCAGAGAACGGATCCTTAGTGCCACAAGCCACCACACTCATCGGTGAATTGGTTTCAGGCCAGTGTTGGCAAGCAAAAGGAAGCATGCCAGTGATCTGCATTTCCTAGTTTAACAAGCAGTGTTTCCTCCTCTGAGACATTCCCTTGTAATAGTTTCACTAGGGAAACCATCAGGAAAGCAAATTCTTTTGCATCCATCGTATTTCAGCCCAGGCAGGAACCCACACTCAAGCAGGCAATGGGAACAAGCTGGGCAGGAAGTCAAGATTCCTGTGTTCCTTCTCTGGCCAGCAACAGGCTGGTTTCATACAAGTTTCTAAGCATGTTAGAAAGAAAAGATGGACAGAAAAAGGCAAACAAAAGGGAGGGAGACATCTGATTCATGGATATGTTATATCCATGAATACTGCAAGAAATAATTTAAGTATTTATGTAGTTAAGCACTTAAAGATTTAAAGATTGGAACACAGCTGCAGGGTGCTTTTACCTCACATGCACAGGGCCCTGGCTTCAATCTAGAGTTTTTTAAAAAGGGGGGAAACTTGAATTGGACTTTGAAAAAGAATATTCAGCCCTCTGTGAAGTCTGTCTCACTGTTCTATTGCTATGAAGAGACACCATGATCACAGCAACTCTTATAAAGGAAAGCATTTAATTGGGGCCTGTGTGTAGTTTCAGAGTTTTAGTCCATTATCAACATGATAGGGAGCATGGCGGCAGGCATGCAGGAAGACATAGTGATGAGAGAAGGAGCTGAGAGTTCTACATCAGAGCAGTAGGCAGCAGGAAGAGAAACACTGTGACTGGTTTAGGCTATTGAAACTCTCAAACCCACCCCCAATGATGTACTTCCTCCAACAAGACCACACCCTTCTCCAGCAAGGCCAAACCTCCTAATCCCTCTCAAGTAGTGCCACTCCCTGCTGACCAAGCATTCAAATATATGAGCCTGTGGGGGCCATTCTTACTCAAACCATCACAAAGCCTTTCAGAACTCTGAGCGTGGTCAAAGGTAACTGGAAACAGGTAGAGGTTTGCAAACCACATGTAAGTCCCTAACTGAATGTGTCACCTTCATGTACCACACAAGCCACACCCCTAGCCTCCAGCTTCCCAAATCTAATATTTGAGACATTTCCTTTTCACTGTCCAAATGTAGTAAATCTCCTTTCCTTTAAATCCTACGTTCCCAAACATTCTTTGTTTGCCATTGTTAGAGTGCACCCAGGACTTTATGTCCCAACTGTTGTCCCATTGAACCTCCTCATTTAGTTCCCACGAGTTGAGGCTGGATTGATGCTGACATTCACCTGCAAAGCTGGTCTGAGCAAGGGCTACTCAGTTTCACTCATTGCTGCCATGTAGCTATAACACTTTTCCAGACTGGTGTTTCTAAGCTTAGCTACTGCATTTCACACACTCAAGTATGCTGTGCTTGCTGTGGGCTACAGGACTTTCATGATCTGCCACCCACCTTTCTCTCCATCACCACTCTTGCCTACCCAATAAGCTTAACCTTCAATCAGTTATTATCATTATCCATTATTCATTAAGTAGCATAAGCTACTGAAAGAATAATCAATTATTATCATTGTTCCCTTAGCCGCCTCAACCTGAATGAAGTGCCCACCTTAGTTACTTTTCTGTTGTGATTAAAATAACATGACCAAGTGCTACAGGGAAGAAAGGGTATATTTAGGCATTTTAGCTTTCAGTTGCCAAAAGGATGTACAGAAAGCAGAGGGAGAGGGAGAGAGAGAACAGAGAGAGAGAGAACAGAGAAGTAGGCAACACTATAAACCCTCAAAGCCCCTAGCAACTATTGCTCCCAATAAGACTCCACCTCCTAAAAGTCCCATAACCTTCCCAAAATCTCAGCACCACATGAAGACCCTGCAGTAACTGTGAGCTTCTTCGTCCCTTCCTCAGTCTTAACTCTCTCGGATAGAATATACTCCTTATTCTCTTAACTCTCTCAGGTAGAATATACTCCTTAGTCTCTTAACTCAGTCAGAATATACTCCTTATTCTCTTAACTCACTGATAGAATATACTCCTTATTCTCTTAACTCTCTCAGATAGAATATACTCCTTATTCTCTTAACTATCTCAGGTAGAATATACTCCTTATTCTCTTAACTCTCTCAGGTAGAATATACTCCTTATTCTCTTAACTCTCTCAGGTAGAGTATACTAATATCTGAGAGGTGGGTGAAGCCATGTATGATGGGGCATGCCTGTAATCCCAGTACTTGAAAGCAGAGGCAAGAGAATCAGGAGTTCAAGAACATCCCAACTACCTATCAAGTTCCACGCCAGCCTCAGCTATATGAGATCCTGTCAAAAACAAAAGGGGGGCCGGGGGGTGGTGGCACACGCCTTTAATCCCAGCACTCAGGAGGCAGAAGCAGGTGGATCTCTGTGAGTTCGAGGCCAGCCTGGTCTACAAGAGCTAGTTCCAGGACAGGAACCAAAAGCTACGGAGAAACCCTGTCTCAAAAATCCAAAAATAAAGGGTGGGGAGTCAACATATTTGAATATACATTTCATTAAAGAAAAATACACAAATAAGTACATGAAACTATGCCCAACCTAATTTATTGTTGGGGAAGTGCAAAGAAAATCTTACTGAAATACAATTTCATGGGCCAGGCATGAGAGTGAATGCTGGTGATCCCAGTATGGCAGGCGGATCTTGGGCATTTAAGGCGAGCCTGGGCTAGATAGTAAGACTGTCTCAAACAAATAGAAAGAGAGAGAGAGAGAGAGAGAGAGAGAGAGAGAGAGAGGAGAGAGGAGAGAGGGAGGGAGGGAGGGAGGGAGAGAGAGAGAGAGAGAGAGAGAGAGAGAGAGAGAGAGAATGTGATATAATTCTGTGTAAGAGGGACTTTAGCAGCAGGTGAGTTCAAACCACAGCTGATGACAGCCCATGTGGGGGGTGAAAGACAGACGAATATGCCATACAGACAGATTTTTTGTTCTTTTGGTTTTTGTTTTTTGAGACAGGGCTTCTCTCTGTAGCCTGGAACTTACTCCGTAGACCAGGCTGTCCTTGAACTCACAGAGATCCGCCTGTCTCTACCTTGCAAGTGATTAAGTGGAGAGTTTATTGAGAGAAAATGGAAGGGGTGAACAGTGACCTGTCTCTGGGGACAAGAGCAGTACAAGAGAGAGGCAGACAGAGAGAAAGGAAGTGACAGAAAGACAGAGAGAAGGGGAGATGCAGAGAGAGAAACAGAAAAAAGACGAAAGTAGACTGAGTTTTGCCTTGTTAAAGGTACTGCAGGGTACTGCAGGCTGACACACACGGTCAGGTCCTTAAGGGGGGGGGGCAGGTTCATCTGGATGCTAACAGTATGCACATTTATAAATAATGATATCAAAAGCAAACAAAAAACATTGTTTTCTTCAATAGTAATGGGGTTTATTTCTTTTAGTTAGTACATGGAACTGACTTGGGTGTTGAAGAAAAGAATATGATGATCACATAAGTGAATTCTAGATGCATGAATGTGTGCTGAGGAAATGACTCACTGAGCTAGAGCATTTGCTAAACAAGAACTAGGATCTAAGTCTACACCACACACATGACATAAAGCTGGGCCACACACACGTGTGACCACAGCACTATCAGAGATGTAACAGAAAGACTGCTTAGGTTTGCTGGCCAGGCATTCCAGTTGGGGAGAAAACCTTAACAGTGTGCTCTAGGTTCAGGGAGTAACCTTGTCTCCAGGAAGAAGCTGTAGAGGGATAGAGCAGGACATTGGATACCCTCAGGAATCTTTGTACAGAGGCAGACATACCTGTGTGTGCGCATTTACATGCTTGCATACACACACACACACACACACACACACACACACACATACACACCACAACCAAAGAAAAAGACTTTTCTAGATGTGTAAAGTTGAGTAAAATTTAACTTCAAAGGTCAATATTGATTCAAAATTATTGTTACATAAGAAATAAACCCTAATTTTGAAAAAAATGAAATATTTGAATTAGAAGAGTCACCTAGATTTATCAGAGGGTAGAAAAGGCAATGGAGAGCACTGTATGAGTCCAAGCAAGACATCTTACTTCAAGAATAGGGGGGAATGAATAGAGGGAGAGCATCCATGCAAGTTCTGAGTGTGTCCCCCTGAGGTTCATGTCCTCAGTCACCTATTTGATAGCATTGAGGGTGCCCACCTGGAGAGTATTAATGGCCTCAGATGAAAGGGCAACAGTGGTTCTCCAATGACTACAGTACAGTAAAGGGTCATTTTAAGCAGAAACCAAGCTTTCACCAGACTCCATATCTGCCCTGACTTCAACTTAGACTTCCCACCCCCAGGAACTATGAACATAACATTTCTGTTGCTCATAAATTACTCTTTTCTCTGGTGTCTTATGATAGCCTCTGAAAAGACTAGAAACAAGAGACAATAAGAAGAGGAACCTAGTAACTTTGGTAAACAGCAGAAGACATTCAACAATTTGAGTGATTATATATTCTTCAATGTTTATTTTGATTCAATAACAAAAACAAATAATTCAATTCAAGAAACGTGCAAAGGACTTGGATAGATGTTTTCTCCAAAAAATGATTGATATTTCAATGATCATTAAACACTTAAAGACTTGTCATTGGAGGAACAAGAGTTGAATGCAAACTAAGATGCTTCTTCACACACGTTAGTATGGCTGTTCTCATACAATCAGAAAATAACAGATGTTGATGGGAATTTGGAGAAATCAGAACCCTGATGCTTTGTTGATAATAGCAGCCACTTTGGGGAACAGTATGGTGGTTCCTAAAAAGGTAGAAACAAAATCGCTATGACTTAATTCTGTTCCTGCACAGACACACACACACACACAGAGAGACACAAATTGAAAGCAAAGATGTAAACAGAGAACTTTCCACCAATGTTTATGAAAACATTTGCCACATTACCCCAAAGGTTGAAACACACAAGTCCATCAACAGAATGATAGGTGAGTAGGAAATCCATAACATGGAATATGACTGAGCTATAAAGTTGAATAAAATACTAATATACCAGATGGATAGAATAAGCCAAACACCGGACAAGCATCGTATGATTGATTGCATGTATATGAGTGGGGATCAAGGTAATCAAACTCATAGGTTCAGAAAGCAAGATGGCGACTGCCAGGACCTGGAGGAAGTGGGGTGCTGTTTCAGTTTGGATAGATAAATCATTCGGATGGGTAGAGAACACCACATCTATTTTATGACACTGAACTGAACTCCCACAAATGCTTTAAATGGCCAGTACCATGATATATATATTTCATCCAGTGACTAAAGAAGATGGGGAGGAATATACCTATATGAACTTGCCTAAGCTGGAGAAGAGAGCGTGTTGACGGAAGGAAGCGGCCCACCGCCCTTATTACAACAAGAGCGAGACCGAGACAGAAGTTAAGGTGAACACAGCCTCAGATAAAGAACCATTCTGCAAGACTAACCATATCAGCAGCTGCTGAGGAGTAAAGTGACTTGACAGGTTGGGCGGGAGCTATTACACCCCATGGGATGGGGTAAAGCTTAGCAGTAAGGCAGGAAAGAGACAAGAGTTGGGAGATAGGTAAGATATAGGAAAGAGCCAAGGGCTGTGTTTCCTCACCTCCCTGATGGACTGCAGCAGAGAACACCCCAAGACCTCCCTGAAGGACTGCTGCGGGGAACACCCCAAGACCTCCCTCATGGACTGCTATGGGGAACACCCTCCCCTAGCTGTACTGCGCCTAGAACAATCTGTGAGGTATCAGGCAGTCTATTGGCATACCTGGAGCGCCATCCACCTTGTGTTTGCGTCCAACCCTTCCCTACCTGCAGGTGCCCCCCCCCACACACACACATTGAGTCTGATTGCACAGAGTGTTTAAGCTTTCCTAGGCTAAGACAATATGTTTGAGGATTTTTTTCCAGTTAAAAAGAGTATCAGCTAGCCGGGTGGTGGTGGCACACGCCTTTAATCCCAGCACTCAGGAGGCAGAGGCAGACGGATCTCTGTGAGTTCGAGGCCAGCCTGGTCTACAAGAGCTAGTTCCAGGACAGGAACCAAAAGCTACAGAAAAGCCCTGTCTCAAAAATGAAAAAAAAAAAAAGAGTATCAGCTAATTTTTTTTAGAAGTCAGTTGAATAGAAAAAAAAGCAATAATTGGACCTATGCAAATGAACTTGGAACTATCCTAGTCTATAACTTTTTTATTTCTTCAGTTAACCAAAACTTTAAGTACAACTCCATTTCCTCTCTAACACAATCCAATGCCTTTATTTTCCTTATGAATCTAACAAGAGACAAAAACACAAAGATTAAAGCACAATATATAAAAGATTTGAATTCTTAATGACTGAAACTTAAAAGGACAGAGCCCCAAATCCAAAGAGCAGGAGAATGACTGCCTAGGCTGTCCTCATCTGACTTGGTCTGGAATTTAGAGACAGTCAGAATGCTATCACCCTGGAATCTGATCTCTCAGACTGCAGGCTCAAGCTAAAAGACTCCAAAGCCATGCAGTGGTTTTTACCTTGACACCAACTCTAAAATTTATTGGCAGCTATGATAAAAAGTGCAGGCGTAGAGAACCAGGTCTGGCCTAGATGACCCAAGTGAGAATCCTCATGGTGGCATTTCTCAGAAGTTAAAGGAATAACCACACACTTCTGCTTAACAAACTTCAAAGTTATTCACTTCTTGGCTAAAGCAGAGAGCCAACACTGAGAGAAAGGATTATCGACCAAACACATGCACAGCCTTTGCAAGGCTGGGGCATGGCAGGCCATGACCTCTTAGCTCCAAGGTTCCCATCTCTAATTCTCTATTTAAAAAACCAAAACACCTCTCTATTCAAGCCAGGAATATCAACAGGAATTTGTATCAAGACACAGAGAGAAATTCACTGCTAAAACGTATGCTATACCCATAGCACAATTTTATTGTTGTCTTGTTCTCTCTGTCCCTTAAAGTCCTTCCTTGCACAGAGAGGACATGGAAGCACCCTGTCCACATTCTCGCCGCTGTGCCAGGGACCAGCTGTTGAGTCTAGGCAATCATGAGCCATCCAAAATTCCAAGCATGGCTCCAACAGAAACACTGCAGACCAATCCCTGTGTGGTGACAGGTGCCTGCTGGAGCCAGGAGGTCAGACTGCTTCCTTGACAAGTCAAGAACTTGTAGCCTATGTTCATAGCAGTATTACTATGTGAAACAGTCAGAAATGGAAACACCCAAATGCCCACCAGTGAATGAATACAATAAATGTGCTACATAAATAAACATAATTCGAATTAGAAGAGGATTTAAATTCTGGCATGTGCTACAAACTAAGTAAACCTTTTAAGACATTCAGCTAAGTGAAATAAGCCAAGCAGAAAAGGACCAATATTAAGTGAGTTTACCTCAATGAAGTCCTGAGAATAGAGAGATTTGTGGATGCAGAGAGTAGAATAGAGTTTACCAAGTGGGTCATGATTGGTCAATAATCCTTTCTCTCAGTGTTAGTCCCTGCTGTAGCCCAAGAAGTGAATGAGTTTACTGCAGTGAATCTAAAGTTTTTTTTGGAATGATGAGCAAATTTTGGAAACGAATAATAGTGAAGGCTACATAACAGGATGATTGTACATAGTGCTGCTGAATTATACTTAAAAATATTAGCAGTAAATTTTGTTATGTATTTAACATGAATCTTTTAATAATGGCTTACAGAAAGCCTTATTTGAACAGAGATAATCTGCTTTAAAATGATCTGTGTTGGGGTCAGGGAGATGGCTCAGTGGTTAAGACTTGCCCTGCAAGCGAGAGGACCAGAGGATCTTCACAACCTACATATATACTGGATGGGTGTGACAAATCACTTGTAATTCCAGTCTCTGAAGGGAGAGGTAGGGTATCCCTGGAAGAAGCTGGCTGGCTAGACTAGCTGTATTGGTAAGCCTAGGTTTGGTTAAGAGACCTTGCCTCAGTGAATAGATCCAGGGAAAAAAGGCATCCTAAGTGAAGGAACCCAGACCCAGAAAAATAAATATGCTGTGTATTTGCTTATAAATGGATATTAGCCATTAACTAATTGATAACCAAGCTACAATCTGTAGAACCAGAGAGGTTAGGGAAAGAGGGGAAGTCTAGGGGGATGTATGGATCTCCCTGGGACAGGTTAATAGAATAAATGTTATGGGCAGACTGGGGATGGGTGGAGACAGGAGTGAGGAAATCAGGTTAGCAACAAGATGGGGTGGAAGGAGGGAATGTGGGGAGAGATGGCTGGAATTGGGAGGGGCACTTGGAGATAGTGTGGAAACCTAGTGCAGTGAAAACTTCCTGGAATGTATGAAGGTGATCCTAATGATAACTCCTAATAATAAAAAAATACAGAGCCTCAACTGTCCATCTCTAGCCATCATTGGAGGCTTCCAGTGGTGGGACTGATTGGATTTGAGTTGTTGGTCATGGGGGTCCTATGGAAATTCCCAAACAACCTATGCTGTTGCTAAGATAAATGGTTGCTTTCCACAAACTGACAGTATCCCTCGTTGCAGAGGACAACACCCATAGAAGTTGTTGAACCTGGAGAAGTGGAGCTGATCCCTACGTGGAGCCCTCATCCCTACATACTAGTCTCTTTGGTGCAGTGAAGGTACATTGTAGGCTACCAAAAGGAAAATAAATATGGACAGTAATATCTGATTTGATTTAAAGCCCACTCCACAAGAAGGAACCCATGCATGGCACTGCTTGATAACCAAGAACCAGAGACTAGGTAGTCCAGAGACCTAGGGTGAAACTAAATACTACAGGTCTAAACAAAAGTCAATAAATGTTTTCTGCTATTCATAGATCAGTGTCTTATCCAGTCATCATCAGAGAGGCTTCCTCCAGTAGGAGACGGGAACAGATGCAGAGACGCACAATCAGATGTTAAATGAAGAGAGAATATAAATGGGGGATCTCTATCAAATCCCTCCCCTCAAAGCTGAATAAATCCCTTGGAAGAGGAGGTGGAAAGAATGTAAGAACCAGAGGTGATGGAGGACACCAGGAGGAACACGGCCCTCTGAATCAACTAAGCTCCAATATGAGCTCCCAGAGACTGAAGTAGCAAGCCCAGGGTTTATATGAGTCTGCACCAGCTCCTCAACATATGTATTATAGCTATTATTTTAGTATTTTTATTGGACTTTTGATTGTGAGAGCAAGTGGGTCTCGAATGTGCCTGTTCTTGGGATTCTTCTCTTCCAGTTGGGTTTCCATGTGCAGTTTCAATGTGATAGTTTTTACTTCATATTTTTATATTTTATTTTGTCATGGTTGGTTGTTATCTCTTAGAAGCATGTTCTTTTCTAATGAAAGACAGAAAGGGAGAGGATCCAGAGAGAGAGGGGAAGTGAGGAGAAACTGGGAGGCATAGAGGGTGGGGAAACTATAGACAGGATATATATTATAAAAAACCTATTTCGGCCATTTGAACTTCCTCTGCTGAGAATTCTCTGTTCAGTTCAGTGCCCCATTTTTTAATTGGGTTAATTAGCATTTTAAAGTCTACTTTCCTGAGTTCTCTATATATTTTGGAGATCAGACCTTTGTCTGTTGCGGGGTTGGTGAAGATCTTCTCCCAGTCAGTAGGTTGCCTTTTTGTCTTGGTGACAGTGTCCTTTGCTTTACAGAAGCTTCTCATTTTTAGTAGGTCCCATTTATTCAATGTTGCCCTTAATGCCTGTGCTGTTGGGGTTACACATAGGAAGCGATCTTCTGTGCCCATCTGTTGTAGGGTACTTCCCACTTTCTCTTCTATCAGGTTCAATGTATTCTGACTCATAGTGAGGTCTTTAATCCATTTGGTCATGCTCAACCTCCTTAGCGATCAGGGAAATGCAAATCAAAACAACTTTGAGATATCATCTTACACCTGTCAGAATGGCTAAAATAAAAAACTCCAATGATAGCCTTTGCTGGAGAGGCTGTGGAGGAAGGGGTACCCTCATCCATTGCTGGTGGGAATGCAATCTCGTTCAACCACTTTGGAAATCTGTGTTTCGGTTTCTCAGGAAATTCGGGATCAACCTACCCCTGGACCCAGCAATACCACTCCTGGGAATATACCCAAGAGATGCCCTATCATATGACAAGAGCATTTGTTCAACTATGTTCATAGCAGTATTATTTGTAATAGCCAGAACCTGGAAACAACCTAGATGCCCTTCAATGGAAGGATGGATGAAGAAAGTGTGGAATATCTACACATTAGAGTACTATGCTGCAGTAAAAAAACAATGACTTCTCGAATTTTGCATGCAAATGGATGGAAATAGAAAACACTATCCTGAGTGAGGTAACCCAGACCCAAAAAGATGAATATGGGATGTACTCACTCATAATTGGTTTCTAGCCATAAATAAGGGTCACGGAGTCTGCAATTGGTGATCCTAAAGAAGCTAAGTAAGAAGGTGAACCAAAGGAAAAACATATAGTTGTCCTCTTGGCTATGGGAAGTAGACAAAATTGCCAGGGAGAAAATTGGGATCTTGGGGGCGGGGTGGGAGGGGGGTAAGGGGAGATGGGGAGAGAAAAGGGAGAAGGGGAGGATGGGGGGAACTTGGGGAAAAAGGAGGTTTGGGATAAAGGAAGGTTGGATAGGGGAGCACGGAAGCACAATTCTTAGTTAAGGGAGGCACATTAGGGTTGGCAAGAGACTTGAACCTAGAGTGGCTCCCAGGTGCCCAAGCTGAGGTCCCCAGTTAGTTCCTTGGGCAGCTGAGGATAGGGAACCTGAAATGACCCTATCCTATAGCAATACTGACGAATATCTTGCATATCATCATAGAACCTTCATCTGGTGATGGATGGAGATAGAGACAGAGACCCACACTGGAGCACTGGACTGAGCTCCCAAGGTCCCAATGAGGAGCAGAAGGAGGGAGAGGTGATGGATGGAGATAGAGACAGAGACCCCCACTGGAGCACTGGACTGAGCTCCCAAGGTCCCAATGAGGAGCAGAAGCAGGGAGAACATGAGCAAAGAAGTTGGGACCACGAGGGGTGCACCCACCCACTGAGACAGTGGAGCTGATCTATTGGGAGCTCACCAAGGCCAGCTGGACTGTGACTGAAAAAGCATGGGATAAAACTGGACTCTCTGAACATGGCGAACAATGAGGGCTGATGAGACGCCAAGGACAATGGCACAGGGTTTTGATCCTACGTAATGTGCTGGCTTTGTGGGAGCCTAGCCAGTTTGGATGTTCACCTTCCTAGAAATGGACGGAGGGGGGAGGACCAAGGACTTACCACAGGGCAGGGAACCCTGACTGCTCTTTGGACTGGAGAGGGAGGGGGAGATGAGTGGGGGGGAGGGGGAGAAGGGTGGGAGGAGGGGGAGGGAAATGGGAGGCTGGGAGGAGGTGGAAACTTGTTTTTTTTTCTCCTTTTCTCAATAAAAAAAGACAAAAAAATCTATTTCAATAAAAGAAAAAGCTTATAAAAGAAAAATGGTGAAAGAATTGAAATTCCTAACAAGTATATGTAAACCTTGATAAAAGTACTTCTTCATTTTTAAATAAATAGCTAAAGTAACTGTAAATAGTGTTGATTAAGAGAGTGGACACCTTAGTCTTCTTTCTGATTTTTTTTTATTATTGTCTCTAGATTTGTTATCTATAGCTTTTGTTGTGCTAAGGCCTGGCCCTTTTATTCCTAGTCTATACTGTATCTGTGTGGCATAGTTATTATTTTGCAGTAGAGTTTCCCTACATAATGTTACATTCACTGTGTAGTCTCCCTGTTAGTATGTAAGCTCTGAGAGCAAGAATCATGGCTGGCTCCCCCACCATAGTACAGAAACAATACTGGCACTTACAACCCTCTACAAACATGCAAGTCTTATATGGAACATTGGTCTACAAATTCAGGCCTGTAACAGGTTAGACACAAGAGTAGCATACATTTAGACATACTGTCCAGTTATTAATAGATAAAATAATTTTTTTAGAAAAGCCACACAAATAGGCTTCTTTTTTTTTATTTATTATATATACAATATTCTGTCTGTGTGTATGTCTGCTGGCCAGAAGAGGGCACCAGACCTCATTACAGATGGTTGTGAGCCACCATGTGGTTGCTGGGAATTGAACTCAGGACCTTTGGAAGAACAGGCAATGCTCTTAACCTCTGAGCCATCTCTCCAGCCCTAGATAAAATAATTTAAGACTTCTAAATGGGCTCATTTTGGGAGACTATGTGGAAAAGTATATGATAAAACATATTGCATGAAATACTCAAAAATTTAATAAAAATGAAAAAGACATCCTGCCTCAAAGCAATGGAAGGAAATTCCCAATATTCTTAAGCCTTCACATACCTACACACATATGCAAACATTCATGTGTACCACCTGAAAGAAAAAAAATAGATTATGTCTTTAACATATATTTATTCAGTATCTTTCTTGAGTTAAATTTTGTACTAGGTTTCTCAAGACCTATGCATGAATGCAAAAATCTCAGGAATTGTCAGCTCCCTAAAGCATTTGTGTAAATAAGAAATCAATATGGGAAAATCAAATAACTGTACTTACCAATGCAAAGTGATATTAAATAATAATTTACATAGTATTACAGGTGACCCAGGATGCTCTTATTTCATCTAATTTCAACTTTATGTGGTGCCAATACAAACTAGTTGCTCATAAAATGTCAGATTTTGACTCCATTGTGTTTGATATTCTTACTATTTTACAAGTATGAGAGCAGAATCAGAGGTGTCGGCACCTTGCCTGGCAACTATAATGTGGCAATACCAAGCTAGTCTTTCATTATCAGCAACTGAGCTTCTCCTACTAACTTACAACCCCATCTCATGGTTCCCATCAAATGGTTCTCCCTATGCATGGAGGTAGGCATCCATCCTTGCTGAGAACTTATCAGGATGCAAGCACTGTGAAAGAAAACAGAAGCATGAACAGTCTCCTTCCTAACTACATTGAAATATATAATTATTCAGGCAAATAAATAGATCTAGAAAACATCCTATTGAGTGAGGTAACCCAGACCCAGAAAGGCAATTAAAAGAAGACTTTTAAACATAAAGCAAAGAAAATCCAGCCTATAATTCACAACCCCAGAGAACCTAGACAACAAAGATGACCCTAAGAGAGACATACATGGATCTAATCTACATGGGAAGTAGGAAAAGACAAGATCTCCTGAGTAAATTGGGAGTGTGAGGATCATGGGACAGGGTAAAGAGGAAGGGGAGGAGGGGAGGGGAGCAGAGAAAAATATATAGCTCAATTTTTTCAAAAGGGGAGAGGAGTGGGGGAGGGGGAGAGGAGTAGGGAGACGGGGAGAGGAGTGCGGGGAGGGTGAGAGCAGTGGGAGGAGCAGGAGGGAAATGGGATGCAGGGAGGAGGCAGAAATTTTTTCAACAAAATAAAAAAATAAAAAAAAAAAATGCTGGCAAGAAACAAGCCAAACTAAGGCCAGGCATTCATAACTAAGAAAAAATATATGTGTAATTATTGTTGCTGACTGTACTATGGGACATTGGAAGTGAGTTTTCCTGTAAGATGTTTGCATGGGGCTAGGAACACAGACTCTTTCAATGATGCTCTGCCATGGTGAGCATGCAGCCTCTAGTCTGTAGTCCGTGAGGGCTACCGTAGCTCCTCCCATTATACCAACATTCTGACCCAAAGGAATAGTCTGGAAGTTATACATTTCACATCACACAATTCAGTCTCACAACTCACATAGGAATAATAGAACTTATCACCTGTCTGCCCAGTTAAAAGCAGGGACTCTGTCTTTAAAAAGGAAGTTATTACAAGCAGACAGTCTGCTATGTTCTCACCCCTAGGTAAATCCACAATTGTTCAGACTCGCCTGGGTCAGGTCCAGGCTGTGCTTTGTCAGAAATGCAGTCTAATGAGAGAATCTGCAGAGGTTTTGGGTTTGCATGAGAAGAAATGAGTTATCCCATTCACAAACTGTTTGCTCAATGTATAATATTAATCACGAGGAACAGAACACTGAGAAGTAGAAAATGGTGTAGCCTGCACACAAGTCAGAGGCAGCTCTGCCTACAAGGGCACCAGGAAATGGCATTTTAGTATTCAGGATTGTGCCCTTTTTAATTTTTAATCCCAACCACAAGGACAGCCCAGGACATAGAACAAAACACAAACAAACGTCGCTCGGCACTTTGCACAGCCCCTGCATTTCCATATATGCCATCCAACCTTTACTAAAGCTGATAAAATAATTGTCACTGTCACCACACTTTATAGATGATGAAACTACAGGCAGCAGGTGGAGCAGAGCTGAGGCTTGGAGTCTTTTTCGGTGGCTCCCCACTTTATTGAGACAGGGTCTCTCACTGAACACAGAGATTGCCAATTCTGACTCGTTCACCTAGTCTGCTTGCCACAGGAGCTCTGTGTCTTTGTGCAGAGCACAGGATTACAGGTACCCACGTGCCTGCTGCCTTCTGTGTGAGTGCTAAAATCAGAACTTGCCCTTCTGCAAGAAGCACGTTTTCCAATGAGCCATCTTCCTACCCCAAACCAAGTGCTTCTTCCTGCAAATTTCTTCCTTTCATATTATTGTCCCTTGTTCATTTTCCTTCAATCTATCATCCCTCCATGCACTCCTGTCCTTGCTCTTTCTATAAATTCGCCCCTGCTTCCACGTTCTATATTTTTATGTATGTATTTTATGTACTCACATTTAAACCTATGAGAGACAATATATAGGATGTGTCCTTTTCCCTCCTATCATCTTTTCTTCCTCCCCTTCACCTCCATGTAGACCCCCTCTCTTCTCCAGTATAGTCCTCACGTGCATATATAGTTTTAATCTAGATCCTACTTGAGAAAGAAAGCACATGATATTTGTCTGACTTTTTGTTGTTGTTTCATGTTGTCTCCAATTCCATCCATTTTCTTGCATGTAACATTATTTTCCATCATGGCTCTGCATCATGATGTACCACATGCGGGGATATGCAGCTGGACATCTTGTTTATTGCAACCTGCACGTGTCTCTGTGATGTGCTGGCTTAGATCCCTTCAGGTGTCGGGGTAGTACAGCCGGGTCCCATGATTTTCCTATGCTAACAGCTATGGTAGTTAACACTGCCATCAGAAATACAGAGTCAAGGGTGCCTTCACCTGCACCCCACATAGAGCCTTGTCAGCATTCTCTTGGTTCTGTTTTCATTTTTTATTGAGCTGTATGTTAATCATTCTCACTAGCAAACTAGCCTTGATTTTCATCCACTGATCTCTAAGAAAACTGAACTTTTTCATAGATTTACTGATCTATTTACTTACTGTATGATTCCTCTTTGGAGAAGGATCTCTTGACTTCACTTGCCCGCTTATTATTTGGATGATGTGCAGATTCGACAATGTTCTTAGGTCTTTGTGAGCTCTGTACGTTAACCCTGTCCAGGGTTAATACCCACTTTCCTTCTGTCCACTGGCTCTTCCCTCTGCCTTTTCCCTGACTGTGCAGAAATTTGTTTTTAGTTTCATGCAACCTCACTTGTTAATTCTTGCAATTTCTCCCTAACTATCAGAACCCTTTTCAAAAAGACCTTGACTATGCCTATGTCTTAAAGCATTTTCCCCTTAGCAGTTTCAGTTTGAGGTCTAAAATTAAGGTCTTTGCTCTACTTTGAATTGATTTTGTGTAGATCTAATTTTATTCTTCTACGTGTGAGTATCAAGTTTGTTTAGCCAGGACCTTTTGTTAAAGAGGCTATACTTTTATTTTAAAAAAAAACTTACGTGGTTTTTACTGTATGGGCTCATTTCTAGGTCCATTCCATTGTTCTATATGTTCATCTATGTGCCTGCATCATAGTGCATATGCATATAATCATATATGGCTTTGCTGTGTAATATGTAATCAGGCATTCTATTCTGATCCTAATATCATTATTCTTTCAGATTAGGGTTGCTTTGGCTACCTGGGATCTTTTGTGCTCTTATGAAGTATAGGATTGTTGTTTCTAGTTCTGTGAGATTGTCCTTGAAATAGTGAGGGACACTACTTTGAAAGTTAGATCACTTATCCATTTCACAATACTAATTCAGTCAATCCATGAGCATGGAAGGCCTCACATCTTCTAGTGTCTTATTCAATGTCTATTTCTCAGGGTCTTACAGTAGCAAAGGCCCTTTGCCTTCTGGATTAGGTTCATTCATGGACAGTTTTGAAGCTATCCTAAGTAGAATGTTTTCCTAGTTTCCTGCACACCAAGTGTTACAAGTATATTCAAGAGTTACTAACTTTTATGTTTATTGTGAATCACACTGCTTTACTAAAAATTTATCAGATCTATGCATTTTCTGGTCAAATCTTTAGAATATTTTAAGTAAAAAGTCAAATGGAAATAATTTTGCTTCTTCCTTTTCTACTCTTCTCTTTTACTTCTTACTTTATTGTTCCAGATAAGATTCTAATTACTATATTGAATAAAAATTAAGGGAGTGGACACCTTAGTCTTCTTTCTGATTTTTTTTTGTATTATTGTCTCTAGATTTGTTATCTATAGCTTTTGTTGTGCTGAGGCCTGGCCCTTTTATTCCTAGTCTATTCAGGACTTCATCATAAAGGGATGTTGGACCTTGTCAAAGGACTTTCTGTACCCATTGAAATGACCATGTGATTTCTTTTCCTGGGCCTATTTATGTGCTATACTATATATATTGATTTGTGTCTGTTGAACCATCCTTGTATCTCAGGATGAAAATGATCTTTCTGTGGGACATTGTCTTAAATTACATTTACAAGTAATTTTTGCAACTATGTTCATCAGGGAAATTTATCTACAGTTTCACTTTGCGTGTCCAGAGAGACTCACTATGAAAGTGACTGCTAGGGAGGCACCACGAAGGTACCCAGTGTATGGTAGACTCACAATAAAGTTTAGAGATAAGTCTATAGCTACAAACACTTACCCCAGCCCTCTTGTTTCATAAAAAATGAACTGGGCTCAGGCAGGCACAGTTTCAAGATGCCCCAGCTAGACAGTACAGAACCAAGGATGCTGCTGCGACCTATAAAAAGGAAGAGTTATGGAAATCCAGAGGAGAATGTGTGTCTGAGGAGCAGGTTTGCGTAGTGAAACACTCAAGGATATTTGGGGTGCATGGATGTATGCACACCACACATGTGCACACACACACACACACACACACACACGCACACGCACACACACCCTTCTGCAAAGCTGCATAACTTGGAATTCTATTGCCTAACCCAGTACAAAGAGCTGGTCCTAGAGTTGTCAACTACTTGTGCTTCAGAACCTTCTGCCATTTGCTAGAATACTATCCATTTGCCCAATCCTATCAACTTACTAAAAAATGTTTAGGCTTCCCCAAATTTCTCGACCATAAATCTTATACTTCCCTTGTCCCGTTGATACTGGTTTCCCAACAATCTATCCAGCAATAGGTGTGATCTGGCTAATGGACAATGGACAGACCAGAAAGAATAAAATTCTTTGGCGGGCAGGAAATAGGTTAGGTGCCTACTACCAAACCTAATGACCTGAGTTCAACCCCCAAACCCACATGGTTAAACAAGAAAATCAACTGGTATAAGCTGTCCTCTGACCTGTTACACACAGGCCCTGACATTGATGCACACACTCTTACATATATATATGCATGCATGTGCACACACACACTAAATAAATATTTAAGAATTAAATTTTCAGTTTTCTAAATAGTTATAAAGTCAGGAAGTAATATATAGCAATATATATATACTGGAAATTAGCCATGGAAATTTCCAGAGCATGTAACTGTAGTTTGCCACATTTCTCCTCATATGCAGAGAGGAATATTGAGAGTGTTGCTGAGTAAAAACTTGAGGAAACCCTCTGGTTTCATTTGCTCCTAGTTGCCTTTTTAAAAACATTCGCTAATTTTGGAGGTCACCTAGATGGACAGTGCAGTTTTCATCTCTGCCCAGCCTGAGACGGTACCTTTGCTGTGGTGGGCTATGATGACAGCGGTTGCTTTTCAGGGACTTGAAGTCCCCAGGGGCTGAAATATTGTCTCCTCACTGAGTACTGCAGGTCTCCAACCCGGCCAGATGAAAAGGGTTAACTTCCGTTGTCATCTTGTGTGTATTTCCTTTGCAGTCTTCACCTGGGGTAGAGGTATCTAGCTAGAGCCATGGCTGGCAAAGCGGACCGCAGAAGATGGAGAAGAGGTGCTGTCGGGGTCTGTGGAAGACCTCTGCCGTTTCCCAGAAGACATGCAGACCTATTGCCATTTTCGTTCCCCCACTTGCTGCTAGCTTTCTACGGCTATAGCACGCGGAGGAGCAGACTGCGTTGTGAGCCGAGGTCCCAGTTCTCCTTTGTCCACTCAGTTCAAGCTCTTTCTTTCCCCATCAGACTGGTTTGGTCACTGGCTTTGCCAAGCAGCAGCAGAATCGAACTCTGCTGCAAGGCTCTCAGCAAGCTGTTCCCCATTCTGAGAACAGGCACTTGAGGAACTTGAGTGATTAGATATGGGATTCTTAGAGTGGAGGCAAATGCTGGAAAGGAAAGCTTCTATAAACCAGATGGGAATTATGTACCCAAAAGCTTAAAGTCATGGAAGTAGAAAGACTGTGATGATCTAAAGCAGAAGCAGGCTCCATTTGATCCACTTACTCATCAACTAATTCTTACTAATATAGCCAGCTAAAAGCCCTGTGCTTTCACCAGGAGAGCCAGGTACAAGGTGCAGGTCCTGCCTACAGAGCGATCATCCTCCAGTAACCGTAAAACAGTCATTGGTGTAAATGCAATGGCTCACTTGGGCAAACTCAATGAAAGAGAGTCTGTGAACAGAGCACATGCTGTTGGTGACTCGCTCCAGCCTCAGGAATGCCCATGTTTCATGGATGTGTTCATCCTCTGAGATGTGGGCACTTCGTGGGTGAGCCTCTCTCCCCAACACTTTGGTCTTAAGCTAATCAGTCATGTCTGTGACTTTTCCAAAAGACTGCCTCCTAGCATCTGCTACAAAAATAAAAAAAAAATTTAAAAAAAGAATACTTGGGATTTAGCAAAATGTTGCAACCCACAGCTGATCTCAGATGGGATTCAGAGTAAGAGTCCCAACCTTTGCCTCAAGGCATAGACTTTGAAATTCAGTTTACCCTCCATAAGGGAATCTTCCAAATCAAGTAGAAGCCAGGCCCACCTGAAACCACACGCTGTTGTGGCTCTTCATTCCCCTCACCTTAGTGACTAGGCTCTTGTCAGTAAATAAACACACTCGCTCTCCACCTCAGACTCTGTTTTAGATAATGTCACGAAAGGCAATAAGATTCTGAAAAGACATAATTGGGAGATTCGAACAAGGCTTTGCTAAGAAAGTATCTGAGGCAAAATCGAGAAAGTTGTTCAGAAGACAGAGAGACAGGTTTTCAGACAGAACTGTCATGAGCAACGGCCCTGTGGCAGAAGGGCACATGGCGTCTTGGGTCACCCAAAAGCAAGTTTGTGTGCATAAACTGGAAAGAATGGAGGAGGCTGGTGTGATATAAGAAGACAAGATGGGTTCAGACACAGGCCTGATGGGGGAGTGTCATATATCAATCTGTTGATTTCATTGGTTAAGTAATAAAGAAACTGCTTGGCTGGCCCTCATAGGTTAAAACATAGGTAGGCGGAGTAAACAGAACAGAATGCTGGGAGAAAGAAGCTGAGTAAGGAGTCGCCATGATTCTCCCACTCCAGGCAGATGCAGGTTAAGATCATTCCTGGTAAGCCAGCTTGTGAGCTACACGGATATTTGAAATGAGCTAGTCCAGGTGTGAGAGTTAGCCGAGAAAAGGCTAGATGTAATGGGCCAAGCGGTGTTTAAAAGAATACAGTTTCCGTGTAATTATTCTGGGCATAAGCTAGCCGGGTGGCGGGACACAGCCCAGCCCCGCCGCTCCTAACACAACAGAGTGGCGCCCGACATGATGGACTAAATCCACTTACAAACCTGAAAAGGCTTAAAAATAAGGGAGAGAGAGTTTAACACAGATTTTTGCTGTTTGTTGGTGGCGTGCTGCAGAGATAATTTCCTGACTCAGCAGCCGCAACAGGAAAAAAGCTGCAGTTTTAAACCACTGCTTTCTGGGCTGTGCCGCCATTGCAATCTCTGTCTGGCCCCTGTGGGAGACAGAGCTTTTGAATGGAGCATTTGGAGTAAAGCTCTACGGCTTGCTTGATGGCAGTGTGGACTGCTGTGTGCCTGGAACTGTGTGTGGCCCAGGGGCACCAAATGGCTCTGGGGCAGGAGCTGCTCAGCTCCGCCATGATGAACTGTGCTGGTCTCGGGCAGGAACTGCCTTAATTACCATAATAATAGCGCAGTTAAGGTTTAGACTTGGCAGGAAACAGGCTGTACCGTATTACCCCTATGTGGGGCAACTTAAGTTTTTAAGAACTGCTTAACATTTTAAGAAATGCTCCTGGATAGTAAAAAAAAATTACAGATTCACAATACGACAGATTCAGACATAAAAGACCTCTATGGATCACAGTGTTGGATGAATGTACGTAGGCTTGAGAGAGAGAAGAAAAAGAATATAAAGAATAAAGTTAATGGCCGGGCGGTGGTGGCGCACGCCTTTAATCCCAGCACTCAGGAGGCAGAGGCAGGCGGATCTCTGTGAGTTCGAGACCAGCCTGGTCTACAAGAGCTAGTTCCAGGACAGGCTCCAAAACCACAGAGAAACCCTGTCTCGAAAAACCAAAAAAAAAAAAAAAAAAAAAAAAACAAAGAAAAAGAAAAGAATAAAGTTAATGGTTTAGAAAAAAAAAGGTAAAGTCTTTAAAGAGACAGAGTACAGATAATTATAGATTAAGAGAAATAAAGTAAAAATAAGCCACGTAAAAATGGAAAATTCACAGAGAGTCTGGATTCTTTGTATTATTATGTTTTCTTTAAAATTTTTGACTGTAAAGGAGCTAAGTTCAGAGAGACATTTCATTATATGGACTGCCAAATGGAACCAGAACGGATATCATAAGGGTATTATGACTTCAGAATTTGGGTCTAAGGATATGATGCTTTGGAGAGGGTCTTCTTTTGTTTTCACAGAGGACCAGACCCTGTGGATTTCTTCTATCCCAATTTGGTATGATAGACCACGCCCTCCTGAAGGGTTGCTGTGAGCATCTTCAGAAAACTGCTTCGCTCAACTGCCAACTGAGATGAAACTAGCACACAGGTTATACCATGAAAGACCTAATTAACGATGCCCCCATTCAGCAGGAAGCAGTTTGGAGAGAAAAAACTGCGCCCATATTCCCAAATATGGTTTATAAATGTTCTTTTACATTTAAAGGGGGATATGATATAGATATGAATAATTTGCATTAGTATAGATTTTGCTTTATTGATAGAGATTTAAGGTCAATTTTGTTATATGTATATGTATTTCTGATCTTTATTAAGGTGTTGTGATTGTGTAGTTCATTTTTAAAATATAATGTATAATTAGGAAATATAGGTTGTTGATGGATAATCATAAATAATAGTCAAGTTTGTAGTCATGTTACTTAGATTTTCTAGATATATAGAGATATATTTCAGATAGGCATTCTTCATATCTCTCAAAGGCTGCAGAATATGGCATTTAAAATATTTTAATAACTTAGGTCTTTTCATGACAATGAAACATGTCTGCTCCTGGCGGCACCAATCTACTTCAAGAGGAAGATGGGCATTGAAGAGGCTCATTATGGAGTTTGGTAGCCATTTGGGCAAGAAACTGCTCTTGCCTGGACTGATGCATAAACTGGACACAAAGAACCCGCAGAGAGAGGACTGCTGAACTTGCCTAAAGGTGAGATGGTCTTTCGGGGTTCATGACTCATGAAAGAGTCTGCGAGACATTCTGCAGGACACAGCAGAAAGTGACTGAACTGTCTTTGAAATTTCCTGCTTCATGGAAATGTCTGCTGTATACTATGGGCCTGAAGGCTGAAGATGGATACCCCAATAGTACAGAGGAACTTCGGGTGACTGTCCCGGCAGCGAGATGTCTCTGTCATTTCTAGAGTTTTGGACTTCTTGTTTACTTAGGTATTATTATATCCTTCTGGAGTCTTTGATGAAGTTGAAGAATAGATAGTTATAGTTTTCCTTAGTTATGATAAAAGATAAAATAGATATAAATATTGTAACTGTAATTCTTGCTTGATAACTGTTTTGCTATATGTAATTTTGCTATGTTAAAGTTAAAGCCTTCCTTTTTTTGTTTAAACAGTAAAAGGGGAAGTGATGTTGGAGTGTTATATATCAATCTGTTGATTTCATTGGTTAAGTAATAAAGAAACTGCTTGGCTGGCCCTCATAGGTTAAAACATAGGTAGGTGGAGTAAACAGAACAGAATGCTGGGAGAAAGAAGCTGAGTAAGGAGTCGCCATGATTCTCCCACTCCAGGCAGATGCAGGTTAAGATCATTCCTGGTAAGCCAGCTCGTGAGCAACACGGATATTTGAAATGGGCTAGTCCAGGTGTGAGAGTTAGCCGAGAAAAGGCTAGATGTAATGGGCCAAGCGGTGTTTAAAAGAATACAGTTTCCATGTAATTATTCCGGGTATAAGCTAGCCGGGTGGCAGGACACAGCCCAGCCCCGCCGCTCCTAACACAACACAGGCCCAGTTTCAATTTACAGAGCTATGTAATTCTGGAACTCAGAGAGATAGAGGCAAGAAGACCTTTAATTCAAGGGCAGCCTGGGCTACACAGCAAGACCCCATCTCAAAAAAGAAGATCCCAATGCTGCTCTTTCTAGAATAGCAAAATTCTTGAAAGTGAAGCAACTCTGCCTGGATTGAAGTCTTAACCTCTGTTACTCCATAGGGTGTGACATATTTGGGGTGCCCTCCTAGATGTCTAGTTCCTATGGGTAAAACATGAATAATGATAATATCTTCATTAGGCTACTGGGAGAACTAAATGACTGTGCTGGAGAACACTTAAAGTAGATGTCAGTAGGTATTGAACGTTATTGGTATTGTTATCAGTGTTTGTATTAGTCTGGGTTTTCTAGAGTAACAGAATATATATGTGTGTGTACATGTGTATACATATATGTATATATACATATGTGTACATGTATATACATACATATATATACATATATATATACATATATGACTTGGGCTGTGGTCCAGCTAATCCAGTGGTGGCTGACTATGAACAGAAAGTCCAAGTCCAGCAGTTTCTCAGTCCTTGAGTGCCTAGATGCCTCAGCTGGTCTTCAATAGACACTGGAATTCCAGAGAAGTTGATGTTAGTACCAGCGCAGGAATGGACATGCTGGACACGTGAAAGCAGGCAGGCAAAAAGCAAAAGCTTCCTTCCTCCATGTCTTTATGTAGGCTTCCAGCAGAAGGTGTGGTCCAGATTAGAGGTGCTCTTTCCCACCTCAAAGATCCTGATTGGAAGTGGATCGTCTTACTTCAACATTCAACAAAAGGCCCTCACGGCTGTGCTCTCCATTTTTGAATTTTAGTTTATTCCAGGTGTAGTCAAGTTGACAACCAAGAAAAGTTAATCACGGTGTTCATTTTTCAAATGATCATTTGTGAGCCAGGGCTGGAACCCAGTGATAGGACCTAGCATTCTCAAGTACCACTCAAAAATCAAATGGTCACCCTCTGCCAGTGTGCCAGGAAATACAGTGTCTTGGAAGTTATTTCTAATTAGAGGCCTTAAGTGCCTATTAAATAGAATCAAGGCATGAGACCTAACTTACACCCCAAGAACACCAGTGATAATTCTTCTAAACCTCTGTGAGGTCTCAGGCCACCACGATGCAGAGACGGAACAGTCCTCTTATCAAGCCATATAGTAACAGAGAAAAGGCTACACGGAAGGGGGCCAGGCCAGTCTTCTTTAGTTGGTCTCTGTGCTCAGAGGTTATGGTGGTTTGAATGACAATAGCCCCCCTAGGATCAGATATTTTAATGCTCAGTCATCAAGAAGTGGTAATACTTGAGAATTAGAAAGGCTAGGTGGTGTGACCTTATTGGAGGAAGTGTGTCCCTGGAGCTGGGCTTTGGGGTTTCAGAAGCTCAAGTCAAGCTTAGGGACTGAATCTCTTCCTGCTGCCTGCCGATCTGGATGTAAAAATCTCAGGTACTTCTCCAACACTCTGCCTGCCTGTATGCCACCATGCTTCCTGCCATGCTAAGAATGGACTAAGCCTCTGTCACTATCAGCACACTCCAATTAAATGCTTCCTTTTATAATAGCTGCTGTGGTCACGGCATCTCTTCCCAGCAAAAGAACACTGTCGTTCAGTCTTCGAAAGAAAGGGTATGTTCCCTGTAGCAGCAGCAAAACCTGTAAATCTCCCCAACTCCAGCCACCCTATTTTAGTGTTCATATCTTTGTGTTCCTATAAATCGACAGTAAACCTGGTGTATGCCAGCAGCTGCCTAGGTCTTCTTAACTGTCTTCGGACAGGCCTTCCGGCCCCGTGCTCTTGGCCAGTTTCCTTTCAGAGTCTTTAAGCCAGACACTTTCTGGGGTTCTGGGTTTGGAACATTCTTCAGGGGATTCTCGGAGTTCTAAGTCCCAGCGGTGACTTTGTCATTCGTGATGGTCAGTGGTCTCAGAAGAGAACATCAGCAGGCAGATCTCCAGGGCACTGTAAACTCACCCAGCATAGACTCCCAGATCCAACCAGGCAAATGCTCTCCTGCTCTTCACAGTTTTCCCCACAGGATGGAGGACACCAAGAAAACAAAGCCTTCTACAGATACAGTCGGACTCCCAGAGACTGCGGCAGTATGCTTGGAGCCTGCCCACGTGGATGCAAGCCCCCATCTCCAGCCCAGAAACTGGCTCCACTTGATAACTGCTAGCAAAGGAAAATTAATTTTCTGCAGGGAGTCTCCCTGGGTACACACACTAAAGGGTAGGCCTCCTGCCCAGAAGTAGATAGCCAACACAAAAGAAACTCTTACTTTTGGAGATTTGTTTTTTGCTTGTTCTGGGTTATAGATTGTTGCTTGTAGAAGGAACGGTGGGCCGCTTCCCACCACCTCGGCTCCCAGCTAGCTTTACCGAAAATAACTACACACAAATTGTATTCTTTTAAACACTGCCTGTCCCATTAGTTGCAGCCTCTTATTGGCTAATTCTCACACTGCTTTAACTCATATTTAATAATCTGTGTAGCACCACGAGGTGTGGCTTACCAGGAAAGATCTTAACCTGCATCTCTGTAGGGTGGGAGAATCATGGCGACTGCCTGACTCAGCTTCTTTCTCCCAGCATTCTGTTCTGTTTACTCCGCCTGCCTAATTTTCTGTCCTATCAAAGGGCCAAGGCAGTTTCTTTATTAATCAATGAAATCAACACAAAACAGAAGCTGCTTATACATTATGATTTCTAGTTTTATGTTTTTATGGCTTTCTGTGTATGTAAATGTGTGTATCTCTGCATCTATATGTGTTTCTTGTGCTTTTTCCCTGGATTTTACTTATCCTGTTCATTTGTTTGTTTTGTCTTGTTCAGGCTTGCTTGTTTTTATCATATTTATTTCATTTTATTCTTCTTCTTAGTATTTTAGATGTCTGTTTTCTAACAAGACGGAACAAGAAAGGATGTGGATTTGGGTAGATGGGGAGGTAGGGAGAATCTGGGAGGACTTGGGAGAGAGAAATCAGAATCAGAGTATATTGTATAAAAATTATTTTAAATTTTAAAAGGCGATGGAATAGGATATAGAGATGTGTGCTGTAGCATCCGAAGATACTGCTTTGTGTCTATTGATTTTGTATGCTTCTGATTATCCAAGAATATTTAGAAGACTGTTTCCTCCATTTTACAAAAGTAAAAACTGAAGATCCAAGAGGCTAAGTGATTTGTTCAAGAGGCTACGGCTGCTCTGTGACAGGGCTCTGAGCTACTTCTAAGAAGAAACAACAGTATCAGACAAACAAGTGAATGAAGTTTACACGGCCCCAACCAGCTCATGTGTGATATGTAATGGAAAGGTGGAATCTCAGAGAGGAATTTTTCCACAGTACCCATGCTTCAAAAGATGAGCTAACCCTCTGCCAATTTTCTCTTCTCAAACAAACACTAATCCTGCTATTCAGTCTGCCAGCTACTATTCACTGAGGGCCAGACCACACAAAATCCTAGGGAACCAGAGGCGAAAGCATCCGTGACTTGCCAGCCCATGGGACTGCACGAGACACAGGAAAATCAGTAGTTTACCACAGTGTGTGGTAAGTCTTAGTAGGAGAGCGCATTAGTGAGTCAAGGAACTCCCAAGGAAGGCACTTGCCCCAGCTTGAACAGGTCAACAAGCTTCAAAGGGAAGGTGATATTGAAGCTGAGTGATACCAGGCTTATGTGGAGGTTGCCAAGTGATGAGATGGAGAGAGAAGAGATCCAAGCAATGGGAACAGCTTGGTCAAAGGCAGGGTCTTGCAATTGCACAACATAGCAGGAGAACCTCACTTGTAGCTGGGAATGGGACCAAGTCACAGAAAATCAAGCCTGTCATGCCAAAATGTTTGACTCTGATCCTGAAGATGACAGGTAACTATTAAGTAATTTTATTTTTAAATAGGAGTGATGGGGTCATATTTCCATGTTGCAGTTCACTCCAGAAGACTATTTAGAACACTGAGACTAGTGTACAGCATTGCAGTCACATGAGTGAGACATATTATAGACTGAATTCATGGAATCGAGTGACATGCTTGAAGTATATTCAGCAATTAGCAATGTTAGACCGAATTATTTGGAGTATAAATGAGGAAACAACAAAACCCATCAGACCCAGTGACGAGGGAAAATCGCAAGGAGATAGGGGCTGCATAGGAAGTACCAAACTGAGTTGGGCTGCAGAGTTGGATAGTCAACGGGACATGAGCATGGAGATGCCAGTAGGTGGTGGAGAATGAGTTGGAGACCCCAGAGAAAGAGCTGGCATGAGATTGGAGTGTCAGATGGATGGAAGTTGGTGACTTTCACCAAATGTGAAAGAGTTAACACCAGAAGCACACGTAAACAGAAAAAGAGATCAAAGTTGAGAACATATTTGACAGATAAGAATAGTGCAAGGAAAAAAATAAATAAACAAAATAAAATAAAAAGAATAGTGCAAGGACAAGCAAGGAACTCAGGACCGCGAGGGGTGCACCCACACACTGAGACAATGAGGATGTTCTATCGGGAACCCACTAAGGCCAGCTGGCCTGGGTCTGAAAAAGCATGGGATAAAACCGGACTTGCTGAACATAGCGGACAATGAGGACTACTGAGAACTCAAGAACAATGGCAATGGGTTTTTGATCCTACTGCACGTACTGGCTTTGTGGGAGCCTAGGCAGTTTGGATGCTCAACTTACTAGACCTGGATGGAGGTGGGTGGTCCTTGGACTTCCCACAGGTCAGGGAACCCTGATTGCTCTTCGAGCTGATGAGGGAGGGGGACTTGATCAGGGGAGGGGGAGGGAAATGGGAGGCGGTGGTGGAGAGGAGGCAGAAATCTTTAATAAATAAATAAATTTAAAAAAAGAGAATAGCGCAAGGACTTGACAGGACAGATAAAGAAGGATCAGCTGCAACATAGCTGAGTGTTTAAAACACTTCGCTCAGGGGCGTGAGACTCAAAATTAAGATTCCCCAGAAGTCACGTGAAGCCAGAAGCCATAGTACAAACTTGTAATCCCAGCATTCTTGTGGTAACATCAGGGAAGAGATATGAAAAGCCAGAAGCTCTCAGGCCAGCTGACCATGGATGCAAACAAGAGATCTTGTCTCAAAACAATATAAAAGGTGAAGACTGACTTCCAAGGTGGCCCTCTGATCTCCATATGCATTCAATCATACATATATACATACATATCATGTGCACACACAATACATATCCATCATGTGCATACGCACACATACATACCCAGAGATTAAACAAGAAGTGACTAGATACAGGAGGAAAAGGGAGGAGGAAGAAGATAAGAGAATAAAGGAGAAAAAACAGAGTGAACAGAAGAACAAACTCAACATTTGTTGAATTTTGGTGCTATCCTCAGCTCAGCCCTGTACAGAAATTTTAAATATGTTTTCTCAGTTAATACTCCTGGAGAATCCCCATGAGTAAGGCAGTGGATTTCAGAATTATCAGTGGTCAGTAAAGGTGAACTAGCTTATGCATGATTGCACAGCTACTAAGTGGTGAAATGGGATTCGAAGACAGACCTCTCAGGCTCCATGAACCATACCTTTCCATAGCATAAATAACATTAGAAAAGTCAAGTCAAATCAAAACTGAAAAGAACTGAATGAGTTTGAGAAGCTGTAGCCCAGCCAAAGGCAGAGTGCCATTGCCATGAATCACAAAACAAATATCAGGTAAGCAAACAGAAACAGAGAAAATACAGTGGCTTTGTTATTGTTGTTTTTGAGAAAATTACCTTTACCAACAACAAACATCTCTGGTCTTGGGGACCATATCCATGAGGCACAACAAACCGCTTAGAATATCAAGTTGCTGCTCTTAGGAGATCAAATCAGGATGATGAGAGACACACCACATATCGTCAGAAGGAAAGAAAAAAGGTAACTCTGTTGGCAAAGTACTTTCCTAGCATACAGGAAGCCCTGAGCTGAGACAGCGGCGCACATCTGAAACCTCAGCACTCTCAGGATGCAGGAAGGAGAATCAAGAGTTCAAGGCCATCTTCCTGCTGCACAGCAAGCCAGGTTTCCATTGTTACCTGAAAGAACACCTGAAAATGTATCCCTAAAAGAAGAAAATATTCATGCTCATGGTCCCAGGGGATTTGGTCCATGTGTGCTCGGACTTGTTTGGAGCTTTGGCAAGACAGGGCATCATGGTGGGGAACAGAGTGTGGAACAAAGCTGCTCCCCTTATGGCGCGTGGGAGGAAATGGCTAGGAGCTGCACATACCCATTAATCATGTACTCCGGTGAGCAAACGTCTCTCTGTTAGGTCTCACCTCTTAAAGGCTCCACCATTTCCCTGTATACCGGTAGCTGGAGACTAGGCCTGAAATATGGGGATTTGGGAAGCATTTACTATGTAAGCAATAACAGCCAAGGGAGGGCAGAGAGTGAGACGTACAGGGTGGAAAGCAGGGAGTCTTTTAGGCAGATGCTCTCTGAGAAGACAAACTTTGAGCAAACACACAAAGCCCTTGAGTGAGAAAGGTGTGAAAACAGCCTCAGAGGGAAGGAGTAGCAAGCCCAAAATGCAGGATCCCACTAGTATATCAGGAACAGTTAAGAGGCCAGCATGATAGGAGAAAGACCAGAGACTACATCAAACAAGACCATGGCAAGAAATCTGATTTTTATTCCAAGTGATGGGAAGACTTGGAAGACCAAAAGTGTTATTCTTCAGTCATCTTAAACAGTGAGGTGACAAGGTTTAGTCCCCCAGAAAACAGTGTCCCTAGTCTTCCTTCATAGGCTGGAGAGAGCCTAGCGACGTAGCATAACAGATTAGCAGAACACTGGCCGGCCAGGTCAGACCCACAACAGGCTTCTCAGTCGCCTCACTTGCCACGCTTTAAGTCATCACTTCCCTTCTCTTGGTAGGGTGTGGCGTTCATAACTACGTGTAAAATCACCCTCAGCATTCCTGCTTGGAAGTCTGAACCTTGGCCCAACATCTCTGCACGGACAGATGTACTTGGACAACAGGAACCAAAAAAGGAATGGAACTCTCGAGTACCCACAACCTTGAATAGCCTCAGAGGCATGCTATGTCCCAATGTGGCCTCAGGGACTTCAAGCCTGGGCCTGTGGTCAGAGGCAAAGGTTCCATGGGTGTGAGCACCAATCCTGTCCATCCTGAGGCCCGCCTAATGGAGGTACTTAAAAATAGACGTTGACTGCACCATGAAGGGATTCCCAAGAGCATCCTGTGGGAGCTCTGCAGCTGACCACAACTAACCTCTTCCTCATCCCAGGAAGAGTCCAGGTGATGGAAGCAAGAGGCTACAAGGTAGCCTCAGCCAACTGGGTATGTAAGCTCTCCAAAACACTGGGAAGCCAATCTTCCAGTAAAGGGTCATTTATCATGATTTTGCTGTCACCCTCAATCATCTTTCTTCTAAGACTATTGGCAGTGTGGAAATGTCAACTGGGGTCACGGGAGCTGCTATGGCCTCCCTTCCATTGCTTCAGGGATAAGGAAGACCCAATTGGAAAGGAAGCTTCTCCCTGGGGATTTTCACAGGGACTGTCACCTAGCAGGGGGTCTTTGCACATTCTGGGAACCTACCACCCCCAGAAGTATGGGGGCCCTCAGGACTAATGTGATGTGGTCAACCAACAGCATTGGGACATTTTTGCTCCTTGAACTATCTTGGATTGGGTTCCTGATTTTATTTCCTACTCAAATCCAAAGGCTTCACTGAAGTCAGAAGGGGCTATTTCACTTTATTTCTTTGTGAAATAGTATACAACATTCTGCTTTTGTCTCATCCAGCATGTAATTCTAAGGAATATTCTCAAACCATTTGTCCACATAGACAACAAGATCTGTGTCCCAGCACATCAGATAATGATTTCAATTATAAATTGAAATTTTAAATTTTAACCTGCTGTATATGATAAATGTTTTTAAGTTCCACTCACTCTATTTTGATAGATTTGATTGACTTCCATTTAGACAATGCCTTGTATAATATGCTCCTATGGCACCCTATATTCCTCTAGCATAGCACTGATGACCTGGTCCTACATTGGCTTGACCTTATCTCTGTTTAGATACCATAAAGCAGATAGCACACATCAGTGAGTGAATGGATAGAGAGATGGAGGAACAAATAGGCACTTACACTGAAGAAGCCATGACTTTAGCAAACATGGTTTTGCACATCCTCTCAACTAGAAAAGTCTTGTTTCAGGAAAGTTTTTTTTCAACAGTTCAATAGTTAGTTCAGACATATCTACTAACTATTCTATGAATGGAATCAAAGGCAAAGAAAGCCCAAAGACATTTTCTGCTTGAAAACTATCCAGGAAAGAATTTTGACCCAAACATCAGAAGTCAGTGACGAGATGAAAAACTCACACTTCCCCAGAAAACAGAGTTGATAGTTTCTATCTCTGCAGAAATCATTGTGATGCCATTTGATGCACAAATTATGCACATTTATTCTTCATATCTTCTATAATTATACAAAGATAATAACATGTGCAAGGTCAAAGCATGTATAAATACATAAATATAATATGTCTTAAGGTTTCTAGAGAGAACCATGGTTATTTTTTAATTGTTTTAATTGTGTCCGGTTTTTGCTTGACGTAAGCGTTAGTAAAACACACCTAGAAGAAATTGAACTCATTCTAGTAGCTCGCTGTCCTTCGTTCTCTAAACAAATGTCAGCTCCCTGAGGACAGGATGCAGACTGTGCCTCATTCACTGTCATGACTCCAGCACCATCATGCAGCAGGTGATCTAGACCTTGTGGATGCATAAGCACCAACGGGACACTCACACTGATCGACGTTATCCTCGGTACTGGAGTAAACCGGCTTTCTGTAGACCCTAGAAAGCAGGTGTCTGGGTGAAGCCAGTCACCCATGTTCTAGAATCAGTCTTCCCTACCCACCTGTACACTCCACCCTGCCTCAGATTCCCTGAGTCTACTCCAGCCATACTCCTCCCTGGGTTCGAACCCATCCCAACCCATCCCTTGGGCTCCCACACTTACTGGTAACTCCTCCATCAGAGTACCTGCCACACCAAAAGTCTGTGTTTATTTTCTTCCGTTCATTGACGGATGATCAACTTGTTTAGGCAGGGAATATCAAAATTTTACATGGTAACAAACCAAACTATAGGTCATATCAATATGTAATCGATGAACAAATGGTAGACAAGTAGCCAGTCACACTCTGAAATAGCATCATGCACTGGAATGAATCTAACTAAATGTGGTTCTTGGTGGGAATTTGAGCAATGGACCAAATAAGGTTCTGTGGGGCCATGTTATATCCCTGGAAAGCAGCTGCTTCCTTGAGTGTCTGGATAACCCTCTCCCTGCTCCAATTAGACTTTAATTGGGTCATGCTTGACCCAAATCTTTGGGTATAAGAAATTTTCTCCGTGTAGAGATTCCCCTTTATTGTTTAACCCCCACCCCCACCCTGGGGCTTCTTCGTTAGTGGATAAGCAGTTCTTAACTGATCTGTCATTATTTTGAACATTTAGACAGTAGAGTGTGATGCTTCCATACACATACATGCACACACACCACACACAGACATATAATGTGCAGTGATCAAACCTGAAGATTCAGATTATTGATGACCTCAACCATGAATAATTTATCATAAATATTCACAATCCTGTCCTCTGGCTATTTAGAGAAAAACTCACTAACGAGTCACTGAGTACTGCAGTCTTGAAGAAAGTTGCTAAACTTGTAGCCTTTGTAGGTTGAGAAGGTTGAGATCACCCATATAGAACCACAAAAGCTTTTGTTGTCTCAAATCTTCAGATCATCTAAGCAGAAACTTCAGATTCCATTCTCCAGAAAACACAGGGCTCTCCATTCGCCTAAAACTTAAAGGAACCCCCACATCTCAGTCAGTTGCAAATTTTGTTTTCTTGTTGCCCCAAGAGAAGAGTTCCTGACTTTTTTCAAGCAGATTCTTGCTGGAAACTGAGATGAATCATCAAGTTTCTGCAGCAGCAGCTCCTGGGAAACCTGAGCCCCGCAGCTGAGGGCTTCTATGCAGAGGACATGCAACACCCATTTTACCCAGACAGCTCGCTTATTTTCCATAGCATTTTTGAATTGAGCTTGGAACCACTATTTATAGTTTAATGTGTAACATAATATTTACTTCAGGCTTCAATTGGGATGTTTCTTATAAATGTCAGTGGATTCTTTACTATGGTAAACTAATCAGTTACATAAATGCTTCCCTTTGCAGAGTGGACAGAGAGGAGACTGTTAATGCTTCTTGGACTAACCTCGTGTTATTATCATTTGAAGTTCTTTTATATTCAAGACAATTATCTCAGGACTGCAGAACTTTGCATAGCCAGCCCATCTGCCTCTTAAGTGACATGAAGAGCTGCCATTTTAACTCACGTGGTAAAACTTAACCCTGGGATGCGGAAACCGTACACCTGAGTTAAAAGCGAATCCTTGTCTTTCCAGTTTGAACATGTAGCAAAAATAGGCATTCCATTTTCATGTGCTTGATTGATGATTTTAGCACATAATATATTTATGACACCTAAATCAAATATTCAAAAATGGCTGTAGGTGGAAGAAACTTGAACAGACAATGATTCTAAGGAAGTTCTCCAGCAGTGGACTTTGTGGGCAGTCGTGGGCTTCTCTAAAACGCAGATTGATGTGCTATTAAATGACAGGTGACATCTATGTTTAGAGAACTATTTTCTCAGGGATTGGGAACATGCTTTCCCCAGTTATAATCACAAAAAAATATTATTATGGCATTTTCAACTGAGCTTAAAATATGGTGAAAGAATTCTTATTCAAGAGAAAAGAGTAGTTGATTTTTTTTTATTACTTTTTGCTACTGTCTTTCATTTTTCTGGATCCAGATTGTAAGTGGGAGACACATTTCTAAGCAAGGAAATTGAACCAGGAAATTTAAGTCATCCACGAGTGACACTCTGTCACAGATTAGAAAGGATTGTTCTTTAATAGGGGTGTTTACTTATGAATCACAAAATAACTGGAGTTTTCTCCATGCCAGGCTTGGCTCCTGTGAGTAGAGATCTGATCTTCACAATAGCCAGTGTTCTTCTCTTCTTCAAGATAAAGGAATCCAGGTTCGGTACAAGAGCACTCTTCTTAGATGATACGGCTGGGGAGTAATAAGAAACATGTTCTCAACACATCCTGCAGATCTATGCAGATGCCTGGAATCCCCGAGGGAGCCCAAAAAGTCCAACTGTTTTTGTAATAATCCTATTATTTGCCATATCCACCCATATATATTAATCACAATATATAAGGTAGATTTTCTTTCAGATGCTGCCTGGCAGTGCAGCAGACCAAATGCAGAGTCTTTCCCAGCCTATAAAATAAGCTCTCTGTATTGCATACAATGTTACATGTGATTGCAACAGCACAATGGCATCTCTATGTCTTCAAAACCCCATGTGGAAACATAAAGGATGCCAACATTTGCCAAACCTAAATATGACACTTGATTTTGAAATTGAGATGGGAAACTTGTTTCTAATTTTGATTTATTGACATTTGTATTGCTTGTACTGAGTTATATATTTTTCTCTGCTCTCTTCCCTTCTTTCCCTCACCCTTTTGCCTTCTCCCATGATCCCCACACTCCCAATTTACTCAGGAGATCTTGTCTTTTTCAACATCCCATGTAGATTAGATCCATCTATGTCTCTCTTAGGGTCGTCTTTGTTCTTAAGGTTCTCTGGGATTATGAATTGTAGGCTGGTTTTTCTTTGCTTTATGTCTAAAACCACTTATGAGTGAATACATATGATAATCTTCTTTCAGGGTTTGGGTTATCTCACTAATATGATGTTTTCTAGATCCATCTATTTGCCTACAAATTTTAAGATATCATTATTTTTTCCCACTGTGTAGTACTTCATTGTGTAAATGTACTACATCTTCTTTATCCATTCTTTGGTCAAGGGGCATTTAGGTTGTTTCCAGGTTCTGGCTATGACAAACAATGGTGCTCTGAAGATAGTTGAGCACATGTCCTTATGGTACAATTGAGTATCCTTTGGGCATATACCCAAAAGTGGTATTGCTGGGTATTAAGGTAGGTTGTTTCCTAATTTTCTGAGACATTGCCATACTGATTTCAAAGTGACTGTACCAGTTTTCACTCTCACTAGCAATGGGGGAGTTCCCTTTACCCCACATCCTCTCCAGCATAAGTTGTCATCAATGTTTCTGATCTTGCCCTTTCTGACAGGTGTAAGATAAAATCTCAGAGTTGTTTTGATTTGCATTTCTCTGAGGACTAAGGATGTTAAACATTTCCTTTAGTGTATTTCAGCCATTTTAGATTCCTCTGTTGAGAGTTCTCTGTTTAGGTCTGTACCCCATTTTTTTAAATTGGATTATTTGTTCTTTTGGTGACCAATTTCTTGAGCTCTTTGTGTATTTTAAAGATCAGACCTCTGTCTGTTGTGGGGTTGGTGAAGATCTTTTCCCATTCTGTAGGCTACAGAATGTCGTGTTGATTGTTTCCATTGCTTTGCAAAAGTTTCTCAGTTTCAGGAGGTCCCATTTGTTAATTGTTTCTCTCGGTGTCTGTGCTATTGAGGTTATATTTAGGAAATGGTCTTCTAGGCCAATGCGTTCAAGTGTACTTCCCACTTTCTCTTCTATGAGGTTCAGTGTGGCTGGTTTTATGTTGAGGTATTTGATCCATTTGGACTTGAGTTTTGTACATGGCAATTGATATGGATCTATTTTCATTCTTCTATATGTTGATATTCAGTTATGCCACCACCATTTGTTGAAGATGCTTTCTTTTTTTTCCACTTTATGTTTTTTGCTTCTTTGTCAAAAATGAGGTATTGTATTGCTATCCAGGGCTTTGATTTGATTCCGTTGGTCCTCCTGTCTGTTCTTATGCAAATACGAGGCTGTTTTCAGTACTGTAGCTCTGTAGTAGAGTTTGAAGTCAGGGATTGTGAAGTCTCCAGAAGTTCCTTTATTGTATCTGATTGTTTTGGCTATACTGGGTTTTTTGCTTTTCCATATGAATTTGAGTATTCTTCTTTCAAGGTCTGTGAAGAATTTTACTGGGATTTTGATGGGCATTGCATTGATCTGTAGATCACTTTCAGTAAGATTGCCATTTTTATTATGTTAATTCTACCTACGCAAGAGCATGGGAGGTCTATCCATTTTCTGGTGTCTTCTTCAATTTCTTTCTTCAAAGATTTAAAGTTCTTGTCATAAAGGTCTTTCACTTGTTTGGTTAGAATTTCTCCAAGATATTTTATGCTATTTGTGGCTATTGTGAAGGGTGATGGTTCTCTAATTTCTTTCTCTGCCCATTTATCATCTCTATAAAGGAGGGTTACTGATTTTTTAAAATTAATCTTGTATCCTGCTACATTACTGAAGGTCTTCATGAGTTATAGGAGTTCCTTGGTAGAATTTTATGTAAACTATCATATCATCAGCAAATAGTAAGAATTTGACTTCTTCTTTTCCAATTTGCATCCCCTTGATCTCCTTTTGTTGTCTTATTGCTCTAGTTAGAACTTCAAGTACTATATTGAACAGATATTGAGGTTTGTCTTATTCCTGATTTTAGTAGGATTGCTTTGAGTTTCTCTTCATTTAGTTTGATGTTGCCAGTTGGCTTGCTGTATGTTGCTTTTATTATGTTTAGATATATCTCTTGTATCCATGCTCTCTCCAAGATTTTTTGTTGAAGGCCTTTTCAGCATCTAATGAGATGATCATGTGTTGTTGTTGTTGTTTTCAGTTTGTTTATATGGTGGGCTACATTGGCAGATTTTTGTATGTTGATCCATCCCTGTATCTCTGGGATGAAGCCTACTTGGTCATTGTGGATGATTTTTTTTTAATGTGTTCTTGGATTCGGTTTACCAGTAATTTACTGAGTATATTTGCATCAATGTTCATGAGTATGATTGGTCTGTAGTTCTCCTTCTTATTAATGTCTTTGTGCGATTTGGGGATGAAGGTAATTGTAGCCTCATAAAAGGAGTTTGGCAATGTTCCTTCTGTTTCTATTGTTTGGAACAATATGAGGAGTATTGGTATTAGTTCTTCTTTGAAAATCTTGTAGAATTCTGTGCTGAAACCATCTGGTCCTGGGCTTTATTGACTGGAAGACTTTTGATGGCTGTTTTTATTTCTTTAGTAGTTATAGGTCTTTTAAATTTTCTTATCTGGTCTTGGCTTAATTTTATTAAGTGATGTTTGTCTAGAAAATTGTCCGTTTTATTTAAGTTTTCCAATTTTGTGGAGTACAGGTTTTCAAAATATGATCTGATGATTCTCTGTATTTCCTCCGTGTCTGTTGTTATGTCTCACTTTTCATTTCTGAATTTTTAATTTGGATATTCATTCTCTCTCTCTCTCTCTCTCTCTCTCTGCCTTTTGGTTAGATTGGATAAAGGGTTTGTCTATTTTGTTGATTTACTTGAGAACCAACTCTTTGTCTCATTGATTCTTTCTATTGTTTTCTTTGGGGAAACTTTTGATTTAAATATGTATGCATTTCGATCATTATTCGCGAATCTATGGTTTGTAAACAAATTGCTGTTCAGTTTGTAAGGTCATCAAACAAGCCAAGCTGCATTTGCTTACCTCCCACTCCTACCTACCAGATATGCTCCCACCTCTGCTTAACTGTACCCTCTACTTTCTTCTCTTTAATAGTTACCACATTTGCTGTGGTGAGAATGTTTGTCCCTCAAAGTCTCATATCACATGTAAATGTGACCTGAGTAATTGCAGCTCTTCCTGCATTGGTTGGTTAATCCATCCATGGCTAAACATCAGTAAATTTAAAACGCAGTTTTGAACACTGTTCTAAAATATAAGTTTGACTGTCTCTTGGACCATTCAGCATGGGAGGCTTTACACCACCTTGGGAGTCTGAAGAGTTCTGATAAGAAGACCCTCCTCAGGGCTGGAGAGATGGCTCAGAGGTTAAGAGCATTGCCCGCTCTTCCAAAGGTCCTGAGTTCAATTCCCAGCAACCACATGGTGGCTCACAACCATCTGTAATGGGGTCTGGTGCCCTCTTCTGGCTATCAGGCATACACACAGACAGAATATTATATACTAAATAAATAAATAAATATTTAAAAAAGAAAAGAAAAGAAAGGAAAAAGAATAATGTAAAAAAAAAAAAAAGAAGACCCTCCTCTTCAGTCTCTGCCTTGTAATCATGGGCCTCTCAGACTCAAGAGCTGTACGGAATAAAATTCTTTCTTTATAGCCATGTGGGTTATCTCAGGTATTCAGTTATCACAAAAGAAAACGGACTAAGACAACATGGAACATGTTGTGCCCACTCCGCCATCCATGAATTGTGAGCTCTGTGTGAGAATGTTTATCTCTGGTCATCAGTGTAACCTTAGTGCTCAGGATTGTCACAGGTACACAGTAATTACTTGAAAAATAATTATTTAAACAAATGAATGATTTAAGTAAAAATAATATAATTGAATAATGAGAATAAAAATAAAATAGGCACTATAAACATAAATTATGCAGAAAAATCAGCAACTGAGCAAATACTTGAGTCCCTGGCTATGACAGGAACAGTATACTCTGCTCTTCCTTTTCCCTTGTACGAATGAGCACTGTGACCAGCTTGCCCTGCAGCTGAGGCCAAGGGAGAAAGTTCTGGCCAGTGTTTCCTAAACTTGAATACAACTGTCCTAGAAATCTTGTTAAAATATAGACCTAGATTCCACAAGTCTCAGAACCATGAATAGCTATTTGTAACCATTTGTCAAAGGACAGCACTTCTAATCTGTGGGCCACACTTGGAAGCTTACACACACCCCTTTAAAGATGACCCATATCCAAACAATAATGCCCCAAGAACAACAAGAAAACTCAGCAATGACTGTGTCTATCACTGTTCTCCAACAGAAGGAGTCGGGAATCCTTGGAGAAATGTCTTATTTTAGTACTGGAACATAAAACATGAGTCTGGAGAATTGTATTGTAAAAAAAATCAAGGGTGCTTAAACATGCCAAAGAAACATAGCAACCAACTGGAAGAGACCTGGCGATCAAATCTGAATAATTCAAGTCACCAAATAGAGACGTACTGACCTATAACTCTAAAATAAGATATCTAAGCCCACACTAATGTAAATAATTAATAACTAGAAATGGCAAGCATGCCTTTCAAAAAGAATGTCAAATATTAGTCCATGTACCCTCCAAATGTCTTGGACTATAAACCAGTCTGGCCTCAAATTCACAAAGATCCACTTGCCTCTGTCTTCCAAGTACTTTGATATTCTCTCTCTCTCTCTCTCTCTCTCTCTCTCTCTCTCTCTCTTTCTCTCTTTCTTCCCCATGTGGCCTTGGATGGACCAGCTATAGTTTGAGACTAGCCTCAAACTCAGAGATATTCCTTCCTCTGACTCCAGAATGCTGGGATTAAAAGCATATACTACCACACAGTGCCTGAAAGGGGTTCTCAATATAAAAATATAAAATTGTCTAGTCTGGTTGTGGGCCTGTGGGTGGGGTTATCTTGATTATATTAACTGAGGTAGGCAGACTCTACCCACTGTGCATAGCTCCATTCCCTGGTCAGGGAATCCTGGGTCATGAAAAAGTGGAGAAAGGAAATTGAGCACTACTGAGCATGCATAGGTTCATTGTTGCCTGCTCTTGATTGGACAAAGGTGACCAGTTGTCAAAAGTTCCTAAGACTTTGACTTCCCACAATAATAGGCTATAACCTATAATTTGTAAGTCAAATAAATTCTTTCTTTCTTAGATTGCCATTATCAGAGTGTATTATTACAGCAACAGGACATTAAGCTAAGACAGAAATCGGTAACCAACATTAGGTCATTGATGTACAACCCTGTTGCTTCTGGACAGTTAGAAACTATTCTGTGGGAGACACTGGAACCTGGAGCTGGAAAAGCCATGTAACACGATGGACACAGCTTAACGGGCCACCCTGGTGAGAACTTGGAAGAGAAGATGCTAAGAGAATCATGAACAGTGGAGGCTCAACTCGCAAGGTTTTGGTGAGAGCAAGGACCATCAGGAGCTAGTTTAGGGATCATTTGTGTGACACTTTGTTACGAATCTAGCTTTGATTTCCTGAGAATCTGAGTATGGAATCTAAAGATAATAGACTGACTATTTTGGCAGAGGAAATTTCAAGTCAGTCTTGAATTGATATAAAGCCACCTAAGTGGAGCTTTAATTGATAAAAAGATCAGCACCATCAGAGAGAAACCTCCTGTTCAGCATGGGGTCAATGAGAAGTAGCGTGTGGACAAAGTTCTCCCTCAAACAAGACTCCATCTTGTGAAGATCTAAATTTATTTCAAAGCAGTTGATATAACTGTAGCACCAAAGAGTTAGGCTATATCTTGAGCTGGTCATAGAACTTGGCAATGTCATGAGCATTGACCAAGGCATGAAAGATGCAAAATTGAGGAAGTCATGGAGAACAGCTATGGTCAGGCAATGTGAGGACAGAAAAGAGTGCGTACAGGGAGGACCTAAGACGCCACTGTGAGAAGTTGGGAAGATAGAGCCTCAGCTGCAATGTCTGCCCCAAGAAATTGGAGATGCTAGGAGTTTGGGATATCTGATAATGAAGCCACAGATGTGGAGTGGATCTGTATTTGATTGTTCTGAAAAGTAAAACATATATATATATATATATATATATATATATATATATATATATATATAAAAGCCCACATGACTCCCCCAGCTCTCTCCAAGCCCACGTGACCCCCACAGTGCTTTCCTTCACTTCAGCTGCAGACTTGCATTAACCTGACAGTGAGGGCCGCCATTAGCACTGGGCCTGGCGAAGGTATTTGCTTTGTCCTATCGGAATCACAGAAGATAGCTCACATGAGCCAATAGTTTAAAGTGGAAGGAAGCCACCCGAGCTGGTGAGGGTAAATTAAATAGTCAATGTGTTGGAGCAAGGATATCTTCACAGACTTGTAATTGTAGCACACACCACATTACCCTGACTGACAGAGTCATCTCTATAGGAGGTTTGCAAATTATATCTCATAGATCAAATTCATCCCACAGACTCTTTTGGAATGAAAAATTGGTTTATATCCTTTAGTGAAGAAGAGAAGGGAGGAGGTAAATGGAGAAGGAGCAAGAAGAGGAAGAGCAAGGAGGAGGAAAGGAAAAAGAAGGGGTAAGGGGAGGAGGGGAAAGGGAGGGAGGAGGAATTAGGAGGGAAGGGGAAGAACACATCATAGATGGGGAAGGAGGGAGGGGAGGAAAAGTTACCGTGAGAGTATGTGGTGAAAACACTAACAGAAACTTTTCATTTGAGGTTGAGCTACCTCAATTCAAGTTCAAGTAATGAGGATTTGTTTTTTTATTTGTTTGGTTTAGTCAGGCCATAGAAAGACAGCCTTGCCCCTATATTAGATGTTTTTCAATTGCTGTCATAAAACACCATGACCAAGGCAATAAAAGAATGCACTTAATTTGAGACTCGCAGTTTCAAAGGGTTAGAGTCCATGGTCATCATGGTGGAAACATGGTAGCGGGCAGGTAGACATGGTGCTGGAGGAGGAGATGAGAGTTTGCATCCTAATCCACAAGCAAGAAGCAAAGAGAAGCAAACTAAGAATGGTATGGGCTTTTGAAACCTCAAAGCCAGGCCCCAGTGGTACACCACCTCCAACAAGGCTGTACCTAATCCTTCCCAAACAGTTCCACCAACTGGGAATCAACTATTCAAACATATGAGCCCATGGGGACCATACTCATTCAAACCGCCGCTCTACCAAATCTGTCTTCCAGTCTCACCCTTGGCTTACCATCAGTCACAGGAATTCGCTAGATGCTAAATAGATGGAACTGTCTGATCTTGAATATTCAGCTTCCAACTTTGTAAACCAAATAACCGCCTTTTGCATGAGTCCCTCACAGGTATTTTGCTGTAGCAAAGAATCACTGTGAGAGCTGAAACGTAACTTGGAAGAGGGTTTTGTCTGTTTGGTTTCTAGGTTCAGTTTTGTCATTACCACAGTACTCAGGAAAATTTTGTCAAATTTTCTTTCTAGTAAGATGTGGTGGTGTACATATAAAATCGCTAGGTGAAAGCCAGACTGGGCATAGTGTGAGAATTTCACTCAAAATATACAAAGCAACTTTTTTCTTTCCTATTTGAACAATGAGATGTCAGGGTGTATGTAGGAGTAGACTAGTTAAGTGATGCCTAAGTCAATGTCACTCACTGACCATGCTGCAGGGACCTTCTCATGACCACTATGTTCTTTCTGCTCTCGCTTTGAGTACCTCAAGAGCCAGCAGCCTCTAGGTGTGACTTGCTTCTGACTCAACTGGGTAGCAACCGAGGGAATTCGTTCAAACATCTGCTTTATATTTAACTGTGGCAATAATAAAGTTACAGTTACAGGCTACGTGGTCAATAAATCCTCTCCACTCACTCGTCTCTGGGAGAAAATTCTGTTTGAGCATATGTCTTATCACCTATAATTACCTCAAATTGTGCCTTTGAAACAGAGGGATTCTGGTAAACAATAGTTTGCTCTTCTTGAAAACATACACTTGTCAGAAGGGAAAAAAAACCTACAGCAGCAATTACACTGTAATATCAAGAATGCTTTGACAAAGAGAACTTTGATTTTTAACTATATATCTGTGAAAACAGAAGCTTTTACATCTAATTACAAACATCTGATGTAGGAAGAAGTTTCTGTAGAGTAATTTCTGACTCAGCTTCAAGCCTCACTTCCCTCTATAGCCAGATGTTGCCTTGGTTGGCATGACAACAGTCACCGGTGAGTAGAGCCTGTGCACATGATGTCCAATCGCGACTCTGACGTGAGTATTTACAACACTGGTACGTTAGCCATTGCTACGAGCCATAAAGGCATGTACCACTAAAACAAAGTGCATTCCCAGCTTATTCTCTATTTTGCCGGATCCTCAGATGCCCACAGTTCTTTCCTAAGCAGCATGGAAAATTCTATCAGGAAATCAAAATACACAGAGAGAACAGCCATAAGAAGTTGCAGTTTAAATGTATTTTTATAAATTTTATAGAAACATATGATCGTATAAGTACAGGGCCTTGGGAGGAACTTAAGCTTCATGGCAGATGCACTTCTAGGTAGAGGTCACCCCCAGCATCAGGCATTGTACATAAAGCCTGGACCCGAGAGCCAAACTGCACAAGGTTAACCTCTTCAGTCCGCAACTTAGTAGCTGTGAAATCTTGGACAACTTTTAAATATGAAATAAATTATTGGGGGCATTTTTTTTTGGTTTTTTGAGACAGAGTTTCTCTGTAGCTTTGGAGCCTGTCCTGGAACTAGCTCTTGTAGACCAGGCTGGCCTCGAACTCCCAGAGATCTTCCTGCCTCTGCCTCCCAAGTGCTCGGTGCACCACCACCACCCGGCTATTTTTTCTTTCTTGAGGTAACATATTAATGTAGCCCAGGCTAAACTCCAACTTGCTATGAAGTCCCAGCTGATCTTGAATTCCTGATCCTCCTAGCTCCACCTCCCAAGAAGTGGGATGGCCCACATATACCATCACGCCTGAAGCAATAAACTGAATTCTGTAATGAAATGGGGTCTTCATTATGTTTATGTATTTATTATATTTAACTGGCACAAAATTGTATATACTTATGAGATAAAATACAATTCTATACATATACATATGTGTATGGGTAGGAATCAAATGGGGTAATTAACACTTCTATACCCTTGTATATGTTATATTGAAAGCCTTCAGCTGCCTCTCTTCTGTCTTTTTTATAGTAATGGATTGTTGAAAACTGTAGTCACCCTGCGGTACTGGTAATATACTAGGGCTTTTTTATTCTATCAGATTATATTTTGATGCCTAGTATGTAGCCTGCCTCCGTCCATTTCTCCGTTTCCCACCCTCCAATTTTATTTTCCTCTCTTTTTTGCGATCAGCTCTTTTTTATTTTAATTTTTATTAATTAATCAGTCAATTCATTTTTTCCGGCCCAATCACAGTTTCCACTCTTTCCTTCCTCTCCTCCCAGTCTCTCCCCCCAATTACCCCGTTCCCCTCTCCCTTCCCTTTAGAAAACTACAGGCCTTCCACGTATATCAGTCTTTTGAAAAATGTATCCACATATGGATAAGAGCATACATAATGTGTTTTGTTTTGTCACTTAACACTCTGTCCTCTAGTTCCACCCATCCATCCACTTTGTTGGACCAATTTCTTAATCTCTCTAGCTTTATTTGCTCATCGATAAAATAAACCTCCTGAGAGCACCTGCTTGGTGGCACTGATGGAGACCCAGACAAAATGAGAGGATATTAAATGTCAGCTATGCTCCCTTTTCTCAGCAAGGGGACCACACAGGATAGCAGCTGCCTTGTATAGAGCATGCTCAAGCATGTACATGTTGCGTGCAGAGATTAAAGGTCTCTGCAGCCTCTTCAAGCCCTTCATCTTGACCTGACATTGAAATCAAAGATCCAGCTTCAATGACAGAATGGGCATTAGTCCTTCTGGCTGTGAAAGCGTTTTTGTGATCCCCTCCTCAATGTAGTTCTCAAAGGGAGAGTCTTCTCTACCCTCCTGGAATGGAGAAAAGAACACAATTAGCTTTAAACATGATAAACCTTCCTAGTTCTTTAAATTCTTCCTCCTTAAAAATATTTTAGCACATCAGTTTTACTTGATGTGAGCTACTGTTAAAGCAAGCTTTTTTCTCTTCAGATTAATCAAACTAAAAATTAGTCTGATTCTCAACTGCCAAAGTAGACTGATACCAGGAAATATGTTAAACTTGTCTTTGTCAACAAATTGTCTGAACAAAAGTTAGATCCCTCACTCTTTGGTTGGGAAGCAACCATGAGAATTTATATCCTCGTCTACTCTCCACAGTGGGCTGGTCTAAGTGAACTGATTTCTGCAATTCTGCCCTGAGCTGAGGATGTATGAATTCGTACCTATCATCCTGTCTTTTTAGGTTTTCTATTGTTTCCTTTTTTATCTCACCCACTAACCTTGAATTTCTTATGCTTTACACTGCATTTCCTTTGAAGAAATGTAGCGACACTCACCCTAAAATGTGGCATGCTGGTTTTCTGATTATTTTCAAATATTCTTAGAGAGTGGCAGATAGGAGAAATGGCTTAGTATAACTCTCCATGCTCTACCCACAGACCACACCTCCAGAGAAACACTTACCCTTGTTCCCTTCTTTGATTTACTATCAACTGAGTTCCTATCTTCAGGAAGAATGATTAAAAATTTACCATACCTGTACAGATGGTAAATGATGATAAATCATAAATGATGATTCATGTCCATGCCCTTCTGATTCCCAAAGAGAATCACAACTAACTTTTCTCTAAGCACGAGGTGCATCCATATATCATAGTCAGTTAGTGCTCCTAAATTGCCACATCCTCTCCCCATTGTCCCCACCCCATGAAAAGGGTCTTTGTCCAGACTTCATCCTGGCAATATGGGAGTGAACACACATATGAGCATGTATTTTTTCTCCTGTTTAATCTGTTCATTGCAAAGAAGAGGTCTTTCTCCTCCCTACACTTCAGCGGGCAGATCCTCTTAGGTGTCCATGAGCAGTTGTCCACTTTGTGTCAAGGATTGTCACAGGCCTTAGGTAACACTAAAGGAACTTTCATAGCTCTGCCCCCAGTGGTGGCTTTTCTCCATCTCCCTGGGGATTCATAGCTGGGCTTCCTTTGTGAGCCACCAATTGCCAAGTAACAACACAGAGACTTATTAATTATAAAAGCTTGGCCTTAGCTTAGGCTTGTTCACAACTAGCTCTTAGAACTTAACCCGTTTCTATGGCTCTTTACCTCTCCTCAGTACCGTGCCTCCAACTTGGTCTGTGCCTCCCTAGCTTCTCCCCGTGCCTAGGTTCATCCCCTGAGTCTCTATGTTGAAAGTTCCACCTAATTTCTCCTGCCTAGCTATGGCTGTTCAGCTATTAAACCAATCACAATGACACATCTTCACACAGTGTACAAACATCCCACAACAGGGATCTGTTGTCTCTTGCTTCCTAACTGTAGCAAAGTTCTTGATTTCAAATAAAATGCATATAGATACACACACACACACACATTCACAAAATGAATATATTTTCTCGACTCAGGACAGAAGGCATCGTCTTTGAAATATGACTTGATAGCTTTTGTCTAGATACTTCCTTTCAGTCTGGAACTAGAACTATAGACCAGAGCATTAGATTGACTGAGCATGCTCATGTATGTTATTCCAGGAATATCAAAGAGTCCCTGGAGTTTATATGAAATGAGGGAAAGTCCTGTCCAGCATTTGCTTGCAATCTCTGGCAAATTCTCAAGAATAAAATGGTCTGCAATGTGGGGTAATGTTTTTGTTTGTTTGATCTTTGAAACGGGGTCTTGCTGTACAGCCCAGGCTCATGAATTCTCTAACTCCTAACTCAGCCTCCTGCATACCTGAGCAATGAGATTACAAATGTGTGCTCCTATCTGGGGCTTTACCAAATGTTCATGTGCTAATCTACTGCAATTTTTAAGTATTATTCCTCATGTTTAATAAGCAATAAACTAGTCCAGCAAGTTGCTTGTATTTCTTTTTATGTACCATACCATACAGCAAAGTATGTGCTTAAAGTAAAGAATTTGTTTTTGTTTTGTTCTTCAAAAGAAGTAGATAGACACCTCAACCATAGACAACAGAGTCAAGCAGAGGAACTAAACAGCAACAAGTTAAAGATGAACAGCAATAAGCTAAAGAATAGTTAACTCTCCCTGATCTGAACAGCTATTCAGCAGAAGAGTTAACTGTCTCCAGATCAGTAGCAGGTCCCCCAGCACCTACAAGGAATAAACAGCTAGGTACTCAAGACAACCTCTAGGGAAAAGTGCCCTCCCACTGTACTGACCAAGCAAATCTTTGACTGAGCCAGAATCAAAGTCTAAAGCAATGCTTTCTGCCTGGCGATTCAGCTGAGGAAGCGTTTCTGAAGGTGCTAGTCTCCCAGCTGCCATGTCTAAGTCAGAGGCCCCAAGGAGCCAGGACAGCAGCTGAAGCGCTTCATGGGAGGCCAAGCTTTGAAACAAACCAATCTGTGGAGCCACTTTGAGTGTGCAGAATGCTCATCTATGTAGGCATGAGAGATTCAAACACCAAGTAGTCTAGGGGCTTCGGGTTTGCCAAGAACGCCACCACGGAGGAAGTAGGTGAAGTTATGAATGCAAGACCACATGAGGTAGGTGGACAGTTGTGGAACCGAAGAGAGTTGTGTCAAGGGAAGATTCTCAGAGACCAGGTGCCCACTTAACTGTGAAACACTGAAAAACATCACCTGCAAGATTATTTTGAACCATATGGGAAAAATGAAGTGACTGAAATCATGACTGACGGAGGCAATGGTAAAGAAGGGTTTTGCTTCCTTGACTCTCTGAATAAAATTGTCATTCATAAATAACATACTGTGAATGGCCACAACTATGAAGTTTTAAAAAAAAAAGCCTATGAAAGAAGTGATTCTGGAAAAGTTGATGGTGTCTGTGGAGGTGGTTTTGGTGGCAATGACAACTTAGGTTGAGGAAGAAACTTCACTGGCTATGGTGGCTTTGGTGGCAGCCACGATGGTGGTAGTGATGCAAGCAACTTCTGTAGGTGGTGGACGCTACAATGATTTTGATAACTATAATAATAAGTCTTAAAAGTTTGAGCCAATGAAGGGAAGAATCTTTGGAAGCAGAGGTTCTAGACCTTATGGAGGTGGAGGCCTGTACTTTACTAAACTATAAAACCAAAGAGGATATGAAATGCAGCTTTGGCAGTGACTGGAAGTTCTAATTGCTGCCAGGAAATGAAGCTCAGTGGGATAGGAGATCCAGAGGAGTGACAGGGAAGCTAGAGGTTACAACAGATCCGTGAACTCAACCAAGTAGGGCTGTGGCAGGGTCTAGCTGCTGCAAAGAAGACGTGCTCTAGGCAATACACATGCGTGCAGGCAAATACCATATTTATGACTAATTGTATAATAGGTAATTTTAGTTCCTGTTCTGTGGAAAGTATAAAGCATTGCAATAAAGGGTTTATTCTAGACCTTTTTTTCACCCATGCTGTTGATTAATAAATATAATAATATTGTCATAATGCTCAACGCAAGTGTCCTTTTCTTAAAGTGCTGTGTGAAGTTGTCTGTTCTGAAGCCATCTTGGTCAACTTCCCCAACAGGGTGAAATTAGAATCCCTTCAGGGTGGTGCCAGGTTCCATTTGGAATTAACTTATGATTGCTTTGCTGGAGACGCCATTGTCTTCAGAAAGCATGGTGCAGTTGAACTGGCAGCCAGTGTGACCAATGAGTGCTACCACTGAAAGGTCATCCAAGCAAGGTCACAATCTGGATATATATGGCTGCTGGCACACCTATGCAATATCAAAATTAAATAATGGTATAGATAAAATAATAATAGGTTGCATATCACCCATTATCATATGTAACCAATAAATAATTTAATTCTCTTGAAAAATCTAAATCAACAAAACTAACCACTTAAAAAAAATATTAACCTCCATATCTTCATTGAAAATGCTCTCTGAAACATTGAATTTTCTGAAGTTCGAAAAAGGGGTCCAGGGTAGTGCTTCTTTCAAGGTGAGGATACCCAAGAGATGGGTGAAGCTGAATTGCTCCCTGATTTCAGGAAGGGCCACAGAGCAGGGACAGAAGTCACCGCAGCCTGGATAAGACAAAGGAAAGAAATCAGGGGGTTCCCTTTTCTCACCACAAGCCAGAAAGGGAGACGTGGGAGATAGTGCATGTGTTGAGTCCGAAGGCTTGCACATGAACTAGACGGACAGATATCAAGGCAGCTATCTCCAGGAGACAGCCGGATGCTCGGGAAGGTACACTGAGGAAAACAGACTAGACCTTTCACCGTGGTGAAATGCAAGGCTAAACCATCTACTGTGTGATCCCAGGCGCTAAAAGAAGTAAGTCTCTGAATCCCTTCATGTCATTAAACACTCACGGGCTCTTTGACATATGTCCAAATTAAGGTAACAATTTAAACCTTTCTTGTGTCCTGCCTCTTCTTAGTTCTTCAATCATTTCATAAAGTGGTGGGGATGCTGAGGGGTGTCCTACAAGTGTCCCTCTGCCAGCCCCTGCCCTTCGCAGCTCAGAACACAGGCTGCCTGGTTGCCCCTTTCTGCCTTGTGGGGTAAAATTCATGAAAGATAGCTTTGAAATAAATCATGACTCCATCAATATTGGTTATTGTAAGTGAACCTTACTAATTCCAGTATTCAACTGTACACCAAGGACGTTCTTCCTGGGAGACAAGTGTCCCTTGGTAGGAGCATTCATTAATATTCCTACAGGGATTTTTCTGGCCAGATCCTTTCTAGACAGAAGCAGTATGTTTCCTGGATCTCTGTAGAAACCTGGAGAAGTGGATGTCAGCTACTTGACTTTCTCCAAAATAAGACAACTCGGAGTGTATCTAGTAGCCCAATAGCTCTTGTCTTCTAGATTTCATTACAGTTTCACTTCTTTCTAGAACTACATTTTCCTATATTGATTAAGAAAACATGATCACAAAATACGAATTCCAGGTTTTTGATGCCTCATTTTGGTCGCTTAAGTTCACCAAGTCAAATGTCCAAAGACGAAAAGAGAAAATCAATTTCCCACCTGAAGAAAGTTGTCTCATGGTTGGTATGGCGCATGCCTGTAATTCCAGCACTGGGAAGGTATTGGCAGAAGTTCAAGGCCATCCTTGGCTATACAGTGAGTGTGAGGTCAGCCTACAAAGCATGAGACTGTGTTAGGAAAGAAAGGGATGTCTCAAGGAAAACATGACAATGGTGTCATCTTGGGTTTTTTAATTTGTGGTAAATCTCTGGGACTTCTTGCTGACAGTTTCCTTGTCTATCTCACTGTCTCCTCCTCTTTTAATGAATTATGAGAAAATACATACAGATGCTAATATGCAAATACATATAGATGCTAATGTGTAGATGCATACAGATGCTAATATGCAAATACATACAGATGCTAGTATGTAAATAGATAAGATGCTAATATGCAAATACATACAGATGCTACTGTGCAAATACATACAGATGTTAATATGCAAATACATACAGATGCTAATATGCAAATACATACAGATGCTAATATGCAAATACATACAGATGCTAATATGCAAATGCATACAGATGCTAGTATGCAAATACATAAAATGCTAATATGCAAATATATGAGATACTAATATGCAAATGCATATGCTAATACACATCCATTGTCCTCACATCTAAACATGACTTCTTCTCCAAGCCATTATTACTCTAAATGTGATCCCTGAACCCAAGTGTTTAGATTCCCAGTAAAGTTCCCTTCTCAATTATTTTCATGTCTAAAGTTCTCAAGAATGACCAGAGTCCTCTCTACTTCCCTATCACGTGGCACTGTGCCATCTGCCATGTGCTATGAATTGTGGGTCAGACATGAGAAGGTCCCTCTGTGGGGACCATGCTCCTGTTGTAGGTACCTATGAACCTATTGTCAATGTTACTGGTATGTCAGGTAAGCCTTTATAGCAAGTCAGAACAGCATGGACTCTGGAGCTGCTACCCTAAGGGGAATGGGTGGGTGTCTTCCATGCTAAGGCCACCATTCTATTCTATCTAAAGCCTTCCACCTGCCTCTTGCTGCTGATGAGGCCTCTTCTCATCCAATCTTCTCTCCTCATCTACTTTCTACAGTTTCCATTGCAGAGGGAATTGGCTATGCAGCCAGCCAAGCTGAAGATATTACTGACAGGCAGGAGCCACTGAAGTGCTACAAACCCAGTCACACAGGTTACTGTGCATGTCCCCAGGGTCACAGGGTTCCGCTATCCCCATTTTGTGTTGTTCTGTGGCATGTCTCTCAGAACAATGATGCCTTGTACTCCTGTTATTTCAAAGGCAGACTGGAAAACAGCTCTTTTTTTTGTTATACAGTCTTCCCACCCCCACACAGGAATTGAGACATAGTTCTTTGAGTGAAGGGATGTCACTGATCTGCTCAAAATCTCCCTTTCCCTCCAGTACCTGAGACACTAGTGTCTGCCCAGTAGCCTGGGGCCTATTTGAACTTCCCCTACTTTAGACAAATTTTCTTTAGCTTGGTTCTTTAGTTCCTCAAACACACATCATCAGACTTTCTCTGGGATTTCTCAGTCCAGAGCCATGGTTATCCTCTCTGCCTCCCCATGTGTATATCCCTGGGCAAGAAAAGAGGTCAAGAGAAAAGTCCTGTAAAGATGGAGTGGTGTGTGTTTATTCTCCAGGTGAGCCTCAGCTGAGCTGAGAAGTCAGGAGAACCTAACACTGCCACCTGAGAAAAACAGCATCGTGAACTGGGAAAGAGCTTCCCATGTGGCCCTTGGATTTAGGAACACAATCAGGCTTGGAGCCCAGAATCTGCTTTCTATCTGCAGCTGTTTGTTTGGAAGACTTTCAGTAAGAGAGGGGTCAAATGAAACGATGGCAAGTTTCTTCAGTCTGGAGGAAGTGGGGGCATAGAGTGACCTCCATTCAGTCCCAGACCTTTGTAGTCCTCAATAGTAAAAGGACATCAGCATTCCAGTTCAGCACAGATGAAGCCCACCGAGAAAGATACTTAAGATGGAGACCACTTGATGTAGGAGGGTCATCTGTCTATGTGTTAATTCCACTGGTTAATAAAGAAACTGCCTTGGCTTTTTGATAGGACAGCAGCTTAGATAGGTGGGGAAGACAGAACAAAATGCTGGGAGGAAGAAGGCAGTGAGGCAGTCGCCATGATTCTCCAACCTGAGACAGATGTCGGCTAGAATCCTTCCTGGTAAGCCATCACCTCGTGGTGCTACACAGATTATTAGAAATGGGTTAAGCAAGATGTGAAAGTTAGCCAATAAGAGGCTACAGATAACGGGCCAGGCAGTGTTTAAAAGAATACAGTTTCCGTGTAATTATTTTGGGTAAAGCTAGCCGGCAGCCAGGAGCCAGGTGGCGGGAAGGGGCCCGCAGCTCCTTCTGCAACCACTGTTCTAACAGTCACAGAAAGAATGAGGATATTATTCTCGCTGTTTTCCTTTTCCCCAATATAGTATTTTTATCAATTGTTTGGGAATTTTATACAACACACCCTGATCACACTTGCTTCCCATTCCTCCCAAGTCCACCCTCCCACCCGTGTACCCTGATCTCCCAAATACACCAAGTCCAATTTGTATTGCCCATATACTTGGAGCACGGAATGAAAATATTCTAAAGAGGTTTTTCTTTCCTCCTCTTTGGCTGTTGGACTTGAAACAATGGCCCCCCAAATTGTTTGGTTAAGCATGCTTCTTGTCCTCTATTTAAATTGGAACCTCATGTCAGAACCCTGAAGATGAACTCGGAGGAGCTGCGGGACCTCTATTTGTTCCTTGTCCCAAAGTGGCCACATTGAGTACACCCCCTTTCTCTGCTTGTCACTAACACTTTGTCTCTTCAGGTCTATAGAGAATCGGTGACTCAGTCTAGCCTGTTGGGGTTGCCTGGGTCCAGGCTCACCTCACAATTCTGGGAAAGAGTCAAAGAGGGAAAAACTAGGCTCTGACCATCACAGAAGGCTAGGTAACAGCAAACTAATAAGAGACCTCTCTGATTATAAAGCTACAGCAGAGCATGGGCACTGTACTAGAACAGGGGCAGCCTTCCCCCTCACACAAGCTTCCTGGGGCAGAAGGTGAATGGTGCACTTCTGTTCCTCAACCTTTGGTCTGGAAGAGACAGAAAGGTTCTGGAAACAAAACAGTGGCTCCCCCATTCAACTACAAGATACTGAGTTCAGAAAAGAAATGAAGAGATTAGTGTGCCCTGAGTTTGAGTAGCTGGAAATAACTAAGAAGCCATCAAATCTTCACTATATCCAAGTTTTTTTTAATAATTGTGCTACAAGGGAAAAGCAGTGATGAGCAAAACAACGCACTGTACCCCAACAAGTCCATACTGCCAACATTCCATCTCTAAAAGACACTCAAATCTAAACTCTCCATTCCTCTCCTTTTCAGGACTTGAAGCTCACAGAAAAGAACAGTAAACTTCATGGGATTCCATTTTCGTTTTCTTTACAAGTTCCAAATTAATCTGATCACCTTTTCTGCCCTAGGCAAACAGTAGGGTATTTCTACGTTGGCCCTCATCCTCTCTCTCGGCCTGTGTTCTAGTCTCATTTCTGCTGTGTTAAAATAACCAGCCAAAAGCAACATGGGGAGAAAGGGCTTGTTCTGCTTCCAGCTCCAGGTTAAAGTCCATCATGGAGAGGAAGTGAAAGCTGTGTGTGAGAGCTTCGCCTGTATGTGTGTAAATGCACTTCCCGTGTGTCTGGTGCGCACAGCAAAGAGACAAGGGCAATGGGTCCCCCAGAACTGGAGTTGCCATGTGGGTGCTGGAGACTGAGACTACATCCTATGGAAAAGCATCCAGTGTTCTTGCTCACCGAGTCACCTCTCCAGTCTGTAGTTAGCGTGTTTCTACACACGACCTCTGCTTCTAGACCCTGACCCCAGCCTGTTTCCTTGTGTTCGTTTCAAAGCCTCTTGTCTCCCAGAACATTGTAGAAGTGCTTGAAAGCAGGAATCATTTGCTACCTGTCTTTATATTTCCCCACTCCTGTCCAAGGGCTGGATGCAGTGTTTTTAGTAGTAATGACTCAACAGATACTTGAGGAAGCGAGTGAACAGAAGTCCACAGTGAAAGGTTGTGGACACACACACGTGCACACACACATACACACACACACTCACACACTCATAGACTTGTGGGCATGTCAATAGCATAAAACATTTTCTCATTGGGGTGCCTTGACTCTTTCTAATAAAGCCTTTTAAGTATACTAGTAATTGCCTAAATGATGCCCAACATATATCTGTTTTCAAATTTCAATTCTCAAACTCAGCAGGCTATTTTAACTGCCCCCACCACAGAAATCTCTCTTGAAATTTAAAACTCAAACCAGAAGGCTGACCAGGATCCAAACATGAATATGGTGGCTCTGTCTCTGCTCCTAAAATAGGAGCAGAGAAATGACTCTCCCAGCAGTATTTTTAGCAGCGTGAGGGAAGGAGCTCCCTGTGCTGTTTCTTGGCAGGCTCACAGTCTGTCACTCCTGAGCCTGTCCCTTAAATACTTCCAGCTTCTCCATCAGTCAGCATCCTCACTACTGCCTGTGGTCCATGGAGCTTACCTGTGTTCTTCTGTCCAGGGTGAGACATTTAAAACAGAAGAGTTGAGCCTCACATGGTGGCACACACCCTTAATCCCAGCACTGGAGAGGCAGAAGCAGGCAGGTCTCTAAGAGTTTGCCTATATAACAAGTTCTAGGCATACCAGGTGTACATAGAGAAACCCTGTCTCAACCAAAAACAGCGGAGATCAACAGGAAGGGAAAAAACAATCCACTGAAACTCAGTGTAGCAACATTACAGGAACACTGTTTGAAAGAGAACCAAGTCAAATTGATGCACACCAATCATTCTCAGTATTTAATCAACTCTTGGAAGAAGCAGATATAGCACACTCTTACAATGGATAAGGAAATGGGATGCCTAAAAAAAACTACCCCACTGCTCCCTGATGTTAACTAGGAAAGCCACGCTTAAGTCACAGCCAGCATGTACTTATGCTCTTCTTAGTGACTCTCACAAGAAACCCAAAATCTGGACTGAAAACGTGTCCCCATCTACCCATTCCACAAGCCGGATCTCCCGGTTTGCACAGCAGGAAGAGAACGAAAAATAGGGTTGAGTCTATTATTGGTGATCAGCAAAGCCAGTTGGGGGTGGGGTGGAACATGTGCCTGCTGGGCCTCACACTTAAGTAACACAGTCGGAGTGAATACTATTCCTCTGCAGTACATGTTCAAAAGGTGACCGTCCAGGCTAGGACACCCTGCTGAGAATGTCAGAACAATGACACCTCAGACGGCATATCTCTACTAAGTTGATCCTAGATCACTCTCAGCGAAGTGGGGAGGGAATCCACTGACAATGCACAGGACACTGGTTCATAGAAACTTCTTCCTTACTAAATGTATCTCAGGAAGCTAGATGACCATATGCCCCATTTCCCCTGGAGTGTCATAAGCCAGACAGCTGCTTGGTGTAACTAATCCTAGTGTTCTCTTTCACTCTCAGAAGCCTGCAAGTTTGCCTAAACGTCATACAGTCATCCTTTATACAAAAATCTGTATTCTGAATTTGTTTTGAGTTGGGATCTCATGTAGCTAGACTGACCTCAAACTCACTATGTACTTGAGGATGTCCTTGAACTCCTGATCTTCCTGACTCTGCATCTCAAGTGCAGGGATTTTAGTCTTGCTCCATCGAGGCTGATTTGTATGTGTGATTTTCTAAAGGAACAGTCTTTCTCTTACCTCCTTCTACTCTCTGAAACAACCAAGACACCAATCTTGCTCAAGCAAGAGCATCCATGGGCTGAGGCAAGACTTGATTAAGCAAGTCACATGGAGTTTATACTTTCTCAGCATCTCAGGTTGGGAACCAAACAGATAGCTATGTTTTTCCTCAGGACACTTACACTGAGTTTCTCTAGAAGTTTTCTCCAGACAATGTCATCAGTGGAAGACAGAAGAAACTGGGATGGCTGAAACTCCAGTGAGGCCATCATAATGACACTTCTTCAAAGCCCCATAATAAACATTTTTTGAAATTTCAATTTTTTTATTTTCTATTCCAACCCCAGTATCCTCTCCCTCCTCTCTTCCCAGTCCTCCCCAATCTTCCCTCTGCCTCTTCCCCCAATCCACTCCTCTATTTCTATTCAGAAAAGCGCAAGCCTCCCATTGACATTGACAAAAGATGGCATATCAAGTTGTAGTAAGACTAAGCACTTTGCCTTGTATTAAGGCTTGGCAAGGCTGCCGAGTATGAGGAATAAGCTCCCAAAAGCCAGCCAAAGCAGTAGAGACACCCCTGCTCCCATTGTTAGGAGTCCCACAAGAAGATCAGTCTTCAAAACCGTTACAGGTGAGCAGGGATCCTAGGTCAGCCCCATACAGGCTCCCTGGTTATTGGTTCAGTCTCTTTGAGCCCCTGTGAGCCCAGGTTAGTCATTTCTGAGGGTTTTCTTGTGGTTTTCTTGACCCCCTCTGGCTCCCACAAACCTTCCTCCATCTCTTCAGCAGGTTTCCCCAAGCTCCGCCTAATGTTTGGCTGTGGGTCTGCACTGTTTTCATTGGTTGCTGAGTGAAGCCTCCCTGATGACTATTGGGCTAGACACCAATCTACTAATATAGCAGAATATTGTTAAGCATCATTACACTGACATTTTTTTCTCCAGTCATGTTTGGTTCTATGCTAGGTCTCTCGGGCATTCTGCCTCTGGGGCTGGCACTCCAGGCAGTGTCACGGGTGGACTCACTCTTGTGGCATGGGTCTCAGGCTGGACCAGTCATTGGTTGGACATTTCCATAATCTCTGTGCCACTCTTCCCCAGCACATTCCATAGGAAAGAAAGACTGTTACATGACCGGGTTGGTCTCCACTGGAAATCTTGCCTGGTCACAGGAGAACTCACTTCAGGCTACCTATCCCCTATTGCTAGGAGTCTTAGCTGGGGTCATCCTTGTAGATTCCTGGGAATTTCCCTTGCACCAGGTTTCTAGCTGACCCCAAAATGCCCTCATTTCCACTCAGCTCTTTCAGTGCTCTCCCCAACTTGATCCCTCATGTTTCCATCTCCATTCACCCCCAGTATGCCCACAAATCTCTTCTATTTCCCCTTCCCAGGGAGATCTGGGGGACCTCTGGGTCTGTGAGCTGTAGCATGGCTGTCCTTTACTTTACAGCTAATATCCACTTATGAGTAAGTGCATACATGCTTGTCTTTCTGGGTCTAAGCTCACTCAGGATGGTTATGTGCAGTTCCATCCATTTGCCTTTGAATTTCATGATGTCATTGTTTTAAACAGCTGAGTAATATTCCGTTGTGTAAATGTGCCATATTTTCCTTATCCATTCTTCAGTTAATGGACATCTAGGTTGTTTCCAGGATCTAGTTATTACAAATAAAGCTGCTATGAGCACAGTTGAGCAAGTGTCCTTGTGGTATGATTGAGCGTCCTTTGGATATATGCCCAAGACTGGTATTACTGAATATTGAAGCAGATCAATTCCCAATTTTCAGAGAAACTGCCATACTTTTTTTAAAAGCAGCTGTACAAGTTTTCACTCCTACCAGCAATGGAAGAGTGCTCCTCTTGTTCCAGAACCTCTCCAGTATAAGCTGTCATTTGTATTTTGATCTTAACCATTCTGACAGGTGTAAGATGGTATCTTGGGGTTTTTTGTATTTGCATTTCTCTGATGGCTAAGCCTGTTGAACATTTCTTTAAGTGTTTCTCAGTCATTTGAGAGTCTTCTGTTGAGAATTCTCTGTTTAAATCTGTACACCAATTTTCAATTGGATTATTTTGTATTTTGATGTCTAGTTTCTTGAGTTCTTTCTATATTTTGGAAATCAGCCCTCTGGCAGATATGGAGATGGTGAAGATCTCTTCCCATTCTATAGGCTGCCATTTTGTCCTATTGACAGTGTCTTTTGCCTTACAGAAGCTTTTGAGTTTCATGAGATCCCATTTACCAATTGTCAATCTTAGTGTCTGTGCTATTGGTGTCCTGTTCAGGAGTTTGTTTCCTGTGTGAATGCATTCAAGGCTATTCCCACCTTCTCTCCTGACAGATTCAGTGTATCGGAATTTGCATTGAGGTCTTTGACCTACTTGGACATGAGTTTTGTGCAAGGTGATAGATAGTGTATTTATTTGCATTCTTCTACATACTAATATCCAGTTAGACCAGCAACATTTGTTGAAGATGCTTTCATTATTGTAGTTCTATAGTAGAGCTTGAAGTCAGGAATGGTGATACCTCCAGAAGATTGTTTTGGCTATCCTGGGTTTTTTGTTTTTCCATACGAAGTTGAAGATGCTTTCTTTTATCTAATGTATAATTTTGGCTTCTTTGTCAAATATCAGGTGTTGATAGGTGTGTGGATTTACATCTGGATCTTCAATTCAAACCCATTGATCCCCCATCTGTTTCTATGCCAATACCATGCAGTTTTGTTATGATAACCCTGTAGTAGAACTTGAAATCTGAGATGGTGATGTCTGCAGAAGTTCTTTTACTGTACAACATTGTTTCAGCTATCCTGAATTTATTGTTGTTCCATATGATGTGGAGTACTGTTCTTTCAAGGTCTGTAAAGAATTGTGCTGAGATTTTAATGGAGATTGTGCTGAATCTGTAGATTACTTTTGGTACAATGGCCATTTTAACTATGTTAATCCTACCAATACATGAGCATAGAAGATCTTTCCATCTTCTGATATCTTCTCAATTGTTTTCTTCAAATATTTGAAAATTTTGTCATTCAAGTCTTTCACTTGCTTGGCTAGAGTTTTACAGCAAGATATTTTATATTATTTGTGGCTATTGTGGAGGGTATTGTTTCCCTGATTTCTTTCTCAGCCCATTTATCATTTGTATGTAGAAAGTCTACTAATTTTTCTTTTGTTCATCTTTTTTTAGTTACTTCACTAAAGGTACTTATGAGCTGTAGGAGTTTCCTAATAGAATTTTTGGGAATGGTTATGTATACAATCATATCATCTGCAAATAATAAAACTTTGACTTCTTCCTTTCTGATCTGTACCCCCCGTAGATCTTCTTTCGTTCTTATTGCTCTACGTAGAACTCCAAGTACCGTATTGAATAGCCATGAAGAAAGTCTTGTTCCTTGTCCTGTTCCTGATTTTGAGGAATTGTTTTGCATTTCTCTGCATTTAATTTGATGTTGGCTGTTGATTTGCTTTTATTATGTGTAGGTAAGTCCCTTGTATCCCTGAGCTCTCCGAGACTTTTCTCATGAAGAGGTATTGGATTTTGTCAAAGGATTTCTCAGCATCTAATGGGTTAATTGTGTGTGTGTGTGTGTGTGTGTGTGTGTGTGTGTGTGTGTGTGTGTTTTCTTTCAGATCATTTATATGGTAGGTTACACTGACAGATCTTCATATGCTGAGCCATCCTTCATCTCTATGATGGAGTCCACTTGATTGTGGTAGATTATCTTTTAGATGTGTTCATGGATCCTTGTTGCCAGTATTTTATTGAGTATTTTTGCATCTATGTTCATGAGGGATGTTGGTCTGTAATTCTGTTTCTTTGTTGAATCTTTGCATGGTTGAGGTATCAGGATGACTATGGCTTCATTTGGCAATGTTCCTTCTGTTTCTATTCTGTGGAATAATTTGGGGAGTATTGATATTAGCTCATTATTACAGAACTAGTAAAATTATGCATTAAATCTGTCTGAACCTGGGCTTCTTTTTTTCTTTCTTTTTTTTTTTTTTTTGGTTGGGAAATTTTTAATGACTTCTTCTCTTCCTTGGGGAATATAGGTCTATTTACATTGTATATCTGATATTAATCTAACTTTGATTTGTCCATTTCTTTTACATTTTTCAACTTTGTGGAGTACAGGCTTTTGATGTATGATATAATAATTCTCTGGATTTTCTCGGTGCCTATTGTTGCATCCTCTTTTTCATTTCTGATTATGTTAATTTGATTATTCTCTATCTGCCTTTTAGTTTTTTAGATTAAGGTTTTGTCTATCTTGTTGATTTTCTCAAAGAATCAACTCTTTGTTTCATTGATTCTTTGTATTGTTCTCTTTGTTTCTATTTTATTGATTTCAGTCCTGAATTTGATTATTTCTTGCCATCTTCTCCTCCTGGGTGTGTCTACTTCTCTTTGTATTAGAGCTTTCAGGGTTGTTATTAAATCACTGGTATAAGAATTCTCTAATCTCTTTATGCAGGCACTTAGTGCTATGAACTTCCCTTTTTGCTCTGCTTTTATTGTGTCTCATAAATTTGGGTTTATTATGCATAAATTTTCATTGATCCTAGTAAGACTTTATTTTTTTATTTCTTCCTTGATCCCACAGTAATTCAGTAGAGAGTTCCCATGAGTTTGTAGGCTGTTCTTTCTGCTGTTGTTGAAATCCAACTTTAATACATGGTGGCCTGATAGGCTACAGGGAATTATTTCAATTTTTTTGTATCTCTTTGGACTTGCTTTGTGACCAAGTATGTTGTCAGTTTTGGAGACTGTCCACATATGCTGAGAAGAAGATATCTTCTTTTGTGTTTGGGTGAAATGTTTTGTAAATATTTGTTAGATCCATTTGAGACAAAATGTCTGTTGATTCCATTATGTCTCTGTTTAGTTTCTGTCTGGATTACCTGTCCATTGGTGACACTGGGGTGTTGAAGTCTCCCACTATTAATGTGTGGTATTTGGTGTGTGATTTAAGTTTTAGTAATATTTCTGTTATCAATGTGGATGCTCTAGCATTTGGAGCATAAATGTTCAGAATTGAGATATTATCTCAAGTCCAAATGGATCAAAGACCTCAACATAAAGCCAGCCACACTGAACCTTATAGAACAGAAAGTGGGAAATACACTTGAATGCATTGGCACTGGAGACCACTTCCTAAATATAACCCCAGCAGCACAGGCACTGAAACAATTAATAAATGGGACCTCCTGAAACTGAAAAGCTTCTGTAAAGCAAAGGACACAGTCAATAAGACAAAATGACAGCCTTCATAATGGGAAAAGATCTTCACTAACCCTACATCAGACAGAGATCTGATCTCCAAAATATACAAAGAACTCAAGAAATTGGTCACCAAAAGAACACGTAATCCAATTAAAAAAAAATGGAGTACAGACCTAAACAGAGAACTTTCAACAGAGGAATCTAAAATGGCTGAAATACACTAAAGGAAATGTTTAACATCCTTAGTCCTCAGAGAAATGCAAATCAAAACAACTCTGAGATATCATCTTACACCTGTAAGAATGGCCGAGTTCAAAAACACTGATGACAACTTATGCTGGAGAGGTTGTGGGGAAAAGGGAATACTTCTGCATTGCTGGTGGGAGTGCAACTGGTACAACCCCTTTGGGTGTCAGTGTGGTGATTTCTCAGAAAATTGAGTACCAACCTTCGTCAAGACCCAGTAATATCACTTTTGGGTATATATCCAAAGGATGCTCAATCGTGCCACAAAGACATGTACTCAACTATGTTCATAGCAGCTTTGTCTTAGCCAGAACCTAGAAACAACCTAAATGCCCCTCTACTGAAGAATGGATAAAGAAAATGTGGTACATTTACAAAATGAAGTACTACACAGCAGAAAAAAATAATGACATCTTGAATTTCACAGGAAAATGGATGGAACTAGAAAACATTATTTTGAGTGAGGTAACCCATACACAGAAAGACAATTATCACAAGTACTCACTCATAGGTGGTTTTTAAACATAAAACAAAGAAAACCACAATCGCAGAGAACTTAAACAACAATGAGGACACTAAGAGAGACTTACATAGATCTAATCTACATGGGAAGTAGAAAGTAGAAAAAGACAAGATCTCCTGAGTCAATTGGGAGCACATGTCCTTGAGGCACGACTGAGCATCCTTTGGATATATACCCAAAAGTGGTATTGCTGGGTCTTGAAGTAAGTTGTTTCCTAATTTTCTGAGAAATCACCACACTGACATCCAAAGGGGCTGTACCAGCTTGCATTCCCACTAGCAATGCAGGAGTGTTCCCTTTTCCCCACAACCTCTCCAGCATAAGTTGTCATCAGTGTTTTTGATCTTGGCCATTCGTACAGGTATAAGATGGAATCGCAGAATTGCTTTGATTTGCATTTCTCTGATGACTAAAGATATTGAACATTTCCTTCAGTGTCTTTCAGCCATTTTAGATTCCTCTGTTGAAAGTTTTCTGTTTAAGTTTGTACCCCATTTTTCATTGGATTATGTGTTCTTTTGATGACCAATTTCTTGAGTTCTTTGTATATTTTGGAGATCAGACCTCTATCTAATGTGGAGTTGGCGTCTTTGACTTGTGTTTCTTGTATGTAGCAGAAGGATGTATCTTGTTTTTATATTGATTGTTTTAGCCTGCACTTTTTATTGGCAAATTGAGTCTATTGATACTGAGAAATATTAATGACCAATGATTGCCTATTTCTGTTATATTTTTACTAGTAGTTGTGGTGTGTGTATGTTTGTGTGTGTATGCGTCCGTTCTTTTGGTTTTGTTGGTATGAGATTATCTACTGCCTGTGTTTTTGTAAGTGTAGTTAACTTCCTCAGGTTGGAGTTTTCTTTCTAGTACCTTCTGTAGGACTGGATTTGTAGATACATATTGTTTAAATTTGACATTGCCACAAAATATCTTGTGATTGAAAGCTTTACTTGGTATATTAGTCTGGGCTGGCATCTGTGGTCTCAGAACCTGTAAGACATCTATCCAGGCCCTTCTAGCTTTTATAGCCTCCGTTGAGAAGTCAGGTGTAATTCTTATAGGTCTACCTTTATGTTTTACTTGGCCGTTTTCTCTTACAACTTCTAATATTCTTTCTTTGTTCTGTGTTTTGATTTTTATGTAATGTGGGGAAATTTTTTCTGATTCAATCTGTTTGGTGTTCTGAAAGCTTTTTGTACTTTTATATGCATGTCCTTCTTTAGATTAGGGAAATAATTTTCTTCATGATTTTGTTAAATATATTTTCTATGTTTTAAGCCTTTTTCTTGTCCTTCTTCTGATCCTTGTTGTAAGTGGGATGGCTAGGCTCTAGTGATGACATATTCTTAGGTTTGATCTTTTCATGGTGCCCCAGATTTCTTGGATGTTTTGTGTTAGGAGGTTTATGACTCTAGCATATTCTTTGACTGATGGATCTACTTTTTCTATTGTATCTTTATTTCCTGAGATTCTCTCTTCCACCTCTGAATTCTGTTGGTGATGCTTGCATTCATAGTTCCTGTTCACTTATTCAGATTTTTCATTTTCAGGATTTATTCCACTTGTGCTTTCTTTGTTGCTTCCATTTTTATTTTCTTATTTTGAAGAGTTTCCTTCACCTGTCTGTTTTTTTCTTGACTTTCTTGGCATTCTTTAAGGGAGTTAGTTGTTGATTTCCTCTAATTTTTTGGTTGTCTTTTTCTCAATTTCTTTAAGGGCTCCAAAACTCAACTTTTAGGGAAATAATTTCTTATGATTAAGGCATAATTTTGAACAACACATTAAGTTTTTCAATAAAAGTTAAAAACAAAGCACCGTCTTTTGTCCTAGCACTCAGCAGAGGAAGAACAAGCTGATAGAAGGTGTCCGACTACTTTCAGACGCGTCAGCTGGTTTAAAAGTGGCTCATGAGCTTATAGTTTCCTAAGAGCTTTTCTCTCCCCTAATTGACTTTAAAAGGAACAACAGTAAAAGCCAGGAGAGTTTCCAAAGCCCTGGTCTCCACCCCAGCACCCAGTGGCCTTACTTTCTTGCATCAGCAGATCAAGTTACAGGTGTGCATGAAGGTCCCTTACAGACCTGCTCCTGTGGCTTCCAACCATGCTGGGGACATCTCCCTCCCGCTTCTCACTTACTGGCTTCATGTATTACTTCTGTGTCATCAGGATTGAGCTTGCTCTTAGGAGAGCAGCATGAATCCTTAGCCAGCTGCAGAGCTTCTCTTTCACTGAGCTGTTCAGGTCATGCATCCCATCTGTAAAGTGGGAATAACGCTGATGCAAAATGCAAGCGAGACCTTTTGGCACATGTCTTAGCTCCAGGCCTAGGACAGATAAGGGAATAGTTGTGAGTTCAAAAACCAGCCCAGGCTATGTAATAAGACCCTGTCTCAGAACTTAAAATAATAATAATAATAACAATAATGGTTTGTAACTGAAAGCATTTGTTTGGGGGCTCAATTGGTGTAAAACAGGGAAACTACAAAACACAATGACTAGAGCATCGTCTGTGCTCAAAGACATTCTTATTTCTAGAACTGAGCATGGCCTAAAATCTCAACTCAATACCAAATGTAAGAAAGATAAACTTTTGGTAGATGAAAGAATTTGTCAACAGAAAACCTCAAAAGCAGTCCAAATTTACCCTTCATCAACTTTCATGGCTTTTGCTGTGTAATTTCTTCTTCCCCTATGCAGTAAAATGAGTAATAGAGACATCTGAGGATCGAAGAGAAGATCCAGTGAGAGAGCATAAGGAAAATTGTTTTATAAATGCAAATATCAATTTTTAATATTAACCAAAGAAGACTAAGAACATACTACACAAACCTAAAGGCTGGTTTCTGCCTAAGGTGCCCAGAACCAAGCTAGAGCCACATAGACCAGCGTGAGGACCAGACTAGATGGTCAGAGGGCTAGAGGGGCCCCAGAATGCCATGGGCTACCCTGGCCTCTGCTTGCTATGCTGCATTCTATTCTAGCAGTTTTGAACATGGGAGAGGTCTCCTCTCACAACATGTGATCTTTTGCCACCTCCCCTAGAAGGAAAATGGCGAGGGAATAGGGTAACTGGTGTAACATGTACATTGATGCCCATAAATCCAACCAAAGACTTATAGATACTCACTTGTCTAAAGAAACACCTTTGGCAGAATAGAGAAACAAAACTAGGATGAGACACAATGAATACAGGGAACACAAATGGTTGAATGAGATACGGAACATAATTCAAGAAGTGAAAGCAGGTTTTAATGATGAGATAGGTCTCCAAAGAGAAGCCAAAATGAATTAAAACGTGAAATAAAAATATTCAGGACAACAAACAAGAAACTAGAGGAAAGGTTCACAAGTAGACTGTGCCAAGTCAAGGAGAGAATATCAGGTCTTGAGGAAAAAGGTAGAGGAAGTGGATCACTCGCAAAAGAAATTATCAAATCTAAACCTACCAACAGAATATGTAGCAACTCTAGAATACCAGAAGAAAATTCTTTAATCTGAGGGATGAGATGGCTAGTAATGTCTAAGAGGAATACAAAACACCAAATATACAGGACAAGAAATGAAGTTCTCCACAGCATATTTAGTCAAGACACTAAATGCCACAACGGTATTGGAAGCTACAAGACAGAAAGATCTAGTCATATATACAGGGCAGGTCCGTCAACGTAACAGTTTTTCAGGGGATACTGTGTGCTGAATAATTAAGTATTTAATATAATAAAAGAAACACTACTAGATTTAGAACCACAATACAGGGATACTGAGTGATTTCAATACACTACTCTGACCAATAGACAAATCATCTGAAAACCACTAACTAGGTAGTTAAATGACAGCATCAATCAAATGGATCAGCAGATATCTACAGAGCATCCCATCAAAACACTACAGAATACACATATTTCTCAGTATCTTATGGAATTTTTTTCAAAATTCACCACATATTAAGACACAAATATAAAAAATTATAGAAAATTGAACTCATCTTTTGCATTCTTTCTGACTAAAACAGATTAAAGCTGGATTTAAACCACAAAAAAAGCACACAAACTCTTGAAAACTAAAAAAATATACTACTGCATGGCAATTCGGTGAAGAAAGAAATCTAGAAAGAAGTTTTTCTTAATTTTAAAATTGAATGAAAATCAAAATACAACATTTTGATCTATGGGACACAATGAAGGCAGACCTAAGAGGAAACTTGATATCACTGTGCCAGCTAGGGATTTTATTGTTATGATAAAAACACCATGATCAAAAGCAACTTGAAGAGGAAAGCATTTATTTCAACTTACAGTTCAATATCACAGTTCATACCAATCCAGATATGTAACTGAGAAGTCAGGACAGGAACTCAGGCACAGCAGGAAGCTGGAGGTGGGAACTGAAGCAGAGGACAAAGAGGAGAGCTACTTATTCGATTGCTTTTCCACGGCTAGTTCATCCAGATTTCCTATAAACCCCATCTGCCCAGAGGTGGCACTGCCCACTATGAATGGGCCCTCTACATCAACACAAATCAAGAAAAGAATCCACAGGCTTGCTTACAGTTTTATGGAGGTATTTCCTCAAGTGCGGTTTCTTCTTCTCAGATAACTCTACCTTGAGTCAAGTTGAAGAAAACAGGACAAATACTCTGGACATATATCGAAAAACTGGGAGATGGCAAATGAGTAATTCATAATACACTAAAAGGTCTCAGGAAAAAAAATACAACACTTTACAAAAAGTAGATGGAATGAGACAATCAACATTGGGCCTGAAATTAATGAAACAGAATTTTTTTTAAATTTATTTATTATTTACATTGTTCAGTAGTGTATAATTGCCTGCAGTCCAGAAGAGGGCATCAGATCTTATTATAGAGGGTTGTGAGCCACCATGTGGTTGCTGGGAACTGAACTCAGGACCTTGGAAGAGCAGTCAGTGTTCTCAACCTCCGAGAAATCCCTCCAGCCCCCATGAAACAGAATTTTTAAAAAATACAATGAATCAGTGAAACAAAGCATAGATTCTTTGGGAAGATTAACTAGATTGACAAAACTTTAACTAAATTAACAGCAACAACAAAAGAGAGTGAGAGAATTCAAATTGATCAAATTAAAGATATAAAGGAGCCATACAACAAATACTGAGGAAATACAGAGAGATTCATAAGGATATACTTTAAAAACTATATTTCACCAAACTAGAAATTCCAAAGAAAATGGATTAAAATTCCTATATATAGACCAGGCAAAGTTGAATAAAGATGAAGTAAATAATTTAAGTAGATCTGTAATCCAATGAAATAGAAGCAGTTATTTAAAAGCTCCCAATTAAAACAATCCCAGGGCCAGACTATAGAGTCCAGAATTCTACCAGACCTCCTGAGAACTGCCACCCATTGTCCTCAAACTATTCTACAAAATAAAAAGAAGGAACATTTCCAAATTCCTTTCATAAAGCTAGTTTTACCCTAATACCAAAAATCAAAGAACAACAAAAAGAACATTATAGGTTAATATCTCTGATGGACTCAGATGCAAAAATTCTCATACTTAGAACCCAAATTCAAGAGCACATCAAAAGATTATCTACATGAACAAGTTGACTTCATACTAGAGATGCAGAGAGAGCTTAACATATGGAAACCAATAATTGTAATCTATCATGAAACAGACTACAGAACAGAAACAACATGATCATCTCATTAACTGAAGAAAAGGCCTTTGACAAATCCATTATCCATTCATGATAACTGTTCTGGAGTATCTAGGGATGCAAGAGACATACTTCAACATAATAAAGACAATATACAGAAAATGTGTAGGTGATATCATTCTAAACAGAGATTTAGAAATCCAAAGATTTTCACTAAAACCAGGATGTCCATTTTCCACACTTCTGTTAAACATAGTACTTGAAGTCTCAGCTAGAAAAATAAGATGAGTAAAGGAAATAAAATATAAATAAGAAAGGGGGAAAATCAATGTATCCTTATTTCTTCACATGAAAGACTCTAGTCTCTACCAGAAGATTACTTCACCTAATCATCAAAGTAATAGGAAACAAAATCAACACGCAAAATGCTTAGTTTTCCTATACACAAAAGAGAAGAAACAATGTCATTAGCAATTATCTCAAAAATATTTTGGAATAGTTCTAACAAAGGAAGTGAAAGGCTTGCACAATTAAAACTTTAACATTGAAAAAGAAAGTTGAAAATACCATAGGATAGACAAATCTTCCACATTCATGCACTGACAGGGTTAATATCATTAAAATGCCCATCACATCAAAAGCAATTTACAAATAAATACAATTGCCATTAAAATTCCGTGCACTTCTTCATAGAAATTTTAAAAAATTAATTTTTTTTTATTTATTTATTTATTAAGGATTTCTGCCTCGTCCCCACAACCGCTTCCCATTTCCCTCCCCCTCCCCCGATCAAGTCCCCCCCCCTCATCTGCTCGAAGAGCAATCAGGGTTCCCTGACCTGTGGGAAGCCCAAGGACTGCCCACCCCTATCCAGGTCTCGTAAGGTGAGCATTCAAACTGCCTAGGCTCCCACAAAGCCAGTACGTGCAGTAGGATCCAAAACCCACTGCAATTGTTCTTGAGTTCTCAGTATTCCTCATTGTCCGCTATGTTCACTAAGACAATGGGGATGTTCTATTGGGATCTCACCAAGGCCAGCTGGCCTAGGTCTGAAAAAGCATGGGATAAATCCGGACTAGTTAAAAAATTAATTTTAAATTTTATATGGAAACACAAAAGATACTCAAAACAATAAAAGAATAACTGGAAGTATCACCATCTAAGATTTCAAATTATACTTCAGAGCTATAGTAATAAAAATAGCATGGCACTGTTATAAAAATCCACCCATTGATCAATGAAATAGAACTGAGGACCCACACCTTGTACAGCCTCCTGATTCCTTTATAAAGAGGCCAACGATAACACAATAGCAAATGGCAGCATCGTCAACAAATGGTGCTGGGCAAACTGTTTAGCCACATTTACAAGAATTAAACTAGATCCTTATCTCTCGCTCTGCATAAAAGTCTACTCCAAATCCATCATAAACCTCAACTTAAAATTTGATTCCTTGAATCTGATGGAGGAATCAATAGGGAATACATTTGAATTCATGGGCACAGAAAAAAAAGACTTTCTGACTAGGATCCCAGCAATACAATAATTACTAAATGTAACCACAAGAAGCTAATGAGCTTCTCTACAACAAAAGATACCACCACTCAAGTGGAAGGCAGCCTACAAAATGGGGAAGGGGGTATCAGTGATACATTTGACAGAGGGTTAGCATCCAAAATATACATCGAACACAAAATAACTAAGCATCAGGAAGCCAATAGGGCAAGGAGTGTTCTCAAAACATTAAATACAAATGACTGAGAAATAGTTTTCAAGGCATTCAACATCCTTAGCCATCAGGAGCAGAGGCAGGCAGATCTCTGTGAGTTCAAGACCAGCCTGGTCTACAAGAACTAGTTCCAGGACAGGCTCCAAAACCACAGAGAAACCCTGTCTTGAAAAAAAAAAGTGCTTTCATTTACCCCAAACAGAGTGGGAGGGGGAAAGTAGCATGGTTGTTATAGGAGGAGAAACGCTCTTTCACTGCTGGTGTGAGCACGAACTGGTACCTCTAGGAAATCGGTGTGAAGGTTCTCACAACATTGCTAACAGACGGCCTTAGCGTGAAATGCCATGACAAAAGCAACTTGGGGAACAAAGGGTTTGTTTGGCTCACACTTCTGTACTGCTTTTCTTCCTAAAGGGAAGTCAGGACAGGACAATAGGGAAGGAACCTGGAGGCAGGAGCTGAGGCAGATTCCATGGAGGGATGCTGATTACTGACTTGCTCCCCATGGCTTGCTCAGCCTGCTTAATTTCTTTCTTTTTTAACATAATTTTTATTGATTCTTTGAGAAATTCACATCATGCACCTTAATCCCATTCATTTCCCAGTCCCTTCATATCTGCCCTTCACCCATGTAGTACCCTCCCCAAAAGAAAATAGAAAAAGAAATAAAAATAAAATACAAAGAAAAATACTAACAAGAAACAAACAACAACCCCAAAACAAAGCAAAACAAACAAACACCCTTTTTGCTCCTCATCTTTCCCAACTCTCCATTGCCTCCATTTGTCTTAGCGGCATTGGGAGCCGCTGTGTGTCATGCAGTAGACCCTTTTGTCCAAACATCTTTCCTCGCAAATGTTCGTTGGTCAAGTTCAAGTGCTCTGGTACCATCAATACTGGACCCTCACTGACTCTTCTCTCGGATTCCTGCTGTTGCCCCGAGTCATGAAGATTCAGCTGGTCACAGAAGGGGTAGATGTTGGGGAGTGCCAACTGAAAGTCCTGGCTGAGAAGCCAATGATAATGGCATTGGGCTTTGTCTCTACTGCATGTACTGGCTTTTTGGGACCCTAGTCTATTTGGATGCACACCTTCCTAAGCCTGGATGGAGGGGGGAGGGCCTTGGACTTCCCACAGGGCAGGGTACCCTGCCCTCTCTTAGGACTGGAGGGAGAGGTGGGAGGATGAGTGGGGGAGCAAGAGGGAAGTGGGGGGAGAGAAGGAAGTGGAAATTTTGATTCTTATTATTTATAAAGTAATTTTAAAAAAAGAAAAAGACATAAGAAACATTACTGTATGGCGTATGGGTGAGGGAGAGATGCCCTCCCCCATCAATGCCTGAGGCAGGTGAGAGAAGTCTTAAGGTCAGAAGGGCAGGTGAGCTGTCCCTCCCTACCACCAAGTGCAATACTTGGAAGAGCAGGCCCTGCACCTCACCTGGGCAACACAATAGAGCCAATCCTGTTGGCGGAGGTGTGAGTGAGTCAGCCCTGAAGTTGGGAGCATGAGGGAGATGTTCCCATTACTCATCTGTCATGTGGTGGCACAGGCAGGGGAGAGATTCCCCTCAACACCCATCAATGCCTGAGGCAGGTGGGAGAGCTGGCCCTGAGGTCATTAAGAGTGGGAGATCTGGCCCTGCTCCTCATCAGCTGCAGCACTCAGGAGAGCGTCCCTACACCATGCCTGGACAGCACAGTCGAGCTGGCCCTGAAATTTTAGGTGTGGGAATCCAACCCTGAGGACCTGAAAGCAGAAGACCTGGCCATCCCTGTAAGAGGTGAACAAGCCAGGGCGATGCAGGAACCCTCACCCTGGTGATGAGGATAAGGGAGAGCTGGCAGGCCGATCAACCCTGCAACTACCCAGATCCAGAACCAGCATTATATGTTGGCCCACACCAACATTCACCCCATCCATTCTCTGCTGGAGCAAGTGAAGGGACTGGTTCTGCAGACCCAAAGCTGCAGGATTTCCATAACACAGGGCAACAGCAGGATAACCAGGAGGGGTTCCAGTGAGGACCCAGAATCAACAGTGTGGCGCAGAAACCGGAGGCCTTGCGCCAGACCAGTGACTCTCTGCAATGAACACTTGTAAGCAAAGACGTACGGACAAAAGGGTTTGCTGCGTGACTCACTGTGTCACACTACAGCTTCCGTGATGAGATTGATTTTTTTTTCTCTCAAATTTTACTTATTTGCTGGGTTGGGGGTTCAAGGGCAAAATGTGGGCATGAAGGGATGGGGAAATGAATGGGATGGAGATGCATGATGTGAAATACAAAGAATAAATAAGAAGAAAAGGAAACATTAGTGTAGAAGCTTCCACAAATAATAGACTTACACATGCATAAAAAGAATTCAAATGCAGTTAGCTTATAAGAGGACATCACAGGCCAACAACCCCAGTCCCAGGAATAGGTGACCTCATTTCGAGTATAGATCACTGAGATCTGATAGCGCACAAACATGACAAGCTATTGCAAATGATCCTGACTACTCACCAGAACTTGATGGTAAAGCCCTGCTGCTGAAGACCTCACATACTTGAGTCGTCGAACATACAAAAAGCAAGCACTGATACGGACCCAGATGTTTTATCCCTGCTGGCTCTCATAGCTCTCATAGTGCTGGAAGGTGCTATGCATGGTACCAGAGAAGAAAAGCAATCACCAATCTTACCCAGCTATGATCCCTGCCAGCCATAGTAATGACTGGCCTGGCAAGACACACCCACTGAGGTAACAGTGATAAAAAATCACGGAAGTAACCAACCATTTCTTATTGCATTTAAATCCTGCTCCATAAGATGAAATCCATACCCATACCAACTTTAGCAGGCCAAGAACATGTAGCTTAACAACCCTAAGGAACAATCTACTATTATTATTTTGATAAATGGCTGTACTACTAAATCAACTTCTAATAACTTGTTATACCATAGATTAGGTATTTCTCAATGCTCATCAAAGACACTTCTATTTGTAGTAGTAGTGATTAATACAGAGACCTACAATTTCCCAAGATGAATGGGATAAGAGACTGTGGAGGGCTCATCCCTAAATGGGACATCTATAACACACACACACACTCAAAAGGCTCAGGGGTCATTTCAGAAACGGAGATAGAAAGATTGTAAGAGGTGGTGGATGAATACAAAGAAATAGCAGTATCTTCACGTCAAAGCTGGTCAGCTGTACCTATGAATTCACTGTGGATATTACAGGTTATGACAACATGCACAAAACCAGCATAAGCTCAAACCAGATGAAACCACAGTATGGAGAGGGGAGGTGGCATAAAACACTTGCTTTCCCTCATCAAAGAGCAGCATTTGATAGCTGCTGGAAGAACAAGAGTCGCTTTTCTTAGGAGTGTATCTCCCCACCCCACTGAGTCCGTCAGTAGAAGGTCATATGCTAGAGAACACATGAGCAGCATAAGCTGTGCTTGATGTGTTCAGAAAAAAAGAGGAGCAAGTTGGCTAAGTCTGGAAGGAAGGTGGGTAGATCTGAAAGGAGATTGAGAGCGGTGAATATGATCAAAGCACACTGCAGAAAATCCTCAAAGGACTAATAAAAACAACCCTAAGAGAGAAACTACTTTGGCTCAGAGAATTATATTAACTTCAGAGATTTGCATTGGTGGTCTCTTGGTTCTATTGTTTTGGGCCTCGCAGCAGCATAGGACATCTTGGCAGGAGTGCATGTGGAAGGTACCTCAGGGGACCAGGAAGCAAAACATGAAGTCAGATGGCAGATCCCCTTGAAGACCATTACTTTCTCCCAAGCTCTATCATTTCTACCACCTTACAATGGTGCCAGAGGATGGAGACTGACCTTTGGAGGATCCTTCAGATCCAAACCTTAGCAGGGATCTTCCTCAGGCTCTAAGAGGAGCTATCAACCCAAGCCCGTCTAGGACCCATGGTGGCTTGTGCTCTACTCTTTGTCTGACTATCTTATCTTAAAATCTACTGTACCTGTACAGGGAATGAGAATGAAATGTGGTAATGTAACATAGGTGGTAAGTTCCAAGACCCCAATCGATGGCAGAAACCATACGTAGTATATAGAACCGAACCCTGTGTCATTGAATGATAGGGACATATTCTGAGAAATTCATCATGGTAATCTGCACTGTCATGTGAACATCACAGATACTGAGCACAAATTAAGATGGCTATGATGGACCGTGAGATGCCTTGTGCAAACCTAATGACCTGAGCTTGATTCTCAGGACCAACATTAAGGCAGTCATAGAAAACCAACTCTACGAAGTTGTTTTCTGACCTCCCCCATGTGCTATGCACACTAGAGCATGCACACAAGCACATATACATGCAACACATAATAACAATAATAATCTTAAGAAATTGCTCTGACAACACTAGATGAATATTTTATATGTTGGATAGTAATCGACTGAAATGTCATTGAGGTGGAGCACAGCTATATTAGTCTTTTCCTATACAAACATCCCCATGATGTTTAATTGCAAATTAAGCATAGTAGATTAAATAATAACAATGACAAAGGAAAATGTCAAGCCATGGGTGAGCGTGCGCCCATAGAGTCCAGCTTCTCAAGAGGCTGAGGAAGATCTTTGGAGCCCTCAAGTTTGAAGTCAGCAGAGGCTACACAGACTACATTTAGCAAAAATTATTACTACAGTAATATGTTACAATAAAGATTGTACTGAATTTCAAAACATCTTATTGTATCTGACTCATGCATCTTCTTAATCTTGGAAAGTAAAGCCAATGGTAGATTAGGAGGATTACTATAATACTTTATTCTGGTAAACCAATAATTTAAACTATTACACATTCTCAATTATTGCCATAACTTCTAATATGGCTTAACTTTTCCCTTTCTTCTCCTTTTGAATAATAACCAAAATCCTCAGCATGTTTTTCCAGACACTCTGGGCCTTTCCACTAATTTGGTAAAGCCCCTCCCTGTCACTTCCACCAAGAAGCTTCTTGCTTACTCCTACTCCTGAGTCTTCCTGCTGTCTTGGACCCTAACTCTACAGGGGTGACTTGCTGTCTTCTCCATCTTTTTCCTCGGAGTCACCACCAGACTGACAGCTCACCTGCCCTGTTGTTCTTCTCTTAAATTCCAATAAAATTGTTCCTAAGCTTTCTTTTGAGTGTATTTCTAAGTTCTTTTATTTATGAGAATGAGGTTCTCCGTGAGCCTAAATAGAGAACCCTTCATTTTCCCAGTAACATAAGTATACTTTGAGACACAGGAACAATGACAAAATGACTTAATGACATGTGTCTTAGAAGATATACCCATCATTAGGCAATGTATAACTGAATCAAATTAAGTGTAGTAGCTAGTGTATGATAAACATTCGATAACTGTTGACTGTTTCTGTTTGTGTGAATGTGATGCTACCCACAAACCCAGTGAGTCAGATCCCACTATTGTCATCAACAATGATAACAAGGTGGCATTTTCTTCCTCATAGCCTAATGTCTCATCCACAAGTTCAACAGGACACTTTTTGAAGCAACTTGTCTAGCCTGCATCTTCCTAATCCAATCGTGTACAGCTATCATAAACTCCAATGCATACAGCTAACATAAATCACGGCTGATGAAAAGAATTTGTGTTAAATGCTAATTGAGCTAACAACCATATGTGTGCCCGTGTATGTGTTCTCATGTGCCCACGCCTGAGAAACGCTCAGGAGGCAGCTGGAATGGGTGTGACATCTAGAACAGGGAAGAACTAAACAAGGAGGTGTCAGAGCTAGCAGTGTCACAGAAAATCGACGAGGTGACGACACCCATTGGTTTCATGGTGAAGATCCTTGGAAGAAAATGAGCTGAATTTGCAGCCAGGATTTGGGAGTATTATATTTATTTTTCCCAGTTCCAAACACAATAGATCGCTTCCCCGAACTGCTATGTATTGCTGCAAGTACAAGAAACACAGTATGTTCTGGTTTTATGGTAATTGATGCTCTTGTTAAGAAAATGCAGACCTCCAGTTGCTGAAGCAATTGTTCAGTTAAGCTGTCCCAGGGTCTCCCATCTGGGCGGCTCAGCTGTGTCGGCATGGCAGCATCTCTTGCGCTCGCGGTAGGGGCTTGTCTTTGCTGCCAGGACAATTGCCTCCCACGCTGTGGCTGAAGATTGCATGTCACCGTTGAAAGGGGGAAAATGATTTGGGGCTCATTTATTTCTGCAAAATAGGATTCTCTGCAGTGAATTACAAATCCACCACTTAATAGAGATTGGGATATAATTAAGTTTGTAATAAGTGCATCTGCATATGTGATAAAAAGCTAAGCAGCTGCTTTCAAGTCAGGGTTCGAGTAAGCTGAAAGGCATTTGACAATGCAGAGAAACGTGTGCATGCAAAGGAAGGTTTATGCCGGCACTCCCAGCCAACTGGATGCTTGATTGACAGGTCTCTCGATTAGTAGGAATCTGTGGTGCACAAGTGGACACAGCTCTCCTGACTGCGAGGTGATAGGCAGCTAAAGAACTTGGCTACACTCTTCTCAGACATGAAACCTACAAAGCTTGAAGATCTCAGGCCCAGAACACAGATCTTACCCAAACCCTAGCAGGGGTAAGGGGAACAGAATGCAGTATCCATGAAGATATCTTTAAGTAATACACAGCTCTAAGTGTGACATGACCTAGGTATTAACTCCAATCTTTCATGCTAATGATGTCAGGAAAACTTGAATGAAATATAGAGAAACTTATCTCTGAGCAGTTTCCTATATCCTGAGTCTTATTTTTAAATTTTTAATTACTTTATTAATTTAGTATATCTATATGTGTGTGTGCATGTGTGCATCTGTGTCTGTGTGTAAGAATATCTGCACATGTGGGCATGTGGGCACTACGGACTTAAGGATGAAGTATATGTTTTAGGCCTGTGCACAAGCACCTCTAACCACTGAGCCATCAGTCCAGCCACGGGATGCTTTGTTCTCCATTCATTAGGTGAACATATCACAGTCCTAAACTCTTGTTTTTGTTTTAGATCTCAAGTAGCCCAGGCTACACATGACCCTGAACTTATAATCCTCCTGCCTCCACTCCCAAGTGCTGAGATTTCAGGTATATATCAGCACACACAGTTTATCTAGTGCAGGGGACTGAACCCAGAGCTTTGGGCATTCTAGGCAAGCACTGAACTCCATCCTGAGTCTCCTTTCTGATTCTGTCTCTTTTCTTCAGATGCTGCATGGCAGTGCTAGTTCTGTGCTTCAAGGAACTAACTGTCCACCAAGCAAGTGGAGCCAGGCTCTACTTTCGCCAACACAGAAGATCCTCCCCATATGCAAGAGCAAGGGGTGCCAATAGGATGTCTTCCTTTGGGAATTTTGTTAAATTATCTGTTGTTTGTTATGTCCCAACTGCAAAAATTATCTCCAGAGAAGTGTTGGGTGGTATTGTTGCCCCAGGATATGAAGAAGCTGCCTTGAAAACACATTCTAAAAAGAAAAAAAAAATGGATGAACCAGTCCTACAAATAACCCCAGCAGCACAGACACTGAGAGCAACAACAACAATAATAATAATAATTAATAATAATAATAAACAAGACCTTCTGAAACTGAGAAGCTTCTGAAGAACAGAGGACATGATCAACAAGACAAAATAACAGCCTACAGAGTAGAAAAAAGCTTCATCAACCCCACATAGAACAGAGGGTTGATCTCCAAAATATACAAGAGCTCAAGAAATTGGTCATCAAAAAAACAAATAATCCAATTTGAAAAAACAAAAAAAAAATGATACACACCTAAACAGAGAATTCTCAACAGAGGAATTACAAATGACAGAAAGACACTTAAGGTCATGCTCACCTTCCTTAGCCATCAGGGAAATGAAAATCAAAACAACTCTGAGATACCATCTTACACCTGTAAGAATGGCCAAGATCAAAAACACTGATGACAGCTTATGCTGAAGAGGATGTGGGGTAAAGGGAAGGCTCCTGCATTGCTGGTGGAGTGCAAACTGGTACAACCACTTTGGAAATCAGTATGGCGGTTTCTCAGAAAATTAAGAGTTAATCTACCTCAAGACCCAGCAATACCACTCTTGGGCATATACCAAAAGATGCTCAATTGTACCACAAGGACATTTGCTTGACTGTGTCTATAGCAGCATTCATAATAGCCAGAACCTAGAAACAATCTAGATGATCCTCAACCAAAGAATGGATAAGGAATTATATTTTACTCAGCAGTAAAAAATAATGATACATGAAATTTGCAGGCAAATGGATGGAACTAGAAAAAAACATATTGAGGGTTGCAACCCAGACCCAGAAGAGAAATATAATGTGTACTCACTCATAAGCAGATATTAGACATAAAGCAAAAGATAACCAGCCTACAATTCACAATCCCAGAGAACCTAGACAACAAAGAAGACCCTAGGAGAGAGATACATGGAACCACCTAGGAAAAAGACAAGATCTCCTGAGTAAATTGGGAGCTTGGGGGGTAGGGAGGAGGGTAGACGGGAAGAGGAGAAGAAGGAAGGGAAGTGGGGAAAATGTATAATTCAACGAAAACAATAAAAATAGAATAAAGGTCTGCCAGAATCTGCTCTCAGAGACCTCCTGTAGCCACTACCGCTGTCAAGTCCAATCAGTCTAACTCCATGTGCAATATCAAGGATGGTCAGGTTGTTGGTATTGGGCAGCAGTCACAGATACACTGTACACTATACAAGCCTTGCAGGAGGTAAAGCAAACTCTTAGTGACTTTGGTACCATCCATGAGTGCTTTTCATGAAGTTTAAAACTGGGTCAAAGAGAATGGAGATCTCCAATGCCATTGATCAATGTGACCAGCGTCGTCATGCCCTGGTGAAGTGGAGAGCTCTTTTCAAGGAAGCTTGTGAGTTGCTCTTTGAGCAGAGGAGAAGGAGTGAGTCACCAAGCTGAGAGACATTTCTACCAGCTCCAATGCCTTCTTTCCTTTTAGGAACCATGCAGCCAAAGCTAAGAGAAGCGGTGTGGCCTCCGTTGTCACTCCATGTGGCTGTGCTCCTGCAAAGGCTATGACGAGGCACAGCATGCACTGCGGTTGTCCTGGCTCACATGGATCTTTGATTCTCTCACCACGGATTGCAGTCTACATCATTTCCTGTTTGCTTATGTGCAGTGGATAATCACGTGTGAGATTTTGAAAGTATCTTTTAAAAAATGAATCCTAATAATGGCATCTTAATAATTGGGTCTATGTCCTAAGAGAGACATACATGAATCTAATCTACATAGAAAGTAGAAAAGGAGCTCTAGCTGCCATCTTGCGTCCCCGCGTGTGTGCGCCTTATCTCAGCTGGTCCGCCCGAGACCCCCTGAGCGCGAACCCTAATCCCCCGCGCGGCTCCATTTCCACTCCGACAAGATGAAAGAAACGATCATGAACCAGGAAAAACTGGCCAAGCTGCAGGCACAAGTGCGCATTGGTGGGAAAGGAACTGCTCGCAGAAAGAAGAAGGTGGTTCACAGAACAGCCACAGCAGATGATAAAAAGCTGCAGTTCTCCTTAAAGAAGTTAGGGGTGAACAATATCTCTGGTATTGAAGAGGTGAACATGTTTACAAACCAAGGAACAGTGATCCATTTTAACAACCCTAAAGTTCAGGCGTCTCTGGCAGCAAACACCTTCACCATTACAGGCCACGCCGAGACAAAGCAACTGACAGAAATGCTTCCCAGCATTCTAATCCAGCTTGGGGCAGACAGTCTGACTAGTTTAAGGAGACTGGCTGAAGCTCTGCCCAAACAATCTGTGGATGGAAAAGCACCCCTTGCTACTGGAGAGGATGATGATGATGAAGTCCCAGACCTGGTGGAGAATTTTGATGAGGCTTCTAAGAACGAGGCAAACTGAACAGAGGGGACATCTGAAGAAGTGACTCTTGCAGAAGTCACAGGAGCTGCTATTTTATATCATGGCTGCTTTTTAAAGGTCTTTTGTTTATGGATCTGATCAAATCTAGATCGCTAATATTTTTAAGCCCAAGCCCCTTGGACACTGCAGCTCTTTTCAGTTTTTGCTTAAACACAATTCATTCTTTGCAACAAATTAAGCTGAAGAAGCCTGGGAATAAAGTTTGGAAAAGGGTTAATAAAATTCTTTGCCTAGAAAAAAAAAAGAAAGTAGAAAAGGATAAGATCTCCTGAGTAAATTGGGAGCATGGGGACCATGGGAGAAGGCGGAAGGGAAGGGGAGAAGAAAGGAGGGGAGCAGAGAAAAATATATAGCTCAAAAAATCAATAAAAAAGCATAATAAAAAAAGCCTAGAATAATTAGGGTGGAAAATAAAAGAGCCTCTGCATTTAGAAAAATATAATTGGGTCTATAGTTTTAGTTTTTTTTAAAAAAAAAAAAGGAGTCTACCACCATCATGGCAGAACTATATGGTAGCCTCTGAGAGCTTATATCTTGAACCATAAACAGGAAACAGAAAGAGAGCCCTGGGATGTGATGTATGGGTTTTTCCTATGTTTTTATTTAAAAACTTACTTTTCATTTTACATACCAACACCAGTTTCCCCTCCCTTCCCTTTTCCCGCCCCCTGACCTTCACTTCTTCCCATCCCTTATCCACTCCTCAGAGGGGGTAGGGTCTTCTTTAGGGAGTCAACAAGGTCTGGGATAGCAACTTGAGGCAGGACCAAGTCTCTCCCCCACCATATCAAGGCTGAGCAAGGTATCCCACCATAAGGAATGGGCTCAAAAAGCTTGTTCATGTACCTAGGATAGGTCCTAGTGCAACTGCCAGGGCCCCCACAACAAATCAATCCACATAATATCACCCATATTAAGAGGGTCTAGTTCAGTTCCACACAGGTTCCCCAACTGTCAGTCCATAGTCCATGAGCTCCCACTAGCTTAGGTCAGCTGTCTCTGTGGTTTTCCCATCATGATCTTGAATCCCCCCCCCCATCATATGATCCTTCCTCCTTCTCCTCAGCTGAACTCCAGGAGCTCAGCCCAGTGCTTGGCTATGGATCACTGCATCTGCCTCCATCAATTACTGAATGTAGGATCTATGATGACAATTGAGGTAGTCATTAATCTTAATAAAAGGAAAAGCCCTTTCAGGCATCCTCTCCACTATAGATAAGAGTCTTAGCTGGGATCATCCTCATGGATTCCTGAAAATTTCTCTAACACCAGGTTTCTCCCTAACCCCATAATGGCTTCTTCTATCAAGATATCTTTTTCATTGCTCTCCCCCTCTATCCCTCCCACAACTTGGTCTTCTTGATTCCTCATGTTCTTATCCCCTCATTGATGTAGGTGGGTCATCTGTCTATCTGTTGCTTTCGTTGGTTAATTAATAAAGAAACTGCTTGGCCTTTGATAGGACAACAGCTTAGATAGGCAGAGTAGACAGGACAGAATGCTGGGAGAGAGAAGCAGATTCAGGCAGATGATATAGCTCTCCTCTCCAAGATGGACGCAGGTTAAGATCCTTCCTGGTAAGCCACCACCTCGTGGTGCTACACAGATTATTAGAAATGGGTTAATCAAGATATGAGAATTAGCCAGTAAGAGGATAGAGCTAATGGGCCAAGCAGTGTTGAAAAGAATACAGTTTCCGTGTAATTATTTTGGGTAAAGCTAGCCGGTGTGGGAGCTGGGTGGGATGAAAAACAGGCCTGCCCGCAGCTCATACTACACCTCATCTCCTCCCTTCTGCCCCCTTCCCATTTACCCAAGAAATCTTAACTATTTTCCTACCTGGAGCCCTCTATGTGTGTCCCTCTTAGGGCCCTCCTTTTTACCTAGCTTCTCTGGGATTATGAATTTGAGCTTGGTTATGCTTTGCTTTACATCTAAGACCCACTTATGAGTGAATGCAAACCATGTTTGTCTTTCTGGACCTGGGTTACCTCACTCAGGATGTTTTTTCTAGTTTCACCCATGAGCCTACAAATTTCATGATGTCATTATTTTTTACCACTGAATTGTACTCTATTGTGTAAATGTACCACATTTTCTTTAGCCATTCTTTGGTTGATGGGTATCTAGGTTGATTCCATATTGATTCCAGGTTCTAGCTATTACAAATAATGCTGCTATAAACATAGTCAAGTAAATGTTCTTGTAGTATAATTGTGTATCCTTTGGGTATATGCCCAAGAGTGGTATTGCTGGGTATTGAAGTAGATTGATTCATAATTTTCTGGGAAACAGCCATACTGATTTCCAAAGCAACTGTACAAGTTTGCACTCCCACCAGCAATGGAGAAGTAGTCCCCCTACTCCACATCCTCTCCAACATGAGCTGTCATCAATGTTTTTGATCTTGGCCACTCTGATTGGTGTAAGATGGTATCTCAGAGTCATTTTTATTTGCATTTCCTTGATGGCTAAGGATGTTAAGCAATTCCTTAAATGTATTTTTGCCATTTGAGTTTCTTCTGTTGAGAATTCTATTTAGATCCATACCCCATTTATTAATTTAACTATTTGGTATTTTCAGGTCCATTTTCTTGATATATATATATATATATATATATATATATATATATATATATATATTCAGCTTTCTGTCAGATGTGGGGTTGGCAGAAATCTTTTCCCATTCTGTAGGCTGACGTTCTGTCTTATTGGCCATATCCTTTGACTTACAGAAGCTTCTTGGTTTCATGAGGCCCCATTTATTGATTGTTGTTCTCAGAATCTGTGCTACTGATGTTATATTTAGGAAGTGATCTTCTGTGCCAATGTATTCTAGGCTACTCCCCACTTTCTCTTCTATTAGGTTCAGTGTAACTGGATTTATGCTGAGGTCTGAGGTCTTTGATTCACTTGGACTTGAGTTTTGTGCATGGTAATAGATACGGATCTATTTGCATTCTTCTATATGCTGACATCCAGTTATGCCAATGGTACATGGTTTTTAAACTTCAGGTCTTTCCCAAGTGACATACTTACTCCACAAAGTCTGCAAAACAGTGCCACCAACTAGGGGCCAAGATTATGGAGCATCTCATTCAAACAACACAATGTGTATCCTTGAATAGTTGAAAATGAGCAAAAATAAATCCTAGGATATTTAAATAACAGATCTCTATGCAACTGACAAAAAGAATGAGGTGGTTCTGCATATATCAATATAGACTCATCTTTAAATCAATCAGAATAACCCAAATTGTTCTCCAGTAACAAACAGTTCCATCCAACATTAGCTCATCAATAAAACTTTATTTTATAAGTGTGCAAGTATTCATGGAACAGAATACACCCTGCATCATATCATCCTCATTCAGGGGCCTGGGCTCAATCATGGCTTCAAAACCAGCACAACGAAAAAAAGGAACCGAAACTTTAGTGAAGGTGCTTAAATCCTTCAACCCAGAAATGGCACCGGCTATTTCTTAACACATTTCGCTAGTTGAAGAAACTCATATGGGCACAGATCTACATAGGGTTAGAAGTCCTATTGCCCTAGCGAAAAGGAAATGTAGAGGTGTTAGTGGGACTTAATAATGATTAATATCATCTCTAAGGATTCTATGAAGTCAGCCGAAAGAGCATAGCTTGGTCTTTTTTTTTTAATTTTTTTTTTTTATTGAGAAAAGAAGAAAAAAAACATAAACAAAAATCAAGTTTCCACCTCCTCCAAGCCTCCCATTTCCCTCCCCCTCCCCCAACCCTTCTCCCCCTCCTCCCACCCTTCTTTCCCTCCCCCCACTTATCTCCCCCTCACTCTCCAGTCCACAGAGCAGTCCGGGTTCCCTGCCCTGTGGTAAGTCCTAGGTCCTCCCCCCTCCGTCCATATCTAGGAAGGTGAACATCCAAACTGGCTAGGCTCCCACAAAGCCAGCACATTAAGTAGGATCAAAACCCCGTGCCATTGTCCTTGGCATCTCATCAGCCCTCATTGTTCGCCATGTTCAGAGAGTCCGGTTTTATCCCATGCTTTTTCAGTCACAGTCCAGCTGGCCTTGGTGAGTTCCCAGTAGATCAGCTCCACTGTCTCAGTGGGTGGGTGCACGCCTCGTGGTCCCGACTTCTTTGCTCATGTTCTCCCTCCTTCTGCTCCTCATTGGGACCTTGGGAGTTCAGTCCAGTGCTCCTGTGTGGGTCTCTGTCTCTATCTCTATCCATCACCAGATGAAGGTTCTATGATGATATGCAAGATATTCGTCAGTATTGCTCTAGGATAGGGTCATTTCAGGTTCCCAATCCTCAGCTGCCCAAGGAACTAACTGGGAACCTCATCTTGGGCACTTGGGAGCCCCTCTAGGGTCAAGTCTCTTGCCCACCCTAAAGTGGCTCCCTTACCTAAGAATTGTGGTTCCGTGCTCTCCTATCCACCTTTCCTTTATCCCAATTCTCCTGTTTCCCCAAGTCCCCCCTCCTTCCCTTCTACCTTTTCTCTCCCCATCTCCCCTTACCCCCATCCCACCCCACCCCCAAGATCCCAATTTTCTCCCCGGCAATTTGGTCTACTTCCCTTAGCCAAGAGGATAACTATATGTTTTTCCTTGGGTTCACCTTCTTCCTTAGCTTCTTTAGGTTCACCTATTGTAGACTCCGTGGCCCTTATTTATGGCTAGAAACCAATTATGAGCGAGTACATCCCATGTTCATCTTTTTGGGTCTGGGACACCTCACTCAGGATAGTGTTTTCTATTTCCATCCATTTGCATGCAAAATTTGAGAAGTCATTGTTTTTTACCGCAGCGTAGTACTCTAGCGTGTATATATTCCATACTTTCTTCATCCATTCTTCCATTGAAGGGCATCTAGGTTGTTTCCAGGTTCTGGCTATTACAAATAGTACTGCTATGAACATAGTTGAACAAATGCTTTTGTCATATGATAGAGCATCTCTTGGGTATATTCCCAGGAGTGGTATTGCTGGGTCCAAGGGTAAGTTGATCCCGAATTTCCTGAGAAACCGAAACACTGACTTCCACAGTGGTTGCACAAGATTGCATTCCCACCAGCAATGGATGAGGGTAACCCTTCCTCCACAGCCTCTCCAGCAAAGGTTATCCTTGGTATTTTTGACTTTAGCCATTCTGACAGGTGTAAGATGATATCTCAAAGTTGTTTTGATTTGCATTTCCCTGATTGCTAAGGAAGTTGAGCACGACTTTAAGTCTCTTTTGGCCATTTGAACTTCTGTTGAGAATTCTCTGTTCAGATCAGTGCCCCATTTTTTAATTGGGTTAATTAGCATTTTAAAGTCTAGTTTCTTGAGTTCTTTATATATTTTGGAGATCAGACCTTTGTCTGTTGCGGGGTTGGTGAAGATCTTCTCCCAGTCAGTAGGTTGCCTTTGTGTCTTAGTGACAATGTCCTTTGCTTTACAGAAGCTTCTCAGTTTCAGTAGGTCCCATTTATTCAATGTTGCCCTTAATGTCTGTGCTGCTGGGGTTATACATAGGAAGCGATCTCCTGTGCCCATCTGTTGTAGGGTATTTCCCACTTTGTATTTTATCAGGTTCAGTGTGTTCGGGCTGATATTGAGGTCTTTAATCCATTTGGACTTGAGTTTTGTGCACAGTGATAGATATGGGTCTATTTTCATTCTTCTACAGGATGACATCCAGTTGTGCCAGCACCATTTGTTGAAGATGCTTTCTTTCTTCCATTGCATACTTTTAGCTCCTTTATCAAAAATGAGGTGTTCATAGGTTTGTGGGATAAAATCCGGGTCTTCTATATGATTCCATTGGTCGACTTCTCTGTTTTTATGCCAGTACCACACTGTTTTCATTACTGTAGCTCTGTAATAGAGTTTGAAGTCAGGGATGGTAATGCCTCCAGAAGATCCTTTATTGTATAGGATTGTTTTGGCTATCCTGGGTTTTTTGTTTTTCCATATAAAGTTGATTATTGTCCTCTCCAGATCTGTGAAGAATTTTGATGGGATCTTGATGGGGATTGCATTGAATCTATACATTGCCTTTGGTAGAATTGCCATTTTTACTATGTTGATCCTCCCAATCCAAGAGCAAGGGAGGTCCATCCATTTTTTGGTATCTTCTTCAATTTCTTTCTTCAATACCTTAAAGTTCTTGTCAAATAGATCTTTCACTTCCTTGGTTAGATTTACCCCAAGATATTTTATGCTGTTTGTGGCTATTGTGAATGGTGAAGCTTCTCTGATTTCCCTCTCTGCTTACATATCCTTTGTGTATAAGAAGGTGACTGATTTTTTGGAGTTGATCTTGTATCCTGCCACATTACTAAAGGTGTTTATCAGCTGTAAAAGTTCTTTGGTGGAGTTTTGGGTGTCGCTTATGTACACTATCATATCATCTGCAAATAACGAAAGTTTAACTTCTTCCTTTCCAATTCGAATCCCCTTGATCCCATTATGTTGTCTTATTGCTATTGCTAGAACTTCAAGCACTATATTGAAGAGGTATGGAGAGAGTGGACAGCCTTGTCGTTTTCCTGAGTTAAGTGGGATGGCTTTGAGTTTCTCTCCGTTTAATTTGATGTTAGCTGTCGGCTTTTATTATATTTAGGTATGACCCTTGTATCCCTAATCTCTCCAAGACTTTTAACATAAATGGATGTTGAATTTTGTCAAATGCTTTTTCAGCATCTAATGAAATGATCATATGGTTTTTTTCTTTCAGTTTATTTATATGCTGGATTACATTGATAGATTTTCGTATGTTGAACCAGCCCTGCATCTCAGGAATGTAGCCTACTTGATCATAATGGATAATTTTTCGGATGTGTTCTTGGATTCGATTTGCCAGTATTTTGTTGAGGATTTTTGCGTCGATATTCATGAGTGAGATTGGCCTGTAGCTCTCTTTCCTGGTTGAGTCTTTGAGTGGTTTTGGTATCAGAGTAATTGTGGCTTCATAAAAGGAATTTGTAATGACCCTTCTGTTTCTATATTGTGGAATACATTAAGGAGTATAGGTATTAGGTCTTCTTGGAAGTTCTGGTAGAATTCTGCATTGAAACCATCTGGTCCTGGGCTTTTTTTTGGTAGGGAGGTTTTTGATAACAGCTTCTAATTCTTCGCGACTGACAGGTCTGTTTAGATTGTTCACCTGGTCCTGGTTTAGTTTTGGTAAATGGTATTTATCTAAAAACGTGTCCATTTCTCTTACATTTTCCAGTTTTGTGGCATACAGGCTTTTGTAGTAAGATCTAATGACTCTCTGAATTTCCTCTGTGTCTGTGGTTATGTTCCCCCTTTTCATTTCTGATCTTATTAATTTGCGTGTTCTCTCTCTGCCGTTTGATTAATTTGGATAGGGGTTTATCAATCTTTTTGATTTTCTCCAGGAACCAGCTTTTTGTTTCATTGATTCTTTGGATAGCTTGGTCTTCATAATAAAAACATATTACAGGACTGGGGATATGGCCCTGTAGTTGAGAACATTTGTTGATCTTTCAGAGGACCTAGATTTGGTTCCCAGCATGCACACTGAGCAGATCACTCCAGAACCAAGGAACCCAACGTCCTCTTTTGGCATTTACAGACACCTGTGCAAATTCACACAAACAACAAGTCAATTATGAAAATGTGTATATTTCATATATTTTGCATTCTTGATGTACACTGAATAGCTCTAGAAGAATGGATTAGTGATAATTCCAAATAGGCTTAGAGAAGATTAAAGAGTTATTTTTCATTGTCATAGACATTTTTTAATATATGCATATAATCATTTCAAATATATTGAAATCAAAAATAAAAGGTATATATTTTTTTCAAAAAGGACATATCAGAAAATACAATACAAAGACTGTCTTAATTTGCCTCTTCTTGAATGAAATTCTATAAGGGTTCCCTACAAGGAATGTATATTAGCCTGAAAGATTCTTTTTCTATCTCCTTATTTTATAAAAGTTTACTATGGCTTCTGACATTTCCAATTAGGAGACAGTTTTAAACTCAGAGACAAAGAAAATTGCTTTGACCATTGACTATGAAAAAGACAACTAGGTCACCACATAACCAATATGCTCACTCTCAACCCAAATAGAGAAAGGCTTAGGTTTAAATGACAGACAGATAATTTGCACATGATCAAATTCGTGTATTATCAAAGAAACCCCAGCCACTTTCAGAAAAGCAGTGGAGACTACGTCATGGGTTCAGGGATGTTCTTTCCTTATATAAACTGCACGTCTAGTAAATTTCCCCAGACCAGGATCATTTTTAATGTAAATGTCATCTTGTTACAGAACGCCTTGTCCTTTCAATGTTCCTTTAGTCACTAATTAGCCATGTCACATTAATAGTAATTTCTAGGCTCTCTATCTTTCCATAGTTACTGATAGTCTTGATGGGGTGGAACGGAAGCCAGAGAAGCCTCACTTCCATTCCAGGAAGACAAGAGCTCACAACTGAAATGACCACAGCCTTGAACTGTACTTCTAGAAGAATGAGACAGTGTCTCTCACAGGTGGAATTCACCTCTCCCTCCTGACAAGAGTTGGCACAGAGCTTGTGTGTGTACGTGTGTGTGTGTGCATGTGTGTGCGTGGGTGGGTGTGTGCATGTGTATGTGTGTGTGTGTACGTACATACGTGTGTGTGAGACAGAGAGAGACAGAGAGACATAGAGAGAAACAGACAGGCAGGAAGGAATGGAGGCAAGCAGGCAAGAAGACAGGCAGGCAGACACAGATACACAGAGAGACACAGTGGCAGAGAGACAGAGACCAACTGACCACAGTAGGTTTATCAGAGGACAACTTCATGTGTTCATCTTGACCCTCTAGTTTTTTGTGCCAGGGTCCAGAAAGTTCACTTCAATGTACAACAGGCTAGCTGCCCTGTCAACTTCTGGGGCTTCTCCTGTCTTGACCTCCCATCTCTGTAGGAGTGCTGGGGTCACAGACATGTGCTACTGTGTGTTCTTGGGTTCTAGAGATCCAAACCCTTTATCTACTGAGCTGCCATTGAGCCCAAAGTATTGTCAATGCAACCTCAAGTCATGGTTTCCTCTTTTCCCAAGACTTGGGTTCCATTAAAGTCTGAACAATACCAGCACAGTGCTGTTTACTTTGGAAGCTTCACTGTATCTTTCAATGGAAATCTTAATTCTTATGACTAATATTAGAAAGTATGGAAAAGTTTCTGCTCTCCGATAAACCTCTCCACTGATGCAATAATCCGAATCAGACCAAATCAAACCGAATTAGAAAAAGGCCAAGTTTAATGGATGCCAGCACTCCCAGATGGCTTTCCAGGACCCCAGAGAAGAGCTGGGGAGGGAAGGCTGGAAAACCACGTGTTTGTTCTCTGGGGTGCTGTTTAAATACCCTGTGGGAGTGATCTTGAGCATCTCGGGTCGGGGGGAGTCATCTTTTGGTGGGCTTTCTCGGAGGTGGAGTCTGAACTGAGGTAACTCCCAGGGAAGGTAGCCGGGGATGGAACTTCTACCTGTATATTCCAGACTCTTTGGACATATGGACGCCAGGGGCTGTGGTGTGGCCTTATCCCCAACAAATATGCGTAGTAAAGATATCTGGGCTTATCATAAAAATTCCATACTACAGAGAGATTTTTATCTGATTTGAATGTTAGGTGGTGAAGCCAGTCACTGGTACTGCTGACCTCTGGGACACAGGCACATACTGCACACCCACTCAACTAAAGGGAGAGGAGTGATTGAAGGGACATAAACTGCTGTTCCCCAGGCATGAGTCACTCAGCAAGCAGCTCACCAGGGACCCATGGCACCTCTCAAGAGGTACCTCAGAAAGTGAAATCAGCCAGTCCTGCAGAGACAAACGCTGCACAGCCTCACCTGTCAGCAGATGATGGACAAGTTGATCACATAAAAGTAGAGAGTGGAATGGTGTGATTGTTCCCAAGGCTGGTGTCAGGCCGAGATGGGAGGGGGAAAGAGACATGCTGGTCAACAAGTGCAAACTTAGGAGGGACAGGCTGAAGTATTCCATTGCACAGCAGACTGAGTTCAGTCAGTAAAAGTTTAAATACTTATTTTTAACTCATAATATTTATATATTTTCTTTATTATATTTTTACTAAACGATTTTAAATTTAGATATATTTGATTACATTCTTCCCCTCCCCCACATTCTTCCAGGTCTGCTACCCACCCAACTTGAAGTTCTTTCACAAAAAACAAACAAAACCCCATTACAATAACCACCCAATACAATAACAACCCCCTAAAAATAAAAAAAAAAACCTCAAAAGAAAAACAAACAACAAAAATACCCACTAAACTATAACCAAATAAAAGCACATAAAAATGGTGGAGTCCATTATATGTTGGCCAACTACTCCTGAACATGAGGCCTGCCTTGGAATGGCTGATATACCCAGTGTCACTCTGTTGAAGAAAAGGGATGTTCCATCTCCCAGCAGTAGGACAGTTCAGTTGTTAACCTTTACCCTAGAGGCTAGATTGTCAGTCATCATTTTTAAAATATAACAAAAATAAAATATAACAAGATAAAACAAAAACTATCACATAAAAACTGGACAAGACAAGCCAACAGAAGGAAAAGAGCACAAGAGAAAGCACAAAAGTCAGGGACCCACTTGCTCACATATTCAAGAATCCCATACAAATGCTAAGCTGGAAGCCACAATATATACTCAGAGGACCTGGCGCAGACCCAGGCAGGCCCTGCATGCAACTTCCGTCTCTGTGAGTTCATATGAGCTTTGATCAGATTGATTTAGTGGGCCTTGTTTTCTCTGTGTCCTCCATCTCCTCCTGCTCTTATACTCTTCCTGCTTCCTCTTCCTCAGTGTTCCTTGAGCTCCCCTGAGGGGAAGGAGTTGATGGAGACATCCCATTTAGGGCTGAGTGTTCCAGGATCTTTATCATTCTCTGTGGGCCTCTGTATTTGTTCCCATCTGCACAGGAGGAAGATTTTCTGAAGACTGCCAGGCCTCCTTATTCCCCAGGGAAAGGTGAGTGTGCTATCTGCCTGTTCTGCAGCTCCACAATGCAGGACAATCCAGCCTTACAACACAGGACAATCAGATACAATTTAATTTGGGCTTGCTTACAGTTTCAGAGGTTTAGTCCATTATCATCAGGGTGGGGAGAATAAAGGCATGCAGGCAGACATGGTACTAGAGAAGAAGCTGAGAGATCTACATCAGGATCCACAGGCAGTAAAACAGAGAGAGGTGGGGGAGAAAGTGACTCGGGGCCTGGCTTGGACCCTAAAAACCTCAAAGCCTACCCCCAGTGACATACTTCCTCTAAGAAGACCACACCTACTTCAACAAGGCCACACCTCCTAATCTTTTCAAATAGTACCACTCTATGAGCCTGCAGTGGCCACTCTCCTTCAAACACCACACACTGTGATCAAAATCAATCTGGGACTAAAGGGTTTATTTTATTTAACAGCTTATAGGCCATCCCTGAGGAAAGTCAAGGCAGGAACTGAAATGAACGTTATGGGGGACCGCTGCTTACTAGCTTCCTCAAGGCTTGCTCAGCATGCTTTCTTATATACTCCAGGCCCGCCTACCCAAGGATGTTACCACCCACAGTGGGTGGGGCCCTTCCACATCAATCATTAATCAAGAAAAACCTTACACAATGGGTTTCTGATCCTACTGCACGTACTGGCTTTGTGGGAGCCTAGGCAGTTTGGATGCTCAACTTGCTAGACCTGGATGGAGGTGGGGGTTCCTTGGACTTCCCACAGGACAAGGAACCCTGATTGCTTTTCGGGCTGGGGGAGGGGGACTTAATTGGGGGAGGGAGAGGGAAATGGGAGGCGGTGGCAATAAAAGCAATCTATTTTTTAAAAAAAAAGCTGAGTCCATATAAGTTCAAATAATAGTAAACAAAATTAGTGCTACTGCTAAACTAAATTTACTCTCTGGGTCACAGTGAGTAAGAGGACCTTTTTACAGTCAGCTATATTGAGATAAACATTCATATTTAGTGTTTTAAAGTAAAATGTTTTCTTTTTTCATGTAGGAATTAGGCAAGATTATGGTTTTCCATATGGCATCTCCATGAACGTTATACTGATTTCGTCATATTTATCGTGATCACTCCCTTTTGTCAACCTCCTGGTTGTTAGGAGTCAGGCATCTATACTGGCCTGCCCTTTGGGTCCTGACAGGATAGTTCTCAGCTGCAGTCACTAAGAGCACCTCCTGGGCACATTCACGACATTCCCTCTTCAAAGGGCCTTGACCACCTCCTCCTATCTCTGTCTGTCTGTCTCTCTGTCTGCCCCCCCCCATTTCTCTGCTTATCTCTCTGTCTCTCCCCTTCTCTCTTTCTCTCTGTGACTTTTCTTTTGTTTCTCCTGTCCCCAGAGGCCATCTCCTTCCCCCTATCTATGCTCCGTTTCTTCTAATAAACCCACTCCACATGAACTCTGTTGTGAGGCGTCTTGATCGCTCAGCACATGTTTAACGTTACAACCCTGGTCCCACATTCCTCATCCTATTCACAGCAATCCTCATTCTACTTTAATATTCATTGATTTGTAAATTTAGTCATCTAAAATTTGCTATAGGAAAAATTTTTGCTATCGGTGCATCAGAGAAAAATTATTTACAAGAGTGTGGGCATCTTTAATTGTCTCACTGCTGAAGAAAAATGTCCATATCTCAGAACTCATGTCCTCTAATAGTTATCATTCCTAATAATATCTATAATCTCATAGTGCTGGAATTATGCACATGAGTAGAGGGCCATACAGTGGGGTTCTGGAGAGACCTTTCTTTTGTCATGAGTCTTTGTGTTTCTAAACATTTCTTGCTTGGAGACATCAAGTTTTTTTTCAATTTGAGAAATGTTCTGCTACCAATTCAGTTTATACAATTTACATGAGTTCGGTTTTCTGCATTGGTTCCTTTTCCCATTGATTAAACTCTTAGGCGTGATAGCATCCCCGATTACCTAGATATTGTGATCCCAGTCACTTATATCTGTATCCCTTATTCACATTTTAACCTAGTAGTCAGTGTTCTCCTCCTTCTCAGGAATTCTTTTGGATGGAGACTCCTGGTGATGCTTCCATGCTTTTTCTTATTTGTTTCTTTGAGGTTTTCTTTTCCATCATTTTTGATTCCTTTTTACAAAGTCTAATTTTCCTAGCTAAAGTTTTTTTCTATTTTTGATAATGTTTTTATCTATAGTTTTTCATTATTTTGTTTTTCTCATTATTTTACCCACGTGTGTGTGTGTGTGTGTGTGCGCGCACGCACTTTGTTGGATTCACTTTCTATGTTCTAAATTTATCAATCACATATCTTTGAGATAATTGACCTATTTGCTTGCAAATTTTAAAGTCCCATTTGGTTTCAAATTTTACTTATTAAGGATTTCTGCTTTTTTTGAAAAATGATATTTCCTTTCTTTAAAATTAAAAGAAATTGATATTTCCTTCTTTAAAAATAAAAATTTCTGTGATGTAAAAAAAGAAAAAAGAAAAGCCTTACAGACTAACCTACAGGCCAATGTGATGAAGGCATTTTCTCCACCAGATATGTTTAGGCTTGTGTCAAGTTAACAAAAAAAAACATAGTAATTAGGAGCGTGATGGATGTGCTAATCACATTGATTACAAATATGTGCCAAAATATTACATTGTACTCCATAAACAATTACAGCTATATATCAATTAAAAATGCAGTTAAAACTGAAAAGGAAAGTCATTATCCTAGTGGTTTGGAAGTTTATCAATTAGATGTATAATAAATAACTTAAAACCAGTGGCATCAATCAGACTACTTGGCATATCATAGGAATTAAGTATTTGTTGAGAAACAGTTTTAATGTTATGAATAACAGAGACTTGTTTAAGAAAAGAGAGGGGTGGTGAAATGCCTATGCCTGAGCTGGATTTCCAATAGTCTCAAGGAGAGGTATGTGAACTAAGAGCCCATGGTGCCATCTAGCATTAATACATTTTATTTTCTAAGAACATGTTCCTTAGTATTTTTAATGCCATGTGTAAAAAGCAGCACATCAGAGTCTTTTAACTGCCTTTGTAAACAATGAAAATTTTTCAGGGAAATGAAAAAAGTGGAAACAAGACATGAGACAAAAGCAAATGTGTTTGCCACTAAGGGTAGATCAAGACCTTGCAGTGATCTGGCAAAAAAGATGGCTGGAAATTATGGAAAACACAAATCTCCCCCAATCTGTCTTTCTTTGAGACACACACACAACACACACACATGACATGCCTAACCCCACATACCACTCCACACACCCCACAACACACACACAGTACATAACACACCTCACAATACACAACACACACAGCCTGAGGAGGTTAGTTCTGCTGGCAGCAATGATCTAGATGGGAAGTCACATGAGTAACAGTATGATTAGAGTCTGGGAAAGTCTCTGTAGCAAACATCTGGAAAAGGAAGTTGAGCTCAAGGGTGAGCATGGGGGCTGGGGTATGTGAGCATGTAGCACAGTGGTAGAATGTTTGCCTGGCATTTGCAAGGCTCAGTGTTTGAATCTCAGCCCTACATACACAAAAGACTCGATACAAGAGTGGGAGAGAGGCAGCCAAAGTAAAGAAAAGAGGGAAGAGGGTTTAAGAAATGATTCCAGAGACAGAATCAACAAGGCAGGTGAGGTGAGAACCCCAGAATCCATGAAGTAAATAGAAAGGGCAAAAAAGATGGCTCAAAAGATAGCAGGTGGGAGACTTAAATAAATACAAGTCTGATTTGGTAGGTGGTAAGTCTAAAGAGCCTAGGATGGGACAATGAGAAAAAAAAAAGTTTTGTTTATTATCTGTTTGTTTTTAAGATGTTGACCATGGGATTACTTGGAACCTGATAAGAAAATCCAATAGGTTGTGAGAAATGGCTATGAGGTCAGATGAGCCAGATTAAGCAGTCACCAACATCAGGATTTTCAGATAATCTGGAAATAGTTACCGCAAGCAAAACATTTGACTACAAGTGACATACCTGGCACTGTGCTCTGTGCCCACACACATCACATTCAATTCTCATAACTCCTCAAATAGAATTACTACTCCCATGTTGAGAGTGCAAGAATCTTTTCCTAATTTATTTTTAAATCTTTAGTGGTCCAAATCCACTTCAGTGTCCTGCTAGCTCTTTGTACCCAAAGAGAGAAACACCATGATGCCAACACCCTCCCTAACATGCCTCTCCACTGCCCTGAGTGTTCTGGGTATGAGCGTTGAGTGGGGACAAGAAAAGCAATCAGTTTTGACAGCATCCAGGGAAAGTTGTTTGGTAGGAACTGAGACTCTGGTCAGCATCAGCTTGACATAATCAAGCACACAGACCTTCAGGAATAGCAGTCACTGGCCTCCCATTTTCTAATGCTATTGTTGGAAGCTCTGCCCTTCAAGAAAAATTGGAGAATTAGGAAGGAAGGGGGAAAAAAATCTATGAGAATTCCAATGATGAGACCATTGATCATTATGTAAATGGGGACTTACAGAGAAGCAAATAAGAGTTATTAATAATTCTATCACGCCAGAAGTTATAACTAGACTCCTAAGGAAGCCAGCAAGCAGGCCTTCTGCAGGAAGCTGGCCTATTGCATTTATCTCCACTTTCTATGTGAGTCACTGAGACACAGCAAGAGCACATCATTTGTTCTATGTCCTTAGCCCCTGCGCCTAGTAAACCGTGCTGGAAGTAAGATGTTGCCTTCTCTCTAGAGCAGAGTTCATCTAAATAAGACACTACAGCCAGAGTTCTTCAGGAATGTGTTCTGCTAGATCTACACAGCATATCTATGAATAAAATTGGAACAACTTTTGTCATTGTCTATAGATGCAAGTTTCTGTACCACTTAATCCTAAAGCCATTCAGTCCCAAAGAAATACACAGAGGCTTATATTAATTATAAACTGTTTGGCCTATTAGCTCAGGCTTATTATTAACTAACTCTTACAACTTAAATTAACCCAAATTCTTGTCTATGTTTAGCCACATGGCATGGTACCTTTTCTCAGTAAAGACATTCTCACCTTGCTTCCTCTACATCCTGCTAGTGACTGTCTCTCTGCCTTTCCTCTTCCCAGAATTCTCTTACACTTTCTTCCTGGCTACTGGCCAATCAGCATTTTTTAAACTAATACAAGTGACAAATCTTTACAGTGTACAAGAGCATTATCCTACAGCAATTGTCTACCATCTTCAAGTTCACCAGTCTTCCAGTAGGCCACATAGACCCTATGAAGGATATTAATGAATAGGCAAACTTTCTGACCATGGAGCCACTTGCTCCTGACATCTGTAAACACCTTTAGAGTTTTTCCCAGCTAAAGAATTGCCTGCCCCAAGGCCACACCCACCAGAGGCAGTCCATGTCTATTGGCAGGGGAAGGAGGAGTTAAAGGAAAAGGAACTTAAAGGCTCCACCTGCTAAGTTCAACAGTCAATACTTGCAAGCCATTCCAACTTCAGAGATGTGTGCAGATTGGTCAGGGTCTTGAGGAATGCATTGCAACTCAATTTCTGCCCTGTCCCACTTCCACTTGGTTATTCTCCAGGGGACTTCACAATAAGCATTCATACTGTACTCCATCACAGAACTGTCTCTGTTATGGTTTCTCTGACTGTCATGAAACACTATGACCACAAGCGACTTGGGAAGGAGAGGGTTTATTTCACTTCCACTTCCATATACAGCTGATCTTACAAGGAAGTCAGGACAGAGACCAATGCAGAGGCCATAGAGGAGTACTGCTTGCTGGCATGGTTCTTATGACTTACTCATCCTGGTTTATATATCTCAGGACCACTTGCCCGGGAGTGAGAGCAACCACAATGGTCCAAGCCACCCACACCAATCATTAATTAAGAGCATAAACAGCCGGGCGGTGGTGGCGCATGCCTTTAATCCCAGCACTCGGGAGGCAGAGGCAGGCGGATCTCTGTGAGTTCGAGGCCAGCCTGGTCTACAAGAGCTAGTTCCAGGACAGGAACCAAAAGCTACGGAGAAACCCTGTCTCGAAAAATAAAAAAAAAAAAATAAAAAAAATAAAAAAAAAATAAAATAAATAAAAAAAAAGAGCATAAACAGTGTACTTGCCAACATGGCAGTCTGATGGAGGCATTTTCTTAGCTGAGTTTGTCCTCCCAAATGAGTCTGGATTCTGTCAAGTTGGCTAACAGTAGCTAGGACAGAAACCCAGCCTGTGATACATGCCTGTCTGTGCCTTGAGTACACTTCATTTAAATATCTACAAAAAAAAAAAAAGCATTGGTCTATGAGTTTCCAAATTTGGCATTAGTAGGTAAATAAAAGAAGTTTAATGGGGTTCCACTCCCAGGGAACACACAATGACTCAGGTTCCTCTCCAGACAACAAAACCCACGAGGAATCCAACCTAGGATTATGCCTAATTTCACTTTTTCTGTTTTTATTTTTTAATGTCTGTTGTGCTATATGAATTGTAAAGCATGTACCCAACATCTAGCCTAGTCCCAGCCTGCACAACAGAGGTTAATTGATGTGGGATTCCCCTCTGTAGGCTGTGAATACCATTCATTAATAAAGAATCTGATTTGGACCTATAGCAAGGCAGAATTTAGCTAAGCAGGGAAAACTAAAATGAATGCTGGGAGAAAAGAGGCAGAGTTAAGAGAGAAGCCATATAGTCCCACAGGACACAGATGCCAGAATTTTACCTGGTAAGCCACAGGCTCATGGCAACACACAGATTAATGGAGATGGGTTAAATTAATATGTAAGAGCTAGCCAATATGAAGCTAGAACTAATAGGCCAAGCAGCGTTTTAAATAATACAGTTTCTGTGTGATTATTTTGGGGCTAAGCAGCCAGGAACTAACTATTAGCCTCCTAACAACAGCTAATAGTTTTAATTTACTAAAAATAAACAAAGAAAGTACCCTCTGGCTATTGAGTAAGCTCATTTCTCCCAAAGGGAAAAGTCCATGACACATGGAAGAGAAAACACAAATCCCAATGGGTTGTATTTCAACAAAAGTATATGCTCAACTATGTTCATAGCAGCATTGTTTGTAATAGCCAGAACCTGGAAACAACCTAGATGCCCTTCAATGGAAGAATGGATGAAGAAAGTATGGAATATATACATATTAGAGTACTTCTCAGCAGTAAAATACAATGACTTCTTGAATTTTGCATGCAAATGGACGGAAATAGAAAACACTATCCTGAGTGAGGTAAGCCAGACCCAAAAAGAGGAACATGGGATGTACTCACTCATAATTGGTTACTATCATAAATAAAGGACATTGAGCCTATAATTCGTGATCCTAGAGAAGCTAAATAAGAAGGTGAACCCAAAGAAAAACATATAGTCATCCTTCTGGATATTAACCTTCATCAGACGATGAAAGGAAACAGAGACAGAGACCCACATTGGAGCACCGGACTGAAATCCCAAGGTCTAAATCAGAAGCAGAAGGAGAGAGAGCACGAGCAAGGAACTCAGGACCACGAGGGGTGCACCCACACACTGAGACAATGGGGATGTTCTATCGGGAACTCACCAAAGCCAGCTGACCTGGGTCTGAAAAAGCATGGGATAAAAATGGACTCGCTGAACATAGCGGAAAATGAGGACTACTGAGAACTCAAGAACAATGGCACTGAGTTTTGATCCTACTGCACGTACTGGCTTTGTAGGAGCCTAGGCAGTTTGGATGCTCACCTAACTAGACCTGGAAGGAGGTGGATGGTCCTTGGACTTCTCACAGGTCAGGGAACCCTGATTGCTCTTCAGGCTGATGAGGAAGGGGGACTTGATTGGGGGAAGGGGAGGGAAATGGGAGGTTTAAAAAAAAACCAATGGGTTGTATTTTTTTTTTTTAGGTTAGCCCTTTCACCGCCTCTAAACTCCTGGTAAAGCACAAATACATGTAGTATATCCATCTGTTCTTGACAAAATGTGTTAATAAAAAGATGAGAATGATTCCAATCAAAATTTAAACAATGATTTCCCTTCACCATATAATGACTGGTCTAGTCTTCTTTTTCTACATAAATAGTCCAAAAGGACTGAGGTACTTTTACAGGAACAAAGCAATGAGACCAAACAAGCTTGTAGTTCCTGTACACAAGCCTGTAGCTCCTTACACAAGCCTGTACTTCCTGTACACAAGCCTGTAGCACCTATACACAAGCCTGTAGTACCTATACACAAGCCTGTAGTACCTATACACAAGCCTGTAGTACCTAAACACAAGCCTGTAGTACCTATACACAAGCCTATAGTTCCTGTACACAAGCCTGTACTTCCTGTACACAAGCCTGTAGTACTTATACACAAGCCTGTAGTACCTATACACAAGCCTATAGTTCCTGTACACAAGCCTGTACTTCCTGTACACAAGCCTGTAGTTCCCAACATTTGGGGAGGCAAAGGCAGGAAGACAGCGAATTTGAGATCAAATTGGTCTACATAACAAGATACTGCCTAAAATAAAATTAAAGAAGTTAATTATTTTTGGAAACAACCTTGGGAACAGAAGCACATTAAGCTAAGGGCTTGAGAGAAGCGACTAATATCTTCCATTAATCATTCAGAAAGACATCCAGCTGCTATCAGAGCCCTGAGGAAATAGAACATGTGATAAGTGGGGACATGGTGGAATAGTTCTCCATGAGATGAAACCAGCTAAAGCATGGGCCACAATTTTATGAGTGTAACCCAAAGTCAACTAGAAAGGGAGGCTTTGCACAAATGGACCCAGAGACACTGCCACTCGCCTCATCCACAGCTCTGCCAGCCTCATCCTTCATGAACCATCCTTTTGGACTGGATTCCGTGGCTATGATAAACACCATCACCAAAAGCAACTTGGAGAATAAACTTCACCGTACACTCCCAGGCAACGGTCCATCACTGAGGGAAGTCAGGGTGGAAACTGAAGCATAAACCATAGAGAAATAAGAAACGCTGCTTACTGACTCACTCCTGGATAGCTTTATTGTGTATCCCAGACCTGTCTGCCTGAGCAATAGCTGCCCACAGTAGGCCCTTTTATATCAATCAGGAATGAAGACAATCCCCCACAGTCATGGCCACAGGCTAATCTGATATACTCGACAGCTCTCCTCTCAGGAGCAGATGCCTCAGAGAGACGCCATGCCCCGCTCCCGGGATGAAACTCCGACCCAGGATGGACATAGGCTAGAATCTCCCTGGTAAGCGCACCTTGGGGTGCTACACACAGATGATTAGAAATGGGCTAAATTAATATGTGAGAATTAGCCTAGAAGAGAATGGGCCAAGCAGTGTTTAAATGAATACAGTTTGTGTGTTGTTATTTCGGGCATAAGCTAGCAGGCGTCTGGGGTGTTGGGGACGCAGCCCCGCTGCCCCTTATTACTACAACTCTTAAGATTTGGGAGGACTTGGATTTGAACTTGACACCTTTGCTGAGTTCAACAGTATAAAGTTTAATCATAGCTACTGAACACTGGTTGACTGCAGAGGCCCTGGAGCCTGGTCACTAACAAAACAAATCTGTAAACAATTAGACAGGTAAGCTGAAGCCACTTTTAAGGTTCTCTATTTCTCTCTCCTCTTTTTCTATGGATACGCTCTGATAGTGTTTCTGGCTGGAGTTCTCAGAACTGTTTGGGTTCTGTTGGGTACTGCCCAATTTGCAAATCATTGTTTGTTTGGCTTAGCCCAAATAAAATTTACCAAATTTAATTAGTTAAGGAATATTTCCTTTTAAGAGAGGCTTCCCAACAGAAGGCAATAAACAAAGACAAGAAGAGAAGCAGGCCTCCAGCTTGCCTTTGTGATAGTCTAGTAACACTGCCCATAAACATCCCACAAACAGCCACCAGGACCTGACCTTATGACTTTAAATCTTCCCTGGCCAACAGCTTGTTTTCTCATCCTTGGATCTCACAGCGGACACAGTGAAACATACCTGAGATCCACAAGCTCCCTATTGACCCTCGATCTAGTGCAATGCATGGATGTTACACATCTTTGCTTCTGCACAGAAGATGAACGTGGCTCAGTCTCCACCTGATGACCCTGTCCCTACGCCTAACTTTGTTGAGCTTCTCCTGGATTAAGTTTGGTTTGCAACCCCACCCTGTGTTTTCCTCATATTTAGATGCTGTTAGAGCCCTGCCCCATCCACTCTCGACTGGAAAGACAGGGAGAAAATGGAGGAGCTTAGGTGCCATCTTTCTGTTATTCTCCTTGCTTTGCCCAGGTCTTCTTTATCCCCTTTCGACCATTTCGAGGGAGCCCTGACTTTCCCAGGGTTTTGTCTTTGATATCTAACATGGAAGGATTTTTTTTTTAATCTACTAACATTGTTGTATCAGTGAAGACTGGAAGTTTTGGGGGCATTGTAGCCCCAAAGTCTTCCTCTTCTTTACAGTCCTTACCAATGACTACAGGGGCTGGAAAATGAAAGCTTGGGACAACTCTGGGCCACAACCTGTAATGGGCCCTCAGACCGTAGCACAACTGACTCCATTTTCATGGGCCATAAAACTCAGCATATAGACAGCACTACCTGGCAAAATGAAAACCAAACCCTAATCTATCAAAGTCCATAGTTCTGGGGAAAATCTCTAAATGTATTTTGCCTTCTGTAATTATGCTTCTGGTTAGCTGTTCTTGTTATCTGAAGTATGTCAAGGCAAGATATGGATTTTGTGCTTAAAAGCTCACCCTGAGAAAGCTAGGGGCTCACTGGGATTCTGAAGACCCAGTGTAATCTCCAGTTGGCTAATAAAGATTTGCTATTGGCGTAAGCCTGAGTCCAAGGAGTCTTCTCTGGTGGATACCCCACAACAAACCCATGCTGCAAAGTCCTCAAAAGGGTCAGAGTAAGGCTGGCCCTGGACTCTCCCATCTGCTTCTCTCTCACTCCCATTCACGAATTCCCCTGGTTACCATGGTGATTACATCATTTGCACAGAGTCCACATCTGGGGAATGCCTCTTAAATAACTCACCTTATTCCTTTCTTCTTCATCAATGTGGTAAGTTCAAACACTTGTTGTCTACGTTCTTTCTCTGCCCCACTTATTGTGGTAGAAACTACCCACTTTTCAATGTCTGTCCAAATAAATGGGTTAGCAGTCTCCTTTTTGTTTGGTTGGTTGGTTTGATTGATTGATTGCGTATTTCTTTGAGACAGGGTCTTTCTATGTAGTTCTGGTTGGCCTGGAACTCAATATGTAGAATTTTCTATGTAGACCCAAGCTGGCCTGGAATTCAGGGATCCTCCTGTCTCTGTCTTCTGGGTGCTGGGATTAAAGGCCTGGATCACCATGCCAAGCTAGCACAGTTTTCTTTTAACAAGACAAACATGAGGTCTAGAAATACAAAACCCAGTACCTTCATGGACTTAGTGGGAAAAGAGAGCTGGCAAAAGTCTTCAACTAAATTAATTTAGTTAAAATTTTTAGACATAGAATGGCCCTGACCCCTTTATTGAGTTCCATGTGAAACTTGCTCAATTATTTTCAACTAAATTGCAAGTTATCCTCCAGATGCTGAATCTGACCTGCTTTTTAAAAATGGGTTAAAGACATTCAGTGTGCTGCCTCTGACATTGTCCCATAATTAACATTAAGTTACAAATCTTAGCAGGCTGCCTTTGCAACAAACTGCCGATACAATGTAGAGGGGATCTCACTGAGTTTACTCCAGGTTGGCTTTGAATGTTTTTAACATGGCACGGAAGAGCTCAACCTTGAGCTACCTCCTGCTTCCAAGCAATGCTAGTACATGGCAGACATAACACGGGAAACCGTGAAGTTAACCCATTTGAAAGCAAAACCTGCAAAGTTGGTCAGAGACAGAGGCCACAGCTCAGAAGGAAGCCGAATTCTAGTTTGGTCATGTTATGATTTAGTAGCAGAGTTGGTCCAAACAACACCAGTTATCCCCTCAGACTGACGTTCATCTGCCCGTGGATTCCAGCACATTCTACAAACTAAAAGTAAAGCAGATAGTCATTACCAAAATCATAGGTAATTTTGAAATCTGAAGATATAACTAACCACTAACAAGTTTTGGTAATAAATTGCTCACACACCTCTTCTATATACGTGTGTGTGTGTGTGTGTGTGTGTGTGTGTGTCCTTGCAGTCCACTGACTGCAAGTAGTAACCAGCCCTCACACAGCAAGCAGTGCACAGGAAGCAAGACAATGTATATGATATGGAATGGGCCAGTCAAATAGTAGCTCTGTTTTCCAGCATTTAGTCCATCTCTCTGTCACTCCCTCACTATAACAAATACTCAAGAGAATAAGTTCACGGTTTTGGAGGGTTTAGCTCATCCATCATTTACTGACTGTCATTTTAAGGCCTGCAGCAAAACAGAACATCATGGTGGGGACTGTGGGGAGGAGCAGGTTTCTCACCACAGCTGAGAACCAAAGAGAGAAAGAGGAGGTTCGGGTCTGATTATTCTCTTCAAGGGCATACTCCATGCCCAGAAGACTGTCCACTACCGGGTGTCCCACCTGCAGGCTCTGGGCTTCAGACAGCCCAACACATTTGTAAATGATAGCATCATGTCACAGATTCAAAAGATTTGACACCGCTAGACTTTCTTCTTAAAGATGTTACCACCTCCCAACAGCACCATGGACTGGAGAAAAGCTTTTAACAAAGGGCACTTCCAAGAGTAGTTATCCAAAGTACAGCGCTACTTGCCAAGAACGACTTCAAAGGTTTTTCTACATTCAGTCACTGTGACCTCCTGATAATTTCAGAGGGAGGGGTACCATTATTATCCCCACTTTCTAGAGGTGAACACTTGGGCATAAACTTACAAATGGCAGTGTCCAGATTCAGAAACAGCTTTCCTGCAATGCCTGAAATGAGACCAGCATCACTCACCCCTCCAGTGGCCCCAGGGATGCTGACCTACACAGGACAGACAGCATTCCCACACTCTTCAGTGCCGATGGGATTGTGTGGGAATGTGAAGCCATAGGACACAGCAGCTAGAAGTCAGTGAAGCGCCAGACTGGCTTTAGGTGAGAATAAGGTCCACAGAAAAAGGAGGAAGCAACGTCTGGGCATTAAGCTCAAAGGCCATGGGCAACTGGTATAAAAATAAGACCCACCCTCAAATGAAGCTGGGTTCATTCTTGGGTTACTCAGAATGTTGACAGATTAGAGATCAGCACTGAAATGGGTTCCAAATTTCTAAATCATTACTAGCTCCTCTCTAACAAACACCCATGGGGATTCAATGGAGAAGAGCTGCGACTGCCTTCCCAGCATCCTCTGCTCCCAGCTCTGCTTGATTCTCTCCTCTCAGCAGTCTGGGATTTAATTCTTCTCTGTCTTTGTATGTATCTTTCTCTACCTTATCTGTCAGGTTGGAGAGAAGGCTGGGCGGGTAAGAGCAGTTGCTGCTCTTCCAGAGAATCTGCTAGGTTCCTGGCACCCATGGTCAGCATTTCTCAACTGCAACTGCAGATCCAGTGATATGCGGCCCTCTTATGCCATAGCAGGCATGCAGGCACACACGTACACATGCATGTGTGTGTACACACACACACACACACACACACACACACACACACACTGAATCATCTCTACTGCCTTGAGTCACATTTTCAAATGTGCTTCAGTGCTTCATATACTACAGAGCGCCAGGAACCCACAGGGAGGAGAGCTGCTTTTTATCTAAAATACAACTGAGCCTCTAGCATCAGTAAAAACAAGATGAGTGTGCTGAAAAAGACTGAACTGATTTTCCTTTTGACAGTTATCAATTGCCTCTTGAGTAGGGGTGAGACCCTGTGTCCCCTTCCCCTTCACGGCTGAGACCCAGTCTGGCTTGAATCTATTCAGGTCTCATGTGAGCTGCTACAATCTGTGAGTTCATACATATAACACCCTTGCTTTTTCTGGAAGACACCGTTTCCTTAGAGTCATCCATCACCTCTGGCTCTTGCAATCTTTCCATCTCCAGAAGAAAGCATGATCAAAACATATTATATGAGAAAAAACTTAATATAAAAAAGAATAAGTGGCAAAAAAAAGGATGCTTAGTCCAGCTTATATATTGCCAACAGTCAGGAAGAAGATATGTCATAAGGAAAGGGACAAAAAGTTGCAGGGGTAGCAGATAGAGGATACAGCATTAGCAACCAAAAGCAAGAAAAACAAAATCACCAGGAACAAAAGTTTTCATGACAGTGGGCATGAGAACCCATCACACACACACACGCACACACACACGCACACACACCACAATTAGAACAGCAGAACAGCTTAAAAGCAAACAGAATCTTAATAGCTCATTAAGCACCTAACTTAGTCAATGTTCTATTGCTGTAAAAAGACACATGATCACAGCAATTCTCAAAAAAGAAATCCTTTCAATTGGGACTTACAGTTCAAAGGTTTGCTCTGTTATCGTCATGGCAGGAAGCATAGCAGCATGCAGTCATGCATGGTGCTGGAGAAGTAGCAGAGAATTCTACTAGACCCACCAGCCACAGGAAGAGAGCACACTAGGACTGGGTTGGGCTTTTGAAGCCTCAAATCCCACCCCCACTGACACACATCTTCCAACAAGGTCACACCTACTCCAGTAAGACCACACCTCTTAAACCCTCTCAAGGAGTGACACTCCCTGATGACTAAGCATTCAAATATATAAGCCTATATGGCCATTCTTCAAACTACCACATTCTCCCTCCTGACCCCCATAGGCTTGTGGCTATATCATGATGCAAAATACATTTAGTCCAACTTTAAAAGTTCATAGTCTATGACAGTATTGGTACTGTTTAAAAGTTCAAAGTCTCTTCTGAGACTCGTGGCAATCTCTTAACTGTAAACTCTATAAAACCAAAACAGAAAAGCAGGTCACATGCTTTCAACATACGTTGGCACAGAATATACATTACCATTCCAGGGGGAAGGGGTGGGGACATAGTGAAGAAATGCTTGACCAAAGCAAGATCAAACACTGGATGGGAAAACTCCAAACACTGCATTTCCATGTCTAATGTCAAAGAGCTCCTCAGATCTCCAACTCCTTTCATCTTTGTTGACTGCAACACAATTCTCTCTCTTGGGCTCGTTCCACTGCTTGTATGTAGCTTTCCTTGGGGGATATCCCATCTTAGTTAGGATTTCTATTGTTGTGAATAGACACCATGACCACAGAAACTCTTATAAAAGAAAACATTTAACCGGGGTGGCTCATTTACAATTGAGAGGTTCAATCCATTATCAATCAATGTGGGACATGGTGTTGTGCAAGCGGACATGGTGCTGGAGAAGTAGCTGAGAGTCCTACATCTTGCAGCCAATGGGAAGTGATCTGAGACACTAGGCAGTATCTTGAGCATATCTGAGACCTCCAAGTCTGCCTCTACAGCAACACACTTCCTCCAACAAGACCATGACTCTTCCAAAAAGGCCACACCTTCTAATAGTGCCTCTCCCTCTGGACAAACTTCAAACTCTGCATGGCTATGGATGATGTCAAAATGTTCTTCTGATGTCCGATTCCTTTCAGCTCTGTTGACTATAATACACTTCTTTCTCTTGGGCAGCACACTTCCACTCCATTAGCAGTTCTCCTTGGCAGTTATGGCTTTGGTATCTCTAACATTTTGGGGTCTCCGAGGCAATCCAGGCTTCAACTTCACAGCTTCAAGTAATGGCCTCTCTGGGCCTCCATTCAGGGACACCCCTGACACATGATTGGCCTCAGCATCTTTAGACGCGGAGTCAGATTACATAGTGTTATACTGAGATTGCCGAATACCCCAAAGACCCAAAGACCACCAAGGAGTCCAAATCCATATGTAAAAGCAAAGAGCTTTTGTTCAAGCTCAAGCGTGGACCCCCCATGTGTCTGACATAATGATACAAGATCAGAGGGTCTCATCCTCAGTTGGAGTGGGGTTTTTGATATAGCAGAGTTTGGGGTGAGGGGATTTCTAAGGTTCAGGAGCCCTGATTGGCTGACATTTGTCTAGGGGTGTCTTAGTGAAAGGGAATGTGCATATGCTGGGCTAAGGGATATCTGGTGATCCTAAGGACAATAGTTGGAATGTTAGGTATCTCCTTTGGTATGTTAGGGATTTTCCCCTTGCGTGCTGATTGGTCCATTCCTGGGTGGTTTCAGTTAGGTGTTGCCTTAGAGTAAACCAAAACTGAGGCCTACTTTATTGAGCCTGTAGCCAAGCTGCTCTGGGCCCTCCACACAGTCTGTTTCTTCTATCCTTAACTCCAGTGCCCTGTGACTGAAGCTGCCAAGTTCTGCTGTTTGCTGTGTGGCCTCCTCGTTCAATTACATCTTCAGCAGCTTTGTCCTTCACTGCCCAAGTTTGGATGTTCTGAAACTGAATCTCTAGGTCACACTGGCCTCCAACACAGAGATCCACCAGCCTCTGCCTTCCCAGTGTTAGGATAAAAGGTGTGCATCACCACACCCAGCTCTAAGCTTTTTCTTAATTCCTTTTAACAAGTTGGAAATTTGTAATATTAAGTTTGGGGCATTGCCCCAGCCCCTGGCAGTCATCCTTGGGGTGCCAATGGGGCACCAATGGAGCCAAAAGCTCCATCTCAGGACCTCCTCCCCTGGGAGTTGCCTTAAACTGGACTCCACCTCCAGGAAAGCCCACCAAACACTGACTCCTCCCCAGGGAGGGTCAGGACCACTTCCACAGGCTATTAGACTTACACACATGGTTTTGGGTTTTATGTGTGCTCTCTTCTCTATCTCCCACCCTCATCCCCCCCACCACACCCCACCCTGCCATGCTCCCGGTCACCAGAGAGCACTGCATTTATTAAACATGGGCACTTTTTATTTGGTCTAATCTGATCTAATTGGAGTTATTTTGTATTGGCAGAGAACCTCATCTTAAAATTTTTCCTAACAAAATTTAGCTGGGGGGGATCTTGCCCTAAAGTTACTACTTCCTTTATTCCAGTTCTTAATCTGTTTATCTCCTTGAATAAGATTTAGCTCCATTCTACTTTCTGGTGTTCTTTTTCTCCTCAAATATTACATTTGGTAATTTAGCCTGCTCACCTTATCCTTTTCATTATAAATCTTCATTAGAGTTACCACTAATAACTTTATAATAGAGTCTATGCTGGGCTGTTTTGAGATTTTCTCTGCCAACAGAATCAATCCTAAACTTTTCACTTTAGCCTAAGGCACACTCTTTGAACAAGGGCAAAAGGCAGCCATATTCTTCATCAAAATAACGTAAGAATGATCTCTAGGCCACATATTAATATTTTTATCCTCTGCAACCTCTTGTGCTAGCCCCCAACAGTTCATCAAATCACACTCAGCACCACTGTCTTCCTTGCACCCATTAGGATGGCTCATTAAGCAGCACTTAAAGTATTCAACTGTTTTTCTAATCCACAGTCCCAAAGTCCATATTCCTTCAAACAAAACCATGGTCAGGCCTATCACAGCAATTCTCCAGTCTCTGGTACCAACTTCTGTCTTATACAGGGTTTCCAATGCTATGAAGAGACACCCTGGCAACTCTTACAAAAGAAATCATTTGATTGGGGTTAACATTATAGTTCAGAGGTTCAGTCCATTAGCATCAATGTGGGACATGATGGCATGCAGGCAGACATGGTACTCCAGAAGTAGCTGAGAACATCTTAAAGGCAACAGGAAGTGGTCTGAGACTCTAGACAGTATCTTGAGCATATACGAGACCTCAAACCCTGCCTCCACAGTGACACACTTCCTCCAACAAGATCACAACTACTCCAACAAGGCCATACCTCCTAACAGTACCACTACTTTTGGGTGCCATTTTCTTTCAGACCACCACATATCCCACGGCTCTGGCATCTCCAACATCTTAGGGTCTTCAGGGCAATCCAGGCTTCACCTTCACAGTTTCACACAATAGCTTCTCTTGGTCTCCTTGTAGGGACAACCTAGACACATGACTGGCCTCGGTGACTTTCCTGAGGCACAAAGGAAGATTCTATGACCCCTTTCTTGCATCCTTAACTGTAAAGGAAGATCCACATGGCCTAAGCTTTCAAGGTTTTCTGCTTGCTGAGGCTAGAACTTGGTGCCCTAGTTTAATCACATTTTTATCAGCTTTCTGTTTTTGATGACTTCCTTGACAGCTTAAACTTTTTTGAAGTTCCTTTTTATAAGTTGGAAGCTTAGTTGGATGGAATCTTGCTATGAGGTCACCACTCCATTTATTTCCTTTAGCACTGGGCTTTTTCTTTAATCTGTTTATCTCCTTGAGCACAAGACTTAGCTCTATTACACTTCCTGATGCCCCTTTTTCTCCTTAAACTGAATATTTTGTGTTTTTCCTTGCTCATTTTACTCTTTTCCATTATAGATGTACATAAGAGTGGCCACTAAATCCACACAACACAGTCAATATTAGACTGTCTTGAAATCTCCTCTGACAATACCACTAATCCCAAACTCCTTCATTTAGCCTTGGATAGATTTTTTTTTTGACAAGGGCAAAAATCAAGACACATTCTTTGCCAAAATATCAAAATAATGGTCTCAAGGCCACTCACTAATATTCTTCTCTGAAACCTCTTGAACTGGACCATTATAATCTACATAGCTGGACTCCTGCTCCGACTAGTATGACCCATTGAGCCCTGCTTAAAGCATTCAAATGCTTTCCTACTCCAAAGTCTCAAAATCCACATTCTGCCAATAACTATCATGGCCAGGCCTGTCACAGTGTCTTAGTTAGGTTTTTATTGCTGGGAAGAGACACCATGACTATGGCAACTCTTATAAAGGAAACATTTAATTGTGGTGACTTGCTTACAATTCAGAGATTCAGTTCATGATAGCAGGGAGAATGGTGGCATCCAGACAGGCATGGTCCTGGAGAAATAGCCTAGTATCCTACATCTTGCAGGCAACAGGAAGTCAACTGACTTCCTGGGCAGTATCCTGAGTATGTGAAACCTCAAAGCCCACCACCATCTTCTCCAACAAAACTATGTATACTCCATCAAAGCCACACCTCTTAATAGTGTCACTCCCTATGAGATTATAAGATTATGGGGGCCAATTATATTCAAACTGCCACACACAACAAGACCCCACTCTCTGGTAACAACTTCTATCTTAGTCAGTGTGCTATTACTGTGAAGAAACACCATAATTATGGCAACTCCTATAAAAGAAATCATTTAATTGGGGCTTGCTTATAGTTTCAGAGGTTTAGTCCATTATCATCATGGTAGGAATCATAGTGGCATTCCATTTAATTATGCTATTCTAGTTTCTCCATTATCCCTTTATATATATTCCCTTTCCCCTTACATGAGAGAAGCCTGACATTTTCTGTTCCCTCGCTACCTACCTAACCTCTGTGCATATGTTAAATTAAGCACACATATTTAAAGATACAAAGCTAACATACATAAATAACAGGAAACATGCACTGTTTATCTTTAAGGGTCTGGGTGGCCTCACTCCAGATGGTTGTTTCTAGGTTCATCCATCTATGTAAAATATTCATAAATTTCATTTTTCTTAAGAGCTGAATAATATTATACTGTGTAAATGTATCACATTTTCATTATCCATTAATCTATTGATGGACATTTAGACTATTTCTAATTTCTGGCTATGGAGCAGCAATAAACATGAATGGCAAAGTATTTCTGTAGTAATATGGGTATATGTTCAAAACTGGAATAGCTGGATCATGTGGTGTATATATATTCTTTTTTCAGCTTTTTTAGGAACCACCCAAATGATTTCCATAGTGACTTATACCAGTTTGCACTCCTACCAACAAATAATCAGTATTTCCTTTCCCCAAATGCTTGCCAGCATGAACTGTTACTTGTTTTATTGACCTTTACCATTCTGACTAGGGTACAATGAAATCTCAAAGTAGTTTTCCCTGAGGGTTAAGTGTAATAGTCTGTCCTGTCTCTTTAAGAGACAAGCCCTGCCCACTCCTTTCTCCCATCCATGCCATGTCTCTCCACCCCCTCTTTCCCTTTTCCCCCTTCCCCTTCTCTTCCATAATCCATTAAATAAATATCCAACCTCACTCTGCATGGCATGCCTATCCATCTCGGTCTCTTGCAGCTGTCCCACAGGCCACTCCGGGATCCACAGCATTTTGTTTAAACCATAACACTAAGGATGCTGAACTTTTTTCCCAAGTGTTTCTTGGCCATTTGTTTTCACTGTTTGAGAACTCTCTGTTTAGTTAAATATGCTACTATAAATTGGATTATTTATTTTCTTGCGATTCATTTTTTTTTTAGTTCTTTGGATATTCTAGATAGTAATCTTCTGTCAAATGTATAATTGACAAAGATTTTCCTCAACCTATAGGCCACATATTTGCTTAATTAATGATGGTTGTTGCTATACAAGAGCTTTTTTTTACTCAAGAGTCGGGGCACATGAATGTGCATAATTCCAGCATTTGGTGGGCTGTAGGAAGGTGTCACTCCCCATGCTCCCTTATCCCTTCCCTCCTCCTCCCTGCTTTACCAATTGTGAACAATTGGTAAAAGTCTTTTCCCATTCAAAGCCTGTCTGAATGATGATATCCTTTGCCATATAGAAACATTTAAGTTTCATGAGGTTCCATTTATTAATCATTGTTCTAAACAGAGAATTTTCAGAAGGTGAAACACAAATGGCTGAGAAACAGTTAAAGAAATGTTCAACACCCTTATTCATCATAGAAATACAGATCAAAACTACTTGAAGATTTCATCTTTCACCAGTAAGAATAGCCAAGATCAACAAAACAAGTGATAAATCATGCTGACAAGGAAGGTAGGGTGTAAGGGACCAACCCAGACATAAATCGTTTCATATACCAGAGTGGAGGTGTGGGAATAAATGAGGCACAATCCACACAAAAGTACTGGGAGGGAGTTCCAGCCATCATTCAAATCCTTGAAATCACATCCTGAAATCACCCACATCTGTTTTCCAAACAGCTTTTATAACAAGATAAACTGAGGGGGGCAGGTAACACAAACTTCATTTGCATTCTACTTCCTAGGTGGGGGGGGGGGTTTGCAGGGAATGACTTAGATGACATCTTTGTCTATACCTAGTTTGTCACATAGACTTAAAAACACCTCTTCCCCAGGTGACCGCCTAATTTACAACAGAAGGAGCAGAACAACATTAGCATATCCTGGCTACTTGTTAGGATGGTCAGGTTGTTCTATCAAAGAGCTACGGAACCACCTCCTGTGTGGAAGGTACAAATTGCACCTTGGCAGTTCCTCAGCTTTCTCTGACCTCCAGACCATGTGGAAGATGGGCCTGCATAATTCAGCCCCCACAGTAGGGTAAGGGGAACACTAATTCATTGTTGGCTGTAGTGCAAACTTCTACAATCACTATGGAAATCAGTGTGGTGTTTCTTTAGGAAACTGGGACTAGAGTTACCTCAAGATCCAGCTATACTATTCTTAGGAATATAACCATAAGACTCTACTTCCTGCTATAGAGGCACTTGTTCAACCATATTCATTCCTGTTCTATTCATAAGAGCCAGAAATTGGAATCCTGAGTGAGATAACCCAGACCCAAAAAGATAAATGAACCTAGACACCAAGATCTCTGCCATAATAACAATGGACTGAATGTTTGAAACTATAAGTGAGCCCCCTCAATTAAATGTTTTCCTTATAAGAGTTGCCGTGGTCATGCTGTCTCTTCACAGCAATGAAAACCCTAACTAAGACATGATCCTAATGAAGTCTCCAAAGAATGAGGGAGACAGAGTCCCATCTGACCATCTCTTATCACCAAGCAAAGATTCCAGTACTGAGATGGGTTGCATCCAATTGAGTTATTTGCCAAGGGAATCCCACGAATATCCCTCAAACAGTTGCTCTCCATGAACTGACAGCAAGACCCCATTGCTGAAGACAATACTATACAACTCACTGAACATGGAGAAGTCAGCTAGTACCTACATAGAGCCTTTACCCCTATAGTCTAATGTTTGGTATGGAAAGGTGTTCTACAGACTATCAAAAGAGAAACAAAAACACCAACCTTTCATCTATAATCTTCCTGCCTGAAAAATATACTGGGACAATGGTGGCATGAAGCTTGTGTGAGTAACCAGCCAATGTCTGATTGGATTTAAGGCCCACTCTATGAGGTAGAACCCATACCCAATACTGGTTGTATGACCAAGAACCAGAAAGTAGATATCCCAGAGACCTAGGGTAAAATAAAATACTAGTGTTCTTTTAAAAAAGTAACAATAAAATGACTCCTAATAATATTTTTCTATACTCATAAATGAGTGCCTTATTCAGCCATCATCAAAGGAGCTTTCCTCAGCAGCAGATAAGAACAATCAGCAGAAATCATAGGCACATTACAGGTATCATTCAGATATGATAGAGATGAGATTCCTCTGAAACATCCAAGTTGTCATTGGTTGCTAAGAGAAATAGCTGAGCCATAATGCCTGCCATAATTCCAAGAGACAGAAGAAACAAGACAGTACTCACATGTGGAAATAATAAAGAAATGAGACTGCTTTTATACGCTAGTTTGCCTTAACAGGGTAAACATAGATTTAGAGTCCAGAGACGGAGAACTACGCTAGTTGGCAGATATGGCGGAAAGGGACCTGACCTCCGAGGATGAGCAGAATCTAAACAAGCAGAAGAGATAGAGCCTCTAGGGTCAGAACATGTAGAACAACCGAATGAGGAGGTTAGGTGGCCCCATTACAGTGAAGAGGCCTGCCTGATAGGGTGGGACATGGAGAACATACATCAGAGGAGAGATGTAGTGACAGAAAAATAAAGATATAATGAGGAGTGCTTGAAATACCATCTGATTGCAGTGGAGAGCAGGGGCTTTATACATACTGAAGATTAGAATGTCATAAAGGAAATGTCCAACCACTCAATCATAATGTAGGTCTTAAGACACCTTGTGGGTATTTTCTTCTGTTGATCACTCTTCTTACACTGTATTCCAATCCCGAATGTCCTGTCTTTGCTAAAGCCCTAATAGCAAACATTTTAAAAAGAAACATTCATGAAAGTTATGCCAGAATATAATCAGCTATATTTGGCAATGCCAAACATCATTACAATAAAGAATTCTAGCAAATATTTCCATGTTCCTTCAGATGGCCCATTGCAGCACTGTTACAGTCCTACAGAGCAGTCTGTAACATGTCTTCATAATAACAGTTTCTACTTAATGAAATTACCAGGTGCGAGTGAGAAGGAAACACAGAACACGCAACAAACCCACTTAGGAGTTTATTAAAGGGGGGAGGGATGTACAGGCCAGGTGAGGCCGTTGGAGAGAGAGAGACAGAGAGAGGGAGAGGGAGAGAGAGAGCTGAAGATGGCGCGTCTAGCTTTTAAAAGCCGCCTAGCGCATGCACACAGGGCGATGATATGGCTGTGTCACACGCAGATGATGGACGCATGTGTGCAAGGGCTCACGCAGCTGCATCATACATAGATGATGCAACATGCTGCAGGTGGGTCATGCGGGGTTCTTTAATATTACCAAGGCCATTAGGCACTTCTGCCTGAGGGCTTGTCCACACATGCAAGGCTCCGGAAGCTGGAAGTGTCAGCCATGTTGCGTGCCTGAATGATTATACTTAACACATCTTTTCCTTTACCCCTGACCACCTAACTCTCTGTCTACAGAAACTCCAAAATGTTTGTGAGCTACCAAAGATTGTAGAGAATTATAGAATTACAAGAACAGGAAGGAACCCCTTTTTTAACTTAAAATTTGGTCAATGGTAGGGATGTTACACGAGTATAGCTCAGTAATAGAACATTTGTCTGGCACACAAAAGGCTCTAGGTTTGATCTTAGCACCACATAAAGGAAGAGGAAAGGGGAGGAAATAGAAAGGAGATGAAGACAGATGGATGGGGAAATCTAGGGAAGAAAGGAGGCAGCAAGGATCTTATAAAGATTTTTCAAGTTTCTTCAAGTTCTGAGAGCTAGCTTAGGAGATGCACATTAGCGAAGACCTAACTCACATGCTCTCAGGACACTGATGTCTTTACCTGTTACCATGGCTACCATCTCCAGGTAGACGTGTGAGCGTGAATGGTCATTGAGAATGGCTCAGAAATGGATATATAACCTGAGTAATCCAACTAGATTTTAATAGACATATGTGGGCACTTAACCCAATAACTAACCTTTCCCCCCCCCAAAAAAAAGAACTTAATTTGTTTAAGTTTTTGAGGGGTACGAGCAACATGCATAATCACATACCTATTCCCAAGAAATAAATATTTAAAAGTCTAAAGCTAAATAAAGATCTATGCAGGTTAGAAATAGACCAGATGATTAAAGGAATCAAATCAAAGACACAAATGTAAATCCACACACCTAGGGTTATCTGATTTTTGATAAAGAAGCCAAAAACACACAATGGCAAAAAGAGAGCATCTTCAACAAATAGTGCTGATCTATCTGGATGTCAGCATGCAAGAAGAATACAACCAGAACTACCATCCTGCACAAAACTCAAGTTCAAGTGGATCAAAGAACTCAACATAAAGCAAGACACGCAGAACCAGATAGAAAAGGAAGTGGAGAATAGCCTTGAACACACTGGCACAGGAGACAGCGTCCTTGAACAAAACAGCAATAGTACAGGCACTAAGATCAACAATTAATAAATGGGACCTCATGAAACTGAAAAGCTTTTGTAAGGAAAGGACACTGTCAATAGGACAAAATGGCAGTCCACAAAATGGGAAAAGATTTTCACCAACTCCACATCTAACAGGAAGCTAATATCTAAGATATATAAAGAACTCAAGAAATTAGATATCAACAAACTAAATACAAATACAATCCTAACCAAAAACAAAATGTTGTACAGATCTAAACAGAGAACTCTCAATAGAGGAACATCAAATGACTGAGAAACACTTAAAAAAATATTCAACATCCTTAACCACCAAGGAAATACAAATTAAAACAACTTTGAGATTCCATCTTACATCTGTCAGAATGACTAAGATCAAAAACACAAGTAACAGCTCTTGCTGAAGAGATGTGAAGTAAGAAGAACACTCCTTCCTTGCTGGCGGGAGTGCTGAAGAGGATGTGAAGTAAGAACACTCCTCCCTTGCTGGTGGGAGTGTGAATGTGAACAGTCACTTTGGAATTCAATATGGCAGTTTCTCAGAAATCTGGGGATCAATCTACCTCAAAACCCAGCTATACCTCTCCTCAACATATATCCAAAGGACATTCCATCCTATCACAAGGACACCTGCTCAACTATGTTCATAGCAGCTTTATTCATAATAGCCAGACCTAGAGACACCTAGATGTCCCTAAACCAAAGAGTGGATAAATAAAATGTGGTACATTTACACAATGGAGTATTACTCGGCTATTAAAAACAATGACATCATGAGATGTACAGGCAAATGGATGGAATTAGAAAAAAATCATCCTGAGTGAGGTAACCCAGATTGAGAAAGACAAACATGGCATGTACTCATAAGTGGATATTACCTGTAAAGTATAACTAAACTACATTCTACAGACCCAAAGAGGCTAAGTAACAAGGAGGCTTAAGGAAGGATGCAAGGATCTCCCTGGAAAGGGGAAATAGAATAGATTTCTCAAACTGGCTGGGGGCAGATGAGGTTAGAAACAGGAGGGATCAGGTGAGGAGAAGGGAGAAAATACTGGGAGAAACAACTGGAAATGGGGGCATTTCAGGGATGAGGTGGAAACCGAATTCAATGGGATCCAGTGAATCAAGGGGAAAAATCTTAGCAAAGACTCCTAGCCACGGAGGACAGGCAGCCTGAACTGACCACCTTCTGTAACTAGGCAAGGCCTCAAGTGGAGGGACTGGGACACCAACTCAACCAACCACAAAACCTTTGGCCTACAGTTTTTCCTGCCTACAGAGTGCTCTGAGCCTGGAACCTAGAAGAATTGTCATCAAAGAGACCAGAGAGACTTCATCCAGCAATGATGGAGTGTCCCATATCCAGGCATTAGAAGGAGCTCAGGGAGTCCTGTGGAAGAGGGAAGGAAGGATAGGAAGAACCAAAGGGGTCAAGGACACCTTGAGAACTAGTCTACAGGATCAACTGGCCGGGGCTCATGAGATCTTGCTGAGAACAGGGAGCCAGTAGGGGTCTGACCAGGGTCCTCTACATATATGTTATGGCTGAGTAGTTTGGTGTTCCTGTGGGATTCCTAACAGTGGGAGCCAGGGCTGTCTCTGACTCTTGCCTGCTTACGAGACCCTTTTCTTCCTGCTGAGTTGCCTCACCCAGTCTTGATGTGATAGTATATGCCTGGTCTTATTGTGACTTGTTATGCCTTGTTTGATTGATATTCTTGGGAGACCTGCTCTTTTTGGAGGGGAGGCAGAGCAGGGTGGATCTGAGGGAGAGGGGAGGCAGAGGAGGCAAGAAACTGGAGGTGGGGGGAAGGAGGGGAAATTGTAGTTTGGACATAATAATATGAGAGAAGAATAAAAATAAATTTTAAAAAAGAGCCACGTAGGTAATTGTATCCCCCCTTGAAAAGCATTTTAATCCCAAGACTATAATACAGCTCTGATGTGTGAGATAGAAAAAGGTCTATATGGCCACTTCTGGAGAGATTTCCTGCATACTTATGAGAAGAAACCACTTTGGACACTGTCTTAAGACGTGATGCTTGGTACTGCAACTGAGAGATAGCTCTGGGATGCATGGAGCAGCTGGCCAGGGTATTAGCTATTTTTCTGTTGCTCTGATAAAATTCCATGACCAAAAGCAGTGAAAGAATGTTTGTTGTGACTTTCAGTTTCAGAGGACTAGAATCCATAGTGGTGGGGAAAGCACAGAGTGCTGGCAGGAGCAGGAAGCTACCTGTCCACACTTACAACTGCACTGGAAGCAGAGAGAGCAGGCATGACATGGGGTGGAGATATAAAAGCTCAAAGCCCAGTCACAGTGATGTACCTCCTCCCACAAGGCTGCAGAGACCACCATATGGGAACCAAGTGTTCAGTACATGAATCTACAGGAAACATTTCTCATTCAAACACTGCCATCCTTAATCTCTTGAATTAATGAACACTAGAGCTGTCCTTGTCTCTGGGTGTCCTGCTATGTGGGAAAAATAAGCCTCTTTAGTCTAATATTTGTGTTACTTGTAGCCAAAACAATCTTACCAGGCTCAGGCTCAAACCTGTGGATGTTGTTCTCATTCTTGGGATGAAGGTACTCTTCTATTCGCGTCCATCTGATAGAAAATTACCCGGGAGATCTCAGCTGCTTCCACAGTGAGGTAACACCAAAAAACTAAAACCAACGAGGTAAACAGTGTTAGGATGAAAACACAAGTTGTCAAGAGTCTTGTCTAAGTAGTTCATGCCTTGGTGATACAGGCCTATAGTCTTAGCACTAGAGAGATAGAGACAGGATAGTAACTTCAAAGTCAACCTCAGCTGCATAGTAAGTTCAAGGATAGATTATGATATGATATTATCCCTCTCATCCCTAAAAGCTTTTCCTTGGACAGCAAGATGGCTTAGCTGATAAAGGCAACTGTCACCAGCTCTCATGATCTGAATAGGAGCTCCACCACCCACTTGGTAGAAAGAGAGTATTGATTCCTACAAGCGGTCCTCTGATCTCCACACACATACCATGGCACATACACACACAATAAATTAATGTAAAAATAGTTTAAACAGAATCTTATTTAAAAATATGAACCTTCACAGTCCTTGGGCTCATGCTAATTGATTTCTGCCTCTTCATTTGCAATTCAAAGTCCTGTACACAGCCAGGGAGGAAGGGAGGTTTGGGTTGAAACAATGTTAAGAAAATTTGTGGCCTACTTTCTGATGGGCTGCAGGCAGTCAACAAAGACTATGAAACCTGAATTTGTTTTCTATACCTCTTTTGTCCTCAGACAAATCATTATTAATATTAAATGAGTATCAGTGTTCTCTAGCTCTGGCCACATCTCCATATCAAATGATATACACCTATGCATACATATACATGTATATACATAGTAAACAAAGCAAGAAAGCAGTTGTACTGTGGTGGTGTTGGCCAACTTTAATCCCAGCACTTGGGAAGCAGAAGTAGGCAGACCTCTATGGGGCCAAACTATTCTGCATAGAGAGCTTCAGGCCGAGAAGTCAGCCAGTAACGTGGACTTTCCTTATTTCCCTACCTATTTTGAAAGAAGTTCTGAGCAGCTGAGCATGGCAGAGCATGCTAATAATCTCAGCACTTGCACGGCCAAGGTGGTGGAATCATGAGTTTGAGTCTCAATCTGGGTTATATAGTGAGATCCTTTCTCAAAATAGAAAGGAAAGGAAGACAAAGAAAATTCCTTTCATATGTCAAGTCATTTTAATATAAATTATGCATAGCTGTCTCAGCCTCGAGTCCTGTCAGCTGTCCAGGAATGCCTGCCAGCATTTTGTCAATTATAATCACACTCAGAGGTCGAATCCGGTTCATCCCTCTGCCACAGCACATTCAGTTCACTTGCTAGTGCTTGGCTATTTCAAGTCTCTGGAGACAGGAATCATCTTTATCTGCTCCTCGGCTCCTTAGTGCAGTTTTTGCACATTGAAGACACCTGGTAATATTTGGGGACTGGGTAGGTGGATTAATTCACACTCGAATTCTCTATTAATTTACTTGAAAAAAATAGAAGGCTCTCTTTGAAGAGGAACCGTGCCTAAGAGTTCAACCATAGCAGATTATGTACCTAGCAAGGGTGGGCAGTGGAAACTTGGGGTGTAGCTATATAGTATAAGTTCAGGAGCTCAGTCCTGTGCAGTAAAACAAAGGCGTGGGGAGAAAGCCCTCATTTACTTCAGTTGTAGACAACAGAAGTAAAGTAGCTAATTAATTGGAAATGTGCCTTCATGAAAAGATACTGGGGTGCTCGTAAATTTCTTAGAAGACTAGAGACCAGATACCAAGCTTCCTCTTGAAAAGCAAAGCCCAATTTGTAACCACACAGCTGGCCAGATGAGAAAAGCCTCACCTCACCCACCACACATGCAAGTAAACCCTGACATGGCCAACATAGCCTTTCAATGTGGAAGCTCTATTACCAGCACGTTTTCTCGTGGTCTGCGAGACTGAACTGCAGGTTTGTATAGAAATATCTAAGACACAGCATCCGGTCACGTACTTGTGTCCTAGTTGCACAAGGGTTTGGAATTGGAGGGCCTCTTCCCCAGGGAGAAAACGTCTATCATAGGAAAGGTTTCTCAAAATATATCCAAGGTACCTGGCAGTCAGAACTATCACTTAGAACTTGGAATTTTGCCTACAAAATCATCTGGATGGGGTAGGGAGGCAGCTCCATAGCACAGTAGAACCCCTTCCTAGCCCAAATGAAGCCATGGGCTCAATTCCAAGTACTGTAAGAAGTAAACAACAACAAAAGTGGCATCTGCATGAATGATTCTCATGTCACCTGAAACCAGAGCAGCCCCTCTGAGTTGGATCTTTGGACTGTTTTCCCCTGGTCTGCTGCGTGGCATTGGCAACATACACTGACTTGAACTGAGGGCGACTACAAATGGGTTTGAGAAAGGCAGTCGGGTTTCCTGCCTGTCAGACATTTAACTCAAACAATGGTTTACCAGACCAGAACATCCAACCATTTGTTGTTACCTTAAGACCTTGCGAGACAGGTGGCATTGCACCCCGCACTATCACAAGGGATGGAGAAGCAGGGTGTTCAGCCTATGATAGACAGGTGATAGAGAAGCAGGTGTTCAGCCTGTGATGGACAGGTGATGGAGAAGCAGGGTGTTCAGCCTGTGATTGACAGGTGATGGAGAAGCAGGGTCTTCTGCCTGTGATGGACAGGTGATGGAGAAGCAGGTGTTCAGCCTGTGATGGACAGGTGATGAAGAAGCAGGGTATTCTGCCTGTGATGGACAGGTGATGGAGAAGCAGGGTGTTCAGCCTGGACGAACAGTGCATGTGGTCTCTGATTTATGATGGTTTGACTTCAGATTTTTACTATTTTTATGATGATACAAGCAACCTGTTCTGTTTTATTTTTTTTTCTTTTTTTTTGGTTTTTATTTTTTTTTTAATTTATTTTACTAGACCTGGATGGAGGTGGGGGGTTCCTTGGACTTCCCACAGGACAGGGAACCCTGATTGCTTTTCGGGCTGGGGGGGGGGACTTAATTAGGGGAGGGGGAGGGAAATGGGAGGCGGTGCCTGTTCTGTTTTATAATTGATAATAACTTTGGTTTAAAAGAATAAGGACTATGTTCTGATTTTCACCTTGATAAATCATTCAGTAAATTACACAAGATCTTCTTCAATACTTTATTATGAAGTACACTTTGTGTTACATGCTTTTGCTCAACTGTGGGCTAATGTAAGTGTTCAAAGTATATTTAAAGGAGGCCAAGTAAAACTGTGGTGTTTGTAGTTTTGGCATGGCCAATGCATTTTGACTCGTGATATTTAAAGTTACAATGGGTTTATCAGGTTGCTACCCCAATATATATCTCAGACATCCACATCATGATACGGTGCTTCTGTGGCTCACTGAACTCCACACTTCCCAGCTCTTTAAAAGATTTCAATGTATTCTGACATTTCTGGAATTTATGTGTTTAAAAGTTCTCAACTAAATTAAAAATATTTGTATTTCTGTATCCTTCTTTTTGTTTCCCAACTGTTTATTATGGTAGATTTTCAAAAAAAAAATGCTTCTTACAGGAAAGAATATGGATTTTACAACAGCTTAAACCATCTCTACTTTATGCATTTGCTGACCTTGAATTCCCACATACCATAATTGCTGGGAAATGTTTTTGTAAGTAACTCTCACAAACAATCGCAGCATGCCACATACTGTATGTGATTCTCTCTAACCAGCGGCAACATTCACCTTCAGAGCGCTTGATTTTGGTAATTACTGCTTATATCAAAATAAATCTCAACTGAAAGCTACAAGGAAAATCAATTCAAAACAGAACCTACAACTTGCCAACACTGTGCAATGTTTACCAATATGTATGTTCCATTTAGGCATACAGCCCACTGGAAAAAAATGCAAGAACACTTCACAAATTGCTCTTAGAATAAATACTATTGACAAAGCAATAAAATGAGATTGAAAACCTCAGTCAGATCAATGACTTGTTGCCAACTTATCCATCTTAATCAGTAGTTACTGATTTCATTATTTGCTGGGAATGCTGAATGTATTTTGCCGATATCCCACAGTGAAGACATTACTCATTATTGTTACCTTATGTCGTTTAACGAAAGGCAGCTGCTGTCATGGTAAGACAGCGATATGGATCTTGGCTGTCTCTTGCTATTTGTTAGACTAAAGTAAACAACCTCTGAGTTTCTATTTTCCCATCTTACGAGTTGTATATCACAGGCCTTGAAAAGTCTCGCTAAAGCACAACCCGGAGCAATAGCCTGGGTATTGCTATGGATTAGCGTTCATTCATAGAAAAAAATTCCACTTGCGTCAATGACTGGAAAAAAAAACAGATGAACTGAGGTCCTTCCTTTAAACTATTTGAATATGCAAGCTAAAATCACCCATCTCAAATTCCCATAAATAATAAGACAAAAAACACATTTTTTGAAATAGCAATTGAAATTAAGGCTTGATGCCTGCAATACCAGATATTCCAGAAATATGTTAAAAAATTTAAAGGCAAGTGGTGTTATTTTGAAAATAAGAAGAAGACTCAACTCAGATGCAAGAGAGAACTGATACAGAGAATAAAATGCTTTGGGCTCCAGGCTGGGAGATAAGAAGGGGAAGAACAAGAGAGGACCTAGACTGGAAAGGTCAAGGGAGAGGCATGGAGAACGTTGAGCCCTTTGTCCCTCCCCTTCTGGTATGACAACAGATCCAATAGAGGTTTGTGCTCCATGACAGAACAATGCACAACCATTGTGTGTCCTGAATTCACAACTTAAGACAACATTGGCTGGAGTCCAGGTGAAGGGAAAACTTCTCTCTCCAGAAAGACAACAGACTACAGCACAGCCTTAAAGCCCGGAACCAGAGCAGGTAATCAGATGGAGTAGAGACAACTCAGGTTTCAGGCAAGCACATAGCCAAACTCAGCAAAAAGTAAGTTGAAACGAGGCCTGGGAAAAGGTGGTGTCCCCACATGCATAAACTAGCAGTACTAGTGACGTTTCCTGCTTCTGTGAGGACAAACCTGACAAGACGAAGAAGGAAGGGTTTGCTTTTGGCACATCACGGGGATGTGGTCCATCCTATAAGGAAGGTATGAATGGTGGCAAAAGCCAAGGAAAGCTGGTCACATTGCAGCTGCAGCCAGGAATCACAGAAAACTGAAAGTGTGGTCAGACTACCAAACCCCAGTATCCACCGTCATCCCACAAGCCTCCATCCGCTGAAGACTCCACACATTTTCCAAACCGAACCACTCTTTGGAAATCTAGTTTTCAAAACCGTGAGCCTGGGGAGTATGTTTCCCATTCACACCCAGCACGGTCATTGGAGGAATCAAATGGAATGGAACAAATGAGATTTTAAACCACACTTGATACATATAGTTACCCTCAGAGGACTAAGAAAGGATAATGGTTCCTTTAATTAAAACAAGTTATTAAGAAAAACAACTGGAGTTCATGCAAACAGATCTTCAGTCACTGAAAAAATGTAGTAAGAGTGTTGATTAACAACAACAACAACAAAAAATGACTGAGGGATAATTCCTTATTTGGATGTCATGCTGAAAGATTCTCCTGGGACACAGCTCAAAAGTCACAAATACAAAAATATTTTAATAATTTTAAAGATCTTATGTCTGCCCTGTAGTGATTACAAAAGGAGACACATGTACATAGAAAGGAGGAGGAGAAAGAAAACGAGGCAGTAGAGTATAAACATCCAGGAAAAAAAAATACACATCACAATGGGTTCAACACATGTCCGGTATGGTAAAAAAAACATATTCCTCAAAATACCAAGATGAAGTTCAGCATCTGGGAATAAAAACAAATGAAAATCAAATCTCATTCATACTTTCATGGGTAATTATAGATTCTAAATTAAATAAAGTAGTCATGACCATAATTTTTAAATCCCATAGTCATTCACAGTGTAATTAAGAAATAAAGACATTTCAGACACACAAAAGCTTAAAGCATTTTCTGCTCTGACTTCAGTATAAAATGTGCTCTGATCAAACTGAATAAAAACAAACAAACAAAAATTTAATTAAAGAAAAATAAAAAGTGGCTTAGCTTTGGTGGCACTTTTTCCAGCATTCGGGAAAGAGAGACAGGCGGATCTCTGCGAGTTTGAGGACAGCCTGGTCAACAGAGTGCATTCCAGGAGAGCCAAGACTGTTTCACAAAGACAAAACGCTGTTTTGATCAAACCAAAAAAGAAAAAGAGAGAAAAGTAGTCTGGTCTGGCATCTCTGGTCTCTTAATGTCTCTTAACATTTGACCAGGACCTTCTGGCCTTCATTGCTTCCATTGAAAAGTCAGGTGTAATTCTTATAGGTCTGCCTTTATATGTTACTTGGCCTTTTTCCTTAATATTCTTGGCCTTTTTCCTTAATATTCTTTCTTTATTCTGTATGTTTAGTGCTTTGATTATTATGTGGCGAGGGAATTTTTTTTTTGGTCCAGTCTATTTGGTGTTCTGTAAACTTCTTGTGTCTTCATATGCATATCTTTCTTCAGGTTGGAAATGTTTTCTTCTATGATTTTGTTGAATATATTCTCTGTGCTTTTGAGTTGTACTTCTTTTTTTATCCCTACTATTCTTAGATTTGGTCTTTTCATGGTGTCCCATATTTTCGGATATTTTGTGTTAAGATTTTGTTAGATTTAATGTTTTCTTTGACCGATGAGTCTATTTCTTCTATAGTATCTTCAATGCTTGAGATTCTCTCTTCCATCTCTTGTATTCTGTTGTTTATGCTTGAATTCTGATTCTTGATTATTTTCCCATATTTTCTGTTTCTTGAATTCCCTCAGTTTGTGTTTTCCCTGTTGTCTCTGTTTCTGTTTTCAAGTCTTGAATCATTTCTTTCACCTGTTTGATTGCTTTTTCTTGGTCTTCTTTAAGGAACTTATTGATTTCTTCCAATCTTTTGCTTATCTTTTCCTCCATTTCTGTGAAGGAATTTTTTATTTCCTCTTTAAGGGCCTCAAACATTCTCCTAAAGTTATTCTTTAGGTCATTTTCTTCTGTTTCATCGATATTGAGGTATTCAAGTCTTGCTGTTGTAGAGCCACTAGCTTTTGTTGGTGTCATGTTGCTCTTTGTGGTGTTGAGTGTGTTCTTACCTTGTCTACCCATGTTTTCCTCTTATTGTCTCCCAGGTGCCAGTGAATCCAAGGCTCAGATGGTTGGTCTTTGAGGAGGAGTCAGTTCCAGTCACCCTGGAGGTCACTCAGTGTTTCAGGAGGTCGCGCTGCACTCCCAGAGTTCACTCTGCAATCTCACAGGTTGCTCTGCAGTTTCAGAGATCATTTGAACCTGTTGCCATGGAGGTGTCTTGCTCAGGCCTGCTCCAGCAAAGGTTGCTGGCTCAACCATGCTCCAGCAGAAGTCACTGGCTCAAGCCTGGTCAGGTGGAGGTGGTTGACTTGGGCCTGCTCCCAAAGATGTCTCCAGCTCAGGCCTGCTCCAGAAAAGGTTGCTGCCTCAGGCCCGGTCCCACAGAAGTCACTGGCTCATGCCTGGTCCCACTGAGGTTGCTTGCTCAAGCATGCTCTGGTGGAGGTTCCTGGCTCAGGCCTCACAGGGACTATTTTTTTAAGGCAAAATAAATACTTCGTTTTAGTAAGGTTTTTTTGTCTTTTAGAGATCAGCCTTTCTGTGATATTTCAAATATTAATAAACCTTTTAGATAGTCTTTCAAAGAATGCTAATATTTCAAGCACTTTGACTAAAATTTCTCACACCAAATAACATAATAGGAATTGAAGATTACAAATACTAAAATACTAATTTCTAATAACATATGGTTGTTACTTTATACATTTATCTGAAACATAAAATACTAGATATGACACTTTCTTTTTGCATAAAATCGAAGACTTTTCTTGTTAAAACTGAATAAAAATCATTTATGCATGAGGAAAACAAATTTAAATATCATTTTAAAAAAAAACAAAAACAAGGTTATCCATTTCTATTCTATCCTATTTTTTTTTATCTCACCAAATGTTGTTGATAACAAAAGGAGGTTAAAAAAAAAACACATCTTAGTACTAAAAATAAGAGGCATACCAAGAAAATGCTAGCAAAAACAAAGCAAGAGTAACAACACTAATATCCAAGAAAATAAGTCCCAGAGACAAAATTCTCTTCAAGGGAAAAGATACAGAAAGGATTTTATTTTTATTCCATAAATACTGTTGTTCACTCATCACATGGAGGCAATTTTCTAGGCTTGAGTATTAGCTCAAGACAAACAACAGCAACACTTAATGGATGCAAGCAAGATAAAGATGCTCTGGTCCAGCCTTCACATTTCGGGAATTCAGGATGAGTGCAAATGCAAGCCTCTGCTCTAAACAATTAAGTAGTAATTCAAATGATAGCAACTAACAATCTCTTAGCTATAAATTTTCTTGAGTTAAAGATGTAGCACACTGATAGAATATTTATCTACTATGCAGAAAGGCCACAACTTCAGTCCCCAGCACCATCAAAGCAAAATATTGGGTGCAAGCAGAAATTATTGTGTTAAGCAAAATACCCAGGCTCAGACAGATAAATATTGCATTTTCTCTCACTTACTGGTCCTAGATTTTATATAAGTCCATAAAATAATTCATAGGCATGAAAGTAAAAGTGGGAAGAAGAAGGGGAGCTAGCAGGAAAGTGAAAGGGGGGACAAAGGAAGTGAATATAGTCATAGCACATGATATGCTTGTATAAAATGTTTATAAACCCATTTTCATCGACAATGGACCTAGGACCAAAAATGTAAAGAAAGGAAGCTAGTCTTTTCAATCAGAATGAAAACTGTTCTAAAAAGGAGAGCAAAGGCAAAGTCCCAAGGCAGATGTGAAATGGACACATTTCAGGTACTATAAAATCTAATAAAAGTTAAAAACTAAAAGCCCAAAAACAATAGGGAAAAGGAGAGCTTTGTGAGTTTGGATAAGTGCAGTCTTGGTGGTGTACAATTTTGTAAGCAAAAGTTCAGTTTGCACTTTATTCTCAGTAGGATAACAAGTGTGGGGAAGATTTTAGGGAAAGAACTAAAATGATTGAGTTTATGTATTTCCAGGTGACTCTGACTGCTGAGTGACATAGGAAAAGATAAGAACGGAACAGAGACCAGCTGGGTAGCCACAGCACTAGCTATGACAAAAAGGGAATTTGCCTTCACTCCAGTCATTTTTCCTGGAGACCTCTTCCAAACCAGCCTAGGAGCTGGAAGCTCAGAGAGCCCCTTACCAGTGAGTGGAAGGTGATGGGGAGCTGTAGGAAGAACAGTCGTGGAGTTGCCACCATACATTCAAACACACTTGCACACACATTTAAAAACCAAACAATAACCATAATTTTTAAAAAGAATAATTTCTGTTTTCTTACTTCTAAAGTGCTTAAAAGTATCTGAAGTTGTCAAAATAGGACTTTTTTTTTTAAAGACTCTGAGTTGAGCATAGTAGTGTACTCTGTGATCCCAATACTCTGGAAGCAGAGGTACAAGGTCCAGGGGCTCAAAACTAGCCTGGACTTTGTATCAAGACCTATTCTATTCTTCTGAGTCATCACACACACACACACACACACACACACACACACTTACACACACACACAAGAATCTGAAATGTATTCAGCATCTGGAAGCTATAGATAACGGCTTTGTTCTTCATTGCTTAAAGTCCTGACAGTTTACATTCCATTCTTTTTCTAACATTATTTCTTTATTGATTATTTGGGAATTTTACATCATACACCCCATTTCCACTCTATTTCCCAATCCCTCCATATTTGCCTTTCACCCTGACAACACTCTCCCCCCCCAAAAAATAAATTTTTTAAAAAAAATTAAAAAACAAACAAAATACTTTGCTGCTCTGTCTTTGCCATCTCTCCAAAACCTCTTCGTTTGTCTTAGTGGCACTGGGTGCCTCTGTGTGTCACACAGTGAACCCTTTGGTCTAACCCACTTTACTTGCGAATGACCATTTCCATGAGTTAGATCTTGCTCAAGGCCTCTGGTTTCTGGTGCACCATCATCACTGGACCCGAGTCATGGAGATCCTACCGGGATCATTCCACAGGACCAGTCCCTTCTCATGCTCCAGTAGGTCATAGATAGGGTAGACATTAGGGTGGACCAACCCAAGACCCTGGATGAGAGGGCCTGGGTGGTAGTTGAACTGCTCAGCTCTGGACACTGGGGCCACCCACCTCCAGCATGGTGTGGAGCCAGAGCCAACCGTGCTACAACTATGCCATCGGGCCAGCTCTCCCTTGCCCGTGGTAAGGGGTGGGGCCAGCTCTCCCTTGCAAGTGCAGGGAACCAGCTCTCCTGTGAGGGTTGCGGCCAGCTCGCTTATTACAGTGTACAGCCAGTGCCAGGGCCAGCGAAGGGCAGGTCTGGCTCAGCCTGGCCCTCGGATTTCATCATGTACGGTTTTTACGCTCCCCTGAGGTAATAAGGGTCCCAGACCCCAGCTATACCAAGATTACGAACCCACACATGGCCCCTAGCAGCAGGTAGAGCCTGGACGATACCATTGCCCCGGCTGGCAGCACAGACCGTACACATCAGCATGGCTCCCGCAGCAGCGAGGCTCTTAGACACCAACAAGGCCACGGGTTGCAGCCCAGACCCTAGGCATCCGATGAATGTCCTTTGAATGCAACAGGAACCGCAGATATCAACACAGACCCTGGCCGCTGCCGGGCCATGGACCCAGACATGGCCCTCAGCTGCAGCTTGGGTTTAGAATGTCACCATGGCCCTAGGTGAAAGCACAGGCCACCCAGATCAACCTGGTTGTAGCGGCGTAATTAAATGTAGGCAGATTGTAAAGAAATATATACAGCTTTAATGAAGAAATAAACTTACAGAACTGAGGTTCCCGCAGAGTACAGGAAGCAGGAAAAGGGACACGCAGGCTCCCACGCGCCCGATTTATAAGTAAACATTCGCCCGAAGCAAGCCCGCCCCTAAGGGGCTTGCTTAACCCTACACCTGGTCTCAGCGACAGCATGGCCATCGAAACCGAAATGGACTCAGATGGCTGACCTGATCGCTGGCAGCCACATGTGCTTCAATGGCAACTGGCCTCTGTAGGGACATGGACCCAGACATGGCCCTTGGCAGCAACTCAAGCCCAGACATCATCATGGCCCCAGGTGGCAGCGTAGGCCACCCAGACCTGCATGGCCCCAGCGGTGGCAGGGCCCTCAGATCCCAACATGACCTGAGGAGGTGGGCCAGACCCCAGGCATTCCCATGGCCTTTGATGGTAACAGGAACCAAGGACATCAACTCAGACCCTGACTGAAACAGGGCCATGGATACTTGTAGTCACCTAAAATAAAACTGTTCGACTTGGTTGCAGTTGTCTACTGATCTACAGAGCTCCAAACCTAGATAGACAGAGCATTAAGACAGTGACCAAAAAATTAAAGCCTTTCTACTTAGTAAAACAAAAATAATAGTACAGTAGATAGCAATGATGAATCCTGGTTTTTCCTTAACAGGGATATTAGGGCAGAAGATTATTTTCCTCTTCTTCCCTTTCCTAGTCTCTGAGTGAGCTGTTGGTTACAAGGCTAGATAGTTCATCAGACGCTAAAAGAGCTGGACTAACTGCCCAGATACTCCCTTGCCCAGCCTCTATTTTAAAGTTGGTAATTCAAGCTTACTCAGTGTCTCTAGATGACACCTGAAGAACATGATGCTTGCTTAGCCATGGCTCCATTTAGTTTTGAAAACAGAGCCCCCGACTCATGTTCTTCAGAACTCTCTCTTCCTCTTAGACTAACATCTTGTTTCTAATGTAAAGTATGCTCATTGCAGTTATATTGTGGGATTGAAAGAAGTTTGGGCAGCCTTGGGAGAGCTGGTTAGCGTAGCAACTTGCAGCCGTGCAGTTCCATGGAATGTAAGCTTAAGATGGAGGTGAACAGAAAAATAACTCGTCCTTCTCCTCTCTTATGCGGATAATATAACAAGCCCTCAGCACTAAAGGGCTCAGACTCACTCCTACTCCATGGTTGGACCTCCCTTGCATTTTCTCAGAGTGTTTATATGGGGATTCCAGTTCCGGTGTCGTGGTCAGTTTCCTTCTGAAAGTCCATCACCTTCGCCTTCTCCTCTGGTGACTTGGCATTCCTCTGTGCACCCTCAGGCACTGTCATTATGTTCCCCCTTCTACAAACAGGTCCAGGCATGGAACAGTCTTTGAAATCAAAGGAACATCATCCTGATCCAAACTCTTGATCTGCCGTTTGTTCTGCCTTCCCCTCTCTCTGGGATCCTGGCCCAGATGGCACTTTTGTTTGGTAGCATGCCCTACTCCTGTCAGGGAACAAAACTTTTCGTTTCTAAACATGGATGCAAGGGCTCACAGCGGATGCTGCTTCACTGTGTAAGATAATCTCATTTTCACACTGTTTCGGATTTGGGTCTGTTGATACCATCTGACCATTGTTTAAGCTTGTGGATGTTGACTAAACTGTAAATATTTTAGCAACTGAATCACCCATGTTTTAAAGACACCGTGCACTTAGGAAAACACAAGGCTCATTATCTATGGAATACATCATGTAACTTAGGCAAGATACCTTCATGTGTACAAAGGAAATATAAATGTTAACAGACGGGAGATGTCTGCATTAATATCTCACTCAAAGAACTGAGGAGGTATAACAACGTATCTTAGGAAGTTACTTGACAAAGAATCCAAACAGGTTCAGAATTAGAATGACAAAAATGAAATAGCCAAAAAAAAAAAAAGGCCAATTCTCACTTCAGGGCCTCTGGGCACTCAAGGAACAGCAGAGAGAAAGAATAACCTAAATGTACATAGAGAATACCCAGTCTAAAAAAGACAATTTTCCTAGAGATGGCAAACTGGAGGAGTGATAGAAAAAAAATGATGACCTTACTATGAGAAATGATACATTATGTAACTAATTACAGTTTCAATTAAAATTCTAACTTAAAATGTATATAAAATTCTATGGTGAAGGACTAAGCAGGAAACCAAAAGACACCCAAGTGTATTTCCTTAGAGACACAGGACAACTCCTCCCCCCAGAGGTAATCAGTCACTTCCTCTGAGATGAAGGCCGACGGTAGTCACCTCCTAACCCACCACACGGAGCTGCTCAGTCCCCTCCTTCCACCCTGTCTTTTCGATCTTGTTGGTCCAATGACTTGCCATCTGACTGCTCATCCGCCAAAGCCTGTTTCAATTCTCACCTATTCTAGAGAGGAATCTGCAGATGAGAACATCCAGTCCACGCCACCAATGAGCCTCCGACAAGCCATACCCTCTTCCAGTTGAAATGTAGCTCCTGGCTTGTTCCTTAGCCCTGGTAAACAAAACATGGATCATCGTATGACTTCAGCCTTAAGTGCCTGGCATCAATTGGGTCTTGAAAATAAGTAGTTGATATTTTAATAAATAGTATTCACTTGGTGTTCCACAGGATACAGCAAAAAATCTTAAAATTGATTGTGCACTCTAAGTGAAAATGGTCTACACAGGTGAGCCGAACATGTTCTGAAGGGATGGATGGGAGGCTTGGACTCCCAAGGCACCCCCTCCACTCATGTTTTGCTGTCTCTTCCTTGACCCATCCATGGTGTCTAACAGAATCCCTGTTACCAGGTAAGACAAGAGGAAAATGCCTGGGCCTGACAACAGCTGGGGCTGTACTGTGTTTGCTTGGGCAGCCCAGGAAAGCATTAGCTGATGTAAATCTCCCTTGAAGGCAGAACTTTGAGAAGTACATCTGATCATTTACTTGACAAGAAAAGGAAAATGATTAAGTTCTAGATCTATGCTGATCACTGTCAGGAGCTAACAGCATGGGGGCTTGTGAGGGAAAAGCCAGGAACAAAATCAGAATCATGATGAAAAGATTGAATAGACGGGGCTTATACTGCCAGCGTGGATATAAAGCGAGAAGACACCCCCAGAAGGATCAGTACTGAGGGGTCTCTCAGCAGTCAAAAGGATACGTGACTCTTCACCCAGTGTTTGCTCAATGGGTCCAGGTAAGTACTGCCATGAAGGTCACACTGCCCCCCCCCCCCCCGCCAAGGCCTAGTGAGCTGCCCAACTCATGAGTGAGCAACCAGTTAGCAGTAAGAGCCAACACCAATTCCCTGGTATGACACAGTTCTCCAGGGGTTCAGCTGGTCTCCAAAGGCAGTTAAGTTACAGCAGATCCCTTTCATGTTAGAAAAGGTTTCCATATGTCCTTACAGTTAGGTCCATATTCTGGGTACCAGTTTGCCTTCCCTCCCCAAAGTGGTTTCCATTCATGAATTTAAAAGATGCTTTTGTCATTGCCCGTGATTTCCTGTAGAAGGAATCTCTTAAACAGAGAAGATAATACATTTGTGCTGTTTACCAGTCTTAGCTTCCCAAACCAATCAGCTTGATAGAAATGTAGAATGAGCGCTAAAAGATCAGCTACTGCAGATAGCTGGGAGATCACACAAAAGTGAGGCTGGAACCAGCCGGGGTTCAGCATGTATCTCAAACCGTGGTGTGGTCCTATCTCCTCCTCAGTCAGGATGTGTAGGTGCAGGGACAGAGGCTTAAGAGCTGCCAGCATTTCCTCTCATCATTCTACCTGGTGATTTATTTGTTTTAAACCTTATGCACACAGCTCAGAGGGATTCTATATTCTGCCCACATGTCTCTGACCTCAGTAATAGGTCTGGAAACCTTAGTGCCAAGGGACGCTCACTTCTACCAGGAAACACGGTCATCATTCTGATGAATTCTGAAGTTGTTCTTTGGCCCTTCTAAAATGCTCATGCTGTGAATTAGCAGACAGAGCAAGAAGGTCATTCTGCTGTCCAGGATGACTGAGCTCAATTACCAGGAGGAAATTAGATTGTGCTACACAACTGGAACAGAGCTGACTATGCCTGAAAGACAGGTGTTCACTAGAACCCTCTGAAACCCTCCTGACCAGGTCAAAAGAACACTACAACCTAATTAGAACAAAACACCCAATACCAGATCCCACTAAAAAAAGAATTTTGGAGCACCCCCAAGTAAAGGATTCTGTCCATGTGTATCGCTCAGTTCTGGCTGCTCTGATGAGCACCAGAGCCAAACTGGCTCAGAAGCTGAGCTGCACTTCTCAGAGTTCTAGAAGCTGGAGGTCTGATGTGTTCTATAGAGAGCCCTGATGCAGAAAGACAGATGACTTTGGTTGCATCATCATGTAGTAGAAAGCATGGAGCTGAAATACACTCTGCCATCATTCTCAAAATGACAATAATACCATTCACGAACTGCCACCCCAGAACCTCACCTAATCCTAACTACTTCCCAGAGGTTCCACTTCCTGATATCATCACATGGCAGTTGGGATTCGACATGCAATCTTGAGGGGAGACACAAGCATTTGATCCAAACCATCAGGGGAGATGCCCGCAGAAGTCAAGGCAAATGACTGCTGAATAAAAGCAATTATGATTATTTGGTAAGTCTTGTGAAGATCAAGCAAGGAGAAAATATAGTGACTCATTTTATGGTAATACTTTCTATCTCTCCTTCCTCCTTCATACCCTCATCACCTTAAATGAAGGATAATGGCATGGTGATTGACAGCCCAGCATATAGCTGAGAGCGTGGTGAAATTGGTAGCATCAATATCAACAATACGGTGACTGCCAGAGAGCTGTGTGTTCCCGGTGTTAGGGCACAGACTTGGCTGCATTAAGTATGGAAGCAGATATAGAGGCAAGGGGAATGGACGCTGTTTAACCAGACTCTTCTCCCCTTCATCTTCTGCTCCCAAAAGGCTGGTCTCCAAAGGCTAGATCAGTGGCTCTCATTGTCTCCTGGCCTCTGGTAGTGCTCAGATAATGAAAAACATCTTTGAATGATGGAGATCAGAGGGCAATGGAGTGGGGTGGGTGTTTCTTCCCATATCCCTCACTTTATAATCACCCCATCTCTACCTATGCCCCTCAATATAAGATGTTAGCTCTGCTTTACCTAGCTCTCTCACCATCTATTCCAAAAATATTCTCCTCTCATCCATCCTTCTGAAGCCTAACTTTCAAGCTCCTAGCTTCGTCTTTCTCCCTTGTAAGTTATACTCTACCCTGGGTATAATTTTATTACTACGTTCTCTACCATGTTTCCTTTGTCCATGCCATTAGTCTACTGCTGAGATACCAATGAGCATCCATCCACTGTCCCCACTATTGACATTAGAATAATAAAGAAAAGTTCCAGCTATTAAAAACCTTGTGATAAATACAACACTACTCAATTATTTACTACATTGCTTTTATCATTTTTAATAGGTGATAAAGATATGGTGGCATTTTAGCCTACATGACCTCAAATAAACCAAAACAGAATTATTTTCAGCCTCAGGTTAGCCAGTTGAGGGCTTAATCTTTTTTTTTTAACTTTCTTTTTGTTTTATTGAGAAAAAAAAAATTCCGCCTCCTCCCAGCCTCCCACTCCTCCCCCGCCACACTCCTCTCCCCGTCCCTCCACTCCTCTCCCTCTCCCCCCACTCCTTTCCCCCTCCCTCTCAAGTCGGAAGAGCAGTCAGGGTTCCTTGCCCTGTGGAAAGTCCAAAGTCCTCCCCCACCCCATCCTGGTCTAGGAAGGTGAACATCCAAACTGGCTAGGCTCCCACACAGTCAGAACATGAAGTAGGATCAAAACCCAGTGCCATTGTCCTTGGCTTCTCAGCAGCCCTCATTGTCCGCCATATTCAGAGAGTCCAGTTTTATCCCCTGCTTTTTCAGTCACAGTCCAGCTGGCCTTGGTGAGCTCCCAATAGATCAGCCCCACTGTCTCCTTGGGTGGGTGCACCCCTCTTGATCCTGACTTCCTTGCTCGTCTTCTCCCTCCTTCTGTTCCTCATTGGGACTTTGGGAGCTCAGTCCAGTACTCCAGTGTGGGTCTCTGTCTCTATCTCCATCCATCGCCAGATGAAGGTTCTATGGTGATATGCAAAATATTCATCAGTATGGCTATAGGATAGGATCATTTCAGGTTCCCTATCTTCAGCTGCCCCAGGAACTAACTGGGGACCTCGCCTTGGGTACCTGGAAGCCCCTCTAGGTCCAAGTCTCTTCCCAACCGTAAGATGGCTCCCTTAATTAAGATATGTGCTTCCCTGCACCCCTATCCAACCATTGGTCGACTTCTCTGTTTTTATACCAATACCAAGCTGTTTTCAATACTGTAGCTCTGTAGTAGAGTTTGAAGTCAGGGATGGTAATGCCTCCAGAAGTTCCTTTATTATATAAGACTGTTTTGGAGATCCTGGGTTTTTTGTTTTTCCATATAAAGTTGATTATTGTCCTCTCAAGATCTGTGAAGAATTTTAATGGGACCTTGATGGGGATTGCATTGAATCTATAAATTGCCTTTGGTAGAACTGCCATTTTTACTATGTTGATCCTCCCAATCCAAGAGCAAGGGAGATCTTTCCACTTTCTGGTATCCTCTTCAATTTCTTTCTTCAATTCCTTAAAGTTCTTGTTAAATAGATCTTTCACTTCCTTGGTTAGAGTTACCCCAAGATATTTTATGCTATTTGTGGCTATCGTGAAAGGTGATGCTTCTCTGATTTCCCTCTCTGCTTCCATATCCTTTGTGTATAGGAGGGCGACTGATTTTTTGGAGTTGATCTTGTATCCTGCCACATTACTAAAGCTGTTTCTCTGCTTTAGGAGTTCTTTGGTGGAGTTTTTGGGGTCGCTTATGTACACTACCATATCATCTGCAAATAATGAAAGTTTAACCTCTTCCTTCCCAATTTGAATCCCCTTGATCCCCTTATGTTGTCTTATTGCAATTGCTAAAACTTCAAGCACTATATTGAAGAGGTATGGAGAGAGTGGACAGCCTTGCCGTGTTCCTGAGTTTAATGGGATGGCTTTGAGTTTCTCTCCATTTAGTTTGATGTTAGCTGTCGGCTTGCTGTATATAACTTTTATTATATTTAGGTATGACCCTTGTATCCCTAATCTCTCCAAGACTTTTATCATAAAGGGATGTTGAATTTTGTCAAAAGCTTTTTCAGCATCTAATGAAATGATCATATGATTTTTTTCTTTCAGTTTATTTATATGATGGATTACCTTGATAGATTTTCGTATGTTGAACCAGCCCTGCATCTCTGGGATGAAGCCCACTTGATCATAATGGATAATTTTTCTAATGTGTTCTTGGATTCAGTTTGCCAGTATTTTGTTGAGGATTTTTGCGTCGATGTTCATGAGTGATATTGGCCTGTAATTCTCTTTCTTGGTTGAGTCTTTGTGTGGTTTTGGTATCAGAGTGACTGTAGCTTCATAAAAGGAATTTGGCAATGACTCTTCTGTTTCTATATTGTGAAATACATTAAGGAGTATAGGTATTAGCTCTTCTTGGAAGTTCTGGTAGAATTCCGCATTGAAACCATCTGGTCCTGGGCTTTTTTTGGTAGGGAGGTTTTTGATGACAACTTCTAATTCTTTGCGACTAACAGGTCTATTTAGATTGTTCACCTGGTCCTGGTTTAGTTTTGGTATATGGTATTTATCTAAAAACGTGTCCATTTCTTTTACATTTTCCAGTTTTGTGGCATACAGGCTTTTGTAGTAAGATCTAATGATTCTCTGAATTTCCTCTGTGTCTGTGGTTATGTCCCCCTTTTCATTTCTGATCTTATTAATTTGCATATTCTCTCTCTGCCATTTGATTAGTTTGGATAGGGGTTTATCAATTTTGTTTATTTTCTCTAGGTACCAGCTTTTTGTTTCATTGATTCTTTGGATTGTTTTCTGTGTTTCTATTTTGTTGATTTCACCCCTCAGTTTGATTATTTCAAGTCTTCTACTCCTCCTAGGTGAGTCTGCTTCTTTTTTTTTCTAGAGCTTTCAGGTGGGCTGTTAAGTCTCCAATGTGTGCTTTCTCTGTTTTCTTTAAGTGGGCACTTAGTGCTATGAACTTTCCTCTCAGGACTGCTTTCATAGTGTCCCATTAGTTTGAATAGGTTGTTTCTTTATTTTCATTGAATTCCAGGAAGACTTTGATTTCTTTCTTTATTTCTTCCTTGACCCAGGTGTGGTTCAGAAGTTGACTGTTCAGTTTCCATGAGTTTGTAGGCTTTCTGGGGGTAGCATTGTTGTTGAATTCTAACTTTAATCCATGGTGGTCTGATAGGACGCAGGAGGTTACGAATATTTTTTTTAACTGTGGAAGTTTGCTTTGTTACCGAGTATGTGGTCAATTTTCGAGAAGGTTCCATGAGCTGCAGAGAAGAAGGTATATTCTTTCCTATTTGGGTGGAATGTTCTATAGATGTCTGTTAAGTCCATTTGATTCATTACCTCCATCAATTCTCTTATTTCTCTGTTAGGTTTCTGTCTGATTGACCTGTCCATTGGTGAGAGAGGAGTGTTGAAGTCTCCTACTATTAGTGTGTGCCGTTTGATGGCTGCCTTGAGTTTTAGCAATGTTTCTTTTACATACATGGGTGCTTTTATATTAGGGGCATAGATATTCAGGATTGAGACTTCATCCTGATGGATTGTTCCTGTTATGAGTATAAAATGTCCCTTTCTATCTTTTCTGATTGATTTAAGTTTGAAGTCAACTTTGTTAGAAATTAGTATGGCCACACCTGCTTGTTTCTTGGGTCCATTTGCTTGATAAGCCTTTTCCCAGCCCTTTACTCTGAGTAGGTGCCTGTCTTTGTGGTTGAGGTGTGTTTCTTGTAAACAGCAGAATGTTGGATCCTGTTTTCGTATCCAATCTTTTAGCCTGTGCCTTTTTATAGGTGAGTTGAGTCCATTGACATTAAGTGATATTAATGACCAGTGGTTGTTAACTCCGGTCACTTTTTTAGTCGTAGAGTTTGTGTGTTTCCCTTCTTTGAGTTGTTCTGGTGAAGGGTCTCTAGATGTTTGAGTTATTGTGGTCAATGTTGGACTCCTTGGTTTGTGATTTTCCTTCTATTACTTTCTGTAAGGCTGGATTTGTGGTAACGTATTGTTTAGATTTGTTTTTATCCTGGAAAATTTTGATTTCTCCATTTATAGTGAACGAAAGCTTGGCTGGGTATAGTAATCTGGGCTTGCATCCATGGTCTCTTAGTTTCTGAAGTACATCTATCCAGGACCTTCTGGCTTTCATGGTTTCCATAGAGAAGTCAGGTGTAAGTCTGATAGGTTTACCCTTATAAGTAACTTGACCCTTTTCCTTTGCAGCTCTTAATATTCTTTCTTTATTCTGTATGTTTTGTGTTTTGATTATTAAATGACGAGGAGATTTTTTTTTTTGGTCCAGTCTATTTGGTGTTCTGTATGCTTCTTGAACCTTCAAAGGAATATCTTTCTTTAGGTTGGGAAAGTTTTCTTCTATAATTTTATTAAATATATTTTCTGGACCGTTGAGCTGTACTTCTTCTCCTTCTTCTATCCCAATTATTCTTAGGTTTGGTCTTTTTATTGTGTCCCAGATTTCCTGAATGTTTTGTGATGAGGATTTGTTGGTTTTGCTGTTTTCTTTGATCAGTGTGTTTATTTTCTCTATGGTATCTTCAGTGTCTGACATTCTTTCTTCTATCTCTTGTAATCTGTTGTTAGTACTTGTCTCTGTAGTTCCTGTTCGTTTACCCAGATTTTCCATCTCCATTCTTCCCTCGGTTTGTGTTTTCTTCATTGCTTCCATCTCATTCTTCAAGTCTTGAACCGCTTCCCTAACCTGTTTGATTGCTTTTTCTTGTTTCTCTTGGTTTTCTTGCATGTCTTTGAGCGATTTATTCATTTCCTCTACCTTTTTGTTTGTAATCTCTAATTGTTTATGGCAGTTTTTCACCTCCTGTTTAAGGTCCTCTATTATTTTCATATAGTTCACTTTTGAGTCGATTTCTTCTATTTCTTCTGGAGTAGTGTGTACAATTCTTCTTATTTCGGGATCCCTGGATTCTGGTGGTGTCATGTTGCCTTTCAGGTTGTAGGAGGAATTCTTGCCTTGGCGCCTTCCCATCTCTTCCTTCAAATGGAGGCAGGAAAGGCCTGGTGTCTTGGTCCAGTCTCTCCTGTGATTGACTCTCTGGGTGTATCTCTTCAGTGTAGAAGCAGGAACCGTTCCTGTCCAGATGGGATTCCTCAGCAACTATATAGGGCCGCTAGGTAGCCCAATGATCCGGGGGCAAAAGGATGAACAGAGCAAGGAGGAGGGGGGGGCGATATCCAGAGGAGTACCGGAAGCCTGGCGCAGGAGCTGAAGGTGCGCGGGCTCCCTTACAGGGGACCCTGAGGCCTGCCCGGTAGGCAGGCACTCACCGCTCTGGGTGGGTAGCCTTAGTGTGGGAGCTTAAAACTGTTCTTGAGCACTGTTCCTAGCATACAGCAGGGCAGGGTTGGGGAGGGGGGCTGGGGGGCTGGGTCGTGCAAAAGAAAGACAGCCCTGCAGAAGGAGCTGGGGGACGGGGGTTTGTGCTCTCTTCCGGGACAGTCCGCCCCTGGATAGCACACACTCACCCGTCCAGATGGAATTCCTCAGCAACTAAACAGGGCCGCTGGTTGAGGGCTTAATCTATACATACCTAAGCCTAAGCCTCAAAATGCTTACCACGTGAGATATATATATATATATTTGTCACTATATATATATAGTAGTGACAAATCAACCTAACCAAAGTTTTCAAAAGTTCTGACTTAGCCACAAGTATATAAAGACTTGCACAGAACTTGAACCCTCTCTATTTAAAAAAAAAAAAAAAGAAAAAGAATCAAGAACAGTAAACCTTTTTTCAGTTTACAAAAGCAACATACAGTGTAACATTTTGCTCAACAACAAACAATGTATCTGTTTCTTTCTCATCAATGTGACAAAATGTCTGACAAAGGTGACTTGAAGGAGTAGGGTCTATTGCTTCCAAATCATTCAGGAATGCTGGTAAATCCATCATGGTAAGCAGGTATGGTGGTATGAACATGAGGTGGCTGTCATAGTGTGTCCATTCCGGATGCAGAGAAATGCTGGTACCCAACTGATTTCCTCCTTGTAGTTAGCCAGAATCCCACTTCACGAGATGGTGCCATCTGCGCTCAGGATGGATCTCAATTAACACTCTCTGGAAACATCCCCCTAGACACACCCAGAGGTGTCTGCTGGGTGATTCCAAATCCTGTCTAGCTGACAATCAAGATTTCAACTGGCCCAGACCTTGTTCAAAAGAAAGGTCATATAAAATCATATCACCTAGTGATGAAGTTGCCATCTTCTTTTAAAGACAGGGTTTTGTTATGCAACCCTGGCTGGCCTGAATGAACCTAGGAACTCACTATTACAGACAAGGTTTACTCAAAAAATCACAGCAATCCCACCTGCCTTCACCTCCCGTGTGCTAGGATTAAAGTACCACCACTCCTGGCTTGTTGTTTTATTTTGAAATTATACTCTTAAGATAGTCCCACAGTGACAAAATCATAGCAAGACCTTTCTCTAAATATTTTCCCATCAAGTGACACATTATTCTATGAGATAAACAACTAAACACATGCTTCGATCTCCTCTGATATCCTTAAATAATACTGCAGATAAATTACGCCAAAGCCGGGCGGTGGTGGCACACGCCTTTAATCCCAGCACTCGGGAGGCAGAGGCAGGCGGATCTCTGTGAGTTCGAGGCCAGCCTGGTCTACAAGAGCTAGTTCCAGGACAGGAACCAAAAGCTACAGAGAAACCCTGTCTCGAAAATCCAAAAAAAAAAAAAAAAAAATTACGCCCAAACTCAACAGAGACAGCTGGTAATAAACTAGATGGCAGATGGATTAACTCCATCAAAATACTTTTCTATTTGGTAAGTTTCATTGCAATTACTGATAGGAAATACTGAAAAATACTTTTTGTGATAATTTAAACACAGCATTAGTGAGACTCTTGGGTACCTAGTTTAAAAAGAGACTTACCAAGACTTCCCATAACAAAAAGAGTTTATTTGGGGTTGGAGAGATGGGTCAGCAGTTAAGAGCACCTTGCTACTCTTGCAGAGGACACGGTTCAATTCCCAGCACCAACATGATGGCTCACAACCATCTATAACTCCAGCTCCAAGGGATCTGACATCTCCTTCAGACCTACGTGGACACCAGTCACAAACATGGTGCACACACATGCAGCCAAAGCACTCATACACAGAAAACTGACATAGATCTTCTTTAGAAGAAATTTACTTTAAAGTTTCCATGGCAAAAGAAATTTTCTCAGCAGAGAACTTACACAATGAAAATAGACAAATCTGATCGCCCTTTGGGCAATGAATAAAGCCACTTTTGTCACCATGCCCTGATGGCCTCATTTAAACCGCACCTGTTTGGAGCAGTGTTACAGGATTTCTGCAAGTTATGACCTGCATCTGTTCATGTAGAGTTAATTGTAATGAATGAAATCAACATTACATTTGTCTCAGGCTTCAGACCCCTCCCAAGAGGACAAAATAAGTCTGTCCTGCTTTTACCTGATAGTCGACTTGCACCCCTCTCCCTGTGCCCATGTATCGGAAAGAACGTTATTCTGAATCATAGTAACTGAAATTCAAATTCCATCATTTTTTTCAGACACACAGACTCTGAGATCCATTATCTCCCATCCAAATACTAACCAGGCCCGACCCTGCTTAGCTTCCGAGATCAGATGAGATCGGGCGCATTCAGGGTGGTATGGCCGTAGACGAGATCCATTATCTCTATTTATTAAATCGACGATGAAAAACCACTCTACAGAGCCATTATCAGCTATCAAAAGTGCACATTACCTATCTGGCTACCAGGTGTTTAACAACTGACAGCCAAAGCAGTAATCATTGTCCCTGCTGTTGTTATGATGATCACACCTATCCAGACATCCAAGATTCTACTTTACTTCCAGAGAACATTCAGTGGTTAAGAAGTTAAATTATTCAAAATTATTCAGGGTGAATCACTAGTGTGTTGGCTGTGGCTTTTTCTATGATATATGCTCTACTGAAGCAGACTTCTTGAGGCCATTTTACTATGGAAAACATATTTATGATTGAGAGGGTAGGATTCTAGCTCAGTTGGAATCAGAGAACCAGGGCAGGTCAGATTGTAGGTAAAGTCAGATATTGTGGCCCATGCCTGCAATCCCAGCACTTGGGAGGCTGAACCAAGACTTAAAACCAAGACTTTGAACCAAGGCTACAGAGCTTTAGGAAGGGACACATTGAATGTGGTTTGTGATTACTAGGGATGCAGAACAGAAGTTGATTGCTTGCTCAATGTGTGTGAGGCCCTGTCTTCACTTATAATATCACCAAACCAAGCAAAACAAAAACAGTAGAATAGAGCACAGGTAAGACCTATCTGTGATAAACCCAAAATGCTCATGGGGCACCGAGAAATGAATGTTTCTCATTTTTCAGTATTGATCCAGACTTAATGTCCTCTACAAAGCAACTGACTGCTTTCAATATTGTCAGACACCAAAATCTTTATCCTGTAATTCTTGCTGGGTTTTGTTGCTTGTTAACTGTTGTTCATTTAATCATTTATGCTTCTTCCGTCACATAAGCGAGTGTCACATCAATGAAAAGAAAACGTCCAAACCACTTGAGACAGCTAGCCATGCATGTATAGCCATGCATGTATTGACATGATGACAGCACAGAGGGCTCAATGGACCTATCTAAGAAAACCATAAACCCCTGAGTCCAGTCATATGATAATATTATTATTGCCACAGGAATTAGAAACACTTTTACAGAGTGGTTAATATATCATGTTACCTAATAGCCTCCATTCCTCCCCCTCCTTTTTCAGACAGTCTATCTATGAGTCAATAATTTGGCTCATTCTTTCAAGATATCAAACATCAATTTTCATTATTTGAATAGTTCAGTACAAGAATAGTTTGAGGAAGGATTAAGAACATCGAGTTTTACAACAAGCCACACTGGTGGCGAGTTTTGATGGATGAACTGGCTTGCTGTCTTGTTGTTGACTATCATTTTTCTGATAGCAAAGAAGTCTATCAACAAACATACTAAGCTCCAGCAGCTGCCTAGAGCTAACTTTGTTTGGATCTATTTTTAAAAAGCTAAGTTTAATAACAAGCACTACCCATCGTCTCCCCTACTGCTTTTCTATCTCCCTGCAATTCAGGTCGTAAGCGGATCTGAAATCCCCAGATTCTTAAACCGTGTCACAAACCCCTGGAAGGAAACCACTTGGAGGCTCGCACCACATTCCCAGTTAACGTGCTGCTTCCTGGGCTCTCTGCACTCCCCTTTAGTAGCTTCCTTTAAATCTAGACAGCCTTGGTTCTGGCTAGCAGAGACTTGAATGAAGTACTTCTCAGCAGCCAGTGCAGCTGGACCAAGGGCTCAGGTGCCTGCCGCCTGCCTGCCAACGGCTTGTGTTTTGGCTTGGGGTTGTCGGGATGGACATTTGGTGTCCCTATGGAATCTCATGGCAGTCTGGCCAGTTGGCATTCTTCTAATGCTACGAGATTAAACACCCACGTAGGTGTGGTGCCTGAGGCACCATCAGCTCTGACTTTCTGGTGTCTGCGTTAGGCGTGGCCTTTCCTTTCTCAAATACAGAAGTCCTGTTTGGATTAAGAGGGGACTTAAAACAGCACAGAGACTGTGTTTGGATGTTTGCCCTTTTGTTTTATATTTGTATATCCAATCAGAGAAGCCACTATAGTCAAAGTCTGCGTGTGCTCCAACACCAAGAGTGCAGGTGTCAAATGAAGAGCCAGAGCTCCAAATGACCTAGACTTGACTTCTGGGAAGACTGGAATGACATACATCATCTTAACCTCTCTGAGAAGATGGAAACACACTAATTTGTACTTCAGAAGTGAGTGAGTACTTGCTATGAATATTTACCATAAGTATGTATGATCCACGAAGTCAGGTTCATAATAAATTCTGTCCCCCCTCAACTGCCTTTGTTTAACAAGGCAACCCAAACTTGCTCTGTCTTCAGTGATCACAGGGAACACAACAACAGACAGCAAAACAAATATGCTCTCTCTCTCATGGTACCCTGAAACATGACTGGGACAGCTGGTGTCGCCCTGCTTTTCAGATGAACAAACTGAAGTTAAAATGAATAGAGTCATTTTTCAATAGACGAAAGAAAGAAAGAAAGAAAGAAAGAAAGAAAGAAAGGAAGGTAGGAAAGAGCCCAAACTGTATCTGGTTCAACTGACCCCAAACCCTGTTCTTTTATTTCAATTCTATCATTTGACTTGGAATTAATACTCTAAATTACTCCAAGTCGTCCTCTCTATTTTAATAGACTTGATGAATAAAATAAAGGGCACCATCACAGAAAATTGTAAAGCCAGGGCTATGCCCCTTCTGGCTCACTGTCTATTCCTGACAGTAACAATTAAGATCCCATCTCTGGGAAAATAGGGGTGCCTCTGTGTGGATAAACCTCAGAAGCTGGATACTAGAACCAGAGAGGACCAAGAAGAGTAGATGATGGCCAAAGGCCAACATCAAGATGTGATGAGTTTGATGCTGACATTTTGAGGTTGACTAGACAATGGGACAGCTGTCCAGCTGACAAGCAATGGACCCCTGGCTGCTCTGTCCTTATCTGAGGACTTGTCTGTCACACCCAGTCTGTGGCTACCGGGGGATGCCCCATGCAGTCGCACAATCTGATATTCTTTCAAACCTGAGTCCCAAAGTCCTGAAATAGAACTCTTTTCTATGTGGTCTCCAAGAAAGCTTTATGTCTGTGCAAACACATCTTAGCTTTATAATTGAAAGAAGATTTTGCTTCAGTTGGCGCTGTTTCACTAAGCCATCAAAATCACACTGTACAGTAGACAAACTGGTATTTCATTCATGAGAGTTTGAGGAACAGAGATGTCAGCGAGTAAGAGGTGACACCTGACTGGGAACCCAGGCATCTAACTGTACATCTCAAGTCCTTTGTATCAGACCCTGGCCATTGTGGTTGCCATGGGAACCCAGTCGCTCTGCCTCCCAGTCTCCTGCTATGATGCATAAAAGGAAATCTGTAAATGATTGCTGTGGGCTCAAAAGGGACAAGGAGCTATATATTCCTTTTTTTTTTTAATCATCAGTCTGCCTCTCTCTTATATTCTGAATGAAATGCCAGGACACTAAGCCAAAATAATCAACTCACCCTCCTGTCTTCATAGTGTGTCATGTTGCCACAAGCCAAAACAGTAACTGAACCAGGTCAAGACTCTGATAATACACTCTAAAAAGACCCTCCATGGGAAGGGTCCCGTGAAGCAGTGGGAAACAGCAAAGAAGCAAGCTCCATCTTTGCCTGGTAGACACAAGAATGTGTCAGTATGCTATGCTGTAAGAACCTGACCCATGTTTCAGAGAGTGGGGGGAATGGAGACAGATGCTTAGCCCACTGAGACGTGGACTTCTCACTGCATACTCTGAGTCTCTTCAAGTTCTTTATATGCTTTAAAATGAATTTTGGTGGGTTATATGGCTTGGGGAATCCATTCAATTTTGTCTAGATATTCTACTTGGTTTGTTTTTTAAGAAGTTTTTGAAGTATTCAGGAATATTTCTCTAGATTTCACTGGAATCTGCTTTAATTTTCCCCTCTGTCTCTTATTTTATTAATTTGAATCTTCTCTTTCTGTTGGTTAATTAGTCTAGGATTTCATCAGTCTTATGTTTTCAAAGAAATACTTTTTTGTTTGATTCTTTGTTCTTTTAGCCTTCATTTCATTCATTTTGCCCTGATCCTGGTTACTTCTGACTCTCTACTGCTCTTAGGGTTGCTTTCCTAAGACCTTGACCTATATCACCAGGCTAAGGAATGTTTGAACACAAGCACTCAAAGCGATGAATCCTGCTCTCCAAACTGCTATGCTGGGGATATGACTTAACAGTTAAAGCTATCTCCCGAATCCCCTTCCTACATTTGCAGTGGCCTACTATTAGCTCAACACTGTGTCATTCAGTCCCCAAGTACTGTGTGATCTCTGTGGTTTCTCTTCCCTCTGGTCTCTATTTTTATGCCACTATAATCTGATAAGATATAAGAAATAGTTTGAACTCTTGTATTTGTTTTAAGACTTGATTTGGGAAAACATACATACAAGTAACATGATATGGACTCGACAGTTTATAGTTAGGAATACACACACATGCGCACAGGCACACGCACATCCAATATCAATTGTTACAAAAAAGAAGCCATGAATTTGACAAGATTAGGGATGAGTGTATGGGAGGACCGGAGGGAGGAGAGGAAAGAGAAAGATGTTGTAATTTAAACTCAATCTCAAAAATAGACAAAAAAAAACTTGATTTGAGGCAGAATCTCACTAGGACGCCTAAGCTGGCTTCAAACTGCCAAATTCAAGCAGTCCTCCTGCCTGAGCCTCTAGAATAGCTTGGGCTAGAAGTGCACCGCATTGCACAGAGAAGAAACATTCTTGCTTATTCTCCACATCTGAACTGCTGGCCACCAAAGTGCTGATTGCTAATAATTCCTATTTCTTTGTGATGAGATGCACCTTCCCAACAGATATTCCTACTACGTGACCACATTTCTGTTGCAGATTCTGACCTAAACTTAGAATCCTATGAAACAAAACCTTCTATGGTGAAACTTGGTGTCTCCAACTGAGAGAGGAGGTTGTCACGGGTCAGGAGCCTCAGTTGTCCAGCATCTTAGTCTTACCTGGGTAGCATTAATCCTTTTTATCTTTAAAGATTTTTTTTTAATGTTCATGTTTTATGAGAGTGCTTTGTCTGCAGTCTGCATGGTTACATGTGTATCACACGCATGTCTCGGAAGAAGGAAGAGGGCATTAGATTCCCTGGAACTGGAGTCATAGAGAGCTGTGAGTTGTCATGTGGAAGCTGGGAACTAAGTACAGATCCTCTGGAAGGTCAGCACACTGTACCACTGAGTGATCTCTCCTGCTTCAGAATCTCCCTTCCACAGAATGTAACTGTGGTGAATCACACCATTTGACAAGGCTCTCCTGTAGGGAGGCTAACATTTGCTCTTTGCCCCCCCCCCACACACACACACAACAATACAAGCCGTTGCCATTCTTCTTGGTTACTGTGATGTTTGATATTGATTATCAATGTAACAGAATAGTCACTCAGGAGACAAGTTTCTGAGAATGTACAGAAGGGGTGATCTTTATTAGTTCACTGAGGTGACAAGACCCACTCTGTAGGGCCCATGGGTCTACCCCTGCTCCTGGGTTTCATCTTGAGGACAGTTTCTGGCCAGCCAGCTTAACATCCTGATTGTTCCTGTGCTCCCTCTGCCCGCCCCCCACCCCTCACTCCCCTACCCACCCCCTCACTGCCCACACCCACCCGCTCCTGTGGTTAGCTATAGGGCCATTGTTTACTCCATCTTGGGCATGGTAATTTCCCACCTGCCTGGGGGTATTCCATTGTGCAGCAGCTAGGTATATAAGGTTTTTCCTACATTTGAATAAACGGCATTCAGCTGATCTCCTTTCTAATGACCCAGGTCTCTTGTGTGTTCTAATCTCCAGGTCCTTGTCAGGCTCACGAATGGTACAGTGGCACACAAACTGTACCAAGAGAGTAACACGCAGGCGTTACACCACCCTAGGTTTGGGTCCTGTGCTACACAAAAAGGAGCAAGATAACTGAGCCTGAACACCCATTGCTTTCTACTTCTTGATCACAGATGCCATGTGACCAGCGGCCTCAAGCTCCTGCCTCCATGCTTCCTCGCCATGATGGACTGTTCCCTAGAACTGTGGATCAAAATGAACTCTTCCTTCCCTAAGTTACTTTACCAGGTGTTTTGTCATAGCAAGGAAAGTAACAGATACAGTGCCCCTCCCCCAGAACTAGGTGGAAAGAGTCTGCTGCTAAAGACACCACACCTGCTGGTCGCCGAGCATAAAGAAATCAGTCTGGAACTGAACTAAAGAGTTTCTCCATGGTACCTAGCTTTTATAGTGCCAGAAAGTGGTATGCAGTCAGCTGAGGGAGAAAAGTCCTCAGAAGTCTTGCAGCTGTGGACGCTATCTATATACTACAATATTGACTTGCCAGGCAAGATGTACCTGCTAGCACAACAGTGGCTTGAGTAACCAACCCCTTTCTGATTGGTGTGCTGACTAATTTTGTGTCAACTTGATACAAGGTAGAGTTGTTTAGGAAGAAGGGACCTAAATTAAGAAAATTCTCTTACCAGGCGAGACTGTGGGCATGTGTGATTGTTTGAATGTAATTGGCCCCCATACACTCAGAGTTAGTGGTACTATTAGGAGGTGTGGCTTCTTTGAAGTAGGTGTGGCCTTGTTGAAGAAAGTGTGTTACCGTGAGGTGGGCTTTGAGGTCTCATATCTCAAGCCACTCCCAATGTTTCAGTTTACTTCCTGTTGCCTGTGGATCAAGATATAGAATTTTCAGTTCTTTCTCCAGCACCGTGTATGACTGCATGCCACCATGTGCCACCATGATGGTAATGGTATGAACTCTGAACTGTAAGCCAACCAATTAAATGTTTTCCTTTATAAGAGTTGCCAAGGTCATGGTGTCTCTTCACAGCAATAGAAACCCTAACTTAGCATGCTTGCAGTACAGTGCATTTTCATGATGGAGGATTGATGTGGAGAGGTCCAGAGCACTGTGGGCATTACCCTCCCTAGGCTGGTGGATCTAAGGGCTATGAGAAAGCAAGCTAAGCATTCCAGGAGGAAGAATCCAGTAAGCAACATTCCTCCACGGCCTGTGCATCATTTCCTGCCTTGATTTCCCTCAGTAATGGATTATGATCTGTAAGGTGAAGTAAACTCTTTCCTCCCTGTCTTAGTTATGGTTAACTATTGCTATGAGGAGACACCACGGCAACTCTTATAAAGAAAACATTTAATTGAGGGGGCTCGCTTACAGTTTCAGAGGTTCAGTCCAACATGACCATGAAGGGGAGCACAGCAGCGTGCAAGCAGAAGGGGTACTGGAGCTGACAGTGTTAAGTCTTGCAGGCAACAGGAAGTCGAGATCTCAAAGCCCTCCCCCACAGTGATACATTTTCTCCTCCAACAAGGTCACACCTCCTAATAGTGCCATTCCCTTTGGGGGACATTTTCTTTTAAACCACCACAGTCCCCAGGTTGTTTTAGATCTTAGTGTTTGTCACAGCAATAGAAACCCTAACAAAGCCAGTTGGATTTGATGCCTCCACCGCAGGAGGGAATTCATACCTATTACTGCAAACCTGGTGAAGTCAGAGGCCCTGTTTGATGTGGGGATGCAATATCCGCTACTGTTGTTTTGCCAAAAGTACATGGTGTCAAGCTGCCTTCTGAATATTCAAACCCCTGTGCAAATCCATGGCACACATGTTCCCTGATCATCATTCACCAACACACACACACACATGCACACACAAGTAAATAGATGCAATTGTAAAAATTTTGAAGAAATTAAAACTTTAAAAAAGATAAATAAAATCTTGTTGCCTGCTGTAGCTTCAATAATTTTATACCACAAAATGAAGTAACTGATAAATTTATAGAGAAAATTCATAACAAATTTATTAATGTATAGCAACACAGGAGCTGTACACAAAGTGGGATTCAAAAGTCATCTGGAAATTGATGTTTATGTAGAGTAAAGCAAAGATGCAGGAGCTTGAGAAGGCTACAGAATGTTATCTTGTTACACAGATGATGTTTCCTAGGTAACAACCTCCTGTGGCCATCTCTGGGTCAAGTGTAAGATCCCAATCGTTTCTTCCTCTGAAAACATCTTTGCAAGTCAGAAAGGTCTGTATAAAATAGAAATGCTTGATTACATCTTTCTGGATATTTGTCTCACTAATAAAATCATCTTTTATAGATATAAATTTCTTTAACAAAATGACTTTCAGAGTCATCCTTGTGTCCTTAGAATAAACAATTCCAAGTATGCCTAGGAGATCAGGGTTTGGTGGCACGTGGCTGGAATCTGGTCCTCAGGAAAGCTAGAAGACAGCTGGACAGATAGATGGACAGTCAGACAGGCAGGCAGGCAGACAGATACATGCCAGAGACACGTAACTAGGGTTGGGGTATTTCGTTTTTCCAAACCCCTATTCCTCAACTCAATGCACTATTGAAGCCTTGTGTGCCCAAGACTGGGGCATAAGGCGAACAGACAAGGAACTAAGCAATTACCTAGGAACAAGCAGATGTTACTGCTACTGCCGCTGCCATTGCATTACTGGGACAAGCTGGGGCAGCAGGAATGAGCAGGCACCTGTACTCGTGAGAAAGCTTAGAACGGTGTTTTCTAGCCAGTGTTACGACATCCAGGGGCTTTAGGACATTTGTAGAAGTTATTTTGTTATCTAAACAATTGGAGGATGTCAAGTTCATTTACTGGGTCAGACTAGGGACATTGGATATCAGCTTGAAATGAGCAGGCTGGTGCTGTGCGCAGGTTAGGTTTTTGTCAACTTGACATGAGCTAGGGTAATCTGGGAAGAGAGAATGTCAATCGAAAATATATACGCATCATACTGACCTGTAGGCAGGCATGTGTGGCGTTTACCTGATTAGTGATTGATATTGAAGAACCCAGGTCACTGTGGGCAGTGCCACCCTTAGGCAAGTGGTCCAGGGGTATATAAAAGAACAAATTGAGCAAGTCATGGAGAATCCTCCATGGTCTCTGCTTCAGTACCTGCCTCCAGGCTCCTGCCTTGAGTTACTGCCCTGACTTCTCTCAATGATGGAGTGTGACCCAAGAATCATGAACTGGAATAAACACTTCCCTCCCTCAAGTTGCTCTAGGTCGTGGAGTTTTATCACAGCAATAGAAACCTACCAAAGATATGCTGCATTGCAGAGAGTCATTCATGACTTGAGGGTGTCAAATATTCTGCTCGGCATTCACATGGATTAAGCCCTATTTATAATCATCCAAATTTTATATAGCTTTGATTTAAATTTTAAAAACATATCTGGTTTGGTTTGGGAAACAAGGTCTTCCTGTGTAGGTCAAACTCATGGTTTTGTTCATTTAACTGTTTTTCTTGTCCATTTGTTTGTTCCAGGGTCTCACTGGGGTTTGAGTGTTCACCATCTTGCCGGGCACCCTCGTGGTTCCCTTGCCTCAGCTTCCCAGATGGTAGGATTACACAAAATTACTATTATACATGCATTTAATAATCCTTGCACTATTTTAATGTATGCCAGCATTTCAGAATTGCCAATTTAGGGTATACTGGGAGAACACTGAGCTTAGGTGCACCTCAAGGATAGAGCATTTACCTGAGTTCCAGAATTAAAAAGAAGTTGAGAAGATATTTTGGACTACTTTGTTACAAATTTTACCAAAAGCTGTTCATTATTTTCCAAAGTTATGTGACTGCGAGCATCAGTGGTGCCACGCCCACCTCGACCCGCAAGGATGACGCGACACCAGAGCTCTTCCTGCTAGCAGTTTATTCAGGACCTTTTTTAACAGTTGTATCTCTCTCTCCCTCTCTCCCTGGGCAAACCTCTCCCAGCCCTTAAGTAGGCATGGGCCACCAACCCCAAATTGCCAGGTGGGCACTGCCCATAGGTTCATGCATATGCAAGCAGCTGACAATCATTGCGTGATGATAGCATGAGTCAGGCCTTAGCCAATATTAAGAGCTGATTATCAGGTGTGGCTCCACGCAGCTCTCTACACAGTAGGTCCCCTGTGCGTTCACAGAGGAGGACCAGAGGAAGGGGGGCATCCGCAGGATAGGAGACATACACAAAGCAGAGATTCAAAGGCTTCCTCAGTGCCCAGATAATGAGCTTGCACACCCCATTCACTGGGGATGAGGAAGAGGAAGTATAGCCCTTTCTAAGGGGATGGCTAGTTATTTCTATGGGAACTCAATGGCCTCGGAGAACATACAACAGCCTGGGCAAATTCTTGTCAGACAGACAACTATGATTCTCTGTAGAACACTGGATGGAAGCAAAATAGAAGTAAGGTGTGTAACATGAGTCCTCCCTGCTGTGTTTTATGTGTGTTGATGGACTAGGTCTTTCTTCCTGGAATGTGAGCTTGGTCTTCTCTGATTAATGAAATTTCAGTTATATATTCTTTTCCATTGAGATGAAACTTTGCAGAAGGAGAAGACAAGAGAAATTCAAGGATCTTGATTCTGAGGTGGCTCTGAGGCCACGGAGCAAGTCAAAGCAGCCTCCTCTGGAGTATCATTTTATGAACCTCAGCCATAGCTATCTACCACAGTGGCTTGGCACATGTAAGCCCATTGTGGGCATTTGTTCTTCAGACTGGATCTCATGTAGCCCAGAATGGTCTCGCATGTGCTACGTAACTGTGTATGATACGAACTTCTGCTCCTCCGTCTTCCACCTCTCAAAGGCTAGGAAGACAGTTGATAGATAGCTGAGGACCAGAGTCAGGTTCTGTGCATGCTGGGTAAGCACTCCACCAGCTGAGCAGCATCCCCAGTCCTCGCTGGCTGTCCTTGTCGAGAAATGCCAAGAAGCTTACATACTGAAATACATAGCACATTTAACTACAAATCACTGTTGGTTCATTTATTCTTCAGGTTATAGGTGAAGATACATGCGGGTAGGTTTTTACGATCTATAGAGTACTTTCCAGAACAGTAAAGAGAGTACCACAGACTGTCATCTGTAAAACAGAGTTCTGGTTTTCTAACCCCAGATTTTCCTTTACCTTTATTACCGTCCACTATTTCATTTACTTATATTTAACAATGGTCCGAAAACACTAAGTAGAAAGACTGTAGAAATCATCAAAGCACACATCTTAAACTGCATGTTGCTCTGAGAAGTGCAATGAAATCGCAACATCCTTTCCAACTTGCCCGGGATACAAGTGACCTCGCCAAGCTCGGCCACATAAACTACCACCTGCTAAGGTGACAAGGGGCCCTCTTGATTATCACATCAAGCACTGCACTACTGCCATGCTTGGGCCTAGGCAGCCCTTAGACTTTCTATCGCTCCAGAGGAGCAGGAACCACAATACTGATCACTTAGATATGCCCAAAGAGAGACTCTAAACTGTTTCCTGGGGGCGAAGACTGATAGTTTGCTACAGGTATGCATGTATGTATGTATGTTATGTGCGTATGTATGTGTGTATGTATGTGTGTGTATGTATGTATGTGCATATGTATTGTGTATGTATGTATGTGTGTATATGTATGTATGTGTGTATGTGTGTATGTGTATATGTGTGTGTATGTGTGTACATGTGTGTGTATGTGTGTATATGTATGTGTGTATTGTGTATGTATGTGTGTATGTGTATATGTGTGTATGTATGTGTATATATGTATGCATGTGTGTATGTATATGTGTAGGTGTGTGTATGTGTGTGTATGTATGTGTGTATATGTATGTACATATGTGTGTATATGTGTATATGTATGTGTGTATATGTATGTATGTGTATGTATGTTTGTGTATATGTGTGTATGTATATATTTGTGTATATGTATATATGTGTGTATATGTGTGTGTATGTATATGTGTGTATATGTATATGTGTGTATGTATGTGTGTATGTGTGTGTGTGTGTGTGTGTGTGTGTGTGTACAAGACTCATCGAGTTTGGTGCTATCTGAGGCTTCAGGCATGTTAGACTCTTTGGTTTATACCCCATGGTTAAGGAGAAAACACTGGATTCTTAAATTCTCATTTCATAGATGTAGATGGACCCATGGAAATGTCTAAAAAGATAAGAACAGTAAGAGGAGATGATAATATGAAAGAGAAAAGAACACAAGTTCAATTTGTTTAAAGTACAGAGGACCAAGTCCAGGGCCTCATACTTGTGGGCCTCTATCACCAGGCTACATCTCCAACCCTAAAGTCAAGATCATTTAAAACAAACGTGCCTCTAAGCATAGACTAACCTAGAGGCCTTACTCTGGTTTGCGAATCTTTCCCTTTAAAACCCCAGTAAGAGGCCTGAGCATCAGAGAATAAGATAGGATTTTCATTCCAAATTATAAACAACACGAAAAGCAACTCCTTTGTTTTAATAAAGCCCTAAAGAAAGTTACCTCAGGCTCTTCACATTCCCCGAGGGAGCTTCTGCCTAGGTTATATTCCATCTCTCATCACAGCCTGAAAAATCTTCCCCCTTAGAAAGATCAGAGCATGCTCAGTCCTACCATCAGCATCTCTCAAGTACAAAATGTTAAGTATGTGATTGAGTGACCAAAGAAGAATTCAGAAGACAGAAAGACAGATAGAATACAGCCTAATCTTTAAAAAAATAAAAATAAATATAATATAAAAACTGTAATATATAATATACATACACATACATACATACACACATATACACATACATACACCCATATACACATACATACACACATAAACACATTCCAAAATGAGAGGCACGAGCAAGCCATTCCCCTGCCAGTGAACACAGAGACTGCACAGACCCCCGGGCTCTGAGCGGAGGACCCTAAGGCTGTGGAGAAAACACGGAAGGCTCTTCCTTCTGCAGCAGCTGTCATTTTCCTGGCAAACATGCCAGGTGCCAGAAACTTTACCCAGACTGGCAGAGACACAAATTAGGGAAGGCGGGAGAAGAGGACAAGGAAGAAAATGGACTCAGGAGAAAGAGTGAATGCAGAGACAATTCCAGAGACGTTCTTTGTTTTTCAAAGCTCCTAACAAGCCCCTCAAATCTCAGAAAAGGAATAACCCACCATGGACACCCAGAGGACCTGGAAGTGTTCCCATCACAAACCAGAAGAGAGGTCTCACTCAGAATCACTAGAGTATGCATGGCAATGTGGACACCACGACCACTGGCATCTGGGTTCCTCTTTCCTGAACAGACAAGGCATATAGAGTGTCCAGCAGACCCCAGAGGCCCCTTGCCTGCCTGCTTCCCAAGGCTTTGGGATGCCTAGTTTTCATGACACTTGCCTCTTCCTATTTATCTGTTTATTCCACATCTGATGCCTGAAAAACACACATACCTCCTTAAACCCCTCCATTAACTTTATTTTATCCTGCTGCTATCAGGAGAACACAAAGTCATCTGGGGTCATCTAGTCAAGGTTGAGAAGCCTGAGCCACCCACCTGTTCCTGCTCGTCAAAACGAAATCTGCCAAGCGCTGAGTTGCTTGAAAATGTCCCATTAAGTCATTTAAAGACATAGCTCTTCTCATGTCTAGTTCAGTATAATCTTAAGGGCATATCCCTTGCCACAATCACAGAACCTCTTCACAGATCATTTTTGCTATAAAACGGAACAAAGCTCACATCTGAAACCCTTTTCAACAGAGTTCCTATCCCTGTTTCCTTTACGAACAGAGCAATCCTACACAGTGTAACCCTTCTCACAGTGAAATGTATCTTAAAGTTAACAAGTCCCTTGCATCTTGTCACTTAGGCAGTCGCTGAGCTAACCAGAGCAGTAATATTAACAGCCTCCGGTCCAAGGTGTCAATCTTGTCATCACATCGTGGATGCATTCCTGCTCTTCCTGCTGAGCTGAAGAATCTACTGCTTTAAAAGTCAACATCTCTGACCTAAGGCAGAAGATATAATCCCCTAACTCAAGTCCAAAGAAAGGTCATAAGGTTCTTACTAAAGGCCGTGACTGCTAAATTTATAACATAGTCTTTAGAATAGGGCACAAAGACTCATTCTGTGGGTTTGTCCTTGGGTTTGTCTGAACAGCTCAGGTCTAGCTCTACCTTCTGTCACTGAGCTCAGTCTGAGTGTCCGTCTTAGTTAGGGTTTCTACTGCTGTTAAGAGACACCATGACCACAGCAATTCTTATAAGGGAAAACATTTAACTGGGTGGCTTACATTCTCAGAGGATTAGTCCATTATCACCATAGCAGGACATGGTGACATACAAGCTGGCATGGCGCTAGAGAAGGAGCTAAGAATTCTATATCTTGCATGCGACAGGAAGTGAACTGAGACACTAGGTGCGGCTTGAGCATATGTGAGACCTCAAAGTCTGCCTCCACAGTGGCATGCTTGCTCAAACAAGGCCACACCTACTCTGACAAAGCCACACCTCCTAATAGACCCACTCCCTTTGGGGGCCATGTTCTCTCAAACCAGCACAATATCTCAGTGCAGAAGAGCTCATGGGCCCCAAAAATGGACTTCCTTGAGTTCATCTTGTCACCCTGTCCTTCAGCCTCAGCTGTCTCCTGTTAAGCTTATCACACAGCTCCCAAAGGCCTCTGGGCATTGAAACTCTAGAACTTGGATCTGGAAAACCTGCCAATGACCCATGTCATTAAGGCCTACCCAAAACTAGTAAGTTTAAGCAGTAGGTCCCAGTGAGAGGTCTATCAGCTGCTGGGGCATGCCTTTGAAGGGGACAGTGGAACTCTAGATGTCCTTTTCAACTTATTTCACATCACAGCTATAGAAGCTAGCATGGAGTTGTGTTTGTCCTAGGTTTGATCCCCAGTACCACAAAAATATGTGGAAAATACAAAAGCACATCCCACTACTGAGATGAGCAATGTTTCCACAAACTGTTGGCATCATGCATTATCTCACCACTGACCCCAAAGCAATGGACTGAAACCTCCAACACTGTGAGCCATAATAAGCCTTTCTTTGTAAGTAGGTTACTTCACGTATTTGCTGTAGTAGCAGGAGCTGACTAGCACAAGCTCTGTGGGTATGGCTGTGGCTCCTGTGATAATGGCTGGCCTGTGTCATAGGCTTACTGCTGATGCAACTTCCAGAATCATCTTTCATAGCCACCTCATAGAAGTTTCATAATATACTCTTGAGATAGGTAGTTCTTGGGGTTTTATCCTCATTTTTCTAACAATAACACTGAGTTTCAGAAAGAGATTTCTTCAACTAAGCACAGACAGTGCCAAGAAGAATCTTGACTCAAACCCCAACCAAGACGACTGTTTTTATATAATAACATTTCTCATAAAATTCAAAAAAACAATCACTAAATTGATGGCATGATAAATTCTCACATGCTATTGCTTGTTTCCACATATATTAAACTAGAGAAATCACATGCACAACATGGTTTGCAATGAGTCTTACTCTGTCCCTCCAGCTAGCTCCCAAATCACAACATGAAGACTTCTTATCAGTTATTAAAGTTTGGCCTTAATTTAGGCTTGCTTAAAACTAGCTCTTATAACTTAAATTGACCCATTTCTATCCATCTACACTGTCACATACTGCTTCCTCCATGTCTCCTGGCATCTCTCTAACTCTTCTGGATGCTTTCTGATTATGATTATGATTCTATGATTTCTTTCTGTCAACTGGTTTCTAACTCGGCCTCCTAATCCAAGGTTAATTCTATTTCATTAATGCAAATGCATATTCAAGGTTCACAGAGTTGGGGATCAAATGTCTCCCAACAGTGGCTTCAGCATTTTCATCCCAAGAAAAGTGAGTATTATTTTCCTTGAGAAATTGGGTGGCCCAGAACTAACTGTTCACCACTTAAGATCATTCAGAGGACTGTGAATGAACATCACATCACATCATCCAAGACTCTGTGAAAAGTACTTTGTTGACTCCATGATTCTTCCCCCTCCGAGGTCATGGTCTTAATGAAAGGGCAAGCTGTTCTGAGGAGTGTTAGCTGGCAGAAAGCCCAGGGGAGAAGCACAAGGTCCCCTGAGAATTTGCCCCAATAGAGTCAAAGACTACCTACTGGCTTCCTGGCACTCCCCTGACAAGTTACCACAACCTTAGTTGGTTTAAAACCACAGAAATTTGGTCTTACAAAATTCTTGATGCCTAGAGGTGAAAATCAGCAACAGCAGAGCCAAGGTCCTTCCCAAGGCTCTAGAGAAGAAACCCTTTTTGCTTCTTTCAGATGTTGATGGCTCCTGCTATTCATTGTCATGACCACTGTTGCTTCAATCTACGTTTCTGTCTTGGCATGGCCACCTTCCCTAGGGTGCTTCATTCTGTCCTTCTCATAAGGCCACTGACCTGAGCCTTTGTTTCCAAATAAGGCCACACTCTGAAACTCCAGTAGCCACAGACTTTGGGAGGAACACTTCAGCACTCTACAGAAATTTTTTGTATCAGTCAACATTCTCAACAAATTGAGCTGAAGGAGAAAAAGACAAGATCTCCTGGGTAAATTGGGGACGTGGGGGTCACAGGAGAGAATAGAAGGGGAGGGGGAGAAAATGTATAGTTCAATAAAAACAATAAAAAATGGAAACCAGAAAAAAGAAGTAAGATAAAATAAAAATCCCTTAGTACCACGAAAAAATATTAAAATTTGTATGCATATACACATTCGTGTATGTGTGTGAGAGAGAAATGGAGGTGTGTGAGAATGTGTATGTGTGAGAGAGAGAGAGAAAGTGTGTGTATATAAGAAAGTGTGTGTGTATTTGTGTACATATTTATGTGTGTGTGCATATGTGTGTGCAGGAGAGATATAGGTGTGTGAAAGAGTTGTGAGAGAGAGAAAATGTGTGTGTATGTGTGAGCATGAGTAAGTGTGTGAGAGAAAATATGTGTTTGTGTGTATAACAAAGTGAGAGAGAGAGAGAGAGAGAGAGAGAGAGAGAGAGAGAGAGAGAGAGAATGGAAAACCAGGAAACTGGAAGCTTCTCAGAAGTCTCAGAACAAGAGTCAGGCCAACAACGGGGTTCCAGTTCAAGATCGAAGGCCCCACTGGGGAGACAGTGTTCAAAGGCTAAATAACCTGGAGTCTGATGTCCTTCGACAGCAGCCTGTTCAGGGAAGGGAGCACTCCTCTGAGCTTCTGAGATTCTGCAGAAGAAAGTGTGTACGTGTAAAAGTCTCTTTGTATCCTCCAGTTCTGGCCTAGTTGATTTTCATCTCAAGGGATGTTCATGGAGTTTCTTTTAAGACCTTATTCTTCTCTAGTTTCTAAAGAAATTCTGGCCATTTTGAATACCTTGCTAGTAACACATGAATTGATGAATATTGAATCCCAGAGAGCCAAGCAACAGCAGGACACTTCTGAGATTACTCAGACAAGCACACTGAGAGTCAGAAGTGTGCAGTGGTTGGCCTGAGATCCCAATGTTACTTGCTGGAAAAGATTGTATGGTACAAACAAGAAATAAGCTTCAGAGGTCTGGGACCAGCTGAATAGGACCCACTCTGGAAATTAAGCCCAGTCTTCAGGATTTGGCATTTCCCAGGCACTACTTGGAATCAGTTTCTCAGACTTGAATGCACGTGAGGCACGCCTAGGAATCCTGTCAAAATGCACACGTCCTCTAGAAGTGCTCGTAACCGCTGCACCATCTCTCCAAGCCCTGTACCGAGGGTCTTAAAACTAATCAATGGCAATCTCCATGCTTACACACATCCACTTTCATGCCAGGTCGTTAAGACTGTGTTTCAAGTATGCCGTCATCAAAACAGTGACTGTGAAACTAGTTTTTAAATTAGAAGTTTTGTCATGATATAACATTAAGTTAAAAGAGAAAAGCAGACCGCAGTTGTGGACTATGCAGCTCAGCAGAGAGCTTACCTGGCAGCCGTGAAGCCTGATTCCATCCCTGCACACTCACATCCAAAACCAGAGAAAATTCAAAATGAGTCAAGCGACACCCTTTGATTGCCTAACTGTATGTCTAAAGTGGAATCCCACCCACTCTCTAGAACAGCCGGAAAGCTTCCTGTTCTTTTCCTTTCCAGAAATCATCCCAGAGGAATCCTCATTCTCCTGCCTCAGCAACCAAGACCTTTTAAAGTGAGATGTTGGGCTGGGGAGACAGCTCAGAGAGCCATAGTACTTGCTGTGAAAGCATGACGTCATGAATTTGGATCCCCAGCACCATGTAAAATCTGGGCATAGTCACACATGCCTAGAACCCTGCACTGTGGGTTGGAACACATGGGTGGAGTCAGGAGGCTCACTTGCATGTTCTATGGTCACATTCGCCTGGAACCCTGCACTGTGGGTTGGAACTCATGGGTGGAGTCAGGAGGCTCACTTGCATGTTCAGGCCTGTCGATCTAGCTCTAGCTCGGTGAGAAGACTTTGTCTCAAAGTGGACAGCAACAAAAACACTGATACCCTCCTCTGGCCTCCATACTCATGCACACATGAGTGCACACACATGCATACACCATGCATACACTATGCATGGGGGTGGGCAGGAGGGAGGAGAAGAAAATGAGGAGGAAGATGACAAAGAAACAGAAACATGAGGTCTTAACTAAACAGAGGCTTGAGGGTAGCCCATAGAAGCAAGGCAACTGGCCACCCACCTTGACTCATCAGCACACGTTCACTGAGGGCTCACTGTGTGCCACAGACCACACTAAGCGCTGAGTTGCACAACAGACACAAAGCCCTACCCCCTTGAAGATTATAACCTAGTGCAGGGAGGCTAACAGCTACAAAATTAAAGCAAGCGCATTGCAGTGTCTTACTAGATGATAAATGTCACTGAAAAATAATAGATCAGGGTAGGGGAGTCAGGTACGCAAGGCTGAGAGGGGATTGCAGTGCCAGTGAGGGACATCAATGAGGCCATGACGAAAAGGTGACATTGCGTAAAGGGTTTATGTGAGGGGATTAATACTCATGTCTGGGGAAGAACAGTCCAGGCAGACAAAACACCAGGTGCGAAGGCCCTAAAATGGAAACGTCTGGAATCTTAAAGAGCAGCAAAGAGGTCATTATATCTATAGTAGCTATATGATGGGAGAAAAAGTCAGAGATCACAGGTCAGGGACAGCTCATGCAGTTTTTACATTAACGTTATGGCATAAACCGAGAGTCATCAACAAACACAGAGCTCAGGGAATCCTGCTAAGGACAGGGAGGAAGGATTATAGGGGCCAGAGGGGTCACCACAAGAAAACCCACAGAATCAACTTATCTGGGCTCATTCAGACTCATAGAGCTCACAGAGACTAAACCAACAACTAGGGAGCCTTGCATGGATCTGACCTAGGCACTCTGCATATACGTTATGGCTGTATAGCTTGATCTTCTTGTGCGACACCTAACAGAGGGAGCAGGGGATGTCTCTGACTCTTTCGTATGCTTTTGGAACCCTTTTGCTCCCACTGGATTGCCTCACCCAGCCTAAAAATGAAGAGAGGTACCTAGTCTTACTGAAACTTGCCTTGTTTGGTTGATATTCCTAGGAGGCCTGCCCTTTTCTGAAGGGAAATAAAAGAGGAATAGATGGTGGATGGTAGGAAGTGGTGGGGGGTAGAAGGGGAGGAGGGAGGAGAGAAAAGAGGGGAAATTTCAGTTGGGATGTAATATATGAGAGAAGAATAAATTTTTTAAAAAAAGTTATTGGAGAGTTTCAAATTGAAACGTAGACTGATTTGGCTGATGTGTCAAAGAGTCAAGTATCTTGGACTGAGGATGTGGCTTGGTGATAGAATGCTTACCTATGCCTGGGATCCTGGACTCAATCCCATGCCCCATAAAGGGGTAGGGGGAGGATGACGATTAATGAGAATCACGACTATCTATCTGGCCCCAAATGTGGAGTATAGAACAAGGATAGAAACTTAGAAACCAGCTAAAAACAACTGTAATAATCCATGTCGGGAAGATGGTGAACCACACTAAAGGTAATAACAATGGAAACAACAAGAAATCATGAGACTAAAAACCAGGAATTTCTTTAATGCACATGCTGCTCTATCTGCATATACACCATTATGCCAGAAGAGGGCATCAGATCCCATTATAGATGGCTGTGAGCCATCACGTGGTTGCTGGGAATTGAACTCAGGCCCTCTGGAAGAGTTGCCTGTGCTTTTAAGCACTGAGCCATCTCTCCAGCCCATCAGGGGATTTGATTTGAAGGATTCAATGTGGGATGCGAAAGAGGAGGAGGAGGATATGTTTGACTACAGCACTTAGAAAAATGAAGCGATCTTTAGCCAACATGCGAAACAATATAAGGAAAGCCAACTTGGAGAAAAGACCCAAGTTCATCTTTGGCTGTGTGATGAGAAAGACCCAATGATTGGCTGGACTTGAATACCAGGAGCAGTCATCACAACAGCCAGGAGGGCAGAGGAGATACCCAAAGGAGGAATCAGGGAGAGACACAGACTCATCCCAAGGGCTGAGATCTGGGTCATGGAAAAAGAAAGAGGCAGAAAGTGTCTGGATAAATCTTGCCTCTCACTTTCACCTTTAAGACCTCCCACCAGTAGCTGGCGTTGTTGTTGGTTCTTAGCACCCAAACACTGGATTTCTCCTGCTTGCCAAGTCGCCAGCTTTCCTGGTTCTCTCTCTCTCTCTCTCTCTCTCTCTCTCTCTCTCTCTCTCATCTTCCCAGACACTTACTGCCTCTTTCTTTTTCCATGACACACCCAGATCTCAGCCCTAGGCAGTTTGGATGCTCACCTTACTAGACCTGGATGGAGGTGGGTGGCCCTTGGACTTCCCACAGGGCAGGGAACCCTGATCGCTCTTTGGGCTGACGAGGGAGGGGGACTTGATCGGGGGAGGGGGAGGGAAATGGGAGGCTATGGCAGGGAAGAGACAGAAATCTTTAATAAATAAATAAACAGGAAAAAAAGATTTGGATAAAGTCAGGCAAAGGACAGGGTTAACCTTCAGGAAGGACAGAAAAGATCAACAATAGAAAGAGAAAAAGAGCCCTGTGCCTGGGATTAAAACTAGGAAGGGAAGAGGTGACGGTGCTTTGGGCCTTTAAGGACAGACTTGTGCACACCTGGCTGAGACTTCTCCATGCATTCCTAAATCTATGTTCTCGTGACTCAGCAGACGCTGTTGCTGACTTACTGACTCTTTGTTCTCCAGCTCTGCCCTGAACCAAGCCTAATCTTTTAAGTTGAAGGGAATAAGTAAAGGTCACCTAGCAGCAACTAAGCCATCACTCACACAAAACCTGGACTCAGTCTGTGACGTGAAGGGGGCACTTGCCACATTCTTCCCCAGCCATGAGGCATTGCTCCAGCAACGGATCTGTGTTTTTAATAGGGTTGCCTCGGCTTAGGAACAATGTTGAGAAACGCACACTGTCCCTTTCTCAGTGTTCAGCCCAAGGAGACCAGACATCTGAGGTCAAAGCCAAGGGTGTTCCTTATGTCATCACACACTGTCTCCTGCCACCAGCCTCCCTGCCAAGTTACCCATTTAGAACTGTCTTTCACACAAAGTCATATGTGAATGCAGAAGGGAAGATATACTTAAACCCATCAGAATAATTTCTTTTTTAACTCAAAAGTGAAAAGTCTGTCTTGAAAGTTTTCCTCAACATTAGCTTTTCCTGTTTCCTATTTCCCTAGTTAAGCCAGAAGATGAAATTCATCTCTAGGGACCCTAGATCATTATATTCAAGTAGGCGATCTGCTTTGTTTCCACTCAATGGAAATGACTACCATCAACTCTCATAACTAGAGAAAAGAAAAGGTTCTGTAACACCTCTCCTTCTAGGATCCCAGTACTTTAAAACCAACCAAAAGAAAACCTTAACTCAGGAGGAACTCTGTAGCATGTTAGAAAGGATGCTTTGCAAAAATAATGATGATGATGATGATGATGATGATGATGATGATGATGATGATGATGACGACGACGACGATCAGGGAAGGTATTTCCACCACTCAAAGCATAAAATGTTTTAGATATTATCTACTTGTTAAAGGAGAATCATCTGCAAGAAGGCGATATAAATGTGTCTGTACGAGGGCTCCTTAGCTATCTGTTTATTATTCCCACTGGTTTTCTAAACTTATGAACTTTTGTTGTAAATAATAAGCTACACGCACACATGCACATACACACATACACACACATGCACACGCACACACACCCTCACCTACAGTCATGCAAGTGTATATAAACAGCCATCCAACCCACACATTTTATCTGCCAACACCCACACCTCACCAGCAAATAGGTTTCCCTGATTTAAGAAAATAAAAATCACTGGTCCTTTCTTTCTGTCCCTTTGTTCATAAGTCAGTGAACTCCTCCCCAGACTGTTATTTCATAATCATAATTAAAATTTCAGCGGTATAAATTGAAAATAAAAGGTGGTTCTTATTGTATCAAGTCAACCCATGGGATTTGTCTCTTCACCATGTCTGTAAAATTCATTGCAGAGTAGAAATAATCAGGGTCTAAGGGGAAAAAAAACGAGATTCATTTACAAAACTCAAAGTAAATAATATGCTTTCTTAAAATATTATTTTTAGAAGTTGGGTTGTATAAGCAACCTGCAGGAGATGGGCTCTGAAGGCAGCTCCTCACGAGCTAGAAGCTTGAGAGGCATATATTAAGCATCTCCCGAGCCCAGGACCAGCGGATGATGAAACCTGACAGATTGGTTGGCATCATCTCCCCCATTCTGGGTGCTTGTCTCATGCAATCTGCTCCCACGGGGCTGAGCCATTGCCTTGTTCTAAAAACATCAGCCACACACACACACCACCTCCAATCCTGGAAACTGGAGAACGCTACACTGTGGCAAACATTTGTTCGCGGAAGTTTTGCTCACTAACTTCAGATTCGGATGCACCACCTGTTAAGAGTGCACTGTGTGCACAACACCCAGAGAATTTCCTCCATCGCTACTGACAAAGGTTGAAAACCATTTGTTCATCAAACCTCCTCTGAGCACCTTCCAGACACTGCAACAGCTATTAAAGACATAAACCTAAACTGGAGATCTTTTTTACTTTTGTTTTTGATGAGGTGCTGTGTGTGTGTGTGTGTGTGTGTGTGTGTGTGTGTGTGCGCGCGCGCACGCGCTCAGAACTAAATCCAGATCCTCACACATGCTAAGCAAGTATCTATTAAAAATAAAAACTGTATGACAGTCCATGTTCTTTCTCTTTCTTCTTCTCCTTCTCTATCAATCAACTAATCATCTATCAATTATCTATTTGTCATCGATCTACCTACCTGTCAATCACCAATCTATCTACCTTTATCTATCTACCTATCAATCATCTATCTCTGTCTCTATCTTGGGGTTCTCTGTAGCCTGTGTAGCTTAGGCTGAAATTCTGTAAATAGCCCAAGCTGGCCTCAAATCGGTCATCCTCCTGCATCAGCTTCCCAAGCGCTGGGATCACCAGTGTGTGCCCCCCACATTGGTTCCACAACACGTATGTAAGAATCAACATCAAAAACTATGGCAAAAATAACGCAAGGGGAGTAAAGAGGTAACATGCTTGTTCTGCCTGGTACCTTAAAGAAAGCCACACTAAAGACCTTACATTAGCTGGGCTCACTGAAGGAGCTTGTTAAGAAAAGAAAAAGAGAGATCGCTAGCTGCAGACCCGCCAAAGCCCAGAGACCCTGCTGGAAAAGCAAGGAAATGGAATGACAGGGGCAAAGCATGGAGGTCATCAGGCTGAATGCCAGGGTAGGCAGGAAGGACTTCAAATGCCAGGCTTTTATTGGATACTAAAACAATAAGAAACTGTGAGTGACTTTTACCCAGGGATGAACAGTCGGGTCAAATCATACAATGATATCACTGTGGCAAGCATTAAGGATGAATTGGAGTAGGCAGAGGAAAGTGGGACTTTTAGTGGACCTGTAGTCTCCCAGAGAGGAAGAAGCGAGAGCTGGTCCAGAGAAGAGATTTGGGGGGCTCAGGAATAAGAGGAAGAATATAGCAGAGATCCAGGGGTCCCAACTGCAATGACAGACAAGACGGACTTGCATGATCAGTGAGGGCCACTCAAAAGAGACACAAGTCCGGATGCACAGAGGAGCTGGGACTTTGCTGTTTAGTGGACGGCCTCTGGATGGGCAGACAGGCTGGGACTTTGCTGTTTAGTGGACGGCCTCTGGATGGACAGACAGGCTGGGACTTTGCTGTTTAGTGGACGGCCTCTGGATGGGCAGTCGGGCTGGGACTTTGCTGTTTAGTGGACGGCCTCTGGATGGGCAGTCGGGCTGGGACTTTGCTGTTTAGTGGACGGCCTCTGGATGGGCAGTCGGGCTGGGACTTTGCTGTTTAGTGGACGGCCTCTGGATGGGCAGTCGGGCTGGGACTTTGCTGTTTAGTGGACGGCCTCTGGATGGGCAGACGGGCTGGGACTTTGCTGTTTAGTGGACGGCCTCTGGATGGGCAGACGGGCTGGGACTTTGCTGTTTAGTGGACGGCCTCTGGATGGGCAGACAGGCTGGGACTTTGCTGTTTAGTGGATGGCCTCCGGATGCACAGATGAGCTGGGACTTTGCTATTTAGTGGACGGCCTCGGGATGAGCAGACAAGCTGGGACTTTGCTGTTTAGTGGACGGCCTCCGGCAGTGAAAGAGAAGGGGTGGGTGGTGAAGGTCAAGGAGTGCTATGCCAATCATCAGTGTCAAAATCAAAGTCAGTCAGAGAACAGCAGAAGATGGTCAGGAGAGAAAGAGCAACCCTGGAGTCAACAAAGTCAACAATGTGTCAGGATGCCCTGGATGTCTACACACTCTGGCAGCTTATTTAAATAGACCATAATCCCACAAAATGGACACACCTCGGGGCACATGTGTGCATCTGGCTTACTCCACAGCAATCCCAAACCTCTTTTCCACAGAGCCAGACACTCCTTTTCCAGTATTGCTTTCAACTGGAGGAGCAGTGGGACCTTGGGAAAACTCTTGGGAACCCCAGGAAACACAACTCCTGCCAACCTCGAATGAAGAAGTGATGCTTCTTACTTCCTTGAGCCAGCTTGTCACTGGAAGGTGACAAAAACCCACTCTATGAATGATAGCTGCAAGGTCAAAGAAAGTCCCAATTTCCATCCCTACCTCTAGGGGACTTTAGACAAAGACGAGGAAAAATGTCATATAGAAGAAAGATGGGCTCCAAACGAGCACAGACAGGCTCATTCTAAGGAGAAACTGGGGGTACAAACAGCACCCTGCTGGCCCCGGCACCTACACAATGCCTGGTACCCGATGCCTTGCTGATCAACAACCACTGAGCAGAGGGCACAGTGAAGGAAAGAGCAGCAGAGCAAGAACAGCTGAGCCAGACAGCGAGCTGGTCTGTTAGAAAGGCTGCCCTGATCACAGCGAGGTGTGGATGCGTTTTAACCTCAGCAGGAGCAAAACCCAGCTAACTGCTCTTTGAAGCTACAGACCCCAGATTCCAGGGAGAAAAGAGCTGAAATGAGGCTTGAGAAGAAAATTATCTGAGCCAAGGTTTTGTCTAGATGGTGTAGGAGGTTCTTCTGTATTTGTGTTGCTTTCATTGGTTGAATAAATAAATTGCGAAAACCTTTTGATAAGGCAGCAATTAGGTAGGCCGAGAAGACAGAACAGAATTCTGGGAGGAAGAAAGCAGAGATAGGCAGACACCATGAATCTCCTGCCCAAGACGGACAGTGGTTAGACAGTCAAGTGGCGATACACATTAATGGAAATGGGTTAATTAAGATGTGAGAGTTAGCCAATAAGAGGATAGAGCTAATGGGCCAGGCAGTAATTTAATTAATACAATTAATACAATTTCTGTGTGGTTATTTCGGGGGTTAAGCTAGCCAGGCAGCAGGGACACAGCCAGCAGCTCCTCATACAACACCTAGGCACTCCGATGGTGGAGACATCAGCAAATTTCAGGAGGCCTATCCCCACTTGAATGGGGGGGGGGCTGTTGCATCCCAAGACATTTACAGCCGGGAAATCCACCTAGGGATGCTTAGGGAGCGGGGTAAGCATAAGACATTTTGTAAAGAGCAGCCTAGTAGACATACAAAATACATTCATAGACCAGAGTCCCATGAAAAAGGAATCAAACGGAACTGTGGTCAAGTGCTGAAAGCCTATGCAACATGCAGGCACAACTCTGCTTCCAGGATTGAGACAAAGTTTTTGTTTTTGTTTTGTATTTAAATAATAGTTAAATGTTCCACGTAAGGAAGAATGGTGTTTTCGTTTGTTGGTTTCACACACATAGCTCCCAAAGTCCTAACGCGTTACAGGAAAAACTAATCTGCTTCCCAATAGACCAGTCATATGTTGTGGTTAAAACTGCATTGAATGGGGGCTGGAGAGATGGCTCAGTGGTTAAGAGCATTGCCTGCTCTTCCAAAGGTCCTGAGTTCAATTCTCGGTAACCAGATGGTGGCTCACAACCATCTGTAATGAGGTCTGGTGCCCTCTTCTGGCCTACAGACATACACACAGACAAAATATTGTATACATAATAAATAAATATTTTTTTAAAAGACTGCATTGAATGCCTTGGTCTCTACTATTGGGCCTTCTCCTCATCTCACAGTAGGAGACAAGTCCCAGTGAGATAAAATTCTACCTATGAACCACATATTAAAAATACAGTCTGGGGCCAGCAGGATGGTAGATCAGGGAAGAGTGCTGGCCACCAAACTTGAGAGCATGAGTCCTTGTGCCCCATGAGGAAAGAGATACCCAACTCTAGCAACATGACATGGCACGTGAGCACCCTCATGCAAGCTTGTACACACACAAAAAAAATAAATTTTCATTTTAAAACTTTTTTCCCTCTCATTGAAAACACATTCTTTTTCACAAAGTATATCCTAATTATGGTTTTCCCCTCCCTCTACCCTCAAGGTTCCTCCTCACATCCTCCCCATTTGGATCCAGCCCCTTTCTGTTTCTCATTAGACAAGAACAGGCTTCTAAGAGATGATGTTAAAATATAGCAAAACAAGATACAATAAGACAAAAGTGCAACTATCACATTGAAGTTAGACAGGACAGAAAGAGAAGAACCCAAGACGAGACATAAGAATCAGAGACCCACTCGCTCACACATGCCGTAATCCCATAAAAATGCTAAACTGGAAACATTGCTTATTGCTTCCATCTCTGTGAGTTCTGTGAGCTTTGCTCAGTTGATTTAGAGGCCCTGTTCTCCCGGTGTCTCCCACCCTTCTTCAGCAGGGCTCCCTGAGTACTAACAGGAGGAATTTGATGGAGACTTCCCACTTAGGGCTTAGCGTTCCAAGGTCTCGCACTCTCTGCTTACTGTCTGTGTTTGTTTCCCATCTGCTGCAGAAGGAAGCTTCTCTGATGACGACTGAGCAAGGCACTGATCTGGGGGGATAGCAGAATGTCACTAGAAGTCATTTTATTGCTACATTTTAAAGAACAGTAGTATTTAGTTTTAGACCACACCTGATGAATTAAATAAATGTATTTAATTTTAAATTTTTAGAATACAGTTGGTGGTTCATTTTCACATGTTCAGCTCATGTATTGCATGAGTTGCAGGATTTGCTTCATGTAAAATGATCTTTAACATTCTAACAGAAGAGAGTTGAGAATAAATATAATATATGCTATCAAAGAATTCCTCCTCTATTTATTTAATATTATGTCTTTAAAAAGCTATTCTTGGGCCGGGCGGTGGTGGCGCACGCCTGTAATCCCAGCACTCGGGAGGCAGAGGCAGGCGGATCTCTGTGAGTTCGAGACCAGCCTGGTCTACAGAGCTAGTTCCAGGACAGGCTCCAAAACCACAGAGAAACCTTGTCTCGAAAAAACCAAAAAAAAAAAAAAAAAAGCTATTCTTATAAGAAAGCTTACTATATGTATATGCATTCACTTGATGACTGATGATTAATTAATGCATATTAATTAGTACCTCCATATGCTGGAATATGCATTTGGCGATACAAATACAGAGAGACAAGACTGGCCTAGCAGCTGCTCTCCTAGGGCTTTCCGCATTTCTAGAATCCGGCTGTCTCCTTGCCTCCACCAGGAACACTTTGGTCAAAGTCACATGTGTGATTGTTTGAGTCCTTCGGTGCACCTGCTTTTACTTTCGGGTCTCCAAATCTCTTCTCACCCGAAGCAGCTCCTTTAAGCGAGTTCGGGGGCTTCCTCTGCTTTAAACCCTCATCTGGAGTCAAAGCCAAAGTCCTCCTTGATAGGCTCTGGCTCCCACCCATCCTCTTGGCCCCAGATCACCCCTGCCAGCCACACGAGCCTCAAACTTGAGGTCACAGGACCTTTGCACTTGCTGCCCATTCTGCCCGGGTGACCCTCCCTCAGACACCTGGGTACTCACCCCCTCCGTCCAGTCTTGCCCATGTGACCCTTCCTAACAACCTCTGGTGAAATCAGAAGCCACTCTTCCCCACGTTGGAATCATGTCCTCCCTGCTTCCTTCCCTTTTCTCCAGATCGCTTGCCACCATCTGGCAGGCATGCCGTCAGCAGGAATTCGCCCACGTGCCTGTTGTCCCACCATAGTGTGCAAGCCCCAGGAAAGCAGGGGCTTCGTTCTGTTTCCCTTGTGATTGCCAGAGCCTAAAACACCGTGTATCTGTCGGATAAAGGCTCACTTTCTCTCACCCTGGTTCCCGATATAGAAGGAGCCATGTACGGGCAAGCCTTGTATTAAATTCATAGTCTAGGAAAAAGACAAGCTTATCCTAAGAAATTCACAGACCTGTCTGTACTGAGAAGGGTTTAATGTACTGGTTTAATGCTGTCAGCTACCGGCTTGAAATTCGTAATCATTTGGGGGGTAAAGGGTCATGATCTTGTTCTTGGCCCGCAAAGTGGTGTAGCTGCAACTGTTTTGACGATGTAGGGTAAGAGATACGTGAGTAAAGATTCCCCTGGGATAATGGAGGATGCTCAATCCTTTTCGGTGCCCACCTTTTCGGGCAAGTCTCCGGCTGAGTTTAAAGACAGGAGGACAAGAGTTCCTAAGCTATGCTATTCTCTTCAGGTAGGAGACCTGCAGACTCAACCACCGTTTAGCTGCAAAAGTAACTTTTCTAGGCGGGCTTCAGCTTAGACTGGCGTCCCCCACCAGTGATGGGAAGATGTTCTGAGATTTGGGCTTAAATATTGATGGAAAGAGAAGTGGAGAACTGAACCCAGGAAAACGTGGGTGCTGTGGAGTGCTGGCACAAAGCAAGAAGCAGAGCCAAAGTGTAAGGACCCCCCCCCCCCCGCTTTTTTTTTTTTTTTTTTTTTTTTTTTTTGTCTTAGCTCAGGGCCCAGTCAGTGTCTCCCTCTCTGTGCTCCCTGGTTTTAGAGATTGGCAACAGTAGGGAGAGTCATGGGTGCTCTGCTGCCCTCTGCTGGCTTTATGAAGAAAGTGCCCTGTGTGTGCCGCTGGCGAGATGGAATAATGAATACAGGCCAAAGGATGGGGGAAAATAAGAAGACGCTGATGAGTAAAAACTTCAGTCTTGCTCCTCTTAGCATAGTGTGGTTCCAACCAGGATGCTGCAATGTCTGCAGGAACCCAAGGAAAAGGCCGAGGAAGACAGGTGTTACTGAAGTCTAGGCTAGTCCAAATTGTTTTACTTTTTGCTAGCTGTTGTTTGTGTTGAATGAGGAGTTTGTATGTTTCTTCCACGAGAGGGTCTTCCATGGCCCTACAGCAGCCAGGGTATGTGTTAACGTTCTTGGCCCATGTTGCCAGCAAAGCCCACACAGGAGCCTGGGGACTGGGTTGCAACCTGTGGCCTTGTTCGTGGCTGAGGGCTGTGCTGACGCTGGAACCACACTGGTCTGGGAGACCGTGCTGCCACCCGGGGCCATGGTTTTGTCCAGGCCCAGGCTGCTGCCAAGGGCTATGTCTGGCCTCATGGCCGTACAGCTGTCAAGGTCTGGGTAGATGCCTGTAGTTCCCGTTGCAGTCAAAGACCACGTGGTTGCCCAGTAACCTGGGACCATGATGGTGCCCAAGGACCATGCTGTAGCCGGGACCATACAGATCTGAGTGGGTTGTGCTGCCACTCGGGGCCGTGGTGTCATCCCGGCCTGGACTGCTGCCGAGGGCCATGTCAGGGTACGTTGTCCTGCTGCAACTGGCGTCTATGTTGATGTCCGAGGTTCCTACTGCTATCGAAGGCCGTGAGGGTGCCCAGGGTCTGAGGCCATGTGAGTGTCCAAGGGCCATGCTACCTCTGGGGCCGTGCTGATCGGAGCGGCCTGCACGGCCATCTGGAGAAATGGTGACATCCAGACCCAGCTGCAGCAGAGGGCCATGTCTGGGTCTGTGGTCCTGCTGCAGCTGAGGTTCGTGTCATCTCAGGAGGCCATAGGAACCACGCGTAATGAAATCAGAGGGCCATACTGAACCAGCCCCTCCCTTCACTGGCCCTGTGCAAGTTGGTCCTGCCCCTCGCTGGACCCTGCAGCAAGAGAGCTGATTCCTCTACTCCCCACACTCCACACTTAGGAGAGATGGCCCCACCCCTCCCTTTTAAGTGAATGTGGCCCCTGAACTATGGGTACTTCCTTAGCATAAAATAGGTCTGGAAGGCTGGGGGTCTGTCACACCAGGATCTTGGTGTGGACTCCTCATTGCAGAAGGAGACTTTAGAGCTTACTACAGAACACAGAAGATTCTCAAGGGGTGAGAAGTGCTGATTACCAGAGACCACTGTCTTGGTTGACACTTTAGGCACTTACAGGATTTGAGAACTCTCTAGAACAAGCAATGTTTTCTGCGGAACTTGGTCCTGCCCTGGTGAATGACAGAGCTGTTTGGATCAGCTCTTCCCAGAGGAAGTACTGTTGTGTCTGTGTTCCTAGCCTGAATCCTCTAGACAATAATCACAAGGTGTCAACCTCCTGGAATCAGATTTGGACAGGTATTAATGGCTTCCTAGGAAGCTCAGGCTGTCATGCCTCCTGTCAGAGCCAGAGATATGACTCACATTCTATTCTGTCTATTAGTAATTAAAATCCTAATGGTTTAGCCCTTTGTTTTACAGGTTATTGACTGTGCAGGAGGAGTTCAGCCCCAGAGCCTTCAAGCCTGATAACACTGAACGAGCAGCCCAAAGCTTTGACTTACTTTCTTTTTTAACATGATACTCATTCAGCAGAAAGCATACTTCAAATTTTGAGTGGGTGTCTCTCCCAGACTAACAATACGAGCTATGCTGCTACCTTCTCATGCTAAGTCATGTCATCAAACTTCAGCTACTGTCAGTCAGATGATCATGAGGAGAAGTTACTGACAGTCTAAAGCATACTGTGTTAAAGTGCTTTTTGTATACAGGTATCCAATTAATAACGTGAGATTCAGTACCTCATTATAAAATAAGATTTGTGTTAAATAACAATATCTAAAATATTTAATATTGACTGTCAGCTTGATTGGTTTAAGAAATGCATAGGAGTCTGGTGTTGGTGCATACCTTTAATCTCAGCTTTTAGAAGGTAAAGGCAGACAGAGCTCTGTAAGTTCAAGGACAACCTTGTCTACAAATCAAGTTTCAGAGCAGCCAGGACTACACAGAAAAAACTAAACAAAATAAATAAATATGCCTAAGAGATTATATAGCACACCTTTGGTATGTCAGTAATCATAAAGGTTCTGGTCTACTCAATGGATTGATGACTTGATTAATTAATATTATAGTGCCATGGGGTTGGAGAGATGACTCAGAGGTAAAGAGCACTGGCTACTCTTCCAGAGGTCCTGAGTTCAAGTCCTAGCAACCACATTGTGACTCACAACCATCTATAATAAGATCCTGTGCCTTCTTCTAGCATGCAGGCAGAATACTGTATGCATAATAAATAAATAAATAATCTTTTTAAAAATATTATAATGCCATTACAGAGAAGAAAATAAAACGTAGGAGCCTAGTGAAAAAATGTACATCATAGGGCATGTGTCTTTGGAAGCTATGTCTCAGGCCTGCCCCTCCTATCGTGTGTGTGTGTGTGTGTGTGTGTGTGTGTGGTGTGTGCGGTGTGTGGTATATGTATGATATGTGCATGTGTCGTGAGTGGTATGTGGTGTGGTGTGTGTGTGTGTGTGTGTGTGTGTGTGTGTTCCACCTGTCCACTATGAGAAGGCTCTCACCCACCACACACACTGCCTGGCATCATAAAGGCTCTACTCACAGTCATAGGACCAAACTGCCATAGACTGAACTCTGACCCATGAGCCAAAGTAAATCTTTCCACTTTAACCTTGCCTGTGACAGGTAGATTTGGGCCTTCTTGGATTTTTTGAAGTTCATACGAGTTTTTAGTTTACCAAAGGAGATAAATGTTCTAAGTATATTAGCATTTTCATTGGACTGAAATCCATATTTGTAGAAAAAGTAGTCAACAAGTGTCTGTAAAACAGCTCGAACAGATTTACACCTTGGAGACATAGCAAAAGCTATGGCTTTGGGTTAGCCTGATAAAAAACATCTTTAAATCTGTCCTTAAAAGACAATAAAAAGAAATTTAAAATCTTGAACTTATGACTGAATAGTGAGCAGCCAATGTTCTATCAATTTATCCAAACGCCATTTATTTTTTTTTCTTTTATTTTTTTTATATTTAAATTTATTTATTTATTAAGGATTTCTGCCTCGTCCCCGCAACCGCTTCCCATTTCCCTCCCCCTCCCCCGATCAAGTCCCCCTCCCTCATCTGCTCGAAGAGCAATCAGGGTTCCCTGACCTGTGGGAAGCCCAAGGACTGCCCACCTCTATCCAGGTCTCGTAAGGTGAGCATCCAAACTGCCTAGGCTCCCACAAAACCAGTACGTGCAGTAGGATCAAAAACCCACTGCAATTGTTCTTGAATTCTCAGTATTCCTCATTGCCCGCTATGTTCAGCTAGTCCGGATTTATCCCATGCTTTTTCAGACCTAGGCCAGCTGGCCTTGGTGAGATCCCAATAGAACATCCCCATTGTCTTAGTATGTGGGTGCACCCCTCGTGGTCCTGAGTTCCTTGCTCGTGCTCCGTCTCCTTCTGCTCCTGATTTGGACCTTGAGATTTCTGTTTGGTGCTCCCAAACTCTGAACCTCTGAAATCTCCTTTAACAATATACTTTTAGTGAACTTTGCATGTCATAAAGGGTGTATAAGATTAGTGTCTAAAACCAATCGTCCCGTCAACCTTTCATGTTTCTTTGACTACTAAGGGAACATACAGAGAAACATAGCCAAAAGAACCTGTGTTGCGTGCCTCCTAAGGCAGCCAGACCAAGCCAATCCCATGGTTCTCTGTATTTCTTTTCTCTATTTCCTCTGCGCTATACTGATTAGTATTTGACATTCTATATATGAACCAATTTGACTATTATTATCTTCTCTCTCAATATAATTAGAAAGTGTATTTTACACTAGATAGGAGTGGTTAGTATTGAGAGCAGTCATTGCCACGTATATTCCTCTAATGAGTTACATCTGAAACCTAGCAAGGCAAACCTGTTTGTCTTTTCTTAACAATAGACCTGGTAGCCTTAACTAATCAATGAACTGACTAATAAACCAACAAGGTGATTGTATACTTGAGGGAAGGAACTGATTGCCCGCTGCTTTCTAGCTGACAAGGTCACCGTTAGTTTAGCTGTTGATGTCAGAAATCTGAGAAGGATTAACCAAAATTACAGAAACTAGTCCGTAGTCCTTTACCTAGACAGATATTCCAGGATCCTGTGGTCTCCATAGCAATAAGGGCAGAGGCATCAGGACAGCAGTCTTGGCTGCCAGGCCCAGAAGAAGAGAGGATTTCCTGTGAAGGAGGAACATGGGGAGACTGACTTCACCTTGTCTAGGCAAAGTGGGCAATCAGTTCTCCAGTGTCCTGCTTGTCCACAGTTTGAGCCAAGCCATGGTGAAGAACTGAGGCAGTCTTGCCCAGTGCTTAGTAATCTGTTGCTGTGTCCATTATTTTCCTGGAGACCTTGGGAGTCACCCACCGCTAGGATCTGAGAATGTCTGTCATAAACATCTTAAATGCCACATTCAGCAAATCTCTGACAGTTTGAGGACTTGAGTCAAACAATCCTTGTTTGTTTTCGGTTGTTTGTTTTAGGTTACACCTTGAAAACATGTAGGAAGAGAGATAAATTTTCCCCGTACTTGCTTACCATGACTTCCAAGTACAGTTTTAAACATCTCAAAGTTTAATCATCTTTAACAGGTTACAATAAGTTGGTCTTAAAAAAAAAATGACAGTTTCTAAATTGAAGCTCTTTCTGGTATCAAGATAAGACTTTTAACTCATAAACATAGTCTACAAAGAGACTGGGAACATTCCTGACCCTTTTATGATGCTATTACAGAACATGAGTTCCTTGTACTACTTGGTTTACCCGTAGCTACAGCTTAACAATGCTAGAAAAAAACATAGAGGTTAAATATATATCTTTAAACCATTTCTTATAAGGTTTAAAAAACTTTAAGTAAGGAGAGACATTTTCTAAGCAAATATTTTTTTTCTTTTTATGTCGTTCATTGTTATGAATCTCAATGCAAATGTCTGACATTCAGGTAACCTTAGGTTACTCATATAAAAAGGCCTTTGGACCCCAATGGGTTGTGAGGTTGAGAAACTGCTCTATACTCTTTGCCAGGCAGTTTAAAGTCCCCATCTTACTATATCATAAGATAGAAATGTCCCAGTTTCTGGTGTTCAGCTGTGGCACTAACTTTAGTTGGCCAGTGACTACACTGGGTGTTTAGGACTCCAGTATAGTCTTGAGCTTTTAAGCATAAAAACCATATTTTCAGTTGATATATTCCTGAAACCAGGAGAGTTCCAGATTTTATTTTCCTGATTTTATATTACTTGCATAAATATAATGAGATGCCTTAGGGATGGGATTCAAGTTTATTCAAGGGAATAAAAAAATCCATCTGTTTTTTGTGTACATCTTACATGTGCATGTAATATAATATTTTTGATGCACCTGTGTTTTGACTGTGAACTCATGACCTGAGGTTAAATGTGGAATTTTAGTACTCAGAGCAGTTTAAGCTTTGGAGTATTTCAGATTTAGGAATTATGCATATGAAATTAAGAAGGAAATCCAATCTGATGGCACAAAAGACCAGATCCCTGGATTCCTAGACAGATGGGCACAGGATACTGACACTTGAGAACAAATGAGGAAGTCTTGAGCGGTAGAAATATTTTCCATCTTGACTATAGTGCAAAAAAGATATCATATATACTTATAAGAACTCCTCAAATATATATAGTAAAATCAGGGTGTCATGTTTTATAGACTTTTTTATAAAATTGCCAAATGCAAAAATGTTTATCGATTTAATTTAGAACTGGAGGTAAATCACCCATGCAAAAAAAAAAATGAAAACTGTTCCAAAGTTTAAATCTATGGCATTAGTTGTCTAATTCATATTATCTACCACAACAACAAATCAAAATTCTATCTCTACAAACGACACACGCACACAAAATACACAAAGTTGGAAGTCAGTATTAGCTGCAAATATACATCTACAGGCACCATCATTTCATGACTAATATAGCTTGTTCTAAAATTTAAGCTTTGAACCCCCTAAATTATAGGTCTGGGGTACAAAAAATTTATAAAATATATACATTGTGACCTCAGGAACATTGAAAGTCTGATTAAGGAGTTTCAAGTTTAATCATATAAGAAATAAACACATCTAAAATTGTATTTAAATATTTATTTAAATGCAAAGAAATATTCAGTTAATTCCAAAGATTTTAATCTATTGACAAACACTAACTAAGTGCTGGGCACTGGTTGGATCTGAGCTACAATGGACCAGAATTAGAAGATTTTTATGAAATCATAACAAGTTTCAAGAACTTAATTTGTCATAGAGGAAATATAAAATTACCTTTGTGTTTTATTCTCTTTATATCATTCAAAAATGATATAGTTGAATAAGTTTTTTCCAATGCACAGTCTCATGAAAAATCAACATTGTGTAATAGACTGGATATTTTCACAGAATGAGAAAGAAATGTCTGGTTTCAGACTTACAGAACCAATTAAATTGTTAATACATACCTGTAAAATTGTTTTCTCAGAATAATGGGCAGGGAAAAGACCAAAATGCTTGATTTTGATTTTTGTTTTCAACAAATCTGGTAGGATTGGACTTGAATGTAAGTTGGGCTCCTATTGGCTCACAGCTGAGATCCAGTCAGAGGGAACAGTTGGGGTCTGTGTGTTTCGAGCAAGCTCACCTTCCTCTCTGCCATCTTTGTTCTTTCTTTCAGTCCCTAGGTCGTAAGACCATAAATCCTGGACTCTGTCATTTTGAACTTATCTTTCCTTGGGGCTACCATCCTCCAGTCCTCAGACAAAACCATCCCTGCAAGTTCACCATGAATCCTTGCTGTCCATAGTCTTCAATTTGTCCTGCAGGATATTTCATGGTTGGCACCCTTTAGGGAGCCTTGTCTACACTTAGCTTTCATAGCATGGAACACATGTGTTATTAGTGGGCTTTGCTTTTGTTTCTTTCTCTGTATTTTGTTTTGTGTTGATTTTTGTTGTTTACTCACTTTTGTCTTGACTACCAGCAAAGGGTGCTGGAAAATTCTCCAAACGCTCGTATGGCACAAGTGCAAGGTATTTTAGGAAAAATTCTCTGAACACAGAGAACATTAATTATTGCCTTCTAATGGAAGGAGATCTATACTGATTCAATCCTTTATTAGAAAGACACAACCAAGACCCTCTCTGATTTCTGGCATCAAGACTTTGGGGTAATAAATATTTGCTGTATTGACCAACAGAGAAAGATGTTGGAAAGGGGGCACCAGAATTACAAAGAGTGGAACTAAACTTTGAATTACCTAACTAACATCTTAGTTAGGCTCTCTATTGTTTTGAGTTCTTATAAAGGAAGACATTTAATTGGAACTTGGTTACAGGTTCAAAGGTTTAGTCCATTATCATCACGTTGGGAAACATGGTGTCCTGCAGACAGGCAATGGTGCTGAAGAGGTATCTAAGAGTTCTATGTCTAAATTCTGACTTCACTACTGACTTACCCTGTGACTAAGGACAATGACTAGTCATGTGAGTGGCTCAGTTTATTCATCTGTAAGACAGAAATCATAGTAACACATCATACATGGCCACTGTGGATTGAACTGGTATGTCTAGAACTCTTGAGAGTCCCTGGCACATAGGAAGTAAGCTTGCCCCTCTGTTTCATGAGACAATAATCTCCTTTACTAGTTATGCCACTTTGATTGGGGGTGGGGGGAGTTATGCTATTCACAGCAGAGCACATCCCAACAGAGAAAAGACAGGTTGGCTCTAGGTAGAAGGGGATGAAGAGCGAAGACGTAGAGGAAGAAAGCAGCCTAACCCCCGCTTTGGCACCTGGAGCTCAGCACGAGATAAAAGCACTCAAGAATGGGGCAGAAGACGGACTCGAGGGCCATAACAGCAAGCAAATATGCATCAGGCCAGGCACACAGACAGTGTCCTATGGGTACCGGAGTAAGATGGAATGTGGGAATACGGCCATAACGTGCTTCAGTTTCTACACACATCACTGGTGAGTTCGAAATGGGTGGAAATGAAGTCTGAGAAACCACTTAACCTAGGAGAGAAAATATGAAACCCTGAAAGGCATTAAGCGTAGGGATGTAAAGGAAATAAATCCAAGAGACAAAGATTTCTAGAGGCCAAATCAGGTTGTGTTACCTGCTGGTTGTGGGAAGGAAAGGAGAGGGGGGAGTCGGAGCTCTGCCCACCTCCCTAACTTGGGTTCTTGGCAGTTAGTGGAACCATTTGTTGACATGGGGCATACAGATGGAGTTCCATTTTTGACATGTTGAGTATCAGGGGCTGTGGGATGTGAAAGGATTGTTTGGCAGGTACAGTAATGTCCCACATGGTGCTTTTAAACTGTTTTTTTAGTGGTTTAAAATAACCACTGATGGTGCAGTTTTTAGGTCAGGAGCCCGACACGGGTCTCACTGTGTGGACCGCTGTCTGAAGAGCTTCATTGCATTAGGGAGACTGTTTCCTTCCCTTTGCCCTGCCGTCTAGACACTCCATACTCTTTGCCTCACATCTCCCCTAATGGACCTTCAAAGCCAGCAACTTCCTCATCTCCTCCAGCTCCATCTACAGAGTTAATCTGTGCTGGTCAACCCAGGCTATGGTCTCCATCCCACGGCCCTTTACCTAGATCATACTTTCTAGGTCCTTCTTACCATAGAATATGACATACTCTCGAATTTTGGAGATTTGGATGTGGACGTCTGGGGGTGTAATTTTTCTGCCTAGCACAGTCCCCATTCAGATGACAAAGCTTGTGCAGGTTTGGGAACAAACATAAGGATTTGGAGTAAGCATCCAACTATTTACTGGAGGAAGCAGAAGTGGACGGGTGCACTAGGGAATAGCTGGTGCGTTGTGCTGACGCCCATGAATGGTGCCTCTGTCCGTATGCCTCGGAAAAGGGATGGGCAGTAAGGTAGACTAGAGGGATATTTAAATTAGAGCTAATTAATGGAATGTCTAGTTCCATTGGCAGGGCAGATTTGGAGAGCTGAGTTGGGTGGTAGTCAGGGAATTTAACCCTGGTATTCCAGAGCTAAAAACGAAAGTCATAGTATGCTATGTCATGACCCCACCTGGAGGAAAAACTGCTCACCTCCTTGACTGGGTATTATTGACTTTGAGGGGAGACTGGGGTCGTTGTTAGAGGGACCTGATACCTGGTGCTCTCCAACTTTTCAAGCCCATTGCCAGGGTTGAGTGACTATATTTTATGTAAAAGTCTAACTTCTTTTCTTGGAAAATTATATCTGACCCTATTGGACCACTATTCCATATGGTAAATATTTTTGTACATGTGTGTATATGTGTATGTGTGTGTGTATGTGTGTGTGTAGGAGGAGGGTACACATGTGTGAAGGTATACATGTGTGTGTATGTGTGTGTGTGTGGAGGAGGAGGGTACACATGTGTGCAGGTATATAAATGTGTGTGTGTGTGTGTGTGTGTGTGTGTGTAGGAGGAGGGTACACATGTGTGCAGGCATGCATGTGTGTGAGTATGTAAAAGGAGGAGAATACACATGTGTGCAGATATGTGTGTGTGTGTATATGAGAGAGAGAGAGAGAGAGAGAGAGAGAGAGAGAGAGAGAGAGAGAGATGTGCATGTGTATACATATGTGTATGTGGGTGCTCACACCTGGAGACCTGAGGAAGATGCTGGGTGTCCTCCTCTATGCCTCTCTGTTATGCCCTTGAGATAGGATCGCCTACTGAACCTGGAACTTCCTGGTTCCTAGCTAAACTGTCTGGCCAATGAACCCCAACAATCCTGTGTCCATCCCCCAGCAGCTCTAGAGTTACAGGCCCATGTGGTCGTGCCCAGATTTTTGCATGGCTGCCTAGAATCCACATTTAGGTACTGGTGCTTGAGCAGTAAGTGTCCTTACACACTGAACTATCCCCTAGCTCCTACCCCAGCCCTATTCCTTGAGTCCTGGATCTGGCCCCTGCACTCTGGAAGGAAGAACCCCACCCCTCACCACAGGCGAGGGTGATCCTACCATGAGGATATGCATGTAGGGAAGCTGAGTGGCCCCAGTTGCTCAATCTGACCTGCCTTTCTACCACCCAGGCCCACAACTGGGCCTTGGATTGACCCACCATAGCATCTACCCCGTCTGGGTCTTTCTGGAGCTCGTGAAGGGACTGGTCCTACAGAACGATACATGCAAGTTCTACAAGACACAGGATACCCCAGAAGAGCTCCTGTGAGAATCCAGAGAAGCTGTACCAAAAACCAGAGGCCTTGAACCACACCAAGAACTCATTGCCAGTCAAGCTGATGGGACAAAGGGGTATAATATATGACACACTGAACCTCCAATGCCACCAGGACTGATGAAGAGGTGATAGAGAGTCAGGAGAGAAGGAGAAGAAGAGATATTTCTGTTTTGGGTGTGGTTTTTTGTTCTGTTTTGGTTTATTAAGTTTTGTTGTTGTTGTTTGTCTATTGTTCTTGCTTTTGTTTACTTGCTTGCTTGCTTACTTTGTCTTATGTTGTTTCAAAGGGGATGCAACAGGGATGAGGGGTATTATGGGGGGACCAGAAAGTGAACAGAATTGGGGTGCATGGTGTGAACCCCCTAAAGTTTCAATTAAAAATTTTAAAGGGGAAAAAAAGAAAAAATATCTCCCTCAGGCTGGCCTCTAGGCCAGTCCGTGTGGCATTTTCTTTACTAGTGGTTGACGTGAGAGCATCCAGCCCACTGCAGGCATGCTGTTCCTGGGCTGGCGGTCCTGTGATGCGGAAGAAAGCACCTGAGAAAGAAAGCCATCAAGTACAAGCCAGGAAGCAGCATTCCTCCATTGTCTTTGCTTAAGATTCCAGCCCTGGCTGCCTATTGCTGATCCTGTTTCTCTGCACACAGAAGCCCTGTGCTCCCCTCTTGCCTGAAAGCACGTTGCTCTCGTTAGCAATCCAGATGCTCAGGCACCCTCCTCCGCGTGTGAGCATGAAGGAAACAGAAGCTTCCCACTTCCTTTCTTGGCTTTAAGAATCATAATTGAATCATATACAGGAAAACGTGCTTCTGCACATTAGCCACATTTGTGTCTATATTTAGAACAGCTCCCCTCTTCTTTTCTCTATTACCAATAACATCTTAGAGGTTGTAGATATTTTTAACAGAGGATTAGAGAACCGGCCGTGGTGGTACATGCCAGAGATCCCAGCACTCGGGAGATTGAGGCAGGAAGATTGTGTATTTAAGGCCAGCATTGGCTACCAGAGAGAATTGTAGGCCACCTTGAGATACGTGAGACCCTGTCACAAGAAAGAAAAAGAAGTTATATGATCTGAAAATTCAGCAAAGAAATTTAAGCAACAGCAAAATGGTCTGCACTCAGGAGCGTGTGTGTGTGTGTGTGTGTGTGTGTGTGTGTGTGTGTGTGCGCGCGCGCATGCGGTAAGAAACCAGACCCATGCGTTCCTATTTTCATCAAATGCTTTATTAAGCTCCTATTAAGTACCAGACACTGGGATAGATGGAAAGGACATGGTGATGATCAAAACCATACAAAGCCCATGCTCTTTTGTACAGAATGCAGTCTAATAAGATATTTAGATATTAATTAATCATAGTAATTAACCTAAATTAGTCATTCTGAAAGAGACCACTAGGTGTCCCCATTATCTACTCAGACCTCCAAGTTCTTACTTGAGCCCAAGTAAGGGCATTTTCCAGGCTCCTTTACAGCTAAATATAGCCACATAATGAACTTTTGATAAGTAAGAAGTGAGTGCAAGCTTGCTAGGTCCATGCTCTCATAAGCAGTAGGTGTGAAATCCACCCCTCCCAGCCACTCGAAAAGAGGTACAATATAGAGTCTGTACTGGTGAGGGCCCTAGGGAATGACTGTATCCAAAAGTAAACAGTTCTAAGAGTGCAGCCTTCAGTCAAGCCCTGGGCTGCTTACCTCTGTGCCACTGAAAGCCATAACGAAACATCTGTCTTATTAAAGTCACTCTGAGTTTCTGTCTCATCAACAGATCTAGTTCTTAACTACAAAGAGTGGTGTTCTGGGGACTAGGGATATCTGTCTGTGCATAGAGTGCTTGTCCAGCATACAGAATGCTCTGGTTTTGATCCCCAGTACCACGTGGTGGCACATGCCTGGAATCTCAGCACTTAAGAGACTGAAGAAGAAAGATCAGAAGTCAAGGTCATTCATCCTCAGGTACCCAGTGAGTTTAAAGCCATTCTGGGATGCATAAGACACGGTCTCAGAACATTAGAAGAGAGGTTTGCAGAAAAGACATGTAAGGGATAGGGTAGGTCCTTTCCTAAGGAGGTGGGCATTGTATGAGCCATTGGGAAGCCATGAAAGTATATTAAGCCCAGTAATGAGCTCAACAGATTTATGTTTCAGATAAATTTTCCTAGGTGGGACTAAGTACAATTGGGCCAGATTGCACTGCTTCTCTCAAGAGAGAAATGATGGCGTTCTTGTCTAACACTGCAGTCCTTGTAAACATCAAGACTGCACTGATGCAATAGTATAAAAATACCTCTTACATCTGAAGAGACTAGAACTTTTGCTGGACCTCACAGCAAGAGTTAATAATATATCTTGAGGTCACTTAAGAGTAAGGCTGCTCTTCTACTGTGTACTCAGTTCATTTGCTTACCCTACTTTTAACAGAACAATGTAACAATCACCCTTACTTGCCTTAGATTTCCCATCAACCTTTACAACCTAAATTAATGCAGAGCTGTAATCTTAAATTATTCACTCTTGCATGTCCCTGACCCAGAAGACAGCATCCATTTGCTGAAGGTTGCAGACACAGGTATTGAAAACAATCTTCCAAAATCTACCATAAAGGTTGATCATATATTCATGGATATTGGCTGATAAACAATGACCTTTTCTAATACTTTTTTGCTGTCTTGGTCAGTTGGGATCAGTTGGAGCCAATGATTTAAACCTTTGTAAAGCTCTGCATGTATATCTGTGTACCACATGTGTGCCTGGTACTCGTGGAGACCAGAAGACAGCATCAGATCTCCCAGAACTGGAATTACAGATACTTGTAAACCACCATGAGGGTTCCAGGATCCAAACTTGGGTCCTCTGAAAGAACAGCCAGTACTCTTAAATTTTGAGTCTTCTTTCCAGGCCCCAGAAGCCACCACCTTTTTTTTTTTTTTGAGACAGTCTCGCTATGTAGCCCTGGATATCTTGGAAATCTCTTTGTACTCTTTGTAGGGCAGATTGGCTATGAATTTAGAGAGATCTGCCTGCCTTTGCCTCCTGAGTGCTGGGATTAAAGGTGTGCACCATTACACCTGGCTCTACATTAGTATATTTTAGGTAGGATTGTGTATATAATCTCTCTGTGTCCTTTGCATCCAGCACAGTCCTTGGCATGGACTAGAACTCAGAACACACACGCTGAATGCCTAGAGAATGGCCATTATAAATGCCAGCCATTAAAGAACAAAGATCATCACACAGTGCTCTGCTCATCTGAGCATAGGCGAGCTGTTTTGTTACCAGAGTCTTAGGCCAAAGCTATTCTGGGAGACCCAATGGGACAGTCTCGGCTGCTTGCCCCAGGTGATCAAATAGGAGACTCACAGCAACAAAGCATGAACGGAATTTCTTTGTGGGGTGACTGGCCTAGGATAATACCAGAGTGCTGACTTTGGGGTATCAGCAAAAGCTTTTGGGTAATATACGCAAAGAAAAGTGCCAAGCATCAAGCAGAGCCAGGTGATAGTCTGGCTAGGAATGGCCACACAAAGTCATTATTGGAGTCAAAAAAGTCTCTGCTGCTGGGGCGCAGGTTCTGTTTCTGTCACCAGATCTGTGATCCTGGAATCTAAGACAAACTGAGAAAAGGATTAACTGAAGAGGAGAGAGAGAGAGAGAGAGAGAGAGAGAGAGAGAGAGAGAGAGAGAGAGGAGTTAGTTCAACCAAGGAATGGATCTTCCTTCAATTCTCTGAAGTGTAACAGTGACTGCCAGGGAGGTGAGAAGCTCCACAGCTTAGTAACAGAGATTGGATAATGCTAGTCAAGAATTAGAAATGAGCCCAGCCTTCCACTTTTCCACTCTGAAGGAAATTTTTATTCATGGGGAATAAGGAGTTAGGAGGAATGTAAAAGGAATCCTTCGGCTTGACAGGCTGCTGACAGGGCGGCTAAGACATGTGAGACTGAGCCGTTTTTCTTTTCTTTGGAAGTAAGTTAATGTAGTTAACTCATGAATTTTTAAATAAGCTAATAGGCTTGGAAGAAGAAAAAATGCCAATCTTAGAAGTTTTTAAGGAGAAGAATTGGGGCAGAGATGGGGGACATGTGTAGTCGGGAGACAGAAGCATCATCATCATCATCATCTATGCCCCGGCAATGCTTAAGCATGCATGGGCAGCCCGTTTGCGGTGGTTCTCCAGCTGCTCCTATCCTGGGCAGTCCTAGATGCTTGTGTTATTGTCATACTCAAGGCTCCACAGTCTTCCTTTATGCTGTCTATCCAGCAATTTTCAGGCCTTCCTCTTCACCTTATCCCCTTCACTCCTCCAAGCAGTGCTATCTTCGGGTATCTGCCGTCATTCATTCTCATAACATGGCCAAAGTATCTCAAGTGCCATTGTGTATCCTGTAGTTTACTTCCTTCTGTAGATGGACATGTTTCTTAATGTCATCGTTGCACAGCCTGTCTCTTCGTGTAATGCCTAGAATCCTCCTGAGACATGCCATCTCAAACACATTCAGCCGCTGTTCTGAGGAATGTTTCATTGTCTAAAGAAGGCAGCTCAAGACAAATGTCTCATACACTTGAAATTTTGTTGTCATTATGTCTCTTGCTGACCAGACCTTTTCTAGTGCCTGGAATGCAGCCCTTGCTTTCCCTATCTGTCTTTTGATGTCAGAAATAGTTTCCTCCCAGATAGACAAAGTTGACTGTTGCTTGATGTTCTGATTCCTCATTACAATGCTAAAGTCCTTGTGCGCTCTTCCCATGTGTTGTATCTCAGTCTTCTTGATGTTTACTTTCACACCAAGGTTTTCACTGACTTCCACCACTCTATCTACCATGGCCTGCAGCTCATTTAGACTTTCAGCAAGTAGTGCTGTATCCTCAGCAAAACACAGGTTATTGATTTGCACACCACCTATCTCCTCATCCTCCAGGGTTGTTGCTATTATTAATTCCAGGAATATATTAAAGAGTAGGGATGAGAAGACGCATCCCCTGCAACACTCCTATGATTGTTTTAAACTGATCACTTAGTTCTCCACAGACTTTGATTGATTCAAAGGTGTGCTTAAAGGCATTATCTAGTATCCTTATGATTTCCTCTGGGTTCCTGTAGAACCTCACTGTTGCCCAAAGTTCTTCCCTCCAAAAGCTGTCAAATGCCTTTCTGAAGTAAATGTCACAGACATATAAGTCTTTTCCAAATTCTTTGTATTTTTCTGTCAGTTACCTCAAAGTGAAGATCTGACCAACTGTGCTCCTGTTAGCTCTGAATCTGCACTGGGCCTCTGCTAGGATTTCCTCTGTTTGACCTTGATCCTTTGCAGGATAATGGAGGAGAAGATCTCACTGCTATGGCACAACAAATTAATGCCTCCGTAATTTGAGCAGCCCAGCTTGTCCTTCTTCTCGTGTATGGGAATTATGACTGAGTGCTTCCACTCTGTGGGAATCGCTTTGTGTTCCCATATCTCTCCAAAGAGACTGAGAAGCGCATCGGCCCCTGAGCCTATTGTATCCACCTCTAGCTCCTCCACCGTGATGTCATTAACTCCTGGGGCCTTTCTGTGTTTTGCTCTCTTGATAGCTTCCTCTATCTCAATCCCATCGATATTTAATATTCCTCATCATCTCTGGTTTTTGAGTGGCTGCCGAAGTGTTTCTCATTGTAGTCTACGCTGACAGCATTAGGGTCATTGTATAGGGTGTCAAAGTCTTGTCTCCATCTTTCTTTACTTCCCCTGGTTCTGTTAATAAATGACCTTGCCCATCTTTAATCACCCGAATCTACAGAGCGTATCCGGCAGCTATCCATCTGATAGCTTCATAGACAAGATGTGTTTATTATAGAGTCTAGCCTCTTCGACCTCTTTGCATATACCTCATATATACAGTTCTCTATCCTTCTTTGCTCTTCGTTCTGCCCTCCCTGCACAGATAGTTGTGGTGTTTTGCTGCCTGCAGATTGCCTCCTGTTTGCTCTTTAGCTTCCGTCTTTCTTCAGCCAGGTTGATCGTCTCTGCAGTAAACCATTTTTCTGGTGTTGCCCTTTTTGCATAACCAAGGGTCTCCTTTGAAGCTTCCTGTATAGCTCTTTTGATTTTCTCTCTTCATTTTCTATATTTGTAAAAGTTTGTTTAGCCAATTCCCTCATGTTTTTTCAATAGGTTCTCTTATATTCTCTCTGTACAGCTGGGTTCATCAGTTGTTTAGATTGACCTTCTGGTTCGTCTTGCCTGGCATGCCTCTCCTAAGTTTCAGGTGAATATTGGCCATAACAAGTTAGTGATCTGACCCTAAGTCAGCACTAGGAAATGATCAGCTGTTTTGGATGCTAGATAAGAGTTTCCTACTGACCAGAAAATAGTCAATATGTCCCTATGTGCGTTTCTCAGGGGATTCCATCCAGCATCTTGATGGTTTGGCCTTCTTGAATTTTGTGTTGGATATGAACCCATTAGCCCTGCTTAGTTGATTTTGCAGATCATGTTCTCCTGGTGAATTCGACCCTTCTGGTTCCTGCAATCCTTTTTCTCCCTTTTCTTCCAGGTTCCCTGAGCTCTGAGGGGAGGGAGTGGATGGAGGTCTCCAATTTGAACTCACTCTTCACCTAATGTTTGACTGTAGGTTCATGCATCTGTTTCTGTCAGCTGCTGGATGAAGCTTCTCTGATGATGACTGGGTTAGGCACCAGTCTGTGAGTATAATAGAATATCATTAGGAATGATTTTACTGATTTTTTTTTCTATCCTAGGTCTCTGGGCTATCCAGGATCTGGTTCCTGGTCATCTAGGCAATGTCAAGCATGGGCTCCATCTAGTGGTGTGGACCTCAAATGAGACCAGTCATTAGTTAACCACTCCCATAAGTTCTGCATATCCATTGCCCAGCAAGCAGATAGAATGTGGGTTGAGGCTTTCCCATCACTGAAAATTGCCTGGTTATAAAAGAAGGCCAGTTGGGTCACCCTCATAGAATCCTGGGACTTTCTACTGCACTGGGTTCTACTTTGTCCCCCCCCATCACCCTTCAATTCCAATCATCTCTCCCCATACTCTTTCCCTCCATCTCATCCCTCCACCTGAACCCTCTTGTTCCCATACCCACCCACCCCCACTCCAGCCACAAAGTCTATTCTATTTCCCCTTCCCAGGGAGATCCATGCATCCCCTATTAGAGCCCAAGAGAAACATTCATTTTTCTAATTGAGCTTCTTGCCTCTCAGATGATTTTAGTTGGTGTCAAGCAAACATAAAACTATTCAGCACAGAGAGTGATAGAGGAAGAAATCCAACATGGGCATTAACCTCTGGCCTCCACATATACGCATGCATACATGCAGGTGCGCATGCACACACACCTACATGAACACACACACCACCATTACCACCACCACCTCCATCACCACCACCACCTCCATCACCACCACCACCAACACCACCACCACCACCATCACCACCACCACCTCCTCCATCATCACCACCACCATCATCACCACCACCACCACCACCTCCTCCATCATCACCACCACCATCATCACCACCACCACTTACCTCCATCACCATCACCACCACCACCACCACCACCACCACCACCACCACCACCACCATCACCACCACCACCACCACAACCTCCTTCACCACCACCTCCATCACCACCACCACCTCCATCACCATCACCACCACCACCTCCATCACCACCACCATCACCATCACCATCACCACCACCACCTCCATCACCACCACCACCTCCATCACCACCACCACCTCCATCACCATCACCACCACCACCATCACCACCACCACCTCCATCACCACCACCACCTACCTCCATCACCATCACGACCACCATCACCACCACCATCACCATCAGCGCCGCCATAACCATCATCACCACCTCCATCACCACCACCACCACCACCACCACCACCATCACCACCACCACCACCACCACCACCATCACCACCACCACCTCCATCACCACCACCACCTCCATCACCACCACCACCTCCATCACCACCACCTCCATCACCATCACCACCATCACCACCACCATCACCACCACCACCTCCATCACCACCACCACCTCCATCACCACCACCACCTCCATCACCACCACCACCTCCATCACCACCACCACCTACCTACATCACCATCACCACCACCATCACCGCTGCCATAACCATCATCACCATCACCACCACCACCACCACCACCGTCACCACCACCATCACCACCACCACCACCACCACCACCACCATCACCACCACCACCTCCATCACCACCACCACCTCCATCACCACCACCACCTACCTACATCACCATCACCACCACCATCACCGCTGCCATAACCATCATCACCACCACCACCACCATCACCACCTCCATCACCACCACCACCACCATCACCACCACCACCTCCACCACCACCACCATCACCATCACCACCTCCTTCACCACCACCATCACCACCACCACCAGCAGCACACCACACTCATGAAAAAAGAAGAAAGGGAAATTAACCACATGAGCTTTCTCTATTCAGAATAACAATGCATGTCAATTGTCAGCCTGGGCTACCAAGGGCACTCAGTAAACCATTATGACCATGATCTAGTCCTTTTCCAATTTCTTCAAGAAATTGACAGTGAAGGAAAGGGCGATTGCCACTAGCCATGGGATTTTTCATAACCTGCTAGAGATGATGCCAGAAGCAAACTTTAAAAAATTACTTTTTGATGTGGGAGTGTCATATATCAATCTGTTGATTTCATTGGTTAAGCAATAAAAAGAAACTGCTTGGCCCTCATAGGTTAAAACATAGGTGGGAGGAGTAACAGAACAAAATGCTGGGAGGAAGAGGAAGTGAGCTCAGAAACCATGCAGCTCCTCTCGGAGTCGCCATGATTCTTCCACTCCAGGCAGACACAGGTTAAGATCATTCCTGGTAAGCCAGCTCGTGGGCTAAACAGATTATAAGAAATGGGCTAGTCCAGGTGCAAGAGTTAGCCGAGAAGAGGCTAGATAGAAATGGGCCAAGTAGTGTTTAAAAGAATACAGTTTCCATGTAATTATTTTGGGGCATAGGCTAGAGCTAGCCATGTGGGCGGCCAGGTGCCGGGGACGCAGCCCCGCTGCTCTTATTACTACAACTTTTGGTATTTTTTGATATTTGGTACCTGAATTACGTCTGCAGATAAAGAAGTTCCTAAAAGCAATTCTACTTGTGCATGAGAGGTAAAAACTGAAAAAGTAACATATATGACTGTAAATAGTTTGTAAAACCAGCACAAGAAAGCCAAGTAGGAATTTCTCTATTACCTCATAGAAGAAAGTCCTGCTTCCTTGAACAACATGGAAATCCCCAGAAATTCTTACAAACTTATCTCCCTGAAAGGTGAAACCAATTACTTGAAGAGAGGAGGAAGCAGGGTGGGCAAGAGAAACATGAGATCATGAAACTGTTTTATGTATGACAAAGTTGAGTTCCAAACACTTCTTTCTTTATTTGGACTTATGGAGTGAATCCTGAAATCAACTACCCAGTCAGAACACTGTGAAGAACAATGGGAAAATTCAGAAAAAAAATATGCTGAAAAGTACAAGACGACAAGAGAAAGACCACGGCCAACCCCTAAGCAGTGTGTTTACAAGTTCTTAATAGTAATAAGACTACAATAATAAGTAAGATATAAAGCAATGATGTTACCTCATAACTCTCTTTGGAGTGTATTGTAAGTGGAAGGTGCCATCTGGGTCACAGATTTGATTAGGAGTCACTTCAGACTATGCAGGCCAGATCCAGAGAAAAGTTGCCTGAGTCCTCACATCACATCCCTCCTGGATAAGAGAAAACTAACCTTCTGCCTGGCACCACCCTTGTGTATGACCTCATAACACCACTCAGAGATGGACAGTTTAACATACCATCTTGGGCAAAGAGACATACACAATGTGACCAGATAGAAAAGCTGCCCCATGCCCGGGAAGGATGACTACAAATACTGAAGATACTCAAGGAAGAGACTGCATACCCAGAACCAAGGTGGCAAGAGAAGTAGGTAACAGAATTGGAAAGGTAGGCTTGGGGATGGGGGCTCATGATTGACAGGATTGAGAGCTGTTCGGGTTAGTAAAGCTGGGTATATCTATTAGAATATTTCCAACAACAGTTAGATTGTGATGTCTCTGACCTTGCCTGGCTGTTCTTAGAAAGCAAGATGAGACATTAACCTGTAGCCAAACTGCAGGGTGCTAACCTCATTCAGGTATACTACTAAAAAGTATAGCTTACTACTTTAATTATCTATGCTTAATCATCTCATCTTATATTGGGATATTAATATCTATCTCTTCATTGTTGTTACAAGGATTAAGTGCAAAATGCCAAGAAAAGAGCCTATCATCTGACAGGCTCAGTGACAGCTCCCAGTGCTGACATCAGCTGTCAATATCTTTAATTCTCAGAGTCCCAGTTTGAGACATTGGCATAAGCTCTTCCTTGCCTGGACTAGACTTCACTAAATTAATTTAAAATGCACCTTTCAGACCTCAGCTGCAATGTCACTGACTCCTGCTGGCAAACTGGGCAAGTGCTTGCCCACTGTTGTGATCTCAACGAGAAATGTTCTCCATAAGTACACTTCAGTTGACACTGAGCTATTTGGGAATTGGGAGCATTGCTGGGGAAACATGTCACTGGGACAGATCTTGAGATTTTGTAGGCCAGGTACACTTTCTGTCCATTCTGTTTAGTGTTCTTCCAAAAGGGGGGATTAAGGAATCTCAGCTACACATTCCTGCCATCAGGAGGACCATAACTTCCTTTCTGTAATGTACTGTCTCCTCTCAGACTGTAACTTGCTGTTGTCACAAGAAAAGTATCTAATGTGGCCATTCACTTCATCCCTGTCTAGCAGTCCCTCCTCAGTGCCCCTTCTAAATCCTGTCTCCTCTTGTCTCCCACTTACTGATGACACACACAAGGGCACACGTCCCAGAAATTATCAGGGAAAAGTCAACAGGGAAAGAAAGGGGCTGGAGAAAAAAGAGCAGTACTAGTCTAAAGAACATTCGAGCTCTCCTTTGACGGAACAATAACAGACATTGTACCGGGGTTGCCAAAGGCTCTGAAACAGTTACTCATGGAAGCTGGCTTCTTTCTTTTAAATCTCTTCCTTGTGACTTAAGGGAATTTCCCATGTAAGAAATTGTGCAATGGACAGGTCGTCCCTAGAGACATCCTGCAGGTGAGTTCTTGGTAAGTTCTTCTCTTGCGGCCACGGATGCAAGGACAAGTATGATCCCTGTATAACATCTTCTATGGACTAAAGGAACAACAGGCTGTGTCCCTTGTCCCCACTAATGTCTCCTTTACTATTTTACCATCACTCTATACTTCCTCCCTAGTTATGACCTCCACCAAATTGTGCAATAATTTGTTTTGTGGCTTGCTTTTTCAGCTAGATTCAAATTCTGGGAAGTGAGAGACTGTTGCTGTTTGTCTTGTCACCCTGTCTTAAGTCTTAATCAAGTCTTAATGCAGTTTATTAAAAAAAATAGCATGCAATATATATATATATAATGTCGAAGTCTGTTTACATAGCAGCCTTTGATATTGGCAAAATTCCTCACAGTGAACAACATGATCACTAATCCTATAGACATATTTTGACTTCATGGGGCTCAAAACCCTTTGATTTTTGTGAACTCCCTTCTTTCAATAAAAACAAAAAAAAATTAATTGTATTTGATAACTACCTTCGTACAGTGATAAATAAATGTTATTATATATTTATTGCTTTTACTTTGTGTATAACCATCCCACCCCTTATTTTATTTTTTCTTTTACTCTTATTTTGTTTGTTTGTTTTTGTTTTTTTGAGGGAGAGTTTCTCTGGAGCTTTGGAGCCTATCCTGGAACTAGCTCTTGGAGACCAGGCTGACCTCGAACTCACAGAGATCTGCCTGCCTCTGCCTCCTGAGTGCTGGGATTAAAAAGACATGTGCCACCACCGTCTGCCTTCTTTTACTCTTTTTTAGATAGGTTCTCACTATGTTTCCCAGGTAACTCCTGAGCTAAAGAGATGTTCTTAACTTGGTCTTCCAAGGAGGTTATGTTATCGTATTTTTTAAATTCTGATTTTAAATGAAATTAAAATTAAAACATTTATAAAACTGGATATGACAACACATACCTGTAGTCTCAGCACTCAAGAGGCTGAAACAGGAGGATTGCTGTGAGATTAAGGACAGTATAGACTATATAAAATGAGGACCAGGCCAGCCAGAGCTAGGGCAAGACCTTCTTTCCAAAATAAAGTAAAATAAAGCACAGATTCCTATACATAAAGTAAACACTTATGCCTTGTATATACATTGGCCCTGACAACATTAGCAATAGAAACATTTAAAGTGGGGATGAGGCTGTAATTCAGTGATAAAGAACTTCTTTAGAATGCTTCAAGCCCTGATTTTGATACCCAGCCGAGAGAGACAGAGACAGAGACAGAGAGAGAAGGGTAAAAAGCACCAAGAGGAAATGGAGCAGAAAGGGCTAGATGCTGACACTGGCCTGCTTGGGGGATGGAGCGGCAGAGTAGCAGAGAAACAAGCAGAATGCTGGCAGTGCAAACACTGGAGCTCCTCCATGCACTCAGCCCGTCAGTGGGAAGTTCGGAGCCTGTGGGGATGCAGGCTGGGCTCCTTCACGGGCGTTAGCAGTGCTCATGTTCCCTTAGATTGACCATTCCCTATGTGCAGCATCAGAGTCATCAGGAGGCCAGTTCCATTGTGGCCATCCAAGATGCATGAGCAGAAAGGGGGCATTAAGCCTTCGTGTCTACCTCTGATTACACAGACAAGGAATTTGTGCCCTTCCCTGCTGACAAGCTGGTGCCTGTCATATGCCCAACCTAGACAATCACAGTACCTGAGGAGGACCTCATACTGACTGTCCTGGTGAATCCAGGTCAAACCCAGAGCAGAGATGCAGCAAAATCAGGGAACAAGAAATCTGGCAGGAGACCCACACTGGAGCATCAGACTAAGCTCCCAAAGTCCCAATGAGGAGCAGAAGGAGGGAGAACATGAGCATGGAAGTCAGGACCACAAGAGGTGCACCCACCCACTGAGACAGTGGGGCTGATCTATTGGGAGCTCACCAAGGCCAGCTGGACTGTGACTGAAAAAGCATGGGCTAAAACCGGACTCTGAACATGGCGGACAATGAGGGCTGATGAGAAGCCAAGGACAATGGCATGGGGTTTTGTTCCTACTTCATGTTCTGGCTTTGTGGGAGCCTAGCCAGTTTGGATGTTCACCTTCCTAGACCTGGATGGAGGGGGAAGGACCTTGGACTTTCCACAGGGCAGGGAACCCTGACTGCTCTTTGGACTGGAGAGGGAGGGGGAGAGAGTGGGGGGGAGGGGGAGAGGGGCGGGAGGAGGGAGAGGGAAATGGGAGGCTGGGAGGAGGCAGAAATTTTTTTTCAATAAAGAAACTATAAAAAATAAAAAAAAAGAAATCTGGCAGCCCATTCCATAGTCCTGAGAACCCCTCACCTCACTAAGTGTAGGTCAGGGATCTCCTGTCCCTTTTTTTTTTTTTTTTTTGAGTCAGTGCCTTAATATGTAGACCTGGCTATCCTGGAACTCTCTATGTAGACAAAGCTGGTATCAAACTCAGAGATCCACATTCCTATGCCTCCCAAGTGCTGGAATAAAGGCATGAGGGAGCCACCACATTCAGCTCTCAAGGAACTTTTAATACAAGGGAGAATCTTAAATAAGATTTGTGGAGGATATTCTGAAAGAAAGCTATGTCACAAGCCCTGTCCACACTCCCCAGTCTTTAGTAACAAAACAGAGGTGGGTAGAGATATGCCCTACCTCAAACATTAGTGGGTTACCACAGGGCTGCTCACAGAGCTTACTGTGTGATCCCACACTTGAGAGACACAGAACCAAAACTGGTGCTTGACAGAATTTAGTAGCTCCCTACCGGTGACATCATTAAATCCCAAGATGACCTCCACATGCTAAGTATAAAGGTCAACATTCAGTTTCCACCTTAGTTAACAAACACAGCAGCACAGCAAAGCAGTTCAAAGGCATCTGGCTTCCAACAGACCACCTTGCTGGCTCCTTCCCCCTCTTCCTCTTTCGCCTGCCCCTCTCCCTCTTTCTCTCACTGGGTAGCAAATGCAGATCCTCCTTCTACGCAAGTGCCTTACTATGGCATTATATCCCTAGCCCTCTCTTTTAACTGCTATTTTGAAGATTTTCTTTCATTTTAAATTGTGTGTGTGTGTGTGTGTGTGTGTGTGTGTGTGTGTGTGTGTAGCTGGATCCTGTGGACCTGGAGCCAGAGTTACAGGTGTTTGTAAGCTCCCTGACATGGGGGCTGGGAACCAAACTCTGGTCCCCTGGAAGAACAGGACATTCTCTTAACTATTGAGCCATTTCTCAAGCCCTTTGCCTATTATTTTGAAATGGTCCTGACAAGATGTCCAGGCAGACCTTGAACTTGTGATCCTCCTACCTCATTCAGCCTCGAGTCACCAGGTCCCACTTCCAGTTCAATCTTTTTGCAGCTCCTAGCTCCTTCTAAGGCCCACACCCTTTGTCAGCAGATATATATATATATATATATATATATATATATATATATATATATATATATATATTCATTACCTCTGTTTGTTGACAACTTCCAAGTCTTTGTCTCCAGTCCAGAACTCATTCCTGAACTTCAGACTCAACAGTCTTTGCCTTTTCAGTCTCCACTAGATGGCTCAAATATATATATATTTCCAAATCCTTTCCTTCTAAAACCTGTTCCTCCCAGACTTCCCCGCCTCAAACAATAACAGACCCATGTTTTCATTTGCTCAAACAAAGCAGTGAAATCATCCCAGCTTCTCTTTTTCATATCTTACATCCAGTCAATACCAAAAACAATTTTGCAGTTGGTTCCATCTTCAGAATAAATCTGGTAGAGATCACTCTTACATCTCTTCCCTCTCATACCTGGAGGACTTTGAGTCTCTCGACTTCCTTCTTCCTTCCCGACCCGAAATGCTGCCAAAATTCATGCAACTTCTTTCCATGTCCGCAGAAGGATGCCAGACCGTGTCCTTTTCAAGTGTAAGTGATGTTGTTCCCTATAGCCCTCTAGCGGTGTTCCTTCTCTTCCAGAGCAGAGCTCAAGTCCTAAGGATGGCTTGCCGAACTCCAGCTGAGACACTCCCCACACCTGACTCAACTCACACACTTTACCTGAGCACCTCCTTCTCCCTCCTCAAGAACACCGCGCACTCCACCTTCTGAGTGACCCAGCGTAAAGCTACAAATGTCACCTCCTTCCCTGCTGCCGTGTCTCCCGTTCCTGTAAGTGTGGCACCTAAATGGCATGTGTGCTTGTGAATAGTGTCACTCAGACATTTTCCACAAACATATAGGTTTTGTGAAGACAGAGATTTTATTTTGTAGTGGGATTTCTGTTGTTAAATGCTGTAACTGCAACGCTTAAAACAGAGATGGGCATACAGCAGGTAACCACTAAGCATTCGTCCAAAAATGACACACACATTATTTGAACTTTTACAACAGGTAATTTGCCCAACACATGCAGGCCTGGGTTTCTCCTGGTGGCTTGTCAATCGAGGTGAGCAAGCAACTGACCATCCTGCCAGGTCCAGGGACTTTAGCCCAATGATGAATGATCAAATGATGAGAAGGGGAAGGGTAGGCCGATGAGAAGGCTGGCAGGCCTTCCTGCAGATGATACTTTTATCACAAAAAGAATGAGAAGCCACAGGGAGGGCTCTTTTCTTTTTTTCCGGTTCACTTTTCAGGGTTTCCATTGCAGCAGCAGGACTAGAACTTTGCAAGTCAAAGCTTGAGAACTGCCTGCACAGTTGCAAGTTCAGCTGGAAAGGCCTCCAGAGAAGCATGGGAGGGCAGCAGTAGAGATCTCCCCAAAGTAACAGCAGAAAATAGAAAGCGTCAACAAATTCAAAAAGTCTCTCTACTAGTGCAAAAACCATGAAAAAGTATCATATCCTGGTTTGTTTGTTTGTTAGCTAGTTAGTTTGTTTGTTTTTTTTGGTTGTTTTGTATTTATTGTTGGTAGTTTTATTTTGTTTTGTTTGTTCATTTGTTGTTGTTGTTGTTGTTTTAAACAGGGTATCTCTGTGTAGCCCTGGTTGTCCTGGAACTTGCTCTGTAGACCAGGTTGGCTTTGAACACACAGAGCTCCACCTGCCTCTGTCTCCTGAGTGCTGAGATTAAAGGTGTGCGCCACCACCACCCAGAAACCATATCCTTTTTTTTTTTTTTTTTTTTTTTGGTTTTTCGAGACAGGGTTTCTCTGTGGTTTTGGAGCCTGTCCTGGAACTAGCTCTTGTAGACCAGGCTGGTCTCGAACTCACAGAGATCCGCCTGCCTCTGCCTCCCAAGTGCTGGGATTAAAGGCGTGCGCCACCACCGCCCGGCTTTACCATATCCTTTTTGAACTGTGTACTTCTGATGCTTTGACACTGAGACATTTAACTAGGACCCATGGGTCCTTAAGAGTAGCTAGGGGCTGAGTGTTGATAAGATCTGTAGACAGTGTTGATTCTGGGATAGGCTTCTGTTGTAAGCTCCCTTTCCGGCTTTCCTTTTCAAATAATGGAAGCTGTCAGAGCTTAGCTCTTGTGACTGTACAGCATTTGACAGAGAACTGTCAAACCCTTCCTTCCCTGGGCCTGATTGCCTTGCACAGGGAGCAATCAATTAGCCCGCTGCTTCTGTGGAAACCAGTTACATTGTCATCATGGGAGTTAAGTTGCTCTGAATAATTTCCAGATGTCCCAAGGAATTTCCAATCCAGCTGTGAACACCATTGCAATCATAGCTGTTTCTGCTGAAGCCACTTCTACTTCTAGAGGCTCTGCTCCCGTTGTAGCCAATGTATATACATGGCTTGTACCAAATATACAAAATGTCACTTTGCTCAAGACAAATAGTGATGACCTCCAGACAGCTGATCACAGAGGAGCGTGTCGGAACTGCCCACCTACTTAGGTAAGGAGAAGCACTTCCTCCAGTGACTCAGTGAAAATCTGATTGACAGGAAGAAAGGAGGCTGCCCACACATGGGATGTATATAGGAGGCTCATGACCCTGTGAACATGCAAGCCTTGTAGACCTAGAAGCCACACACACGCAAGGTTGTGATGCTGTGCACAACCGTGTCATACTCTTTCTTCATTGTATAAGTTTCTTCCGGCTGCTCTGGGAGACTTCCCTGCTGTGTACCGCCCCTGGGTATTTATCCATGCATTAAAAAGCTTCTGCTCAGTGCTCCTTTTCCCCCTTTCTGTTATTGCTTCTTTGGAGGGAGGGACAGAGGTCAGAAGACCGCTTTCAGGAGTCATTTCTCACCTAGCAGTTTTGGGGGCAGTGAAAGACCTGGATAAATCCAGAAACCCCTCTAGCAGGAAGAGAAGAGCCAAAAATCTAGGATTAGCTGGTTCAGTGACTTGTTTCAGGAACTAGCTGAAGATAAAGTTAGATTGTAATCTTGAGAATAATCTTGAGAAACAGGGAGTTGCGGGAGTTGCCCCCTTGTGATCATCACTGGTATTTTCGGAATTTTCTATGACACCCTCCCTGCCCCCTTCGGATTACTAGGTTGTGGTTTCTTCCCTTAAATACCCCTTCTCCTGGTCATTGGGGGTCGAACTCCTACCCTGGGTGGGTTATGAGTTTCGGCCCCAGTGTACTGGTACCTGTCAATAAACCTCGCGTGACTGCAGCAAGGATGGTCTCTCGTGAGTTACTTGGGGGGTGGGGGGGGTCGTGTTATCCCTAGAGTTGAGTGAGAGTCTCCCCACACCGGTGGTCTTTCAGCAGGATCTCTCTGCTTCGAACTGCGGCTTTCACATCCCACTTTCTGTGTGTGTTCTGGAAATCAGGCTCAAATTGTCAGGCCTATTAGGTGTGTCCATCAGGATTCTCAGGAGGAGTAGAACCAACATAATGAATATATGGTGTAATAGTTCGAATGTAAGGTGTCCCCATAATCTCATAGGGAGTGGCACTATTAGGAGGTGTGGATTTGTTGGAGAAACTGTGCCACTGAGGAGGAGGAGCCGGAGGAGGGAGAGCAGAGGGAAGAGAAATGGGGAGCAGGGGGAGGAGAGAGAGCAGAGGGAGAAGAAATGGGGAGCAGGGCGAAGAGGGGAAGTAGAGGGAGTAGAAATGGGGAGCAGAGAGAGGAGGAGCAGCAGCAGCTGGACATCAGTCTACACACTTTAATTCCATCATTGGAGAAACAGAAGCAGTAAGATCTGAGTTCCAGGCCAGTCTGATCTACACACACACACACACACACACACACACACACACACAATAATTGTGAAAGTTTTTTTAAGGAAAACAGAATGCCATTTTCCAAAAATAAAGATATATATATTCTGAGTTTATTCTACTTGACATTAGTACCGTGAACGATAGTAAAATTGAAACAGAACAGCCTTTCTTGATCATCCCCTACAATGGCTTCCGCAATGCACTTGTATCGGCCCTAGAATAAGGAATAATAAAGACAAACTGTTATTCTTTTTTAAAAATGCTGCAAGATCCCCATGGCAGTAGGCAGCAGAAATGTTGTAGGTCCCAAATGGTGGTAGCGGGCCATGTGGTGGCAGGCAGCGGGCCCTGGGAGCAGCCAGTCCCAGGCAGAAATGGCTGCCGGTCCCAGAGCGGTGGCCTGAGCGGTGGTGGCAGACCATGTGGTGGCAGACAGCGGGCCCTGGGAGCAGCCAGTCCCAGGCAGAGACGGCTGCTGGTCTCAGAGCAGTGGTGGCGGGCCATGTGGCAGCAGGCAGTGGGCCCCAGGCAGAGACAGCTGCTGGTCCCGGAGCAATGGCTGGTTCCAGGCAGGGAGACACATGGCGGGCAGGCAGAAAACAGAAACATGGATAGACACGACATGCAGGGTGAGGTTGAATGTTTATTCAGGGGGTTATGGAGAAGGAAGTGTGAAGGGTGGGACAGAGAGAAAGGGAGAGAGAGAGAGAGAGAGAGAGAGAGAGAGAGAAGAGGAGAAAGAGACAGAGAAGGGGGGAAGCAGAGAAGTGGAGAGAGAGGCAGAAGCAAAGCTGCCTCTCCGAGAGGAAGATGGAAAAGAGAACGAGCTCAGGCCAGAAGCTGAAGATCAGCCTGCCTCAGTGGATGGGGAGGGGAATGGGTGTGGCTTGTCTCTTAAAGGGACCAAAACCATAACACAAACAATACAAAATATTAGGTGCTGTGATTCACAAACTCTGTAAGAACGTTCTTCTTTTCTTTCTTTTTGTTTTGTTTTGAGACAGGCTTTCATTATGTAGCCCTAACTAGTCTGGAACTCACTATGTAGACCAGGCTGGTCTCAAACTCACAGAGATCCATCTGTTAAGATTAAAGACGTGAGCCTGGCAAGAACTTTGTTCTTTTCGGTATATAACATTGAAATTGAATTGGTTTGTGTGTGTGTGTGTGTGTGTGTGTGTGTGTGTGGTGAATGGAATCAAACCCAGAGCTTGATGCCTGCCTCTCAATACTCTAGCACAGAGCTAATTCCCAAGCCCAATTTCACTCTTAGTTTCCCAATAAGATAGAAACCTGCATGAATGCCTTCTAAAATTGTGCCTGTGTGCATGCATTTGTGTGAGTGTGTGCATGCCGCATCATTCAGGTGGTGGTCAGGGGACAATGGGAGTCAGATCTCTCCTCCTGTCATGTGAGTCTCAGCAAGAGAATTCCATTCATCTTGGAAGTAAGCACCTGTATCCACAGCCATCTTACTGGTCTCTGCATAAGTTTTAATTGTTTCTCAATTAGAAAGTGAGGATGTCTCTCTGTGAGTTCGAGACCAGCCTGGTCTACAAGAGCTAGTTCCAGGACAGGCTCCAAAACCACAGAGAAACCCTGTCTCGAAAAACAAAACAAAACAAACAAAAAAAAGTGAGGATGTCTTTTTAAATAGTCCACAAGACTATTTCAGAGAATGGCTCAGAGGGGAGGGGCACTTGCTGTACAAGCATAAGCTCCTGAGTTCAAATCCCCAGAACTGACATTAAAATAACAAAATACCTAAAACCAAAACTCTTGACTGTGGTCATGCTACCCTGAACACACCCAATCTCAATTGAATAACTATTCTATTTGCTTGGCTGGTTTTTGGTTTTGTTTGGTTTGGTGTTTGTTTGTTTGTTTTTGAGACAGGGTTTCTTTGTAGCTTTGGAGCCTGTCCTGGAACTAGCTCTGGTAGACCAGCTGGCCTCGAACTCACATCCACTTTGCCTCTGCCTCCCAAGAACTGGGATTAAAGTTGTGTGCCACTACTGCCTAGAGAATACTATTCTTAAAAGTGGTGAATTGCTTTTTTCAATTCTTAACATATGTTGTTTGAATAAGAATGGCCCCCATAGACAGACTTAGTTGACTCCCCAGGAGAGGTCTTACCCTCTCTGAGGAGTGGATGGGGTGTGGGGTGTAGGAGAAGTGGGGGAGAGGGAGGAGAGGAGGGAGGGGGATTGGTATGTAGATAAATAAATTTTTACCTTAAAAAAATGGTCCCCATAGACTCATAGATTTGAATGCTTGATCACCAGTGAGTGGCACTATTAGAAGGTGTGGCCTAGTTGGGGTAGGTGTGGCTTTGTTAGAGAAAGTGTGTCCCTGGGGGTAGACTTTGCCAGTTCAGAAGCTCAAATCAGGTCCAGTGTCTCTCTTCCTGCCAATCCAGATACAGAACTCTGGGCTCCTTCTCCAGCACCGTATCTTCCTGAGTGCCACCATGCTTCCCACCATGACAATAATAGACTAAACCTCTGAACTGAAAGCCAGCCCCAATTAAATGTTTTCCTTTTTATAAGTGTTTCCATGGTCATGGAGACTCACAGCAATCCTGACTGATGTGGGAAGTCCTTCTGTATATGTGTTGTTTTTATTGGTTAATGAATAAAGCAGTTTTGGTCAAAAGTCTAGCCAAGTAAAGCTAGGCAGGAAATTCGAACAGAGATAGAGAGTCAAAGAGATGCCATGTAGCCAAAGAAGGACACGCCGAACCTTACCAGTAGGCAATAGCCTGTGGTAATACACGGATTAGTAGCAATGGGTTAATTCAAGATGTAAGAACTAGTTAAAAATATGCCTAAGTCATTGGCCAAGCAGTATTGTAATTAATATAGTTTCTGTGTGATTATTTGGGTCTGGGCAGCCAGGAAATGAATGAGCAGCCTCCATTTACAAGTGAAGAAAGAGCAAAATATTTCTTGAACAATACCTTAGGAAATATTACTCCCTTGAAGGAAAATGGTACTCTTGTATTCACAGTCTCTGAAAACAAAACACAAACATTATTAGTCATCTTGGGTGATTTCTTTTTTAAAAATATGAAGTGTAGTTTTATGGAGTGCCCTTACTAATAACAGAAGCATTTCTAAGGAAAAATGTAGAGAAATGACTCCTACACCCTACCTACTCCATCTACAGTGCTCCACCCTGACACTCAAGTACATGAGAGTCCCTCCCGGAACCAGCCCATGTCTCATCTCCTAGGGCATCTGAAGTTTTGCCACCTATCAGTCTCAGTGAATTGATTAATATATACATCAAGCTAGATTATGTACGTACAAACTTAACTTTTAGATGCACCTCTAGTTGGATAGAACAGATAAGAATCTCCCTAAACACAGATGTTTCTTTTGACAACACTGAGAATTGACCCTAGGGTCTCATGCACGCTGGGCACAATATCATCTTAGTTATATCCTCCCTGAGACAGTACAAACACAGCCAGAATCCTTACACCCCTTCCAATCACACCACCAAGAAGCATAAGGCTTCAGCCTATGTTTAAATAAGCAGCCATGAGACTGTCCCTTTCTGTATAAGCCACAGAGCATAAAGGTAGACCAGCAGAAAAAGCCAAACAGCTTGAGGTAGAGGTAAAGTCAGAGGGACGGAAATGTTTTGAATGTCAAACAAAAGAAATACTGGTCTTTAAAAAGCAAAACTGTGTGTATATGTGTGTGTGTGTGTGTGTGTGTGTGTGTGTATGTGTGTGTGTGTGTGTGTGTGCGCGCGCACACGAGCACTGCATGTGCACAGCATGGCACAGAAGTGGAGGACAACTTGTAGCAGGCACCATGTGGGTTCCAGCAGTGGAACTCAAGCCCGCATGGTTCTGCACGGCAGCAAGCATCTTCACCTAATGGACCATCTCACCAGCTTAGCTGTCTAACTACGTACCAAGGGAGTCCATGAGACAACATCTGAGTCCCTGAATCAGAAGGATGGGTGCTTGGAACAGATCCTGGGTCCTCAGTGCACTGAGCCTTATTTAAAATTTTAATAACAGTTCAAAGACTATTAGCTGAAAGCCCACTTTGTGCCAGGGAATAACGAGACAATGGTGGTTAGCCCATAATTGTCTCTTCCTGAAAACAAGTTAATTTATTCAGAACATAAATATGTAAAAAAAAAAAAACAAACATACGATGCACAATGGGAGCTGGGTGTGGTGGTTCACCCCTTTGCACTCAGTACCAGGGAGCAGAGGTAGGGGAATCTCTGCAAGTTTGAGGCCAGCTTGGTCTACTTATTGATCTCCAGGCTAGCCAAAGCTACATAGAAAGAGTCTGCCTCAAAAAAGAAAAGCAGTGGGAAAGAAACAGTGATTAAGGTGTGTGAGGTGGTGGCCAGGGTGATGGCACTCAGCATTCCTGTCACAGGGTTACCATGTTGCACCCTCCATGCAAGGATTCACTCCCACATGGTTGCTCACTGGACAGTACCCGACTCCCGACACCACAGAGCATCCATCCCTGGTTCTGAGTCTCCCTGCACCCAGAAACCACTAGGAATGAGAAGAGAAGTGTGGTGCAGGCCTCCAGGTGCCAGCGGAGGAGCAGACACACACCATGGTCTCAGTAGGAAGCCAACACAGCACATTTGCAGCAGGAAAGGAGAAGACTAAGACCTGGGGATCTGGTGGCACACGCCTTCAACCCCAGCACTCAGGAGGCAGAGGCAGGTGGATCTCTGTGAGTTCGAGACCAGCCTGGTCTACAAGAGCTAGTTCCAGGACAGGCTCCAAAGCTACAAAGAAACCCTGTAAAACCACAGACACACACACACACACACACACACACACACACACACACACACACACAAAATGACCTGGGGTTCTGGGAAGGAAATCAGAAGGAACAGCCAGGTTTCTGCCCTGGGGGCTGTGTTGGTCAGTTGTCCCTCTCTTTTTTGATGCGACATTAGCTAGAAGCCTCTAAGTGCACTAAAGAAGCCAGAAAGACACCAAGCTGGACCAGAGAAAATAAAGACAGAAGCCCCTCTCTGGTCCCTCTCTACTCTTCCAAAAGGTGACCCATGGTCCCAGACCAGTTATGAAGGAGTAGTGAAAATAATTTTATGGTTGGGGGGTCACCACAGCATAAGGAATTGTACTGAAGGGTCGCAGCACTGGGAAGGGTGAGAACCACTGATCTAGAGCAAAGTACAGGCCTTCCTGCCAGGAAGTTCTACACTTCTCTCATTCCATGAATTCTGTGTCCTTGTCATTCAGTTTTGTCCCATTGAGTTCTAATTCATGTTATGCCACTAAATTTAATAAATGCCTGTAAGCCACCTTGCATCCCCTTTTAAATAAGACCAGTCTCGGAATAGTGGTAAATAATTATATGAGAAAAACAAATTTCAAGAGTAAGTTTTTAAAGTTAATAAAAATTAAGTACAAATTTTTAGCCTAATTTTTTAAAAAAATGTCTTCATGCTGGGCATGGTAGTACACTGATGTAGGAGAGTCATCTGTCTATGTGTTATTTCATTGGTTAATAAAGAAACTGCCTTGGCCTTTTGATAGGCCAGCCCCTTAGGTGAGTGGAGTAGACAGAACAGAATGCTGGGAGAAAGAAGCAGAGTCAGGCAGCCGCCATGGAGCCAGCTGCCAGGTCAGACATGCTGAATCTTTCCTGGTAAGCCACCACCTCGTGGTGCAACACAGATTATTAGAAATGGGTTAATCAAGATGTGAGAGTTAGCCAGTAAGAGGCTAGAGCTAATGGGCCAGGCAGTGTTTAAAAGAATACAGTTTGGGTGTAATTATTTCAGGGCATAAGCTAGTCAGGCAGCCGGGAGCCAGGTGGCAGGAACGCAGCCCACTGCTCCTTCTACAGTACAATCCTTTAATCCCAGCACTCAGGAGGCAGCGGCAAGCAGATCTCTAAGATTCCACAGCCTGCTTCCTTAACACAGAGAGTTCCAAGACAGCCAAGGATCCATGGAGAGACCCTGTCTCAAAACAAAACAAAAGTCTTCAGCTTTGCTTTTAAAGTTATAAGGCTAGATCCTAACACAGGCAGATTAAACTGACTGGTGTAATGTTGATTTAAGACAGCACAAGATACGAATTGGTTTGAAAAGCAGCTTGGGTTAGAACAAACAAAAACTGTAAATATGTTCAAATATTTAACCCGGAAATATCTGGAAGTCATCCATAACTCTCCTAAGAATGGGAATATTCAAGCCTAATATATACAAAAGACTATACATAGAAACATATTCATTACATTATTGTTAGGGTTTGAATATCGAATGTCCCTACACAGACTTGTGTGTCTGAACACTTGGTTCCCAGCTGCTGATGGTGTTTTGGGAGGTGGTGAGCACTGGGGCCTAGCTGCACTCCTACTGCCATTCCTCCTCAGCATGAAAAAATGTCCTCAGATCATGAAACCCAATAGACCCCTCTGCGCTCGCTCGCCCTCCCTCCCTCCCTCCTTCCCTCCCTCCCTCCCTCCCTCCCTCCCTCTCTCTCTCACTCTCTCTCTCTGGATTTTTTATTCTTTTTTTCAATTTCATCTTACATTGCAACCGCAGTTAGCCCTTCTGCCCCTGCTCCCACTTCCCTAACCTCCCATCCGAGATTTATTTATCATGTATACAGTGTTCTGCCTGCATGTATGCTGCAGGCCAGAAGAGGGCGCCAGATCTTGTTATAGGTGAATGTGAGCCATCATGTGGTTGCTGGGAATAGAACTCAGGACCTCTGGAAGAACAGCCAGTGCTTTTAATCTCTGGGCCATCTTTCCAGCCCTCCTCTTTCAGTTTTTTAAGACAGGGTTTCTCTGTTTAACATCCCTGGTTGTCCTGGAACTCGCTCTGTAGCCCAGGCCGGCCTCACACTCACAGAGATCCACCTGCCTCTGCCTCAGGACTGCTGGGATTAAAGGTCTGTGCCACCACTATCTGACTTTCTTTCCTTTTTTTAAATAATTTATTTTATGTGCATGAATGTCTTGCCTGCATGTATACAAATGTACCACATGTTTGAATAGTGTCCAAGGAGGTCAGAAGAGGGTATCCAGTCCCCTGGAACTGGAATTGCAGACAGATGTGAGCTGCCTTGTGGGTTCCAAGAATCAAACCTGGGTCCTCTAGAAGAGCAGCAGGGGCTCTTAACCACCCAGCAATCTCTCCAGCCCCAATCTTTCTTCTCTTACATTGCTTTTTGTCAGGATCTGATCTCAACAATAAGAGAAGTAGCTAATTCAGTTCTTTATAATAGGGAAAGCAGTAGAAGGAAATTAAACATTAAGTAAAAAGAAAGCATATCCACTGTCTTAGTCTGGTTTCTGTTCCAGTGAAAAACACCATGACTGTGGGGAGCCATGAAGCCTCGTCTTGGATCAGTCTATGAACGTCTGTCCCATGGGTCCCCAGGCAATGCCATGGAAGACAATCTCTCACTTGGCAAAAACCAGTGGACCACAGAGCAGCGCGGGATTTTGATGAATTCATGCAGCTTGCAGGCTCTTTTCTCTCTGGTTATTGTTGATTCTTTGGGAAGGTTTTAGTTTTATTTTGTCAGTCACAGACACAACAGCTGTAATTTTCTCTGGAAATTCTGTTCATTTCCCCTAAGAGTCAGAAGGGGATTATTGCTTCTCAAATCTCTTATCTGAAATTACTAACTACAACTCCTAATCCTGGGAAGTTTTCTGACTCAACAGAAACAGTTAGCTACATCTGGGAAAACAATGCTTGGAACATTAAGCATGTCTCACAGGTCTGGCAGGGAGAGAGAGGCAAGCATCCACAGAGCAGGGGAAGGCCTCAGGAACACACATAGTGCCAGCTGCGGAGAGTAAGTTCACTGGACACCAAGTATAGAAGCATTGGTAGGATCTGGTATGCTCCAAGAGGAATAAGTACAATATAAAATGTGGGATGGACAGATCCACCTTTGCCATACACAGGAGCTTACGTTGGTGGAAAAAGTGTGGTATGGTGGGGTGGAAAAGAGTGCCTTACCAAAGTCTGCCTTTTGCAGACAGATGGAGACTGGGACCCTCTTGCAGAAAAGGGAACTATAAAAAAAGCTTATCTTACAGACATGAAAGAATTGTTTTGGTTTAAATACTGTTGTCCTTTAAGCATCGTACCCATGTCTATTACTTTTTAACTTTGTAGCCACAAGTAGCTGCAGTTGATGAAGCTGCTGCCAGAGCAGGACTTTCTGTCTCTGTTTACTTAAGCCTGCAAAATGTTCAACTCTGTCTAGAAGAAGGTTATGTAGAGGGTAGGAAAGCATATCTGGGGAAGCATAAAATGGAAACGATGGAGGCTTTCTATAATGATTACAATGTATTTCTTAAAATATGACATAGTTCTTTTTTCTTTTTTTTTTTTTTCTTTTTTTTTTTTTTTGGTTTTTTGAGACAGGTTTCTCTGTAGCTTTGGAGCCTGTCCTGGAACTAGCTCTGGTCGACCAGGCTGGCCTGGAACTCACAAAGATCCACCTCCCTCTGCCTCCCAAGTGCTGGGATTAAAGGTGTGCACCACCACCGCCCACCGCCCGGCATGACATAGTTCTTAAAAGTCAAAAATAATAGCAGGGCTGGAGAGATGGCTCAGCGGTTAAGAGCATTGCCTGCTCTTCCAAAGGTTCTGAGTTCAATTCTCATCAACCACATGGTGGCTCACAACCATCTGTAATAAAGTCTGGTGCCCTCTTCTGGCCTTCAGGCATACACGCAGAAAGAATATTGTATACATAATAAATAAATAAATATTTAAAAAAAACAAAAATAATAGCAAATAATAAAGCTGTTCAGGCAAGCCTGGTAGGAAAAAAAAAACTCTGTTAAAGTATAAATAAAAACATCTTAAGCTATTTGGGACCACTTGAGTGCGCTCCACCGGGTAGTTAGAATCTTTCTTTGCACCAATGCCCCTTCCTCGTCTCAGAACCTGAACCTGAGCCAAGGCTAGACCCTGGGCACATGACCAAAACCAGTTTGAAGTGAAAATGGTGTATTTAGTTTACAAATTACAGAAGCCAAGACAGGAACTCAAGATAGGGACCTAAAGACAGGAACTGAGGCAGAGACCACTGACGAATGCTACTTACTACTCGATCCCAACTATGTTTATACCACCCAAAACTGCATGCCTAGAAGCGACACCAGCCACAGTGGGCTGGGCAGTGTCTTCCCACATCAACCATTAGTCAAGACAATGTCCCATGGACAAGCTCACAGGCCAATCTAATGGAGGCTGTTATTCGGTTGCAGTCCACTCTTCCATGGTGATTCTAGTTTGTGTTAAAAAACAAGTCAGAACACCCACTAAGTGAGACATCCCTCTCTAATATGTATGTTCTGATTTGTTAAACAAGTGAAGTAACTATTCAAAGAGTAAACTCAATTTCTTAAAAGAAAATTAAAACTTGCAACATAATATAGCAACTACATAAGCAATGTTCATTCATTTTTAAACATAAGAACTCACACTAATCTAAGAAAAGTCCCCTTGCAACGAATGGTGACAATTACAGAAAATCACAACAATCAGGTCTATGGTGTCGCACACCTTTAATCCCAGCACTCGGAAGGCAGAGGAATGTAGATTTCCAAGTTAGAGGTTAGCCTAGTCTATAGCATGAGTTCCAGGACAGCCAGGGCTACACAAAGAAACTCAGAAAACAAGGGAAGGAAGAAAGGATGGAGGGAGGGAGGAAGGAAGGAAAGAAAGAAAGAAAGAAAGAAAGAAAGAAAGAGAAGGGAAAACCATAACAGATCAAAATGCAGGGAACAAATAGCAAAGTGGTATACAGTCCTGTCTGTTGATACATTGACCACACAATCCCTGTACCTGGGCTCAGGAAGCACAGTGGAAGTGGGAGCAGAAAGACTGTAAAGGCCAGAGGGAAAGAAATTCATTGTGAAAGCGCATACCAGGAATGTCAGAGAAGTTATGTCCATTAAGTCTTACCAATATGACTGCCTAAAGATGACCAGAAAAGAGACAACACAAAGAGATAAAGTTTGTGAGACCTTGTAGTGGTTTGAAAGAAAATAGCCCCCAAAGGGAGTGGGACCATTAGGAGGTGTGGCCTTGATGGAGTAGGTGTGGTCTTGCTGAGGAAGTGGGTGTCTCATATATGCTCAAGACACTGTCCAGTGTCTCAGATCACTTCCTGTTGCCTGCAATGTGTAGGGCTCTCAGCTCCTTCTCCAGCACCGTGTCTGCCTCCATGCCACCATGTCTCTCCATGATGATAATGAACTGAACCTCTGAAACTGTAAGCAAGGCACCCCAATTAAATGTTTTCCTTTATAAATGACTTGCTGTGGCCATGTTGTCTCTTCACAGCAATAGAAATCCTAACTAAGACAAACCTTAACCCTAACGAAGAATTTCAGACAACTAAGGGTTGTGAGTTTTTGTTTGTGTTCTGACAAATAGAGCTTGCACGGAGATCAGAGGGAGATCTAGCCACTAGCTAGCCACAGAGGTCTGGAGATCCGTACAGAGAGGAGAATGCAGCACCGAGAGAGGACGTGATAAGGCAGGGCATATACAGGATCTCGGCCCCTCTTTGTCTCAGGATTCAGAGGAAGTAAGAAGTCTCTGGTAGCTTCTGCTCTGCTTCTCTGATCTTTCGGCTTTTACCCCGATATCTGACTCTGGATTTTTATTGATTAAGACTATTAGGATCATGCTTCAACTAAGGAACACTCAGTGGGAGAAATGGACATCCAAGGGAAGAGCCCCCAATTGGTTGTCCAGAATTAAGTGGTCAGCCCTGAAATCATATACATACAAGTAACATTACACAAACTGAGAAGGTTGTATCCATATATTTAGGATATATGTATGTGTGCACGTGCGCATGTGTGTATGTGTGTGTGTGTATGTGTGTGTGTACAATAACAAAAAAGGTAGAAGTTATGAATCTGAGAGAGAATGGGATGGGAAGATGCCTAGGGGAGGTTGGGGTGAGAAAAAAGAAAGGCGAAGCAGGATAATTTTATTTTTTTATTTATTTTTTTAATATTTATTTATTTATTATGTATACAATATTCTGTCTGTGTGTATGTCTACAGGCCAGAAGAGGGCACCAGACCTCATTACAGATGGTTGTGAGCCACCATGTGGTTGCTGGGAATTGAACTCAGGACCTTTGGAAGAGCAGGCAATGCTCTTAACCACTAAGCCATCTCTCCAGCCCCAGCAGGATAATTTTAATTTAAAATTTAAACGAAGTTTTAAAGGAAAAGCAGCTCCCCATGAGCCTAAAAGCAGGCCACTGAACAGCATCCCCTATTTTTCTTAGCTTTGTCTCTGCCCCATCGTCCTGCCGTGAGTTCCTGTCCTACCTTCCCCCGTGTCAGACTAGAAGCTGGAAGATGAAACTTCTCTTGCCAAGGTGCTTTTGGTTGGTATTTTAACAGAGAGCAACTGGACAACCACCCCACTAAAACAAGGACAAGAGTGCTGAAAAGCTCTAGGATGGTTGTGTTGAGGGACGCCGGATAGACACCTCCACAATTATAAAATATTTCACCCACATCCAAACATTTTAGCTCTTAAGCCATATAAAAGTCATAGACATACTGTGAAGATAAATGTGGAATATGGCCTAAAAACAAACAAATAAAAAAATAAATACAAATGAAAAACTAAGAAGAACCAGGCGGTGGTTGTGTATACCTTTACTCCCACAGCTCAGGAGGAAAAGACAGGTGGATCTCTGTGAGGTGGAGGTCAGCCTGGTCTACAGAATAAATTTCAGGACATCTAGGGCTACACAGAGATACCCTAGAAAAAAAATAAAACTAAACAAACAAAACACACACACAAGAAAAGAAGTTCTAAAGTGCTTTTTAGAAATAAGATTTTATCACTATTTTATTGTATTATTTCCAATTATGCTAATATAAAAGAATGATATTTATATACTGAAATTATTTTAAATACTTAAAACTATTAAGGGGAAAATGCATGAGTTTGGATTAAGTGACCTTTACATTCCCAAATTCTGAATTTTACTATTCTGTTAACAGACCAAAAGCTGAGAAGACTGAATAAATAGATCAGGGGTACTTCACTTGCTTGCCTCGCATGTATAAGATTCTGGTTTCCATCACTGAGGTAGGCCCTCCCAGCAACAAAGTATATCCAGAAGTGGTGGCCTAAGCCTCTAACCCCATCACTTTGGAAGCAGAAGTAAGCCTGTGAGTCCCAGGACAGCCAGGGGCCACAGAGACAAACAACAACAGCAACAAAAGGGAGATGGGGCATGAAGTCCAGGAAGTTCAAATTAGCCTTGACTACATACAGAGTTCGATACCATCCAGGGCGAAAATGACACTCTGTCTCAAAAAGTCAATAGCAACAATTCCAGGATTCAGATAAAAAGGAGATCATTAAAGAAATCAATATAAGTGCAGAGTCAAAACCAGACAAGTGTCTATAGAAAGCTCTACATGCAATGTTTGGGAAAAGACATCTGTAGCCAAGAGTGAATGTGAGACCTTCATCTAAAAAGGTGAGAATTTATTAACCCTGTAAACACATCCACACTGCACCATTTTAGTAATGGCATGTGGACACTACTGTAAAATATTTATGCTTCAAAGAGTAAAATTTCAGAGCGAATTTGCTGTGGAGTAGTCCTGTACACTGTGAAAGTGTGTTGCTCTCGTTGTGAATAAAAAGCTGATTGGCCGGTAACCAGGAAGTTGGAACAAGCAAACTAAGGACTAGAAGGAGGGCGGAGTCAGAGGAGTCGCAGGCCAGACGCAGCTCAGCGGGAGCAGGAGATGAACGTGCCCTGTTTATTAAGACACCACCACGTGGCAGAGCATAAATAAAGAATGTGGGTTAATTTAAAATGTAAGAGCTAATTTGCAATAAGCCTGAGCTGGCCGAGCATTTGTAATTCATATTAAGACACCGTGTAGTTATTCGTGAACTGGCGGTCGGGACAGGAAATCTCCACCTACAGGAACCCGAGCATTATGTCAGTAAAGGAGCTTCACGTTTCCCGTGTTTCCTCGTCCTAACAGCCTCACAAAGAATCATGGTCTACTCTAAAGCCAAATGCTTACCTCCCTTCAGAGCTCTGCAGAAAGAATAATCATCATCATATCCATGGCAAATAATTTCTTTGCGCACTGGTATCTTTACGGAGTTGACATGAACGGAGAGGCTGAAGTATAATTTTTTTAAGTCTCTTCCTTAAGAAAAAAATAGAGATCCCATTAGTCCCTCCAGTAAGGTGTACAGAGTGTTTGTTGTGCCCTTAGTGTGTGCCCTGTGCTCTTTTCCTACATTGCTTCCTCATGACTATCTATGAAGTTATTAGTATCTTTTTAAAAAAAAAAAAAGATGTATTTATTTACTATGTATACATTGTTCAGGCTGTATGTATCCGTGCACGCCAGAAGAGGCACCATTACAGATGGTTGTGAGCCACCATGTGACTGCAGGGAACTGAACGCAGGACTTTGGAAGAACAACCAGTACTCTTAACCGTTGAGCCATCTCTCCAGCCCCAAGGTTTAGTATCTTTTTTTTTATTATTATGTATACAATATTCTGTCTGTGTATATGCCTGAAGGCCAGAAGAGGGTGCCAGACCTCTTTACAGATAGTTGTGAGCCACCATGTGGTTGCTGGGAATTGAACTCAGGACCTTTGGAAGAGCAGGTAATGCTCTTAACCACTGAGCCATCTCTCCAGCCCAAGGTTTAGTATCTTTATTCCAGTAATAAAACTAAAGTTCTAAGAAGGCACCTTTGTAGAAAAATTGAATGTTCCACAGTGACAGCTATATAAAATATCCCCTCCCACCAAAAAAAAAAAAATTCTCAAATTATGACAACTACCAAAGATGTAAGATTTCTAGCTTTGGTGAGCTCATCCAGAAAATTAAAAGGACTGGGAATCATAAACTCATCAGCTTTTGGAGTTGGATGAGCAATGTCTAAAAAAGAGAATTGAAGACCAAGTCTATCGGTGCATTCCTTCAATTCCAGCACTCGAGATGCAGAGGCAGGCCCATCTCTCTGAGTTAAAGGCTAGCCTGATCTACATAAAGAGACCCTGGCTCAAATAAAATAAAACAATAAAAACAATAACAAGAGAAAGAAGACTGAAGCAGAAGGTTCACAAGTTGGAAACCTGTCTGGTCTACGGAGTGAGTTCAAGGCAAACCCTTGATAACTTAGACCTTGTTACTAAACAAAAAGTAAAAAGGACTGGGGTATTACACAGGTCAGAGGTACAGTGCTTGCCATAGCAAGTAGGATTTCAGTCCCCGGTAATAGGATAGGTAGATTGATAGATGATACATAGATAGATGATAGAGCATCTCCAGTAAACATACATGTTTCTGACTCTCCAGAGGTATTTATTTGTCCTAAGATGTATAGATGTATAATATTATATATATAATATTATAATTTTATATATATAATATTATAATTTTATATATATATAAATATAAAGACCCCTGAGGAAGGGAGACTCTTACTCACGTCTGGGGATAACACAAGCCCCCAGAAACTCACGAAAGACCGTCCTTGCTGCAATCACACAAGGTTTATTGACAGGACAGCCGCTGGGGCTGAATCTCATTTTCCACGCAAGGGTAGAGGAGTTCGACCCCAAGTAGCTGGAAGAGGAGGTATTTAGGGGAAAAAAACCACAACCCAAAGGGGGTAGGGAAGGTGTCATTGGAAAATTCTGAAAATACCAGTGGTAATCACAAGGGGGTAACTCCCCATTTCTCAAGATTATTCTCAAGATTATAATCTAACTTTATGATCAGCTAGTTCCTGGAACAGAGTCAGTGAACTGGCTAACCTAGATTTTTGGTTCTTCTCTCCCTGCTAGATTTTTGGCTCTACTCTTTCTGCTAGAGGGGTCTGAATTTATCCGGGCCTTTCAAAACATACATAGATATAGCTTTTTTAAAGACAGGGTCTCATTGTGTACCCTTGACTGTCCTGAAAACCATTAGGTAGATCAGGCTGACCTCATATTCACAAAGATCCACCTGCCTCTGCCTCTGAATGCTGGGAATAAAGATGTGATAAATTCATCATAAATCACTGTAGGACAATAAAAAGCAGTTTTTCCATCTTCAGACGGAACTTGGCTGTGCTTGACATAACTGCCAGATCCTTCTCCTGGCCCCTTTTTGAGGCTGGTTCTACCAGCTTGCTGCTGTCCACCCACATCTCCGATCCTCTGTGTCATTGAGTCTCCTCTCTTACGGTTCATCCTCAGCCCTCAGCTCTCACCCTGAACATTCTTCCTGGCTTTAGGTGCCACATGACCGTATACTATTCTACATCCTTAGACAAACGTTTCTCGGTTCCCTCACACAACAAACTCAAAGGGGATTCCCCATCATCAACATCAAACTGGTGTTATAGGAATCTTTCTGGAAAAGTCCTCCAACACCGAGACTGGAAGAGAGAGATCACAGTGGACTCAAGCCAGGACCCATCCTGTCTTCCAGCTGATCCTAGTTGGTCCTGCTTCCAGCTGCATCCTCATTTCATACCCTAAAACCACAGTAGGGTGGGCAAGCAAGCAAAAGGCATATGTGCAGTCAGAAGGGTGTGAAGGCCTGCAACCAATGGTTTCCGCCTTTTCTCCAGGTCATCCTGTCTCAGGCAGCAGGTGGAGTTGTGCTTGGCCAGTAGGCAGGACAAGCAGTGCTTTAAACAAAACACTAAACAAACCAGTAAATCTGCATTTAATAATTAATCTTTTTCTACTGTATTCTACTTCACTGGCAATAGAATCCCGTCCCACTAAATCTTACTCACCCCCTTTTTATTCCCACTGCCCTAGGGTCAGCAGAGGCAAATAGTACTCCAAGCCTGAAGACCACCAAATGGCCTACATTTTCTCCACATCGTTACTTCCTGGGTTAGGTGTGGAAAAATTATTATAGAACCAGTTAAAAATCTTTTTTTATTCATTTTATATTTCAACCACAGTTCTCCCTTCCACCCCTCCCCCAACACCTCCTTCCTACCCCCCCCCCATCTGCTTCACCTAAAGGGTAAGGCCTCCCATGGGGAGTCAACAAAGCTTGGCACATTAAGTTGAGGACCAAGGCCCTGCCCCCTGCATCAAGTCTGAGCAAAGCATCTTACCAAAGGGAATGGGCTCCGAAAGGCTAGTTCATGCACCAGGAATAGTTCCTGGGACCAGTTAAAAAAATCTTACAAAAAAAAAAAAAAAAGTTGGTCCCATGGACCCTCTAAACTCCAGAGTGTGTGTGTGTGGGGGGGGGGGGGGGGGTTGAAAAGATGATTCCACAAGGAATTCGAGAGTCACAGACCGGACTCTGTGGTGCGCACATGGCAGACAGCACTGCAATCCTGGATGATGTCAATGCAAAACAAAGAGCCTCTTTCTAGGCTCAAGAGGCCCAGCGTGCTTCCAGTTTCCAGGAAGTCCTGCTTTGACAGCTCAGTGGTCGTGGTCATGAGCCATGGCTGTAATGACATAACACTCCTGGGGCTTAGCTGGCCAAGGGCATCAATGTGAGTGGGAGGGGGGTAGGGGATGGGGATGAGGAACAGAGTGATCACCATGACAGAACAAGGTAAACATTTTTGAGTTTGCCCAGGACATCTCCAGGAATTGCCAGAAATAACACTGAAGGGACTGATCGACTGCACGGGTGTGTTCATAGGTTTGTTTCTGTTACACAAATACCGGCTAGCAAGCCTGAGAAGTACCAAAGATATCTCCGTTCCCACTCAGTTTTTGACTCAGGGTTATAACTATTGTTTGATCAAAAGCTTCCCTGACACCCCTATATCCAAGAACTCTGGGGTATTTGGATTGGAAGCGTTTCATCTTCCCCCCTCCGCCCCCCCCCCACACACACACACACGCTTTTCCCTCACCATGTGCCCCACTACCTGGGAGTGCGGCAGTAAACGTGGGCATTCATTTGGTCTAATTTGGTCTGACTGGAATTATTTGCATAGGCAGAGAGGCTCGTTTTAAGATTATTCCTAATAGATGGAGGTTTCCCACAGCGGGGCCTGTTTTTCCCACGGGCTCAGCGCCACGTGCTGGAAAACGCCCTTCTCATGTGCTCTCTGCCAGGCTAACATCGGCTTCGACTCAGTGAGTTCCCATTTTGGAGTTACATGGCCGGTAGGATCGGTGGGGGGGGGGGGGGGGGGGGATTCACATCTATTTTTGTCGATTTTCGGATTTTCCGATAAAGTCGCGGCTGTGCTGGAAGTCCAATTCACGCGGTAAGCCATGCCTCACCGAGATTAGACTTCGGTGTGTTTGGAGATGTCCACTCACTCGTTCGTTTCTCATGCACCCCCGTTTTGACTCAAGAGCACTGTACGGTGGACATATTGCCACAGGCTTGAGTCCCACAATTGGCTTGGGTTTCTAATGGGTCCTTGCGATTCCAAGCCGATTATGCAAATGCCCTTGGGCGGCCTTTCACAAAAATCCTTTTAAATTGGGACTAACATCTAATGTAAAGCAAACAAGGCTCCACAGCTGGCGGCAGTATCTAGATGCGTGCTCCCGCCTGCTCCCCTCCCTCCCACTTCCTTCCCCTCTCCCTGCTTCTGGAAGCTGTTTTTATGATCCTTTTTGAGTTGGAAACATGACCTCACCAAACTCATGAACTCAAGCAATCCTCCTACTCCTGTCCCATATGACTACAAGGGCTTAGCACATGCTGGCCTCTTGCTTTTCAAAGGTCTCAGATCTGCACTCCAGCTCAATCCCTGCACGCCTTCTCTAGTCTGCTCTCACAAGTATGTATCCCTCAACACTACCCCCAAATCATCTAAATTTTTAATCCCTTCTTGGACTCCGCCTCTGTCCAAGTGCTGGGATTAAAAGCAGATACCACCACGCCCAGTTTCTTTCTCAACCAGCCTTTTTCCTTATGAACTACGATCTGAGGAAGAGGGAATGTTTCTTTAAGCTTATCTACAAGATACTAGACATAGTGGACAGACATATAATCCCAGCACTGGGGAGGGAGAGAAAAGAAGGCTGCCACAAGTCCTAGGCCAATTTGTGCTGTGTCGTAATTTTTAGACCAGCCTGGGCTACATAGTGACACCTTGTCTCAAAAGCAGAAGGAAAGAGAAAAATAACAACAACAAAAAAGTATTGGTATTAGGGAGATGGCTCAGTGGTTAAGAGTGTTCTTCTAAAAGACTGAAATTCAGTTCCTAGCATTTACCCACCCATCTCTAACTCCAGTTCCATGGAACCTAACACTCTGCTCTGGCCTCCGTGGGCACCCACACATATGGTAAACACACAGATAAATATATATACATGTACCTAAGTAAAATAATGAAAAATCTGTCTTTTATAAAAGCTTGTTCTTCACATCGTAGCACTCTGAAAAGTATAAAATGTGTTCCAAGTCTATGCCGAGAATGAAGACCATAGTGCTAAAGACCAAAATTATATTTCCTGAGAGCCAGACTTGCACGCCTTTTATCCCAGCACTCGGGAGGCAGAGGCAGGCACATCTCTGTGAGTTCAAGGCCAGCCTAGTCTACAGATGGAGTTTCAGGACAGTAAGGTTTATACAGATAAACCAAGTCTCAGGGGAGGAAAATCACAGATTTTTCCAACTGAAACTCAGTGTCTCTCACACCTGAATGGTTGACAAGGGCCATACATTATTAGAAGGTTGAAGTTGTTCCCATTTCTAACCTATGTCCTTGTAAAACCCTCCATATGCCTGTGAGTTGGTCTAAAATACAGCAAAAATGACAGATTATCACTTCCTTGATCAAGCCATTTAATGCTCTTCCATCTTGTTATCCTTTGCCAGTTTTGATGAATCAAGCAGCTCCGATAATAAAGTCCATGTAGCCAACAGCCAGAATCCAGAAACTGCTACCAACAGCCACACGAGCTTAGAAGGAGTTCCTTCCATAGTCGACCCCAAACGTGGTCAACATTTTGATTATAGGTTATGGGGGCCCCCGGACAACATGGGTAAGCCATGCTCAGACACCATCACACAAAGACAGTAGGTAAGTACTGTGTAGAAGCCACTGGACTAAGAGTGTGGTAACTTACAGTATAGCAGTAGATAACAAACACAGATGTGCTTGGAACAGAGTCATTCTGGTTGAATTTCTACAGCCCTTCAGCTAATTAACAAAAATGAAAGTTTGTATTTGTACTTACTTGGAATGAAGTTAACATATACAAATCCGCGGGTTCCCTTCAATGTTATACAGGGTTCAGAAGTAATCAAAATGGGGTAAGATTTCATGTTATCTAAAAAGAATAAGGAAAACTTTAACATGATTGTAAATAACTTCCAGTAAATATGGCATTCTGAGTATCAGTCCCCAAAGGATGATTTTTGTGTTCAAAATTATAATGAGAACAATTGAAGGTCATTGAAAATCTCTCTCTCTAGAGCACTGACAGTTGTAGTACAGTTGAAGAAGAGGACCCAGGTTTTCCCTCAAGTACAAACTCCATGTGTAAAAACCCAGAAAATAATGAAGTCTCCAGCACATGCAAACACACAAACTGTACTCAGTAGTGTCTCTACGAAGATTCGGGACATGCTCTCTTGAGAGTCCCTGACCCCAGCAGCACCATACAATTAAGAAGCCTCTCCAATCCCAGTCTCACCTGCATGCTCAGTACCCTAACTCTTCCAGTTCAGCTCCCAAAGCACTGACTTCCAGGCTGTGCATCCTGGAGTTCTGATAGTCCGCACAGTCTAGTTACACCATCAGAGCCGACAGACACTACTTCGCTCCGCGTGTGCGAAGACCGAAACTGCCAGTTCTCAGCTTTTCCATGATGAGAGGAAGAATTGATATAGTCTTCGAATTAATACCCATCTCACTAATCCTGGAAGTCTAATGAGTGTGGGTGACAGTGAAGGGAGCAGGCAAAAGCACCTTGGCTTGAGTACTGCCATTTTGACTTCACACTCCATTTTATCTGTAGGGTGGGAAACAGTTCAAGTTCCTAAGCCATATGGAAGCTGAGAACTTTCTAATGGCGGAACAACATCCTTCCTAAGCCATATAAACAGTCTATTATCCCCCTTAGTTCCTATTATGGCTGTTCCTAACACAGAAATAAAACAAATGAATCCGATTGGTTGGACTAAAACACTCCCATTTTGTGTCCATTGATAATGATGGAACACGCAAGGAAAGTTCCTAATTTTTGGCTTCCGATTGGTGAAAATTATAACTGTAACTTGGCAATAACTTTATGATTTTTTTGTACTTTTAAACCCCACTTTTGCCCCTACTCAGAGCTGCCAGAAGAAACAAGGCTCTGAAGTCCTTGTCCTGCAGCCCTGATCCATCAGTGACCTGCCTGTGTGGTGATTTATTAGACTCTCTATTTTTTTTTTATTTATTTATTTTTTGCTTTTTCGAGACAGGGTTTCTCTGTGGCTTTGGAGCCTGTCCTGGAACTAGCTCTGTTAAACCAGGCTGGTCTCGAACTCACAGAGATCCGCCTGCCTCTGCCTCCCGAGTGCTGGGATTAAAGGCGTGCGCCACCACCGCCCGGCTATTAGACTCTCTAGAACCCATAAGTGTTGTCTTTCTCCTTCGTCATGGCGTGCAACAGGGTGGAACAACACAATCTATCTTCTTGGGGTAAAAGATGTTGCTAGAATTGGTGGGTGTCAGTCCAAAATAAATTCAAGTCAGCAGAGGGACAAAGATCAATGTCAAAATGCATGCCTAGCCATGCTCAGTTCAGGCCCAGCACTACTAAATAAATAAATCTATGAAAAGTAAATAAATAATTCAAGTGAGTCCGCCAGCATCTTTGGGACAAACTGTTTATTCATCTTTGTTTTGTGAGACAGGATCTTACTCTCTAGCATAGGCTGTTCTAGGACTCACTATGTAGACCAGGCCTCAAAATTGCAACAATCTTCCTGCCTTGACCTCATGAATGCTAGAATTAGAAGCATGAAACACCATGCCCAGCCGGGCGGTGGTGGCACACGCCTTTAATCCCAGCACTCGGGAGGCAGAGGCAGGCGGATTTCTGTGAGTTCGAGACCAGCCTGGTCTACAAGAGCTAGTTCCAGGACAGGCTCCAAAACCACAAAGAAACCCTGTCTTGAAAAAAGAAAAAAAAGAAAAAAAAAAGAAAAGAAACACCATACCCAGACTAAGTGGGATTTTTCGTGGACCTTAGAAAGTTACTATAAAAGCCAGGCTTGGCGGGATAAGCTTTAATCTTAGCACTCCAGAGCCTGAGATGGGAGAATCTCCATGAATTTTAAGGCTAATCTGGGCTAGCCTGCACTACAGAGTGAGTTCAAGGTCATCTTGAGTTACAGTGAAATCCTGCTTCAAAAACCACTTCCTAATATTATTACAGCAACAAATAGATTTGACGTGAGTTTGTCAGAGCATATACATCCAAAACCATAGCATCCCTTCAGCGAGCCAAGGAAAATCCAAATGTACCAAAATCTTGATTTTTGAATTCCAGATCAGTCCATAATAAATGTTTCTTATTTCAGCCCCCCAAACTATAGTGGTTGGGTTTTTTGTTTGTTTGATTGTTCTTTTGTTTTGGTTTGTTGGTTTTGGGTTTTGGTTTTTCCTGACAAGTTTCTCTGTGTAGCCTTGGTGGTCCTGGAACTCTCTCTGTAGACCAGGCTGGCCTTGGATTCCCAGAGATCGGCCAGCCTCTGTCTTACAAGTGTTGGGATTAAAGGCGTGCAGCACCATGCCCGACTCCATAGTGATTTGTTCCGACAAGTCAAAATCACTAACCCTGACCAGAAAAGACACGTCTCTTCTCTTTCTAGGAAATGATCCTCACAGTAAGGACTGAATCAGCTGTCACCATAACTAGCACTCACCTGCCAATTCTAGAGGGATTAACCCTTCAAAAGGGAGGTATTTCTGTCTTAGTGGACTCTCCAAGGCACAGGAGGGATAACGTTGTAGGAAGGCAGCAGCCTGTGGGCTTCTAGAGACCCCTTTGCTTTCTTTCTAGCCTGTGTCGGGGGCTCCAGGGAAGGTCCAGGACTTGTTGGTGTTACAGAGCAAAGGGGCAGGTTCTATCTCAGAAAGTCTCACCAGAAGACAGAGGAAGCCAGGTGTGTGTCCGGTGTGGTATCCCATGCCTTTAGTCCCAGAATTCAGGAAGCAGAGTCAGGCAGGTCTCTTAGTTTGAAACCAGCCTGGTTACATACCAAGTTCCAGAACAGCCAGAGCTACATAGAGAGGCTCTATATCAAAAGACAAACCACAAACAAAGACAAAGGGATCCAAATTGTTACTAAAAGAGTATAGATGAATAATAATATGTATTATACATTACTAATAGGCATATGACGAGTCACTATGTAGCACCAAAGAGGCAGATTCGGAACTGCACAGGTGGCTCAGAGGTTGAGCTCCAGCCTAGGATCCACCCACATTAGTCTGCTCAAGTAGCCTGTTAACTCCAGTTCCAGGGAATCTGATGTCCTCTTCTGACTTCTGGGGGCACCAGCATGCACATGGTTCACATATATACCCAGAACATACACACACACAAAGATAAATAAACTGACAGAAGAGGGGGCCAAAAAGGAGAGAAAAATAAAGGTTAGCAGACTGGGGACTTTCCTAATGGCCCAGAAGTGAACAGCTATTAACCGCAGTCAGCGAGCTTCATAAGCCAGTCCCCCAGGAAACGCTGTGACTGTGCAGCCCTCAGTACTGCAGTTCTCAAGGGACGTCTCTAAAGTCCCTGCAGCACTTCCGGACCTCAAGCTGCAGATGTTGCTTTTCTAAGAACTGGCATTTCAGAAGGCATCACCTCCCAACCATCCGATATTTCGAGAGGCGGCAAAAATGGACAACCAACGGAGTGATCAACAAAAGAGAAAACAGACTGAAACAGTCCCCAAGTCCCTGTGCTAGGTCTTCACAAACCAGGCGTCTGCTAGCTGTGCAGTGACAGGGCATTAATTAGAAGCCAGTAGCATCAGAGTTTAGCTCAACTGAAAAATATTTGCAGTTCTAGCCCTGGGGAGGTTGGGGAAACAAGGAGCTTGCGTTTGAGGCCAGCATAGAGTGTATAGTGAGTTCCAAGCAAAAATAAGCAAATAACTCGAGAGGCAGAGGAAGGGGGATTTCTTTGAGTTCCAGGCCAGTTTGGTCTCTATTGCAAGTTCCAGGCTAGCCCAGGGCTATATACTGATATCCTGTTTAAAAAAATAATAGTAAAATATGCGGGGTGTGGTGACTCACACCTTTAATCCCAGGAAGTAAGGGCAGACAGATCTCTGTGATTTCTAAGCCAGCCCAGCTCCAGGCCAACCACCACGGCCACATAGTGAGACCCTGTCTCAAAACAAATTATAGAGTAATAATAATAGTAATAATAATAACCGCATAAATCCAAAAATCAATCTTACTTTTTATAAGTGACTCTTTGGTAAAATTCTTAACTCTAGCAAGCCTCATAAAGTGAACTCTAAAATCACTTTCACTTTGCAACTAAAAAAAAATGAGGCAGAGAATGCCTAAAAATTGCTGAAGATCATACAGTTGGTGAAAGAGAGAGATCAAGCTAACAACCCAAAAACAGAGATGCTCGATGAGCCCTCTAAGACCACCGACTGGAGCAGAAACCCCCACTGGGGAGCAGCTCCCATTCTGCCTCCCTAGGAGGAACCAGTTTGTCGGGTCTGGGACTCTGAAACAAACAATTCCACTGGAACTGAGAGCTCAGCAACGACAGAAACACAGGAGCTAAAAACACACGGTTCAGATCAGTAAGGAGAACGAGACGGGATGGGGGGTGGGGGTGGGGACCCACATCCGGAAGTGGTCGATCGCTCCACCCCGACCCCATCCCCATCCCCACCCCAGACCTCAGCAGCCCTCACAGCTGGAGTCGCAGAGGCTTTCTCCCGGGCCCTCCGGTAAAACAGCTGGAGCTGCAGTTAGTTGCTGCCGATCTCTTACCGCAGTAGGTGTAGGAAATAGTCGTGTCGGAGGAGTTGCAGAACCACTGTTGCTCAGATTTGGCAAACGTGGGAGGAAGCAGCGTAGAGAAGAGAATAAATGGCAACATGATGTGATATCGCCAACACTTTACACACGCAAGGAAGACCATCGGACTCGACAGTAAGGAGGAAAGATTCGACTTAGTCACCAGTCATGTGATTTCAAAGTTCCCATCCAACTGTTTCCTCTTTTTAAGCTTGTGTGACTGTTTGTATACTTGTTTTTACTCTCTGAGCACTTCCTGCTGCAAGGCAAGTGAGAAAGACCGATCTAGAATATACTGTTTCTGAACACTTAAAGTAAATCAAAGTAATTAGCACTTCAACATACAGCGAGTTTTCAGTGAGACCAAATGTCCTACTGGAGACGCTGTCTAAAATCAACTGAACCGGGCATAGTGATGCACACCTTTAAACCCAGCACTTGGGAAGCAGAGGCAGGTGGGTTTCTGTCAGTTCGAGGCCAACCTATCTACCGAGTGAGTTCCAGAACAGCTAGGGCTACCTAGTGAGACTCTATCTCTAGAAATGAAGTCCTCTTCAATCCAAGAGAAGATACACTACTTTTCTGTGTACACATTTTTCTCTACAGCAAGTTCATACAGTGATTCTTCCTGGCCTGAGCCAGTTGGTCTCTTGAAAACAATTTCGAACCAACGACAAACAGGTTCAGCCACAAAACAGACAGGCTAGATGATACCCCCCACATGGTCACGTCCGCTGCATTCCCAGCTGAGACATCACCAATCTCTAGAGCACACACAAACGGAAGCTGAGCTTGAGGCAGTGGTGTTGAAGTGGAGTGGACTGGGTTTGGCTTTGCTGTGCATGGTAACGAGGGCTCTTCCACTGAGTAACATTTTGAGGCAAAAGTTTGAATCCCAATAATGAAATGCCATTGCTTTGTTTTGGCATCTATTTCACGTCAGGACTCTGTTTTAGTCAAATGCCTCTTCCTTCAGCCGCATTGCTACTTCATCCTTTGTAGGATCTCGGTGTAGGATTATCAGCCAAAACAGCTTGGAAATGTGGCCTGCAATCCTGGTCTGCTGGTAACATTGAACAGCCCACACAGACCTGTGAAAGTAGCAAGGAAACTTTATTTCAAGCAAAGCAATAGAAAAGATCAGAATGGGACTGGAGAGACGACTCACTGGTTAAGAGCACTGGCTGCTCTTCCAGAACTACCTGGGTTCAGTTGCCAGCACATGGCAACAATTCCCACATGGCAGCTCACAACTGTCTGTAACTCCAAGATCTGATACCCTCACACAGACATGCATGCAGGAAAAAAAATCAATATACACAAAATGCACATAAAATAAAAATAAATATTTAAAAATCAGAATATAATGCAAGACAGCAATGATCCATGTGAGGCCATACCAAGCTATAGTCTGGGACCCCTTATGGGGCTAAAGGAAGGAGGAGTTTGCACTAAGGGGCATAGTGTTGATGGTTCTGTATTTTGATTGATAGATTATGTCACAAAATAATTTTCCTACTACACATTCCCCTTCCTATAATGCATCTGATTTTGATTATATGTATACCCAAATATGCATTAGCGTAAGATGGTAAATAGGAGATTCCTCCTAAATATTCACTTACAGGACACAATTTTTCTTAGTGAGCATGTGTCCAAATCCAGTTCAAGCCAAATAGGATTTTCCATTCTTTGTACTGTATACACTGGGAGTATATGTGAATAGAGACTGTCTAAGTCTGATGGCTGTAAGGGGAGGACATACATATCCCATTATTCATAGAAGGGTGTGTGTGGATACATAGGTGGATACCCAAGGTTGCTGGGTGCATTGTTGGGGGGGGGGTGCCCAGTACACACAGGTAAAGGAGCTAGGCTGCCAACTCTGTTGTTAGAAAGGGGGGGTTGCCCAGTACACACAGGTAAAGGAGCTAGGCTGCCAACTGTGTTGTTAGAAGGGGGGGTAATACATAACCTAATCCAAATAGAGCCTCAGGTTACTAGAATATTCCTTATGCTTACCTGCCTCGCTGTACACGTAAGAAAATATTTCGATAAAAAGATTTACACCTAGAACTGCACCTTTCTATTATTTTTAATAATTGGGGGTGGGGCCCTCACTCATGTGTGGAGGTTGGACAGCTTCTTGTGGGAGCTGGTTTTCTTCTACCACATGAATTGAAGGTGTTCTATTTAAGTCATCAGGCTTAGCAACAAGCAGCTTTACTCACTCAGTCCTCTCTCTCTCTCTTTCTCTCTCTCTCTCTCTCTCTCTCTCTCTCTCTCTCTCTCTCTCGCTCACACACACACACACACACACACACACACACACACACACTATATAGCTCTGCCTGGCCTAGAACTCACTATGTAGACCAGGTTGGCTTGGAACTCACAGAGATTTACCTGCCTCTACCTCTTGAGTGCTTGAGTTTGACACATATCCACCTTTCTTATACTTCAAAAACTACAGAGTAAATTCAAGAACAGCCTGGCCAACTTATGCAGAAGGCCCAGCAAGATGGCTCAACAGGCAAAGGTACATGCTACCTAACCTGGTAACTTGAGTTCAAGTTCTAGAACTCACACGGTGGAAGGAGAGAACCAACGTCTGCAGGTTGTCCTTGACTGCTGCATGTGTGCTGCCGCATGCACGTGTGAAATAATCAGTCTTCTACAATGCAGAGGCTGCAGAGATGTCTCAGGGAGTAGGAGTACTTGCTGTTCTTCTGAAGACCCAGGTTTGCTTCCTTAGTTAGGGTTTCTACTGCTGTGAAGAGACACCATGACCACAGAAACTTTCGTAAAGAAAAACATTTAATTCAGCTGGTTTACAGTTTCAGAGGGTTAGTCCATTATCCTCATGACAGGACATGGCAGCATGCAAGCAGACATGGTGCTGGAGAAGGAGCTGAGAGCTGAGAATTCTACATCTTGATCCATAGGCATTATTGTAGTAATAGGAGCGGCGGGACTGCGTCCCCAGCACCCCGGCTGCCTGCTCGGCTAGCTTATGCCCCGAAATAATTACATGGACACTGTATTCTTTTAAACACTGCTTGGCCCATTCTCTTCTAGGCTAATTCTCACATATTAATTTAGCCCACTCTAATCATCTGTGTGTAGCACCCCAAGGTGCGCTTACCGGGAAGATTCTAGCCTATGTCCATCCTGGGTCGGAGCTTCATCCCGGGAGCGGGGCATGGCGTCTCTCTCAGGCGTCTGCTCCTGAGAGGAGAGCTTTCGAGTCTCAGAGCTCACTTCCTCTTCCTCCCAGCGTTCTGTTCTGTTTATTCCTCCCACCTATCCTCTAACCAATAAAATGGGCCAGGGCAGTTCCTTTATTAGCCAATGACCTTCCTCCATCACATTATGAAGTAAACTGTATCACTGGGCATAGCTTGAGCATAAGAGACCTCAAAGCCTACCCTCACAGTGACACACTTCCACCAATAAGGCCACACCTACTCCAAAATGCCACACCTCCTAGTAGTGCCACTCCCTTCAAACCATCACAGTTCCCATATCTGGCAATTCACAATAGCATGTAACTTTAGCTCTAAGGGAGTCCAGTGTCCTCTTCTGATCACTGTGGGAACTACATTCATGTGTGCAAATATACACATACAGAGACACATAAACATATAATGCTTAGAAAATTTACTAGGCAGTGGTAGTATATGCCTTTAATTCCAGCACTTGTGGGGCAGAAGTAGGCAGATCTCTGCAAGACTGAGGTCATCCTGGTCTACAGAGCAAGTTGCAGGACAGCCAAGGTTACACAGAGAAACCCTGTCTTGAAAAGCAAAGATAGATAGAAGATAGAAGATGGATGGATGGATAGATACATAGATAGATACATAGACACATAGATAATTGGTGCTTTATCTGAGACATAGCTCAGCAATAACAAGCATTGGCTCTTGCCAAGGGCCAGGGCTCAATTCTCAGCAACTACATAGAGGCTTACAACCATCTGTAACTCCAGTTCCAGAGCAGGGTATTCAATGCCCTCTTCTGAACTCCATGGACACCAGACACACACAAGGTACAAAAACATACATGCACACAAAACAACCATACACATAAAATATGTTGATTGCCTTTGGGTGGGCTACTCAGTCTAGGATTAGTAACCCACTTGGCAGTCAGTTATTCCAGGATCACGGAGAGGCACTACCTGGAAGATATGGGCTAGGAAAGCGGAAGGAGGCTAAGCGAGAATTCTTGTCAAAGCCTCCGTTTATTAGAGACGGGGTACAACTTTTATAGGGTAAAGAGTTGGGGGGTGGGCACAGGGGCCTGGGCTCTTGCCGCGTGGTTCACGTTGGTCACATGGTCCGAGCTGGTCACGTAGGCAGGAGGTTATCTTCGGTCAGGTCACTGTAGGCCAAGAAGTCACGAGTTGACACACCTAGATCCCTAGATAGTTTGGAATGTGGGGTGGGTTCCGCTAACAGATAGCTCTCATTAACAGCCAATTTGGGTGTGGGGTAGGCTCTGTCAATAGAACTATTCTTAACACAATAAGGGTGTGGGGTTCTCTGCAGACTCCCCAGTGTGATGGTTCCTGTAATGATTTTACGAGGAAATTGGCTCCTGACAGATCCCCCTTTCTTTTATAAAGACAGGCAGCTATTAAGTGAAGGGCATCAGGTCAGAGTCCAACCACAGTGTCAGATCCAAAGGAGAAGGGACTGGGACAGGAGAGACCCTCCTCTCAAATGGTGAAGCAATTTACCTCTCCTGGGAACAGAGGGGTGCCTTATGATTCTTAGGTCGAGTGGGGACCAGGTCTTTATCCCCCTTACCCGTCCTAGGATTCCCAGTATCCTGTATTAGGTTGGGGGATTTCCTGCCACAAGTCACCCATCCTTGGAGCTCCTCAAATGAAAGGTATCTAGCGAGATTTAAAGTAAACAGATCACAGGGCACCCTGTCTTAGGCTATGTGGAGGGCACTCCTCGTGCCTGGCACCATGCCATTGTTGAGCCGGTTTCTACAACCTCTGTATGGTGTGCTGTTCAGGCGAGGATCCACACTAACTCCCATCATTGGGCCCCTGCGTCTATCATTAATAAAAAGGCTGTGAGGAGCTCCTCAAACAAAATATAATGATATAATTTTGGGCACCAATAACTCCATCTTCCAGACAAGAAGAAAGGGCGTTTTCCAAACCCAGTATTCACCTTTTAATCTGGCCTTAGGTATCCTCCTTCCTAAATGCCTACTCCACATAAAATTACGTGTGCTGTCTGCCAACAATTAGGGCAGTGTAAAAGGGATCTAAATCTAAAATTTTTAACATATGCATTAAACCCATACATTGTTGTTATTAAATACTACCAGTTCCAGTCTCTGAGCAACAGGGACAGGAACCCTAATCTTCCCCCTTCTTAAGTGAAGAAGGGTTAGTATTTTAATTAAAATGAGTTCTGTGTCCCAAAGATTAAAACTGTCAGATGTTTAGTCTGCATCAGAAGCAGCTTAGCATTTGTGCTTCAGGGCAGGTGGGATTCCTGAGTGAGGTGAGCTGGAGTCAGCTATCTGAAGCACATCCTGGCACTTATCTCAGGCGGGTCTCCCTGGACTCTCTAGGGGCAGAAATGACACCCTGCAGAGTGGCATAGCAGCTTCTGTTATCAGGCACTCCTCTCCTTGGGGGCAGGAAAGGCCGGACCAAGGACCTCTCCCCAGTCGCCTCTGGAACTCCTCTGTGGGGCATCTGCAGCCTTGACATCAGATCCAGCTTTTATTTTCTTTCTGTGAAAAAAGCATAAACATATCCTCGACCCCAAATATATATAGGTCGGGTTTTTTTTATAATGCATTGCAAGGGCTTTTCCACCTTGCCCTAGCAAAGGTTAGCTTGGTGTTATCAAGCCAGATCCTTTTGCATCAGGATCTGCTTGCAACTTTTTATGAGTTGCTTTCAAGGAGCCTTGTTACGTTCCACAATTTTTTTTTAACCATATATGCACTTCTTCCATTGGAAGAGCCATTTGTAAAATTTAGCATAAAATCCTTTAAGGGATTTTTTGCTATAACATTAGCAAAATACAGGTGTGTGAATTGTAGCAATGATCTGGGAAAAGATTATTGTTTTTTGGCCTTTGAATCAAGCAAAGGCAATTGTCCAGGAATCAGTCTTAAAACTATCAATGAATTTATTGTTTAGTATTAGAAACATTGATCATAGTCAACATTTTGTCAAACCATTTTCCAGCTTTTATCCTGCCCTTTTGTATCAGACAGGCTACTGTTTTAAATAAGAGTTTAATACCTTAACTGGCAAAGCTGAGAAGGTTTAGCCATAAACAGCATTTTTTATAAAACTGTTGTAGAATAAGTTTTATATTTAATATATACATTTTCCATAGCTGAATTATAATTAATATACTGTATTTGTTGATTATTGTATACTTTACCTGTTGATTTATATTTTACCTGCTTGAGTACATGTCAGGCAGCTTTCTTTAAGCTCTCTATTGGAAACTGTTTTTTTGTAAGAATTTTACCTAGCGGCTCAAGGTCTTCCATAAGAATATTATAACTAGGGCTTTAACCATTGTATATCTAATTAAAAGTTTGTAAGCTATCCTCCTAAGTTTTAAGTCTGCCTTGCAGATAGGAAAATGGAAAAAGGAAGCATTTTAACAATGCTGGCCTCATTAGACACCAACATGTAGAAGAATGAAAATAGATCTACATCCATCTCCATATACAAAACTTAAGTTTAAATGAGCCAAAGGCCTCAGCATATAAAAATTATGTTGAACCTCACAGAGAAAAATTTTTGAAGCGCACTTTGCCATGTCTCAAACACAGCCTCAGTGGCATAAACATTTGGAGAAACCATAAATCTCCTGAACTGAGAAACTTTTGTATAACAAGGCTATATAGTGGGAAAATATCTTTACTTATCATAAACCCATTTCAAAAATATATGAAGAACTCAGGAAATTAGTTATTAAAAATTTAATCCAAAAAATTTGTTACAGACCTAAACTGAAAACTCTCAGACGAACTTAAAAATGACTGAGACACTTAGAAAATGCTCAAACATAACAACCTTTAGCCCTCAGAGAAATGCAAACCAAAACTCTTGAGATTTTACCTTATCCTTGTAGAAATGACCAAGAGTAAAAATTATTGCTAACAATTTATGCTTAAGAAAATGTGGGTAGGGAAAAATCTTTATTGCTGGAAGTGCAGACTGACAGTCACCTTTTGATCACACATAGTATTGAAAAACCTGGATAAACCAGACTCCTCCAGCAGGAAGAGAAGAATCAAAAATCCAGGGCCAGCCTGTTGAGCGACCCTGCACCAGGGACCAGCTGAAGACAAAGCCAGACTGCAATCCTGATAACAATCAAATGTATCAATAACAGTGAGTTTCCTCCTTGTGATTATCAGCTTGCTGTTTTAGGAACTAGCCCAAGAGAAAGTCAGACCAGATTTTAAGAATAATCTTGAGAAACAGAGAGTTTCCTTCTGCAGGTACTACTGTTTTAGGAACTAGCTGATTACGACCCTGGGAGTGGTCGCGAGGCAGGGAGTTCCCTTGCGACCACCATTGGATTTTTGGAATTTATGACTCTCCCTGACCACTGGGCTGTGGCCCCTTTCCTCAAAAATTCTTTCTCCCGGTCACTCGGGTCGAACTCCTCCCCCGCCAACCAAGGCCACGTGGGCGACCTCAGCAAGGATGGTCTCCGGGCGCGCCCCATCCCTAGACCCGAGTGAGAGTCTCTCCAGCACTGAGGGACCCTCATTCTGTCTATTTTTTAAAATTAGGCAAATATCTACCTCAAAACTTAGCAATACCCCTTTTGGGCCTAAATACAAAGTTGTTTAACCATAAGACCATGTGCTCAGCCTTGCTTGCAGCAGAATTACTTTACCCTAGCCAGAATCTGAAAATCCAAATGTATCTCTTTTACATCTAGGATAAATGAGACATCCTCCTTCTAAATATCCATGAATACCACAAAATATCTTGGAGTAACTTTAAGCAAGCAGGACAGAAGTTTTGGGTCCTGTCATCTCTGCCTGTGAAGGCGGAAATGTTTTTTTATTTTTAACCATTATCACTTTTTAGAGTATAACTCTGGCCCTTGATAAATTTAGAGGCCTGAGTCTCAGCAGGCCACCCTGATGCCACACCTGGCAGCAGGAAAAGAACCTCAAGCTGAAACAATACGACTCCCACCCAAGAGCGGGCCGTACAAACAGAAAAACTTGTATAAGAATTTAAATCTTGAAAGATCCCCTACTTTCTTGGGAAAGCAGAAGAAAGACAGCAAAAATGACAATTTCACTGAAAGCAGTTTACAGATTCAGTGTAAATGTCCATTAAAAATTATAGCAACATTCCTCACAGAACTCACATACAGATTTTAATGTAAATGTTCATTAAAATTATAGCAAAACTTTTCACAGAACTCAAAAGAACAATATAGAACTCAAAAGAACAATCCCCAACCTTATACAAAAGAAATAAAAACTCAGGATAGCCTAAACAACTCTAAAAATCCTTTGAATATATCACAATCTTTGATTTTAAAACTTTTTTACAGAAACACAGTACTGAAATTAATCTACCTTAGATATAAACTTATACACCTACAAACTAAAGATTTTTGACCAAGAAGCAAGATTTTTAAAATGAAAAAGAAGCATATTTACTGCCCTAAATGAAGCTGCAGCTTTTTGAATCTAGATTCCTGTATAGCAAACCTGCCTGTCAGCTTTCGCTCCATATGGCAGGGGTTTAAAGACATAGGCTCTCTAGCCCTAGCAGCCAGCCTGCTTGGCAGGCGTAGCTGTGTGGATTGTACCCTAACTTCTCGCATCTCGAGGGACTCCTTTTTGAGTCCGCAAGCAAACACATAAGGCAAACACATAAATCTCTGTTTTTGACTCTTACTCCTCTCTCCCTGATTGATTGATTAAATTCCTGTATGAATTTCTCTTCCTTTGAAAGTGACTGTCCCATATCTTTTTGGACGACAGTGAACCTGCGCCTACCTTATCCTGCAGATCTGTCCGAGTTCTACAGCCGCAGAACCTTCTGTTTTCTTCTTGTTGTCCCGGGACTGCGCGTTGTCGTCCGATAGTTGACCGTGCTCCGAGTTGCTGGTTAGGGCACCACTGTTGATTGCCTTTGGGTGGGCTACTCAGTCTAGGGTTAGTAACCCACCTGGCAGTCAGTTATTCCAGGGTCCCGGAGAGGCACTACCTGGAAGATATGGGCTAGGAAAGCGGAAGGAGGCTAAGCGAGAATTCTTGTCAAAGCCTCCATTTATTAGAGATGGGGTACAGCTTTATATATGATAAGGAGTTGGGGGTGGGCACAGGGGCCTGGGCTCTTGCCGCGTGGTTCACGTTGGTCACATGGTCCGAGCTGGTCACGTAGGCAGGAGGTTATCTTCGGTCAGGTCACTGTAGGCCAAGAAGTCACGAGTTGACACACCTAGATCCCTAGATAGTTTGGAATGTGGGGTGGGTTCCGCTAACAGATAGCTCTCATTAACAGCCAATTTGGTGTGGGGTAAGCTCTGTCAATAGAACTATTCTTAACACAATAAGGGTGTGGGGTTCTCTGCAGACTCCCCAGGGTGATGGTTCCTGTAATGATTTTACGAGGAAATTGGCTCCTGACAAAAATATATTTTTAAAAAAAATATAATATAATAAAAACACTTCTTAAATCAGGCTGTAGTGACACATGTCTTTAATCCCAGCATTTGGGAAGCAGAGGCAGGAGGATCTCTGTGAGTTCGAGGCCAGCCTGGTCTACAAGAGCTAGTTCCAGGACAACTAGGGTTGTTACACAGAGAAACCCTGCCTCAAAAAACAAACAAGCAAACAAAAATTTCTTAAAGTGCTAAAGATAGAGCTCAACAAGACCCTAGGATCAAGCCCTATTATAAGTAAGTAAAGGAAGGAAGGAAGGAAGACAGAAAGAAAGACAGAGAAAGAAAGAGAGAGAGAGAGAGAAGAAAGAAAGAGAGGGAGGGAGGGAGGGAAGAAGGAAGGAAGAAAGTTGTGGGCTGGGCAGTGGTGACACACACCTTTAATCCCAGCACTTAGGAGGCAGAGGCAGGTGACTATTCATGAGTTTGAGGCCAGCCTGGTCTATAAAATGAGTTCCAGGAGGCCAGAGCAGTTACACAGAGAAACCCTGTCTCAAAAACTCCAAAAATAATATTGATGATAATAATAATAATTATAAAATTAAAAAATAAATTATGGTGGTCTGAATGAAGATGACTCCCCGTTGACTCATAGGGAGCGGCATTTTTGGAGGTGCAGCCTTGTTGGAGTAGGTGTGAACTTGCAGAAGGAAGTGTGTTACTGGGGTGTGCTTTGAGGTTTCAGAAGCTCAAGCCAGGTCTAGTGGATCACAGTCTCTTCCTGCTGCCTGCTGATATGATATAGAACTCTCAGCTACCTCCCCAGTACCTTGTCTGCCTGTGTACCACCATGTTTCTCTCCATGGCAATGATGGATTAAACCTCTGAAACTGTAAGCCAGTCCCAATTAAATGTTTCCTTTCTAAGAGTTGCCAAGTCTTGGTGTCTCTTCACAGCAATAGAAACCCTAACAAGACATAAATAAACAAACAAATAAATAAATAAATAAATAAATAAGCAAACAAGCAAAAGACAAGCGAGAGAGCAAACGAAATAAAGGCAGGCAGGCAAACAACCTGAATGTCCCATCAAGGTTTCAAAATAACATTTTCTACTAAAAGGAAGCAGACTTTCTTAGAAAAATTGTTGAATCCAGGTATGGGGTAGAACATGTACAAGATGAACCAGGAACACTGCCCATTTGAAAAGGGTTTCGGGAACCAAAGATGAACTCACTAGTTCCCTGGTACAGCTGTAAAGAGCTGCGCAGGACTGGAAAGCTGGCTCTGTGGTTAAGGGCACTTCTCGCTCTTACAGAGGTCTCAGGTTTGGATCTCAGCACCCACAGGGTGACTTAAAATCATCTGTAACTCCAGTTCCAGGGATTCTGACTCCCTCTTCTGAACTCCGGGGGCACCAGACACTCACATGGTACACATGCATATTCAAGCAAAACATTAAAACACGTAAAGTAGATCTAAAAATTAATTTGTGAAAGAGCTAAAAACAATGCAAATGTTTCCTGTGGTTCCAGATGAAATTACCTGGCGCGAGTGAGAAGGAAGCACAGAAGATGCAACAAACCCCGCATAGTTTATTAGAGGAGATGTGTACAGGCCTGGGAAGTCAGTGTGCAGAGAAGGTGGGGGGAGACGGTGGTCCAACTTTTAAAAGCAGCCTAGCGCATGCGCACAGGGGTTGCCGAGGCTATGTCATACGCAGATGACAAAGGGCTCATGCATGCAGCAAGGGCTTAGCTGAGTCATATGTAGATCATATGGGGGGCCCTTTAACGTGGGGAGGGGGCGTTAGGCACTTCTGCCTGAGGGATTGTCTGCACCTGCATAACCCCTAGAACCTGGAATTATCAGCCTTATGTGGCTGAAATCATTACACCAGAGGTCAGATTATGAAGTCAGTTTCACTGAACTGAAGTCAAGGCATTGATACTGACTGTGATGATTTGAATAGGAATGGCCCCATATGTTTGAATGCTTGACCGACAGGGAGTGGCACTATCAGGAGGTGTGGTGTTGTTGGAATAGGAGTGGCCTTGTTGGAGGAAGTGTGTCACTATGGGTGCCACCTAAGAGGTCTCAGATGTTCAAGCTAGGCCTAGTGTGGCATTCTGTTTCCTGCTGCCTACAGATCCATCCGTAGACCCCTCAGCTCCTTCCCCAGCACCATGTCTGCCTGTGCACAGCTACGCTTCCTGCCATGATGCTAATAGACTAAACCTGTGAAACTGTCAGTGTTTCCTTTATAAGGGTTGCCATGATCATGGTGTCTCCTCACAGCAATAGAATCCCTAAGACACTGGCTGAGGGCCCATTGCTCCACAGAAGTCAAAACTGTGGCATTGCTTTTTGCCAAAAGAAAAAGTTTGAAATCCCACATGAAGATAAGAGGCCCACTCAAATCTGCCCTTTTCCTGGTAGGTTAGGAAGAAATTGTAAAGGCTCTAGACAAGAGAGACAGAGGTTCCTCCATGTTTACATCTGCACTCTAGTCAAGATGGAACTTGTGAATGTTTTGGAATCAGAAGTTTTTGATGCCTGCTACTCTGGTCCACACTGGGTCAATGGTGGCACCATTCTCTTCAAATCTAGGCTGTCAGTCCTTGTTCTTGCCCCTCAGGTTCCACTCATTGTGGAGACTGTAATTCCTTGAACTCTTGGGGACAGTTATGTCAGTTCTTGGGATTCTGCAATGTGTCCTGAAAAACAGCATCAACGGTTCCTGGGGCAGAAAGGCTGCCTTTATGGCTCAATTCCAGAGTCTGCAGCTCCTACTGGAGACTCTAGGGGGAGACTTCTCTCTGTCTGCTCCAAGTACTAATCCTTACATTCCTCTCATCTCAAATTACAGCCCTCCAGACTCTCCTTCCATGGATCTCTTTCCTTCTCTTATTGCCTGTCTTCGTCTGACTGGGACTTCAACTAGCCAATATGGAGTCCCAAGCAGAAGACAGATGAAAGACTAGTAATGATGGGAATTACATATTTGGATGTTCTAAAGCCCAGTGCAAGTTTTTCAGGTAATTTCAGCCATTTAATATTTAACAAAGATGCCAAATCATAAGCCGAAGAAAAGACTATTCAACACATGGCGCTGGGGAAGCAGGATGCTCACGTGCAGGTTAGAGAAATAGACCTGTATCTATCAGGTTGCACAAAAAACAACTCCAAAAGATCAAAGGCCCAAACATGAAAACCGAAACTGCTCAAAGAAAACACAGACAGTACCCTGTGTGATATAAGTACAGGAAAGGACTTCCTGAATAGGATTCCGTTTCCCGAGAATGAAGGCCATCAACTAATAAGTGAGACTTCATGAAACCCAAAGGCTTCTGCACAGTTCAAGAAACAATTAAGTGAAGAGGAAGCCCAGAGAATGGGGGGAATCTGTTCCACCTATATATCTGACAGAGGATTACTGTCCATACTGTATAAAGAGCTCAAAAGACAAAGCATCAGGCTGGAGTGATGGCTCAGAGGTTAAGAGCACTGACTGATCTTCCAGAGGTTCTGAGTTCAATTCCCAGCAACCACATGGTGGCTCACAACCATCAGTAATGAGGTCTGGTGCCCTCTTCTGGCATATATGCAGGAAGAACCCTGTATATATAATTAATAAATAAGTCTAAAAAAAAAAGACCAAGCATCAAAAACATACAAACAAACAGAAATGACATGCCGGGTGTTGGTGGCTCAGGATCACCCGGAGGCAGAGGCAGGTGGGTCTCTGTGAGTTCAAAGCCAGCCTGGTCTACAAAAAGAGTTCCAAGACAAAAACAAAAGGAAACAAATAAATGACACATTCAAAAAATAGACCTGGGACCTGAACAGAGAGTTCTCAAAATAAGAAAAAAGAATGGCTAAGAAATATCTCAAAACATATCATTCATCAACTCCAGCAATTAGCAATTAGGGAAATACAAATCAAAACAACTTTGAGATTTTATCTTACTCTAGCCAGAATGACAAAGATCAACAAAACAACTGACAACAGATGCTGGGAGGGTGGGGAGAACCCTCCTTCACCATGGGTGGGACTTCAAGCCTGTGGAGCTACTGTGGAAAAATCAATGCAGAGAATTCTCAAAATGCTAAAACTAAAGCTATCATACGACCCAGCTACACCCCTCCACCCTACTCCACAGACACTTGCTCGACCATCTTCACTGTTGCTCTACTCACAATCGCTAGGAAATTCTGTCTCAACGAAACAAAACAAACAAGACTATGAATATATTTTCAGCCAATTTATTCAAGCTAAGACTATCAATCTACCTAAGTGCCATTTTGTTACTTTTAAAAAGGATTTATTTTTATTTTATACAAATGAATGAATGTTTTGCTGTGCACCATGTTCCTTGCACGTTAGTGGCTCGTGTCCATGAAGGCCAGGAGAGGGCGCTATATCCCCTAGAATCAGATTTGAGATAGTTATGTGCTGCTCTTTGGATGCTGGTAACCAAACTCGGGATCTTGGGAAGAGCAGCAAATGCTTTTAACTGTTAAGACAATTATCACATGTACTCATTCATAGGTGGTTTTCAAACATAAAGCAAAGAAAACCAGCCTACAAACCACAATCCCAGATAACTTAGACAACAATGAGAACACTAAGAGAGACTTACGTAGATCTAATCTACATGGGAAGTAGAAAAAGACAAGATCTCCTAAGTAAATTAGGAGCATGTGGACCTTGGGGAAGGGTTGAAGGGGTAAGGAGGAGAGGCGGGGAAGGGAGCAGAGAAAAATGTAGAGTTCAATAAAAATAAAAAAGTCATCTTATCAGCCCCCATTTTGTCACTTTTGTGTCTGAAAATTGAGTCCTTTCAATACAATGAAACCTTCATTAAATAAAAAGATTACTGGGGCTGAGAAAACACCTCAGTCAGTAAAGTGTTGCCCTTCCAGTGTGAGGAACAGAGTTCAATTCCCAGAACTAAAGAGAAAAAGCTGATGGCAGCATGCAACTGGAATTACAGCCACAGGAAGGGCAAAGATGGAAGGATCCCTGGGGCCAGCCATTCTAGTTCCAAGGTCTGTGGAGACTCTAGCTTTAAGGTAAGCTGGATGGTGGCTGCTGTGCTCGCCTTTACTCCCAGGACTAGGGAGGCAGAGGCAAATGGATCTAACACAGCAGTCCTCAACCTGGGGGGGGGGCACCAATCTTTTCATGGGGATCACATATCAGATATCCTGCATATCAGCTATTTACATTATGATTCTTAGCAGTAGTGTTACGGTTACGATGAAAATAATTTCATGGTTGTGAGTCATCACGTGAGGAACTATATTAAAGGGTCACAGCAGCAGGGAGGTTGAGAACCACTGCTCTAACACATTTTCTGGACCCTTCCCCACTGGAGAGAGCTACTGCTCTATGTCTCAATAGACTGCTGTGGGATGATGGCTTGTGCCCTGTCAATTGTATTTTAATAAAATGCTGATTGGCCAGTAGCCAGGCTGGAAGTATAGGCCCAGTGACTAGGCAGGAAGTAGAGGCAGGACAATGAAAATTCTGGGAAGAAGGAAGTTTGATTCTGCAGTCATGACCCAGCCACAGAAAAAGCAAGTGTTGGACTCTAGAGTCCAAACACCGAGGAGGAGTCGCCCCCCAGAGACAACCTCTCACACCACAGCTGATGCAAAAGCATGAGGATTTTATTAATTCTGTCATAACAGGGTCACTCAGCATTCGGGAAGCCGAGAGACCTCGAATAGCTGGTACAGGCTACTTTTAAAGGAGAAGGCCACAGAAGCAAGGGGGGTTGTTCTTTGACCATTATGATTGGCTTATTCGAAAGAGCTATTACCAATAATTGGCTGGAGAGCTGTTGCCAGATCAGATGAGGTAAGAGGTCATTTGACCCCATTTCCCAGGGGACTGAATCCAAACATACGTGTATAGGTAATTGTTCGGGAACTGAGTCAACATCTTAAAGGTTATCTTGCCCCAATTTCTGGAGAACATTAAGTGCATGTGTAGCTGTTAGGTCCTTGGTTCCCAGGGGAGGAGGGTAAGCACTAAGGCACAGAGGCTGAGAGGGTTCAGAATTGTCAGAAATGGCTTCAGAATTGTCCTAAAGTTTTACACAAGATGTGACTGCCTTGCCAAATAAGGTACCAAGCCACGCCACTAACATAGACGAGTATAATGGGCTAATATAAACTGTAAGAGTTAATAAGAAGTCTGAGCTACTAGGCCAATCAGTTTATAACTAATGTAGACTTCTGTGTGATTTCTTTGGGACATAACTGCAGGAACTGGGCAGGACAGAAACCTCAGACAACAATAGACTTTTCTGGCAGAGGCAGAGAGGCGCAGTGTCCAGACACGGCGGAGAGGCACTGCAATCAGGAAGAGGCTTTGGGGGACCGGCGCAGCAGCAGACACAAGCGGCGGGGACCCGCCGGTCCTGGCACGGAGGCAGACGCAAGTGGTGGGGACGGGCGTGCAATAATGAGAGCAGATCTCCCTACTACAATTAAATCAAAGAGGTAGGCCTTTTGTTGGCAAGGTCACTGGCAAACGGGGAGCCTGGTCCTGTCCTGAAGACCCTTCGAAGGGGTGAGAGGGTTCTTGGCCTGCGGCAGGAACCAGGTAACAGAGCAAGAGCATATTGTAAGCGGAGCCCTTGGCCAGCAGGAAAACCTGATCCGGTTTTTAAAAGACCCATTAGATAGGATCAATAGGAGGAGATGGGCAGGCGCCAAGGCAAGAATTCACCCAATAATCTAAAAAACAACATGAAAACACCAGAACCCATTGATCTTACAACAGAAGTATTTGAACAACCTAACACAGAAGAAGTGGAAAAAATTGACTTTATGAAAGCAATAGAGTTCCTTAAACAACATGTAAAAAACACCCTTATAGAAATGGACGAGAAGTATGACAAAAAGTTTGAAGAAATGAGTAAATACGTACATGATACCCTGGGAAACCAAGAAAAAACGTTCAAACAGGTAATGGAAACAGTTCAAGAATTGAAAACTGAAATGAAGGCAAGGAAGAAAATACAAACTGAGGACCAGCTGGATATGGAAAATCTAGGTCAACGAGCAGAGTCTACAGAAACAAGCATAATCAATAGAATACAAGAGATAGAAGAAAGAATCCCAGATTCTGAGGACACCATAGAGAAAATAAACGAACAGATCAAAGAAAACAACAAAGCCAACAAATTCTCAACACAAAACATTCAGGAAATATGGGACACAATAAAAAGACCAAACCTAAGAATAATAGGAATAGAAGAAGAAGAGTCACAGCTCAAAGGCCCCAGAAAATGTTTTTAACAAAATTATGGAAGAAAACTTTCCCAACATAAAGAAAGATATTCATTTAAATATTCAAGAAGCATACAGAACACCAAACAGACTGGATCAAAGAAAAATATCTCCTCGCCATATAATAATCAAAACACAAAATATACAGGTTAAAGAAAGAATATTAATTAACAGCTGCAAAGGAAAAAGGGCAAGTAACTTATAAAGGCAAACCGATCAGACTTACACCTGACTTCTCTATGGAAACCATGAAAGCTAGAAGGTCCTGGATAGATGTACTGCAGAAGCTAAGAGACCATGGATGCAAACCCAAACTACTATACCCAGCCAAGCTATTGTTCACTATCAATGGAGAAAACAAGACATTCCAGGATAAGAACAAATTTAAACAATACGTAGCCACAAATCCAGCCCTACAGAAAGTAATAGAAGGAAAATCGCAACCAAGGAATCCAACACTGCCAACACTGCCTACAATAACTCAGGCATCTAGCAACCCTTCACGAGCACATCTCAAAGAAGGGAGACACACAATCTCTACTACCAAAAACAATAAGAATAACCGGAGTAAACAACCACTGGTCATTAATATCACTTAATATTAATGGGCTCAATTCACCTATAAAAAGGCACAGGCTAAGAGATTGGATACAAAAACAGGATCCAACATTCTGCTGTTTGCAAGAAACACATCTCAACCACAAAGACAGGCACCTACTCAGAGTAAAGGGTTGGGAAAAGGTGTTTCAAGCAAATGGTCCAAAGAAAAAAGCAGGTGTGGCCATACTAATTTCTAACAAAACTGACTTCAAACTAAAATCAATCAGAAGAGACGGAGATGGTCACTTTATACTCATAACAGGAACAATTCATCAGGATGACGTCTCAATCCTGAATATCTACGCCCCTAATATAAAAGCACCCACTTATGTAAAAGAAATATTACTAGAACTCAAGGCAGACCTCAAACCACACACACTAGTAGTAGGAGACTTCAACACACCTCTCTCTCCAAGGGACAGGCCAATCAGACAGAAACCTAATAGAGAAGTAAGAGAATTATTGGAGGTAATGGAGCAAATGGACTTAACAGACATCTATAGAACATTCCACCCAAATAGGAAAGAATATACCTTCTTCTCTGCAGCTCATGGAACCTTCTCAAAAATTGACCACATACTTGGAAACAAAGAAAACCTCCACAGATACAAAAAAATACCAGTGTCCACCTGTGTCCTATCTGATCACCACGGATTAAAGTTAGAAGGCAACAAGAATGCTACCCACAGAAAGCCGACAAACTCATGGAAACTGAACAGTCAACTACTGAACCACACCTGGGTCAAGGAAGAAATTAAGAAAGAAATTAAAGTCTTCCTTGAATTTAATGAAAATAAAGAGACAACATACTCAAACCTATGGGACACAAGGAAAGTAGTGCTAAGAGGAAAGTTCATAGCACTAAGTGCCCACTTAAAGAAAATGGAGAATGCATACATTGGGGACTTAACAACACACCTGAAAGCTCTAGAAAAAAAAGAAGCAGACGCACCCAGGAGAAGTAGAAGACTGGAAATAATAAAACTGAGGGCTGAAATCAACAAAATAGAAACACAGAAAACAGTCCAAAGAATCAATGAAACAAAAAGCTGGTTCTTGGAGAAAATCAACAAGATCGACAAACCCCTATCCAAACTAATTAAACGACAGAGAGAGAACACGCAAATAAATAAGATCAGAAATGAAAAGGGGGACATAACCACAGACACAGAGGAAATCAGAGAATCATTAGATCTTACTACAAAAGCCTGTATGCCACAAAACTGGAATATACAAAAGAAATGGACATTTTTTTAAATAAGTACCATATACCAAAGCTAAACCAAGACCAGGTGAATGATCTAAATAGACCTGTTACTTGCAAAGAATTAGAAACGGTTATCAAAAATCTCCCTTCAAAAAAAAGCCCAGGACCAGATGGTTTCAATGCAGAATTCTACCAGAACTTCCAAGAAGAGCTAATACCAATACTCCTTAATGTATTTCACAATATAGAATCAGAAGAGTCATTGCCAAATTCCTTTTATGAAGCTACAGTTACCCTGATACCAAAACCACATAAAGACCCAACCAAGAAAGAGAATTACAGGCCTATCTCACTCATGAATATCGACGCAAAAATTCTCAATAAAATACTGGCAAACCGAATCCAAGAACACATTAGAAAAATTATCCATTATGATCAAGTAGGCTTCATCCCAGAGATGCAGGGCTGGTTGAACATATGCAAATCTATCAATGTAATCCACCATATAAATAAACTGAAAGAAAAAAACCATATGATCATTTCACTAGATGCTGAAAAAGCATTCGACAAAATTCAACACCCCTTTATGATAAAGGTCTTGGAGAGAATAGGGATACAAGGGTCCTACCTAAATATAATAAAAGCTATTTACAGCAAGCCGACAGCTAACATTAAATTAAACGGAGAAAAACTCAAAGCCATCCCACTAAAATCAGGAACACGACAAGGATGTCCACTCTCTCCATACCTCTTCAATATAGTGCTTGAAGTTCTAGCAATAGCAATAAGACAACATAAGGAGATCAAGGGGATTCGTATTAGAAAGGAAGAAGTTAAGCTTTCGTTATTTGTAGATGATATGATAGTATACATAAGCGACCCCAAAAATTCTACCAAAGAACTCCTACAGCTGATAAACACCTTTAGGAATGTGGCAGGATACAAGATCAACTCCAAAAAAATCAGTTGCCTTCCTATACACTAAGGATAAGGAAGCAGAGAGGGAAATCAGAGAAGCATCACCTTTCACGATAGCCACAAATAGCATAAAATATCTTGGGGTAACTCTGACCAAGGAAGTGAAAGATCTATTTGACAAGAACTATATGTCTCTGAAGAAAGAAATTTTTTTTATTTATTTATTTATTACATATACAGTGTTCTGCTTGCATGTATACTTTCAGGCCAGAAGAGGCCACCAGATCTCATTACAGATGGTTGTGAGCCACCATGTGGTTGCTGGGAATTGAACTCAGGACCTCTGGAAGAGCAGTCAGTGCTCTTAACCTCTGAGCCATCTCTCCAGCCCCTCTGAAGAAAGAAATTGAAGAGGACACCAGAAAATGGAAGGACCTCCCTTGCTCTTGGATTGGGAGGATCAACATGGTAAAAATGGCAATTCTACCAAAAGCAATCTATAGATTCAATGCAATCCCCATCAAAATCCCATCAAAATTCTTCACAGATCTGGAGAATACAATAATCAACTTTATATGGAAAAATAAAAAAACCCAGGATAGCCAAAACAATCTTATACAATAAAGGATTGTCTGGAGGCATTACCATCCCTGACTTCAAACTCTATTACAGAGCTACAGTATTGAAAACAGCTTGGTATTGGCATAAAAACAGAGAAGTCGACCAATGGAATCGAATAGAAGACCCTGATATTAACCCACAAACCTATGAACACCTGATTTTCAATAAAGGAGCTAAAAGTATACAATGGAAAAAAGAGAGCATCTTCAACAAATGGTGCTGGCAAAACTGGATGTCAATCTGTAGAAGAATGAAAATAGATCCATATCTATCACCATGCACAAAACTCAAGTCCAAATGGATTAAAGACCTCAATATCAGTCTGAACACACTGAACCTGATAGAAGAGAAAGTGGGAAGTACTCTACAGCACATGGGCACAGGAGACCACTTCCTACTTATAACCCCAGCAGCACAGACACTAAGGGCATCATTGAATAAATGGGACCTCCTGAGACTGAGAAGCTTCTGTAAAGCAAAGGACATTGTCACTAAGACAAAAAGGCAACCCACTTACTGGGAGAAGATCTTCACCAACCCCGCAACTGACAAAATATATAAAGAACTCAAGAAACTAGACCGTAAAAGGCTAATCAACCCAATTATAAAATGGGGCACTGAGCTGAACAGAGAATTCTCAACAGAAGAACTTCAAATGGCCAAAAGACACTTAAGGTCATGCTCAACTTCCTTAGCGATCAGGGAAATGCAAATCAAGACAACTTTAAGATACCATCTTACACCTGTCAGAATGGCTAAAATCAAAAACACCAATGATAGCCTTTGCTGGAGAGGTTGTGGAGAAAGGGGTACACTCACCCATTGCTGGTGGGAATGCAAACTTGTGCAACCACTCTGGAAAGCAGTGTGGCGGTTTCTCAGGAAATTCGGGATCAACCTACCCCTGGACCCAGCAATACCACTCTTGGGAATATACTCAAGAGAGGCACTATCATACAACAAAAGTATATGCTCAACTATGTTCATAGCAGCATTGTTTGTAATAGCCAGAACCTGGAAACAACCTAGATGCCCTTCAATGGAAGAATGGATGAAGAAAGTATGGAATATGCACATATTAGAGTATTACTCATCAGTAAAAAACAAGGACTTCTTGAATTTTGCATACAAATGGATGGAAATAGAAAACACTATCCTGACTGAGGTAAGCCAGACCCAAAAAGAGGAACATGGGATGTACTCACTCATATTTGGTTTCTAGCCATAAATAAAGGACATTGAGCTTATAATTCATGTTCCTAGAGAAGCTAAATAAGAAGGTGAATCCAAAGACAAACACATAGGCCTCCTACTGAATATTAACCTTCATCAGGCGATGAAAGGAGACAAAGACAGCGACCCACATTGGAGCACCGGACAGAAATCTCAAGGTCCAAATCAGGAGCAGAAGAAGAGGGAGCACGAGCAAGGAAATCAGGACCGCGAGGGGTGCACCCACACACTGAGACAATGGGGATGTTCTATCAGGAACTCACCAAGGCCAGTTGGCCTGGGTCTGAAAAAGCATGGGATAAATCCGGACTCACTGAACATAGCAGACAATGAGGAATATTGAGAACTCAAGAACAATCGCAGTGGGTTTTTGATCCTACTGCACGTACTGGCTTTGGGGGAGCCTAGGCAGTTTGGATGCTCACCTTACTAGACCTGGATAGAGGTGGGCGGTCCTTGGGCTTCCCACAGGTCAGGGAACCCTGATTGTTCTTCGAGCTGATGAGGGAGAGGGACTTGATCGGGGGAGGGGGAGGGAAATGGGAGGCGGTGGCAGGGAGGAGGCAGAAATCCTTAATAAATAAATAAATAAATAAAAAAAACAATAGACTTTTCTTGCTTGCCTTTCAACAAATAAATAAGGAGGAGCTATTTAAGAGGACACCAAGTATTAACCTCTGGGCTCCACGTGCCCTCACACAAGATGGATCTGTTTACAGAGTTGCTCCCCTTAACTTCAGAGATAACCTGCTCTGAGGTGAGGAAGTGCCATGAAGGAGGTAGGAATATTTCTTCTCTTTGCCTTGGCCTCAGTTGGGTTTTTTGTTTTGTTTTTTTTGTTTTTCAAGACAGGGTTTCTCTGTAGCTTTTGGAGCCTGTCCTGACAGAGATCCGCCTGTCTCTGCCTCCCCAGTGCTGGGATTAAAGGTGTGCTCCACCAAAACCTGGCCGAGTTTTGTTTTTTGAAACTGAACTTTGCTATGCAGCTTTAAGTAGGTTTTGAATTTGAATGACCTTGCCACCTAAGTTCTGGGGTGGCACATACACCTGAGAGTTGTTTCTCCTGATTTTGATGGTTTCTATGGAGATCAGGCTGTACCCTGCACCAGTACCCCATATTATATGAAACAGTGGCTTTCAGAATATCCCTTGCCCTTGATGACTCCATTTTACAAAGCAGCATTTGTGTGGTAGTTCAAATGTAATCTCATAGGCAGTGGCACTATTAGGTGAGACTTTGTTGGCGTAGGCATGGCTTTGTTGGAGGAAGTGTGACACTGTGGGGGCGGGCTTTGAGGTTTCCTATGCTCAGGATATCGCCCTGTGTCTCAGTCAACTTCCTGTTGCCTGCAAGATGTAGGACTCTGAGCTACTACAGCACCACGTCTGCCTGCAAGTCACCATGCTCACCTCCATAATAATGGACTGAACCTGTGAAACTGCAAGCAAGCCCCCTCAATTAAGTATTTTCCTTTATAAGAGTTGCTGTAGTGCCGGGCGGTGGTGGCGCACGCCTTTAATCCCAGCACTTGGGAGGCAGAGGCAGGCGGATCTTTGTGAGTTCGAGACCAACCTGGTCTACAAGAGCTAGTTCCAGGACAGGCTCCAAAAACCACAGAGAAACCCTGTCTCGAAAAACAAAAAAAAAAAAAAAAAAAAAGAGTTGCTGTAGTGATGGTTGTCTCTTCACAGGAAAAGGAACCTAAGACAATTTGCCTGCATGTCTAGTGCATTAACGGTGACAGAATGACTGCATTCTGCACATACATGTGAACCACTTGTCCAACATTAGCCCGAAGGCACAGACTGATCAAAGTAGATGAGGAACATATAGCACATGGGTATGTTAAACTACCTGGGCATATGCCTTTAATCCCAGCACTTGGGAGGCAGAGGCAAGAGCACATGGATTTCTGTGATTTTGAGGCCAGACTGGTTTACAAAGCAAGTTCCAGGACAGTCAAGACTACACAGAGAAACCCTGTCTCAAAAAAAAAAAAAAGAAAGAAAGAAAGAAATAGAAAGAAAGAAAGAGAGAGAGAGAGAGAGAAAGAAAGAAAGAAAGAAAGAAAGAAAGAAAGAAAGAAAGAAAGATAAAGGGGGCATGCTGGTGTTTACTTGTGATCCTTGCAGTGAGCTGAGGCAGAAGGATCAGCTCAAGTTTGAGGCCAGCCTGAACTACAGTGAGCAACCCTGCCTGTCTCAAAATAACAAAAACTTGGTCTCCTGCTGCATTAGAGGTGTCAGAGGCGGCAGCAGTAGCAGGTTAGGACTAAACCAGGTTATACAGACAAGGTCCTGAGAATACTTATGTCTGGACTGAGGAAGTGGTTAAGAGGTTAAGTGACTTGGAGCTTAAGAGCACTCACTGCGCCAGGCGATGGTGGCACACGCCTTTAATCCCAGCACTTGGGAGGCAGAGGCAGGCGGATTTCTGTGAGTTTGAGACCAGCCTGGTCTACAGAGCTAGTTCCAGGACAGGCTCCAAAGCCGCAGAGAAACCCTGTCTCGAAAAACAAAAACAAAAAAAACAAAGAGCACTCACTGCTCTTGCAGGGAGCCAGGGTTTGGTTCTGAGAACCCAAATCACAGCTTGCAATGTTCTGTAACTCCAGGTCAAGGTGATCTGACTCTTCTTCCTAGCTCCTGCAAGCAAAACTCTCATATACATAAAATAAAAATTAAATTAAGAAAAACAACTGTCAATTTTCTTTCCTTTTTTTTTTTTTTCAAGATAGGGTTTCTCTGTGTAGCTTTGGAGCCTTGGAGCCTGTCCTGGAACTCACTCTGCAGACAAGGCTAGCCTCAAACTCACAAGAGATCTGCCTGTTTCTGACAGGATTAAAGGTGTGCACCACCACTGCCCAGCTGAGACAGTATTTCTTCTAGAGAGTATTTTTAAATGTTAAAATAACACACCAAGCTTAAGGTATTCTTCTCCAGGATATTTTCTGGGAATCACAAAACTATTAACCTTTGCTTAGAGTAAAAATATTCCATCTTCTGGCATCCCTGTGATCAAGTTGTTCTTACTTAAACCTATTGTAAAACTGTCATGCAAACCTTAGGGAACAACTTCATTTTGTGTGTGTGTGTGTGTGTGTGTGTGTGTGTGAGAGAGAGAGAGAGAGAGAGAGAGAGAGAGAGAGAGAGAGAGACTATTACAACACTGAAGTGTGTGACTGCCTTTAATTGAGTGGGTCTCTGAAAAGAATTCCTCAGGCTGCTATTGATGTCCCTGCCTCCATGGCCATCACATTGTGGAGGAACAATTACAAAGATCCAATGACCCCCATGTTTATCTTTGGGGTCATGACATGAAATTTAGGTTTAAATAAAGTTCAAACGCAAACAGCATGTGTAGACAAGCAGTCCTGACCACAGCTGACCCATCTCTGAGGCTCCTGGTTCCAGGAGGGCAAGCCGTCAGCACTGTGTGAAATCTAGTCCTGGGAGACCAGCGGCCCTCTGGCTCACACCAGGACTCCAGCATGAGATTCCTGGATAGGGTTCACTTCTTTGGAGTCCACTGTGCCAGTGGTCTAAGAGCCAGCAGAAGGGAAGAAGTGTCTCTCTAGGGTCCATTCACTCCTGCCAGGACTTAACATCTCAGGAAACTACAGGTTGATGACAGAAAAACTTCTAGAAAAGCATCTCATTCAGCACTGCAGTGATAAGCATTTATCTGTGCAAAAAAGAAGCACAAAGCAGAAACCCAAACTTGAGAATGCCCAAGTTTCACCTGCTAAACTGGCTCATCAGGACATACACTCTAGAGCCGAGGATAATGGTTTCCCGTCTCAAGCTATCCCCTGAAATAGCTTTTAGCAACCCTAGACTTGAATGATCTTTCTCCTGAATGGCCTCTATAATACTCAAGCCCACTTACATAGTTAAATTTACTATCATGGCTTGCCACAGATTGTAGGCATCTCCATAACAACTTGTATTTTGTTCTTAATGTTGACTCTGGTATCCAGCCAAGTACCAGAACCCAGGTACCAGAACAGCCTTAAATTCCCAAGCCTCTGATGTTTACTTCTTAAATGCTAAGATTGCAAGTGTATAAAAATTTGAAATTGTGAATTCTCCATGAAGCTAACAAAGATGGCTATTTTATAGGAGGTAGCATGTAAGTATTAGTACCAATGATTTGCCTGTTATCATGGGGGCACAGAACAACTAACCAAACCTAGCTGTATATGCATTCTTATTTGGGGCCACCACACCAAAGGATTTAGGCAGCAACCCGTATTCTAAACCAAAAGACACAACAAATTCTTTTTTATAATTTATGAACTTTACAAAGTGTTTTTAATTTTAAGTAGGAAAAGTATGTTTATACACTTAGAAAAACTCAACTCTTATTTGTGACATCCAATCTTCTGCTTATAGGCACCCACTCTTATATTACCCATACATGGCCCTAGTGTGGTATGACACACCTTTAATCTTAGCATGCAGGAGACAGAGACAGATACACATCTCTATGAATTCAAGGCCAGACTGGTCTGCACAGCAAGCTCCAGGCATCCAATCTTACATAGTGAGACTCTGTCTAAAAACATAAATACATGTAGCCATACACATAGTAAAATACACATTATTATCCACATTTTTGTTCTGTTATTCAAGACAAGGTTTTTATGTGTAACAGCCCTGGCTATACTGGAACTTACTCAGGCTGGTCTTGAACTCAGAGATCCACCTGCCTCTGCCTCCTGAGTGCTGGGATTAAAGGCATGCACCACCACCTCCTGTCTGATTATCTGCATTTTTTAACAGAAACAATTTGTTCTTAAATGTATTTTATTACATGGGAACATGCATTTTATTACATGGGAACATCATTATCTGAAAATTAATCAGAAATTCTGCTTGATAGTTTCAACTTTTGAGGTCTTTGGTGGGTTTTTTGTTGTTGTTGTTTTAGTTTTTTTAAGCTCTGGCTGTCCTGGAACTCTATTAGATCAGGCCGGCCTCAAACTCAGAGACATCCACCTACCTCTGCTGCTGGAGTGCTGGGATTTAAGGCGTGCGCCACCCAGATCAACATTAAGACAGGGTCTTACACAGTCCAGGCTGACTCAAACCTACTAGAATCGCCAAGGATGATCCCAAATTTCTGGTCTTCCTACTTCCATTTTCCAAGTGCTGGGGTTACTGGTGTACACAAGCATACCTACTTATATGAGGGTCAAACCCAGGACCTCATGCAAGGCAAACACTATACCAACTGCACTGTCTTCGGGCTTTAAACTGTATTTTTTTTAAAAACAATCATTCACTAACAGTAACAAAATGTAGGCAATCTTAATTACACACTGAAATATACATGGCATGTAAACAAAACCGAACAGGTTCATTTTTCATCCTCATGCAGTTTCTTTTCACTGACTTCTTCCATATCAAAAGTGAATGGTTTGTCATAACCCATTAGATGGTTATAGTCATCAGGGTTTGGGAAGAGCATTGGATTAACTAACAGTGATTTTGTTTTTGCATAAAAGGTGGTAAATATATGTGTGCTCTCTGGAATCTTCACGTCATTTTGATGAAACACCGTGCTGGTTTCCGAAAGCACAGCATTGTAAGTGATGGCTTTGTAAGTGTCACTTGTGGCTTCGTGGTACAACCGAATGACATAGCCTTTTGTAATGAAGTGAAGCAGCATAGGCGTGATCACTGTGAAGCTTCCCATGATTCCATAAAATAATATTTGCAGAGGAAGACTTTCAAATGTCACATTACTTTGTGAAAAAAGATACGGTAAAAATGCAAGGCTGATCACACTTGTAGAATAAGAGAAACATTTCACACCTAAAGAGAAAAAAAAACAATTAATAACTAAGTTTTATAAATCAATCTACCCTATCAATTCTTCTAACCTTTTCTTCCTATACCATTGTTACAATTTGAATGCAAAAAGATCCCCTAGTTTCATATGCTGCACACTCGGTACCTAGATGGAAGCACAATTTTGGGAAATTTTAAAACTTTAGGAGGTAGACCTTGGCTGTTGCACTGAGGTCGGTTCCACTTCTTTCTCCTATGCTATGAAGTAAGGAAGCTCCTGTCATATATGCCCACAACCCTGATGTTCTGTGCAAGGGCATGGGGCCAAGCAACCATGACCAAACCTTCTAAAACTGTGAGTCAAAATGTATCTTCCCTCTATGAAGTAGTTTTCTTGAATATTAGGTCACAGTGATGACAAAGCTAATACAATAATCATAAACCCACCATCACCAACAAACACAATGAAGTGCTTATTATGTGTCAGGGCCTCTGCCTTCCATCTCAAGCAATTCACTTATTCTATTCATAAAATATATATAAAAGCTCAAGGAGAGGTGTATAATTGTTATCATTGCTCCATTTAAAAAATGAGAACTGGGTGAGGCAGGAGGATCACAATTTTGACATGACATGGTAAGACTGCTTCTGAAAAAGCCAAAGAAAGGGAAAGTGAATAGAATTCGCTCTGTGGAGTGTATCTGCTTAACATGCTTGCTGCCCTAGGCTGATCCCCAGCACTGCCAAATCTTGAACAATGAGGAAAACTGAAGCTGAGTGCCTCATATCTATAATCCCAGTACTTAAGAGGCAAGGGCTGGAAGATCGAGCCTGGGATGGAGAGAGGTACAGGCCAGCCTAAGCTACAGGCTGGAGAGATCATGCAGTAGGAAAGGGCTTGCTGTACAAGCATGAGAAGCTGAGCTCAGCTCTCCAGCACCCACATAAACGCTGAGCATGGCAGCACACATCTGGAACTCAACAGTTGGGGAAGCGACGACAGGCAGATTCCCATGGCTTGTTAGCCAGCCAGTTTAACCAAAACGGTGATCTCCAAGCTGGGCATGATAGCACATGCTGCCTTTAAGCCCAGCACTCAGGAGGCAGAGGAAGGGGGATCTCTTGAGGTCAGTCAGAACAGCCAGAGCTGCACAGAGGAAACCCTATCTTGAAAATCAAAACCAAAAATCTCCAAGTTCAATGAAAGATTGTCTCAAAGACTAAGGTAGAGATTTGCTGTAATTAGCTTTAACCACCAATTTGGCGTAGTCTAGTCACTTGAGAAGGGAATCTCAGTTGAGGCTGCCCAGATCAGACTGGCCTGTGGGCATGTCTAGAGAGGACTGTCTTTATTGGCACCATTCTCAGGGCAGGTGGTCCTGCATTGCAAAAGAAACCTAGCTTAGCTTGTAAGTGAGCCAGTAAGCTGCATTCTTGCAAAGTTTCTGCTTCAAGTTCCTGCTTGAGCTCCTGCCCTAACTTCCCTCAGTGATGGAGTACAACCTGGAAGCTGACATTTTGCTTTTGGTCAGAGTATCGTATATCAGCAAGAGAGTGAAACTAGAACAAGAGCAATGGAGGAAAATACCTGAAAACAACCTCTGTCATACACAGACATTCCCCACACCCACACATGAGGACAGGATAAAGCAATGTACAATGCCACACAGCTAATTACAAAGTAGTTGGGCTGGGATTCAAACCCAAGTAACCTGACTCTTCATGAATGAGGCTGAGGCAAGAAGACTGTGAGTTCAAGTTCAGCCTTAGCTACACATCAAGACTGTTTCAAAAAACAAAAACAAAATAATTTAAATACCATCTACTTAGAAAATATAAAAGTTGAGATTCTAAAAAGTTGATCATAAAGTACATTTGGGGAAAAGATGGCAACGAGATAAGGGCTAATCTCAAATATTAAAATCTAATAAACTATATAAAATAGTGTGGCATTTTCTCCCCATCTAAAAAAAGACATACTGGTGTATACAAAAAGACACATACAAAAAGAGACAAATAAACAGAGCAAAATAGAAAACAAACAAAAAATACATTGAAATATACGTTGAAATTTAATACAGAATAAAGACATAATCTAAAATCAGTAGGTGAGATGGTGGTGGTGGCACACACTTCTTAATCTCAGCATGTGGGAGGCAAAGGCAGGTGGGTCTCTGAGTTTAAGGCCAGGCTGATCTATAAAGCCAGTTCCAGGACAGTCATGGCTACACAGAGAAACCATGTCTTGAAAAACAAACAAAGAAATCAGTAGGCAAAAAGATTAACTTTTTAGTAAGTGATGTTAGGTTTATAAAAACTGTATTTAGAAAAATGGTGAAAAATCTGGGGCTAGCAAGATGGCTCAGAAGCCTGACAACCTAATTTCAATGCCCAGAACCCACATAAAAATGGGAGAAGCCAGGCAGTGGGGGCATGGCACACGCCATTAATCCCAGCACTTGGGAGGCAGAGGCAGGAGGATCTCTGTGAGTTTGAGGCCAGCATGGTCTACAAGAGCAAGTTCTAGGACAGGCTCCAAAGCCACAGAGAAACCCCGACTGACTCCATAGAGTCAATGTTGTTCTATTTTCGTTTTTTGAGACAGGGTTTTTGTGTAGCTCTGCTGTTTTACAATTCACTCTGTAGACTAGACTGGCCATGAACTCACACAGATCTGCCTGTCTCTGCCTCCTGAATGCTGAGATTGAATGAGAGCACCACCACATCCGGCTATAATGTTCTTTGACCTCCACACATGTGCCATGTTTCATACACACACACACAACTTAAAAAGAAAATGATAAACTTCAATCCATCCATTATACCATAAACCATGAAAAATCCAAAAACGTCAGAGATTTAAATGTGGGGAAAAATAATCATAGAGGTATCCATGAAGTCCTTTATAATCTGGAATGGACAGAGCTGGACATGATGACACAACATATAAAGAGCCAGTACTGTTCTTTCAAAGTTCAGTTCCCAGCACCCATTTCCAGTGGCTCCCAATGCCTGAAACCCCAACATCTCCAGTCTCTGAGGACATGTGTACGCATGTGGCATGCTCCCATAAAGACACATTCACAAACACATATTTAAAAAGTAATTAAAATCAACCTTTTTTTTGCTTTTTTCAAGACAGGGTTTCTCTGTGGTTGTGGAGCCTATCCTGGAACTAGCTCTTGTAGACCAGGCTGGTCTCAAACTCACAGTGCTGCCTCCCGAGTGCTGGAATTAAAGGCGTGCGCCACCACCGCCCGGCTTAACCTTTTTTTTTAAGTTCCAGAAACAGCCAGGGTCAAAAGACTGACAATCTGACTACAATTTTTTAAAAAATAAAGAAACGGAAAACAAGGTAGCCACATACACCAGTAACTCAATATTTGAGATGGAAAGAGATCAGTTCAAGGCTAGCCAACTTTACCTATCAAATTGGAACTCATTCTGAGCCACATCCTGTCCATGACAAAAATATTCTGAATTTATATCAGAAGGATTAGTATCCGCAATATATAAAATGTTTGTGGAATGAGAAAACCAAAAAGCTTGACACTTTAAGGGCAAATATGTAAATGGCCCTTTAAATAAATTTAAATAAATTGGTACAAAAATCTTATTCATAAGATCCATGTAGTTAAAATTAATGTTACTGTTTTGCCCCAAACTGACAAAAAAGTCTGACAACTGTTCATAAAGCTGGAACTAAGCAGCCACTAATATAGTGCTATTGGCTGAAAGCTTAATTATATTGTCAGTAATTTATTTATTTTTTTTTTTTTTGGGTTTTTTCAAGACAGGGTTTCTCTGTATTGTCAGTAATTTAAAAATAGTTCCTTTCCTCTTCCCACAGGTGGTTGCTATGACATCAGTATGCAGGGGATAAATGAGGACCATGGTGCCTTCTATGTAACTCCTCCAACCTTCTGAAGTCTCTTTTCTCCCTATTACTTTTGTTACACTGTAGTAAAACTGATGCCTAACTAGAACTTCATAATGTGTCCTTATTTGGAAATAAGATCTTTGCAGATCTAAAGAACAAGATGAGATCATGCTGGATTGAGGTGGGCTCTAAATCTGATGAGGTGCCCTTATAAGGGTAGAAAAAAATCAGAGACTCCCGGAGGCTGCCATAGGAACAGCAAGCAGCAGTCACAGGGAGGGGCAAGCTACAAGCCAAGAATGCTAAGGACTACCAGGAACCACCAGAAGCTGGATGGGGTAAGACTTCCTTGAGCCGTCACCAGTGCATGGCCCAGTGCATACCGCACTTTTACATTTTTAGCCTCCAGAACTGTAAGAAAATATATTTACCTTTATTGTTTCCATGTTTAAAAAATAAACTATTAGATAAGAAGGCATGGCAGCAGGAACTTGATGCGACCAGGTACACTGCATCCAGTCATGAAAGCTTTCTCCTCTTTACTCAGCCTAGGGTCCCACATGTGGAATGGCAAACCCACATTGAAGGTGGATAGTTCCAGCTCCACTAACCTAGGCCACCTCTCACAGACATGCCCAGAGGCTCATCTCTCCATTAAGTCTAGATCTAGACAAGCTTTCTGCCTCTGCCTGTACTGAGGACTTCTGCACCTGCGACATATGTGCCCCTTTCACATCTTCACAGACTGCACTCATCAGACAAGACCTAAGGGGAAGGAAGTCATCTTGATGCAACCACTCTGTTTTTTCTCTCTGCAGCCTGAACTCATACCTAATCCTAACAATGCAAATACGGCTGATTGTATGGCATATTCACTTTTCTTTCCTACTGGCTGTAAGAGTCTGCATTACCTTCAAGTTTTATCCCTAAGACACAGTCAGTATGGTATCTGTAATTAACTGGGGCTGAATTAACATTAACTAAAGAAGAGCCTTCTGGAGGCTACCCATGTGGCTGTTAGGAAGTTCCAGAACCACAGCACTACCTCAGTGTTTCTCCCTGCATTCCCACGTAGAAAGCAGCACTGACCTCTGACACAGCGACTTTCTACTATCCATAGCACTGAAAGGCTCAGGCAATAACTTTGCTCTACAACCTACAATTGTACTTTTTTTGTTTTTGTTTTTCAAGACAGGATCTCTCTGTGTAGTCCTTGCTGCCCTAGAACACACTCTGCAGACCAGGCTGCATTAGAACTCACAGAGATGCACCTGCCTCTGCCTCTCAAGTGCTGGGATTAAAGGTGTGCATCACGACATCCAGTATCAGCAACCATTCTGAAGAGGCATTATGAGAGGGCCAGGTGCACAGGACAGTCAGGACTACAAAGAGAGATCCTGTCTGAAAAAAACAACAAAACAGAGGTGCTACCAGGCTATTAGTCACAGTTTTTGTATTGTGACCAAATACTGGAGAAAAACAAGTTAAAAAAAGGAAAAGGTGGGGGCTGCAGAGATGGCTCAGTGGTTAAGAGAACTAACTGCTCTTCCAGAGGACCTGGGTTCAATTGTCAGCAACCACCTGGCAACTAACAACTGTCTGTAAATCTTGTTCCAGGGTCCCGATACCCTCACACAGACATGAATACAGGCAAAACACCAATACACACAAAATAAAAAATAATTAAAAAAGGAAAAGTAACTATGACTCATAATTTCTGAGATTTCAGCCCACAGTTACTTAGACCTATGTACTTGGGCAACATCATGCCTACAAGTATATTATTAGATAGCGGAAGACCTTCATGACAAATTGGAAGCAGAGAGAAGTCAAGAAAGAGCCAGGAACAAGATCCTCCCTCTAAGAACCCACACCCAGTGACTTACTTCCAGAGGAAGACAACTCTCCTTAGTTTCAGAACTCTCAAAACAGTGCTACCAGCTGGGGAAGTGAGACTACATTAAATGCATGAGCTTGTGAGGATACTTCAGTCAGACCATAACAATATTCTCCCACTCTTTTTAGACTACTCACATGAGCTTGTGAGGATACTAAGTCAGACCATAACAATATTCTCCCACTCTTTTTAGACTACTCACATATTTTTACTTTTCTGTTACATCTTCTAAGATAAGTGACTTAAGGGAAAGATTACAAAACCACAATTCAATCTTTAAACATCTTTAAAACTTCTAAAAGAGAAAGTATCAACCTCTACGTTGTCTCAATGGGCTTCAAAGAAAAAACAATTTTCCTTATGTGTTATAATAATTCAGTGATGCTAAGAACATAGGTAACATATGCTAAAAAGGTTTACTAGGTAGGAGCAGCCCAGAAGACCTCAACCCCACACAAGAACTCCAGGCCACTAAGTAAAGCTGGTGCGAGAGGTGGAAGAGCACACCAATTGGGTTTCCAGTGCAGAACATCAGCCCTGAAAACACAAACGAGTAATGCTGATAGACTCAGCAGGTTACAGTTATAGTTAGGAATATATATATATATACACACACACACACACACACATATACACATACACGCATGCAATAACAATTAGTGAAAAGAAAAGGCCATGAAATTGAAAGAGAGTGAGAAGGAATACAAAAGAGGGTTTGAAGGCAGGACAAGGGAAGGGAGAAATACTTACCAAATACTGTGCGGGCCAGGTTCCCAGTATAAATCAGCCTGCCATCTTCTGGCTTATCAAACTGTGTGTGTGCACATCGAACACATCGCTCCCAAAAAACGGGCATCTATTGAAACAAGAAACAATCGACTAACTGGCTTATTGAAATTTTTAGTTATCAAAGCGCATATATATATATATATATATATATATATATATATATGAAGAGAATTTGTTACAACGTGACATAAAGAATTCTCAGATAACTTCAGATTCAGAGACACCTTATCTCTTAAAAATCAGGTTGAGAGGTCTGGAGAGGTGGCTCAGAGGTTAAGAGCACTGACTGATCTTCTAGAGGTTCTGAGTTCAATTCCCAGCTATCACATGGTGGCTCACAACCATCTATAATGAGATCTGGTGCCCTCTTCTGGTGTGCAAGCATACATGCAGACAGAACACTGTATACATGACAAATAAATTTTAAAAAAAATCAGGTCGAAAGATGGAGAGTCTCAGTGCTTAAAAGGGCTTAGTGCTCTTCTAGAGGATCAGGGTTGAGTCCCTGTATCCATATGGCTGCTTACAACCTTCTGTAACTCAAGCCCATAGGATCTAAGACCCTCTCCTGGCCTCCATGCATATTGTGGACAGACATACACAAAGACAAAACACTCATACATAAATGGAAAAAAAATCTTAAAATAAGGTTGAAAGCAACAGAAAAGACACCCAGTCAGGTAGTGGAGGCAGAGGCAGGTGGATCTCCAAGTTCCAGGTCAGTCTGGTCTACAGTTCCAGGACAGCTGGGACTATATAAAAGAGAAACCCTGTCTCAAAAAACAAAAAGGAAAAGAAACCTAATGTTGACCTTCACGTGTGTACTTAAACATATACTAAACATGCACAAATAATTTCTAAAATTAGTTTTAATGCAATGATCTTAGCAAAACACTGTATATTGAGGTTGCTTTGTGTTTTGGTGGGTATGTACATGTATGAGCACATCCATGTCCAGAAATCAAACTACAGTCATGAAAGCAAGAGCCTTCACACAGATTAGGCCATCCTGACAACCCTATGGCTTTAAAGTCTGTACCTATGAAGTACTAACATTATAACTAGCATTAAAAAAAAAAGACTGTTTCCCTAAAAGCCTTGTAAATATCTTGTACCTCATTTTTTGTTTTGAAGATAAAGGTCGCCAAGATGTAATCCTCCAGCTCACAATGTAGCCCACGCTGATCCCTGGTCTCGGCCTCCTGAGCTACCACTGGATTGTAAGTGTGCCACCATTCCCAAACCTTTTATCTCAGAAAAAGAAAACATTGCTTGAAAGCTACATGAAGTTTATGCTAGCAGTTTACCAAATATGTGAATGAAAATGAATATCTAAAAATGCATTTCAGGGTTCGAGATGGTTAAGAGCATTGACTGCTGTTCCAGAGGTCCTGAGTTCAATTCCCAGCAACCATATGGTGGCTCACAACCACCAGTAATAAGATCTGGTGCCAACTTCTGTCTGCAGGGACACATGCAGGCAGACCATTGTATACATAATAAATAAATAAAAATGCATTTCATGCAGGAAGTAGTAGTGCATCCCTTTAATCTCAGCACGTGGGAGATAGAGGCAGGCAGATCTCTGTGAGTTCGAGGCCAGCCTGGTCTACAAGAGCTAGTTCCAGGACAGGCTCCAAAGCTACAGAGAAACCCTGTCTCGAAAAACTTAATACAACAACAAAATGAATTTCACACTGCTCATAGTTAAAAATGTAAAAAGCACACCTAACTTCCTTGTGTTGAAATTCAGCTAAGACTCTAGCTAGTATCTGCCCAGGATGGTGGCACATGCCTTTAATCCCAGCACTCAGGAGGCAGAGACAGGAGTTTTGAAGCCAGTGCCAGGCTGATCTACATGTTCCAAAACAGCGAAGGTTACATATAGAAACCCTGCTCCAAAAAAACCAAAACCAAATAATCCAATTTCAACTTTAGGCATTTCTTCAAAGCTTATTACTACTATTATGTTTTGGGACTGTTTTTGTTTGTTTGTTTGTTTGTTTGTTTGATGTGAGATATGGTTTCTCTGTTTAGCTGTCCTGGAACTAGCTCTGCAAACCAGACTGGCCTTGTAGTCACAGAGATTCTCCTGCCTCTGCTGTGCACCCCCTTCCCCCGCATTGCTTAATTCTTATATTTTAGAATGTAGACTTACGTAGCTTGTTCATATTAAAATGGAAAGATAACATTCATACCCCACCTTTCTCTCAATAATCAAAGAAATTCCTAAAAACAGAGACAAACATAGAACTCAGAACGAGGTTATACGAGTTCGTTCGCGTTCATCTCCAGGTGCTGCACTAATTTCTTAGCAAATCAACCTTTCTGACCTTCAGCTTTAGGGTAAGAAACTACTCCGAGCGTGATGGTGCACGCTTTAAGTCCTAGCACTAGAGAATCAGAGGTAGGGGGTCTTTGGGAGTTCGAGGTCAACCTGGTCCAATAAGCGAAGTCAGGCTAGCTGAAGCAACAGAGATGCCTTGACTTTGCACAAAAGAAACTAAACTCAGCGTTGTTATCACAAACCACGCAAACTGGAACCAGTCTAGGAAAGAGCAATCACTTTCTCCCTTTGCAGCCGCGGCGGGACCCGAGGCCAAGGCCTGCTCCTCCGGGGCCCGTACACGGAGGGTTCCCTCCGCAATGGAGCCCCCCAGACCGCACGCCGCACCCGCCACCCCGGACCCTGGACGGCCGACCTGCGCTCCCCCGGCTCGCGGGCCAGGCTGGACTCCCCGCAGGAGTCCGCCGCTCAGTAGTGGCGCGGGCTCGGCGCGGGAGGCCGCACGCCACAAGGCGACCCCGGAGCCTCGGAGAGCGGCGGCCGCACACCATGGAGTCCTCCATCCGCCGGTCCGCAGTCCCGCCGCCCACCGGCCACCCAGAGCCAACAGCAGCATGGCGCGAGCTTGGTGAGAGCGCTGCCAGGTTCCAGCTGCCGCCAAGGACGCCAAAAGGCTACTCACGCGACCGACACCGCCAGTGCGGCAAGGCCCCGCCCCCTAAAGCTGACCACGCAGCCGGATTGGTGCCCACGCGTGCGCAGACTATGCGGCCGGCCTGCAACCTTCCCCACCTAGTGGGTTCCGGGCAGCAAAGGCTCGTCGAGTTCCAACTCCCCGCCTGGAGTTGGTTCCTAGTTCTTAGCATTTGGATGGCTTTATGACCATGTGCAAGGACAGAGTGGGGAGGCATGTGAAAAAGACAAAGCTCCGAAGCCTAGCAATCATTTTCTAGGTCTTAAAAAGTAAGCCAGGGCCGGGCCGTGGTGGCGCACGCCTTTAATCCCAGCACTCAGGAGGCAGAGGCAGGCGGATCTCTGTGAGTTCGAGGCCAGCCTGGTCTACAGAGCTAGTTCCAGGACAGGCTCCAAAGCCACAGAAAAACCCTGTCTCGAAAAACTAAAAAATAAAAGTAAGCCAGACTTAGTGTCACACACCTTTAATCCGGGCACTCAGGAGGCAAAGAAAGGCAGATCTCTCGTGAGTTAGAGGCCTGGTCGACAAAACCAGTTTCAGGACAGCCAGTGTTATTTTTTTGTTTTTGTTTTTCAAGACAGGGTTTCTCTGTAGCTTTGGAGGCTGTCATGGAACTAGCTCTTGTAGACCAGACTGGCCACAAACTCACAGAGATCCGCCTGTCTCTGCCTCCCGAGTGCTGGGATTAAAGGCGTGTGCCAACACCGCCCGGCCAGCCAGTGCTGTTTTATAGCAAAACCCTGTCTTTGTGGGGGTGGAAGGGAGTGTTTTTGGAAAACGATTCTAACCTATCAGAAATAATTCTAGAGTTATCATCCCAAAAAGAATGTAATACTTTATATGCTATGAACAAAATGAATGATAATTTAGCTCAATCACCGAGATGGGAGAAAATGGAACTTTTTCACGTAATATAGTTTTTAATTTTTGGCAGATATTTTCATCCATACACACATTTGTTCTTTGCTCTTTAAAGAGGTATCGCGTGGGGGATGGGGAATGCAGCTTGCCTACCATTCAGTGATTGTGGAGAGTTACAAATCCAGATCCAACTTACCTGGGGTCCTCAACAGATCTCTTAAGAACCATTTATTGTCCTCCTCTGTGAATGAAAACAAAAAAGAAAGAAAGAAGAAAAGAAAAGGAAACACGACTACCCCTGGTATGGTGGAGGGGAAGGTTTATCATGTAGATGAGGGAGAGCATCCGCAGAGGCAGGGATATCTGGAAGAGTCCAGAGGGAGGCGGGGAGGGGAATAGAGACTTAGGCAAGGGAAATAGAGGAGGGTAAGTGTGGTAACAAGAGTCTCAGTCCAGGGCATCCCCAAGCAGACTGAGATTTGTCAAAGAGAAGTGTTCCAAATCCCAGAGAAAGATGTCCCTTGTCCTTGTGATTGGAGCTCGATGTGGGTGAGAGGAGCTTTCTGGTACACCAGTGAGGCTTTATGGGAATAGTAGACAAAGCCAGAAGTTCTGGGGTAACACCCAGCAGTCAAGGAGAGATGAGTGGTTAGAGCAGGTAGAAGAGAAAACAGCTGGATAGGAAGAGGCTTTGGTTAAAGGGAGGCAGAGGAAAGTGTCTTGGTATACAGAGATGCCCAGATAGGGTTGGTGTGCTTCAGGAGCCCAAGAGATACTAACACAATAGTTTAGGGGAGTCAGATGGTTAGAATAGGTGCTGGGAAGAGAAGCTGAAGAGTTGGACTCTAGAATTTGGAGCCAAAATATGGTTGGTGTCAGAATCCAGCCCGAGCAAGCAAACTACACCCAGGAGGGCAAAATTGGCAGTTTGGTTCCTTTAAGAGAGGACGAGCCCTTGGAGGGAGGCTCATTGTATTAGTTGTTTTTTTGTTTTGTTTTGTTTTAGAGGTTTGGTCCATTATCATGACAGGGAGAAAGCATGGCTGTGTGCAGGCAGATGTGGTGCTGGAGTTGATAATGCTACATCTTACAGACAACTGAAAGTTAACTAACAGTCACACTGAGGGAAGCTTGAGCAAAAGAGACCTCAAAGCCCAACCCCAACAGCAAGGCTACACCTCCCAATAGTACCACTCCCTTTGGGAGCCATCTTCTTTCAAACCACCACACTCATTTATGCCTCTTCCAGGTTTTGAGCACCCAGTGAATGAAATGGGTGCAGTAGGGGCTAGAGAGATGGCTCAGGGGCTAAAAACACTGGCTGCTCTTCCAGAGGACATGGGTTTGATTCCCAGCAGCTCACAACTGTCTATAACTCCAGGTCCAGGAGATCTAACACCTTTACACCAATCTACATAAAATAAAGTTAAATAAAATTTTAAAAAATAGGTGCAGTAAAGAAACTAAAATAGCCCCTCTGTGGATAAAAAGAAAAGACTTATTTCAAACTTCCCAGACTCTCAAGGAAACGGAGAAAGGCAATTGGGTGGTGGGGAGGGGAATGTACACAGGAGTTTAAGAGAAACAGGTACCTGGGAGGAGAGGAATCTAATGGAGGACTTTGAAGTGTATAATAGACCTTGATATACTAATAGGCACCATGAGTGTGTGTTAATGGAAGAGTTCCTCTTAGCAGGTAGACATTATTTTCCCAAGTTCAGGATGGGGTGCTGGCTTTTTGTCTAAATGCCAGACTTTGGGCAAAGGGATTTCTTGGGGCCAGACATTCTGTAGATGACGTCTTCATGAATTCATCTGGAACACACGAACAAAGCACAGAGTTTTATTTGGAATGTACAGGGTCCTAGGTTTCTAGTCAACCAACAAGCTAAGGATACCGTCAAACAGCACCTGAAGCCTAAAAGCACGCTTCCCCCACTTTGTTTTAACCTACCTGACAGTTCCGGTTCCATCAGTGTGGAAACATATATTGATTATAAAAGCTTCATGAAACCACTTCCATATTGGAACATGGAACATGGGTGACCTAAATCTGTGTTCCCTGGCTGTGGCCACTCATTTGTTTCCAGGATAAATTATCTTTTACCTCCTTTGAAATGAGAGTTGCTTTTGTATCAACACTCTGTACCTTCCTCCCCAAAGCAGAGGATACTTATGCCTATTGCCAGGACTTAGGAATAGATCGAGCATAGTTCCTGAATAAATCTGGAAAACCATGGTGCTATCTGTCTCTGTCTCTCACCTGCCCCAGCCTCTGGTGACCCACTGCCTGCTGCCGCCCCTCGGGGAATGGTGCCAATTTAGTTTTTTACCATTACAGACACTCTTGCATAGTCTTTCTGACTATATAAGCTGGCTATTTGGCTTATTTGGGAAGCCAGATGGGAGAGATTGCTCAGCAATTTAAGAGTCCCTGTTCTTGCCAAGGACCTGGGTTCAATTCCCAGCACCCACATGGTGGTTCACAATCACTTGTAACTCAACTCTAATTTCAAGGAGTCTGATGCCTTCTTCTGACAGCCATGGTAACCAGGAATGCATGTGGTGTACATACAGACAAAACACTTATACACACATATTGAATATTTTTCAGAAGAAGAAAAACAGGGACGCACTTGTGGGCATATTCAGTATGGATCATAAAGATGAAAGGTACAAAACAGGACGGAAATGCTTCTGGGCGTGAATAATTGCTTGTTTTTTTCCTAAGAAATAATTTAAGGGTTTGTCCCTAAAGATTCTGAGGAACCTGCTACTTTGAAGGCAGGAGCCATTGTGCTGAATTGGTTTTTGTTGTTGTTGGTGGGTTTTTTTGGGTTTTTTTTTGTTGTTTTTTGTTTTTTTTTTTTTTTGAGACAGGGTTTCTCCATAGCTTTTTGGTTCCTGTCCTGGAACTAGCTCTTGTAGCCCAGGCTGGCCTCAAACTCACAGAGATCCTCCTGCCTCTTCCTCTGCCTCTGCCTCCCAAGTGCTGGGATTAAAGGCGTGCGCCACCACCGCCGGGCTCTCTGAGTTGCTGTCTTTAAGTCTGTTTTGAGAATCCCCTTGTCCTCCCTGAGCACGCGGTGACCACAGGGGGGTTTAGAGATCTCTATATTTCCTTCTTGCCCCAATTCTCTCTTCTGTAAACCTGCTTTGCAACTACTCATGATTTTACTTCATAAGGGGGGCCTGAGAGATGGACTCAGGCTGCTCTCTTTAACCTGACATAGAAGGCAGTTGCTGGTCAGCTCTTGGGTGCACTCCAGAAAAATCAAACTTGCTTCCCATTTGGCTGAAATGTGGGAGTGGACTATTTGGGGGCTGACAGCTGAGAGTTTTGACCCTCACTCTGAACAAAACAAAAGCAGCTTCTGTTAAAGTTCTGGCAAACAACTTAGGCTAGGGTCGTAAGTCTTTTTGTTTTGTTTTGTTTCGAGACAGGGTTTCTCTCTATCTTTGGAGCCTGTCCGGGAACTCACTCTTGTAGACCAGGCTGTCCTTGAACTCACAGAGATCCACCAGCTTCTGCCTCCCTACTGCTGGGATTAAAGGAGGGCGCCACCACCCCGCTCGGTCTTAAGTCTTACCTATAGCAAAGTTACCAGTAACTTTGAGCTTAAGCTTTTAGAAAGACCTTTAAAATTCGTGGTACAAAGCAAGTTAGGTTAGTGATACTGATTGTTTTGAGAGCCTCCGATACTGTCTCAGCCAAAGCCAACCCAAGACATTTCTTACAGGCACAAAGCTTAAGGAAACTCAAGAAAGTGAACAGAGCAGGTGTTGATTTTCTTTCTTCCTATTTTGGGAAAGTCACACTGTAAAAGTTCTTGGCTGTAACCCACCTTGTTGACCAGGCTGACCTCCATCAGGCATGCTCCACCACACCCAGCTAAAAGTACATTTCTCCTAGAGGTGGGAGTTCCAAGAAAGGAATACTGCTCATTTGTTCAATCCAATCATCTTTTTTTTAAAAATGATGTTGCCCTTTTTTAAAGATTTTATTTATTAAGTATACAGTGTTCTGCCAGAAGAGGCACCAGATCCCATTATAGATGGTTGTGAACCACCATGTGGTTGCTAGGAATTGAACTCAGGACCTCTGGAAGAGCAGCCAGTGCTCTTAACCTCTGAGCCATCTCTCCAGCCCCTCCAATGATCTTTTATGTGTCTTTTAAAGAGGGAATCCTGTTATTTTTCAGCATATTGCAGGATGAGCCAGTGAAGATCACCCAATCTATGCTTGCCTCTTTAGCCCCTAAGCTAAAGGATGATCCAAAGTCAGGATACATAATCAATTGATCTTGGGCCCTTAAAGAGGGATTAATTCAGATCCTACTAGTTTTATTCAGATTTTCACCTTAGTTTTATCTTCTGCTACCCAATGCCTCTCTTCCCATGAGACCATTTTGAGCTATGGATACAACCATAACGTTCTTTTTTTTTTTCTTTTTTTAATCTTCAAGACAGGGTTTCTCTGTAGTTTTTGGTGCCTGTCCTGGAACTAGCTTTTGTAGACCAGTCTGGTCTAGAACTCACAGAGATCTGCCTGCTTCTGCCTCCCGAGTGTTGGGATTAAAGGCGTGCGCCACCACTGCCCGGTTTACCATAACATTGTTATTATTTTCCCAAAGCCTTTGGAAATTAATCCAGGGCCATGTGCTACATTTTTTTTTTTTTACTTCAACTCTCTAAAAGTATGCCTATCTGCTGATCAACTTAAAAACAGAAAACGACTCTTTTAGAGTCCTGCGCAGCGTCAACAGCAGTAATTTCAGCAGAATCGCAAACTAGAGTTGGAGGATAGCCTGGGATTAAATAGGAAAATACTGCTTATGGTGGCAGAGGGGAGATAGGGTTGACCCCAACACGAGGCTAGTCTGGGCTACACAGTTCCACACTGGTCAGAGTTACATTGAGAGACCCTGGCTAAAAACGTCAAAAACAAAGCCGTTTTGGAAAAGGTTATTAGTTCCAGAAACTCCAAATCGCACATATATTTCCTTTAGTGGACATTTACACAACTCCCACTAGTTGAGTAACTAAGTATCTTGAATCTATATCTTCAAGTCCATTTCATGAAACAGCAGAGAAGAAACCTAACTGAGCTGTTTTTCCAGCTTTCTAGGAAAGGTCCCTGGGTAACCACGGAAAAGCCAACGAAATGCCGTGGTTGTGGGCGTGCGAAAATGAGGTGGGCGTCTGGGGGCTCCGACTAAAGCAATGGTGGTAGGCAGCTGTACTTTAAGGAAAAGGAGAGCAGGGAGGGTGGGCGTGGCATATTTTCAGTAAACACTGATCTATACCGGGAAGAGAGGAAATGAGACAAACACATTGCGCGAGCTTGTTGAGATGCTCGTCGATATGTATTATTTATCAGAGAGGCCAGATGCCGCCTCTCAAGAATATAATCTTCTTTAGCATACATACTGCACTTTCACATCTGAGGGTTCCTTTGTAATCTCCCACCTCCTGGCTAAACAGAAACGAGAGGAAGGGCCGAGCTTTAAAGCCACCAAAATTTCAACACTCTACACGGAAAACTACAAGTCCCAAGATGCAACGTCACGTCGGAATAAACCCTAACAGTAATTTAGTAAGAAACTACATATCCCAGAATGCATCGCTGCCCCCACCGTTTCAGTGCTTCAGGGCAGAAATTGGATCAGGAGGGCGCTGCATTCTGGGAATCCAGAAGCCCTGGAATCTCATTGGTTGAGGTTTGCTAACGCTAGCCCTTAAATTGGGCTGCATTACTGAAGAAAGGGCGAGAACGACAACGCACTTCCTCCAGACGGATCTGTGAGTCGACCGCGTCTCCGCCTCGCCAGGTACCTATCTCCCGCGCGTTGCAGAAAGCGGCTGTGACGCGACGGAAGTAATTCCTTCCCGTGCCCCGGAACCCACGGGGGTAGGCAGCTGGGGTTGGGGGGGCGGCCCTGAATAGGGGCTGTGGCGGTACGCGGGGACACGGCTGCGGCGGCTGCAGGACTGGCCAGTGAGTGTCGGGCTGGGGTGGGAACGGGGCTCTGTTTTCTCTCGGCGAGCTAGGGCAGCTGCGCCTGGGCGCATTGGCCACCCCTCTGCTCACCCCTTCCCGTCTGGGCGGGGAAGGGACGGAAGCCCTGAGCCGCCCCGGCCTCCCCAGCTCCGGGTCTGGGGGGAGGGGAGAGGAGTTTGGCGGGACCTTAACTAGCTCAGCCCGGGGGCTTTGGAAAGTGGAGATAGGACTCTAGGTGGGGGCGAGCTGGGCCTTCTCCGGGCCGAGCGCGGGGAGGGTGGAGTTAAGAGCATGGCAGCCGGGTCGCTTTTCCTTTTTGCCTCCCTCTTGTGCGCTTGGATTTGTTTTACTGTTAGAATCAGTCGGTAGTCCCAGGAGAAAGCCCTAGCCCCTTTCAGCAGTAGAATCCCCCCCAAAAGTTTACGTTCTGGGCAACTTGGGTAATCTCTGGCTGACAGGGTGGGTTGGGGACATTTGTGCATCCATCTACTTCTCAGTTTTGTCTGAAAGGAAGTATCTAGTGCCAAGTACAATGCCCATTTAGTTTTCCTTAAGGAACTCGAATCTCTTCAGTTTTGTGAACGTGCGGGTTGTGTCATTTACTGCAAGCCTCTCTACTCTGCACGTTTCAGTGTGTAAAGCAATAGAAATAGTTTTACAACTTCGTTCAAACTACCAAGTCTGCTTTTTAAACCCCAAATCGAATTTTATATTGTTACGTGACCTAAGATGATAAATATCTGATCGCATTTACATTATAACATAACCCATGTTATTGAGACGTCGAAGTTCACAAGTACCCTAGGGATTCAGTGATGAAGGCTGTGGTTTGCCCATCGTTGATATTTATTTGTTAGCAATGATTTGAAATTCCTGTTTACCACTTTTGGGGGGCGGGGAAGACAGAATCTCAATGGGTACTTTAGACTGTCATAGAAGTTCTCTGTAAACCTGGCTCGTCCCAGAGATCCACTTTTGCTTCCAAAGTGTTGGTATTAAAGTTGTGGACCACCATGGCTGCTCCCCTCTTTTTCCAACGTGCTAGGATTAGCCTTGGACCTCAGCTACACTGAGTCAGCACTCTTGCATGGGCCACTACTCTGTATCCTCATCCCCCTAGTTACTTGAGGTGGGTGTTTTTTGTTTTTTTTTTTGTTGTTGTTCTTGTTTTTGGTTTTTCGAGACAGGGTTTCTCTGTAGCTTTGGAGCCTGTCTTGGCACTTGCTCTGTAGATCAGGCTGACCTCGAACTCACAGAGATCCGCCTGTCCCTGCCTCTGGAATGCTGGGATTAAAGGCTTATGCCACTACCGCCTGCCACCCTAGTTACTTTATAAACACCTTCTTTTAAATATGACATTTCCCTAATAAGTGCCAGGCTATATCTTGATGTAGCATCTTTGCCTAATATGCAAAAGGTCCTGGGTTGGTTCTCCACACCAAACACACAAAAAAAATGTGGGCTTATTACCTTATAATGCCATTTTTAAAAATAGACATAATATTCTTTTCTTATTTTTGAGACAGGGTCTCAACTATGTAGCCCTTGCTAGCCTGGAACTCAAGCTATGTAGACCAGCGCGGCTCCCTGCCTCTGCCTCCCGAGTGCTAAGATTAAAGGCGTGCACCACCACACCCAGTGTTATTTCAAATGGAGAGAATCTCTTAGAGATGGCAATACTGAGAGATGAGTAGTCAGTGGCCTAGAGGCAGGGGTGGAAGTTCTTCCTATATTCACATTCTAAAGAAATTGTGCAGCTCTTAAGAAATACTTGAGGAAAATAAAGTATTTCTGTGAGTGGAGCTCAGCCTGGTCCTGTCTGTGGTGAGAGAAGTCAGGAGGCTGAGGCAGAAAGATCCTGGAATCCCAGGCCAGTTTGACTGTTCTGGGAGAAGCTGACTCAGAACAGCAATAATAAGAATAAGTGGTGGTTGTGTTGCTTAGTGGGAAGAGTATGCGCCTAGCATTTATGAAGTACTGGGTTAGGTCCCAAGCAACAAAGAGGTGTAGTTGGCGGAGGGTGAGAACGAGTGTGATTAGGAGAAGGAATAGTACTCCGTTCTTGAATGGGGCAGGAAAGATTTTGAGCCGGGCGTGGTGGTGGTGCACGCCTTTAATCCCAGCACTCGGGAAGGCAGAGGCAGGTGGATATCTCGGTGAGTTTGAGACCAGGTGGTCTACAAGAGAGAGTTCCAGGATATGCTCCAAAGCTACAGAGAAACCCTGTCTCAGAAACAGAAAAGATGATTTTTAACATTTGAAAAAAGTGGACACAGTAGGTACTGTGTAGATGCAGGTGTGGTGAAGACAAAGAAAAGACAGTTGACATCTTGTGTGACTGGCTTGTTTAGGACTAGAGTTGCAGAGAGTTGTCAGACTTTACTGGCTGCTTTACTGTCTGATCCTTGTAGTAGAGAGGTTGTTGCCCCCCTGCAGTGCAGTAGAGTGAGTGCAAGGACCCAAGAGCATGGGACAGTGAAGTGCTGTTTGTTTTTGTTGTGTGTGTATGTGTGTACACACACATGTGCATGTGCACACGCATGTGCAGGTCCCTGCAGAGGTCAGAGCGCATCCCATCCCCTGGAGTTTAGAGTTACAGATGATAGAGGTTTTGAGAATCAGACTCAGGTCTTCTGCAGGAGCAGTATGTGCCCTGAACTGCTGAGCCACTTCTCCTGCTCCTTACTTTTTTTTTTCTTTTTAATGTATTTTAGGTGTAGTTAACAAACACTTGGAAGCTGCTGTGTTGGGTGCTAGAATCAGTTCTGGTTCTGGAAGAGCAGTCACTGCTCTTAACTGCTGAGCTGTCTCTCCAGCCCCCTAACGCTGTGTCTTGACTCACGTCTCAGCTCAGGTTCTCTGTCAGTCAGTATTATGTTTGATAAGACCCATTTCCCTAATCTCTGGCCTCTTCTGACCCTTTCTCCCCCTGACTTGTTATTTTCCCTATTTAAGAATTGTTATTCTTGTTATGCTCCCTCCCTAAAGGGTCCTTGGCCCAGATAGCCAAGCTTTACTGCTTCCTCTCCTCACGACCTTGAAATACAACCTTTCCCGTCCTCGTTCCCCACCTTACTCTACTTTATTTCCCCATAGAACTTCCACCTTACACATTGTTTTGTTTTGCTTTTCTGGTAGGTCCACACCTCCACAGCCCTTTTTGGTAGTTGTGGTTGGGACAGTCTTGCTCTAGTTCTAACTGACCTAATAGCTCAGTGTAATCTTGACAGACCTTGGTCTCTTAGTAATTCGGCTTCACCTCAAGAGCTAGGATTTCACTCTTGCCCCACAAAACAAAGCTGGGCTTGTCCTTGTCGCCACCATTTTTCCACGAGGTTAGAATCTTGTTCTGTCTCCAGTACCTAGGAGATCACTTGATGTAGTACTCCTTAGTATGGTGTTTGTGAGATGAGTGAGTTTCTAAACTGGTTTTCAGCAACACTCAGTTACTCTTGTGGACTTCCACCAGTCACCCAGACCAAACACTGTTCACTTGACACATTTTCTGTTGGAGATTTGTAGCCACCACTTAGTTTCTTTGAGACAGTTAATATCCCAATAAGTTTTGTATAACATCTACTTATCAAAAGAACTGAGTTAGTTTTATCTACAGCGTCTCTGTTCAAACTGAGATTTTTCTTCAAATTTGAGTTCCTGGATATATGCACGCTTAATCTTATGTCATATTTTAAACGTCGACTTAAGAATTAGGAAGTTGAGGCTAGGGAGATAGCTCAGTGGTTAAGAACACTGGCTGCCTTTGCAAAGGACCTGAGTTTCACTCCCAGCACCTATGTGGTGGCTCACAACTATCTATAACTCCTGTTCCAGGGGATCTGGAACTCAGGTACCAGGCATGCATGTGTGATATTTATACATGCCTACGGACAAAACACTCATACATACACATAAATCTAAAATTATTTTTTAAAGGAACTGTTTGAATAGCGTTGATGGAGGTAGGGCTCCTCTCTACTCTGTAGACTCTAGTCTGCAGAGAAATTGTTGCTTCCCAAAGGCCTTACCAAATGAGGCTTTGCATGGTTGCTTAGCTGCTGCTGGTTAAATAAACAACCCAGGTGTTGACACTTGAAGTTCTTGTACTTCAAGACTTTATAACATTTTTTTTTCATTTTTAAAAAGAATGTTTGCAAAAGAATATAAACAGGAAATAATGGTTTTGGTAGAATTTATAGCATCAACTTCTGGAAGTACAAAATTCACCTGGAGCTTTTTTTTTTTTTTTTTTAATATGACATAGTTAAAACTAGGTATGGTGACCCATGCCTTTAATCCCAGCACTTGGAAGCAGAGGCAGGCAGATCTGAGTTCGAGGCCTTTCTGGTCCAGCTACACAGAGAAACCTTAGGGGGTGGGGGACTGTAACTAAATTGAATAATGGAGGGAGGGAATAAGAATTGTCAAATGTACCCGATTCTAAATTATTTTTGTTTGTTTGTTTATTTGTTTTGTTTTTTTCGAGACAAGGTTTCTCTGTAACGTTGGAGCCTGTCCTGGAACTAGCTCTTGTAGACCAGGCTGGCCTCGAACTCACAGAGCTCCTCCTGTCTCTGCCTCCCGAGTGCTGGGAAAAAAGGTGTGCGCCACCACTGCCCGGCTTCAGACCTTTAAATTATAAATTGTAGAAGATGCATGTTTCCTAATCCCTAGAGGGATGATACTCTTCTGGGAGATTTACTTTTAAAGAAAATAATTTATCTGAGAGGCAGTTACCACAGTGATCACTAGTAAATAATCCCATAAATTATTGTTTATATTATCTTTACTCTGCTTTATCTCATTAAAAATGGTACAAATTATTGAAAAAGTACTTTTGTAAGAATCATTTTATTTTGTAAATTTAAGATTTCCAAAGTTAGGAGCTAGAGAGATGGCTCAGTGGTTAAGAACACTAGCTTTTGTTCCTTAGGACTTGAGTTAAATCCCCAGCACCCACTTGACAGCTCTCAGCTATCTAACATCAGCTCCAGGGATCCAGTGCCCTCTACGGTCTCGAAGAACACCAGAGACGCACACAGAGCACAGACATACATGCAGGCAATATTGTATACAATAAAAATAAATCCTTTATGTGTACAGGTGTTTTGTTGAGGTCAGAAGAGGATGCTGGATACCTGTAACCAGAGTTACAGTTGTGAGCCACCATGTATTAAACCATATTTCCTGCACCCCATCCCTAAGGATATTTTGGTTTGGTTGGGTTTGATTTTTTTTGTTTGTTTTCCAGGACAGTGTTTCCCTGTGTATAGCCTTGGCTGTCCTGGTACTCACTCTATATAGACCAGGCTGGCCTTGAAGTCAGAGATGCACCTGCCTCTGCCTCCCAAGTGTTGGGATCAAAGGCGGTGCCCCTATTGTCTGGCCCAAGTGTTTAATATTTAACCTCTCATTGTTAAATTCAGAACTTTAGTACCCTGTGTGTAGAAGAGATGGGAGAGTAAAATAAACATGTGCGCATTTGTGTAATTAGCACGCAAGCCTTTCATGGAAAGTAGTTCATGCCATTGGTTATTCCATAATTTTTCCATCCAAGTTTGCTTGATGTATACACAGGATAGTTTTCCTCTTCTCCTCCATTGAGGGATTGAAGGAAGGCACATGAAATATTAATCTCAGAAGCTGACACGGCATCGGTGTCCACTATTTACGTATGATTGAAACATTAAGACTGAAGTTAGTCTTGTGCTGGATTCTATGTAAACCATTCTGTTGTCAAGGCCTAGAAAACCCCACCCTCCATGCTGAGTGCACTAGTATGGTTAAAGCAGCTAGAGGCTGGCTCACTGGTGGCTGCTTAATGTAACTATCAGATATACCACAAATCAAAGAATTTAGAGGCCACCCTTCGGAAACCAGGGGTCAACACCGGTTTGTTTCTGATGACAACAGGACCAAAAGTTTTCTTCAGATTCTTGGCAGGAAAAGAAGTGATTTAGACATTTCAGCACACTTTTTGATCCTTTGGCTTGGGAGTTTTGGTTGTTTGTGTTTATAGTTTATGTGTGTATTTTTAATGAGCAGCACTTGTCCCATTTTTTATTTTTGCCATGTCCCTTCACAGCCTCCCCTTCGGTGGCAGCACCATCAGTACGTTGTTTGTGTTGTGCTGGGGTGGAAGGCAGGACCTTGGCGTACAAGGCAGATAGATGCAAGTGCTCTGCCGCACACCCGAGTCTCCAGACATTGGCTTTGATTTGGGTTTGATTCTGAAAGCTTCCCTCTATAGACTAGCCTGTCTAAACTAGCAAGCTTCCTGCTTCTGTGCCTGGTTATCAGCTGCTTTTATACATATTCAGCTGATGCCATGGGCTCCCATGCTACTCCAGTGGTGGATCTGACACCTAGAGCTTTGCACGTTCACACACCCACTGAACTGTACTAGTAGCGTTGACAGCCAATTTATAGTGACTATTTTTTTTTTATCATTTATTTAACTTTATTTTATGTGCATTGGTGTGAAGGTATCAGATCACCTGGAACCAGAGTTACAGACAGTTGTGAGTTGCCATATGGGTGCTGGGAATTGAATGAACTCAGGACCTGGAAGAGCAGTCAGTGCTCTTAACCACTGAGCTATCTCTCCAGCCCCTATAGTGACTATTTTAAAATCTTTCGGAAATTCAGAAACTCCAACTGGTCAAGTTCACAAAGCGTTGTGGTGCCTTCCATTGACAGATAGTCTGCTAAAAACACAGTAAATAGTGATGTGTGGGAAATACCAATGCAATATTAATCTTTGTGCTTTTGTTACATTTTCAGGAAACTGCTGAAGTTCCTGTGTGATCAAGTAGAATTTTATAAGAACATAATGGGTAAGTTATACAAAGGTAATTTTGTGTTTCAGTTAGTGGGAGCTGATTTCCTCTCAACTGAAGTAAAGGCACTGTGGGCTTCCACATGGACCTTATTTCACAGATGAGCATACTTTCACATACCCTTATACTCTGTATACCAAGGGGTGGCCTTTAAAGTCACTGAATGAAAATAAGAGTGTGGCTAAAGTGAAATTAATGTTGATGTGAACAGTTTATTTTTCTGTCTGAAAGATAATACACAGAAATAGTGTTATGTTAACTAAAATTTGTATTTTTTAAGCACTTTAGTAATTTACACTGAGCAGTGGTGGCACATGCCTTTAATCCCAGCATTTAGGAGGCAGAGGCAGACAGATCTCTGAGTTCCTGGCCAGCTTGGTCTACAAAGTAAATTCTAGGACAGCCTGTCTCAAGAAGAGAAAAAGCAAAACAAAAACAAACAACAAAAAACCCCGTGACTTTTAACAAATATGCAGAATGTTTAGTTGTGTGTGTACTAATGCTATATCCAGATAAATACCTGCAAAAAAACAGGAGTTTGGTTCATAATAGAGTGTGTGCTAGGGCAGAGCTGCCCAGCTGGTGGCTGCAGGGAACAGAGTGGAAGTGAAGGACAGAGTAGAGCTCCCAAGTGCATTCTTGCTCCCTACATCTTCCTCAGCACCACCACCTTCCAGTAGTCTGCTGGGCTCAGTGGCTTAAGCTCTTCATCAGAGCAGAGCTCCTCCGTCCATCTGGGGTCATCACTCTCCCATTACCCTAAAAGGGGGGTTTCACTAGGCATATCTCAGGCCAGTCAAGTTGATGATCAAAATCAGGCAACACAGCATGCAAAAAAACATTAGACACATAAAGTGAACTTGTTAGTAGGTGGGTTGATGTTTTTACTGGGTAACCCAGGCTAGCCTCAGTCTTCATCAGTCCTGCGTCAGCTTTTTTAAAAATCTGATTCCCTGGAACTGGAGTTACAGATAGATGGTTATGGGTGCTGGGGATTATACCCAGGTCTTCTGAAAGAGCAGCTTTGCTCTTAACTGCTGGGCATCTTTCTAGCCTCTGCATCAGCCTTGAGTATTAGAATTAGAGGCAGGAACCATTCTGCCTAGCTTCAGTTCAAAATAATGCTAACACTTTAGGGTGTGTCCCTCCCCCCCACTCCCTCTGAGACAGGGTTTCTCTGTGTAACCCTGACTCTCCTGGAAGTAATTCTGTAGACCAGGATGGCCTCAAATAATCTATTTTAGTCAGGTGGTGGTGGTGGCGCACACCTTTAATCCAAGCACTCGGGAGGCAGAGACAGACGGATATCTCTAAGTTTGGGGCCAGCCTGGTTTATAAGGGCTAGTTCCAGGACAGGCTCTAAAGCTACAGAGAAACCCTGTCTCAGGAAAGAAAAACAAATAATATAGTTTAGAAATTGATCTTATATCCCCATATTATTGTAAAAAAAAAAATGGCAATAGTTACCGTGTCAAAGCTTCATCAGGCTAGAGGGGTAGCTGATAGGTAAAGGGTTTGGTTTGTAAGCATCAGGACCCGAATTTGAATTCCAGACCCCATGTAAAAAGCCAGGCACAGTAGCACACATTGTAATCCCACTTCTTGGAGCAAGAAGGGAGGTGGAGACAGGATCTTTGGAAGTATGTGGTGGTGAACATCGGAAATACCCTTCTCAAAGTGAAGGATGGGGGCTCCAGCTAAGATTGTCCTCAGACCTCCTGTGTGCTCTGTAGCACACGCACATCCATAGACTCAAACAGTTACACACATACAGGTTTTAAAATTTTTGGGGGGTTGTCAATATTTTATGTTTATATACTTCATAATATTATAGGTATGGCTTGTATCCCCTGGCTATTTACTATATTCACATTTCCCAGATGTTTTCATAGTGTTTTCATAGCAGGTTTATTTTTCTAAAATTTGAATTTAAGTAAGTATCATTTATTATTTTAACTTGTGTCTTTAACGTCCTTCAACAGTTTCCCATTTTTTTAGGAATGGAGAGAAGTGCTTTTATCTTGTTTATTTGAAAGCTAGCTACTTGTTTTAAGGACTGAAATTGGCTTGTTTTAATGGGTTTTGATTCAGACAAAACATCTTTGACAGCAATAGTGATTTAATGCTAATCTTCATTTTAGGAATTTCTGAGCTGTTTGTGGCTAAAAGAACATCTTCATCCTTCTACTCTATATGGTTCCCTAAATTTTAGAATAAGATTTAAGATGCTGTTTTAGTTCAGGTTCTATTGCTGTGGAGAGACACCATGACCGTGACAACTCTAAAGGAAAGCATCTTATTGTGGCTGGTTAGAATCCAGGTTCAGTCCATTATCATCATAGTAAGGAAGCATGGCAGTGTGTAGGCAGACATGGTGCTGAAGAATTTGCTGAGTTCTGCATTTGGTCTGCAGGCAGCAGCAAGATATTGTGAGCCAGTAAGCCTGGCTTGAGCTTCTGAGACTTGAAAGCCACCCCTCCACCCCACAGTGACACACTTCTTCCAACAAGGCCATGCCTTTTTGTAGTGCCAGTACCAATGGGTCAGTGATAACCATAAAAATGTGAGAAAAGACCTTGGTATTTAAAAAGTATATATCTCAATTATAATTATTATTAGTTGTTATTTGCTTATTTTGTCCTGAGCAGAAAACTAGTGAAGCCAGTGACAAGAGTCAGTGGTAGCTACACACACTCCGCACCTCTCTTTTTTTTTTTGTTCCTCTTTTTTCCATGCTTAGCAGTCAAACCCAGGGCGTCACATATGCAAAGAACATGTTCTACTGCTAAGCAGAGTCCCAGACAATCTGTTTATTTTTAATATATGATTAAAACTTATTTTACTGCTTTATTTCAGATGGCGAAGAGAAAGCCTATGGTAGCTGTGAAGGCCCTGACGCTATGTACGTCAAGTTAATATCTTCTGATGGCCATGAATTTATTGTAAAAAGAGAACATGCATTAACATCAGGAACAATAAAGGCTATGTTGAGTGGACCAGGTAGGTAATAGCGCCTTTTCCTTCATATATCCTTTTAATGTTTGATAAGTGTTTTTCCCAGCTGGGTGATGGTGGCGCACGCCTTTAATCCCAACACTTGGGAGGCAGAGGTAGGCGGATCTCTGTGAGTTCGAGACCAGCCTGGTCTATAGAGCAAGTACCAGGACAGGTTCCAAAGCTACAGAGAAACCTTGTCTCGAAAAAAAAAAAAAACCCACCAAAAAAGTAGCTTGTATTTGTCATATACTATTGTGATAAAAAGTAGAAGTTGCCACCCCCTGATAGACCTTCCTCTCTCCTCCACTAACTGCTTTGTGCCATTTCATTTCGGTTTTTGATTTGAGTCAAGATCTTAACTATAGGGTCTGGAGAGATGACTCAACAGTAAAGAGCACTGGCTGCTCTTCCAGAGGTCCCAGGTTCAATTCCCAGCACTCACACGGCAGCTCACAACTGTCTATAACTACAGATCCAGGGAATCTGGCACCCTTACATGAATGCAGATAAAATAAAATAAATTATTAAAAAAAATGTTAATTCTGTAGCGCATGCAGCAGAGCTGGCTTCAGACCCTCATCTTCCCGTGTGCTGGGATTGTAGACCTGCCTAACCACTCCTGGCTATTATCGTTTAGCATTGTTTTTCCTTTGAGTAAGTATTTTCTAACTTCTAGAGTTCAAAGCATACAAATGCAGCAGCAATTATTGCTTCTACAGTATGAACAACATACTGTAGAACTACAAAGATGTAGTTCCAAAATCTCCAAAAGGAAACCTTATATCCTCTCAGCTTTATCTCTGTCCAGTCTGCTTTCTGTTTCCCTTATCTGGAAGCCATGCAGTATTTGACCTTCTATGTCTTTCAAAGTACATTCATATGGTAGAGTCACCTAGTACTAGGAGTGTGCTATATTGTGTTCATCTGCTCAGCACAGTTGAACTGAATGGTGCTGTTGTTGTGGGCACAAGTATATAGAAGTGTTTGTTTACCGCACCAGCTTTTGGGTCTTTTGCTTTGTGGGACTATTTGGTCATAGGTCATTGTGTTTTAGAGGAGCCACCAGTGTTTCTTTACTTCCATATTTATGTGTATATGTGTGTATGTATCTGTATGCGTTTATGTGTATTGCATGCAATAGTTTGTGGAGCCAGAAGAGGGCATCAGATCCCCTAGAACCAGAATCGCAGGTGGTTGTCCCAGTGGGTGCTGGGAACCAAATCCAGATCCTCTGTAAGAGCCACCTCCCTGTTGATGGCTGTTGTGCTGTGAAGTGCTACTTCAGTATAGTTTTTATAGTATTTCCTTAGCAACTGCTGAGTTTGAACACCAATCCATGTATTTGCTGGCTATTTGCATATCTTTTTTTTTTCCCACTGGTCAATAGTGGCACACTCCTTTAATCCCAATACTCATGAGGCAGAGGCAGGCATATATCTGTGAGAGTTCAAGACAGCCTCAACTACAGAACTAGTCCAGGATAGCCAAGGCTACACAGAGAAACCCTGTTTCAGAAAACAAAAAGAAACAAATTAAGATTCTTGGAAACATGATCTTCCTGCCTCCACACATGTTTAACTTAGCACCCAGGAGGCAGAGGCAGGCAGATCTCTGTCCAGGACAGCCAGAATAACACAGTAAGACATCCACAGGTGGAGAGAAGAGTGCTTCGTTTGCTTTGTGTAATGAAGGTTTTGGAACTCGACAAAGAGAGACTTGCACAATTATGCTATTAAACTGTAATCTTTAAAATAGTTGAGTGTATATGATTTTCACCTTTAAAAAAACCCATCTCTAGTGTCATAAAGGCTGTTGTGTTTCCTACATATATTCTAGAAAAGGGGTTTTAACTACTAGCCAAACAAAATTTACTTTTAACCTCAGAGTTCTACTTGTTTTTCATCCTACCCTACTCCTAACTAATGACAATTGGAACTTTTAAATGCTGCATGCCTTTAATCCCAGCACTCAAGAGGCAAAGGCAGGTGAATCTCCGAGTTCGAGGCCAGCCTGATCTGTAGAATGAATTCCAGGACAGCCAGTGTTACATAGAGAGACCCTGTCTCAAAAAAACAAATAATAATACTGTAAAATGGGCTGGAGAGATGGCTCAGCGGTTAAGAGCATTGCCTGCTCTTCCAAAGGTCCTGAGTTCAATTCCCAGCAACCACATGGTGGCTCACAACCATCTGAAATGAGATCTGATGCCCTCTTCTGGCTGCAGGCAGACACACAGACAGAATATTGTATATATAATAAATAAATAAATAAATAAATATTTAAAAAAAAAAAAAATAATAATACTGTAAAATAATGCATTCTTTAAAAATATTTCTGGATGTGAAATGCCCTCTTTGTATTTAGCATATACGTACAACTTAATGTTGCACATCTAAAAGAATTCTGCAGGCAGTGAGTGAGTGGTGCAGACCTTTAATCCCAGCACTCAGGAGGCAGAGGCAGGCAGATCTCTGAGTTTGAGGCCAGTCTGATCTACAGAATGAGTTCAGGACAGCCAGGGCTACTCAGTAGTGAGACCTACTTTCAAAAAAAAAAAAAAACAAAAAAAAAACATTGTCCCTGTGATATATAAATAACATTTATATGGGCAAGACATTTTGAGGCACGACTGGAAACTGCTTCATATAGCATTAGTTCAGAAGGAAGTGTCTTACAAGAACATCCCATTACTATGAATTGTTTGCGTTTGTTTTTTGAGCCTATATTTAGCTTAACAGCCAGCCTCTTGAGTGTTGAAGTTGTATGCATGTGCATGTATGTATCAAGCCTTCAGATACTGTTAAAAAATTTTAAAGTGTTGTATCTACTGAGAAATCAGATTATCTTTTACTAATGACAGTCAGTCTTTTAAGATTTGTTAATTTACTGCCTAATAAAGTGCTATATACCACATGGCTTAGGTACAGAACTTTATTTCCCTACAGTTCTGCAGTGTTTCACACTAAAGAATTGTAAGTGTTGATTATTCTCTGCACTGTCTTTGAGTAATGGGCTTTGTCTTCATGTGTGCTTCTCTGTGTGTCTTGGAGTTCTCTTTCTATCTGTATGTGTCTGTTCTGGTGAAAATGCCAGCCGCACTGTGTCCGGTCCTAGAGACCTTGTGTAACATAATTTAACTGAACGACACTACCCAAGTACAGTCACATTCTGCGATGGTTGGACAGGAGGTACTGTGCAGTTCGTAACATGCATAACCCTTTTGTTTTGCAGGTCAATTTGCCGAAAATGAAACCAATGAGGTCAATTTTAGAGAGATCCCTTCGCACGTGCTCTCAAAAGTGTGCATGTACTTTACCTACAAGGTCCGCTACACTAACAGCTCCACCGAGATTCCTGAATTCCCAATTGCACCTGAAATAGCCCTGGAACTTCTCATGGCTGCGAACTTCCTAGATTGTTAAATAAAATAAATTATAATAAACTGTTAATTTTTTCAGTATTTAATACCTGTAGTTCAGTTAGTAATTTTTTCACATATAGCATGTTGCCTGTATGAACTCTAAAGTTAATTGCTGAGCAGATTCCTTCTGTCATTTGCATAGCAGAGTTGAAATTTGTTTGCTACATCAACAAATTAAGGACGTTACAAGCCAAGAAATAAACAAATAATGCCAGTTTGTAGGTGGTTTGCTTTCTCCTTTGGATGTGACCTTTAAAATAATAAGTAATATAGCAAATCCTGGAATGTACGCGTAAATGAACATATTCTACAGGTAAATACAGGGGCTAAGTATTTTTATGTTTTTAGTGTTTTTTTAAGAACCAGTTCTGATCTTAACAGCCACTGGGCATTACTAGAGTTATGCAATAATTACATGAGAAAAACATGTTTATAACTTAGCCAAACCTTGATTTTTGTAACTCAAACAATAAGAGTTGAAATTTCTTATGTGTTTTTTGATAAACTGCAGTATTGTTTAATTGCATCTTGTGTTTTGTTTATTGCTACAATTTAAGAATTTTATTTAAAGGCAGTTTTGGAAGATTACCAGGTACACCTTTTGAACTGTAGCCATCTAGTCAAGTAAATGAGGACTTTCTGAGAGGCGCTGTGCGTTTCTGACAGTCCAAAGTCTGAAGTCCATGATCTTCGCCGGCCTCCAGGCCGCTTGCCTTTTCATTCTTCATGGTCCCTTGTATCCTGCAGCACTTCATGAACTTGATCTAAACTCAGAGTCTAGGTATTCTGAGCTCATCCAGTCTTCCTGCGTTACTGGAATGCTGTAAAGTAAGCAGCGAGGATGTGGTGTGACCTTGTGGTTGACTTAGATAGCTACCCTCCACTAGCGAGTGTTCTGTCAGTCATGCTAAAGCTGTGGCTCTCCTGAAGACAGTCATTCATCTTTTATACTAAACAGACCAAATATCTGAAAACGCTGAATGTTCTCACTGAAGTGAGCATGATGGGCCAGCTGTAGTAGAACAAGCTATCACTGAGGTTTGTCAATGTGGGCCTTCACTTTCTTCCTAGGACTGGTTTAACACACAACAGTTTCTGGAAGCTACAGAAATCATAAACGTAACCTCCTTTAAATGAAAAAAAAAAAAGCCTACACATTGAGCTGTGCAGCGCATTGGAAATGGTTAAATGTGACTTGGTCATCTTTAGTATAGATGGATGGAGGCACAGGAATTGTGTTCTGGGCTGGTAGTGCCACCGTGACAAGGCTCTCCAGTCAATCTCTAACATGGCTTTGTTCTTTGTATCACATAGCTGCAATCAAAGGCCAGAAGATGGATTTATGACAGTAGCTAGAAATAAAATTGAGCTTGGACTGGTATTTGTGGGTTACTCTGTGTGTTAGGTCCAGAAGTAACCTTAATTTCAGGGTATCAAAATTTCAACACACTAGGCCAATTTGTATGTGGTTCAGTAGATGGTACTTTGTGTTAATAAAGGCTGTATTGACTGAAAAGGTACGATGAACACGCGTTTACTCTCTTTAGCTTTGTCTCCTGCACGTGAAAGACAACTCTTCAGGATATCTTGTTATGTATTCAGTTGTTTGGTTCAATTTAAGATAGTTTTATATAACATCAAAATGTTAGTAGTTTTTCTAATACTTAGTAATTACACTTTTCAAGTTATGTGTAAACTTTCCAATATTTTTTTCTATGTAGAAAATACTGTAAAGTTACAGTTTATATATTTATTCTGGAGATGTAGGTTAGTGAGCCTGACATTAAAAGCCCCTCAGTTCAGTCCCCACGGCTGGAAAAAGTTTTTTGCCTGAATTGGGTTATGCTTTTTAAGTTGCATGTTTTTCTTGTAGTTTTCAATAGTTCCCTTTTCTAGGTTCTTGTTGAGCTCGTGTGTGTGGATGATTAGTGGTAGATTCTTATTTCAAAGAGTGGACGTATGTTGAGTGAGATTCAATTCCTGTCAAAGACTTGGGTTTCAGTCAAGTAATTCCCGTTTAAAACTGCAAATTTTATACAAATGAACAGGCTTTGAATGGGTCCACATTTAGCAGTGTGAAATGTGAAGTAGGGGGCTAGAGAGGGCTCAGCAGTTCAGACACCCAGCTCTCGTAGAGGACGGACACCATGCAGGTCCAAGGATTCTGACCTCAGCTTTCCACTCAGCACCCACATACACATGATGCAAGGACACACACAAAAACCTAAGTTGTCTTTGTTGATTTTATTTAACAAACACTTCAGCTCTGGTACTCAAGATGCCACTGAGTTACTTGCTGTAAATCTGGGGTAATGCTAAACTGATAATTTGTGTTGGGATTCTATCTTCCTATTAGTCTAAAACTATTTTGGTGATATGGCACCCACCTGAGAGTTTAGAAGTCTGTGTCTTGTGTTGATGCATGCAACTTTGCACAAACCCATGCTTCTCCATTATTTACAACCTTGCGGGGATTGTCAGACGTGTGTGTGTGTGTATGTGTGTGTGTGTTTAAAATATATGAGTGTTCTGCTACCTTGTATGTATGTGCACTACATATGTACCTGGTACCCGAGTTTAACAGCATATCAGAGCCCCTGGAACTGCCGTTATGGATGGTTGGAAACCTCAGTATGGGTGCTGGGAATGGAACCTGGATCCTCTTCAAGAGCGTCCCATGCTCTTTACCACTGAGCTGTCTTTCCAGCCCCCAATGTGTGCTGTACGACTAAACTATATCTTTACCACCAGCCTCATCTTCTCTTAGAGAAACAGGCTCTAGGCTCTTCAGGCTCTCTTGACACTCCTTCACCCTGTCCCAAGTCTTCCAAGGAGCTGAGGCTGCAGGTGTGCACCACCGCGCCCAGCCCTGCCACCCTTCTCTAGTGAAGGAGATTATGTACAGTTATTACCCAAGACTGTAGCATAATAGGTAACAAGAGCTGTCAACTAGACAGAAAATATTGCTGTTGGTTTTGGTGGGATTTATTTGTTGTTCTTTTTCCTAGATTAGGTATTAAATGTTACATAGCCATACTGCATAAGGGCTGTTTGTTTTGTAGTGCTAGAGGTTGGACTCAGGGCTGCTGGCAATGTCTTTGTGGTAGGTTTTTTATTGCCCACTATATAGACACACTGTCCTTTTCTAGCTCTGGTCCTCAGTAACTTAATGCAAAGGGGAATTTTTATTCTGTGATTTTATACCAGTATGTTTAACATGAGGTCAAATTAATTTACTTTTAATACATATACTAATTTTTCCCAAGTATACATGACTTAACATAACATAAGAACAAAAGGCCAGGTTTTTTGTTTTTGCCTAGGAAAACCCAATTTTAATGTTCTTTAAAAATGTCAGTTTGTCCACATTCTCTGGTTTGAGTTTCTTCCTGTACCCCTTTCTGCCTGTGCTGCTTGGAGCAGGCCCAGTGTTTTGTGCTTAGTAGGCAAGCGCTCTGCCACTGCACTGCATCCCCAATGTTTAATGTTAAAGTCGCGTATTTATCATGGTGTATAAGAGGTATGGAGGCTACGGGACAGCATGGTGGAGTTGGTTCTTCCTTCATTACGTGGGTTATGGAAGTCGAACTCAGGTTGCCAGGCTTGCAGGGCAGATGCATTTATTTGAGCCATCTTTCTGACTGCCAGTTTTGTTTGTTGTTCTTTCTTAAACTTATTTTCTTGTTTGTGTGTATGTGTCTGCCGTGTATGTACAAGGGTGTCAAATTCCCTGGGGCTGGAACTACAGGTGACTGTAAACTGCCCATGTGAGAAACAAACTTGGATCGTCCTCTGGAAGGGCAGTAAGACCCCTGATAGGCCGTCTCTCCAGCTCCCATTAATGTGTTTTTAAGTAGCTGAAGTGATGGGAAATGCCTTTCCTTAAATTTTGCAGTAGTCAAATATATATATATATATATATATATATATATATATATATATATATATATATAATCTAAACTTAGCAATTAAAGGTGAGACTGGATCCATCTGGCACATAGCCAGTGGTATCAACATAGCTTCTCCTTGTGTGACATTTCCGGGGAAGTGTGAGCAAACGTCCACTCACCCCCGATAAGGAAGCAATGAAAGAGGAGGGGCAGGTGCCACCAGTATCCATTCTGGCAAACTGTTAAGTTGTTGAAGTAAGTTGTAGGAACATGAGTGAGGGGTTCTCATCACCTCTCTAGCATGGGTGACAACAGTTCATGAAAGCTGGAAACATGGAGCACACTGCAGAACCTGTAGGAAGCTCAGCAGGCTGGAAACAAAGTGCCCCGTGCAGCTCAGCTCAGCTGATCCCTGTGCAGCTCAGCTGCATCTACGCAGCCTGCCTTGTCTCGAGCATGTCTAATGCTTGTATATGCCTGGGAACGGAAGGGGTGAATCTCATCAATTTTAGGGACTTCCTGAAGTCTCTTAAGCTTCCTGTAGGATGAAGGAATATTTCACCTCCTCTTAGAACATCTTGTTCAATCTCCTTATAAATATCCTGTGAGCTTCCCTCCAAAATGGATTTTTTTTTAATCTCAGAGGATATCTCTAAACAGCATTAATGAAGCCAGAAACCTAATGCAAGAACATGCCATAACACAGAACCAAATTTAGAATTGTAGGCCCAACCCCGGAAATAAAAGCAATCAGATTTAATATGACTTCATATATACCTCTCTGGTTTTGTGGAAACATTGGCTGATGGGCCTTGAAGTTTTTGCCTTGGGGGGAAGTGAATACATTCTACAGCCCAGGCTGACTTTGAACTTGGCTTGATCATCCTGTTTTAGCCACAACACCCAGCTCAAATGCTTTATGAAACTTGTCTTACAATGCAGAATTTAAGGTTTGTTATTTTGCCCACAGTAGATAGGGTTTAATTACATCCTCTGCTTAAAGTATATTGAACTGTTTGCTTGTTTTTATCACATATAAAGACTTCCTATTATGGGCATAAAATTACTGCTTTTAACACAAGAGTCCATTTCTAAACTTGTTTAGTTACATGCTTAAGGAATGGCTGTACTAGAGTCAAATGAAACACTACAATTTCAAATTTTTGTTTTTGAACACAGTTTTCATAATGGTGATTTGGTGCTATGTATACCTTGAGAATTGGAACTAGATATGTTGGTTTTGAGGTAGTTTTTCTCTCTTCTTCCCTAGTATTTAGCATAGAGGTAAGCATTCAATGTGTTCGTTTAATTGAATTTATAGACATGCAAAGGCAGTATCCAAGAAGGTACACAAATTACTCCAATCACACGAAACCATAGTAACGTCATTAGTCATACGGAAATGCTAATAAAAATACAGAGTTCCCATTTATAGCTCCTGGGACAACTACGATAACAATGTTCAGGATATATAAAAATTGAAATCCTTAAAATTGTGGCTGCTGTGATAACTAGCGCCTATAACCCCAACACTTAGGGGTTAAGGGAGGAGAGCAGCTGTGTATTTCAGGTCAACTGGGGCTCCAGAGAGTTCCAGCCCAGCCTGGCGGCAGGGAGCTCTTCCTCTTTTTAATTTGTTTTTAGGTTTGTTTGTTTGGGCTTTTTTGTTGTTGTTTTTCGAGACAGGGTTTCTTTGTGTAGCTCTGGCTGTTCTGGACTAGCTCTGTTTACCAGGCTGGCCTCAAATCCACAGAGATCTCCTGCCGCTGCCTCCTGAGTGCTGAGATTGAAGGCATGCGCTCCACCTGGCCTGTTTTTAGCTTATTTATTTATTTATTTATTTATTAAGGATTTCTGCCTCGTCCCCACAACCGCTTCCCATTTCCCTCCCCCTCCCCCGATCAAGTCCCCCTCCCTCATCTGCTCGAAGAGCAATCAGGGTTCCCTGACCTGTGGGAAGCCCAATGACTGCCCAGCTCTATGTAAATAGGAATCCAGTGGCCTACAGAGCCCAGATGAAGATGCCGGAGTTACAGGTGACTGGACTGCCTGAAGCGGGTTCTGGAAACTGGACCAGCATTCTTAGCGAGAGTATTGCATGCTCTTAACCACCGAGCCATTGGTTCAGCGGGCTGCAGAGCACCTTCCAATCCCCGTGACCGCTAGCCTCCCAGGAGGAAGTTTTCAGGTCAGTTCCAACTGGATTTCTCTATGTCCCATAACCACAATGTGTGGTGTTTTCAGCAATATGGTTTTACCGTCTAGTTAGGAAGGGCAGCCAGGAGCAATGGGGGACTTTGGGGACTCCTTGACCAAAGCCCGGCACTGAGATTTTCACTTAATAGCCTATGCTTTCTATAGGAAATATTGTCTATCTATGCTCAATATGTGTACTCAAACTCCTTTTTAAAATTATAGTTTTAAATTAGTTTACAAATGGGTGAGTTTCCAGAAGGGTTTCTCTTACATCTTTGGCTTTGGCTAGCCCAGTCCCACCTCTTCGTCTGTTCTGCTCCCCCCTTCTTGTCTTTATCTACTTAAAACTTTAATTCTCAGTAGCTCCCCCTCTGCTTTCTCACTGTGTGTTTTCATCTCTCTTCACCCCAGTAGTGCCTCACCTCTCCTGTCATGGCCTCTCTCTAGACACGCCAGACTAAACATACAAACTGAAATTCGAAGCTAGGATCCACATCTGGGCGAGAACATGAAACCTCATCTTGCAGAGCGTAAGACTTAGTATTTTCCATTTTCATCTCTTTTCCTGCAAATTGTTTCATTGTTCTTTACAACTAGATAAAATCCCAGTGTGTGTGTGTGTGTGTGTGTGTGTGTGTCCACTGCTCAGCTGGTGGACATTAAGCTGATGCTATTTCCACCTCTCATGAATAAAGCCGCAGTGAACCTGGTTGTGCAAGTGTCTCTGTGGGAGCATATAGAATCCTTTGGGTATCTGCCCAGGAGAGGTACAGCTGAGTCATATGCTAGATCTATTTTTAGTGTTTTGAAGAATCTCTACACTGATTTCCATAGTGACTGCACCAATTTACACTCCCACCACCCTCGGAGAAGCATTCCCATTTCCACACACTCCCAAGCACTTGCTGTCATTTGTTTTTCTTCTTTCTTTTTTTCTTACTTTCTATTTATGTATTTATTTTGGTATTTCAAGGCAGGGTTTCTCTCTGAAACAGTCCTGGCTATCCTGTAATAAACCCTGTAGACCAGGCTGGCCTCGAACTCACAGAGATCCGCCTGCCTCTGCCTCCCTAGTGCTGGGATTAAAGGTGTGCGCCACCACTGCCCAGCTATGTCATTTGTCTTCTTGATGTCATCTATTCTGACTGGGTTGCTTTGATAACAATTCTGACTGGGGTGGAATGGAATCTCAAAGTGGTTTTAATTTATATTTTCCTGATGGCTTAGGCTATTGAGTATTTTTAAAGTGCTTATTAGCCATTTGTATTTCTTCTTTTGAGAGCTCTCTGTTTAGTTCCATGATACATTTTTAAAATTATTTGATTTTATGTCTATGAGTGTTTTGCCTATGAACATGTCTGCACCACAAGCATGCATGCTGCCCTCTGGGGACAGAAGAAGGCTTTGGATGCCTGGCACAAGAGTTCCAGATGGCCATGAGCTCCGTGTGGGTGTTAGGAGTGGAACAAACTCATGTTTGTGCAGGGTGAGAGATACGGAGTTAGTTTCATTCTTCCTCCTGCCAGTAACAGGCTTGCCAGCACCATTTGTTGAAGAAGTTGTCTTTTCTTCAATGCATCTTTTTGGTACCTTTGTCAAAAATCAGGTGACTGTAGTTGCATAGTTGCATGGGCCTGGGTTCTCTTTTCTTACACTTGTTTGTTTTTTAAGACAGAGTTTCTCTCTGTAGCTCTAGCTGTCCTGAATTCACTCTGTTCCAGGTTGGCCTTGAAGTCACTCAGCTTCCCAAGTGTGGGATTGAAGGCGTGCATCACTTCCGCTCAGCACGGGTCCTCTTTTCTATTCCACTGATCTCTGTGTGTGTTTTGTGCCAGTTCCATACTGCTCTTCTTACAGAATAATATCTGTGGAATAGCTTTCCATCCATTATGGTGATACATCCAGAGGGATTCTTTTTGCCCAGGATTGCTTTGGTTATCTGGGATTACTTATGCTTCAATATGAATTCATTTTTCCCCATTTTTGTGAAGAGCATCCCTAGATTTTTTGTTTGTAATTGCACTGAATTGTAGATTGCATTCAGTAAGACAGCCATCTTGCAATATTTATTTTTCTAACCCATGACCAAAGGATGTCGTTCTTAATTTCTTTCTTTTGTATCTTAAATTTTTCCTTCTAGAAACTTTTTGCATCATTTTTAGGAGTATTCCAAGGTTTTATTGTTTGTTCTTGAGGCTTCTGGAAATGAGATTGTTTCCTTCAATTCCTTCTAAGTCTGTCATTGGTATACATGAAGACAAATGATTTTCTGTGGTGGTTCTGTTGCAGTTAACTGCCACTTCTCTGAAAGTGTTTGTCCTTTCCAAGAGAGTTCTTGTGTATATTTAGAATCTCTTATGTGTAGAACCACACCCTCTACATACAATCCTGTAGCTTCTTCCTTTACTGTTTATATCCATTGTATTTGCTTCTCTTGTTCATTGCTCTAGCTAAGACTTCTAGTATTATGTTAGATGAGAATGGGGAAAGTGGACAATCATATATATCTACTTCTGATTTTGAGTTTTTTCTTATTTAATATTATTCTGATTATTCATTTGTCATATTTAGCCTTTCTTCCTTTTCTGAATCTTCTTTCTTTTTTGTTTTTATTTTGTTTTCTTTGTCTCTGTGTAGTTTTGGCTATCCTGGAATACACCACCTGGACTAGGGTGGCCTTGAACTCACAGAGATCTTCCTGCTTCTGCCTCCCAAGTGCTGGGATTAAAGGTGTGCACTCCACCCATATATAACCTTCCTTCTTCCTTCCTTTCTTTATAGAAACATCTTTCTTTTTAAAAATGATTTATTTTATTTTATGTGCATTCTTATTTTGCCTACATTTTGTATATCTGTATTTTGCATATTTTGTATTTCTGTATGAGAGCATCAGATCTTAGAGTTACAGACAGTTATGAGCTGCCATGTGCGTACTGGGAATTGAACCTGGACCTCTGGAAGAGCAGCCAGTGCTCCGAAACACTGAGACATCTCTCCAGACATATATAGCCATTCTCATGTTGAGACACGTTCCTCCTATTCTTAGTTCATTGGGATTTTTTTTTTTAAAAAAAGGCTTATTTACTTTTGCTTGATGTGTGTTGGTGTCTTGCCTGCATGAATGTCTGTGCACTGTGTGACTGTACTGCTCACAAAGGCCAGCAGAGGGCATCAGATCCCCTAGAACGGGAGTTTGAGATCCTCTTGTGAGCTTCCATGTGGGTGTTGGGGATTAAATCCAGGTCCTCTGGAAGAGCAGCTACTGCTTTTGACAACTGACCTATCTTTCCAGTCTCCTTTTTGAGAACTCTTATGAGGCTTGGAAGGCTAGTGCCTTTGAAGGTCTCTAGCAGACCCAAGCATGGCAAACACAGCGCTGGTAGGCCTTGCCATTCTCCCTTCCCTCTTTCTTGCTAAACCATACGTTCTTAAAACTAGTCGCCAATGTCCATTCCCCTTATTTGGCCACTTCCTCCCCCTGAGGCTGTCGACCAAGGTCTAGCTATCAAAGTATTGAAGTTCAGAAATCAAAAGCTCTCTTTTGGCTACCCTATAAACATGCCCAATCAAAACAAAACAACCCATCCTAATATTGGGTTTTCGTTTTTTTCCCTTTGTAAACCACCATTTGCCTAAGGGCCAAATCTATTTCCACTCTATCCAAGGGGCAGTCCTTTGTCCCTCTGGGACAAACATGTCTCCCCCCTCTTCCTTGCCCCCTTCCCCCTCTCTCCACTGTCCCCATCTCCTGTCTGTCCTTCTGGGGCAAAGAAATCCCCTCTGTACGGCAAACTTCATCTTGGTGTGTCCTGTGTCCCAAGCTCGAAGATAATCAGCTCTGACCATAAATAACAAGTACTAGCCATGCGTCCATGTGATTTCCATGACCTGCCAGGCACCTCCGCAAAAACCAAGGTCTTTGGGTTTGTGGGGACTATGGTTGCAAAGCTGAATCCTACAGGAACTGACGGAAGGGCAAGGCTTGCCAATGCCACGTTTGCCATGCTCAGACCTCCCTTTACCCTTTGAACCATTTCCCTGGCCCCTTTGTGTTTCTGAGCTGTGACTGACACATCCTTTGGTTTTTATCTCCAAATTTTATTTGGGAATTTTCATGGTGAGTGACTTTTGTTTGTGAGAGCGTCTCAGATAGCCTGAAATTTGCTGCTCAAATAGTCGATTTTTAAGCTGGTAATTGTGGCACACGTTTGCAATCCCAGGATTTGGGAGGCTAGGGTAGGAAAATTTCCAGAAGGTTGAGGCATCCTGGGTTATATAGCAAGTGCCAGAACAAATGAACTACAGAATGAGACTTTGTTGGGGTGGGGGGAAGATTAAATGAAATTTGAAAACAAAAGTTTAAGTAGTCACCTGAGCCAGAGCAGATAAACTGAGTGGAGAAGACAGCAGTCCCACTATGCACTTGGAGGACATGCCCTGGCGACCTAAGATCTTCAACAGGACCCTGCTTACCAAAGATTTCATCACTTCTCAATGAAACCACACTATAGACCAAGTCTCCTAATTCTGTTGGTCTGACAGACCCACAGATAATTTCTTTTTTCTAAATTTTGTTTAACATTTTTAAAGTGTTTTTATTGATATATATTTTTTTCTCCGCTCCCCTCCCTTCCTCTCCTCTCCCCTTCTACCCTCTCCCATGATCCCATGCTCCCAATTTTCTCAGGAGATCGCATCTTTTTCTACTTCCCATGGAGATTAGATCTATGTATGTTTCTCTTAGTGTCCTCCTTGTTGTCTAGGTTCTCTGAGGTTGTGAATTGTAGGCTGGTTTTTCTTTGTTTTATGTCTAAGCTGATGTTTTCTAGATCTATCCATTTCGCCTGCAAATTTCAAGATGTCATTATTTTTTTTTTCCCGCTTTGTACTTCATTGTATAAATGCACCACATATTCTTTACCCATTCTTCAGTCGAGGGGTATTTAGGTTGTTTCCACGTTCTGGCTATGACAAACAATGCTACTATGAACATACTTGAGCACATGTCCTTGTGGTACAATTGAGCGTCCTTTGGGTATATACCCAAAAGTGGTATTGCTGGGTTTTGAGGTAGGTCGTTTCCTAACTTTCTGAGAAAACACCATACTGATTCCCAAAGCAGCTGTACAAGTTTGCACTCCCACCAACAATGGAGGAGTGTTCTGTTTACCCCGCATCCTCTCCAGCATAAGTTGTCATCAATGTTTTTAACCTTGGCCATTCTTACAGGTGTAAGATGGAATCTCAGAGTTGTTTTGGTTTGCATGTCCTTGATGACTAAGGATGTTGAGCATTTCTCTTCAGTGTCTTTCAGACATTTTAGATTCATTGTTGAGAGTTCTCTGTTTAGGTCTGTACCTCACTTTTTTTTATTAGATTATTTGTTCTTTTGATGACCAATTTCTTGAGCTCTCTGTCTGATGTAGGGTTGGTGAAGATCTTTTTCCATTCATTTTGTCTTGTTGACAGTGTCCTTTGCTTTATAGAAGCTTCTCAGTGTCAGGAGGTCTCATTCATTAATTATTTCTCTCAGAGTCTGTGCTACTGGGGTTATATGTAGGAAGTGGTCTCCTGTGTCAATGCGTTCAAGTGAACTTCCCATTTTTTTCTTCTATGAGGTTCAGTGTGGCTGGTTTTATGTTGAGGTTTTTGATCAATTTTGGACTTGAGTTTTGTGCATGGCAATAGATAAGGTTCTATTTTTATTCTTCTACATGTTGATATCCAGTTATGCCAGCACCATTCATTGAATATGCTTTCTATTTTTTTATATTTTTTGCTTTTTGTTAAAAAGAATCAGGTGTTTATAGGTGTGTGGATTGATATCAAGGTCTTTGATTTGGTTCCATTGGTCCTCCTGTTTGTTTTTGTGCCAATACCAGGGTGTTTTCAGTACTGTAGCTCTGTAGTAGAGTTTGAAGTAAGGGATTGTGATGCCTCCAGAAGTTTCTTTTTTTTACAGCATTGTTTTGGCTATTCTGGGTTTTTTGCTTTTCCATATGAAGTTGAGAATTGCTCTTTGGAGGTCTGTGAGGAATTTTGCTGGGATTTTGAGAGTTACTGTATTCAATCTGCAGATTGCTTTTGGTACGATTGCCATTTTTACTATATTAATTCTACCTACCCAAGAGCATGGGAGATCTTTCCATTTTCTGGTGTCATCTTCAGTTTCTTTCTTGAAAGATTTAAAATTCTTGTCATACATGTCTTTCACTTGTTTGGTTAGAGTTACTCTAAGATATTTTATGTTATTTGTGAGTATTGTGAAAGGCAATGTTTCTCTGATTTCTTTCTCAGTCCATTTATCGTCTGTGTACAGGAGGGCTACTATTTTTTTTTTTTTTGAGTTAATCTTGTATTCTGATACATTACTGAAGGTGTTTATGAGTTGTAGAAGTTCATTGGTAGACTTTTTGGGGTCACTTATGTAAACTATCATATCATCAACAAATAATGAGAATTTGACTTCTTCTTTTCCAATTTGTAGCCCCTTGGCTCCTTTTGTTGTCTTATTGCTCTAGCAAGAACCTTAAGTACTATATTGAATAGATATGGAGAGAGTGAACAACCTTGTCTTGTTTCTGATTTCAGTGGGATTGCTGTGAGTTTTTCTCCATTTATTATTTTTTTTGTTGGTTATTGCTTGCTGTATATTGCCTTTATTATGTTTAGGTATGTTCCTTGTATCCCTGCTCTCCAAGACCTTTATCATGAAGGGATGTTATATTTTGTTGTAGGCTTTTTCAGCATCTAGTGAGATGATCTTGTGGGTTTTTTTTTTTCAGTTTATTTATGTAGCAGGTTACATTGACAGATTTCCGTATGGTAAACCATCCCTGCATCTCTGGGAAGAAGCCTACTTGGTCATGGTAGATGATTTCTCTGATATGTTCTTGGATTTGGTTTACCAATATCATGAATATTTTTACATCAATGTTCATGAGAGATATTGGTACGTAATTCTCTTTCTTAGTAATGTCTTTATGTGGTTTGGATATCAGGGTAATTGTAGCCTCATAAAAAGAGTTTGACAATGTTCCTTCTGTTTCTATTATGTGGAACAATTTAATGAGTATTGGTATTAGTTCTTCTTTGAAAATCTTATAGAATTCTGTGCTGAAACCATCTGGTCCTGGTTTTTTTTTGTTTTTGTTTTTGTTTTTTTTTGGTGGGAGACTTTTGATGACTGTTTCTATTTCTTTAGCAGTTATAGGTCTATTTAATTTGCTTATCTGATCTTGATTTAATTTTGGTGAGATTTATCCAGAAAATTGTCTATTTCCTTGAAGTTTTCCAATTTTGTGGAGTACAGGTTTTCGAAGTATGACCTGATGATTCTCTGGATTTTCTCCATGTCTGTTTTTATATCCTTCTTTTCATTTATGGCTTTGTTAATTTGGATATTCTTTCTCCACCTTTTGGTTAGTTTGGATAAAAGTTTGTCTATTATGTTGATTTTCTCAAAGAACCAACTCTTTGCTTCATTGATTCTTTGTATTGTTTTCTTTGTTTCTACTTTGTTGATTTCCACTCTCAATTTGATTATTTCATAACTTCTAGTCCTCCTGGGTGAGTTGATTCTTTTTGATCTAGAGCTTCTAGTGTGTGTACACACACACAAACACACACACACACAAAGATAAACGCATATAAACATAAATGTATATATATATATATATATATATAATTACAGCTTGTTCCAGTCATGATTCCATGCTGTTTATTCATTCATTCATTCATTCATTCATTCATTCATTCATTATTATTTTGGGGATCAGATTGAAGGTCTTGCACATGTCAGGCAAGTTATCTATGACTCAAGTAAATCCCAAGTCCTGATTCCATTCATGATTGGTCTGACTTTTTTTCTCTTGTTTTTGAGTATCTCACATATTCCAAGCAAGCCTTGAACTCATTCGTAGCCAAGGACGATTTTGAACTCTTGATCTTCTTACAGTCTACCTCCCAGGTGCTGGAATTACAGAAGCATGCCACCATGCTCACCTCTGTCTTTGTATTTGCTACACGGTCCCGATTTCATTTTTTTTTTAACCAATAATGGTGTAGACTTGGAATATCTGTCTGAAATGCGCCCAAAGACACAACAAGGTTAGACATGTTTCTATAGATTTCTCTCTCTCTCTCTCTCTCTCTGGTTTTTCAAGACAGGGTTTCTCTGTAGCTTTGGGAGCCTGTCCTGAAACTCATTCTTATAGACCAGGCTGGCCTTGAACTCACAGAGATCAACCTGCCTCTGCCTCCTGAGTGCTGGGATTAAAGGTGTGTGCCACCCCCCCCCTATAGAACTCTTAAAAACCTAATTAGTTTTGGTTCAAATATTTTTTTGCAAAAAATAAAAAATAGAATGATGTGCTTGGAGCCGGGCAGTGGTGGCGCATGCCTTTAATCCCAGCACTCAGGAGGCAGAGACAGGTGGATCTCTATGAGTTCGAGGCCAGCCTGGTCTACAAGAGCTAGTTCCAGGACAGGAACCAAAAGCTACGGAGAAACCCTGTCTCAAAAAATCCAAAAAAAAAAAAAATAGAATGATGTGCTTGGTTACATCTGTGAGATTCTACATTCCCTCTATAGCAGACTCCATGGGCATTGTCTCCAAGCCAAGGTCATATGTCTTTTTGGGAACCATGATATAGATGACATGGTTTGCATATGAAATCTACCCCCGGGCTCATGAGGTTAAGCACTTGATCACCAGTTGGTGGCATTGTTTTGAGAGACTGGACCCTTGAGGAGTTGGGACTTAGCAGCAGTGCTTGGGGCGTGGCCTATGTCCCTCCATAAGTCATCATATGCTTCCATCTCTAGAGTCCCTGTGACTCCTTTAATGATAGACTCTGGCTCAACCATGAACTCTTCCTGTCCCCAGCTGTGTTTTCCCTCAGGCATTTTGTCACAACAACAACAATAGTAGCTATATTCAGCTTACCCTGGGGTGATTGAGACATGGTCCTATCACAAGTCAGTCCTATAGCAGCTGCATTTCTCATTTGGTGACACATTGTTGAAATTTTCAAAAACCATCATATATATACGCACTTATGACTCCTGTCTCCATTATTTCCTTACTAATGAGTTTTTAAGCTGATTTTTTTAAGAACATTATTCAGTCTGTATTGAAATCTCTATTGCTTCAAAAATACTTTTGCCTTTTTATTTAAAATTAGGATCCAAGCAAGGTTTTAACAATTTGTATCTGTTTTCTATGCCTGTTAAGTATCCTTTAATTCATAAGATATTTTTCCATCCTCCTCCCTTTTATGACATTTATGGAAGAAACTGACTCATTTGTCTTGATGAATTTGCTAAAATCTGACTTTGACTGTTGACAACCTTGTGCTGTGATTTAATAAGTCCCTCTATTATGCACCTTTCTCGTCCTGTATTTTCAATACAAACACTGATCATGAGACATACAGTCTTGATTAGATTCCTACAGCTATAACACATCCTGTCTACCTCCTCTTGTACTGTCTCCAGAAGGCACAAACTATCTGGCTGTCTCGCTTTAACTGATGTGACATAGATCAGAATGTCCGCGTGTATCATCATGATTCATTCATTGCAGTTGTCCCTCGGCATCTGCAGAAGGCGCAGCATGCGTCCAGGACTGTCCTGCAAATAACAGAATCTGCAGATGCTCTAGGCCCCTGTATACGATGATTTATTATTACATAAGATATATATATATACATATATATATATATGTTCCCTTATACTCTAGAAGAGCTCTACATTGTGTAAGTAGCCATTGTCCTACAATCCCCAGAGGCACTTGCTACCACCATCTCTGAACACTCCTAGACCCCCTGCAATCTTAGAGCATCTGGTCCGCTCAGAGCATCCCAGGACTCTGTCCCAGCAGTGAGCAGTACCTGCCACCAATAGTTAGCACCATTAGCTTAGGATTACTCTTGGATAGAATCCAGGCAAGCACTCATTTTTGGGTACCAACCCACAGTTTTTCACACATCTTGCATGGTTCCCAGAAGTCCATGCATTAGAAGCTTGAGATACTCTTGGGCATCTGTAGAACCTATGGGACAATCTACTGGAAAGACATTAGGCTTCCCAGGAGTGCCTTTGAAGAGTAATAGGTCTTTGCTTTTCATTTTATTGATTATTATTATTACTATTATTTTTGTTAAACTTTGTTTGGGACTGCAACCCTTCTAAGTTTTCTGGCTGCCATAAAGTGAACAGCCTCCCTCTTCTGTGTGTTTCCACCATGATCAACTTCCCGGCATAGTTTCCCAGCAGCAGGTCCCAGCAATCACAAGTGGAAACCTCTGAAAACATGAACCAAGACAAGCCTTCCTGCCTTTCATTTCAGCCTTTCTTTTACTCAATTTTTAAAACATTTTTAAACTTTATTTAACATGCATTGGTGTTTTGCCTGCACGTATGTCTGTATGAAAGTGTCAGATCCCCTAGAGCTGTAGTTACAGACAGTTGTGAGCTGCCATGTGGGTGCTGGGAACTGAACCCAGGTCCTCTGGAAGAACAGCCAGTGTTCCTAACCACTGAGCCATTTCTCCAACCCAGCCTTCCCAGGTATGCAGATATTCTGCCCCAGTGACACAAAGCTAGTACCACAAGAAAATATACCAACTAGAAAAACCAAACAAGCATTATGTAATTGTCTACATAACATAAATCATTGATGAATAAGAGGTTGAAATAGAATGAATCTTTGAAAAAAAGAACCCATTTTTGGTGTTTATTTTTTAAAATTTACTCATTTATTTTTGTGATGGGCTCTATCTATCTATCTATCTATCTATCTTCTATCATCTATCTGTACATCATCTCTATCATCTATCATCTCGCTCTGTTTCTCCCTATCTTATATCAGGTTTGAAAGTGTTCAGATTACAGGTGTAGGTCAACATGTGATGGAGGAGAGTCATCTGTCTATGTGTTACTTTCATTGGTTAATAAAGAAACTGCGTTGGCCCTGATAGGACAGAAAATTAGGTAGGCAGAGTAGACAGGACAGAATGCTGGGAGAAAGAAGCAGATTCAAGCAGTCGCCATGATTCTCTCACCCGAGACAGACACAGGTTAAGATCTTTCCTGGTAAGCCACCTCGTGGTGCTACACAGATTATTAGAAATGGGTTAATCAAAATGTGAGAGTTAGCCAGCAAGATGCTAGAGCTAATGGGCCAAGCAGTGTTTAAAAGAATACAATTTGTGTGTTGTTATTTTGGGTATAAAGCTAGCTGTGCGGGAGCTGGGGCCACAGCCCACCACTACCACCATCAACAAACACGGCCAGCTCAAGTCAAAGTGTTGTGATCTTGAGCTTTTACACAGCTTTACCCATGAACATATATCATCAGATAATGAGACTTTTACACATATGTGTATTTTTTTCTGTGTAGTGGGTCCATGGTTTCCATTTTATTATTTATTTATTTATTGGTTTGTTTGTTTGCCTGGTTTGGTGTTTTGAGACAGGGTTTCTCTGAGTAGCCCTGACCATCCTGGAACTCACTGTGTAGAGCAGGGTGGCCTCAAACTCAAGAGATCTACCTGCCTCTGCTTGCCAAGTGCTAGGATTAAAGGTTTGTGCTACCACTGCCCTGCTATTTTTAGTTTTGTTAAGGCAGGGTTTCTTTCTGTGTGTGAGATCGAGGGCAGCCTGGTCTACAAGAACTAGTTCCAGGACTCCTAGGGCTGTTACACAAAGAAACCCTGTCTAACAATTGAAAAAGCAGAAACAGGTTTCTCTGTGTTGCCCTGGCTCTCCTGGAACTCACTGTGTGGACAAGGCTGGCCTCAAACTCAGGGACCCACTTGCCCCTGCCTCCTGAGTGTTGGGATTAAGGGTACGGGCCACCACCACCTGACTGATTATTCTTTTTTTAAAATGTCAAATATTTGCTGCATGTATGATGCGTGTGCATGACGTCTGTGTGTAACCTATGCATGTTTGTGGGCGCCAGCGTAGAGCCAGTTTTTCCCTTCCACTATGTGGGTCTAACATAGAGCATCAGAATTGGCAGCAAGTGCCTTTACCCCCTCTCATCCCCACTAGCCATTGTACTTGCCCTCAGAAGTCTTTAAAATTTCTCTAGTATTTAATATTATTTAGATTATAATTACATTATTTTCCCTCTTCTCTTTCCTTCCTACCATCCCTCCTATGTACCCTTTCCTCATCATTCAAATTCATGGCTTGTTTCTTTTTGTGGTGTCTGTTTATATTTAGGAATATATGAAAACAACCTGCTCAGTCTATGTATGTTACTTGTATGTTTTCAGGAGAGAGCCTTCGGTATTGGATAGCACTTGGTGTGTTCTTCCCTCAGGAAGACTATTTCTCCATTTTCAGCATTCCTTAGTTGCTGAAGTTCTTTGTCTAGGGTTGAGGCCTGTTCCCCTTCCCCACTCGTGAGCATGTCTATTGGTGTCATACCTACGATGGTCATATTTAGGAAGTCATATTAATCAGATGTCATAGTTGCAGCTTCTCTGACAAGGAGACACAGTCTCACTGCAAATTTCCTGATCATCTGTTCCTGCAATCTTTTCACCTTCTCTTCAGCAAAGATCCCTGGATCTCTTAGGTGAGAAAGTTCTGGTCTGGTTGTTTCAGCTGGGGATAGGTTATGTGATTCTGCTTTTTGATTGGTTATGCTTTTCTGTAATGGTCTTTGTCTGTTTCCTTGATGATGGGTGGAGAATTCTCTCATCTGTGGATATGAGATATAGATTTACCTCATTTGATTTTTTTAAAAACACTACTGAGAACTCAAGAACAATGGCAATGGGTTTTTGATCCTACTGCACGTACTGGCTTTGGGGGAGCCTAGGCAGTTTGGATACTCACCTTACTAAACCTGGATGGAGGTGGGCGGTCCTTGGACTTCCCACAGGTCAGGGAACCCTGATTGCTCTTCAAGCTGATAAGGGAGAGGGACTTGATCGGGGGAGGGGGAGGGAAATGGGAGGCAGTGGTGGGGAGGAGGCAGAAATCCTTAATAAATAAATAAATTTAAAAAAAAACCCATGCAATATAAATGCTTTATTTAACAGTTGCAGGTCAACCCATAGGCCAAGTGTTGGGTATCCAGGACCCAGCAGTAAGGGTCAGCACAGCCGTCATGAAATAGGGTGAGCACATCACCCTCTCCTCTCACACATGGCCTCTCGTGGTGCTAATCGCAGGGGCGGGTGTTATTCATAGATTCCACGTTCACCTGCGGGCAGTGTCCCTGTGAAGCGGCCCTTTGGTACCCTGGCTAGGCTTGACGGACTGCATGAGACTTGTGCCCATGATGGCAGCAATCTGATGGAAAGCACTGCACTTGGGTTTTAAAGAGGGTTGTAGGGGAAAAAAGAGGAACCACATTCTTTCAAACAATCATAAGAACATATCTGAAGAAATCTAGGAGAGAAATAAGAAAGGCTCCAGACCTGGGCTGTCTCAGGCTCAGGGAAAAGAATGAGTCCAGAGAGTCCATGTTTTGTATCAACTACTAGTTTTTGTATTTTATGACACTATGAAAGTAATCCATATGAAGTAGAAACTGAAGTTTGAATTGTGGCCATTTTTGAATTAGTGCTGGCTGTTTGTGGTGGTGCTGGGAGTCGCAGTGTGCCTCCAAAACTCTAGGTGTCTCATTTCTACAGCAATTACAAGGAAGCCGAATTAGTTCATTAATGTATTTACAGATGTGATTTAAGGCTGAAAATGAGGTTCCAATTTTATCTTAGAGTTTTTGATTATTGTGGGTTTTTTTGGTTATTGTTTATTAGAGTGTTGAGAGGATGAAGCCCCAGGTCTTGAGGCTTCCAGGCAAGACTACTCCGTCACTGAACTCTATGCTCCTTGCCCCTTAGGATGGTATTTAAAATCATTTAAAATTTCAGTTTTTGGGGCAGGAGAGATGGCTCAATGGTTAAGAGCACTGGTTGTTCTTCCAGAGGACACAGGTTCAATTCCCAGCACCCACATGGCAGCTCACAACTGCAATTTCAGTTCCCCAGGATCTGACACCTTTACACCAATGCACATAAAATAAAGTTAGAATACATTATTTAAAAAATTGCAATTTTCAAAAGTCAGGTGTGGTGTCACACACCTTTAATCCCATCACTAAGGAGACAGAGGTTGGCAGATTTCTGAGTTTACGGAGCAAGTTCCAGGAGAGCTGGGGCTACAACAGAGAAACCCTATCTCGAAAAACCGAAAACAATAAGATAACAGTTTTCTTTATTAGCTCTACGAAATTTGACATCCAAACAAAACCATGAAGTTTCCGCAATGTGGCTTATTGATAAAGAAACAGACTAGACGACAAGCCTTCTCTGTGATTGCTAATGGCAGGCTAGGGTAAGAATGCAAACCTCGAATTCTCCTTTAATGCCTTTTCTAACCTCTAATAAGAAAGCTGTTCGTTGTTGAACGTCTCCATTTCTCTGGTGAGATCAACCACGAAGAGCTCCTTGGAGACAGACTAGAGCTAGAGGACCCCTCATCGTCCAGTACGCAATGCCTCAGCAGACCCGACATTCCAACCTCGTGAATCATTAGACCCAAACCATCCATAAACTGCATTGCATTGTACATTTTAAAGCAATGACACAGTCTTTTGTGGGCTTCATATTTGCTCCCGACAGTCGAGGTTGTGCATCAACTAGCTCAGTCCCCATTACCTCAGGTTTCCCCCTGCCCTTGGAAGGAGAGACTTCAGACACCCATTATAATCTCCTGTTTTCTTACAAGAGATGGGAGTGGGAGTGGTTCAGGAGATGAGGAAGAATTGTCGATCTGTCCCTACTTGCCACCTGGTAGTCATTTCTACTTGATGGGGGAAATTAAAAACTGAATACCATTATTAAATCTCATATAAATAACAATTCCTGTTTTTCTTTTTCTTTTGTTTTTGTGGGGTTTTTTTGGTCTTTTGTTTTGTTTTGTTTTTAAAGATAGGCTTTCTTTGTGTAGACCTGGCTGTCTTGGAACTTGCTTTGTAGACCAGGCTGGCCTCAAACTCACCAAGATCCACCTGCCTCTGCCTCCTGAGTGCTGGAATTAAAGGCGTGTGCCACCCTGTGCTGGGCTAAATAACCATTCTTTAATATCCACTCTATTTTTCTTTGCTTCAATTGTCTCAAAGATGCATTTTACAATTTGTTTGACTCACCATCCAAGTGGAATTAACATATTGCATTTAGTACGTTTTATTGTAAATACTGCCTTTTAGAAGATTCTGTAACTTTGCCTTCATTATTGCTGAGCCATTTTCCAAGGTGGTTGTGTCAATTCCAATCCTAGAGTCAGAAATTCACTTCCTCTCCCCCTTTTGGTATTACCTGACAATTTATTGCCTATCTACTAATAAGCCACAGTCTGAGAAGAAATATGAGCATCTTCACCAAATAATGGGCAGTCGAGGGTTTTAGAAAACACTTTATACTCACTGAAGATAAACTATGCCTCTACGCCACCTGAAAGTCACATTCCTGGCTACCAAGCATGTCAGGAACATCCTATTGCATACTTTTGGCTCTGTTGCTTTCAGTGCTGGTAGATCAAATCCGAGTCTCCTGCATGTTAAACAAGGCTTTCCCAATAAACTATCCATCCCAGCCCTCTATTTTCATTTGTGAAAGTATAAAGACTACAGATAATCATAAACCGCTTAGAAGGTCCTAGGATGTGACTAATACTGACCTTTTTCTTTTGCCTGCTGTGAAGGTCCTTTGAACACACATGGAGCTGAGACTGGACGTTAGTTCTACTGTAAGCAACGCTAAAATTCCTGTGACCATCTTTCTCCCTTCCGAGTATCTTACCTAGCAGGCTATTTGCTCTGATGAGGTCATAATGCTTTGTTTGTGGAGTCTTTTTTTTTTCTTTTGGTTTTTTCAGACAGGGTTTCTCAATGTAGCCCTGGCTGTCCAGAAACTCACTCTGTAGACCATGCTGGTTTTGAATTCACAGAGATCCTCCTGCCTCTGTCTCCTGAGTGCTAGGGTTACAGGTGTGCACTACCACCCAGCTGTGGAATCATCTTTTGTCACTTACACCTTTAGGAAGAAATCAGCTTTTAAACAAAATGAAGATTAGCTGGTAATTTACAACCTGAGATCATGGCGACAAAGATCTCTGGAAGACTCAAGCTTTCCTATCAGCTTACCCCTTCCCTGGGCCTTGTAAGCTTTATTCCATGTTGTAATGGCGACAGCACAACACAGCAGATGCCCAGTGCTTGGCTGATTCTTGATTTCCAAGTCACACAAACTCCCTCACAATCATATTTCACATAGCAAAGGAAAAAGCCCATTTCTGGTAATAGAGTCAAGTGTTAGAGAGGGAAGAATACCAAAAAAGGTTCCTCTGTGGTGAAGATAAACTGTGTTGAATATTATGCCATAGAATAACTGGCATATTTTAAAGATCTTTTCCTTTTTTGAACACGCTTCCTTACGGATGTTCCCAGAGAACATCGTGATCTATCTTAAGTGTGAAGAGAGATAGTCTACAGTGTCATATTTATATCATAGAGAAATGTCTAAAAAAGAAGGCAAGTCAATAAAAATAAAGATTCAAGCTTTCATTCGGGTAAAGCAAAGTCATCTACTCAACATGTCAGCCTCCTGATTCTTTCAGAGATAGGACGCGAGGTGCAAGCTTTTGCCTTCCATTTTCCCCTTATAAGGCCAATGACATCTTTGCTTCCGGAAGAGCTTTAAAAATGTGACTTCTGATAAATATTGGCAGAACTGGTGCATTCCTAGAATAAATTCTGTATACTCAGCGTTTCCTGCCCAAACTCATTCATAGGCTGGCAGACCATGAACCTGCCCACCAGAATAGGCTGAAGAGAAATGGAGGCAGGACACAAGGTTTAAGGGCATTATAAGGTGAGCTACAACTGTCTTGAGAATCCGCGACTAGAGTCAAATCGCTAATCAAAGTTAGGCTGATGTAACAACGACGACTATGATACACACGGAGTTTACAATTTAGAAGGATGGTAAGGGAGCTAGACAATCTCACACAAAGGAAAACATTATTCTTTCTCCTTCCCTTCCCAACACGTTCCAACACTACAACTCCAGTTGCTCTGCTCTCAGTTTTCATTCCGTCCCATAAGGAGAACTGTGACTCTCTGCTCCCCCATCCTCACCCCTCACCCCCCAAATTAGGAAAAGTCTCCAGGGTCTGCAAAGACGAAAAAGCATCCCCAAGGCGAAGTTTTATCTGTCGCGGAAGGAGTGAAAACTCAGTAGGTATAGAAAAGACGTACGAAGGGGCGTTAAAACAAAACAAAACAAAACCAACTATACATCTTACACCTCTATCTGGGAAAACAGAATGAGACCAAATGAAAAAGGGACCCAAAACCCCGCGGATGCTGACAACTTCCTGACCTCGGCGTACTACTGCGGGAAGAGCCCGAGCAGCGCCCCGCCTGCCCCTAGAGCCAGCCGGTCTGCGTGTAAACTGGCTGGGATGCGAGGTACCCAAGGCGCCAGCCACGCCCTGCCCCGCCACGCCCCTCCCCGCCCCCGGGCGCCCGCGCGCCAGCCAATGGGACGCGCGGACCCCTTCCCATCGGCGACTCCACCCCCGTGCCCGGGATGTTGGGCCCCCGCGGCGTGACGCGAGCACGGCGGCTCCGCCCCCTGCGTCTCTGGCCTCGCTGGCCTTGGGGGGATGGTTTCATCATGGCGTCAATGCAGGTGAGCGGAGCTGCTGCAGCGGGGCGGGCGTGGGGGCCGCCGAGACGGGGCGAGCGTCGGCGCTGGGGCGGCGTCCGCGGCTTCGGGGCCGGCTCCGGGCGGCCTTCCCTGACCCCGGGGGCGTCGGGGATCACTGGTTGGCGAGCGGAGCGGGGGTGTCGATCGGTAGCCGCGGACAGTCGCGGCCGCGAAGTTGTGGCATAAAGGCGGCTGCGGGGAAGAAAGGGCGAAGTTCGGCGTGCGCTCCGCGGTCGGGGCTCCGTTCCGCGCCCCCGCGCGAGGACCGCCGCGGCTTGGCTCCCCGGCCGCCGGGGAGATGCTTTCCACCCCCCTCCCCCTGCGCTCCCCGGCGGGGTGGAAACAGCTGTGCCCGCCGCCGTCGCCCGCGGAAGTCCAGGCGGCCCGAGAGGGGCAGAGCGTGGGGCAGCCGGCGAGCGCCTCGCCGAGGACGGCCGCTTGCCCACGGCGCTCCGCGGCCTCTGCCCGGCCTCCCACGCGCAGCCTCGGATCGCACGGCTCCTGCCTGCTCTTCTTCGATCTTCATCCCGTGCCCCGTGGGTGCCTCCTCCTGTTAGCCCGCACTCCGGGGCATTCCCCGGCAGCCCACGTCTCCTTCGAAGCCGCCCTTCGCCCGTGTCCCCGGCGTCCTGTGCCACCCAGGGTGCGAGCTCGTGGGCCTGCTTCTCGGCCTCGGGAAAAACTCGCTCTCTTAATATATTTTTTTCCCCACTTAGGATGCCCCACCCTTGCGGACTCGGTTTGGCCGTGGCTCCTTTGCCCTTCTTCCCCAGACCTTTAAAACCTTAGTTTGGTAGAAGGTGCCTGTTAACCTAGGTCCGATCAATCTGACTTGATGGCGGTTTTCTTGCCTTCCAACTTAATATACTCCTTTCCCCCCCTTCGAGATCCAAGGAAAGATTTTTTTTTTTCAGGCAAAGATGGCAACCACAATTGTAGTTTCTAGAAATTGCATTATCTATAGTTGGCGTTTAATTTACAGCCAGGGCTGGAGGTGTTAAAGCAGTAAGAAGAGGGCAGAACTCTTGTAGAGTGTTGGCTAAACGCCCTTTGGAGTTTTAACATCCTCTAGAGTAAAGAGAAACCACATTCTCCTTAGAAGAATTCTTGGCTTTTGTTTCTAGAAGAATAAGCAAGATCTCGTTGTTGGCGCTTCTCTGTGCTGGAAATGTTTTTCGTTCTTGCGCATTTTCCCCCTTTCACGGTGTCTTTCAACCTGCTTTCCTACAATACTCTCCGCCTTTGCGTGTCTCTCTGGCCTCTCTGCAGAACAATAAAACTGCAAGTACCATTTCTAGTTGAAGAGATGTCACGAAACGGTGCAGCAATAACAAGAACAATTTCAGGAAACGTTATACTTGACACTCTCCCCAGAGACCTTAGCGAAGTTTCGTCATTTGAGGCCAGAAAAGGAACTGTGGCGCACCAGTTGGACAGCAGATGGGCTATATGATTGCTTTAACACTTTTATCTGTATTAAGACATTGTTTGTTATGACCTCTCAAAGATGAGCTGATTTAAGACTAAAAATAAAGATTAAAATCCACCACACTTGGGATTGTATTTGGCTTTGGCAGGAGAGCTGGTTAGCTCTTACACGTAAAGTATTTGGAAAAAAGCAGATTGTTTCTAAGAGGAGTTGATATTTTTGGTATTTACTCTGTGTCTTCAGCAGTGGGGATGTGCTTTTTATGCTGGTTCTGAGCCTCAGCCACCACCTTAGACTCTAGCACAAGGCTTTCATTCCTTTGTTTTCTGATTAGCGTGGGGAACTGATCCTTTCAGGTTTTCATTACTGTTAAATCTTGACCTTTTGTATGTATTTCAGAGTATCTGCTAATTTTATTTTTTTGGGGAAATAGCATTTTGACGAAGATTTATTTTTATTGTGTGTGTTGTGTGTGTCTGTGTGTGGGTGTGTGCATGTGAGCGCAGGTGCCTGTTAGGACCTTTCTGATCGACTGGAGCTGGAATTATAATAGGTGCTTGCGTGTTGCCTGATGTGGGTGCTGGGAACCAAACCAGGATCCTCTGCAAGAGTAGCTCTCGCTCTTAACCCCTGAGCCATCTCTCTGCCCCATAGCAGACTCTTTGAAGGACACTTTGCTGTGGTTTTTATTTCTGTATCTTTGTACAAAGTTTATTTCCTGACCGTTCTCGCAACAGAAGTTCGGTCTTTTCAAAATAATGTAATTTAAACATAACATTATAACTAAATGATCAAATGTGTTCATTAACTCGGCAAATATTTTTATCTAAGATTAGATTTCCATATCTTACTACAGAGGGGTTATTATTGCTGAAGAGATTACTTAAATTGTAATCAGAGCTCTACTTTAAAAACATGCCACACTGCGCACACGCAATGTGGGATTTGATCACTTGATATCAATGAAATAATTTTTATTTACTATAAAATCAACTTAAGGCAGTCTTTCATTTTCTTACTAGAGGAGATGAGATTTAAAGCTGATGTTATAATTGCTTTTATTTTTATTTATTTATTTATTTTTTTATTTTGGTTTGCCTGTCCTGAAACTCACTCTGTAGATCAGGCTGGCCTTGAACTCACAGAAATCCTCCTGCCTCTGCCCCACAAGTGCTGGGATTAAAGGTGTGCACCACCACTGCCCAGCTTGCTTTTATGTGTTTTATCTTCATTTTTGCTATGTAGCCCAGGCTGACATCAGGTTGGAGATCTTCCTGCGTGGGTCTCCCGAGTGTGTTCCCCTCTGCCTGCCACGGCTGACAGTGTTCTGTCCGTGTTTGTCCGCTTTGTTCCTCCACACAAGCTGTTTTAGTACACTAAGGTAGACGGTGTTGGAGTCTGTAGCACCTCACCAGGGAGCTGCGCTTGAACCATCAGGGAGGCAAGCTCTTCATTGTGGAGCCATGTCCTGTGGGAAGCTGCTGTTGCTAGCGTTTGTCAGGACACAACTCGATGTCTTTCACACCTAGGTGCGGTCTTCCCATTGTGCTTCCCCGCCTAGTTCTTTTAAAAATAAAGTCAGCAGTCACCACGGGAGATTCCAAGATAATATTTTAAGAACTCTTTCTTTAAAAAAAATTTTTTTAGATGTATTAATTTTTATGCATATGGGTGTTTTGTCTAACATGTATATCTGTGTACCTGGTGCCTGAAGAAGCCAGAAGAGGGCATTAGATCCTCTGGAATTGGAGTTACAATTGTGAGCCATAATGTGGATGCTGGGTCTGGCTCCCAGGTCATCTGGAAGAGCAACAAGTGCTCAACTGTGGAGCTTCTCCAGGCCTACGAACGCATGCGCGTTTTTTTTTTTGTTTTGTTTTGTTTTTTTGAGACAGGGCTTCTCTGTATAACAGCTTTGACTGTACTGAAGCTCACTCTGTAGACCATGCTGACCTCTAATTCACAGAAATCCACCTGCCTCTGCCTCCGCCTCCCAAATGCTGGGATTAAAGGTATATATCACCACTGCCTGGTGAAATACTTAGACTTTGAGACCTATTTACAAATTTAGAATTTAGCCATTTTGTTCAGATTCCTTTTAAATAGATGTTTTTAAACTTGACCTGATTGAAGCTGGCTGTGGTGGAGCAAACCTTTAACCTCAGTACTTGAGAGGCAGAGTCAGGCGGATCTCTGAGTTAGAGGCCAGTGTGGTCTACAGAGGTAGTTCCAGGACAGGCAAACTTACATAGTGAGACCTTGTCTCAACAACATTTTTTTTTTAACCTGATTGGGGCAAGGTGACTGAGTAGGAAAGGCAATTTGCTAAAATTTATCTGGCATGTTTTCCTAATTTGACCCCTTTCATAAAGTCTATAGTCTGAGGAATTTAGCACATAATAGCTGATGTTTGACAACTCTAAATAATGTAATTGCAAGGGTGGTTATTCTTTGTGGACCCCCCTTTTTTCTCTCTCTCTCTGTCTCTCTCTCCCTCCTCCCCCCCCCCAACCTTTTCTTTCTGTGACAGGGTCTTAACATGTAGCCATGGCTGTCTTAGGACTGGTTATATAGAGCAGAACTCACAGATCTTTCTGTCTCTGCTTCCCAAGTGCTAGAATGAAGGGTGTGCACCAGCACCGGCAGCCCAGCGTTTTTCATCCTCTGTCTCTGAGCTGGATCTTACCTTGGATTGTTCACAGCACTTTGTTCAAGTTATTGGCTATAGTGATTGGGAGAGGTAGCATATGGCCTCCTACAGTATTGCTGTAGTAGTCTGGTTGCCTTGACAATTAGATGCTACCTTGCTATTTGTCGATGTCATGATTAAGGTTTTAGCATCAGAAATTGGAAAATTGTCATCTTGGTTTCTGAAGCTTATTGACTACCAGGGAACTTGAATTCTGATGTCTGAGGTTCTCTGGGTTCTTAATCATATGGTAGCCAGAGGTGTCAGAGCAAGTGCCAGGGAACTAAGTCTGCATAGTGTAGAGCTGAGGGTGCCATGTAGATGATGAACATAAGTGATTAAAAGAATAAAACGATGCTAATCCTCTCCTTTTTATTTCATTTCTATCACTTAAGCTTTAAGGGATCTCTTGTATATTTGTCTTGGAAGTATGTAGATTTTTAACCCTTGAAGTTACCTTCCCAAACGATTCCCATGAATACAGGCAAAAGTACTTGTATCTTTTAAATTTGGACAAACTTGTAAGTATAATAAAGTTTTGTCCATCACTTGCTGCTTCAAGGAGCATTCATGAATAGCATATTTTGCTTTAGTTAATTGAAAATCTGTTAAACAGTTTTTTAGTGGCAAAGTTGAATAGCTACACAGGAACTCTTTAAATTTTAGATGAACATTATATAGTCTAAAAAGTTGTTCGTTGTCTTCTATGTGTTTGTAAAATTTATTCTAAGTACTTCTGTGTTTTTTCTTCTGAATTCTTAACTGCAGTTTTGTAAAAGTCAGGTAACTTTTATTATGACTTAGCAGTTTTTGTAAACTACTTATTTGGGGAAGTGAACGCTTCAAAATTTTATAGTAATAGCTAAGTAGTGGAAAAGATCAGAAACCAAGTTCTGGAATGTAGTGACGCTGTACATCTGAAGGTAATGGAGATTTCATGAAGTTTGGCATTGCTGAGAAGTTATTGGCATGATTAGTTAGCTTTTCAGTCAAGAATTAAGCAGATGAGCTGGGGATTCGCTGCCAGCAGCAGCACTTATGCCGAGTGTACGTGAGGCTCCGCATTCCATACTCCACATTGACAAAGAGAAGGAGCAAGTACTAACAGTACATTGATTTATAACCTCTATCGTTAAGAAATTGAAAGGAAACTGGTGTGGTAGTACACACTTTTAATCCCCAGCACCCAGGAGACAGGGACAGGCAGATCTCTGTGAGTTCTGGTCTACATAGCCAGTTTGAGGACAGCCAGGGAGGGCTTCATAGTGAGTGAGACCCTGTCTAAAAGGGAGTGGGTGGGGGGAAGAAATATTCCTTAACATTCTTAATAAAAGTACTTTATGGATCAAATTACATGTGTATTAGCTGCATACTAAGAAAATTGTAATGGCTTTACTCTTTAAAGACACTCTTCTTTATCAAGGACAATAAAAGTGTGATCTTGCATCTTTCAGGTGATAGCACTTTTGTTTATATTTATCTAAACATCACTTGTTTGATGACATCTATTGCATCGTTCTGTTACTGAGTGATCACTCTGTGAATGTATGTTGTTCTCATTAGTTAATAAATAAAACTTCTTTGGTCTATGGCATGGCAGGAAAGAGCCAAATGGGAAATCCTAGCAAAGATACAGGAGAAGGGCGGAATCTGGGAGATGCCAGCCAGCTGCCTAGGAAGCAAGACATGTAGAAAATGAGGTAATGCCATGGCCACATGGCATTTCATAGATGAATAGAAATGGGTTAATGTAAATGTAAGAGCTAGCTAGTAATAAGCCTGAGCCATCGACCAAGCGTTTATAGTTAATATTATACCTCTGAGTGATTATTTGGGAACTGGCAGGTGGGAGAGAAACCTTCATTTACACTCCAATTGGTATCTGCTCATGATTAATATCAGCAAAAGACTCGTGTTTTGGAGATTTTAAAAGTTTCCTCACTTGATAGTTTTTGAGTATAGGTTTTTGATCACAAAGAAATACTCCGTGCCTCTGCGATGTTAGGATTAACGAACATGGGCTCTGGAACCCAAGGCTCCAGAATGAAGTGTTGTCTTGTTACCTGAGAACCCATGTTCCACAAACAGCAGCATGCAGTGTCGTGGGTAAGACAGAAGAGCAGCAGAGATGAACATATGTAAAAGTGCTTTTGTTTTATTTGGTTTTGAAACAGAGTCTCCTGATCCCATAGCCCAGAGCGGCTGTAATTTTGTTATCCTCCAAGTGCTGGGATTACAGGCATGTACTCTGACATCCAGCTGTAAAGTTGCCTTTTTGGATTCTCTTCCCCAACCATGGTTTTTCTTCTGAACTAGGAACTTTAGATTCGTCCTACTCCATCGTCAGACCATCTGCAGATTCTGTCAGTCCTACCTGCAAAAGAGATCCAGAAATGGAACTGTCTGTACATTACACCAACACCATTCCTTTCTGGATTAGCAGTTTCACTGATGATTTTCCTGCTTCATTCTTGGACCCTTACAGCCTTCTTTCCCACCCATTAGACACTCAGCAAAAGACAAATGGCCACTTCAGTCACAGCCTGACTGTGGCTTCCTTACCTTGTTCAATCTGACAGGACTAAGGCAGTGAGTGACTCTCAGCCCATCGCATATCAGATATCCTGCATATCAGATATTTACATTACGATTCATAACAGTAGCAAAATTACGGTTATGAAGTAGCAATAAAATAATGTTATGGTTGGTTCCACAACACCAGGAACTGTATTACCAGGTTGCAGCATTAGGGAGGCTGAGAAGCATCCCATAACCTCTCCCAGATACTCGGGTTCCTATTATGTATTGGTTCCTGCTGTGCCCACTTCAGGCCTTTGCTCCCTGTCCCCATTAGATCTTTAGATGGATTTTCTCAGCGAGACTTTCCCTGACTGCCCAGTACAGATAGCAGCCCCCCCCACTAGTAATTTCCACATTGCTAAGTCCTTCAGAATTATGATTTTATTGGAAAATAAGTAGCTCATTTCCTCTTGAGGCATTTCGATGGCTGGTGTATAGGATGCCCTCTGAAAATGTTGAGTGAATGAATAACCACATCTTCTAGAATCCAGTAGACTGGATTTGATTCTAGTTTTGTGTTTTAATAGCTATATAACATTTTTTCCACTAAGCATAAAATAGGGATGATAAATAATCATATTTGATAAAATTGAAGATTATCGCATGTCATAAACTTTGAGTTGCTTGGGAGTTTTAACTATGATACGGTAGGCCTCCAGATTTACACCCTCTTGCAAGAGTTTTGTTTTGTTCGTCCTTTTGATTTCTGGTCTTTGAGTTGACTACAGTAGGGAAAAACAGATTGTGTCTCATGAGGACTCTTTATTTTCACATCACAGGAAGGAGGGCAGAAGAATGGATTCCAGTTAGTGTGTATTCTCGGCCAGTTGTCTTCATAATTTGAGATTTGGCCAAGTAAGATTACAAGCCTTCTATGCCAGTTGTAAAAGCCAACTTCTTCCTTTAAATTGAAGTAATGGGCTGGGTGCTAGGTCAGTGGTCAGCTTCTGCCTAGCACAAGACGCTTATTCTATTTGTACTCTGCCCTCTCCAAAATTAGTTAATTATAAAATAATTCAATTGTTATAAAGTATATATTGCAAGGCTTCTGATATACCCACCGCCATGAATAGTTTCTCATGCTTTCATCAACCCCAGAAGAAGCCTGCTTTTCGCAGTGACTCCCGTGTTTCTAGTCCCCCTACTCTCTTTGCAGTTCTTAGGTTCTGGCTGACTCCCTAAGCTTTGCAAGTTTTGAGTTTGTCTGTGGTGAAGATCTTAGTAGTATTCTCACTGGGGGTGGGGCAAATAATACTCGTATTTTATGGTTTTAAGGCATTTTGTTTATCTATTTGTCAAGTTGATTTTGTTTCCTGTTTCCATTCATCAGTTGATAATTCAGATTATTTCCGTATTGTGAAAACAGTGCTGCATTTTTCTGTGTTCTTGCATATTTTAATTTGTTTCAGATGTGTATTGAGGAGTAAAGTTCTAGTTTAACCTTCTAGTCTATAGAGAAAACTTTTCTTGATGCTCTGTACTCATAACACTTGATATTTCTGACTTCATTTTCTCCCATAAATCATTTATCTTATACCAGCTGGATGCTCTACAGTTCCGTCTAGTTCATATACTGACCAGAGTTAGTCGGGGCCTTCAAGATGCCCTGTTTAGATACTAGTTATGAGCATAGTCTCAGGTTACTCCCAAATTCTGTCTGACTAGCCTCCAAACTGAAGAGTCTCAGCTAAACCACTCCCCACACTTTCTGTAATATTCCTGCATTGACTCATAGTACGCCAAGACAGGGTACACAATTGGTTGTGTAGTATAAGGAATTTTTGACTTTATTGTTGGCAGTTCTGTCTTAGCATTTTGGGTACTAATATTACAGACATGAGGCATCACACCTGACTATGAAGGTATTTTTATTTTTTTCTTTCATTTTTCCTTTCTTTTTTTCTCTTTCTTTCTTTCTTTCTTTTTCTTTTTTTTTTTTTTTTGTTGTTGTTGTCATTGTTGTTTTCAGACAGGATCTCTCTATGTAGTCTGGCCGTCCTGGAACTCTACATAGGCCAGGCTGGACTTGAACTCACAGAATCTCACAGCCTCTGTCTCCAGGGTACTGTGAGCAAAGGTGTTCATTGGCCCCACACTCAGCAATGATGGTATTTTCAAAGGATACAAATGAAGAGCCAGATGAGTTGATGCACAGTGAGATTCCTAAGGGTTCTGAGCTTTGGAGTCTGTTCCTTGGAGTTGGAATGCAGATGAGTTGTTGCTCAATCTAGAAGCTCTCCAAACTCAGCTCTTCGAGACTTTTCCCCCTTGAGACAGAGTCTCATGCATACCAGCAGAGTATCAACTTTCTGTGTAGTTGAGAATGAACCTGACCTTCGGATCCTCCTGTCTCTGTCTCCTGAGTGTAGCTGAGTTTGCAGGGATGCTCCCCTTTGTGCAGTGTGGGGTTTGGATGCAGGTTTTCATGTTTGTGGGGCAAGCAGTTAGCAACTGGGCTACATAGCTATGCTCTTGTTGACTTTGGAGGTTTTGTTAGGGCGGCACGATTGATGTAGTCATTGGTCCTGATGATCATCACCTCCCCCTTTAAGCCTCTTCCTATAGTTTGGGATGATGGTCCCTCAGAGTTCCAACCTTGTAATTTCTTCAGTTGGATTCTTTGTTAATTAGTCTTCCTTCTCAGGATAGCTCGTACCTCCAGTTAATTTTTTATATCATTAACATATAAGAAGATACTTCAGATATTCCAAGGGTTTTAGGAATTGTGTGCCACACAATTGTAAGATGACCTAATACAGCTGTCTCTCGGTGTCTGTGGGGATAGGTCCTCAATTCAGGCTACCAAAATTCTTGGTTGATCAAATCCTTATGTAAATTGAAATAACATTTTTATATACTGTGTGCAGATTTGTGTGTGTGTACATGTGTGAGTGTTTTATGAACATGATAGCTTAAACTGGCTTCAAACTTTCTCCCTGACTCAGCTTCCCAGCTGCTGAGACCTATCTCTGTATACTTAAAATCATCTTTTGATTACTTCAGCTTAATATAATGGGATATGACAATATACTATGTTTTTTCTTGAATAATTACAGAAATATGTTGAGTCCAGTTTTAGCCCCTGACCTTCCCCGAGTCTCACTCTGGCCCTGACTGGCTTTGAACTTGCTATGTAACCCAGGCCAGCCAACTCTCCTGACTCTTCTTTCACCTCCTCACACCTGGCTTCCCCCCAGATGTTTTGGATCCAAAGCTGACTAAATCTGAAGATGTGGAACCTTCTAATATGGAATCCTTGGATACTGAAAGATTATATATACATACATATATAGTTTTGGTTTTTTTTTTCCAGGGGGGGGGGTTAAGACAGGATTTCTTTGTGTAACAGCCCTTGCTGTCTTGGAACTCACTTTTTAGACCAGGCTGGCCTTGAATTCAAAGAGACTCACCTGTCTCTGGCTCCTGAGTTCTGGAATTTAAAGGTGTATGTCAGCATCACCCAGTTTTCATTATGATCTTTAAATTTATAGATTGATAATTTAAATTATCAATGATTAATAATGTTGAACATTTTATATTTATTGCTCATTTAGATGATTTCTTTGAAGAGGTATCTGTTCAAATCCATTTTCCATTTAAGAAATTGTCTCTATTGTCAAGTCATAAGAGGATTTATTAAATAATTTATTTACTTATTTTTTTTGAGACAGGGTCTTTCTCTGTAGCCCTGGCTGACTGGAACTTTCTGTGTAGACCAAGCTTGCCTAGCACTCACAGAGATCTACCTTCCCCATTTTAGAAGTGCTGGTAGCTGGACAATGGTGGCGCACGCCTTTAATCCCAGCACTTGGGAGGCAGAGGCAGGCGGATCTCTGTGAGTTTGAGACCAGTCTGGTCTACAAGAGCTAGTTCCGGGACAGGCTCCAAAGCCACAGAGAAACTCTATCTTGGAAAAAAGGAAAAAAATATAAAGAAGTGCTGGTTGATTAAAACCAGGCAGTTTGAGGCTAGTCTGGTCTACAGAGTGAGTTCAAGCCAGTCAAGGATACACAGAGAAATTCTGTCTCGAAAAACCAAAAAGTAGAACTACCAGGATAAAAGGCATGGGCCACCACCCTGAACTTTGTTTTTAATGGTGTGTGTGTGTGTGTGTGTGTGTGTGTGTGTGTGTGTGTGTGTGAGAGAGAGAGAGAGAGAGAGAGAGAGAGAGAGAGAGAGAGAGGGAGGGAGGGAGGGAGGGAGAGAGAGAGAGAGAGAGAAAGAGAGAGAGAGAGAGAGATATCGCGCGTGCTGGAGGCCTGAAGAAGGCATGTTGGATCCATTGGAGCTGGAGTTATAGGCCTTGTGAGTCACTTGGTACTTAGAACCCAAAGCAGAGTCTTCAACAAGCACTCTTAGCCACTGAGCCACACTCCAGCCCTGTAAGAGTTTGTGCATATAGCTTTGGAGCCTGTCCTGGAACACATGTAGACCAGGCTGGCCTTAAACTCACAGGTCAGCCTGCCTCTGCCTCACAAGTTCTGGGACTAGAGAGAGTGCCACCACCCCTGGCTACATCTGGATTTTCTGAGCACTAGAATTGTAACTCATACATTAGTCTGTGATTAATTTAAAACTCCTTTTGAATATGGTGTATGATGTATGTAGTGTTTAGTGCCAGCTTCTTTTCCTTTTGAAATGGAATATGTGCTGATTGAAAGCCCATTGGGTTTGATAGTATCAAGCTGGTAAGAGGGCAGCTGACTGCAGATGAGAATTTATATCCCAGCCCTGCTAAAACATTTAATCCTAGCAAACGATTACTGAGACTTCATGTGTTTCTCTGTCAGTCTTTAGTAAATTAAAAGGTATTAAACTTAAAATGCCATGGGACAAACATTTTATAGTCGATTGTCCCAGGTATAAATCTATCTTTTCTTTAAACGTACCTACATTTTATGAATGACTCCATAAGATTTTTTTTTTTTAGTTGTGGAGATAAAATACAGAAATTAAGCTTACTTTTTACTAAATTAAGGAAGATTTGTTAGGAAATTAGGTACTGGACTTTGGAAGAGGGAATGGTGCTGGGTCTTCATTGTTGCAGATTCTCTATTTGAATTTACTTACTTGTTTAAATTTGTCTGAAACCCTAAATCAATTATTTTGCAAATTCATTTGCAAAACGGTGTGTGTTCCCCTGAGCACACACTGAAGGTCAGACGAGGCAGTGTTCTGCTGACTGCAGGCAAGTATCCTTTCTGGGGTCCATTTGGTGTCCTGTGTTTTGCATTTTTGTGCTTTTTGTTGATGATTTCTTTGTTTAAAATTAGCTGCAAGCATAGTACTGAAGTGCTGTTTGGGGTCCTGAGTTCATGGTGCTGTCATGGAGGTTAGAGAAACCACTTGTGTCAGATAAGGTTCTCTGAAGCAGGAATTGGAGTGATGTGCTGTGAGTTTGCTGCTGCTGAGTTAACGATGTGTAGTGAATAGCGACATTGATGTATTTATTGTGTGTGGTGCTGGGTATTGAGGGTAGGGCCTCATGCATGCTAGGCAAGTGCCCTACTGATGAATTGTATTTTCAGTCCAATAAGGGATCTTTAAAGAGAAACACACAAAAGTGAGGTTTACTAGTGGTTAACTGATGAGAATGTGAGGAGAATCATACAGGAAACTGTTCCCTCTATCCTGAGTTTTGTATTCACGGATTCAGTGTTTGCTAAGATACTGAGTACCGTGAATACTGCAAATTGACTGTTCTTTAGGTTTCAGTCCATCTTTGAGTAGGCAGTGTAAGCCAGATTGAAGCTGGTAAGATCTGTGCTGCTACATCCAAGTTCCTTGTTTCTACTTTCTCCAGTAGTTCAGTGACTTTCTCGGTTTGGTTTTGTTTTCCAAGTTGGCCCACACAATTCAAACCAGCTGTTTTCAACTTTGGCCTCATTTTAAGTCAGCTGGGAAATTTACAAGTCCCCAGATTATGATTCAGTTGCCCTGGCGTTTGTTTTGGAGTTGCTCTTGACTCCTTAGGTAATTCTTTTTCTTCTTTTTAAAAAGACGTATTTATTTTCTGTCTTGGTGTTTTGCCTGCTTGTACGTCTGTGCCCCAATTGTGTCCATTGCCTGAGAAGTCCAGAAGAGGGCATTGGGTCCCTTGGAACTGGAGTCACAGACAGTTGTCAGCTGTCACGTGGGTGCTGGGAATGGAACTCCTGGTCCTCTGAAAGAGCAGCCAGTGCTCTTAACCTCTGAGTCATCTCTCCAGCTCCTGTTTGTTTGAGGCAGGGTCATTCTATGTAGCCCTGGCTGTCCTGGAACATGATCTATAGACCAGGCTGGCTTCAAACTCAGAGATCTGTTTGCCTCTGCCTCCTCAGAGTGCTGGATTGAAGGTGTGCACCGTCACTTATATAAGGTATTTATTTTAATTTGGGTCCTTCTTTTAAAAAAATTCATGTATATATGTTTGTGTCTGCTATGTGTATGCAGGTGCCTGGGGAGGCCAGAAGAGACTTCAGCTCCCTTGGAGCTGGAGTTAAAGGTAGTTGTGAGCTGCCCAACAGGAATGCTAGGGACCAAACTTTGGTCCTCTGGAGAAGTAACCAATACTAATGGCTAAGCCATGTCTCCAGCTCCAGCTGGAAGACAGTTTTTATCTCATGTAGCTCAGGCTAGCCTAGAACTCACTATATGGTTGAACTCCTGATCCTCTTGCACTTGGGAGGTATCCCAAGGGCTGGAACCGTAAGTGTGTACTACCATGCCTGGCCATAAGTTATTTTTTAATAATGCATTATGTTTTTATCCAGGGTGCTGGAAATGGAAGCCAGTTTATCCTTTGACACATTTCTGCCTTTGCTTTCAGTGTATAGCAGTTTTCTGCTGTCCCTTTTGGGTCGTAGCATAGGCTGGTCCTCCTGCCTTAGTGAAAGTGAGTGTTGGACTGACCGGTCCACACCACGCTCTGGGCTCTTGGAGAGCTGCAGTCGGCAGACTTCTCGCTTTAATGTAGGAAGTGCTAGTTTTAAGAATGGAAACTGTTGGTGCAGTCTCTCCCTCTCCCTAAAGAGGAAAACATAACAATAACTTAAAAATTAAGGTCTGTAGAAGATGCACTCAGAATTTAGTGGAGAGAAGTTGGTTCATTTGCTTTATGCTAAAATAAAATTATTTCATTGCTAGGCTTTTGCCAAAAATAATTTTTTAGTATTTAAAATCAGTTCTTTTTTTAAACATATTTTCCTTTTATTTATTATATTATTTGTACGGATGTTTGACTCCATATTTGTCTGTGTACCATATGCGTGTATGGTGCTGGAAGAGGCCATAAAGACCATGGGATCTCCTGGAAGTGGAGTTATAGCCAGTTATGAGCTGCCATGTGGGTGCTGGGAATTGAACCTGGGTTCTCTGGAAGAACAACCAGTGTTCCTAACTGCTGAGCCATCTCTCCAGCCCCTTAAAATCAATTCTTAATACTATGAATTCTTAATAATATGCCCAGGGTTACAACTGGGCATGGTGGCATGCTCCTCCTTGTAAAGACATGAAAGCAGTCCAGTGCTCAAGGTCATTCTTGGCCCCGTAACAATTTCCAGGTCAGCCTGGACTACATGAAAAGTTGTCTCAAAAAATGAGAGGGCTGGGGATATGAATATGGCTGTTAGTGTAATATATTGAGGATTTTTTTTCTCCTCATATCATGCTGCCCTGTGGTTTGCTTTCTACCTTCAATTGTCAGCTAGATGAACTAGGAGAAAACAGTGGTCACCTTGGTAAGATTGTTACAATACTGGGGGTTGAACTCAGGACCTCAGTAATACTAGGTAAACATTCTGCTACTGAGCCACACATGCTGCTGGTCTTTCAGTCTACACAATTACACTAGCAACCAGTGTTACGTACTTTTTTTTTTTTAAAGATAATTTATTTTATATGTGAATACTCTGTCTGCATGTATGGCCTTATGCCAGAAGAGGGCATCAGATCTCACTATAGATGGTTGTGAACCATCATGTGGTTGCTGGGAATTGAACTCAGGATCTCCGGAAGAGCAGCTAGGCTCTTATCCATTGAGCCATCGCTTCAGCCCTTGGCTGGATTGGAACTAGCAGTGTAGACCAAACTGGCTTTAGACTCACAGAGATCTGCCTCCCAGTTGCTGAGATTAAAGGTATAGGCTACCACACCCAGCTAGTCCTTCATTTTGAATGTCTTCCTTTTTCTTGTTTGTATTTCTCTTTACCTTCAGTGAGAATTTGTACTCTTTAAAATAGTTTCCCAACTATAATAACAAAAACATCTTTTCAAGGTTTCAATTTGCGATAAAACTTTGTAAGACATAAAGCCTACCTATTCCTTTAATTTATTCCATTTTTATATATCATATAGAACACTTTGTTTTATTACATACTTATTGTCAGTTTCCTCTTTTGAAAGTAAACAAAGGGGTTTTGTCAATTTTATTGTATTGTTGCCAGTGTCAACTAAGGACTTACTACTCTGTTCTGGTTTTGTGCTTTAGATTTATATGTTGGTACATAAAAAGATGAATTAATGTGGGGTTGGAGAGATGGCTTAGTGGTTAAGAGCACTCAGAACCCACATGGCAGCTCACAACTGTCTGATACCCTCTTCTGGTATACAGATGTGCATGCAGACAAAGGATCTATATATATGAAATACATAAATAAATCTTTAAGAAGTGTAAAAGTTTGCTTTAAGAAAAAAGGACACTAGCTGATCTTTCCAAGGCCCAGAGAGTAGATCCAGCACCCACTCATAGGGGCTTGTAATTGCAGCTTCAGGGAATCCTACAGGTGTACACACAGCAGACAGATGTAAACATTAATAATAAGTGAATCTTTAGAAACATGAATTAATGTAAAAGTGGAGCCACTTTAGAAATGAAAGATCTTTTTAGATTGGGATAGAAACTGCATGGTTTGAAACTGGGAATATTTTTCTTGATGTAGTCTTAAGTTTTCCAAGGAGTACTTTTCATGTTAAATAGCCATAGGTTATTGAAGGACCTGTCATCCTGCTATGTGAAACAGCAAAAGTCTCAAGCTAGTGCCTAAGCACATACATTGAGAAAAGTGATCAGAAACTAAAGAGCAAAGATGCGTTACTGCGATAAAAATGTAATCTTTTAACACTGTTAAACAAAATGTGGTAGACATAGACCTGCCTGTGCTTTTAGTTTGCTGAAAATGGAGTGTTTGTAATTTCTTCAGAGTTCACAAATCAATAACAGTAAACATGGCGATTTCAAACACAAAGAAAAATAACAACGTCAGGCTGTCAGAGTGACTCAGATGGGTCTGTGAACCTCCCCAAGACACAGCAGTGATTATTGATAGATCCAGGTATACCTAGTAAGCATGTTGAGGGGGCACAGTTTTAGGCTTCATAAAGAATTCTGCCTTTATTTTTGACAGCTAATACTTGAAAATCTTAGTCTTTATATTTATCAGTTAGTCGACTTGACTGGTTATACTAGGACTGCACTTAGTGTTTTCAGATTTGTGTTATCCCTGTGAGTTTATGTTTGAATGGGCATGGGGCAGGACTGGTTAGGCAATAGCATCTTTTCTGCTAGTAAAGCCCTCCAGATGTGGAGGACTTTGACAGTATTGCTCCTCAGAATGTGGTCACTGAAGTAAGGCTTCTCTGAGATACTCCAGGGAGGGTTCCCTTATTTGGAGCTCTTTCTTTGTCTCCCTCTCCCATTCCCTCTAACCTTCCCTCTGTCCCTCTTTGGCGCCCCCTTCCCCCTTCAAGGTAGTATTTGTCCAGGCTCCTGAGCTCTGAAATGGAGTGTGTCACTACACTAAACGGAGAGACCATTTTTAAAACAGAAAATTCATTGGAGTTATAAACAAATATTCTTTTTTTCCCCCTCAAAGAATTAGCTGTTAGGGGCCGGAGGAATGGCTCAGCTGGGGAGAGCATTTGTTGCTCTTGGAGAGGACCTGTTTGAGTTCCCAGTACCAACATGGTGGTTCACAAGCATCTCTGAATACAGGGCCAGGCTACTGGATGCCCTCTTCTGACTTCCGAGGGTACTGGGCATGCACGATGATATGGTATACATACATATATGTAGGCAAAAATTTATACACACAAAATAAAACAATAAAAACAAAAATAAAAGAATTAGAAATTAAGAAGCTGATGAGATGGCTCAGTGAGTAAATGGCAAAGCCTTGACAACCTGACTTCCATGTCCGGGACCCACATGGTGGGAGAAAGGACTCCCTCAAGTTGACAACCTGAGTTCCATCTCCGGGACCCACATGGTGGGAGAAAGGACTCCCTCAAGTTGTCCTCTGACTGCCACATGTGTGCACTCACACATACATTAAATCATAAATAAAATAAGCCATGTGGGTGGAGAAATGGCTCAGTAGTTTAAGAGTGCTTGCTGATCTTCCAGAGGACCAGAGTTAGGGTTCCAGCTCAAATAAAATAATAATAAAACGTGGTTTTAAAAGATCTTTATAATCTTGCATACGATTTTAATAGCATTAGTTGGGTTTTTTGTAGTGCTGAGGATTAAGCACAGAGCCTTGCACAGGCCATCGAGTACTCTCTCCATACACTGACAGTTCTGTGCTCTGTTCAGTCTTTGTACACCAGAAAGGGATGTCTGTTGATGACAAGGGGAAGCAGTGAGGTTGTACACGCAAAAAGTGCAAAACGTAAAGCCATTTAGAGTCTGGTCTACAAAATGTTACTTTAATGTACAGTGAAAACTGTGACCCAGCCATTAAAAGAGTGACTTGTGTTCAGGTGACCCTGCTTAGAAGATGATTACAGAATTAGGTTAGGAGTTGACTTTAAATTGTTTTTCAGAAGGCTTTTGTGTAATAAGGTACTGTCATAATTTCCCGGGAAAGCTTCTCTTTCGCCATAGTTACAGGGCACTGGGGTTATTTGAAAGCAGCAAAGGAAGCATTCTGAGTAGTGGCTCTTCAGCCCACTGCTGAAGCTCTGTAGCCCCAGTGAGAAACTGAAGAAGGGGCTGTATCATGGGTACCCGCTGCCCTTCAGAACTGCTTACAGCAGCATTGTGGGATTGGGACTGCGACACTGGCTGTGAATGGTAAGGCAGACCATAGTGTAAGAATTAAGTATAGATGGTATGTAGAGATTCAAGGGCCCTGTAAAGAAAGAGGTTCAAGCACTGGAAGGAAATTTAATAATCAGTTTTAGACTGTGGAGAAGAAAGATGATAAAAGTATAAAATACTATTGATATTTTCTAGAAACGACTACAAAAAGAACTGTTGGCTTTGCAGAATGACCCACCTCCTGGGATGACGTTAAATGAAAAGAGCGTTCAGAACTCAATCACACAGTGAGTATTTGAGGTTCAAAGGTCTTCTTACTTACACTGTATAACTATGTACTCATTCTTTATTAACTTATTTTCATATTTTATTGTATTCTGTTATGCCACTAAGTAAATATAATAAAGAGATCATATTCCATGTATTTATATAAATATTCATTTTTAACCTTACTGTGTTATCATAGGTTTACTGTTGTGTAAAGCTTTCAAGCTTTCTTTTTTCTTAAAAGAATCCTTGTGTGTTTTTCATGTTCCTTATTATCTATCTATTTATTTATTTATTTATTATTTCTGCTGTGGCTCAGGCTAGCCGTAGTCTCTGGACTGCTGGTCTTATAGGTAGGTGTGAGCCACTTCTTATGTGCTGAGCCTGTGCTTTCCCTTCAGACTGCAGCACACCATGCTTCAGACATAGTCAGTAAAACACCCCTGCTGTGCTGCTGCAAAACAAAGATACGAAGAGGGCTTCCTGGGACAAACTTGTTTTTTTTTTAAGTATCTCTGGTTGTAAGACTGAGTTGAAAACTGTCAACATTAGAGAAGGATGACACATTAAAATGCTATCACTTTATTGTTTATAGTTAGTTTGTAAGGTAGAAATTTTGTATAGTCATAGTTCATAATTATCTTTGAGAATTCTGTAGAAGACCTTTTTGGCTGGGTACAGTGGTACCTATAGTCCTCAGGAGGCTGAGATAGGAGGATCAGCCCGTGAGTTCAGGACCACTCTGGACAACCTGGTGAGATCTCTGCCTAAAGAGTAAGTCATGCCCCAAAGACAAACAACATTTGTATGCTGCTTGTTTTAGTCCACAAAACCCAGCTTCCTCTGGAATGGAATAGATAGCAGTTTCTTTTGGTTTTTTTTGGTTTTTGTTTTTTTTGTTTTTCTAGACAGGGTTTCTCTGTGGCTTTGGAGCCTGTCCTGGAACTAGCTCTGTAGACCAGGCTGGTCTTGAACTCACAGAGATCTGCCTGCCTCTGCCTCCCGAGTGCTGGGATTAAAGGCGTGCGCCACCACCGCCCAGCTAGCAGTTTCTTTTATTAGAAGCCAGAATATGTATAAAACATCAAATTCAAACCATCCATTTTTAAAGAGTAATAGTTACAGAAATTCAAGAGTTGAGACTCACTGGAGAAAGGCCTGTTTACTTCTGCATTAAGTCCTTACTCTTGCTCATGATTCGATACTAGCTGATGGTTCAGTATTATGATTGGGGCTGGTGAGCTGGTTCAGATGCGAAAGGTGTTTGCTGTACAAGCCTGGTGTCTGAGTTTGATCTCCAGAACTCGTGTGAAGGTGAAAGGTGAGAAGCAGCTCCACACTTGTCCCCTGACCATCACCCCACACCATGGCTGCATACCCATAACCACACATAGTGCACATGCACAGTAATTATTAATAAAGCTGAAAATGTGTAATTTAAATGTGCCTATGATAAGGATAGAGAAATGGCTCAGTGGTTAAGAGCTCTGGCTGCTCTTCCAAAGGTCCTGAGTTCAATTCCCAGTAACTACATGGTGGCTCATAACCACCTATAAATGAGATCTGGTGCTTTCTTGTGTGCGGGCAGAACACTGTATAAATAATAAAAAAATGAATCTTTTTAAAATGCACTAAGTTGCTGTTTCTTATCATCAGTGATGTAGTAAACTGCAAAATACTAAGAATACAATATTCCCCCAAAATGTAACAGTGGCTTATTCTTGAATTTTTATATTGTTGTTGTTATTTTGGCTTTTCGAGTCAGGGTTTCTCTGTGAAACAGTCCTGCTGTCCTGGAACTCACTCTGTAGACCAGGCTGGCCTCAAACTCAGAGATCCTCTGTCTCTGCCTCTCAAGTGCTCGGATTAAAGGCGTGAGCAACCACTGCCCAGCATTATTTTTTAAATTTAGTAACCATATATTACTTTTTTAAATAGTAAAAATTAAAAATGTATCACACACAATATTAGAAATCATGTCATTGACCTATTTGATGCAGATGTTGCACAACTAATGATGTTTGTTTTGCAGTTATTTAAAGACTGCTCTGCGTGTCATGTGTAAATTGTTGTGTTTGTCCTCAGATTTGTTACATAAAGAAAATGAAGGTGCACAGGCAACTCTCTCTTTTGATTATCACTCTGGGGAGTAGAGATGTGGGTGGGTAGGAGAAAATGAATTTTGAAGCTGAGAATGATGTATTCTTTTTTGTTTTGTTTTTGTTTTTAATGAGAGAGGAAAGAAGGAGGGAGGGAGGGGCAGGGTATTGAACCCAGGTCTATTTAACGTGCTTTGTAAGGACTCCGTCAGTGACCTGTGTACCCCACAGGTACAGCTTTGTGTTGTATTGAATTTACTGTGGACTAGCTCTAGCGGTAGAAATGCGCTAGCTTCTCTACTTATGTATGGTCATTTCACTCTCTGAACAGTACCCTTCTATGGCACTCAGCATGCATCCTGAAAATGAATTTTCATATTTTAAGGGTTTCTATACTTTAGTAGATTTCTGTCATAGACTAAGCCCAGACCATGTTGTTATTTTATACATTCCTAGTTCCATACTACGTAAGACATGAGTAGACCCTTACCATAGTAGTCCCTGTTTTTCTGGACAGATGGGTGGGTGGGTGGGTGGATGATATTGGCTGGCAGTACTGGGCATCAAATCCAGTATCACTTGATCATGATACACAAGTGCTTTACTGCTGAGATGTATCCTCAACTCAGTTTTCTTATATTTAAGATAACATTTTTGTGCCTGAGATGCATGAGGTTAAAGAATTTGGCCAACTACAATTACGTGTGACAGCTATAATTAAAGACTTATTCTTACTTACTTTGGTTCAAGTCTAACTGCTCCCCTATTGTCTTTGCTGTTTTTATCTTCTATTTTCTCTTTTAAAGACTAGTGATAGTTACAGGATATCAGTACAAACATTTATGTTCTTGATGGTTACACATGAAAAACAAGCTTACAATAGATGTCACAGAAATCTGTATGTGCTTTATTAAGACATTGAAAGTGAACGAGCAAGGAACGGCAACAGAGAGCATTGCTTGTAACCTTCAGAGTAGATGGATGGGGATCAGTTTAGCTTCCGTTGAGTCTTTAGCCTACTGGTCAGGGGGTCTGTTTGTCAGCTACAGTTCTTCTAACATTAATCGGGAAGGCAGTTAATGAGCTTGATGTTGTGTAGAACAATTTAGTTACTGTAGAAAGTAGTGTTTGAAAGAAAACAAGATGGTGTGGTCTAAAAGGAAGAACACAATATAGACTCTGGTATTAGCCCATGGAAGTGGGGGTTTATTTGTAGTTTGCCTCAGACCCGGGTTACAAGCTCCGACCTTAACCTAATTTCTTTAATCCCAAGTGTCACAGAAGGCTAGGGAAGAGTGTTGAAAACCTACTCTGGAGTTGGGGAGAGAGCTCAGCAGTTAAGAGGGTTGGTGCTCTCAGAGTCCCCTAGTTAATGTCCTAACATTCATGTCACTGGGGACTCTCAAGGGGATCTGTGGCCTGGGCTCCATGGGCACTAGCGCACATGCAGCATACCCACACGGGTCATCCAGAGGCAAGAGCTAGCCTAGGTGGTGAAGCAGAAGGGAGTCATCAGTTACTACATATTCAACCCTGGAGCCCACGTAGATAGAGGTGGAAGGAAAGGATCAGCTCCACAGAGCTGTCTTCTGACTTCTACATGTATGCTGTGCTTGTGCATGTCTCCCATACAGTAATAAATTTATTTAAACACATACATAACAATAATGAATTAAGAAAGAAATGCAGTGTAAGAGTTGTTGGGTGAAGTGCACCATACACACTCTGGCCTATTGCCTGACATCCCAGTAACCTCTAGTTTTCCCTTTACCCTAATCCTTTTTAAGTTTTAAATTTGTTCCCTTTCTGTTTGTCTTTTCCTGTCCTAGGTGGATCGTAGACATGGAAGGTGCACCAGGTACCTTATATGAAGGAGAAAAGTTTCAACTTCTGTTTAAGTTTAGTAGTCGATATCCTTTTGACTCTCCTCAGGTAATTGCCTTGCATGTAACATTTTATTGTACTTTTAGATTATAGCAAAAACGCTAAATTGGTTATTTTTGCCTCCTGAAAGCCTGTATCAGAAACTCAATGTAAATATGTAGATAGATTTATTTTGCATTGTTTTATTTGAAGGCAGGGTTTTGTGAAGGGTTTTGGGGCAGAGGCTTCTCTATTGTTCTGCTTCTAGGAACTTGAGGCTGTTTATCATGCACAGGTTTCAGGAGCAGTGGGGGCAGACTAGCATTTTTAGGCACCGCAGGCACTTTCTCCTGGGCGCAATGCTGCTGAAGATACAGAGGCTCTTTGAGAAGGTCTGTGTCTTTGGGTTTCCACTGATGTGTTCTTTTTGCAGCCTTCCGGAAGGCTGAATACATGAAGTCAATTTGAAATCTGATCATTAGAGTTTGAGGCAAACACAGTTTAGTTAAGGGCTGGGCGGTGGTGGCGCACGCCTTTGATCCTAGCGCTCGGGGAGGGAGAGGCAAGCAGATCTCTGTGTGTTTGAGTCCGCCCTGGTCTGCAGCTTGAGTTCCAGGACAGCCAGAACTTCACAGAGAAAAATACTGAGACAAGGAATAATGGTGGTAGTGGTATTTAAAAAAACAAAACAAGAACAACTTTGGGGGGGATATGTGTATTAGTGTTTTGCTTGTATGTGTGTCTGTGCACTCCGTGTCTGATGCCCTGGGAGGTCAGAAGAGGGTGTTGGATCCCTAGAACTGGAGTTACAGGTTGCTGTGAGCAGTCATGTGCGTGCTAAGAGTGAGTACTCTTAACAGCTCTGCTCTCCCCAGCCTATGGACTGTTTGGAAGAGGCATTTAACTAGTAAATAATTAATTGAAGGTTAGAACAAAGAAATTCTGGGATGATTTCCAGGATTCTGACTTGTAAGATGATGAGTTACTAGAATTACTTCTCACAGAATTAAGCACAGGATTTCACAGTTTGAGCTTGACGTTTGAGATGTGTTGCTAATGTAGCACTGCAGGCCTCTGCTACTGCTACTAAGGATTTCTGGAAAATCAACCCAGTACCTAAATTCTATGGTATGTGATTAAAATGTGCTATTTTGAGAAAAGTCATATTTCATTGTTACTTTGAATATAATATTGTGAATATAGTAGATTAAATCTTTTTCTGGCCATAAGAGATAATAGGGAATTAGTTATTGCATTGTGCTATAAAGAGAATTGTTTAAAGAAGTAGGGTTAGCTAGATGTTGACCCCTTGAATTATGAAGTTGACATGTGATCAGGAAGCTGTTAAGACTTGAGGCTCCTTTTACCCTTTTTATGTAACTTAAGGGGAAGGGATTCTGCTGTTAAAACCTCTAGGTATTCTGGTAAGCATCCGCTGACTAATCTGCAGCACAGACATCTCCCTTCTCACCAGGAATTTGTCTTTAAGTTGTGGTATTCTTTGTCTTAGTGCCTTCAGCTGTTTCTGCCGTACTTCCAAATATCTAATATGGCACTCAGATGCATTCAACTCGGGGGAGACTCTCAAAGGGGTGCGCGCGCGCGCACACACACACACACACACACACAGAGCCTTAGCTGTCCTTGAACTTGCTTACTAAATCAAACAGGTCTGGAACTCACATAGATCTGCCTGCCTCTGCCTCCCAAGAGCTGGGATTAAAGGCGTGCATTATCATGCCTAGTTCAACATTTATAATAAGTTTTTCTTTATTTTGGGATTCTGTTTTCCTTCTGCTTTGTTTTTGTCCTTTCACTCATTCCTGTATAGCTTTTCAAAGCCTTTGGCAGTCTGTGAGTCTTCCCATTTCTTTCTTATCTTGCTATGTAGACTGCAGCACAAGGTCTTATCTTTCAGCTGGATTGTTTCAATAGGTTATTCAGTTTCTGCTTCTTGTACTATATACCTTTCCTCAGCACTGTTGGATTTTTCTGTAGGCATAGTCATGATCTCATTGAACGTTTAACAATTCTCTTTTGCAGTGCTGGGGATCAAACCTTGCACTTGGCTACATTACTTCTACCCTACTCTACATACATACATCCACACATAAGTACAACACCCACCTGTATTTTTCCCTTCCTTAGTAAAATCTGTGGACGATTATTTCCTTGGCTATCAAGTTCCTTTATAGACTTGTTAAAACTTAACCATTTTTTGCAGATTACCTCCCTGCAGTCTACTGTATGATAATGTTTGTATATCATATTTTATAAATTAATTTTTATCATGATTTTATCATCTAATAACTCTTAATATAGTGATTATGATATAGATTCATTTTTTAAAAATATTTATTTATTATGTATACAATATTCTGTCTGTGTGTATGCCTGCAGGCCAGAAGAGGGCACCAGATCTCATTACAGATGGTTGTGAGCCACCATGTGGTTGCTGGGAATTGAACTCAGGACCTTTGGAAGAGCAGGCAATTTTTTTTTAAGTGAAGAAATTGAAGCTTTTAGGAAAGATCTTATTAATGGTTTGATTACTAGTTAGAACAATCAGGAGTGAAAACCAAGTTATTTCTCTCCCTCTGCCATGTTGTATATGGAATCTGAAAGGCCTTAGGACAGTTATTCCCATTCTTTTGGAATGCTAGTATTCCTTTTTAACAACTTATTTTGTAATGCATCCATGTTGTAGAAATTGTATATTCTAATTTATATTGATTAGGAAAATGACAACTCCAAGGGCAAGAATTTTTTAATTATTAAAATTATTTTATTAATCATATTTTTATGGCTTTGAAACAAGTGCAGTAGATTCAATAATACAGATTTGCGTACATATAAATTACAGGGTTTTTCAATAACTGAACCTTTTTAGATATCCCATTGTTCTGGGAAAGTGGTAGAAACGTTCCTTTGAATTCAGTTCCCCAATTGATGTGGGATTCCCTCTGTATGCTGTGAATATGTTTTATTGCCATTGGTTAATAAAGAAGCTGCTTTCAGCCAATGGCTTAACAGAATATAGCCAGGCTGGAAAAGATATGTAGAGAGAGTAGGCGGAGTCAGAGAGATGCCTTGTAGCTGATGCAGGAGACAGACGCTGGACGGAAACTTACCAGTAGGCCACAACCACCTGGTGATATACAGATTAATTGAAATGGGTTAAATTAAGATATAAGAGTTATCCAGGAGTTTGCCTAAGGTAATGGACCAAGCAGTATTTTAATTAATACAGTTTCTGTGTGCTTATTTCGGGTTTGGGTGGTCGGGAACAAACAAGCAGTCTCCGCTGACACCCAATTATCAGGCATTTTGAGGAAACAGAAACATTGACAGTTGTTAGATAACAGTTTTTAATCTTCCTACGGAATAAACAATGCTGAATGTGTGACTTCTAAGAAAAATAGAATTTGATGAGTGTCCTGAAGTAGACCAGCATCATCGTGAAATGACCTCTACCTCATCTGTGACACATCCAGATCACTCCATGCCTGTGCAGCTTCTGTCTGCTTCCTCTTGTTCCTGATTAGTTTCGCACATTATATGCCATTTACTGTGAAAAATCCACCTGCCTAAATAGTGGTATTTGGCTTGAACATTTGTTTTAAAGCTTAAAAACAAAAACAAAACCAAAAACCAGTCAGTGTTTTTCAGTTACTACAGGAACAGACATGAGGCCCCATTCCATCATCATTTCCACTAATGTGCAGTTAATGCCAGTTGTGTAGGCAATGCCTTTCTGTGTAAACACTGTTTGTCTTTGTCTATGCTACGTTCCAGGGAGATGGCTGCTCAGTTCAGTCTGTCTTGAGCAACAGCAGTCAGTCTGTGCCAATGCTTACCTTTATACTGAGAAATAGAAGAGAATATAGAGACTAGAAAGACAATAGGTTGCCTTTAAAGGGCTTCAATCTGCTCATTAGTTGAATAGGTCAGCATTTACTTGTCTGTTAGGACTGAGTATGTAACATGAAATCAGACCTGTTTGGCTCAGATTGCAGTTTCCGTGGGGTGGTGTATGCCTGTAACACTAGCACTCAGGAGGTCGAATACTACTTGAGCAAAAAGTTCTAGACGAACCTGGCCAACAAAACAATACCATGTATCAAAAAAGCAAAACAAAAAGTTGGGAAGATGGTTTTGTAAGTAAAGTGTTGCTGTGCAGATACAAGGACCTGATTTTAGTTCCCAGCACCTGGGGAAAGCCAGGAGTGGCAGTGCCCACTGTGGTCATAGCACTGGGGAGGCAGAAGCAGGACAGTCCTGTGACTGCTGACCACATAGTTTTGCTGAATCAGGGAGTGCCAAGTTCTGTGAGATACCCTTTCTTAACAAACAGATAAATAAAAGTTGAGAGTGATTGAGGAAAATACATGTCTATACATACACATAAACACATGTATACAAACACAGTTTTTTAATTAGAAAAAGGAAAAAAAACATAAGAATTTTATGAGAGTAACAAAAAAGCCCTTTTTATGTAGAGTTTACATTCTTTTGCGAAAAGACACATAATAATTAAAATAGTGCAGGAGAGGAGGGGGCAAGGGCATGCTCAGTAGTAGAGCTAACAATTGACATCTGGGTCTCGGGAACCTAAAAAGCATCTTTACAGCAGAGCACACAGTTGATGAAGACAGCTCACCAGACTGGGAGAAGATGCTGGTACACTGTACCTTTGACAGAATATAATAGAGATATAGGAAGAACTCAAGCTGTACACTAAGAAGTTAGAGCGTCCAATCAGATGAAATACAGATGACCAGTAAAGACTGGAAAAAGTGATCAATTCTTCCAACCCTTAGAGAAATGCAAATCAGAACTACATTGAGAGTCCATCTCACCCAGTCAGTTGTTGTTCGTCAGGGAAACAAACAACAGATGCTTGTGAGGATGTGGACAGGAGAGAACCTTTATGTTGTAGCCCATTGTGAGAACTCAGACTTTTGCTCTGAGATGGGAGGTCTTGAGTAGGGTTATGGAGTCATAGCTAAAATTAGAAGGCAGTGCAACAGGTGGCAAATGGGAGACCACAGGGACTGTTGAGTGCGTCAGGCCGGGGTGGTGCTGACCTGCAGCAGCAGCTCCTCGTGGAGGGTGTGGAGAACACAGTTTGCACCTGGTTTAGAGGGTAGACCAGCAGACAGGAGGGGCTGCTAGATTGATAGGTGTTTGAATAAAGGCATCAAAACTCCACGAAGGGCAGTGAATTGCTTTGAAACAAAATGGGAGGGGGCTGGAGAGATGGTTCAGTGGTTAAGAGCATTGCCTGCTCTTCCAAAGGTCCTGAGTTCAATTCCCAGCAACCACATGGTGGCTTACAACCATCTGTAATGAGGTCTGGCGCCCTCTTCTGGCCTGCAGGCATACAAGTAGCAGAATACTGTATACTAAATAAATAAATATTAAAAAAAAAAAAAAAAGAAAGAAACAAAATGGGAAGCACTAGCCAGTGTAGAGTAGACCAGAGAGGCAGAGAAGAACCTTCTTGAACTGGTAGGACTGGTCTTGAGAGGACTTATGGGGAAAGAACAAAGCAGGGCATGAACGGCTCGGCCTTTTAGGCCTGGCTGCATATGCTCCCATGTGTCTGTGTTGAGAGACACCGAAGGGCCGCAGGTGTGAGTGGAAGGTCTAGGGTCTGATTAAAGTAGGCTCTTCAGTATGGAGGAACTGGGTGTTACTTCCTCCGCTTTAGGAGATGTGGTCAGACTCTGGAAATTCTAAAGTTCCCAAAGCTTAGTGCTATAACTCTTCGGTACTTTTCATCCTGCCTCCTCTTTGATTCTTCTGATACCCACTTCCTGTATACCCCTTTGTCAGAGAATTCTATTTCAAAGAAACATGAGCTACTTGCAGGACTTTGTCAATGTTTCAGTATACTGACTTTAACTTTTCCAATTTGATTTTTGCTGAAAAGTTGTTTTAGCACACAATTTCTCTAGAAATGATAGGGACAATGATTATTTTCAAGGAAGATCACTGTCCCTTCAATTCTGAAGCCATACAAAATAACGATGAAATTAAAAAAAAACTTAGTCTTTAAGTACATTTAAAGCTACATGGTATGATGATCAAATAGGAAAATTATTCCTATAGATGCTAACGATCCGGGTTTGTGTGCTAGAAGGAGAAGTCTGCATTGAAAATTCATAAAACTTCAATCCCTAGTCATTTTCAGTAATTTTTTTGAAATTATATCACATGTCTCCTCCTTTTTTCTCTTTTTGTCTCTCCTTGCACCCCTCCGTTCTTTCTCTCAAGTTCTCAACCTTTCCTCCCTCATTCCTAAAGACAGCCTAATCTGCCTGCATAATATACCTATATGTAGATGAGCTCACTAGCCTCTTTTTGTCAGTTAGTACGAATTGTATGTTATCTGTAGCTTTTATTACACTTTTAACTTTTATTCACTTATTTATTGTTGAGACATGCTGTCATGTGTGCTGGGCTGGCCTTAAACTTGCTCTGTAGTAAGGGATGATCTGAAACATCTGCTCGTGCTGTGTTTACATCCTGAGTGCTGGATTGCAGGTGTGGGCCCCCAGCCTGTCTCTGATGATTACAAGAGAAAACCTTGCCTCATGTTGTCCTCACAGGAAGCCTTGGTATCTATATGGCATGACAGATGGACTTTGTCTTATAATTCTAGCCTGGTGTTTGGTTGTCTTTCTGGCTGCCTCCTCTCCATCCCTATGCTAGAAATTGATTGCTAGCCTAGGGCTCATGCATTTCAGGTGAACGACCACTGACTTGCACTCCTACTTGGTGTATCCTATTTTGTTGTATTCATTGTATGTTTACAGTTTGGACCCAGCTTGATGCATATTAGGTAACTTTCTCTCTCCAGACCGCTCATGAAACATGTACTGTATTTTTGTAAATAGTATATTGTATTTTGTAAATATGATACTAAGGTTTTTCATTATTAGGCTTGATGTTGAGAAATTCTTGCATTTTGTTTATGAAAGTTACCTGAACTCCATTCCTTGTTTTCTTCTTAGTAATAATGCCTAGACTATTGTAAACTGTATAAACGTACTGGAATATATAGTTAAATGTCTAGAGTAATTCTTGTTTTATACTAGATTGTTGTAGATATCGACAGCTATCAGATTGAACTATTGTTAGAATATATCAAATTTGAGTAGTGGGTCAGGCTTGAGTAGCTCATGCCTATAGCCCCAGGTACTTTTAAAGCTGCTGTAGGAGAAATGCTTAAGCGCCTGGGGGCGGGGCAGGATTGACAGCCTAGGCAGTGGGGAGACGCCTTGTCCCTCCTCTCCTCTCCTAACTTAGTTGTGGTTGCTCATAGTCTGGGTAGGCTTCCATTACTCTGATGTCTTTCGGCTTGTATTTTAATAGATACTACATTCATGGTACTCAAGTTATTCCAATATTGGTTTGGTTAAATTTTTAGACTGGATGTGAACTAGGTATGTCCTGCAGTTGTTGTATCTTAGCTCTTCTACTTTTGGAAATGAGTTGCAGTAGTGAGGAGTTGAGTAAAAATGTAGTTGTTTGAAGATGGCTTCTTATGCAGCTTTGGGACTCTTAAGTTCTGATTCTGAGTCCTAGAGTTGTACTTTTACTTCCCTCTGAAGTTGTGCAGCAAGGAGCGTGGCTAGTTTCCAGTCAAGGTGTTTTTTTGTTTGTTTGTTTGTTTGGTTGTTTTTTCGAGACAGGTTTCTCTGTAGCTTTGGAGCCTGTCCTGAAGCTGGTCTCGAACTCACAGATATCTGTCTGCCTCTGCCTCCCAACTGCTGGGGTTAAAGGCATGTGCCACCACCACCCGGCCTTCAGTTAACTTTTAACAATGTGATTGTATAACTAATTTTGACCTGAGACCAAGTAAATTGAGTTGTAGTTTCAAATCACTTGTATTCAGTGGTCTGGCACTATCAATCCTAGATAGTTTTATAAGCTACATGGGACTGCACCAATTTTTTTTTAAACTCCAGAATTAACATTTTGAGTTCAGAACCTGCTCACTTGAAGTAAAACATTAGAAATGTCAGTTTTTCTCCTTTGACTCATACAGGATATTAAACAAGATGGAAAATGGTACGTGCTTAAAGTTAGCCTTGGTTACTCTTCCCAATGGGCGGAGATCCATAGTGACAGAGATTATAATGAAACTCTGTGGAAATGGAAAAGACTGGTAATGCCTTAGCATCAACAAACTGTTGTAAAAAATGTTTTGTTTTATTTCAGGAATTCAAGCATCCTTTTCCTGCTTAGACAAGCTTCTAAAGTGTCTAGGCCGTAATGGCTGCTTAATATGTGCAAGTAGTTATCCCGTGTCTGATTGCCTCCGGTTCACACTGGCTGCATTTGCCTGTCATGGAATACATTAATAATTGAGATTGGTTAATTTTGTTTTGGTTGGTGTCTTAAGACAGACTCTGAGGACAGCGCAGGTTGGCCTGCACCCTCTTAGCTATGCTAGTTGATTGCCCACCCAGCATCCCACTCAGCCTCAGCCTCCTGAGTGCCCAGCGGGGGACTTGACTTGATTTTTGTTTTGGCCGCTGGTGTTAGAACTGTTAAATTTTGTCCCCTGCTCTGCTTGTAGACTGTCTGCTGCTTTTTGTAGGTGCCGTTGCTTGCTGTTCACCACTCTATCTTATGCCTGGGTTTCCTGTTAGTTGCCAGCTCATGGACATTGGTAACGATTTCTCTCCAAGGAGGATACTGCTTTCCTCGTGCTCTGTGAATGCCTAGGCAGTGTCCTGATGACCTTTGTATCTGTCTGGCTGTCGTGTGTTTTCTAATAGTCGTGGTAAAAACGTAACGTGTGTGTGTGTGTGTGGTGACACTGTCACTATTCTCATAGACTTCATAATAAAGAGACCTTATTGGGGGGTGGGTAGAGTATACTTTAAAAATAACTGTGACCAGGGAGTAAATTCTCAGTGAAAACACTCTGCTGGTCAAATGACTCTTTAGGATAAATGAATCATCAGGACAGATCTATATTCTGTGACATTTATAAATTCCTTTTCTAGACGTGTAGCAAATCTACAAATAAATCTGTTGACATAAGCTGTGGCTCATACTTCTAAAAGCAGTTGTGGGTGGACACAGAAAGTGTCACATTCGCAGGGAACCCTGATTGCTTTTGGGCTGATGAGGGAGGGGGACTTGAGGGAGGGGGACTTGATTGGGGGAGGGGGAGGGAAATGGGAGACGGTGGCAGGGAGGAGGCAGAAATCTTTAATAAATAAATAATAAAGTCCATCACTAATTAAAAAAAAAAGAAAGTGTCACATTCAAGACTGCTCAGAGCAGGACAAGAGCAGTGACATGAGCTGCACAAATGCCATTTCTCAGAACAGTCTTAAAGGTAAAGAATGAACCTTCTGCAAGTATGGAGGACAAGTAATTGATTTCTCTCATTATGAGAGAGTAGAGGTGGGTGGCCAGGTCTTAAAGGCTAAGGAAAGCACTTGCTGAAAGTTTGGAGAGATTTGTCATGTTAACCTCAGCTTAACAGTCTGAGGCCTACTCGTTTGGACAGTCAGCTTGTTAATGTGCATATTTCTAAGAATCTTTTATTTCATTTTTGGCGTTTCGAGACAGGGGTTCTCTGTGTAGTCCTGGCTGCCCTGGAACTAGCTCTAAATACCAGACTGGCCTTGAACTCACATAGATCCAGATCCACCTGTCTTGCCTCCTGAGTGCACCACCACTGCCCAACCTGTAAGAATCTTAATAAAGTCAGATTTGTGGCTAGATATTTAAGATATCTACCAAAACCTTATCTGATTTTAATTTCACAATATCTATTCTATATTAAATGTGGGTATACCCTACTCTAGCCAAACTGATTTCATTGGCCGTCTTCTTCATTTAAGGAGAAACCACCCCCCACCCCTAGATACATGCAGAGCAGCAAATGTTTCATCGGTTTCTGTCAGAATTTAAAGTTTGATTTCTCCTCCTCCTTCTTTTGCTGTACAGGTTGAGCGATTCTGTAAAGTCTGTGCTGAGGACTGTGGATGAGTGGGAACTCATGGATCTTGAGTGGCATCTTTGAGTTTATCCTAATGGTGGTTGTTGCTGTTTGTTTGAGAGAAAGTTTGTACCGTTTTCCCAAGGCTGGCCTTGGACCTCTAGGCTCGAGTAGAATTCCTTCTGTCAGGCTCGAGAAGTTGCTCCTGCAGTGGTGTGCTGCCACACCCAGCCTGATTGTGAATTCAAACCAGGTCTTCATCCTAGTGATACTAATGTTTTTCTTACTATGGTAAGATCACTAATTAAGAAATGACTGCTAAACTATAGAATTAATACGGCACCTTGTAAAATGTACTTGAAGATTGGTGAGTTAACTTAATTTGAGTTTTATATAAAAGCAGATAATTTCTCTTAGAGCTGTAGCTTGGAGTGGAGCGGTTGTGGGGCACGCACAAGGACCTGCATTCTTTGTGCAGCACTGCAAGATAAAGAGGAACACATACATAATTGATCTTAAATCCATCTCCTGCCTTTGAATTGTGTTAGAATATGCAGGGTATGTGGATTTGTCCTCTTTCCTGTTTGGATGCTCAGGTGGTTTACTTGAAGTGTTAGGGCAGAGGAAGGCGTTTACAGTTGTGCCAGGGCAAGCTTCAGTGAGTAAAGGCAGAGCGGAGACGAGCAGCCAATTAGGACTCAGCTTCATTTATTTTTCTCCTAACCGGGCCTTTGGCTTTGTTTGATTTCTATTGCAGTTTTAACATTGAATACTTTTGGAATTTTAGTGCATTTGGGTTTTTTGTTTTGTTGTATTTTGTGTTCAAACATGGTTTCAGCGTGTAGCCTGGCTAGCCTGGAACTACTGTGTGGAGGTTCATGCTGCCTCCCATTCACCAGGATTCACCTGCCTCTACTGCCCAAGTGTTGGGATTCCAGGTGTGCGTAACGAGTAGAATCTGAAAAAACAACATTCTATTGAATGTAGTTTACCTTTCCTAGTGAAAAAAAATGCAAATTTAGAAAATTTCAGTGAATTTAGAAAATAGTCTAGGGCTTTGCATTGCTGCATGGTCATCTATGCAGTGAGGTTGTTACTGAATTGTTGGTGATGAGTGGACATTTGCTACTGAAATCTATTTGTTTTTATTTTATGTCTTAAAAATTATTACTTGTTAAATGTGCAGAATATTTTAGTTTTTAATAGTAGAAAGTATTGAGCGTTAATGGAATTTTATTTCTTCTTAGGTCATGTTTACTGGTGAGAATATTCCTGTCCATCCTCATGTGTATAGCAATGGTCATATCTGTTTATCCATTCTAACAGAAGACTGGTCCCCAGCGCTCTCAGTCCAGTCAGTCTGTCTTAGCATTATTAGCATGCTTTCCAGCTGCAAAGAAAAGGTAGGATTTTACAATTACTCCAGGTAATGTCTCCTCTCTCAGCATAGGTAGGTTTACAGTTTCAGTATATAGTTATCTGTGGTTGAAGGAGGATTCAACGTTTTTTGGTTCTAAATTACAGTGAATGACATTTTTAGTAATAAATTGGAAACTATCTTGTTAATTTGATTCTAATAGACTAGAAGTCAAGCTCAGTGTTCTCTCTGTATTTCTAGTCTGGTTTATTGAGTGTACAGCATGCTGGCACTGTGGGCAGTAACTAGACCATAGCTCTCATTTAATCATTTTGAACAGGACATTTGTGCATGAGGTTTTAATCTGAATTTTATTTCCATGAACAGTCACAGAGTAAAAGTGAACAGTACATTGCTGTTTCTAGATTTCACAGTGGGAAAGTTAGAAACGAACACCCCCTGGCTCCTTAGCCCCCTTTGCCAGCTCCTATCCACAGCAGCACTTCCCAGTTTCCCCAATCCAGAGCTTTCCTCTCTCACTGGTCAATTGATGGAAGGATGCCATTTACCAGTGGAAGTTTTGAAACCTTCACTTTTGTTCTCCTGTATTTACACACAGGTGCTGTCTCTAATCGAAGTGGAGGAAAGCCCAGATGAAAAATGATGTGTAGTAATTCAGATGCCCTTAAAGTAGGGAGCTCTGAGGGGTGCGTGTCTCTTCAGCAGATTGTTTCTCTGTTCTCCAGATTAGACCCACTGCTGTTTTATTGATTAGACTGTAGAGACTCTTTAGGATAGTAACTTGTTTTTAAACAGTAGGTTGTTTAGAATCCGGAACACTGAGTTACTGTTTCACTGCGTATGTTTCTTGAAATATTAATTCAAAACAAATTTTTTTGGGGGGTGCATTGAGATGGTTCGGCAGCTAAGTGTGCTCACGATGTAAGCCTGACAGTTGATCCCTGGAGCCTACATTGGAAATCCAGAACAGAGAGTTTTTTGTGATCACCACTTAGAATGTCGCACACACATGTGTCTACAGCACATATAATAAGATATTTTTTAAAGAATTTTCCTGGTGTTCTTTTAAAAAAAAAAACGAGGTTTTTTTTTTTTGGTTTTGTTTCAGTTTTGAATTTTTTAGTTGTTGTTACTTAAAAAAGTACAGGGAATAATAGGCCAAATTGTCTTTGCTTTTTTTCCTTTCAATTGTAAGATGAAGAGCCCTTTATCCAGTTCTTATGTACAATATAAAAAATTCCTATCATTAAATTATGACATGTTATTAATTAAAAGACCTGTCCTCATTCAAAAACACTAAAATGTGCAAAGAAACCTATTTTAGATGAAGTATGATATATGCATCTTAAAAACATTTTAAAAAATTATTTTTATTATTTTTAGCCAGGTTGTGGTGGCATAGGCCTTTAATCCCAGCACTCTGGAAGCAGGGGCAGGCGGATCTCTGAGTTCAAGACCAGCCTGGTTTACAGAGTGAGTTCCAGGACAGACTCCAAACTACACAGAGAAACCCTATCTCGAAAAAAAATAAAATATTTTTTTTTAATATGTATGTGTGTTTTATCTACATTTATGTCTGAACACCATGAGTGTGCCTGGTACCCGTGGAGGCCAGAAGAGGGCATTGAATTCCCTGGAATTGGAGTTAGAGATGATTGTGAGTCACCATGTGGGTGCTATGAATTGAACCAGGGTCCTCTGGAAGAGCAGAGCAGCCAGTACTCTTAACTGCTGAGCCATCTCTCCAGCCCCCTTAGGATCAGCCAGAAGAGGGCATTGAATTCCCTGGAATTGGAGTTAGAGATGATTGTGAGTCACCATGTGGGTGCTATGAATTGAACCAGGGTCCTCTGGAAGAGCAGAGCAGCCAGTACTCTTAACTGCTGAGCCATCTCTCCAGCCCCCTTAGGATCGCTTTCACTTCCGTTTCTTCAGCATATTCAGGTTGTAATCAAGCTTTATTTAATCAACAATTGTTAGAAATGAGTCTTCTTGTTTATTGCTTCAGTATCTTTCCTCCTCCGCCCCAGCACACGCACATGCACACGCATGAATACACACACGCTAAGCTTTCCATCTGGGAGACAGAGCAGGTTGTTCTTACAGTGGCTCTGGTGTTCCCTTGATGCTTCCCAGCGGAGTGATGAGTGGGTTTGATGTGCACCGCCATTGAGATGGTCACTGGTGATTCTCTGCCCATTGCTCTTGCATGGCCTGATGATTATTAGCTTTTGTGTGCATCTACAGGGATGCTTACACCACAGGCCAGAGACTGACTGTTGCTCTGGTGCTTCTCATTCTTTTCTAACCATCATTGTTCTGCTCACCTTCTGGTTTCCTGCTAGTATTTTTTGTATACTTTAGGATAAAACTAATCATTTAATTTAAATTTTTGATAAACTCTTTTTAGTAGAATTGTTTGGTAGGTTTAACCATGATTATTTAAGAGTAAGAATTTCTGTGAGTTTTGATAAAATTAAACATTTATTAGATACTTGCTGGTTTTATCCTATGAAGTACTAGGTAACAAAAAAAGGAATTAAGTAACTTAGTTTTGTAATCCTAAATTTTAAAGAAATTTTCTCAAATTGTATCAGGGTAGTCTTGGAGTATTTAACAAATTGTATCCAAGTAGTCTTTGTGTTCTTGTTGGTTGAAATCACCATTTATGTGAATTCATGAATGCGTCCTAAGCACCAGCTGACAGTTGAGTACGTGAGCGTTAGAAGCGTCAAGTGGATGGGCTGCTTTTTCCCCAGCAGTCTAGGTTGTCCATCACACTACTGCTTTCTGGCTGGACGTTTCTTAAATGATGTAGCTTTTGATCAGCATCAGTCGAAGAGATAATCTCTTAATCTCTCATCTTCATTACTCTAAGCAGTTAAGTCTAAACACTGAAACAGATATTTAATAGGGAAAGAAAGACACTTTTATCAGAGTCATAAAAGTTAGCCAAAAGCAAGGGTGAGACTCTCACACTATTACAAGCCACCTCTCAATATAGCATTAGTGTAAACATGACATTTGAACTCTTGACAAAAAGCCAGGCTCTCTCCAGTCTTCCTCCAGTGTGGTTAGCATCACTCTTGGCTGAGGTGTCTTGCAGAGCTGCCAGGTTCTCCAGATTGTTCCAATCGGGGCAGATGAGGAACAAGGCCATTGGTACACATAGCACACTAAAACATCTTTTCTCTTAGATGTTGTTTGAAGTGGAATCGTCTGCTCTGTCCTTAGTACATTACAATAAAATAATAAGCCTATGTGAATACTTGAAGCATGCTGTAGTTCTTCGATAACCTTAGTGAGGTCGGCTTTTGTTTAGCTGGCTCATAGATGTGGTCATTAAATGACTTGATGGAGAGATAAGTAGTAGAAATTGGGATGCTGTGTCCTGGAACTAACCTCTCCTACCACCCAGCCTTGTTAAACAATTGAGGTGTACATTCTTGAGTGATGCTTTTAGTGTTTCCATTGTTTTCATCTGTTCTGTAATAATTTTGCTAAACTCAATTCTCTTAGTCATTTTCTTTCCAAACTTACCTGTTTAATATTTAAACTCCATTTGTTTCAGAGACGACCGCCAGATAATTCCTTTTATGTGCGAACATGTAACAAGAATCCAAAGAAAACAAAATGGTGGTATCATGGTGAGTAGTTTTTATTGTAATGACAAATTTTTGATATTTTTATATTTAAAAGATATTTGTAAGACTTGGGAGAATAGTGCAGGATGTAATTGAGTTAACATTTTTGTAACACTACATTTTAGAAAATCTGAGAAAATGTGGATATTAGACTAAATTTTTAAAACAAAATCATATCCATCATATAATAAGTAAAATCAGTATTACCCTAATAATTCTAATAATACCATTTTGGTACAAAATGGTTTGGTCTTACGGTTTTTGGTTTGTTGCAGTTTTGAGGGTTGAGATGATTTTGCTTATATAAGTCTGCCTGTCCTGAAACTAGCTCTGTAGGCCAGGCTGACCTTGAACTTCCAGCTCTCCCCACTTGCCTCCCAAGTGCTGGAATTAAGGTTTATGCAACTGTGGTGGACTAAAGTCCGTAATAATCTTTATCTTAAAGCTGTGGGGAGCCCTTCCTATGAAGTAGAAGTTCTGATGCCTTGTACACTCGGTTCTGCTCCTTTTCATATTTGGGGGCAGTTACAGTACATTCTTAGTGCTCCATTAGAGAAGGCCTGCCTTAGACAGTGTTCTGTTGCTCTGAAGAGTCCCCATGACATGACTGCTCTGTCAGAGAAAACTTGCTTACAGATTCCGACGTTTAGTCCATCATCATGGTGGAATGGAGGCAGGGGCTGAGGCCTACATCCTGATTCATAGGCAGAGAGAGGACGACTCTGGACTTCCACAGGGGCTTTTGAACTCTCCAAGCCAAAGACCACCCCCAGTGACACACTTCCTCCCACCAGACCACACCTAATCCTTTCAAGTAGCACCACTTCCTAGGGACCAAATCTCTGAACTGTGGGGGTCATTCTCATTCTAACCCCCACACAGCCATCCTTTAAATATTTGAAGTTTGAAGCCCATTATTTTAGCTTTATGAAAAAAAATATTCTTGATAATTTTAAATTTCTGTTTTTCTTGTTCAGGGAGCAATATGTAGGGTTTTTTGATTATTTGTTTTTGTTGTTGTTTTTTCTCTTTTGTTTTTTCAAAATAGGATTTCTCTGTGTAGTCCTGTCTCTCTTGGAACTCTCTCTGTAGACCAGGCTGGCCTCGAACTCACAGAGATCCTCTTGCCTTTACCTCTTGTGCTGGGATTAAAGGTCTATGCACTACTATTACCTGCAGTATATAGGTTTAAAATACAGAATTGCTGGTATCTCCCCCCGCCCCCCCCCCCGCCCTCTCTCTCTCTCAGACTTAGTTTCTCTGTATAACATTCTTGACTGCCCTGGAAACTAGCTCTGTAGACCAGGACCAGGCTAGACTCAGACTCACAGAGATCCACCTGCTTCTGCCTCCCGAGTGCTGGGATTAAGGGCTTGTACTGCCACTGCCTGGCTTGCTGGCATTATTTCTAAACTAGTCTTATTGCTTTTCCAAGGATATAATTTAAATTAAAAAAGCAAATGCTTATATTCCCCAGTGAACTTCTTTTTCCTTTAATGGGACTGGATCCCTTAGTCTCATTCCTTCTAGATAGTTCTACCACTGAGCTATATCTCCTATACATTTTAAAGCAGGTGAATAAAGGTCACTCCTTGTGATACTTATATCCATAAAAGTAATTATTTTTCTGGTTTGGCTTTTTAATTTTTTTTTTGTATTTTATTATCCTAAAGAAATCAAGCTTGGCAAAACTTAATGAGAATATGGCCTTTTCTCCTTATCTTTTTTCCTTATCACAGAAGTATTCTGTGTTTTCACCTAAACTATGAATTTAAAACTTCCAAGAAGTCGCCTAAGATGAGCGGAGTCTCTGGAGTGGCACTGTGCTCAGTGAAAGGAGGCCACAGAGATATGAGCGCCCATGTAATAGGAAGGGAGATAGTTAGCACAAACCCGAGCAGCAGTGGCAAAGGTGGGAGGACTGTGAAGGAGTTCAAGATCATCCTTGGCTACGCAGCAGATGGGAAGCAGCTTGAGCTGCACAAATAGTCCCCGTAAAGTCAGAGTGAACTGTAGGTTTGTGTGATTGAGTTAGGTGTATTGTGTGCTGCACGACTGCATCTTCCACACTCAGGAGGCTGCAGCAGGAGACACGGATCCCAGGCTAGTTCATGTTGAGTGCTCAGATCTGTCTCAGCACACAGATGAAAGCGCATGCTTAAGAAGAGGAAATAAGAGTTTAGAACTATAAAAGGGAGACGGAAATTAATCTGTTAATGTAAGAACAGGTGATTAAAGTAGTATTGTAATTACTTAGGCCCTCGTATGTAAGATTTAAAAAATGCATCATACATCAGGAGGTGTCATCTCAGAAAATAGGTAAATACTTTACATAAGAAATTTACATTTTTATTTGATAAAATATTTCTTGTGGATAAATATTTTTAAAATGCTTTATAAAAACATGGAATATTAAGTAAGGAGAGAGGATTCTTCTTCATTTAGAAGGCGTTCTAGAGCCGTGTGTGGCAGCACATGCCCGTAGCCCCCACGTTTATAAGGCTAAGGCAGGAGAAGGATGTGCTGTGTTTGGGGAGAGCCTGGGCTGTAGGATGAGATTCTGTCTCAAAATAGAAAAGAAGAAAAAAATATGAAGAAATAAAACATTTATCTATATGAACATTTAAAACATTAAAAGCAAAGGCGATTTATGAATTTATTTAGGAATGAATTATAGACCTGGAATGTTAGTGTTAGAGCCCCTAGCTGCCCTATGTGCGACTCTGAGTTTGAGTCTGAGCCCCAACCCTACCTCAGAAGAATAAATGACAAATAACAGCACAGCGCAGAGTTACAGACTTAAGATTTGTGACATGAATGGAACTCCATAGGCTGAGGCCAGGCCGTAAGGAGTGGTGCAGCTCTCCACACTGCTGATGACACACGTCACGGTAGTGCAAGTGTCTCCTTCCTTTGTGGTGTCTTTTAAGATCTCACACATGTACATAATGTGTTTTGTTCAATCCACTCCCACTCCTTCCCTCCAGCTATTCCCCTGCTCCTCACTTTCTTCTCCCAGCTTTTTGTGATCTCTCTGCCTCGTTGTGATTTTCAATCCACTATGTCCACATAGTGCTGCAGGGTGTGTAGAGTGTAGGGCCGCCCACTAGAGCTGTGGTGTTCAGCCTTCTGATTCTCAGACCCTTTAACACATAACCCTCGTGTTGTGGTGACCCCCACCATAAAAGTATTTTGTTGCTACTTCATAACTAGTTTTGCTACTGTTATGAATCATAATGTAAATATCTGTGTTTTCTGATGGTCTTAGGCAACCCCTGTGAAAGGGTCACTTGCACAGCCAAGGGGTCCCAGCCTGCATGTTGAAAATCACCATACTAGAGCTCAGATAGCTTTTCAGGGGCTTTAAAATCTGCTGCTTCCTCACCAGGGAGAGTGAGACTTTCAGACCTTTTGTCAGCCATATGGCTTGTCTTGAGCTTGTCCAGGTCTTCACATACTGTCACATACACTGAGTGCATGTGTACAACACAACAGCACTTTACTATTATTGTCTGTGTATGTCATGGCTTCTTTGTGGAAGTCAGGTTTGCACAAGCGCTTCTCCCCAGTGATCCATTGTTCTCACTCACATGTAATTCTCTTTAGCCTTGATTTGTTGATTTACAGCAGATCTTTTTATTTTTTAATATGTATTCTTTCCCCGAAGGAACCCTGAATGCCTGTATAATCTTCATGTACCATTCCCCTTTGGGACAAATTTACTGCATATGTAAGTTCTATGTGTACTCAAGAAAGGGTCAGTGTTGCTGTTGAGATAGTGGAGCAGGTGTTGTGTTGGCCAACTAGGAAGCTGCAGAGCATCTTTGAATTCTTCATCATTTATGAGACGCTAAAACCTTTCAACAGTTGGACCACCATAGTATCTTTCCCTTTGTGCAGTTCCAGGCAGTACAAACAAACAGCTTAAATTAGTATTATAGTTGAATTGGTGCTGTCTTACCAAAGAGATCATTGTTCTCAGCAAGCATACCCTATTAACTTTGTTGGAACTTTCAGATGTCAGTTTATCTTTTGCCTACTTAGTAGGTTCAATTCCAGAAGCTCTTCACAGACATGCTCTCAGGAAGTAAGCATCAACGCTCTGCTCTTTGCCTCTCGCCCTTCCTCCCACCCTCCCTTTCTTCTCATTGTCTTACCCTGGCAGCCTGGAATTCCCTGTGAAGGCCAGGGTGGCTGTGAACTTGTGGTCATCCTCTTGCCTCCTGAGTGCTAGGATTACAGGTCTGTGCCACCACATCTGGTTCAAGAAATACATAGTCTTGCTGATGGCTTTTATTTTTCTCTTTATCTCCAAGATGGAGACATCTGTGTTTTTTGGGCTAATCTCGCACTACTGAGCTCACGAAATCTCCCCTCCTCGCCTTAGCTACAGCTACCATGCCCTACAGACTCCTGTTACTTCTTAGCTGCCTTAGGGTTTCATTGCTGTGATAAAATACCATGGCCAAAGGCAGCCTGGGAAGGAAAGGGCTTTACACAGCTTTACACATAGATCACAGTTCACTACTGAGGGAAATGAAGGGAGGCGCTCAAGGCAGGAACTGAAGCAGAAGCCAGAGGGACACTGCTTACTGACTTGATCCTCATGGCTTACTTAGCCTGCTTCCTTTTACACATCCAGGACCACTTGCTCAGTGGTGACCCAGCCCACAATGGGCTGGGCCCTCCCTCTTCAATCATTAGTCAAAGAAATCCCCATAAGCCAGTCTCAGGGAGCATTTTCTCAGTTGAGGTTCCCGCTTCTCAAATGGCCCTAACTTGTGTCAGGTTGACAGAAGACTAGTCAGGACATTAGTGTTGTCTAATTCTCAGACCATTTTGATCACATTCACATCCCACTCCTCCCCCTGACTCCTCCCAGATTCACCCCCACCTCTCCATCTTACCCCTCCCAACTTCATGCCTCCCCCACACCTTTTAACGTACTCTACTGAGTCCAATTTGGGATACCCACATCCTCATGGTGAGGCTAGCTTCTGGAGCCTGCTAGACCTGTCAGGGGCCACACTATTAATTAGACAGAGTCTCTCCCATAGAAGCTATCAGTTGTCAATAGTTCCTTAGGTAGGGGTGGGAGTTTCTGAGCAGAACAGTAGCTGACTTGATTTGTGCAGATCTGTGCAGACAGCCACAGCCACATCTGTTGTACGCTCATGACAGCACCAGTAGACTCCAGAGTCTACTGCCAACCAGACCCCATTATCCATGGCAAAGGTACAAAGTATAATTTGTGCTATAAAAATCCTACAATACTATAAAAGAATGAACACAAAGTAGGCAACCAGAATCCATTACTAATAGGATTTGTTTCCTGGAATCAATATTGAAAATATTCATCTTCCATAGGCAGTAGTTTTCTACAAGGGAATACAGAGCCTTCATTGTTGAAGTCCTCATACAGTGATGTGCTCAGGCATGAGGGTAAGTTCACACTTGAGTGTTCACATCAGAGGCCTAGGTTTACAGTCAATGAGTATGTCAGCATAGTATTTAGATAGCATACTTAACAAATGGGTGGGTCTAATATAGGAAGATGAAGAATCTTTTCTTTAGAACTGGGCTGCATTCTGCTTCTGTCCAGCTGAAGCATTCCTTGTAGCACTGTGAAGATTCTAGAAGATGGGAACATAAAGTCTTAGATTATTAGTGTTCAACTCTCTGGGGCTGGGGCTGTAGCTCGTTTAGTAGAGTGCTTGCCTAGCGTGTGAGAAGCGCTGAGGTCTGTCCGCAGTGTTCTGGATGTGGGAGTGGTGGCACACGCATGTCATCCAGCCTTCAGGAGGTGGAGACAGATCAGTTCTTTATCGTCTGCATCTCTAGTTCAAAGCCGATTTGGAATACTTTGAGACCATGCCTCAAAAAAAAAAAAATCCTCTTTTTCTTCCTACTTTATAGCCTTTGTCCATAGATCACAAATTTACACTAATTGTAAACTTTTTTAAAAAATTTGTTTTACCTTTTTAAAATTTAATTTCTGTAGATGAGTACTCTATCTGCATGTACACCTTTATTTCAGAACAGGGCATCAGATCCTTCTATAGTTGGTTGTGAGCCACCATATGCTGCTGGGACTTGAACTCAGGACCTCTGGAAGAGCAGCCAGTGCTCTTTAATCACTAAACCATTTCTCCAGCCTTTGTTTTACCTTTTAAAGGTTACAAAATAACTAAACCCCGGAATCCAGAACTTGAATGGTTTAACAGTCCCCTAGTCCTCCTCATGGTGACAGTTCAGTTACCTGCTCTAAGATCTCTCTTGAATCCGTTTGTCAAAGGAAAACTAATTCCTTAAACTCTTGGGAGATAAAACTTAACTAAATATTTTTTCTGTTTTGCTGTTAGCCTTTCACTTCATATTATTTGTGTGTGTTGATGTGTTTTTTTTTTTTTTTCTAGTCTTGTGTCCTTAGTGCTATTCGGGGAGATGAGTTTGCAGTGTAGTGACTTTAATCCTTGTGGGACAGATGGGATGCCCCTTCTCTGGTTCTCACGTCTCCATCAGCCAGTGAAGTCAGCTATGGACCTCTGGAGCCAACCGTTTGTGTTGTATTGGAGAATGGGATTTTAGTAGAGGCTTTGGTAGTTCCTTCCAAAGAAGACTGAAATTATCATTATGAGATTTTTTTTCGAGGTATTATATGGCCACAGGTATTTTAGCTGTGAGGTTAAAGACTGTTAATGGTTTTTCACAACTTTCTATATTTCTGTGTATTTGTCTTGACCCAAAATAAGTTTTACGCCTTTGTTCCCATATGTATGTCTGTCTTAAACCTTGTAAATAATCTTTGCATATAATTAAAAATTATGTGCTATACCCCTTGAAGGTATTTTGTTTTCTTGTTTGGTTTCACCTCTTAGTTAGGGAAAGTGGAGTTAGTTTTGGCTCATCCCCATGTTGATGCCAGTTTATTTGCAGACCTTATTACATGTATTTATTGGGGAATTAGAAACTTTTAAGTCACTGTGAGTCCGGCTATTAGAGATCATTCAGTTCCAGCTTAAGAACTTAGTTCATTTCCACAAAGCTAAGATGTTCAAGGCAGGTAGAACCATATCAGACCTAAATTATTTTAACATTTGATCCAAGATGGAAATTTGGGTATAGAGAATAGCTTTAGGGACTTTATAATCATTTTAGTAGCCCATTCTGCAAAAGTCTACTATGTTGAGAACCTTCCAGAACAAACAACCTTTAATGAAGGTAAATTTGTGCTGCCATCTAAAACATGCAGTATGTCTTTAGAGTTACAAGCCTGTTTCTACTGTACTAAATAGCATGCTTGATTCAGTTTACTTTCTTACCGTATATATGGTTGTCTATATCTCTCAGTGCTGTGGTATATCAGGTGGAATTCAGGGCCACACTGTGACTTAGAGTTTTAAGTCTGATGAGTTGTGGTGTTTGTCTCAATAAAATACTTTATTGAGCTGGCATTCCTATAATCTTATTTACTTCAGGGGCCATTGTGGGCAGATTGTCAGCTTAAGGCTCTCCTGGACAGTTCAGTAAGAACCCGTCTAAAAAACCCCACTCATTCATACACACCAACAAAACAAAACAAAAAAACAATACACATATATACATGCACACACACAAATCCCAAACATGCACACGTACACACATAAAATACAAATCCCACCCCAATACTAAGAAACAAAACAATCCAAAATCCAAACACACACACACACACAAAATTAAAACATTGTTTATTTGAGAAACATCTTCATATTTCTGTTTGGTTTACATTCATCACAAACATATGTTCTTCCAGATCTACAGAAATAGGTACTTTGATATGAAACATACAAGATATAAGTTCTTCATTTGTTTTTTTTGTCTTCAGTGTGTTCTTTTTCATTGAAGAGTGTAGTAATGCCAGCTAGCACATGTCTTTCATCTTAGCACTTAGGATCTTGATGCAGGAAGGTGATCTCAAAACCTGCCCTGGCTACTCAGCAAAGTTGAGACCAGCTTGGGCTGTATGAACCCTGTCTCAAAAAATGTCATATTTTGGTGTGTGTGTGTTGTTTATGCTCTCAAGGGTAAGAAAGGGCTCGAATAACGTAAGTTGTGAGCTGCCCAGCATGTGTACTGTGGCTGGAACTGTGGTGCTCTACAGGAGCACTCAGCCTCCAAGCCGCCCCTCCAGCCCGTTTGTCCTGTTTTGATAGAAAGTCTCCCTATGTAGCCCAGACTAGCTGCATACTTAAAATCTCTTGGGCTCTTTGTCTATTGTTTTTGCTGGGATTTGGGCCTAAGGCTATATACTTGCTTATTTTTTATTTTTAAATTATTTAAACTATGCCCAAGGTTAGGAAAGTACTGTGCCACTGACCTATATCACCACGTCATGATTTATTTTTAAAATCTAATTTATTTTACCATGAATAAAATCCATGAATTCCCCTAACATAACGGTCTCCGTTTGATGTTTATCCGTGGAAATTTTATTATCACTACATAAGCCTTGACATGGAATTACTTGGGAAACATTTGGCCAGTGTTTTCTGAGTTCTCCCTGTAACCGCTTTCACAGCTCTTAGGAGTGTCACTAGCTGGCAGCCTCTTTCTGAAAGGAACTCCTTCTCAAATTCCTCAGATACAGTTTTGTGAAATAAGTCATGGACATTACAGTTATGTACTATCTAAGTATAATAAGTTTGGGCCACTGGAAGGGATTACAGAACCATTCTTTGGGGTTTTAAATGACCTTGCGCATGTATATATACTTCTTAAAATTAGTGTCCTGAAGGGACATTAACAGCATTGAATGCCTACTGATTGATGTGGAACTTGTATCTTCTTCTTGAAGAGTTGCCTCATAGACTGCAAACACGTGATACATTATTTTGAGTAAAATGGCATGGCTGTTTTAGTATCACTTATAGACAGACTCTTAAGATGTGTTGAAATACATACTGCGTTAGCATAGCAATTTCTTGTTTTAAATTAAACTGATATACTAATCAAATATTTTAAAGTTCTTGCAAACTCTCATTCCTTGAAAGAATAAAGGTTGGTTTGCTTGTCACTGTATGATTAAATGCACATTTTTATTTGTAACGATTGAGAGAGGCAAGTCACATCAGCCAGGTTCTTACTACTTGATTTTATTTCTACATGAGATTAACTTGTAAATTACTTACACATGCTTAACTTTTTAATTATCTTTTTTCTTCTTTTCTTAAAGATGATACTTGTTGATGCCACTGTTATCATCCTCGTAGCAGAAGATAGTCCTACTGAGAAAATGAGCACTTTGATCATTCAGTCTTTGACCTTTAACCTTTGACTGGAAGTGACCTATAGGCAATGAAGACTACTTCCTTTTACTGCATTTTTACTCGTGTGCATTCTGGGCGCATGTTGATCGCTGGCTCAGTCCAGGCAACTGACATGCTTTATTAGTCATACAGTATTAATGCAGGCGTCAGGAAATGTCAAATGTAATTCCATTTTTTATTTTTATTTTTTTAAGCTTTTGGAAAAGTTCCAGGTCCTCATGTATTGTGCAATAACAGTGACTTCCTCGGTGGTCTGGAGACGTTCATTGCCGGCAATGGACGTTGTAACAGGAAGAATTTTCTTAACTCCTGCCACTTGGTGATTAATGCATGATAGGGCCTATGAAATGAATTTATCGGTTATCGTGGGATTAGAAAGGAAGTGAGGGATCCAACATTACATTGAAAGTCAGCCCAACTCTTTATATTTGGATTCTATGCACTGTGATCCTAAGGCTAACAGCATGAAATAACATGCATCTTTACAGGACCATAAGAAAGATCATTGTGTATTTATTTCATTGTTTATATCTGCTGTCAAATGGTTTTGACATGGAAAGTTTTCAAGGAACATTGGCAGAGAGGTACAATATGTTATCCCTATGGTGAAAATAAATTCATTTGTTGTATATAGTCCTCAATCTCTGAAGTGAAGGTGTGAATAATATAGGGTGTGAATGGTTTAACCAAGGCTTTATTTTGGAAGTAAAAAATTGGCAGTGATGCTTAAATTACTGCCACCCATCATTTGGGCCTGTTTTTTTTCCCCCCAAGTATATTACACTCTGTTACTTCCTGCTAGCCATCAGCATGAGCCCTACTGCCTAAACACTATTTCATTTATTTATGTTTGGAAATCCATAAACATTTTTGTTTGTAATCTTGTTTCTTTTGTTACATTTTAAGTTGTTTGAATGTTACAGTACTTTAATTGAAAGACTTTTGTCAAGTTTTTTTCTTGTAAATTTTCTTTACTTGTATCATCTTGTCCTTCAATCCTGTACCCTAAAATGAGAAATACATTTTTGACAGAGGCTTAATGTTTTAACAAAAGAGTGTGGACATTTTTATTTTAAGATTTTGACAAAAGAACACCATAAAATGATACGTTTGCAGATTTGTCTCACACAACCATACAGGTTTTCTTGGAAGAATTTGTTTTATTTGTTGAAAAGATTTTGCCTACCGCTAGATGAAGTTTGTCTGTCTGTCTGCACTTGTCTATCTGTCTGTCTATCTCTAATCTATAAGACGGTTGTTGGAAAGATTCCATTCTAAGTACCATGTGCCATGTAAGTTAATGATGCTACAACCAGGTCTTTTTAAGAAGCAATTAATGTATTTTATAAATTACCTTTTCACATATGCAAGCTCTGTTTCTATGACAATGTCATTTTTACTAATGCCTTACTGTTGCACTCTTCGAATATCCTGCAGTGAATCTATTCATCGATTGGGGCTTAAAAACTAAAGCCAGTTGGCCGAAAGGTCTGACATATGTACCCCCTAAGATCATCCAGCTGATGATTGGGAAAGAATATTTTAAAAATTGTTTTTAATCTCTGTGTAGATGACATTTTGTAGCTTTGTACATGTTGTTAATTAAGGGCATATAATTTTACACTCTAAAAGATAACTGCTGAACTCAGGGGTGGGTAGACTTCAAAAATATGTCTGCTGTAGAAATAACTTGAAAAAAAATTAAAATTATGGCCAGCCACCAAATTGTGGAGCCTGTTTATACTGCTAGGTAGCAATGGTCATTTGTTAAAGATGTAATCATTTTCTTCTGTCGACTGCTGTGCATGAGTTCTCCCAGTGATCACTGTTAGTTTTATTAGTTGGCCTATTTAAGACAAAAAATCTTTAAATTCTTAGTTTTCCACTGCTTTTAATATGGAATTATAGCTCTAAATTAGGTGTTCCCATGTTTTTTGTCGCTGCTCTAAAATACTAAATAGCTTGGTTTTTTTTTCAGGGTAGAGCGGGGCAACACGGGGAGCTCTTCTGTGTTTGTAGTCCTCTTACTAAAATCCTCCCATGGGAAGTGACCTGTGATGCTTATTCACCAAAGGAATTGATACACCAGGCCAGGCATTAGCAGTGCAGTAGTGTCAGGTGCCAGCTCGAGTTGTCTTTACGACAGTGTTTTAATATACCTCTGTATGTACAGATCTAGAATACAGATTCAATGTTTTATACCTCTGTATGTACAGATCTAGAACACAGATTCAGTGTTTTATACCTCTGTATGTACAGATCTAGAACACAGATTCAGTGTTTTAATATGCCTCTGTATGTACAGATCTAGAACACAGATTCAGTGTTTTAATATACCTCTGTACAGATCTAGAACACAGACTCTGTGTTTTAATATGCCCCTGTATGTACAGATCTAGAACACAGACTCTGTGTTTTAATACCTCTGTATGTACAGATCTAGAACACAGATTCAGTGTTTTATGCCTCTGTATGTACAGATCTAGAACACAGACTTAGTGTTTTAATATACCTCTGTATGTACAGATCTAGAACACAGACTCAGTGTTTTAATATGCCCCTGTATGTACAGATCTAGAACACAGATTCAGTGTTTTATACCTCTGTATGTACAGATCTAGAACACAGACTCAGTGTTTTAATAACCTCTGTATGTACAGATCTAGAACACAGACTCCGTGTTTTAATATACCCCTGTATGTACAGATCTAGAACACAGACTCAGTGTTTTATACCTCTGTATTTACAACAGATCTAGAACACAGACTCCGTGTTTTATACCTCTGTATGTACAGATCTAGAACACAGATTTAGTGTTTTATACCTCTGTATGTACAGATCTAGAACACAGATTCAGCGAGATGGGCGGAAAGAGTGGAAACCAGACAATTTTAGTTCACTTTTGGTTCCAAGTGAAGAAACAAGGAATATATATCTAAAATATAGGAACATCAACTATTAATAAATAATAATCAGATTAACACTACTCCCTTGAATTTAGGAGTCATTGAAAATTCTTTTACACTTGCATTTAATTGTTTGACATTATTAAAGATGTAAGATGTGTATCTGGGTCATTGTTCAGGTGAGGGAAAATTGTGGCTTCAATAAAACAAATATTTTGCTGTAACATTATTGAAAGAGAACCAGGATTACAAGAAATTTATATGAGGTACCCTGAGCTCATTCCCTCCTCCCTGAATTCCCGTCATTGAGTACTAAGCTGCAACATTATATTTTACACTTAAAGGCTGTGTCTGTCTGTCTGTCTCTCTCTCCCGCCAATGTTTTAAACACATGTGACCCACGCAGCTCCTTGTTTCTGCAGTTATGAACTTGGTGCCCTTATGAATAAAGACAAATGTTATAGTTTTTATGGAGAAAAGTTATTTTCAGTTTTGTGGGAAAATTTTGTAAAGATGCATTTTGTTGTTCTCTTCAGAAGTCAATATTTACTGCTAAAAACGTATAATGTGTAATTAATTATTCATGTAGCCCGCGGGAAAGAGCATTTTTCAAGCCCTGGGAGAAAGGGATAGCACTTGTATGTGGTCAGCAGTCCAGCAAGAGAAGGGTGGTGATCCTTGTTACTTCGAGTGGGTGTAGAGTAACTAGGGTGGTTTACAGTTTTCTCATTCTGACTTTAAATATATGCAAATACACACACATCATTAGTTACCTGCAATGGTTAGTAATTTTTTGAGATTCTAAAACAGATACCTAGTGACTGGTTTGTTCCATTAAAGATAAATTGACAGTAATAGAAATGATTAGTGATACAACAGTGGTATGTAGGTAAGTTATTTCTGGTAATGGAATCTTTTTAAAAACCCTATTGTTTTTGAGAACTGCAATATTTAAAACTTGTTAAAACTTCCTAGAAGTAGAGTAAAAGAGGAGGTACTGTGTATTCAAAGGTTGGTTTTCTATTTTTTAAAAATAAAAAATTCAGTGTCACTAGGTCTTACCTTTCATACTGCTGCTTATATTGTTCATTTTTATTAGTTTTTTATATATCTTAGTTGAAAGCTTAACATTTATAATTATGTTTAGTTGAATATGCATGTAAATTATTTAGGTTTTCAAAAAGTACCTTTCTGAAGATTCATTTTTAGGGCTGAGAGTGTCACTCAGTGGCAGCTGCCCTGGAAAGGCCCTGAGCTCCATTTGCACCATGACAGAGCCCAGCAGTCGGCCCCAGAGCCTGGCAGTCAGCTCTGGTGTGTGTTGTGCCAGGATCTCTAAGGCTTTGGCATAGTTGCGATCTGCGAAGGTGTCTGTTGCAGCAGCTGCTCCAGCCCTTGTTTTCCTTCCAAGGGCTCCCTTTCTGCTACCCTTTTACCCCCTCTGCTCACAGATGCTCAGTGTCTTCCACAATTTACTTTTCTGACTTTGAAGTTAGGTTTTGGTTTTTTTTTTAAGTTAGGGAATCTAGGATGGAATATTGTTAAAATTAAATCTGGAAATTTTAAGAAAAACTACTTTCTATAAATAACATTATTATTTTGGTACCTAACTTCATTTCATCAGCAGGTTGTTAAATATATTAGGTAATTGACAGTAATAAGCTGTGAGCTCTGGTTGAATTTCCCAGTAGTGACATGGAGGGTTTCTACTTGTTTCCTTTTAGATAGGGGCTCTCCCAGAGTCTACTGTTTCTCACATTGAGGTGTTTTTACGTTTAGATATGGTGTTATTTTCCTGAAATTATTTATGGGTGACTTTTTTTCCCAGCATAAATTATTCATTAACTTTAAAGACAGAATTTTAGACATCATTCTCTTTAGAGGCACAGAGAATCTGAATTTTTCAGACTTAGCTCTCTGCTAGTGCGTTGATCTGGTCAGTGAGGTAATAGTAATTCCAGTTCTCAGAGTTGTTGATACTTAACGTTTGGTTTTTCACCCCTGAGTGATTATAAGATTGTCCTAAAAACTTGTTAGTTAAGTCGCGTTGCGCTGCTTTGATTGTGTGAAAGGAAGGCCTGAGTGGACTCAGGTCTCCCGACCCCTGGGCTCTCTAGTGCACGTGTGAAGAGCTGGCGGTGACAGAGACTGAGTTCTCGCTCTCTTGGCGAGCACACCGCCTGGGTTTTCAGGACTAGCAGATGCAATCATGTAGGTTGTTTTCTCAAAGACAAAGCATACTGAAAACTCTTTCTGGACTTTGTGTGATGCGTAACTTGTCACAGTCCCTGTCTGTAGAAAGACTGAAAACCTCCACTGTCTTAAAGCTTGCAAGAGGACTCTGAAGGCGTTGTGAGATTTGTACCAGATGCCATGAAGATGCAAGTCTCTTCATAATAACAGCAAACCCAAACACATGCAAATTGTCAGGCACACAGTAAAGAATTATTTGAGTGGAACTAATTACCTAGTAGCCACGAATTAAGTACATGTTCAGGTCAAATTGAATTTGTTCATGTTGTTGCTGCCATAATATGTTTGGTTCACAGTATAGATTGTGCATTTGATTAGGAATGGAAGCTCATGCTTGAGGATTTGGGTATATATATTTTATAGATCAAATTGCAAAAATATGTAAAGTAACTACTTTTAAATAGAATGTAAATATTAAGACAGACAGATTTGTTATATATTTTTCAATACATGTACCAACCTTTTGTTGAACATAGGTTACTTTGTGTGCTTTATGGAACTTAGTAACCTTTAATAATAAAGGCGTTGTCATTTGTTCTCCCCACCCCCGTATACTTGAATACTAAATTGGATAAGTATAGAGTTCTTTAGAGTTTATAATGTGAAGTTTAATTTGTATAGTGGTTCTCCTATATGAAAGCCTATTTTTTAAAAGATGATGGAAACAAATAGCATCTATCCAGAACGAGTGCACGGCATGAAGGGCATCCCTAGAGTTGCTTATTCACAGATGCTCGTTACTCAGTATGTGTACTCTGTGTTTTGGTGAAGCCAGTCCTGGTCAGGTGCTGTGCCTGTGCCTGGAAGATTATCATCTATAATTCAGGACAGCCTGGTAACTTACTAAGCCCTTCTCCCCCACATTTAAAAGGACTGGAGATGTAGCTCAGCACTGTCTCCTGCCTAGCCTCAGCCCCTAATCTTGAAACTGAACAAAGCGTAAGTCGTACTGAAGAGTGACAGGGCATACCGGGGATGGTGCCGCACGCTCTCTACCCCAGCACTTAGAAGGCAGAGGCAGGCAGATCTCTGAGTTTGAGATTAGCCTGATCTACATAGTTACAGGACAACCAGGGCTACATAGTGAAACTCTTGTCTTGGGGTGGGGCAAAAACAGTGGCAGGGGAGGGGAAGATTTGGGAATTAGAAATTGAGACCTGGACACTTAGAGTTGCCATGTGTCTAACATTGCTTAACTTAAGAAGTGTTATGGTTAATAAGGGCACAATATAAAGAATTCCTGGATGCTTTTCTGAGTGTACCAACTGTCAGCTAAGACGAGAGATTTTTGAAGCTATAAGAAGAGAGAAGGAAATTAGCAGAAGGGCTGTTGCTGCACATCACTCCAGGCAGGGAGGGGATCAGTGAGCTTGAACTAGCTTCTTTTCCCTCAGGAGACCTGCTTGTCTGTGGAACACCTTAGTCCTCTGTCAGCACGCTGTTGCAGCCCTAGCCACTCGCTCCATAGATGTCCAGACAGATGCAGCAGCTTGCTTTTACTTTGCCATTCTCCACAATCCTTAAAGTATTCCCTGCTTCCCACGGTAGGTCTGACTTTTCTCCACTAGTTGAGACTGCTGTGACTATATGTGCGTCTGTAAAGTCCTTCCGCTGGTAGGCAACCTGCAGTCCAATGAAAACAACCGAGTTGAAAGGTCAGCGCCCTGTGCTTGAATAGGTAAGGACAGAGCCATAGTATTCTACTGCCTGGGTGTTCTGTTTCTGCCTTGGTGGAAATCCCTTGAAGTATTTTTTGATTGCTTATGTTATTTTAAAAAGTATTATTGGATTAATGCAAGGTGCGTACATGGGAGAACCAGTGTGCCGTTTTCAGTAAAGAACACCAGAAATTCTTAGGGAAAGGAAAGTAAAACTCCAGGGTAGAAAGTACCTTTCATGTCTACCTCATCTCCGAGGACACTGAAGATGCTATGTGTCACTGGGCAAGAGCCCAGTATGGGTACCCATGTCCTGCATATATTTAACTCAACATGAACAAACTTGGAATCTCTGCTCCTACTCCAATAAAAGCAAATTTCTATCTTTGCTGTTGTAATTTGATGGCAGTGTTTTCTGTTCTGATTACCCAAGAGTCTGACAGTTCACCAAATCCTTTCCCACATTTCTTATCAAGTCTTAGTGAATCCATCTCCCTCTCTCCAGTTCCCTGGTCTTTATGGGTGTCCATCACCTGCCTAGACGTCCCAGGCTGCTCTTGGCCACTACCAAGCCTCGTTCCAAAGTCGTAGTAACACAAGACTATATATTGCTGATGTTCTTGGATCAAAGGCCCAGAGTCCGCTTTTATTTTTTTTTACATTTATCTTTTTTTTTTCCGTTTATTTATTTATTAAAGATTTCTGTCTCTTCCCGCCACCTCCTTCCATTTCCCTCTCCCTCCCCCAATCAAGTTCCCCTCCCTTGTCAGTCCATAGAGCTATCAGGGTTCCCTGCCCAGTGGGAAGTCCAAGGACCACCCAAGTCCGCTTTAAAAAAAAAAAGTTTAGCAGAAGGGCGGTGGTGGCACACACCTTTAATCTCAGCAGTGGGGGTAAGGGCGCAGAGGCGGATGGACCTCTGTGAGTTCAAGGCCAGTCTGTCCACAGAATTAGTTCCAAGAAAGCCAGGGCTATACAAGGAAACCTTGTGGGGGTGGGGATAGGTTTATTTTTACTGTTGTGTGTGCATGCATTTGGGGCAGTGCCTGCAGGTGAGGGTTTCTGAACCTGAGACATTGTGAGCCTGTGATCTGGTGTGGGTTCACGCAGGTCCATGGAAAGAAGACACAAGCACTCCAAGGATGATGTTTTCGTCTTTCCAGCTGCAGGGGATTAGCCTCTGGTGGACTGACTTGTACCTTAGCAAGGGCTTTATTATGGTTCCACATTTCACACCTTTAGCGAGTCAGTTTCCACACACCAGAACTGTATCTAAGAGACATCTTAGTTTGCCAGTCCTCACACAACCAAGGTTTTACATAGGCCCCGAACCCTTAGGAAACTCTCAGGTAAGATTTACATACTTCAAACAGAAGGTACTGGAGACAAAAGGTAGCAGTCACAAAAGGCAGATGAAAGCCAGGTGCTAGCCCTCCAGAATCAAAGTGGCTGCAGGATCTGCAGGACCTCCCCTAACAGTGAGCTGCTGTTCCGGTACTAGGGACTAAATCCAAGTCCTCTGCAAGAGCAACAAGGGCCCAAGGGCCGTTACCAGCTGAGCCATCCCTGGGCCCCAGCATCTGCTTTTCTACGCAAAGGTTGTGTTACATTCAGCTAGTAAAGCTAGTCATCCCTGTCCTGTCTTTCCTCCTCCCAGTCCTGTGTCCCTTGTCCTCTGATCATAGGAAGACCACTGCAATTATATGGGTGATCCCAGCCCATAAGAGATAGTACTAAGTATTTGGGTTTTTAATAAATGTGTCTTGAATTGATTATACTTGTATCTTTTTTTTTTAAAAAAAGATTTGTTTATGTATATAGGTATTTTGTACACCAGAAGAGGGTGTCTGATCCAATGGGACTACAGCTGTAGACACTTGTGCTTCTTGTGCCTGCTGGGAATTGAACTCAGGACCTCTTGAAGAACAGCCAGTGCTCTTAATCAATGAGCTATGTAGCTTTAATCCTATCTTTTTAAGAAAAATATTCAGACTACCATGAGAGGAGTCAGTAGAACAGTTCCCTCCTTGTCCCAGAGTCTTGAGAAATTTGCTCTTGAATCAATTTATTGATTGCTTTTGCCCATTTGAAGAAGTGTTTATCACATCACTACATTGCTTGCCTTGAGTTATTCATGGATAAGAAGATAGGTGTTTTAAACTCAGTACATTCCAGGAACAGTGAGTCATAACTCTGACCCACATTAAACAGATACTTGCTGAGCAGATTATCTCATTGACCAAGTAGGGAAGTACGTGTAGGAGAGGACACAGACCCTGAAAAGGCTTATGCCACAAGGGAAGTAAGTAGAAAGCTGTACTTCGTGAAAAGTAAAACCCTCTCCTGCGCACATGCGTGAGCACACACAAGCTGTTGTCAACGCCAGTATCTGATAAACAGAAATAAATTGTTTGTAAAAAGTGTCGTGACTTTAAAGCTGAGTGTTGAAGGGCGTTCTAGACAGTAGCCAACATCAGAAGTGTAGAGGCTGGTGGACAGGAGCAAGGGGCAGGTGAGTACCGTGGTGAGGTGGGTGGACTGCAGGGGATTGGAGATGGAACCAGGTAGGTGGCTGAGTCACCTCCAGAATAGAGACGCAGTCTTCATTTCCACCGCTGAGCTGAGCCCAACTCAAACTGCTTGTGTCCTCAGGACATTTTCAAAGAGGAGAGCGTGACTAACCTTGCTTGGGTGCTTGTTTAGGGTCCCTTTTGAAACGGTGTCACCCAGTCACCAGGCTGGTCGAGTCCCTGGGACCTCAGCCGTGCTGGCGACGCTGCCTCCCTACTTTCCTGCAGCAGTCACATAATCAACTTTGATGGTTGTTTTTCGTTTCAAGATTTTTCAAAGATATGTCATGCAGTAGCAAGAATTGATCTTCCTAGTGAAATAATCTATGAGTGAGTTGAAACTTCTCTGTGGATTTGAGAGATTTAAACTGTTGCTTGGCTCCAGGAGTTCCTTGCAGGTACCTAGCGGCACACTTAACTACATTTCATACTGACATTCAGTTTTAGAACATACATCTGCTTAGAAAGGTTTTGCCATTTTAAACAAGTTTGGAGACATTAGTATACATGATTTTTGTTATGAGTCATATTTTATGTGTGTAGCTGGTTTTGTGTGTTTTTTTGTTTCTTTTGCCATTGTATACTAGCTCTTCATCCTAGCAAGAACATGCCCAGACATGTTTTACATCTTCTTAGCTAAGGCCATGCTTACAGCATGCTTTTCATGTTTGCAGCTTAGCATGTTTTACAAATATATAACGATCGTACTAATGTCTGCCAAAAACCTAAGTAATATCACTCAAGCCATTTCCCTATACTAATTGCTTTTTTATTTTAAAAAAGATTTGTGAGCTGGAGTGGTGGTTCAGGTTAAGAGCACTTGTTTGCTTTTGCAGAGGACCTGGGTTCAGTTCATAGCTCACTATCTGCAGCTTGAGTTCCAATGGATCTGATGTCTTTTTCTGACCTCTGTGGGCATGCGTGTGGTACACATAAGTATATGTAGACAAATCACTCAAACACATCTTTTTTAAAAAATTTAAAAAGATGTTGGGTTTTCAGGCTCGACTGGTTTATAGGCCCCAGTGGTTATTTCAGTTTTGTTTGAATGGTTGAACTCCTCATTTTACTTTCTTACATGTTGAAAAACACTCCAGAAGAACTAGGTGTCACAGAGGGATATGAGGTTCCTACAGTGGCTGCATTATCAGGACACGGCTTCCTCAGCTGTGCCTGGGCTCTTGGCAGAACAATAGTTGATATCCTTTAGGATCCAAATTGGCTTTCCTGTACTTCCCTTCATGTTTCAAATCTCCATTGTGGCTTGGTTTCTCCAGTTCAGACTTCTAGATCTTTCACAAACTAATAGTCCTCTCGCCCTCCTAACTTCAGTGTCTGTTTCCTGGAGGTGCCAGACCGCCACCGTTGGCACCGAGTGTTGTGCGAGGAGAAGGTAAGCTGGGACTTGGGGACACGACCACTCATTATCTGCTTCTTAAAGACTCCATCACATATTGCAGATGGAGTTTGAAAAGTCCCTGCCATTGGTATCTTGTGACCTTGTTAAAACTTTCACAGATGACAGGTATGGCGGCCAATGCCTATAATCTGTGTACTCGGGAGGCAGAGGCAGGAAGATCACAAATTAAGGCCCGTCTGGACTAGCTACATGTGAAATGCTGTCACAAGAACAATTAACCTATCAGTAGTAACTTGGAAGAAAGCTTATAGTAGCCGGGGGGGGGGGTTAAAAGGAAGGGACTATTTCAGCAATATGATGTATGATATTTGTAGAGCATGGACGACGGTGACCACAAGGACTCTAGGTAGCCATATCGCTGTGTGTCTCTATGACCTCTGTCATTGTTAGAGAGAAGAGAGAGCCCATATTGGTAATTTAACTTCAACATAATAAGGGTGAACAAAATAGAATTTTTTCTATAACATCTCTTATGGAAGGCTATTGAAAAGTTAAACTATCAAGTCTGAACAACAGAAGATCTGGGTAGCTGCCAAAGTCACATTTCACAGAAGTGTAAGAGAAACTAGAGTCCTGGAGCTGGGATATAATTCAGCAGTAGAGTGCACCCAGCATGTAGAAGGCCCCGGGTTCAGTCCCCATGAGCAAAACGAAAGGCTGAACACTCAGGACTTAAGATACCCAGCTTCATCAATGCTTGGATACCAGATGAGGCAGATCTGTTACGTAAAGGTCAAGACCCAGGTTGGGAAAACTTGAGACCCTGACACACAGAACAAAGTTGTTTGGATGCATGGCTCCAAAGATTTTGGTTCTCTTGAGTCCTCTGAAGTGCTCCGGCTTGTGGAGGTGGATTATGCCTCCCTAGTGAAAGTATATCCTCATCTTTCCGAGATCTATTAGGGTCCTGCCTCACCATCCGCCTCCTTTTCTGCTGGCCAGGTCTATAGGTTTAAGTCACATCACAGTGCATCCAGGACACACTGAACTGATGTTTCTAGGACCCAGGGGCTTCTCTGGGGCTGGGTTTTATAGACGCTTGAACAGTGTCTAGGATATAAGACTTGACACAAGAAGTACTCAGGGCATGGTACAAACTCCCTGAAGTGGATCCTATAATGATGTGGGAAGGTCATTTGTCAATCTGTTGTTTCATTGGTTGATCAATAATGAAAACTGCTTGGCCTGATAGGTCAGAAAATTAGGTAGGTGGAGTAGACAGAACACAGTGCTGGGAAGAAGGGAAGGGAGCCAGGCGGCAGGAAGGCAGCCCACTGCTCCATCTACACTACAAGTCAGAAGAAAAATCTGCCCACACTAAGCCAATTTCAATACCCAAGTTGTCATAGAAGACATTAGAAAAATAAAAGGACTTTAAGACCTTGCTGGAGTGGAAGTATAGGAAATCGGAAAATCACCAAAGGATTTTGTTCTGTAAGATGGTGTAGTGAGGGGAGTGGGCCTACTTTTCATCCCGCCCAGTTCCCTGCACGGCTAGCATTACACCCGAAATAACAGCACACAAACTGTAGTCATATAAACACTGCCTGGCCCATTATATCTAGCCTCGTTTTAGCTAACACTCATATCTTGCTTAACCCATTTCTAATAATCTGTGTAGCACCATGAGGTGGTGTCTTACCAGGAAAGATTCAGCATGTCTGACCTGGCGGTTGGCTCCATCATGTCTGACCTCACTTCCCTTCTTCCCAGCATTCTGTTCTGTCTACTCCACCCACCTATGTTCTGACCTATCAGGCCAAGCAGTTTCTTTATTAATTAACCAACGAAAGCAACAGATAGACAGATGTCTTTCCCACATCAAGATGGCACACAGTTTCTTTCTGTTGCTCTGATAGTGCAGCAGGACCACTGATCTAGTAGAAGAAAGACTGGACTTCTGGTTCTAAAGGGTCAGAGTCCACAATGGCTAGGACATGAAAGCTGGGTGCACATTTGAATTGCAAGCAAAGAACCAGAGTGAATTAGAAGTGACCCTGGCCTCCTAATCTCAAAGCCTGTCCCCAGTTGCCTACCTCCTCCATCAAGACTGCACCCACCACATAAGCCTCACCAAACAGTGCCATCTACTGGGGATCAAGTATTCAAAATACCTGAGATGCTGAGGGGCATTGCTTAAACCGCCGCACACCTGAAGGCCATCAATAAGATGTTAGTGAGGTGGTCATTAGAATCAATAAGCTCATTGGTAGCTGTCTTCTGGTAATAAGAGAAGCTGTCAAGCTTCAAGATGTGTGCATCTTCCAGAATGCTGTGCGTGTGCTTAAAATAGAGGCCTCTGTGAGAGGCATTGTCTGTGAGGAAGAGTGCATCATGGATCTTGGAACAATGACCCTCAGTCTAAAAGCCTGTATTCTTGCCAGTGGGCATAGCAAGAGTCCCACAAGTTCTTTAGAGATGTTATCTTTGTACTTTATAGACAACTTTTCTTCAAAGACACTTTGGCAAGAAGGCCACATCACGGGGATATTTGACCACTTTTCAGCTTGAGAATGTCCATGAGACCATGGAAGTGATTTCTGGAGGAATACCTGTAATTTTGCACGAGCATATATGTTCCTCAGAAAGTACCAACAAGAGATCTTAAGTGATAATCCCCAATTGTGAATGCAGTATAGACATCAGAAAGTAACTTTCTTTTTCAGTAGTGTTATTGAAGGCCAAGTATACTTGTTCTTACCAAACTGCAGCCAGCCACCACTCCAACCCTTACATTAACACAAACAAAACATGTTTTTATTATGAGACACTTGTCATTCTCCTGCTACTGAGCAACTGGGATTTCAAGCCTGCACCACCAGATGAGACCAGAACAGTAATTCCTAGTAATAAGAAGAGTTGAGTGTGAATACATACAAGTGAACAGGAACAAGTGAGTACCTTTGGAAAATTGACAAGTCCTTGCAATTTACTTAATGGCTTGCACAATTAACTGCTACAAATGAATCTAGCATATGTTTATTAAGTGAATGATTAAGCGAGCAAGAGGTATAACCCTTAAGTTCAACCATAGAGTTTCCCATTTGTACCCTCCTTCTGATGTTTCAGGCATTGCATCTGTAGTTAAATTTTTATATGAGCAAGTGTTTTCTCTGTCTATAAGGAAAAGGGCTTTTATGAGCTCATATGTGCCCCTTGGAGGCAGAAGATGAAGAGACATTACTTTATGTCTGTCTCCTTAGGAATACATTATTGCTTTGTTTGATAGTATTGTGTGTTTGGCTAATTTCTGTTGGAGTCCACAAGACTATACAGGGAACGCACAGCTGACAGACCAATAGGCAGTGTAATGATCTGTTCTGTCTCTTTAAGAGACAAGCCATGCCCACTCCCTCCCCTGTCCACTGAGGCAGGCTGATCTTCAGCTTGCAGCCTGAATTCCTTTTCTTTTTTTCCATCTCCCTCTCGAAGAGGCAGCTTCTGTCTCTCTCCACTTCTCCCCTTCCCCCTTCTGTCTTTCCCTTCTCTCCCCCACCCCCTCTCCTTTTCTCCTTCCCCTCCCTTCCATACTTCCATCCCCACTAATAAATATCCAACCTTACTCTTCATGGCGTGCCCCCCATGTCTCTGTCTCTTGCCCTCTGCTGTGTGTCTGCTACTCTAAGGGCCTGCTGCCCGCCACCACATGGCCCGCCACCATCGCTTGGGGACCTGCAGCATTCTTATTAATCCATTACAGGCAGATCCACGGGAAGTGTATGCGCACACGTCCACACAGAACAATCCATTTTGCAGAGCTGCGGGAATACTTGTCACTTGGAAAAGTCACTGTCATGTCTGTGGAAACCTTGTAAAGCCATGATTCTTTCCTTTAAAATGGAATTCATTCCCAGAACACCTTAGCAATGTAACCTCTGCACAGGCAGTGGAATACCTTGCTCCATACCCCCACACCAGAGACCTTGGAGTGGTGGCATTCACTCTTTGTTCTAACAGTCAAATTTACATAGAGTCAGTCCCACACAGTTACCTGCTAACAGACCACATAGACATTTCTATAGAAGACAGGCACGGAGCAGGAACACATCATGCCCCACCTTTGCTAACAAGCCAATCTGAACGTCCCCAAAGCTGGTTGTCACAAATGAGATTAGATGAGGAGAGTGGGTGAATCCAGGACTCATGGATGTTTAGCAACTTTATCTAATGGTTTGGGATGTCAGGTATTTTCCCTTGGATGCTGGCTCTTTCCTGGGTGGTGCCACCTGTTCCAGAGTGTTGCTTTGTCAGGTTCTACCTGCTCTTTTTGTGATTTTGATATGCATATTATCATTGTCCTATGGAATTTTCTAACTATGTCTGTAAAAACTAGAAACCTTGTCAAGGTCAGCCCTTACTCTTACTCTTCTGCTTCTTCTCCTGGCTACTTCTTCCCCTTGCTCTCCTTCTTTCTTCCCTTTATTCTTCTCCTTCCTCATCTTAGTCTTCCTCTCCTCCACACCCCCTTCACTTCATTTTTTCTCTTGCACAAAAAATAAAGAAGATACAGAGGTAATATACTTGAGTTAATTTTTTACCCTCGGATCCTAGCTTTCTGTAGACATCCAATTCTGAGCCCTCAGGGGTACTTAGGCTGGTACTCAAGGCCCCTGATAAATTTGATCTAGTCTCTTTCCAGTAAGATGTTGAATGAGAGGCAAGGATTCAGAGTCTAGGGAAATAACCTGTAGCACAAATTCTAACAGGTTTTAATAGTAAAAACCCAATGTCAGATATAGGAGGAAATGCTCAGAGATCAGAGAGATGAAGGAGCCAACCCACTGCACCCTTACCTCTCAACTTTCTGGCCGAAAAGAGACTGAGTTCCTGTTTCCTCCCACCTTATCACTTCCTCTCTTCGCCCAGCCATATCACTCACTTCCTGTCTGTCTGTATGGACCTCCAGACCTCTATGGTTAGTTAGTGGCTAGCTCCACCATCTGATCTTCAAGCAAGCTTTATTTGTACAAACAAGATATCACCACAGTAACCTTTCTCAGCTGTTCTGTGGAGCCAGACTGGAGGAGGACTCTACTCACTTCCTGGTGGCTTGGGTTACAAGCACTGTGATGTAGTTTTCAAACAACTCAAGAAGACAAAAGACAAAAGTAATTTTCAACTGTAACTCAGTAGCATAAATGCCTGCAGAGGAGACTGTATCAAGGGAAGAATAGAAGTTTTTATGTTTTGCAGAAAGGATAGAGTTTTTAAACAGACAAGAGAAGATATCCTATTTATAATAAATGTGAAATTTTAGTTGGCAGTCTGTCCTGTGACTTGTTCTAAGACAATGTTTTCCGCACACCTGTGCCTCTCCTCTCTCTGTCAGTCCTTCTGCCTTAGCCTTCTTAGTGTTGAAACTACCAGCTATGCGCACTAATATGCAGTCAAGTTGTGTTGCTTCTATAGATTAGTGGGAAATCTCTCAATAGTCAAACATTTCATATTCGAATTGTGTTTCTGGTTTTTTGTTTTTCCCCTAACCCAGGGCCTTGCTCACAGCAGACACATACTCTACTGAGCTAAGTTCCCAACCCCCAGGGTCTAACAGCTTGAACAGAGGCTGCATGTGAGATGATGTTTCAGCCCGTCAACAAAGCCTGCAAAGATGCAGTCAAATATAAATGAGCACTTTTCTAACCTTTCCCAGTCCGTGATAAACCTTCGTAGAACAGGTGAAACACAGGATGCCAACTTAATCGTATAAATGATAAATGCACACTCAGTTCTAGAACTTTCAGAAAATGCAGTTATACTTTGTCTAGTAGACTTTTTAACATATTCTCATGTGTATTTATGGGTGAGTGTGTCTGTGAGAGTCTATATGCATGTATGTGGTGTCCACAGAGGCCAAAAGAAAGTATCGAGTCCCTTGGAGCTGGGTTCCATGAGTTTGTGGTCTGCCTAGTGCACATACTAATATCCAAACTCCAGACTTCATGATAGAGCAGCAAGCATTCCTTATGCTGAGCCATCTCCCCAGCCCATTTGTGTAGGCTTTGCATTACTTGATGACCAGCCTGTTCTTTGTATCAGCCAGTGTTTTCTAAGAAGCCAAGTACCTGATAGGATTTGTGCTGCAATGTGTAAACTAGACCCAACTTTCTGAACACTTGTTGTGGGGCTGTGGTTGTAGTTGAGTGATAGAGCATTAGGACTGTGCCCCAAATCCTGGGTTTAATCCTTAGCACCATAAAATACTTCTTGTAGGTGCTGGAGAGGTAGATCAGCAGTTAAGAGCAATGGATTTTCTCCTAGAGAACCCAGCTTTGATGTCATAATACTCTGTAACTCCAGTTCCAGGTGATCCATCACCCTCTTCCAGCCTCCATGGGTACCACACACTTGTGGTGCACAGACATTTATAGATTCAGGCAAAGCACTAACATAAAACAAAAATAAATCTTTAATAAAAAATTGAAGTATTTTCTATGATAATTGATGTCTTAGGGTTTTATTCCTGAGAAGAGATAAAAGGACCATGGCAACTCTTATAAAGGAAAGCATTTAATTGGGGCTGGCTTACAGTTTCAGAGGTTTAGCCCATCATCATCATGGTGAGAAGCATGGCAGCATGCATACAGACATGTACTGGAGAAGGAACTGAAATTTCTCCATCTTGGTTGTCAGGCAGCAGCAGAAGACTACCTACAAGTCTAGCTTGAGCATATAAGACTTCAAAGCCCACCTGCACAGTGACTCATTTCCTTCAACAAGGCCACACTACTCCAACAAAGCCACACCTCCTAATAGTGGCACTACCTATGGACCAAGCATTCAAATACATGAGTCTGTGGGGGCCATTACTATTCAAACTACCGCAGTTGAGATTACTTACATTAGGAATCCTTACTTCTATTAACATATGTTTTGTTTATAGTGTTACAATAGAGTGTTTCAGTACATATTTTAAAAAGTTGCAAAAATCTTAGTTCATTAGCATGAACTTATGGCAAAAATCAGAAGACTCATAAACATTCAACTTCAAGACATGCTGACTTTTCATTTAAAAAAGTGACTGGACTTTATAAACCTTTTATCTTGCCATCAATATTTTAAATCAAATTATGTGCAATGAACTAAAAACATAACATAAATAATCTAACAAGTCAACTACACTGTGTTAATGTGATGACCACCCCTCTCTTCATTTGTTTGAAGCAGGGTCTCATATGTAGTTCAGGCAAACTCAAAATGGCTATCATCTTGTCTCAGACTCCTCAGTACTGGGATTTTAACCGTGTGCCACAGTGATTTAGATAAAATATTAATTGTATAAGAAAAGATAAGCCAGCTAACCAGGATAGAAAACCCATGAATTACCCTGTAAACTGCCGCATTTACAGGAGCACAAAATAAAAATAAAAATTAAAAACAGTAAAAGTCAGTACAGAGCCGGGCGGTGGTGGCGCATGCCTTTAATCCCAGCACTCGGGAGGCAGAGGCAGGCGGGTCTCTGTGAGTTCGAGGCCAGCCTGGTCTACAAGAGCTAGTTCCAGGAGAGGAACCAAAAGCTATGGAGAAACCTTGTCTCAAAAATAAAATTAAAAAAAAAAAGTCAGTACAGAATTATTTTTTCTTTCCTCCTTTTTTCCATTTATTTGTTTGTTTGTTTGTTTATTTATTTAGCCATTTGAGACAGGATTTCTCTGTGTATAGCCCTGGCTGTCCTGGAATTCATGTTGTAGACCAGACTGGCCTCAAACTCACAGAGATCCACCTGCTTCTGCCTCCTGAGTGCTGGGATTAAAGGTGTGCACCACCACCGCCCGGCTCATTATAGAATCCCATTTGTCATGTGTAACCTCACAGAGACATTTATGTTGGATTAAACAAATAAGATCAATACTGGCTTTAAGCTAAAAATAAAGTATGCTTCGGTATGCCATTAGAGATTACAAATTGCAATGGCAATGGGGTACCACATCCACATTTATTAAAATTAACTAAAATCTGGAGCCTGGGTGACACCCGGATGCTGATGAGGGTCTGAGTTCAGCAGAAACTCTTAGTTATTGCTAGTGGAACCACTATGGGTGGTTTGGCAGTTGCTTACAAAACTAAAGCACGTTCCCGCAGTGTGTCGTAGCCGTTCCATTTGTTGGCACTTATTCAAATGGGTTCTAACTTCTATGTCCATGTAGTGATCTGGACCCAAATAGATGACTTCATTCATCATTGCCAAACTGTGGAGGCAGCTAAGCCAATGTTAGGAACTCAATAGATACATAAGCCAGTGGTGGGCTGGTAGATGACCCAGTAGCTAACGGCATTTGCCACCAATCCTGATGGCCTGAGTTTGATCCCAGGATGCACATGGTGGGAGAAGAGAGCTGACAAGTATGTCCTTTGACCTCCATGCTTACTCCATGGTACATGCGCGTGTATGTGCGTATACACACACACACACACACACACACACACACACACACACACACACACACACAAATAAATTTTAAAAAGATGTGGTATATCAATACAAAAGAATATTAGTGCACTAAGAGAAACAAGCTATTTGAATACTTTCCCCATTGCTGTGACAAAATACCTAACAGAAATTAAATAAGGAGATATTTAACTCATGGTTTATTTATTGTGGTGTGGAACGTACAACAAAGCAGAACTGTTGAACTCACAGTAGAATAGGAAACAAAACAGAGAGAGGCTAGAGAGATGGTCAGTGGTGAAGAACATTGGATGCTCTTCCAGAAGGCGCAGGCTTGATTTCCAGTCCCCGAATGGCAGCTCACAACTGCCTACAGCTCCAGTACCAGGGGAGCCAATGCTCTCTTCTAGCTTCCATGGGCACGAGATGTGTATATGATACACACACACACACACACACACACACACACACACACATATATATATATATATATATGCAAATAAAACACCCATACGCATAAAACAAAACAGCAGAACTTGAACAGAATGGTGAGTAGGGCAAGATGCCCCTCAGGACACCCTGCTGTAACCTGCTGTAACTTGCTGTAACCTGCTGGGTGTCTTTCAGGATCTGAATTTTGGGGGGCAGTGAAATTATTCTGGATCAAAAGATCGAAGCATTAGGCCAGGCAACTGTTGTGCACATCTTTAGTCCCAGCACTCAGGAGCCAGCCTGGTCTACAGTACTAGTTCCAGAAGAATTAGGGCTGTTACACAGAGAAACCCTGTCTTGAAAAACCAAAAAGAAGAAGAGGAGGAGGAGAGGAAAAGAAGGAGGAGGAGGAGGAGGAGGAGGAGGAGGAGGAGGAGGAGGAAGAAGAAGAAGAAGAAGAAGAAGAAGAAGAAGAAGAAGAAGAAGGAAGAAAAAACCCAAACATTATGTCATGTATGAAAGATGAAAGATTTACAATGAAAATAGAACTACATTTTTATATGAGCCAACTACAAAAGACTAGGAATAATAAATGTTTGAGAAGGTAGGTGTTTAGTTGTATGTATTACATAATGTTTTGCATGTATAAAACACTACACGGTATTACTTGAATGTGTACAACCTCCCTGTACCCCTGCCCTTGCTCCTTTATCCAAACTCCTGAGATGAAGAAATTCCTGCTTCCAGACTGTATGGGACAACAAGCCACTGTTTCTAGTTACTGTATACAACTTTTATGTTATTATGTATCAGTTAAATTTAAAACAGTGAATTATAGCATAAACTATGAGTTTATTTAATTTATTTATTTGTTTACTTTTGTTTTTTCAAGATAGAGTTTCTCTGTATAGCCCTGACTGACCTGAAATTTGTTTTGTAGAGCAGGCTAGCCTTGAGCTCACAGATTTGCCTGCCTATGCCTCCTAAATGCTGGGATTAAAGGCGTGTGCCACTGCTGCCCCAGACAACTCTGAGTTTTAAATAATGTTAGGCTATCAATAGCAGATGACTAATTGGAATCCATGTAGCATATTGATAGAGAAACTGTATAGTCTGGTAGTGGAAAGGAGCAAGTGTACCAGAACTGTACTTTCTTTCAATTTTTGTAAACCTAAAATTACCCTTAACATTAGAGCATATTGATTAAGACAACAAAAAGATTCCATTAACCCTAAAGTTCTTGAGTGTATACAGAAGTTAAGAGAAGGTGAAATGTCCTTCCAGGTGAGATAGTAGACTAGACACTTTCTCCCTGTGAACCAGTGAATAAAGGTCAGAATAAGAAAAAACAGACTCGGGGCTAGAGAGATGGCTCAGTGGTTAAGAGCACTGCCTGCTCTTCCAAAGGTCTTGAGTTCAATTCCCGGCAACCACATGTTGGTTCACAACCATCTGTAATGAAGTCTGGTGCCCTCTTCTGGCCTGCAGGCATACAAGCAGACAGAATACTGTATAAATAAATAAATAAATAATAAATAAATAAGTAGGTAAGTAAATAAAAGGAAAAACAGACTCTGGGGCTTGAGAGATGTTCAGCTATGGCAGGCACTTCCTTCTTTTCCAAAGGATCCTGGTTCAATTCCCAGCATCCACATGGTGCTTCACAACTGTCTATACCTTCAGAATCAAATTACCCTCTTCTGGCCTTTTCAGGCCCTATATACACGAGGTGCCCCAGCATATATAACATTTATTTTTATTTTATATATGCGGATGTTTTTCCTGTATGTAGTATAACTGTATATACTGCATTGCATGCCTGGTGCCTGCAGAGGCCAGAAGAAGACATTGGATCCCCAGAAGCTGGAGTTACTAACAGTTGTGGGCCACCATGAGGGTGCTGGGAATTAAACTCGAGTACTCTGGAAGAGCAAGTGCCCTTGATACTGAATGGTCTCTGGAAAAACAAAATTAAATAAACAACAATACAACTAGATTCTATGAACTGCCATAATGATTTTTGTAGATTTTACAAATGCCAAAAGTTTCAGTATTGGCACAAGTATTCTGGAGTAACCAGCTACTTTACAAGGAGAAATACATAAAGTGGCATGCAAGTCTCACCAAGAATTCACGTTTGGGGAGTTCACAGGCCCCAGGAATGAACATATTTCTGTTACTTTGCTAAATGGATAGAGTCTCAAACTTCTCTCTAAATTCCTGTCTCTATACCCATAGATCAGTGGAGCTCTCAGTGTTCATTAACTAGCTAATTCTAGTTAATGTAGACACTTACAGCTGGTCAAAGGACACAGAATCAGTCCAAGAAGTGTTTGGCCACAAGTAGGACATGCATATCACACCTCTCCTCAAGGCTTAGGGACAACTGAGAAAGAGTAGGTGGAAGACTATAAGAGCCAGAAGCTGGGGAGGACCAAGCAAAATAGTGTCTTCAGGACACGGCAAGGTTAATGTATTTACAGACTTACAGAAGCTGTGGTTGCCTGTGTAAGATCAAGCCAGCAGATATTCCAGCCTGAGTGGGGAGGGGTTCATGAGCCTCACCACTGATTGAGGAACTAAGGACAGTTGATGGCTTCTGGGGAAGAAAGGGCAAATTTTATTTTTTTAAAAAAATATTTAGCCGGGCGGTGGTGGCACACGCCTTTAATCCCAGCACTCGGGAGGCAGAGGCAGGCGGATCTCTGTGAGTTCGAGACCAGCCTGGTCTACAAGAGCTAGTTCCAGAACAGGCTCCAAAACCACAGAGAAACCCTGTCTTGAAAAAAACCAAAATAAAATAAAATAAAATAAAATAAAAAAATAAAAAAAATAAACATTTATTTATTTATTATGTATACAATATTCTGTCTGTGTGTATGCTTGCAGGCCAGATAAGGGCACCAGACCTCATTACAGATGGTGTGAGCTACCATGTGGTTGCTGGGAATTGAACTCAGGACCTTTGGAAGAGCAGGCAATGCTGTTAACCTCTGAGCCATCTCTCCAGCCCCCTGGGGTAAATTTTCTTTAAGGGTGTGGTTCCTTGTAGGTTACTCAAGCTCCAGTTAATATCCCCCCACAGAAGTGCAGCACAAATTAGAGCTGAGTTAATAAATAAAAGGGGACATGAGAGGGTAGGGAGGTGGGGACAGATCTGGGAAGAGTTGGGAGGTAATATCAAAATACATTGTATGAAATCCTCAATTAATAAAAATACTTTTTAAAAAATAAATGTTAATAAAATGGACTGTATTCCAAAACAAGAAAGAAGAGCTCAGAAACCTATTAAGGAAGTAAAAGGACACCTGAAAAAGTGGATGGAACAATGGAGAAGCAGATGGACACAGCATGAACCACGCAACATCATATCAAAAAGAGGAAACAAATCCACTGGTTTGTTTTGTCCTCATTGACTGTACTGATCATCGAGCCTTTAATATCAGCTTCCTAAAAAAAGGAACAGGATCCTCCCCAAACAACTCTTCCAAATTGGAAATGATATTCAAACCAACCTATTCACAGATTGCAACACATCACAGGAGTGGTATTGGACAAATAAGGCCAAAGATGATAAATCGTCAGCTACTAGGCTTAAAGAAACTGAAATACTTGAAACACCAAGTAACAGCAATGTGGATGAAAAGGAGCATCATGGGAGGAAAATTGAGTGAGAAAACTTAGAATTGGGGATGCGAAATATTGGAAATGTAAAACTCAACAAATCAAATTAGAAACAAACAAACTGAAACAACAATGGAAAGCATCATCAGTAGACATAGTGGACCAGAGAAAAAATAGGAGGGTTGGAGGCTGAGTTTGATGAAGTCAACATCCAAATTCAATAAAATAAAATAAGTAAGTCAACTTGACCACAATATCTAAGAGCTCTGATATAAAAATCAAGAGGAAAAAAATTTTAAAAATTAGAAAAAGAGAAAAAACTTAAGAATCCATAAGTAGAAGAAAAAGTCTGGGTAAACACTAAAGGCATAAAGAATCTAATCAATGAAATGGCAACCAAAATTTCTTGAGAAATAGACATTTAAATGCAAGGGATATTTAGAATGTCAGATAGACATGACCAGAGAAAAACTTTTCCGTAGTATATAGTCAAGATGTCAAAAATTTCAAGTGAAGAAACAATATTAAAACAAAAATGCCAACTCACTAATGAAGGTGGAAAAGTTTGAATAATGTCAGAGAACCCTAAAAGCCAGGAAAGCAAACAACCAAGAACCAAGGTTATTTCAGCCATGAAGCTATCTCTTAAAATGGGCCTAGAAATAAACTTCAGGATGCACAGACAAGGCAGGTCATGATGACCAAGCCAGCACTACAGAAGAACACTACACAGAGAAGATAGTGATTAAAATTATGAGATCACAGGAAAAAAAACAATTTTATAAGAGAACTAGATGAACAAAGAAGAGTTATGATAGAATCCATCATGCCCAATATGGTAAACTAGAAAACTGCTAATACCAACATGAGAGAAAGGGGCTAACAATAATCCAAACAATAAGGAAAGAAACAACTAAAAATCACAGGAATTTATAACGTCTCTCAGTAATGACTAAACATAAATGGCCTTGCCTCACAAGTGAAGAGATACACACTCACTGAATAGATCCAAGAAACTAGACCCAACTAAGAATTGCCTCCAAGAAACACTCTGATTGCAAATCTGCACTCCTGAGAGCCAAAGGAGGAATGCAGTCTCTCATGTGGATGGAAGCTGGAAACAGCTTGTGTGATTATTCTGATATCTAATAAAGTAGGTTCAAATAAAAGCTAAAAATGATAAACAAGGACACTATGTATTTTAATATATAGGCACGGATTCACCAAAAAGTTACAATTTTGTAAACTTTTATGGACAAATATTTAAGAGATATATGCTTTTACAGAGGACCAGAGTTTAATTCCCAGCATCTATGTCAGGTGGCACACAATTGCAAGTCCAGCTCTAGAGAGATATGGCACCATTGGTCTCTGTGGGCACCAGCATGAACCCATGATCACACACACACACACACACACACACACACACACACATGTTATGTCAACTTGACACACAAACTAGAGTTATCTGAAAGGAGTGATGTAGGTGGGCCTTCTGTCTCTGTGTTACTTTCATTGGTTAATAAAGAGGCTGCCTTGGCCTTTTGATAGGGCAGAAAATTAGGTGGGTGGGGTAAACAGAACAGGATGCTGGGTAGAAGGCAGTGAGGTCAAATCCCATGGAGCCAGCCACCAGGTCAGACATGCTGAATCTTCCCCGGTAAGCCATCACCTCGTGGTGCTACACAGATTATTAGAAATGGGTTAATCAAGATGTGAGAATTAGCCAATAAGAGGCTGAAACTTATTGTTTAAACCAGGCAGTGTTTAAATGAATACAATTTGTGTGTTGTTATTTCGGGGCATAAGCTAGCCAGGTGGCTGGGGGTGGGGCAGCAGGAATGCGGCCCGCTGTTCCTTCTACAAAGGAGGGAACCTAAACTGAGGAAATGCCTCGAAAAGATCCAATTGTAGAGCATTGTCTTAATTTGTGAGTGATGGGAGAGGGCCCAGCCCATTGTGGATGGTGCCATCCTTGGGCTGATGGTCCTGGGTTCTATAAGAAAACAGACTGAACAAGCTGTGAGGAATAAGCCAGTAAGCAGCACCCCTCCATGGCCTCTGTATCAGCTCCTGCCTCCAGGTTTCTGTCCTGACTTCCTTCAATGATGAACAGCAAGAAGGAAGTGTGAACCAAATTAACCCTTTCCTCTCCAACTTGCTTTTTGGTCATGGTGTTTTGTTGCAGTAATAGAAACCCTAACAAAGTGTGTGTCTTAGAGTTTTATTGCTGTAAAGAAACACCATGACCAGAGAAACTCTTGTGAAGGAAACTATTTAATTGTGGTAGCTAGCTTGCAGTTCAGAGATTTATTCTATTATCATCATGGCAGGAAGCATGGTTCCAGACATACATGATGCTGGAGAAGAAGCTGAGAGTTCTACATCTGGATCTGCAGGCAGCAGAAGAACACTGAGACACACTAGTCCTGGCTTGAGCGTCTGAGACCTCAAAACCCACCCCCAGTGACACTTCCTTCAACAACACATCTACTCCAGCAAGTCCACACCTCCCAAAAGTGTCAGTCCCTATGAGCCTATGGGCCATTTTCATTCAAACCACAACATTCTACTGTCTGATTTCCATAGGGTTATAAGTGTGTGATACTGCAAAATGCATTTAGTCCAACTTCAGAAGTCCCCACAGACTATAATAGTTTCAACATTGTTAAAAGTTCAAAGTATCTTTAGAGACTCATGGATCCCCCATAAAATCAAAAAAAAAAAAGCAGACCACATATTTCCAACATATAATGGCACAGAATATACATTATCATTCCAAAGTGGAAGGAAGGGAGCATAGTGAGGAAATGCTGTACTGAAGCAGGACTGAAAAGCAACTGGGGAGACTCCAAACTCTGCATCTCTACATCTGATATCACAGTGCTCTTCAGATCTCCAGCGCCTCTCAGCTTTGTTGACTGCAACACACTTCTTCCTCTTGGGCTAGTTCCTCTCCATATTAGCTTTGGCATCTCCGACAGTTTGGAGTTTCCAAGACAATCCAAGCTTTACCTCACAGCTTCACACAATGGCCTCTCTTGGCCTCCATGCTGGAACACCTTTGACACATGCCTGGCCTCGGCAGTTTTCTTTAGTCATAGAGGGAGATTTCATTACCTCTCTTTTACCTTTGACTCCAAATCCAGAACCACAAGGCCAAAGCTGCTGAGTTCTGATGCTTGCTGAGGCTGGAACATGGTCCCCTCTTTTAACTACAGCTACACCAACTTTCTGGTTTTGATGATTTCCTTCACTGCCTAAGCTTGACTGTCCTTGTACTTGATCTGTAGACCAGGCTGACCTCAAATTTAGAAATGTACCTGCCTCTGCACTGGCATGCTGGTATTAAAGGTTAGCACCGCCACACTCTACCCTAGCATTTTAATAATTTATTTTCACAAATTGGAAGCTGAGGTAGGTGTAGTCTGGTCCTGAGGTCACCATTCTCCTCATTCCGTCTACTCCTTTTCATTATAGGCCTTCACAAGGGTGAATAACCACACTAATAACCATAGCTTTTCACCAGGACACCCATAGACAAATGCCAGCCAGTCAGGGGTCCTGAACCTTAGACATCCCTCACCCTACCTTTTTCATTATAAAAACTGAACCCCAACCGAGCTTGGGGCTCTCAGATCACTCCAATACATTGGACACACAGTGTAGTAGGAGGCTGCTTGTTTGTTTCTGACTGCTCAGCCCCGAAATAACTACACAGAAACTGTATTAATTTCAACACTGCTTGGCCTATTATCTTATGCATATTTCCAACTCTTATCTCTTAAATTAACCCATTTCTATTATTTTATATTTTACCACGAGGCTCGTGGCCTACTGGCAAGGTTCCAGCTGGCAGCTTGCGTCTTTCAAACAACTGACAAAGCTTTACAGGGACAAGACCACTGTCCCACAGCACTCCCCACCCTCCTTCTCTTTTTTCAAAACAAGAACTCGGAATCGAATCTCTTTTGTTTAGCTTTCTTTCCTGACCATTATCCATAACAACTTGTAACCGACATTCTAAACAAAGACAAACATCCATAATCCATTTTTTGGGAATGCGGGTGTAGTTTTCTAGGCTACTTTCTGCTGATTGGGGGCACTGATAATCTTATGGGACCTAAAGAAAATTTAGGATTATGGTCAAGTCCTGACTGGAATACTCTTTAAGGCTTGATTTTCTCAGCCAGCAGTCTTGAGACTGTTTTGGATATAGAATTCAGAGGAAACTCCAACAGAGGTTCTCTTAAACATTGGATTATCTGGGCCATCTGCTTCTTTTGGAGATTTTTCAGAGGGTCTTCCTTGAGCAAACCTGATTTTTCTTAACTCAGAATGAATTCACAGCTTCTCATTTCCTGTGGAAACAAAAGCAAAACCTCTTCTCCAAAGTAACATAACTTTTGACTTAAATTTTGAAGTTAAAACATTTTCAAAATATATATGTTGTATTAATCAAATGTCTTTAGCAGGTGTTGTTCCTTCCTTAGCCATCAAGCCATTCAAAGACAACACAATAACATACAGTGTCAAGATTCTCTGTGTATTTTCCAATTTATGTGGCTTTATTTTAAACTCTATTTCTTTTATTTTTACTTTTAATTTTTAGTTTTTAAGACAGGGTTTCTCTGTGTATCTTTGGCTGTCCTGGAACTCACTCTATAGACCAGGGTGACCTTGAACTCATAGAGATCCCCATGCCTATGCCTCCAAAGTGCTGGGATTAAAGGTGTATGACCCCACACCTAACTTCTTTCTCTTTCTCTCTCTCTAAAGGGCTTTATCCTTTTCAATTTCTCTCCCAAGTCTACATATATTTTTAAGCACACTGTAAGCTGTTTTGAGGTTTTTTTCATGTGAATTTATCTTTACTATATGTCTCTCTTTTTCTGATCACATGAGTCTATAATTTGCTAAGTGATATGGCTAGGATTAAAGCTGTGGCTTTGACTGCTGGATCCAGCCCATCCTTAGCTTTCTGAGAGTCTAGCCTCATGGTGGAGGTACTGGCAGGAGCCATGTTTATTGCCACAACTCTATGGAGTTTCAAGGTCCCTGCCACCACCAAGAAGCATGGTGTTGGCTATTCATAAACACCATTTAAGTGTTTGGTGGTGAGGCCTCTTAAAGATGTGCAAGCTTTTTGTAGCTGAAGCTGAGTCTTAAATGAGACATGCTTGCCTCTAGCAAACAGAGCCCACCTGAGAAAATGCTGCTACCAAGAAGCCATGCTTAACTTTGTTCTTTTGTGTCTAGAATTCCTTCCCAAACTCTCTCAGGTTTTAAGTGGATTTATTTGTCCACATTGGCACCATTATGTTGCCAGAGCTTTCTGTCCTGCCCAGTCCCACAGCCATTCAGTCCCAAAGAAATACACAGAGGTCTATATCAATTATAAACTGGTTGACCTATTAGCTCATACTTCTTTTTACCTCTTACATCCTACAACACAGAGAGTCTGAGTTTTCAAATTTGTGTAAGAATAAAAGCTCTTTGCTTTTACATACATATTCAGACTCCTAGTTGGCTTTGGGGGGTCTCTGTGATCTGGGCACAACATTTGGTAGCTCATCTGGGATCCACCAAGCCCACCAGTACCTGTAGAGCCTTCATAATGGCAGGAAGCATGGTGGAGTGTAGACAGACAAGGTGCTGGAGAAGGAACTTAGAGGTCTACATCTGGATCATTAGACAGCAGGCAGAGGCTGAAACATACTAGACCTGGTTTGAGCTTCTAAGACCTCAAAGCCTACCCCTGTAGCGGCACAAGCCTTTAATCCCAGCACTCAGGTGGCAGAGGCAGGCAGATCTCTGTGAGTTCAAGACCAGCCTCGTCTACAAAGAGAGTTCCAGGACAGCCAGGACTGTCACACAGAGAAACCCTGTTTCAAAAAAACAAAATAAAAATTAAAAAATATGAATGGATGAAGAAAATTTATGATGTTCGGTGAAATTTAATGTAGCTGTAAAGAAAGATGAAATGATTATTCGCAGGAAAGTGGATAAAACTGGCCATTAAGTAAAATAAGCCAAACTCATAATAAGTAAACATGGTTTATTTATGCAAAACCTAGATTTAAAATGATATACGTGGAGGCTAGAGAGAAGATGTCTCAGTGGTGAAGAACATTGGCTGTTCTTGCAGAGGACCCAGGTTCAGGTCCCAGCACCTACATGGCAGCCCACAACCATCTGTAACTCTAATTACAGGGGATCGAATGCTGTCTTTTGGTCTCTGTGTGCTGTAGGCACATACACATTGCCTAGAAATATATGCAGGCAAAATACTATACATAAAATATATTTTTAGCCTAATAAAAGAATGAAAACAAAACAAACTAAATAACACTACCAGATAATCTTACGCTAGGGATGATTGCTATTTTTGGAATTACAAAGTAGCTTCCTGCTTTTGGGATAATTTTAGCCTTTGATAAACACGTCAGGGACTAGTTTCCACACAATTTCTGGAGCTGTGCTTGTCCAGGCTGGTTGATGCGAGCTATTTTTACATAGTCAATGAAGAGCAGAGGATAGAAATTGAAAACACATACAGAAACCTTCACAGGACTTGACAGCGCGGCGGTGTATCTATTTCATCTAAGAATGAACTTCCGGCTTGTAAAATGTATTGTTTGGAAAGTCATTCTCCTACTAAGTCGTCTTCATTGTATTTTGTCCAACCACCCATCCTTGACATTAAACACCGTTTGCGCCGTCAGCACAGTTTGAGACGGTCTGTCTGGTGTGTTGAGGGATATTCGGTCACACTCTGAACCCTGAGTTTGCATTTGCATTAATACAATTAAATACAATTAACCATGAGTCAGGAGTCTGTGTTAGCAACTAGATGACAGAAAGCAACCCTAGGGCCTCAGAGGGCATCCGGGAGAAATAGGCACAGGATAGTGGGCTAGATTTGGAATGGCGCATTTTTCTTTCTGGTTTTAAGTGGAAGCGTGGATCTTCCGTGGATGCCTACAAGGAGAGAGGGTTAGCGGGTTGCTACTCAGCCTTTCTGTGTTTCCAGGTGTAAAGCAGGAAATCTGGGGACGGTTTTACCTTTTATTAAATCAAATCCACGCACAATGATTACGAGACAGAAGGAGGAATCTGGGTTACGTCTCCAGCCCCTCCGCCCTCCCACCCGGGAACCAGCTCTCCACCGCTCCACAGGAATCTTTGTCAAAGGGTCAAAGGCAACCTCTGCCAGTCCCACACATGGAGGGGGGATGGAGCGGTTAAGGGAGTGGGTGGAGTGGGGAGTGTCCCCAGTTCTTATCCAGTCAGGTACCCAGAGAAGACCATGTCCATAGGGCTTAGTCACCCCAATATCTGACTGGATTCCCACAACACTGGTTCTCATCTAGCCTTCGAATCTTAAGTCTTATTCATAAATAGAATAATAGAGTGTTAGTTAAAGCTACCTTAGTAGCAGCGGCAGAGCAGGTGCCCGCGGGGGACAGATTTCCCATTAGGCTGCAGCCCGAATGATCAGGCCCCAGCTAGAGAAGCACGTCAGTAACTCTGGAGTTGCCAATTGCTGGCTGAAATAACGGTAGATTAAGGAGCGGTCAATGTGCCAAAGTTAAAACAACCCCGAAGGGCTCAGTAAGTGCCTCGCTGATTTCTGATTGCACATTAAGTCAGAACATCCTTGTTGTCATTTGAGAAGTGAGAACATTTTATAATTTAGTAGCTTCCTGTTCTCAACTTCATTTTCAGTATAGCGCTTAAACCATTGTCCAAGTAAGACAGCTCTTGGCTGTCATAATTTTTTCCCTGTTTGGCATTTTTTGGCTTTGACTTAGCCAGTGGCATCACTATTTTTGGGCTGCTTCTTCCCAAAGCCTTCCTAGGTCTAAGAACACTCAGTGCGGGCAAGAAAACAGACTATTCCTAGTCAAAGGTAAAAAGCCGTTTGTAAAGGGGCGCAACACCCGCTAACACCTTTAGTTCCAGTCCTAAACTCCACCAAGGCGTGGAGAGATGACTCACAACCATCTATAAAGGCATGTGTTATTTTCATCAATGCAATGTGTGTTGGTCACAGAAAATGGAGACCATAGAAAAGGCTGAGCTTAACTCTTCTTCCACGACCCTCCCCGCCCCAGCTCTGCAGATGGCATTCCTCACAGCACTTAGTTCTCTGCTGATTCCTATTTCCAAGTTTGGTGGTTTTGTTTTTGCTGGTTTGTTTATTAGTTTCGTATTTGCTTTTCCCCTAGACAGGATTTCTCCGTGTACCCCTGGCTGTCCTGGAACTTGCTCTGTAGACCAGTCTGGCCTCAATTTCAGAGCCGCCTCTACCTTCTGAATGCTGGGATTAACGGCATGTACCACCATGTCTTTATTTCCCAGTATTTTTTTTTTTAATGAGGTATTGCTAGGCTGGACAGGTGATTCAGTGGTTACGATCACTTGTTGCTCAGCAAAGGGCACAGGTTCAGTTCCCACCACCCACAAGAGCCGGTAATTCCGGTTCCAGAGGTACTGACACCCTCTTCTGGCTTCCACTGGAACTGCACACATGCAGACAGAACATGTAATGTATCTATCAAGCGTTTTTTTGAAATTGGAGGTATTGGGCTGTCAAGGTGGTTCAGTGGGGGCACCCTCCGCCAAGCATAGTGAGCTGAGTTCTATTCCAGGACCCACATGATGAGGAGAGAGAACCAACTCCTGAATGTTGTTCTCTGACCTCCACATGCATACTGTGGAACTCACACGCACACAAACACACAAAATAAATGAAACGTAATTTTGAGATGTTCAAATCGAGATATTGACATACTTCATGGACCATGTATTCCACCCTTTCACGTGATTTTTGTGTGCTGTACAGCCATCCCTACCCATCCCAGGACACTTTCTTCTCTTCCCTACGTCCCTCACACCCATGAGCATCCTCTGGATCTACACAATGGAACCGCTTGGTGGTCACTTGGATGCTGAGTCCAGGTGCTAGAGCATTAGATACAAGATTTGCACATTTTTTTCTCCCATTCTGGGGGTTGGTTTCACTTTGAAAAGGGTTTGAGTGTTTACCTGTTGTCTGTGTGTGGACCACATGTGCAGTGCCTGTGGAAGCCAGAAGAGGGCAGCAGAGCCCCTGGAATTGGAGTTACAGATGTCATTGTGTGGATGCTGGGGATCAAACACCAGTCTTCGTAAGAGCAACAGTAGCTCAGAATCTTTGGACCATCTTTTTGCCACCTCTGTTTTTTGACGGCATCATTCAATGCACAAATTTAAAAAAAAATAAATAAAGTCCAATTTATCTGTTTTTTTTTCCTTTTGTGAATCCTGACTAACTTTACTTTGAAGTGTATTTTGTCAGATAGTAGAATACCTACACCTGCCTGCTTCCTAATTTTATTTGCTTCCATTCCTTTTTTTTTTTTAATTTTTTCACCTTGAGGTGGGATCTGTCTTTGATGGTGAGGTATGTCCTTGGGGACAGCAAAAGATAAAGATAAATCTTCTTTATACTCCAGTTTCTTATTTTATGTCTTTTTTATTGAAGAATTGAGACATTATTATTAAGAGAAATTTGTTAATTTTGCCATTTTGGCTGGTCGTTGGTGGCACATACCTTTTATCCCAGCACTCAGGAGGCAGAGGCAGGTTGATCTCTTTGAGTTTGAGGCCAGCCTGGTCTACAGAGTAAGTTCCATGACAGCCAAGGCTACACAGAGAAAATCTGTTTAGAAAATCCAAAAAAAAAAAAAGTCATTTTGTTGATTTTGTGGTGGTTTTTTAGACTTTTTTTTTTTTTTTGATTAACCATCCTGGTATTGTTTATTTATTTCCTGGGAACTTTTGAGTATATATTAATATAACTTTCTCTTCATCCTTTGTAGAGTTGGCTTTAATGCTCATAACTTTGTTTAATCTGTTTTTAATCATGGTAGCTCTTATTTCTTCTTATTTTTAGTACTTTTGCTGGGCATCATAGTCTGGGTTGGCAGCTGTGGTCTTTTGGGACATGGAATAGATCTTTGCAAGCCCTGCTGACCTGGTTTTCACTGTCCAGCTCTTGCTGGACCTATATTTGCAGCCATCATCTGTTAATCCCAGTGGTGAGAATAAGACCACCACCACAATTTGAGCCAAATTTGAAGCAAACTTGACTTTTTATTGGAGTGCACCCAAGAGCTGGACAGCAACTGCCTCCTAAGTCAAGTTAAAGAGAGCAGCCCGAATCCAACTCTTGGACCCACTTTGTGGAGTAAAACCATGAGTTTCACAGAAGGGAGACAATAAAGCAATAAGGAAATATAAAAAAAAATATGTACTGAAAAAAGTAATAAAATTTTTTTAAAAAATCATGTGTTTACCATGTGATTAGGGAGAGGCCAGGGAGGGTCTCAGAAACAAACCAAGGTCAGGTGCCAGGGAACAGAGAGCAACTCAACTCTCTCAGTAAATGGAAACTTCCAACCTTCAAAATGGAGTTAGACAGGTTCCTCATTCCCCTCTTGATTTATGTTTCCCAGTCAAATCCTTCATAGGTCGATGTCCTAATAAGGCTGCCAAGCAGCAGTGATTCTTGAATTGTTTATCTGATCAAGTTAGTGACGCATTGGCAAGCACAGGGCCCTATTATAACTAGTAGAAATAATATCAGAGGGCCAGTGAGGGGGAGATTCATTTTAGCCATATTGGCCAGTCTAAATTTTTTTTTGAGAGATTTTGTCTGTTTCTTTATGTAGATCATCAGCTTGGTTGTCAATAGTAAGAGAGAAATCAGCGCTATTAAGACAGCACATTCCAGTAAACTGCTAACAACCAAGATGATGTTTAAGTAGCAGGTAATCTAATAGTAGCTCTGTTTTGAAGAACAGTTGTTCTCAGTTCTCATATTTCTTGATTATTTCTCCTGATACTTTTGCTGTCATATTAGTAGTCTTTGAAATTAGGCGGGCTATTTTTGGAACCTCTCCTTGTAGTCCAATAAGTCCTTGGGCAGGTAACAGAAAGGCTGCCATGGCAGCAACTGTCGCAGAATCCAATAGATGGAGGGAACCATTGCAGTTTTCAGCAAGAGCGCTTGTAATTCTAGTAACAAACTGTAAAGATTTGCTGAGAAAAATAGGGGTAATGCGGCCTATCCCACATAAACCTTTACATCCTGCTGGGAATTCAGAATAAGTATCATTTCCACAAGTCCTCTAAGGGAAACTGTTTACCAAAGGGGAGGGTGTGATAAGTGGAATTACAATAAGAAAGGACACCCAGCAATCAAAACATAGACAGTGGATTAAAAAGACATTATCAACAGGAACACCAGCCACAGCCTTCAAGACATTAGTAGGGACAGTTCCATTTTGTTCCCCATTATCACAGTATAATTTTCATAAGAAACCCCTATCCCAACCAATTTTTTAAGAGCTCAATAATAGAGGGGATCTCCTGAACATCTAAGGAGTTTTCTCGCTGGTCTTTTAGGGCTAAGTGGAGCTGGAGATTATGTTCTACATTGTTAGTTACAGACAGGGTTTCTCTGGGTGTGTTAAATTCAGTGGAAGTGATTAGTAAATCTTCACTTCCCCTTCTTATTTTAGAACACCTGTAATTCCCATTATCAGAATTCTTTAAAGAATATTTGGTTATACTGAAGTCTGTTATTATGTTGGGGCTGGTCTGTTAGATTAGTCCATCCCAAATTCCTCCATCCATCTGGTGACAGACTATTTGTTTCCCTTCTTTCGTCCAAACTACCGGCCCTGGTGGATAAAGGCAATCTTCTGCAGGACAAGGCAATCTCAGCATCTTTCCTATGAGAGGGGAGCCTTTTATTGCCCCTATCAAGATGCATTTAGGTTCTGTTTGCATAGGCTGAAAATAAAACAACAAAACTGTATGGTATAGGACAATCATGATGCAGCTTTCAACTGCAAGAGCACCAAGTTAGGTTAGACAGTCAAACCTTAGAAAGTTTGGTTTCTAACAGTCCTTTTAGGTCACTTTTCACCTCTGTGGGTTGGGCTCCTCTTCCGTGGGTTCCTCGGGTGCCTTCTTGAGGTGTGAGTGATGAATCTGGGCAGAAATACCAATGGCTTTCCTAGTAGTAGGAGTCCAGAGATTCACCCTTTCCATCTAGGTTTAAGTCAGTCAGTTTTGAAGGTGAACTAATACAGCATCTCTGGGCTGGGACAGCGTTCGGGTGGGCGGTACCCAACAGGTTGAGCAACCTGGACCTGAGGGAGAATCTTATCCCAAGTTAATTGCAATCCTTATAAGGACTCAGAGACAGGAATGAGGCAATCTAGTAATAGTCTGGCATGTACCAGAGGGATCATGGGAGGTTGCTGCCCACAGATATTTCATATGGGGTAGACTTTTCTCAGTAGGGGTGCATTGGACAGGGAGAAGGGACAAGGCAAGAGGTTAGTCCTGTCACCACCTGTCTCAAGAGCATATGTTGTGGCAATCTCTAAAGTTCTATTCATCCTCCCTACCTTTCCCGAGCTCTGAGGATGACACACAATGAAGTTTCCAATTTAAGTTAAGAGCCTCAGAGAACAATTGAGACAACCTGACCATGAAGGCTGGGCTATTGGCAAACCACAGAGATATGGTGTGGCCAAATCTGGGGATAATTTCCATAATTAATTTCTTAGCTACCACTTGGGCCATTTCCGTTCAGGATGGAAAGGCCTCTACCCAGCATGTGACGGTATTGACAAGGCCCGCAGATATTTGTAGCCATACAGTCCTGGTTCAGTGAAACCCATTTCCCCAAATTCACTGGGTTCTGTACCTTGATTCCATTGGGCTGGGGGAAGTATGTCCTCCTTTTCAATCACCTGGGCACAGATCAGGCCATGCTCCGAAGTGTGTCATGGTGTCCAGGTAGCCAGACATGAGGCAAGAGGAATTCTGAGATCTTGGTGACAGGTGCATGGTGTGGTGCAAGGCCGTTAGCCAGTTTGGGGCCAGTACCCTTGGCGTGCAGATTCTTCCATCAGGTGAGAGCTGCCATCCATTGCGACTTTCCTGGACTTTGAGTCAGGGAATGACTTGCTCTCTACTGGTTGGTACCCAGGACCATCAACACTGAAGCAGAGTGGGGACTCAGGGGCAGCAGACAGTTCCAGCACAGTCTGGGGTTTGGGTTCCTCAAGAGCAGCCTTGCTGACAGCTTGATCTGCATGGTTGTTACCTTGAGTTTGGGGGCTTTTGTCTTTTTGGTGTCCCGGCCAGTGAATAATGACCAGTTCAGTTGGTAGCCAGACAGCCTCCAGCAATTGGACAATTCCATATTTATTTTTAATAGTCTTTCCCTCTGAGGTACTAAGCCCCTCTGATTATAAATCTGTCCATGAACATGAGCCGTGGCAAAAGCACATTGGCTGTCTGTGTACATGTTCAGCTTCTCCCTTCACCCCATCTTAAAGCCTGTGTCAGAGCAATTATTTCTGCTCTCCGGGCAGATGTGCCTCAGGCAAGGCTTGTGCCCAAATGACCTCCTTCTGGACTGTAACCACTGCCACCCTGCACCCTGGCTCCTTCTTGAATGAAGCTGCTGCCACCTGTATAGGGATCTGTATCCCTGGTAGTGAGAGAAACATATCTTGGGTGACATTCAGCATTCCCAGGCAGCCATGGATGGGCTCCTCAGGGTTGACATCCGTCAGCAGAGTGGTGGGATTGATAGCCAAGAATTTATCAAGAGGCCAACTGTCTGAAAGATTTATGGTGGCACGGCCCTGGCGGGCAGGAGACCACGGCAGGCGAGATCCGTCATGCAGAGAGAGCTTGGGTATAGAGTTTATTTAATGGGTAAAGGGATTATGGGGGGGGGGAGGGAGAGAGAGAGAGGAGGGGGGAGGAGAGAGGAGGGGAAAGGGGCAGTAGAAGGACAAAGAGAGAGATAAAGATAGAGATAGAGTGTGGAGGAGAGAAGATGCAAGATTGGGGGAGATTGAGGTGGGCGGAACTTGTCTCTTAAAGGGACAGTGTACCCAGGTGACAGGAAAGGTCTGCAAAATGATAACACTGTCTTATCTAAAAGAAGAGCTCGGTGCTGAGTCAGATGGACATTAGACATCCTCCAGCTGGTGTCATCTCCCAGAGGACTTCCACAGCGTGTGGAGTTGTTACACTTAGAATCTGTCCCAACATGAACTTGATGGTTTCTTTTACAAGAATTGCAGTGGCTGCAATGGCTCTTAAACTAGGGGGCATCCAGAGACTACAGGATCAGGCTCTTTGAGATGTGAGTTATTGGCCTTCTGACAAAAACCTTTCACAAGGGCCTGAGTCTGGACTGGACTCCCTTGGCAATGATCGTTCTTTCATGGACATAAAGATGAGAGGGCTTGGAGACATCAGGGAGAGTTGATGCAAGGGGAGGGGACTGTACCAAGAAATAAAAAAAAATCTTATAAAAACATCATGTGGTCACCGTGTGATTAGGGAGGGGACAGGGAGGGGTCAGGGAAGGTAAGAGCAGTCTCTAAAATAAATCAAGTTCATGGGTTGGGGAAGGTCAGGTTCCAGAAAACAGAGCAACTTAACTCTCACAGTAAATAGAAATTTATTTTTACAATTACAGCACAATGGTTTCTGCCTTAAAAGTGGAGTCAGGCAGGCTCCTCACACCCTGCCCCAGACTTCTCAGGGCTGGCGACACAGGCATAAACCACATGTCCATTAATTTGATGCTGCCTTACATGAAATTATTTTCTAAATTTCATACTGTTTGATGCTAGTATTCATACTGATTCCCCTAAATTTATTAACTGTCTTTTTATTGCTGTGAAGAGATGCCATGGTCATGACAACTCTTATAAATAAAACATTTAATTGGTTACAGTTTCAGAAATTCAGACCACTATCATCATGATGAGGAGCATGGGGCATGCAGGCAGACATGGTGTTGGAGGAGTAGCCGAGAGTGTTATATCTAACAGACAACAGGAACTTGAGACACTGAATTTTATCCTGAGCGTAGGAGACTCAAAGCCTACACACTTCTTGCAACAAGGCCATACCCACTCCAGCAAAGTCACACCTCCTAACAGTGCCACTCCCTGTTATTAGGATTCAGGCATTATGCTGGCCTGCCCTGTCAGCTGGCAGGATGTACCCAGGCAGTACCCTGTCCAGCCCAGAGTCCTATTCTGTATGCAAACGCGAAGGCTCCTTTAAGAGACAAACTGCCCATTTCTGCCCTCTCTCCTTCCTGCTGCTGTTCTGAAAGGACAGGCAAGACTTCCCCCCGTCTCTTCTCTTTTCTCTCTCTGTCCATCTTTCTTTCAATTCTCTTCTCTTCTCTTCCCCTCTCCCTTTCTTTTACTCACTCCCTACCCTTCTCCCAATAAAACTCCTCATTTAAGTTCTGCCTGCATGGCGTATTCTGTCACCCGCTGAGGTTTGGACCCATCCGTGGTGGGACCTGCCACAAAAGTCTCTCATGTGTGGTCCTCACGCACCTTGGGACCCACTAGGGTCTCAATTGCACCGTTTTACAACGCTTGGTTTGGTTCAGTGACTGCCAGGCTCTCTCCGTGTTCCCTCCCACGGGCACGCAGGGGTCCTGGACTCTGACTGATGGCCCGGCCCACTTTCCAATTACCTGTCCCCTGAGATACTGCCACAACACCGGACAACTGGTGACTTCGCCTCCACCCAGTCACCGCCTTCAGGGCTATGGCTGGTCCCTTTCCCTGGCAAACTTCCCATAAGCGAGGCTTTTGGGTCCAGTGCCCTAGCACCGCACTCTCTAAGTGGTGCCTTCGTTTCTTGGACCTACAGACCCTTTTGGCTTCATGCCTTTCGGGCTACAACCCCCTTTTTTTGGCCTTGTGCCTTTAGATTCTTCTGGTTTTGTGCCCTTGGCCCCTGATACTTTGTTGGCAAATACATGATTGTATTCACGCTGGGACCTTACTTACAGCACATCTGTTTCCTTCCACCTGCGATGAATCCGCTTTCTCGTTCACTGGTGGCTTTGTTTCTCCACTTTCTTTTCCTATTAACTTTATGTGTGAATGTAAGCTAGCTTTAACACTGTATGTATACATATATGTATATAAGTATATGTGTATGCGGGGGCTGGAGACATGGCTCAGAGGTTAGGAGCACTGCCTGCTCTTCCAAAGGTCCTGTGTTCAATTCCCAGCAACCACATGGTGGCTCACAACCATCTGTAATGGTGTCTGGTGCCCTCTTCTGGCCTGCAGACATACACAGACAGAATATTGTATATATGATAAATAAATAAATTAATATTAAAAAGAAGACAGGTTATTAAAAATAATTATATGTGTGCAACTTAAAGTCCACTGAGTGTATTTGTACATGTGCTTATTGTTAAAAATGTTTTAAGTATTCCTAATGATGAGCTAGCTCTGTTCATTGTATCTCCATCTATTCTAAGGAAACAATAAGTCTCAAATACTTTAAATGGGTGTGTACTTTTAAGTTTAAGATTATAAAGATCTAATGGAGCCGGGCGGTGGTGGTGCACGCCTTTAATCCCAGCACTCGCGAGGCAGAGGCAGGCGGATCTCTGTGAGTTCGAGACCAGCCTGGTCTACAAGAGCTAGTTCCAGGACAGGCTCCAAAACCACAGAGAAACCCTGTCTCGAAAAACCAAAAAAAAAAAAAAAAAAAAAGATTATAAAGATCTATTTCAGATTAACAAAAGCTATTAGAGATTTGCACTACTCAGCCTTCCCTGTAAGCTGTTCTTCATTATTTTCAGTTTTTACTGTTACGCTTCTATTGCAAAATTCTCTTCTTCTTTGTCCTTTGCAAGTATAAATCTCACCCGTTAAAACCAGATACAGTCAATCTAGAGGACTCTGGGTAAAACATTTCTCAACAACCCCTAAGCTTGGATCCACCTCTCCAGGAAGGTCCTACACACTTATCTATACCCAAATATATGCCCAAAAGACAGCTCTCAAATGCTCAGCGATCTGGGGAATATGGCATTTAAATGTTTAATTAAAAACACCCTTCATAACAGACAAACAGGTTAGCTCCTGACACCCATCCCCACATTCTCCAAAGGAGAAGGATGGGCACAGAAGAGCGTCCATCTGTAACTCACTGCAAGTGAAAGCGCTAGCCACTGAGAAAAACTGCCTTTCACCTCGACTGCTGCAAACCTCTTTAGACCACGGACAACAGGACACTGAGGAACCGACTGCCTTGTTGACCAGGTAAGCTGGTCTTTCTACAAACTCCAAATCCACAGGATCTTCTGAAGCCTGTCAGGCCCTGTGCTGCCAGCCAAAACATGTTGCCCTGAGTCCTCAATGACCATGGAGGACCCCGAGGTGGCTGTCTAGGTACCCAATCAAGTAAGTTCTCTGTCATTTTTAAATCAATAACTCAGGTAAAATTTATCCTTCTCAAGATCCCTGATGCAGTTTGAGAACTGACAGCTTTGCCAGCTACCAGCAGGAACCAAGACACGACTTACCTCATTACCAGGCTCAGATGACAAATAAACACACACAACAGATGTCTCCTAAATGTTAAGGTGATGTCACAATAATAGAAAAGGAGCAGGTGCTTTAAGGTTTATTTATGTAAAGACAAGCAAAGCTTAAGATGTGAGGATCTAAGGATGCTTTAGGGTCTAAGAAGGTATCTTAAGGTATGTAAATTCAAGTTATTAAGGTGTGTACGTGCAAGTTATAAAGGTCTGAGGATAAAAAGCTTAAATCACGAGAAAGGCAAGTGATTTGAGGTGTTGGAAAGAATAAAACACGTTCCAGATTTCCCTCTTTCATTATACGACTGTTTTATTAGGATTCCAAGAGTCCATAGTCTTAACATTAATCAATAAAATCCTGATAAGCTATTAATCTAGCTCTGGCAAAGTACTACCACTATCATAATGGCAAGATCAAGATTTTAAATTCCCTTTGGTTGTTTCCTAACTATAGACCTCAAAGATACATTTCACTGTGCAAAAACACCTGTCACAGTCATTTCTGGCGTAAATATACTGCCGTCTAAATTTCAGCACAGATTAGAAACAGTGGAAATGCTAATGTGTTTAAAACTTATGTTTTCATAAACTCAAAGAATCGCTTTAAGTTTGAGGGAACCGACTTGGAGGATTCACCTCTCACAGGTCAGACACACCCCTCCTTCAATTACCAGGCTCTAAGATTCCAAGCCTCCCCACCTTTTCCAATTAACCTTATATAGTCAATCTAAATTTTCTTGGTTCTCCTGGGTGTTGGTAGCACATACCTTTAATCCCAGCACTTGGGAGGCAGAGGCAGAAGAATCTCTGTGAGTTCAAGGCCAACCCGGTCTACAGAGTGAGTTCCAGGACAGACTCCAAAGCCTCGTCTTGGGACTCCTATTCCCTACCACCTGAACCATGAACCTAAAAGTTTCAAGTGTACATTCAAGATATTTTTTTTTTCCTTAACTTTACGTCTGTCCCTAGTTTGTCTGTCTCAACAGATTTCAAATCAACTACAAATTGCTCCAGCAATTCAGCTGCTTCCATGGAATCTACATCCTGGTCCAGCCTCAAAGACTATATTTCCCCAGCCTCAGATCGTCCTGCAGAACCTGGATATCCAACAGACACAGCCTGCTCCTTTCAGCCTTGACCATCAACTCAGCTTCTTTGGGTCCCCAATTATCCCCCAGTGTCAGCAGGAAGCATCCAGAAAGAAGGCACCCACTTACCCAATACCCAGTGACCCAATCTGTTGGAGGCACTTTATTAGCCACGTCTCTCTCAAATGACTTAGCTTGTGTCAATTTGACAAAGAACTAATCACACGCCTACCTATAGGACCTGTGTGGCCCAGCCTATCTTCAGACAAAGTGGTGCATCCCTTTGAAGCTAATGAGCAGTATCCTTTTGGAAGGTGGCTGCCGTTGTAGCAGGTGGAAACGGGCTTGCGTCAGACTTCACACTGGCTCTTAAAAACCTGCTTCAGGGGCTGGAGAGATGGCTTAGTGGTTAAGAGCACTGCCTGCTCTTCCAAAGGTCCTGAGTTCAATTCCCAGCAACCACATGGTGGCTCACAACCATCTGTAGTGAGGTCTGGTGCCCTCTTCTGGCCTGCAGACATACACACAGACAGAATATTGTATACATAATAAATAAATAAATATTTTTTAAAAAACCTGCTTCAAAGGTGGCACTGAAGGGACAGCAGTCCACTCGAGCGTGCAGTCCAGTCTGTGGGGCATCTTACTGGCTGCCGTGGAAGGCCCAGCCCATTGTGGTCTCCGTCACCCTGGGCAGATGGTGCTGGCTTGTATAAAAAGCAGGCTGGGCAGGCTCTGGGAAACTGATCAATGAACAGCACTCTCCATGTCCCCCGGTTCCGTTTCTGACTCCAAGCTGCCCTGGCTTCCCTCAACCCTGGACGGTGATCTGGATGGGTATGCCACGTAAGCTGGATGTATACGCCACGTAAGCGCTCTCTTCCCTTGGTTGCCTTTTCTCATGTGTTTGTCACAGCGATAGAAACCAAACCAGGACATTTAGCATGACATCGCTAGAGCGGGGCACGGTGCTGAAAGGAGGAACTTCACGATTGGCAGGCAAGTAGTTCCCTCTGCTACATCTAACTTGTCAGATCCCTTTCTCCTGGAACCCTCCAGCCTCACCTCTCCCTTCCTTTCTGTGGGCATTGGCTCTCTGGATTGGCCTTACAGCCCCTGTGCCAGGGCCTTCCCAGACCTTCGGTCAGGAAAAGCTCCCTGTGACTCCCAGCTTGGGTCTGCTTGTTGAGTCTGTCTATGTTCACTCTTTCATTGGTCTTCATTCTCCTAGCACAATAAGAAACAGGCACGAGAAGCAAATTTTGTCATTATTGTTATTAGTAGTAGTAGCCTCCCAGACGGGTCTCAAATTCATGATCCTCCTGTGTCAGCCCTGATTAAGGATTTCTTTTTTCTTTTTTTTTTTAAGATTTATTTATTTATACAACATTCTGCCTCGATGTATGCCCGCACGTAAGAACATGGCACCAGATCTCAGTACAGATGGTTGTGAGCCACCATGTGGTTGCTGGGAATTGAACTCAGGACCTCTGGAAAGAGCATCCAGTGCTCTTAACCTCTGAGCCATCTCTCCTGCCCCCCTGATTAAGGATTTCTTAATAAACATTTATTATTTGCATCGTCTTTCTTTATTTTTAGCTTTTGTCGGGTCTCTATATGTTGGAAACTTATTCCCAAAGCAATAATATTAAGAGGAAGCATCTTATGAAGTGATTAGATTACATCTTCTTCATTAGTGGGATTAGTGTTTTTACCAAAGAAACCTGTGGTGTTTTGAAAGAAAATGCCCCCCAAAAGGAGTGTCGCTATTAGGAGGTATGGCCTTGTTGGAGTAGGTGTGTCCTTGTTGGAGAAGTGTGTCACTGTGGAGGCAGACTTTGAGGTCTCATATATGCTCAAGCCATGTCCAATGACCCTGACCACTTCCTGTTGCTTGCTGGTCACAATGTGTAGGAATCTCAGTTCCTTCTTCAGTACCATGTCTGCCTGTACACCACCATGTTGTACCATGATGATAATGGACTAAACCTCTGAAAATGTGAGCTACCCCTATGAAATGTTCTTCCTTTATTTTATTTTTGTTTTTTGAGACAGGGTTTCTCTGTGTGTCTCTGGCTGTCCTGGAACTCATTCTGTAGACCAGGCTGGCCTCAAACTCACAGAGATCTGCCAGCCTCTGCCTCCCCGAGTGCTGGGATTAAAGGCGTGCACCACCACCGCCCGGCTATGCTTTTCCTTTATAAGAGTTGCTGTGGTCCTGCTGTCTTTTCACAGCAACAGAAATCCTGAGACCAAGCGAAAGGGTTCTTGGGTCACCCCTCCTGACATGCAGACACAGAACAATAAAACATCATCATGACACAGAGAGCAAGCCCTCTTTAGACACTGACTAGCCACTGTGTGTGTGTGTGTGTGTGTGTGTGTGTGTGTGTGTGTGTGAAAAAGAGGGGGGGGGGGGAGAGAGAGAGAGAGAGAGAGAGAGAGAGAGAGAGAGAGAGAAAGTTTGTTTGTTGCTTAGAAATCACCCAGCTTAGGGCTGGAGGGATGGCTCAGGGGTTAAGAGCATTGACTGCTCCTCTAGACGTCCTGACTTTAATTCCCAGCACTCACGTGATGGGTCACAGCCAACTGTATCTGTAGTCCCATGGGTTCTGATGCCCTCTTCTGGCGTAAAACACTTATGTACATAAACTACACTTACATGTAGTTTATGAGTTTGTTACATGAGTAAACAAATCTTTAAGAAAGAGTAGAAATCACCCATCTTATGGCATTTTCATTATATCAAGTTGAATAGACTAAGCCCCCCTTTTTCTTTTCCTCTTTCTTATCATTGATGTTAATTGTGGATTCTTTTGTTTTTGATTCTCCCTGTGTATGGACCATGCTAAGGCCAACACAAAGGCACCTTGGCCTGGGCTCTGAGTAACAGGGACTTTTCTGTAGCAGCAGGAGACAATAGTCTAGTTGTCACTGCTTTTGTCACTGGGCAGCTCCTAACGTTAGTATCTCCAGACTGTTCCCCTGTCGTCAGCTGGATGCTCTACAGAAACCTCCAGTGTGGGCCACATTTCAAGGAGCTGGGCAAGACTGTTCATTAGGACACAAAGCCAGGCTGCTGAAGCTGTCCGAATGGTGATGGCTTGAAAAACAAAGGCAGTCTCCTGTGTAACTGTCAAGATGGATGAATGAACTGATTGTTCCTGAGCATTCATTCAGGGCGCTGTTTTCCTTCAGCTGAGGTGTATGCAAGAATAATGGCTCCCACCCCAGCATACTCAGTATCACCTGGAACAGCAGTTCACAGCCTGTGGGTTGTGACTCCACTGGAGGTCGCTTATCGGATACCCTGCATGTCACAACTTACATTACAATTCGTAACAGTAGCAAAAGTACAGTTATGAAGTAGCAACAAAATAATCTTATGGTGGGGTCAGCACAACATGAGAAACTGTGTTAAAGGGTCACAGCATTAGGAAGGTTGAGAACCACTGTCTTAGAATATTGTTATAATGAATATTATAATATAATGAATATTGTTATATTGTTAAAATTCAGGCCTATCTCTGATATATTGGAACGCCTGGGTAGGGCTTAGCATTTTCATAGGCCATCTGTGATTTTGAACCAGATCAAGGGTGAAGGGTCAAGGCTGAAGAAGCATGGTTCAGCTGGGTATGGTGGCACACACCAGTATGTCCATTAAGGGAAAGCTGGGGAGAAGGAGATTTTCATGAATGTGAGCCCAGCTTGTGCTATGTAGGAGTTTCAGACTGAGCTACACAGAGAAACCATATCTCAAAAAACCAGCCAACTAGTCAGCAGTGCCCCAAGCAAAACACCACACCAGCTATGCATGCTGGTGCACACCCTTAGTCCCATCACTGGGGAGGCAGAGGCAGGCGGACCTCTGAGTCTGAGGCCATCGTTGTCTACAGAGCAAGACCCCATCTAATAACAACAACAAACACACACAAAAATACACACTGGTTTAGGGCATTCTCTGCTACATGATAAAATTGGGGTTTAAGGATAGCCCATGCTCTATCTCAAAGAAAAGAAAGAGCAGGGCAAACTGGGTGGTGCACTCCTTTTAGCCCCAACACTCGAGAAACAGAGACAGAGGCTGGTGGATCTGAAAATCTGAGGTAAGTCTGGTCTACAAAGCGAGTTCTAGGACAGCTAGAGCTACATAGAGAAACCCAGTCTTGAAAAAAACAAAAACCAAAAAAAAAAAAGGGGGGGGGGGCAGAGGATAGGAAAAGAGCAATTTAGGTACAGATACGTCTGCTTTTGCTTCTCTGGCAAGAACCTCAGCTGAAGGTCACCCTCAATTGTGATTGGCCTGGATGTGCTTCCTGCTTGCAATTCCAAGGATGATAACTCAGCTGTCATGGAAGAAAGCAGGGTGCATTTCGGTGGACAGACAGTGGGAATAGCAGGAAGGGCCTGGGACATGCATCGGCAAGTTACCTGTCAACACTACAGTTTGTATTTCAGAACCTTGGGCGTCTCTGGGTTAATTTCCCAAGGAGGACAAGAACACAGGAAAAGAGTTCCTAAACTCTTCTGGGGTTAGTTAATGGACCTTTGTACAGATTTTAAGTCACTATTTTTTTAAATATAAATCATTTATGATTTTTATTTTATGTGCATGAGTGTTTGCCTGCATGCGTGTATGTGCACTGTGTATGCAGTGTCGGTGGAGGGCAGTGAGGGCATTGGATCCGCATTGTTTTAACTTCTGCACCAATGGCCGCACCTTAATCTACTGCTATTTCCGCCAGCAATTGTGACTCCGCGGTTACCGGCCGACTTCACTAGCAGTGACCTGGCCTCTTAGGTCACAGCCTGGCAGGAATTCCGTTCCCACAGGCACCAGTACTAAAGGTAGCTTTAACTAAATCTCTATCTTTCTATTTATAAACAAGACTCAAGATTCAAAGGCTTTGGTGAAAACCAGCTAAGATAGGTTGGGTCGCAACTAGCTAACTTTTTTCTCCTTGCTGGCATCTCCGAAAGACCCGGACTTCGGCTCCACCAAACTAGAAAAGGCTGTGCCATTCCAAATCCCTTCCTACTCCCTCTGGTGTGTGTCTCTGTCTCTTCCAGGTGCCCTCCGATACTCTATGATTGCTTTATGCCAGATAGTTACTAACTCAGCCTTCTGACCCAAGGTTAATTTTATTTAATTAATGGATATGCAAATGTGGGGTTCAGAGTGTGATGGAATATCCCCCAACTTCTCCCTCTTTTGTCTAAATAAAAAGTGAAGCTATATATAATAAGAAAATCATCAAGTAAGGATTACATTCTCAATGTCTAGTCCATTTATATGTGACAAATTCAGAGAAGCTACTGTCTACCTTATTTTGGATAGACAAAGTTTGAGTGCAAAGTTTGAACCTAATTCACTTTCTATCCTAACATATTATCAACCCAAAACTATAATTTTAGACCTCTAAACGTTTTCCTAGATAAACACTTTAGGCTTTTATGTCTCTCAACCTTATACACTTTGTACCCTTTTGTAGCTTTCTTTTTTTTTTAATGGTGTAATTTATTTATTTTTTTAATTAAAAATTTCCACCTCCTCCCCACCTCCCTTTTCCTTCCCCCTGCCCCCTCCCCCCACTCCCCACACCCCATTCCCCTCCCCCTTCCTCTCCAGTCTGAAGAGCAGTCAGGGTTCCCTGCCCTGTGGGAAGTCCAAGGTCCTCCCCCCTCCATCCAGGTCTAGGAAGGCAAGCATCCAAACAGGCTAGGCTCCCACAAAGCCAGTACATGCAGTAGGATCAAAACCTATTGCCATTGTCCTTGGCTTCTCAGCACCCTTCATTGTCCACCATATTCAGAAAGTCCGGTTTTATCCCATGCTTTTTCAGTCCCAGTCCAGCTGGCCTTGGTGAGTTCCCAATAGATCAGCCCCACTGTCTCAGTGGGTGGATGCCCCCCTCGCGGTCTTTTGTAGCTTTCTTATCTGAATTTGGTAACAATGAAAACTGTAACTATAACTATCTCATCTTCAACTTCATCAGAGGCCTGAGAAGGATATAATATTATCTGAGTAAGAGGGAAGTGCAGAGCAAATAAGTTCCAAAATTATAGAAATGACAGAAGCAGATGAGTGCCTGGACAGTCACCCAAGTTCCCTCTGTGATGTTGGATACTGGATTAAAGATGTGTGTCATTGCTGCCTGGTCTGTAAGGCTGATCAGTGTGGCTATTTCACTTTACTGATCTTCAAGCGAGCTTTATTTATTAAAACACAAATGCAATGCCACTACACTTCCCCCTTTCATTGAAAATAAAAAGAAGGCTATAGCTTGAAGGCGTAAGTCATAAACAATGCCACACCAGTTTGGAATTATGATTAATAGGGTGGTATTTATTTAAAGGGGAAAAAACTTACAGATCACCTTCAGCCCTCTGTGCAACCAGGAAGGGATTCTAGTCGCCGGCGGAGCAGGAAGTGAAGAGAGAGAGGAGAGGGAAGTGGCCGCTTTTTTAAAGAGAGAGAGATCACGCCCCAATGGGCTGGTATCTCAGCAGCTATAGGCTGGAGGAACGGGAGGACCTCCCGCACCAATAGCTAATATAAGATATATATATATATATATATATATATATATATATATATATCCCAAAAGTACAATAACTATATTCAACATATGCAGGTAACAAATACATCAGCAATGTCTACTGTTTTTGCATTTGACAAATTCAGAGAAAATAAGCCATATCTAGCCTATCTTGGTGAGTCCAGAGTCTTGTATCTAATTTTCTTTCTATCATAACTTGCTTTCTGTGTCATTTAAACAAGGAAAACTATAACTATCTAGTCTTAAGCTTCCTCAGAGACCCAAGAAGGAAATAATATTAACTGTGTGAGCAGGAAGTGCACGCAAGTGACTTTCAAAAAAATGTGAGTGTTGACAGGAACAGCTGGCTGCCTGGACAGTAACCCTAAGTTCCTCTGCAACATTGGGCCATTCATCTTCAGCCTACAAATACTCTGACGGGTTGTCCCTTCTTTTCTCGACAATGTTTGGCATTCACTTTCTTTTGTGACCTGCTTATTAGGACAGGACACTGTCAGCAGTCGAGGCAGGGGCATTTTCTTGCCAAGTGGCTTACTTTTGCCACAAAGTAAACTCCATGTGGAGTTTCTTTGATGCCCATTGTCTTCTCTGAAGTAGACTGATGCTCCCAGGAGCACACATATCTCATTGTCATAAAAAGAACCTATTTTATTAAAACATCTTAAATGCCATATTCTGTAGATCTCTGAAGTGTTTGAAGATGACCTATCTAAATATATCTTTGTTTGACCTGGAAAACATACCTGCTGTGATTCTAAGTTCAACTATAATAGGTGACTAATTACTAACCTGCATTTCTTTATTCTCCTAAACAGTTGGTGATAATAACTTTCAAGGACTAGATATTTGCATTACATTGTTAATCAAGCCATATAGGTACAATATCTTGACCAAGATTAGAAATTTACATACAATATGTTTTAACAAAATTATTCTCAATAAACAAAACTTATATGCAATATACTGAAGTCCAATCTAATGTAAAACATTTAAAACTAGTAGTTGCTTTTTAAAAGTAGATTCAATAATCTTATCTTTTTATCTTATAGCTATATCCTTCATTTTTTCAGAGTAAATTCAATAATATACTCTTTTTTCTTAGCATATCTATAATATCCATAATCCATTAAGTGACCAAAAACCACCAGCCCCACCTCTTGGGAATATAGGTGTTATATTCTTAAATTTACTTCCTACTTTCTGGGGATGACAGTATCTTTAAGAAATACTGAAAGAAAAATCTGTTTTCTGCATTACCTTGTGCTACAGGACCTGTATGAGATCGGATGTACGTTATACACATGGGATGATGTCTATTTCTGAGTATATCTTGTACCTGAATAAACAATAAAATCAATTCTGTATCATCTGGTATAAACTCGATGGCTTCAATATGAAAAACAACTCTTCTGCATACTGTGAATTGGTAACTATGATGAGAGGCTCTTTAAAAATACTTTAGTTCCATAAGAATAGCATATGATTCTGACTTTTTGAAAGAATTGTAAGGGCTTTGTTCTACTTTAATTAAATTTTCTGATTTGTAATCTGCCTTTCCTGATTTATTTGCATCAGTATAGAATTTAGGGGCTCCAGTTATTGGTGTGTCCCCTTCAATGTAAGGGAGGATCCAGTTAGTTCTTTTTAATAAGTTGAATTCTCTCACTTTTGGAATAGTTGTTAATCTCTCCCAAAAAATTACTACAAGCTTTGTCAGAGTTCACTATCTTCCCATAATTTGTTAATTTCATCATTATTAAAAGGTACTATAATTTCTTCTTGATAAACTATAGAGTTTGAAAACTGCTTCCATTAACATTTCCATGTGCTGTCTTAGAAAATGTTGGCACAGGGTGGTGCTATTTAACATTCCCTGTGGGATATCCTTCTATTGATATCTTTTAGCAGGTTGAGAATTATTATAAGTAGGCATTGTGAAGAAATTTTTTTCTGTCTTTTCCTTGTAAAGGTATAGTGAAGAAACAGTCTTTTAAATCAATAACTATAGGAAGCCATCCTTTAGGTAACAGAGAAGGCAAAGGAATTCCAGACTGCAGAGTCCATTGGCTGAATCACCTTGTTAACAGTTCTTAGATCTATCACCATTCTCCACTTTCCAGTTTTCTTTTAAACAATAAATACAGAAGAATTCCAAATTCTGGTTGATTCTTCAATATACTGAGCATCTAGTTGCTCCTGCACCAACTGTTCTAAAGCCTGCAGTTTCTCTTTTGATAAGGAACAAGTAGGTTTCTTAGTTAACCATTTTAGAGGTAGGGCCATTAGAACCTCTGAGAGTTCACCAGTTGTTTTTCTGTGTTTTGTACAGCCTAAATGATCAGTGTCTGTTTTTTATTGTATCTTATAATATCCTTCCCAGAATCATGAGTTGGTTTATGGTCTGTTTCTAAGACTGCAGGAATGTTTATCTGGGTATTCTGTTGTTGTAACAGATCACAACCCATTGATTCCATGCTACACTAGCCACATACAGCCTCAGTCTTCCTCTTTGTCCATCTGGCCCTGTGTATTCAACCCATCTCATGCTTTGTTTTACCTGAGATAGGGTTCTAGTTCCTAAGCATTGAACACCTGCCTCCTTAAGAGTCTAATTCAGATGCCAAGATTCTGGAATAATAATAGTCACATCTGCATCTGTGCCTACTAATCCTTCCATTATAATGTTATTTATTCATACTCTCAACTTTGGTCCTTGGTCATTTATTGAAGTCTGTCAAAATATATGTTTCCCATTTTCTGTTGAAATTTTTGATTCATCCTTCATAATTATTCAGAGAAGTATTTTATATATATATAACAGGCATTGGATTTTCTAATTTTTTTGGAGAGGTGTGCCCTCCACGGTAACTGGGATTGACTGGTGCACATTTGACTTGGGGACCTGCAAGAGGCCCCCCAAGGAGTTTTCCAATGATAGCAATTTGCCTTGTTTGTCTTGTTTTGCTCTACACTCATTGGTCCAGTGTCAGCCTTTGCTGCATTTTCTGCATAACCCAGAAGGTTGGGGCCTTCTATTTGAATGATTTCCCTCCCTGCCAAAAAAAAAAAACCCATTATATTTAGAAATGACCTGTCTACAATCCCTGCTCAGATAGCCTGTGCTATCACAATTAAAGAATTTGGTATTTTGATGTCTCTTCATACCTTTGGAAATTGCTTTTTTTACCTAAGCCTCAGTGTTATAGTCAAAGGACTCACCACTGGCTGTGTATAGGATCCCTTCATCCACTGATGTTGATCTGATTTTTAAGGGCCCAAGTACCTTTTTGTATTCTAAATTAGCATTTTGAAAAGCCAGAGATTCAATGAGTTCTCATCTAGCTTCTGGATCTGCTACCCCTTTTTGTATAGATTTAGTTAATATTTATAAAAAGTCACTAAATGGTACTTGGACCTTGTATAACTTTTGTCTACAATTCAATCTTTTTTCTTTGTTTTTGAATCTTGTCCCAAGCATTGAAGACTGCTGTATGTCATAGGAACAAGATGTATTCATTGTATGTAGCTTGACTATCCTGGTCAGCATAAGGGCCCTCAGCAAGAATTTGATTTGTGGAGGCCTCAAACTTCTGACTCTACTTTGATGTTCAAGGGTCTTAGCGTCCTCTCTCCAATAACTCTTCCATTGTAACTGTGGACTGTGGACCAATAAGCTGAGATTAATTGAAGCCAATCATGTGAAGTAACCTTGTATCTCGAAGCCCATGTCTTTACCAACTGCCTCATATATGGTGAATGCATGCCATAAGATATTACTGCCTCCTTCTTATCTTTTAGATCTTTCATAAGTATAGGATCTCATTTACACTCCATATATCCTTTTGAGTATGTAATATTGGCTGGCTTTTCAGAAGTGGTAACAGGATAAGTAGCTAAAACTCTTGGTAAAGTCGCTGGGTGGACCTGGTACACTCCTTTAATCCAAACACTTAAATAAGCATAGAAACATATACATATATACATATATATAGTATATAAAAATAACCTTAAATTTGTATCAATATACAAAAATCCATATCAATGTAAAATATTTGAGATTAATAGTCATTTTTTAATTTAAAGTAGATTCAACCATCTACTCTTTGATCCTATCCTTTTCATAGTCCCTCTTTTCTTTTCAGAAAGAGATCCTTGAATCCAGCTTCCCTTACTTTGATTTTTTTATTGAATTGGGAACACAAAAAGACCATTTGCCTTTTATATTTGTAGAAAGCAGCAGAAACAAATATTTTGGAAGAGTTATGAAATTTTATTCTGCCAGAAATGTGTTATAGCATTGGGCCAATTTTACTCTTTTTCTTGGGACATTTTCTCTGAATGATTCGTCCTCCTTCAGATATCTCACAGTCCAGTGGTCTTCAGATTCCTTAGTGGATGCTTTTATTCTCCTGGAAAGACAAAAACAAAGCCCTTCCCCAATCCTAACTTTGGGGAATTCCCTTTTTGTCAGGCTTTATCTCTGTTAAGACAAAATTGGCTTTTTTTTGTTTTGTTTTGTTTTTTTGGTAACAGAAAAAGTATTATCATTCTTGTAATAATAAAAATTATTATTGTCATTATTATTCCATATCTGATCAAATGAAAGGCATTTACTAGTCACCACGTGTTCCTGGATGGCCTTGAACCTGCTATATGGATCAGGTTGACCTCACACTTGCAGGAGTTCTGCTTCTGTTTCCCAAGTACTGGGACTACAGGCATGAGCCTTTACACTTGGCCTGCCTGGGCGTGCTTTCAGTCTTCCAACTTACCTCTTCATCTCTGCGGACTGGAACTGGTGCTTGCCTTAGCTTTTTGTGGTGGTTTGAATAAGAATGGCCCCCACTGGCTCATATGTTTGGATGCTTGGTATCTAGTTGTTGGAACTGTATATTCCATAACAGAGCTCAGCTCATACACGATAAAACACAGATCAAGACAAAAGAGCCATTTGCCAATCTAATTTATTTTGTGTTTTAGTTACATAAGAATAAAACAGAGGGGCTGGAGAGATGGCTCAGTGGTTAAGAGCATTGCCTGCTCTTCCAAAGGTCCTGAGTTCAATTCCCGGCAACCACGTGGTCGCTCACAACCATCTGTAATGAGGTCTGGTGCCGTCTTCTGGCCTGCAGACATACACACAGACAGACTATTGTATAGATAAGAGAGAAAGAAAGAAAGAAAGAGAGAATAAAACAGAGGCTTAATAATACTGTTTGAAATTTACAAATAGTCAAAAATATAGAGAGGAATGCTTGCCTAGTGTGTTCAGGGCTCCAGGCTTGATTCTGAGCACTGCAAATAATTAAACAAACAAGTAAATGAAGAGAAAGGATATAGCTAAACATCAAATTCCGGGCACAGTATTTCTAAGGAAAACCGTGAGCGGTTCAGTGATAGACACAGAGGAAAAAAAGCCAGTATAGGAATCAATGGGTCCTCATTATTTTATTAAAAATACTCAGGCAGTGTAGTTTCATCAGACTTAAAAGAACCTGTGTGCACTTCATTAAATACATTTTTCTTTCTTGTGTGGAGTTGCAGGGGGTGGGGGTGGTCAGGCTCTCATTATATAGCTCCGACTGGCCTGGAACTTACATTGTAGACAAATCACAGAGATTTGCCGGCTTCTGCCTCCTGAGTGCTGGGCTTAAAGGCAAGTGTCACCATGAAAGATTGTTTTCTTATTCTTTTTTGTTGTTTTTGAGATGGGGCTTGCTTTGTAGCTTTTGCTGGCTTAGAACTCACAGAGATTCATCTACTTTGGTCTACGGAGTCCTGGATTTAAAGGTGTTTGTCATGACACAAAGCTTGTTTACTTATTATTGATTGCCTTTGTACCATAATGTGCTTCTACATTTTTTTTTTACACTTTTAGGTGGCTGATACTCTAACTGTTAACTATAGAAAAACAAAGAAATCCAAGCAACCGATTTATCAGTGAACACACAAATAGATTGTGAGTTTCTGGAAAAATTCTCTAACAGAGTTAAAAGTATAGGAAGGGTTAACTTCATTATTTATCTATTCCTTCATTTCTTTGTGGAATTCATGAAGACAAAGACTAGGCACACCTTTCTCATTGCTATATAACTCATTAGCCACAGAGTAAGCATTTAGTAAATGTAAAATTCACTGATACGCATACAACAAGTATTTGTTGAACCTTGTCCTTGGGGCTGGATAAACAAAGGTAAGGTAAAAAATTTAAAATATAGTGTAGAAAACACACAGTATAGTGAAAAAAATTCACATATGCATATAGAGGAAGGTAACATACAATCCAGTGTTACAGAAGAAATGTCAAGAAGAGGACAAGCTGGCCATAGTGGTACCTGCTTTAATCCCCAACACTTGGGAGGCAGAGACAGGCAGATGTCTGTAACATGAATAACAAAAACCCAGAAACAGATATTCTGGATCAAGCTGAAGATCAGAGAAGCAAAGCAGCCAAGCCAGTAGAGAGATCTTACCTCTTCCAAGGGTCAGACAAACAAAGGGGTGATCCTGCAATGCTCTCTACCAACCCCAGAATCCACACTCTACTGAGTTCCTGTCTCTTCCCTTTTATACTCCTCTCTCTGCTCAGTCACATCACATCTGTCTCCACCTCCCTAGTGCTGGGATTAAAGACGTGGGATCCCAAGTGCTGGGATCACCTTTGTGTGAGCTCTGCTTTTCTTTTAGACCGATTCAATCTTGTGTAGCCCAGAGTGGCCTTGAACTCATAGTGATGCGTCTTCCTCTGTCTCCTGAGTCCTGGGATTAAAGGTGTGTGACTTCACTCTTTGGGCTGTATGGCTGACTAGCAAGGCCGCTTTGTCCTCTAATCTTCAGGCCAGCTTTATTTAGTAAAACACAAATAATATACCACTATAGATGTCTAGATCTCTGATGTGGAAGTCCCCTCTGTATGCTGTGAATACCATTGATTAATAAAGAAACTGTCAAAAAAAAAAAAGAAACTGTCTTGGGCCTCCACAGGGAATAGAGGTAGGTGGGGAAATCTAAACTGAATGCTAGAAGAAAGAAGGAGGAGTTAGGGAGAAGTCATGTAGCCACCATCAGAGACAGAGCCGGACAGCACTTTACCCGGTAAGCCACAGCCTCGTGGCAATACACAGATTAATGGAGATAGGTTAAATTTATATGTAAGAGTTAGCCAATAAGAAGCTAGAGCTAATGGGCCAAGCAGTGATTTAATTAATATAGTTTCCGTGTGATTATTTCGGGGCTAAGCAGCCAGGAACTAACTAGCAGCCTCCTAACAATAGATCCCTGTGAGTTCGAGGACAGCTAGAGCTACATAGTGAGATCCTGTCTTGATCTCTACACTCAAAAAAGGATAGTGCAAAGGAAAGATATTGGAGAGACGCTACTTATGAGTATGGAACCAGCCCTCCTCCAACTGTTCAAACCTGATTATGGTGAATTTGAAAGCACTGTTCTTTTTCCCACAGTTGAATTCATCAGCCCTGCATGTCTGTATGCACATGTAGACCAGAGAGGAAATTCATCAGCCCTGCATGTCTGTATGCACATGTAGACCAGAGAGGAACAGCCAGGATCTTCCTCTATTGCTTTCCCCCTGTTCTCTTATTGAACTTGGAGCTCACAGATTTGGGCTAGGCTGTCCACAAGCAAGACTTAGCCTGTCTGCCTATTCTCTGAGCACTGGAGTTCCAGGGATATGTGGAATACTTTTTAAAAATGTATGAGCTGGGGATCTGAACTGAAGGCCCCTACCCTTGAGCAGCAAGAGCGCCTACAAACAGGGCCATCTCCCCAGCTCCAAGCTCTTTTGTGTTAATCAGTTACCAATAGGATCATTACTCTTCATCCACTGTTTTCAATTCCCATGAAACAGTCTTAGTTGAAAATAAACACTACAGGACTGGAGAGATGGCTCAGTGGTTAAGGGCACTGGCTGTTCTTCCAGAGGACCTGGGTTCTGTTCCCAGCATCCACATCACAACCATCTCTAACTCCATTTCCAGGGGATCTAGCACCCTCATACAGACATACATACAGGCAAAATATGAAAGCACATAAAAATCTTTTAAAAAGAACAATAAAAAATAAATACTACAATGACCAGAGATTTATGTGTTTCCCCATAACTTAGGTGTTGTGTCCTTACACAGCTAGCTCCTGGATAGACCTCTCTGGGGTTGCAGGAAATGAAGAATGACAAACACGCACAGAGGTATGGACAACAAGTTCTTCTCTGATGGAAGAACTGCAGCTCTCTGGAAGCTAAGCATGTTTATCTCAGAAGAGTTGGACAGAGAGGTGGGTTTGTGATGGGATAAGGAAGGAAGCAAGCTGTACAGTATGGACCAGGGAGACAGGTTTCACTAATCTTGGTAGAAGCAGTCTCTGTAGGGGGAGCAGTATTCAGGAATATGAAAGCGGGGAGGGGGGCTGGAGGGACTACGGTGGACGTTTTCCTCTCACACTATCAATATTCATCCATGGATCAGAGGAAGACTTGGCCATTTCTCTGAGCCTCACCCCTGGGGAGGGGGTTGCCCATGGGTCTGAGCCTTGGGTCCTTGACATAGGTATGCCCACGCCCACAGCACACTTTCCTTCAGGCCCTTCCTCCACTCCCTACGCGAAGGTAATTTCACATGCCGACTTATTTACGTTGAGCAGTTGAAAGTACAGACTCAATATAAAAAAAGAATCTCCTTTCTAATGATTGAAAAGTATCTGCTTTAATTGGGGTCTAAAATCCATTAGAAGAAAAAGGTACAGCGGGGATGAAGTTTCCAGTTAACGCTAACCATCTGAATTGGAGAGAATGGACTCTGTGACCACTTCAGAGCTAGTCACTTCTAAATGTATAAGCACATCAATTTATTTCAAAACCACTTACTGTCCACCCACTTGCTGTTGAATGCTGGGATTACAGAGATGGATGAGGCAGAGCCAGCCCCAGAGCAATGCACTGTGTGGCAGAAGAGAGGCGAGAAAACAAACAGTGTAATATACTTGCAATGTCAGAGAAGAGGGCATCGAGAGAAGAGCGTGGCCTGCCTAAAGGAACGAGACAGCTTCTCCAGGGAGGCGTTTTCTCAATGGCTTTCTTCATAATATGCTCAGTGGATGAAGAGAGGATAGACTGCAGGGAGAGGGAATGGTTTGTGGAAGCATGGAGGTGGGCGGCTTGCTCCCCTGGTGTAAAGGGCATGTAGTCATTTGGTTCATTGAAAATCTGAATGGAGCTTCTGCAGCTAGAAGTCATTCATCAAGGAGAGGTGCCCATTTAGGGAGGAATCCACAAAGTTTGAGAAAGCTGGTGGAAGTGAAAAGTGAGAAAGGAGCATGGGAAACATTTCCGGAAGGCAAATGAAGAGAGAGCTGACATCATATCATTGGAGATCTACCCCACAGTCATTGCGCCTATGCATATGTTACCACATTTGTCTCTAAACATGGTAATCAGTAAGGCAACAGGCCCACAACACCATCTCATTGGTAAAGCTGGTTTTAAAATGACTAAAATCACAGGCCCACAGACATTTCCCAGGCAGACAAACAATGCTAAGAGGGAACACTGAAAAGAATAATGCCAGTGGGTAACTTTGTCAGAACACAATAACAGTTCTATTTCTAGATTTCTATTATCATGTTATTTTTGGTGCCATTTATTTAAAGGGCTGAGTTCATAGATCTTCATTAACTAGGTTGACGTTATCTGGCCATACCTAACCCACATCAAAATCAGGACGAATGAACAAGTAATTTGAGTTTTCTAGCACTCTTCAAAAAAAAAAACCAAGGATCTAGGACACTGTTTTAAGACGATCCTCATTTTTGGCTGCAAGGATTTCTTCTTCATATAGCCACACAATTTTTATTTTTATTTTTTCTAGTGAATGAAGCTTGGGCATCCCGCCAACGCCGAGGAGCAGGTGATGAGGGCTTATTAGCCTTTTCAGGTTGATATAGAGAGCTAACATCCTCTCCCTCCTCCCTCCCCCAGTTTAAAAAGGTGCAGGAGCCGCCGATGCGTGCGTCGCACCGCGGCGGAACGGACGCGGGATGGTCGCGCGTCCCCGGCTCAGCAGAGGCGGGTAGTCAGCGAGCCGGGGAAGGTAGGAGAAGAGGGTCGGGGCCAGGCTGCCGTGCAGGGCACAGCCGCGGGCCAGTGGGTGCGGGAGAGGCTGCCAGGCCGGTGCTGGAGTACCTCTGCAGCCGCGGGGCGGGCGCCGTGCCTTGCGGGGTGCTCTCAGCGCGCTCCCCGCAGCGGTTCCCGGGAGGGGCCTTGGGGTGACCCGTGATCCCTAGCCCCTCAGCGGCCCCGGGACTGCGGGGGGCCGGGCGGCCACCAGGGGGCGGGAGCTGCGCGGCGAACAAAGGCCGCTCGACCGCGGCGGGAGGCGGGGCGGGCTGGCGAGAGAGGGCCGGCGCGGGCGGGTGGGCGGGCGCGCGCGGGCGCGGCGGCGCAGGCGGGGGCGCGCGGCGCGGGCCCGGGAGGGCGCGGCGGGAGCGCAGGGCGGCAGGCGGAGGCGGAGGCGGGGGGCGGGAGCCGAGGTGGGAGCCGGCGGCGGCGGCGGCGGCGGCCGAGCGGGGTCAGTTCTCGGGAGCGCTCGCCAATGTGGAGCCGTCTGCCGGGCGGCCGCAGCCCGCAGGTAAATTCCGGTGCGAGCGGCGCCGCCAGGCCCGACTTCCGCCGGCGGGGTCCGAGGCTGAGCGCCGGGAGGGAGCCGGCCGGGCATTCCTCTCACGGCCTCGCTCCCGCGCTACCCTCGGCCGCCCTGGGGGAGGGGAGCGGGCGGTGGGGGGGGGGGGCGTGTGCCGCGCCGGCCGCACAGGTGTCCTGAGGGGCGGGGCGGAGCGGGGCGGGGCGGGGGCGCCCGGCGCGAGCGGGGAGGGCGCGGGGCGGCGAGAGGGCGGGCGGCCGCCCGGGGCCTTCCCTGCAGGGGCGTCGGGGCCTCGGTCGGCGGCCGTGGCTATTTCTGTAGAATGGGCAAGTGGCGAAGACGTAACTCTCCGGAATGGGGAAGGGAGGTGGGGCCGAGGGGACAAAATATAGCCTATGACAGGCAAGTTCCGCCGAGCCTCCTGCGAACTGGGACCGTGACGGCTCGGCTTAAAGGGGTAGTTGGCGGTAGTGACCTTGCCGGGGCGTGGGGAGTTGGGTGAGGCACAAAGCTGGGCTGCGGGATCCGCTGTGAGGGCAGGGGCTCGGGTCTCTGGGGGTCTCTGTGGGGTGGGGGAACGGAGCTGGTTCCGCAGAGGCGATTGAACTAGGAGACCTGGGTAGGGGGTGGGAACGAAAGCCTGGTGGGCGAACGCGCTGAGGGATGGGGGTGGGGGGCGAGCTCTGAAAGTCCCTGCAATTATTAGGTACAAAATCTCGCCTTATGAGTGGTTTTCATTATGGATCCCTATGCCACCCCTCAAAAGCTTAGAACTTCTTGAGTGACGATGGAGCATCCAATGAGGGTGGACTAGGCAGTAACGCAGTAGGTCTGAAAGGGGATGGGTCTTGCAAAAGTGATGATAGAGAGTATCCTTTAAAGATACTCCGGTAACCGGAAGCCTTCATTATTGAGAGCTTGATCTTACAGTGTTGGGAACTTTGTTGATGCCTTCTTGGATTCTGATGTATTCTTACCTTTTCTGAGGGATAGCATGAAATAAAAACAATGTTGGACATGCTAAAAGGTGGTAACACTGTAGGGTGTTTCTCCCCCATCCTTTCTTAGGATTCAAATATACTGTCATTGACTGAACTATAGTGGAAAAGTCTAATTCAGTTAAAAAAAAAAACTAAGACTCTGCTAGATTGTGTTTTTAATGTAGCAAGTCTTTATCTTATTTTACTAGAAACTCGAAATATCACTCGATTATGGATTAGCCGTAGGCCTGTATGAATTGTGCAAATCAGGTCATGCCCAACTGCATGCATGGTGTGTGTGGCCATAGTGCCAGTCCTGGGCATCTCTCCCTCATGGCATGGCCTGGCACTGCTGTAGCAAACTTACTTCCCAGTGGTTAGCTGGCCAGCTGTAGTGTACTGTTCCACACACATTACTCTTTTTCCTTAAGGAACAGTGTTTTGTGTTTGAAAATGTTGCTATACAACCCAAGTAGGTAATATAATTTTTAATTTCCTGTTTGGAAACGATGTCAACTTTCAGGAAAGTTGCAAAAATTAATACAAAGAATACCCACGTAACTTTTGTCCAGGTTTACCTGTTAGTTTCCGTTATGCCAATTAGTAATTGCTCTCCGCCACACACACAAATTCCCCCACCCCACATATGTACATATAATATATGTATGCGTATGCTACATATATTATAACCCCTCACTTCTAGATACTTCAACATGGAAAACCTTACTTGGTTTGCCTGGAATGAAGTTCTAGGGAAGAATGCGGCCTGCTTTTGTACACAATAACAAAAATAAGATAGGACTAGCTTGATGGCTCAGTGAGTCAGACCTCATCACCAAGCCTGTACACACTTGTGGAGGTCAGGGGGCAACTGTTGTCTTCTGCCATGTGGGTCCTGGGGACCAAACTCAGGTCACCAGGCTTGGTGGCTTAAGGGCTATGCAGTAAGAGTAAATTCTCTCTGCATCATATGGGGCCCTGGATGAAACTGTTACAAGTTGTCCTTTGACCTCCACATTCCCACAGTGACATTTTAATGTCCCCACTTACATGTACACATGCACACACAAATATAAAATAAACATTAAAAGTAAAAAGGATAGTGATGAAAGTTTTAAATACAAAACAGTACAGAAAGTGCCCTAGAATGAGTAGTTGGTAAAAATATTGGAATTGTTTTTGTTCCTAATTTTTTTAGTATTTTTTAAAATTATATATATATATATATATATATATATATATATATATATATATATATCCTCCATGTATGTGTATGCACCATGTGCACCTGTATTTTCTTCTGGCTTCCATGAGTTTCCATGTTTGCTCATGGAAGTCAGAAAAGGGCATTGGATTCCCTGGAATTGGAGTTACAGACAGTTGTGAGCTGCTGTGTGCGTTCTAGGAGTCAAACCCAGGCAGGGCCTTTGGAAGAGCAGCCAGTGCTTAACCACTGAGCCGTCTCTCCAGCCCCCTCATTAGTATTCTTACAATTCCTTGTGGTGCTAGAGCTTGAACCCAGATCCTCCCATAGGCTCGGAAACCACTAGCACTGGGCTATATATCACAGCCTGACTCCATCTCACTATTTATTATTGTTATTATTATTATTATGATGATGATGATGTGTGCGATAAGCTGTCCCTGTGCTCCCAGTCCTCCCACCTCAGCCTCCCTGAACCACTGTACCTAGCTCTTACTTCATTTCTTTTATGCTGAGTGCTTTGTGTCTGTCTGATCATGTATGTTCGTGGAGTTGAACTGTCTGTTAGTACCAGACTGCATGGAGATGTGCTGCATGATCAGTCATATGAAACACCGTGTCTCGTAGGTGTTCCAGAAAATATCAGGGGAGTACTACCCATAATAGTTACGGCTTATGTTTATGTCATTGGTCGACTTCGAATATTTCCCTAAAGTTCTAGATGCCCTAGGTGTTAAACGCTTGACGTTTGTTGCTGTCGTTGAGACTTGTAACCCAAGTTTCCCTTGAGTTTGCTTGGAGCCAAGGATAACCTTGAGTTGATCCTCCTGCCTCCACTTCCCAAATGCTAGGCTTGTGTCACTACAGCCCATGAAAAAAATGTAAGAAGGCAGAGCTTTCATAATTTAGTGTGGATGTTAATCACCGCAGTGTGCGTGTGGCTGTTTGTAGATAACCCAACCTCTAGAGAGATGGATATCGGACCTCCATCTCAACTGACGGGTTAAATGAGGATGGCACACGTCATAGGCTTGTGTCTTGTGTGTTTTTCCCCCTTTTACTTTAACTGGCATAGTTGAGTAAACTTCTCTGTGCTCAGAAACTTTCACTGGCTTTTAGGAAATATTGACATTTATAATTGGATTTTTCTTAATCATATTGTTTAAAATGTAGGACAGGAAACTGGGCATATCTTTAAAGAAGAAACCAAGTTTTAAAAATGTATGCTGCTTTGGAATTCTGAGCTGTCCATGGTACAGTTATAAATAATTTTTATATTGATATAAATCTAATATAGATAGCTTGCTTGATGAAAAATGAATAATTTTAGAATGGTATCCAATTAACAGTGTTATTAAAGACATAATAGTTATGTTTCAGTGTTTATGTGGCTCATTTTAATAGTGAAAGGCTTATAGAATATATACTTTCAAATGAATGGATGTTTTCATTTTTTAAAAAACTATTTATTTTATGTCTATGAGTGTTTTGTATGCATGTACATTTGAGATGTATATTGGAGATGGCTTCTAATCTCACAGGATTAAAATTATAGATGGTAGTGAGCCACCAGGTGAGTGTTGGGAATTGAACTAAGGACCTCTCAAAGAGCAGCCAGTGCTCTTAACCTTTGAGCCATCTTTCCAGCCCAGTGTTTTTATTTTTGTAATCTCAAAAAAATCTTTTATATATCAAGATTAGAATTTAAGAACATATGTCAGTATCTTCCTTCTTAAAGTAATCCACATCGCCACACTCTAGTCTTGAAGGAATACATACAGGTCTGTATATAAATATTTTTACTGACTGGGCATAATACTAAATAAAAAAATGATGGGTCACAGAGTTGATGAGGGATTAATAAATGCTAAGCTTTAGAAGAGAAAAGGCACCAAATCACTCAGATCTTTTTAATGGTTTATTTATACCTACATCTTTCAAAACTTGTTTTTTCCTTTTTTTAAAGGTTAAATTTAAATATTTTGCATCTGAGTGTTTTCCCACCTACATATCTCACAAGTGTGCAGTGTCCTCAGAGGTAAGCACAGTGTCAGGTGCTCAAGACCAGAGTTACAGGTGGTTGGGAGTGGTCTGTGGGTGCTGGGAACTGCACCTGGATCCTCTACAGGACCAACAGATGCTCTTAACCCCAGAGCCCTCTTTCGAGCCCCCATGCCTCCAATTATTTCTGTTCAATTGTATATTTCAATTGTATATGCTTGATTGGGTTTTAGTTATGGCGTGTGTATTTTAACACCATTTGAGGAGAGGAATGCTGCACGTCTAAAAGTAGATTGAATGTGTTCTTTGACAACTTCATAGAACACACACATACACACACTGTAATTTGATCACATGACCTTCAAGTTCCTCGTCTCATTTCCCTGGACCCTCTCAATGCTTGCCCTTCCCACTTTCATGTTTTTTTCTTTCTTCTGATCCTCCTCTTTTTTTTTTTTTTTTAAAATAACCCTAAGAGTCCAATTAGAGTTTCCTGCATGAACATGGGCAGCCGACAGTCCCAAAGAAAAATGACTCTTTTAGCAGCCGGCTCTCAGTTGCTAATAGCGCCTCTCAGAGAGAGGTGGAATCTCAAGAGTCCCTTCTTGGTTCGTGCTGGAATTACTGACTGGGTTGGTCTTGGGCAGGTGGCCCTAGGTGCTGCGAGCTAATGGTACCATGGCTGTGTCGTGTCCAGAGGCAGCGTGTAGAGCACTCTTCCCCTCTGTACCTTTTCCATGCTCCCTGAACCGGGTTGGCAAAGATGTCACTCAGCACTGTTCACTGCTGTCACTTTGTCTCAGGACATCCAACAGTTGGGAGTCTCTATAATGGTAACTTTCAAATTAACTTTTACATTAAAAATAGAAATACTTGAGTTTTAGAATTTATCACTTTTCCGTCTTTTTGCATCGTAATATTTTCATTTGCTTATACTGAACAGGAATTTTATTTTAGGCTGATATCCAAAGCCCCGAAGCAGTGTTGAATTTTAGATTTGAATTGCTGGTCTGTCTTATTTATCGTTGCATAAAATTATCCCAGAATGTAAGGGCTTAAAGCAATAAACATTATGTTGCAATGGCTATGGCTAAGCTTCCTTTGCCCTCCCTTCCTTCCTTCCTTCCTTCCTTCCTTCCTTCCTTCCTCCCTCCCTTCCTCCCTCCCTTCCTCCCTCCCTTCCTCCCTCCCTCCCCCCCTCCCTCCCTCCCTCTTTGAGACAGGGTTTCTCTGGGTAGCCTTGGTTGTCCTGAAAGTAGCTTTGTAGACCAGGTTAGCCTCAAATTCAGAGACTCCTCTGCCTCTCAGTGCTGGGACTAAAGGTGTGTGCCACCAGGCCCTGCTCTCTCTGATCTTGTGCATGAGTTTGCCTGCAGGCTTTCCGTGGGGGCTACCATCCCTTCTGAAAACAGAATTGGACATACTTTTTCATGTGGCTCTTGGCAGAATTCACTTTTGGCGTTGGTGGATTGAAGGCCTTCGCCTTTGCTGGCTGTTGGCTGTCCCTGCTATCGCTTCTTTGCTGTGTGCCCTTCTAGCTCACAATAGGAGTTTGGCTTCCTTCACTGCAGATGAGCAACCTCATCATAAAAATGATGTTAGATTATTTCTCCTGTCTTATATTTGTTAGATGCTGCCTTCCACTTGTACTTTTTAAAGGTTAAAGAAGGCGGGGTGTGGGGGGGGGTCCTCGAAGATACAGTAATTTGACCAGGATCCAGAAAGTTATCTGACTGAAACTAAAAATTACCAGTAGCCAGGTCTTTGTGAATATCATTCCCTTTGAAGAACAATTAGAAAAGAAATAAAAAATACGGATGCTGAGAATACTTGTAAGAAATGTTTTAAAATTCCAAAGTAATTATAAAGTGTGTATGCTCTCATGCCTGTGTGCACACGTGTGTGTGTTTAAAGAGCATGCCTGTGCTCTTGTGTGTAGCAGCCAGAAGATGATGTCGGGTAACCTGCTGTATTACTCTGTAGGGTCTCCCCCATGAACCTGGAAGCTGCTGCTTTTGGCTAGGCTGAGTGTGAGAGTGTGGTACCCCTTCTCTGCATCCTTCCTTCAAGCATGGGGTGACAGGTTCATGTGGCTGTGCCCAACTTTACCTGGTGCTGGGCGTCGGAGCTCAGGCCGTCGGGCTTGTGCAGTAAGCACTCTTACCCACTGAGCCACATCTCCAACTTAACAGTGATTTTGGGTTGACTCCAGTTTGCATCTTGAGAAAGTGATTGACCAGTGTGTGTGTATGTATGAGTATATACTCCTTTGCTTCTGAGGGTGAGGTCAGCTGTACAATTATTAGACAAAACTTTCTGACTAAGTGATGGGAATTAGTCTTTCCAACTGTGTGGTTTAGTAATTTTTATAATAGCAGGTATAGGTGCATTATTTATAATTTATGTGAATTTTCCCATCATGAGAGCCCATGTTTTATTTATTTATAAGTTTGTGTTATTTATAATTTGTGTTTTCCTTCCTTCCTTTGGCATCTACTTAAAAATATAGACATAGAAGAGATTTTCCACATTAAATGAATCAGAACCAAGGTGTCAGGCCCCAAAGGAAAGTAAATCCACTTTTAGCAACGGAGTGGGTATATCATGACAGAGATTTAAAATAGTATTTCTGGTTATGTGTGGATATGCGCACAGAGGTGTAGGTGCCATTGAAGGCCAGCGGGGTTGGATCCTCCTGGAGCTGGTGTTACCTGTGCTTGTGAGCTGCCCTGTGGGTGTTGGTAGCTGAGCTCCAGTCTTCTAAAGAGCAGTGTGTGCTTCTAGCTGCCAAGCTACCTCTCCCATTGCCAGTGGCTTTTTAAAAATCAAACTTTATGTGCATACTCTTTTTGTATTGATAATAATAAAGGCAAATACCCACCTACATAATTGCGATTATTTTTATAACATTAAAGAGAATACTTGTGTGTGTTGCATCTTCTTCGAGGGAATGGGTTCAGAGTTGTTTAAAACCTGTCTGGAGGAAGGGGGTTTGATGTTAAATGTCGATCTGAAGTGTTCAGCATTGCAGACAGCTTCCCTTTTGCTTGGATTATCTAAAGAATTCCAGAACAAGAAGGGACTGACGGTTTAAGTCACTGCTTGTCAGGGTGGCCACTAATCGTGGGTGTTTACTGAAGTTAAAATTAGCATTCAGGAGAGTAAACATTGGTTTTCTTGCTTTCACTAGTCACATTTTATGTATTTGCTTACATGACTACTGGGTTAGTTTGCACAAATATAGGACATTTTAATCATCATATATATAAATTCTGTAATAATCTAGATAGCTTCATTTTATATTGATTTTGGTAAAGAGCATGTGTTTAAAATATTCAATAGTCATTGAAATTACTAAGTTGAACCTTATTTCTTAATTTTCATTTTCCAGTGTTTTGGAGCCGTGAGGGATACAGCAGTTTGATCAGTATTGTCTTAACATGCTTCAAATAAATCAGGTGAGTTTGTAGTAAGGCATGTCATATTTACATGGTGCTTCGGGCGTAGACTGTGGGGCATTGCAACTCATCTCTCTGTAACCGTAACCCGAATGCTGCTTTATGGAGAATACGTCGTGTCTGAGCACTACCGTGAAGAGTAGGCTGCTGAAAGGAAACAGTAGTAATCTTGGAAGCTGATCGCGCCTGGATGTGCAGGACAATCCCCCCAGAACAACCATGGTCATGATGTAGAGATTTTTTTTCTAGGGCATTCACATGGACTACAAAGTGTACCCCTAAATAAACTATGGTGTGTAACACCGTTGACTCACCAAAAGAAACAATTTTCCTTAGGTCTTGACATTCCTCTAAGAACTATATACATTAAAATTTACTCCTTGAACAAATAATACAATATTGTAGCTCCAATATCACAGAATATTTCTTAGTGTCTTTTGTGTGTAATCAAAATAGAAGTGGCTACTGTTTTCTGTGATTTAACAACATAATCCCGTTGCCCCTTTATCCCCCCCCCCCTCCACTCAGGAGCTCTCTGGTTCCTGTACTCTGACTACACCATCTAGTGACTTCTGAGCTAGAGTCCCACCCAGTTGTCAGTTTTACCTCTGACTTACTGTCTTCTGGGTTGGGCAGGGTCATTCCAGCTTGGGGACCTGTTCTGCATAGGCTGTCCTGGACTGTACTGTTTACCCCACACCCGTTTGGGCTCGCCTGATCCCAAGCCTAGTATGTCTCATAATACCCTGTCTTTTTATTTATTTGTAGTATGGCTTTTTGTATTATCAAATATAAAAATACAGTCTTCCTTCTGCATGTGGATAGGTCTCTGGTAACACATTTGTAGTTTCAATCAGAAATATTAAATATTAAAAAGCAAATTCCTTCTGTAAGATCTTTTCCCTTGACATTGCTCCCTAAGCAGTAGTCGTCCATAGCATCAGGTCGCACTAGGTGCTGAGAGTACCCTGACGGTGATAGAGTACACAGGGTGGTTTGTGTAAGCCCGTGTGTATGCTGAGCATATGAATTTAGAGGCTTGAGCATCTGCACGCTTTTGTACCTAAGGGCTACTGAGGGATGCCTGGACTAGTAGTTGTCTCCTTTGCTGGAGGTATACTGCATGAAGATAGTGCTTTTGCCTGTTTGTTCTTCTAGATCTACGTTCAAATAATTTCGTTTCTTAAAAACATATTGATTCGTGACTGAATGAATAGTAGTGTTACTTAAAGCACACAGACCTGTATTCTTTTTCACAATGTCTACATAATTGCGTTATTCATTCAGGTATTTCATAATCTTGCATTATGCACATGTCATTTATATAAGAGCCATCTTATGCTATTCTTTGATCTCCCTCCTCCCCCTCCACCACATACACCAGGAAATTTTCTTGTGAAACAAAAATTGCTTTTCTCAGAGACAATTAGAGTGTAGCTTAGAGAACTCTTGGCATTGGAAGTATCTGTGTGACCTGTGAGACTTGTCTTAGACTCTGCTGTAGGTTCAGAGGTGTCATTCAGGGGTTCGACAGGTAAAAATGATTACTCACTTGTAATAGTCATTCATCAGAAGTGGAAGAGTTAACACTAATGAGGATTTACTTGCTGCTTTGCTCATACTGAATTAGGCATTGTATGCAGTTCCTTGGATTTGCCTAGAAATCCTAAGTCCTGGTCAGATATAGATGAGGTTAGCTGTAAAAGATCCATTAGGGATTGCTTACTATTACTGACTAAGTTTCATCCTTCAAAGCATTCAAGTCAGAGAGGAATATTTGCCATAATTGTGAATAGTAGAAGTTGTGAAGACTTTGTCATTAACCAAGCTTAGATCTGAATTACTAAACTTGAGAGTGACTTTTATTTTTTATTATTTTCATGGCAGTTGCTTTCTCATGAGGATGGTTTGTAAGATAAAAGTAAAAAGGGGTGAAAAAGGTTTTAAGCTGACCCCTACGAAGCAACGAATATTTGACTGTTGGTTTTCATGTGCTTCCTCGGGTTAGTTTTAAGTATTTATTTGGGAGGATTTCCCCTCTAATTATGCTCAAATAGCTGCACTTTTTCCTTGTCCTAGCAGATTCTTCTGTATCTTCTACTCAAACTGGTTAAAATTGGATATATACAAATAGCTGCCGTATGGTATGTCATCTAATAATTTGATATTTAGTCTAACACTATTATTTGAGAAATAACAGAATGCTTTGCGTTCTATTATAGTAATGGCATTTTCTCCCTTTAAATTGCCACCTTCAATTTTGCTTTTGCCTTTTAAGAAAATACGTTTTACTAGAAAAAGGCAGGCCTTATGGGAAGATGCTTTTAAAAAGTGAGTTCATGGAGCTCGAGAAAAGATGTTGGAATGGGGAGATGCGGCCTACCTTGGTCTATTGCCACCCGCTGCTTGGCCGCCATGCATGTCTTTGCTCAGTAGGTCACTGAGCCTCTGAGAGGCTGCTGGGAGGGACCTGGCCTGCTGTTGCTGCTGCTGCTACCACTTGCTCTACAAACACCACAGTTGTGCTGGGGTACTGGCGGGGCGGCAGGTGCTGAGCATGGGGTGGTGTGCTGCAGCCTGGAGCTTGCGCCCCTAGACACACTGCCCAGCTACACGATGACCCTGACTCTGAGCAGCGGCAGGATATCTGGGATGAAGAGTGATTCGTTTACTGGCTTGAGTCTCCCCGGGGGACGTCTGTGGTCTGTTCTGCTGCTGGAGGCCTTGTTGGTGTCTGTGGTCCGTGCTGTTACCAGAAGCCCAGTTGAAGTCCGTGGTTGGTGCTGCCTCTGGAGACCATGCTGCTCATCTGGGCTGCTGCCTATGGGACCAGGTTGATGTCCACGATCCCTTCTCCGACTGCAAACCATGTGAAAGTCCATGATCCATGCTGCTGCTGGCTGCTATAAGCAAGGAAGCTTGTTTTGTAATAATATCGATGACTGCAGATTCATAACTGAGAATGAGAGACATAAGGCTTCTGTGTTGACACCCCCATCTAAAGAAACAATGTCCCTCCCTCCCCGAAAAAAGTCCAGATGGAGAGCTATTAAAGAGAGTCCTTAAAAATTGTGATAAAGATGCTGAAGTGTAGCTCTTCATAGCTGATGGCTACTGGTGGGTGGGGGTGGGGAAGGACTCAGTTTTCTTTAAGGACTGGCCATTGGGAGTTTGACCATGCTCCAGAGAATATATGGGCAGCACTAACTTGACTTGATGGGGCTTTTGGAGGGGGAGGGTGCAAGGATCGGAGGGTAGATCTGGGAGGAAAGGGAAGTGAGTGTGACGGGGTGCATTGTATGAAATTCTCAAATAATAAAAATAGTATGTTGGGGGGAAACAAAGTATGTTATATATGTGCAACTTATACTACAGAAAAATGAGTGGTGTAGATGAGAAGAAAAGGTCACGAAAGTTCCATGTTCTGTTACACTGTTAGCACCTCTTGGCATGTATACTTAATTCTTTATGAAGGGGTATTTCTTTGTGAATATGCTATTTTTACAAATGTATTATACCATATTTAAAATTCTGGAGTGATTTAGTCATCATCTTTACTTTAGAAGTGTTGAAACTTCAAGTATTGTTGGGAGCAGATTTTTATGTAAATTTTTACATGTCTCATTTTCTAATTATTATAACTAACTAGAAGTTAAATGCCAGTCAAAAATTATTAGAGATATTTGGTGTATACGTACAAAAGTACACAATTACCTTTACTAATAGCATAGAGATGCCCATTTCCTTCCCTGTCTGACACATCTTCTACTTGTGTCTGTCTGACAAAAGCGGTTTTAGTTTGCATTTCCATGGTTTGCTCCCACTCACTTTCTCTTATGTTTTGCTTTTTGTGAATTGCTTTTCAGTGTCTACTGTCACCTCTTCCTATTTATTTGTAATCAACAGTCTTTGAATTGTAATTACCATTTGTAGAATGAATTGTTCACCAATAACTAAAGGGAATTCACTAGCTTCCAGGATATAGCAGAGGGGACATGGTATATTGATGCCTTTTCTTCCTCATTATAACGTCAGAGGCAGAGAAACTTATTTCTCCATTAGACTGCAGCAGTGCAAATAAGTAAGGTGCTGCCCATGCTGGATAGTGTTAGCTGAGTGGCGAAAATAGGGCTATTTTTTGTGGGTTGGAGTTTGAGGGAGATTTGATAGGTCAGGGTATCCTATGGGGTAGGAGAATTCTAAAGTAGACACTTGTAGCATTGGGAGAGAGAAAGTTTACAAGGCTCTAAGCTTGAGAATAGATGCTGGAAGATTGAAGTGAAGAGGAAGCTCTGAGGTCTGCATAAAATAGAGTGGAGGGAACAGGCAGGACAAAGTAGATTGAATGCAAAAGAGTATGGATCCCTGTAGGGCAAGAGGGGGCCAAGTGTTACAATGGTGGTTGTTCCATGTTTAGTGTAAAGATAGGCTGTGGGAGTTTAGAGTATGTTGATGCCTGTCTCACAGGTTCCGGGGGAGGAGCTACCAAGTTAGTGGAATGTATTGCTTGGCACTGGCCTGCTTACTCCCATTCTTACCTTTAATTTTACTAATAATATTGCTGTTGCCGCCAGACTCTGGTGGGACAGTAAAGGATGGGTACTCAGATCATTTAGTGTTTTGAGAAATGAGCCATTGGGGCCTGTGTTGGTTTGAATAGGAATGACTCCCATAGACTCGTGTCTGAATGCTTGGCCTGTAGGGAATGGCACTATTAGGAGGTGCAGCTTTGTTGGAGTAAGTGTGGCCTTATTGGAGGAAGTCTATCACTGTGGAGGCAGACTTTGAGTTTTTTTTTTTTTTTTGTAAAATATGCTTTTTATTATATGCTTAAGCTATACCCAGAATGGCACACAGTTTCCTTCTGCTGCCTGCAGATTAAGATGTAGAACTGTCAGCTCCTTCTCCAGCACCATGCATGCCCACATGCCACCATGTCCCACCATGATGATAATGGACTAAACCTCTGAAAATGTGAGCTGGCCCCAATTAAATGTTGTCCTTTATAAGAGTTACCATGGCCACAGTGTCTTTTCACAGCAATAAGATCCTAAGATAGGAGTTGGTACCAGGGACTGGGATATTGCTGTGATAGGACTGTCCATGCCTTTATTTGGAGGAATGTGAACTTTGGGAGCAGTTGAACACTTAAAGTGGTGGGCCTTAGTGAGCCATACTAGCAGGAGCATGGAAGATGGTGATGCTGAGGTTGATTGAACTATGAGGACCTGTCTCAAGAGGTTTCAGAGGAGAAGAATGTTAGCATATGTATGGTCTAGAGACTGTTCCTATGATATTTTGGCAAAGAATGTATGTGGCTGCTTTTTGTCCTTGTCCGAAGAGTCTACCTGAGGCTACTGTGGAGAGTTTTGAGTTAATTCTGTTGACAGACAAAATCTCAAGACAGCCAGTATTGACTCTGTTGTGTGGTTATTAGTGGTCACTCTTATACAGATCAACAGTGAAAAGGAGTAAGCAAAGGAAGGAAAAATATAAAATGTACAATATGAGGAGAAAAGGCACCAGGAAGTAGAATGGAGCTATGTCCTGTGATCAAAGAGATAAACAGATTAAGAAATGGAATAGAAGGAGTGGCAACCTCAGGGCAAGACCCCAGCCAGCTAAGTTTCCAACTTGTGAAAAGTAATTAATGTAAAGTGAAAAGGAATTAAAAAAAAAATCTTAGGGCCAGGCATGGTGGTGTATTCCTCTGATCCAAGCAGTCAGAAGGCTGGCAGGTCTCTGAGTTCGAGGCCAGTCTAGTTTACAGAACAAATTCCCAGGACAGTCACACTTAGGCAGTGAAGGAAACCATGGAAAACAGAAAGCTGGTGAAGATGTAATTGAACAATGGGACTGAAGGCGTAAGTCACAAACAGTGCCACACCAGTTTGGAATTATGATTAATAGGCTGGTATTTATTTAAAGGGGAAAAAACTTACAGATCGCCGTCCCAGACAACAGCCCTCTGCGCAACCAGGAAGGGAGTTTAGTTGCCGGCAGAGCAGGAAGTGAAGAGAGAGAGAGGAGAGGGAAGTGGCCGCTTTTTTAAAGGGAGAGAGACCACGCCCCAATGGGCTGGTATCTCAGCGGCTATAGGCTGGAGGAGCAGAAGGACCTCCCGCAACAAGGGACCATGTTCCAGTCCCAGGAAGCAACAGAACTTGGCAGCTTTGGTCACATGGTTCTGGCTTTAGAGTCAAGAATAGAAGAAATGGGCTATGGAATCTCCCTCTTCTACTAAGGAAAGCCATTGATGCCAGGCATATGTCAGGGGTGTCCCTGAATGAAGGCCTAGAGAGACCATTTCGTGAAGCTGTGAAGGTGAGGCCTGGATTGCCTTGGAGACTTCAAGAAGTTAAAGATGCCAGAGTTGTGGGACACGTGCTGAGGGGAGCTGCTAACAGGGAGTGAACCAGCCTAAGAGAAAGAGCTGTGCTGCAGTCAACAAAGCTGAAAGGACTTGGAGATCCGAAGAGAGTTTTGACTTCAGACATGGAGATTCAGAGTTTGGAGTTTGCCCAGCTGATTTTCAGTCTTGCTTTGGTTTAGTATTTCCTCACTATGTTCCCTTCAGTTTTTGTAATGATAATGTGTATTCTTATATTCTGCACCATCATGTGTTTGAAGTATGTCATCTGTTTTTGATTTTGTAGGTGATTACAGTTAAGAGATTTCATGAATCTCAGAAGACACTTTGAACATTGGACTTTTAAACATTGTTGAGACTGTGATAGACTATGGGGACTTTTGAAGTTGGACTAAAGGCATTTTGCATTATCTTATGGCTACAAGCCTATGGAGGCCAGGGAGTGGAATGTGGTGGTTTGAATAGGTATGGATCCCTTAGACTCACGTGTTTGAATGCTTGGCCCATAAGGAGTGGCACTGTTAGGAGGTGTGGCCTTGTTGGAGGAAGTATATCACTGAGAAGGTAGGCTTTGAGGTCTCTTATGTATTTAGGCTATGCTTAGTCTCCTCCTGCTATCTGCGGATCAAGATGTAGAACTCTCAACTTGTCTAGTGCTATGTCTGCCTACATACCACCATGTCCCGCCATGATGATAATGGACTAAACCTCTGAATTGTCAGCCATCTCCATTTAAACGCTTTCCTTTATAAGAGTTGCCCTGCCCATGGTGTCTCCTCATAGCAATAGAATCCTAAGATGGGGCCAGATTGGCTTCCAGGACCATCAGTTTTCATGCCTGAAGCTCCAGGAACTCTTCTTTGTTTTCTCTTAAATATTATTAATTGCTGTGGGAAGATTCAGCCTTTAGAGGGTGGCATTAGTTTGCATAAGAGTAGGGAAAGAAGTCGGGCAGGAAGCATGCATGCATTCATTTCCCGCTCTTAGAAATGGTGTGATGTCTTCCACTAGATTTCCTGGATGTATAAATTGTCATCATGAGCCAAAATAAATTCTTTCTCCCCTAAGTTGTTTCTTTTTCAGAACATTATAACAGCAACAGAAATGAAACTAATAGGACACTGTCCTATTAGTAGTGACCTTGATAACCAGAGGATAGTTAGTAGCAGTAGACACCTGCTTTAACAAGAAAGATCGCAGACAATGTGACTCTACAACTTAGGGAAAGAGAAAACACAAGAAAGAGGAATAAGAACACATCCCAATTCATTCCTTGATGCCAGTACTACACAGATACCAAAGCCATGTAAAATAATACTATAGAGCAGTGTGCCCTATAGGTACACATATCCTCAGCAAATTTGTAGCCCATTTAAATGACCAAGAGTTATCCCAGGAATGTAGGGTTGGTGTAGCATAAGTAAATCAGGTAATATATTTTTATTATACTAATAGAACAAAGAAAATTATCATATGAGGGTTTTGGTTTGCTAGAAACCATTTGGCAAAGTGTAGCACCTGCTGGTGAAACAGGAGTAGGACTAATAAGGAAAGACCTTAATATTTCCTTAACATCAGCATTAATGAAAACCCAAAGCTGGCATCCAAGTCTGTTTTAGTCACTGTTCTATTGCTGTGAAGAAACACCGTGACCATTGCAACTCCTATAAAGGAAAGCATTTAACTAAAACTTACTGTTTCAGAGATTTAGTTCATTATCATCATGACAGAAAGCATGGTGACTGAGGCAGGCATGGTTCTGGAGAGGTAGCTGAGAGTTCTATATCTGAATTCTCAGACAGCAGGAAGAGAACTACTGGGTCTGGCTTGGGCTTTTGGAACCCTCAAACCCTCCCCCCAGTGATACAGTTCCTCCAACAAGGCCACACTTAATCCTTCTCAAGTAGCACCATTCCCTGATGATTGAGTATTCAAATATATGAACCTATGGGGGCCATTCTTATTCAAACCACCACAAACTCCCTTAGGGAAAGACTGAAACTCTTCCTCTCATCAGGAGCAAGAAGACAAGAGGAGATAATGCCTTTTACCACTTGCACTCACCTGTAGTGCGCAGGAGGAGGGCCTGCTTGTTCATCCTGGCTGCCAGGCTAGCCTTAGCCCTAAAATAACCATACAGGAACTGTATTAATTAGACCACTGCTTGACCTTTCAGCTTTAATTTCTTATTGGCTAATTCTTACATCTTAATTTAACCTATTTCTATTAATCTGTGTATCACCATGAGGTTGTGGCCTACCAGCAAAGTTCTGGCATGTCTGACTCTAGCAGTGGCTCCATAGCATCTTTGCCTTTTTCTTCCCAGCATTCCATTTAGTTTTCCCCACCTACCTAAGTTCTGCCCTATCAACAGGCCCAAAGCAGTTTCTTAATTCACTAATGGTAATCATAGCATACCATACAGAGGGAAATCCCACATCATTTCCCTTTTTCTGTTTAAATAAAAAGGAAGACTTAAAAAAAAGGAAGACTTTAACCTTAACATAGTAAAATTAGATACAACAAAATAGGTATCAAACAAGAATTACATTTACAGTATTTATATCTACTTTATCTTTTATCATAACTAAGAAAACTATAAATATAACTATAAATTCTTCAACCCCATCAAAGACTCCAGAAGGATATGATATTACCTAAGTAAACAGGAAGTGCATTGTAAGCAACTTCCAAAACTCTAGAATTGACAGAGACATCTCATTCCCTGGACATTCACCCAAAGTTTTTCTGTACCTTTGGGGCATCCATCTTAAGCCTACAGTCCCATAATATCCAGCATACTTTTCTATGAAGCAGGAAATTTCAAAGACAGTTCTGCCTATATTGGGAGTTTGCCAGTCACATTCTTTTGTATCCTGCAGAATGTCTTGCAGACTCTTTCATGAAGCAGGAATCTCAGAGGATTGTCTGACCTTTAGGCAAGTTCAGCAGTCATTTCTCTGTGGATCCTGCATGTACAGTTCATCTAACAAACTCCATAAGGAGCCTCTTTGATGCCCATCTTCCTCTTGAAATAATTGGTGCTGCCAGGAGCAGATATGTTTCATTGTCATGAAAAGTCCTAAGTTATTAAAACATTTTATTTAATTTAATTTATTTATTTTTTTATTTTTTGAGATAGGGTTTCTCCGTAGCTTTTGGTTCCTGTCCTGGAACTAGCTCTTGTAGACCAGGCTGGCCTTGAACTCACAGAGATCTGCCTGCCTCTGCCTCCAGAGTGCTGGGATTAAAGGCATGCACCACCACTGTCTGGCTATTAAAACATTTTAAATGCTATATTCTGAAAGTCTCTAAAAGATTTGAAGATATCTATCTAACTGAAATATATCTCTATATCTCTAGAAAACCTAACATGACTACAATCTTGACTATTATAGATGACTGTCTATTAATCTATATTTCTTAATTATATATTACAGTTTTAAATGAACTACACAAACACAATACCTTAATCAAGGACAGAAATATACAGTATAACAAAATTTACCTTAAATTTGTATCAGTAAACCAAGATCTATACCAAAGCAAATTATTCATCTCTATAGCATATTCCCCCTTTAAATGTAAACAAACAATTATTCACAATATTTGGGAATATGGGTGTAGTTATTTCTCTCCAAATTGCTTCCAGCTGTTTGGGGGCACTGTTAATCAGGTCTTTTATGGTGTATCCTGTGTCCTAGGTTTATCTCAGCAGTTGGGTGAAGGAATTTTTTGAGGGGTGTTCATGGTGACCTTTCAGGGGGTCTTGTTCCATCATACCACACCAGTTTGGAAGCAATCTACAGGTTCTCATCCTCTGTGGAAACCAGAAGATCCTCTTTTCCAAAGTTACATATCCTTAGACCCAAATTTGGAAGTCATGATACCTTTATAATATGCATGCTAGTTTAGTTTAGTAGCCCATACAATGAAACATCTCTCTGTACTTAGCTCTTTCACAGTCAAAAAATTCAAAGAAAACACAACAATATACATAATTCTGACTGTGAATTTTCCATCTTTATGTGGCATATTTTTCTTTACTCCTTTTAATCTATGACTGTCTGTACTCTGTCTCTTTAAAGACTTTTTTTTTAACTTCGTTTTCAACTCTCTATACTCTTTTTCTTCTCTCTCCCAAGCCTACATACATTTACCCAACACCATGACTCATCTGGATTTGTCTTTATTACATATCTGTAATTATTTTCTGTCTAGGAGCGCTTTTGCACATCTTAAAACTTAGGCTGTGCCACTATTAGGGGGAATATGGCAGTGCCTGCTTGCCCACCCAGTCTAAAATTTAAGCTGTGCTGTTACTGTTGCATATATGGTACTGCCTGGTCGCTCTGCACAGTCCAGCATGGAGCTGCTTGTGCCTCTGAGCCGTGAACATCCCCCAGTTCCAGGCCCAAAACTGGTCCATGTTGTCATTAAGCAAGCTGTAGCAGTCTGCTCACAAACTTCATTCAGATGCTCTGTGGCCAGACCTCCTGCCTGAAAGAGCCAGAGGTTATCCTGGCAGCATAACCCAGAAAGCTGGCATTTCAAAACCACTGCTTTTTTCTGCTGTGGCTGAGTCAGGAAAATCTCTCTTAAAGGAGCAACAGCAAGCTGCCAGAAAACAGCAAGAAGCTGTGTTTAACTCTGTGGGTTTTTTTTTTTTTTGTCTAGAATTCCTTTTCAAGCCCTCTCAGGTTTTATGTGGATTTAGTTGGCCACATGGGTGGTTCTTGCAACAGTAGTGGAAGTTATAACAGGAGCAGTTATACAAGAAAAAAGAAACCATCTGCAGATGATAATAATCCTCTGTATAGAAAGTCTTCATGAATCCAGGCACGCAGAATTCACAAAGTCAGTAGCTAAAGTGAGCATGCATTTAGGCACATGAAAAACCATATGAAACAGTTGTGTTTCTGTATGCCAGCAATGAAAATCTCAATTAAAAATTCATTTATGAATGAGTGAGATGGCTTAGCTGGTAAAGGCACACATTGCTAAGCCTGGGAACGTGGTGGAGAGAGACAACTGACCCCTTCAAGTTTCCACACATTGGCCATGGCACATGTGCTTTCCCTCAGCAGGTCTTTATACAGGTCCTGTACACCGAAAACCATGAAACATTGTTGGAAGAAAACATACTGCATCTGTGGATAGGAAGGCTTAGTAGATGAAGATGACCCTTCGGCCTCATGCAGCCTACCGAATCAGTGTAGTCTTCATTAGAATTATAATGAAATGCAGAGGTGATACTTAAACACACAGTAAGAACAGGCTCAAATGTCCTAACAGCATTGCAAAGGAGCAGAGCTGAGGAGAACTCATATTTCCTGTTTGAAATTCTACTACAGTAATCCAAACAAGATGATATTGGCAGTGAGGATGGTTTATGGACCAATAGAATGAAATTGAGAATACAGAAATAAGCCAGGATGCATTTATAGTTTTTTTTTTTTTTGACAAGGATGACAAGACCTGAGAGGGGGAAAGAATAATCTCTTCAATAGGTTATTCTGGGACAGTTGAAAACCATCCTTATACACTACATGAAACTCAAAGTGTGTGTGTTCTAAATTTAAGAACTGGGTTGCTGATAGTGTTTGCCTGCCATTCTTGCTCCCCAGGAGGGTGATATGGATGTTTCAGTAAAGGATAGTTAAAGGCCAATCTGAGCACTATAGCAAGGATGCCTCTCAGAAGCTCTCTCCCCAAACTCCCAAAACTAAAATTTACAACTCCAATGAGAAGCGGGGGGAGAAAACCTAAATTTTACTATAAAGAAGGCATATAAGTCATAAAAATGCCCATGAAAACAAGACTGCATACATGACCAGATGAATCCAAAGGCCCATGAGATATTGCATGCATGCTAGGATAGCTAAAATCAAATCAAAAGACCAAACAGTGAGTTTGCCAGGACTGGGAAAATTTGAGTTTTTGTATACTAGTGGGAGTTTGAAGTGATGGATCTTCTGTGGGAAAACCAGTGAGTTTCTCAAACTAAAGCACAGAATTGTTATGATCCGCTGATTGTCATTTAAATACACATTCCATGGGGTTTAAAATGGGTACTCAGATATTTACATTTATAATAGTGTTCAGTAGACAAATGACAGAAACAGATCAAATATATGTTGGTAGGTGAGTGAATAAGCAATCTGTGGTATTGATACTTCAGTAAATAGTACCTAGACAGAAAAGTACTGATACATGTCATACTGTGGGTGAATCTTAAAAATACGCTGAAGAATCAAACACACAAATCCAAGATATGCTATGATTCCATTTATATGAAATATCCAGAATAGGTAATTCAGAGAGGCAAAATAAAAATTGGTGGTTGCCAGGGCCAGTAGCAGTTCTCAACCTCCCTATGCTGCAACCCTTTAATACATTCCCTCATGTTATGGTGACCTCCAGTCATAAAGTTATTTTCGTTACTACTTCATAACTGTAATTCTGCTACTGTTATGAATCATAATGTAAATGTCTGATATGCAGGATTTCTGATGTATGATCCCCATAAAAGGGTCATTTGACCTCCACAGGGGTTGCCCCCCACAGGTTGAAAACCACTGATCTGGAGAGAACGACTGGGGAGCAGCTAACTGCCTAATCAGCATGGAGTTTCCTTTTTAGAAAGAAGACATGTTTTGCAATTAGATACAGGTAGTGACTGTAAAGTGCTTTGAATTAGTAATTTTCAGCGTATTGCTTGCCTTTAATGGATTAATTTGATGCTATGTCACTTTCAAAATTTAAATGTTTGCAAAAAAAGATACAATTCATTGCCAAGATTAAAAAAATCAGACTAGAAAGATTGATTCATTTTGTAGACAAAGGTATAAAAGTGCTGCTATCAATATGTTCCAAATGTTTAAGAAAATAAAAATAATGTGAGAATAAGGGGAAAATATAAAATGTCACTGGTGGAACTTAGAGGAACAGTGCAATACCTGAAGTTAAAATACTGAATAGAATTGATAGTAAATCAGACAGGAGAAGAAAAGAGTGAACTTGAATCTACAAGTTGCGAGTGTTCAGAATGAAGCATAGGTTGGAGAGACTTAAACCACCACCACTGCCAATGTCATGCTGGTCACCACCAGACAGGTGTCAGTGAGCTGTCAGGAGAGAACGAGGCACCTGAGACATAAGTGGACCTAGGGCTCAGGAGAAAGGAAACAAAACATTAGAAATGACTATGTGTCTGCTGAAAACTGCAAATGGTGCTAAGAAAGAAGTCTGTGAAGCCAAAGTGAAAGGCATGTTAAAGGAACCGCACATAATAGCAGAACATTAGTGAAGCCGAGGGAGTCTTGACTGAGGCAAGTAGGTGCACTCCAAAAATGCTTCCTACTGTCCAGCATGCTATGATGCTGAGGGAGTCTTGACTGAGACAAGTAGGTGCACTCCAAAAATGCTTCCTACTGTCCAGCACGCTGTGGTACTGCACAAACCCTCTACCTCTAAGCGCCATTTTCAGCCCTGAACAAATAGTAAAGATATGAATGGATATGAAATATTTGTAGAAGTTTCAGCCAGAAGAGTGGTGCAGCCTTGTAACGAAGGAGAAACACCCGTCAGCAGTCTTTTTTAACCGAAAATACTTTCCAAAAATAAGAGACTTTCAGTTGTGATTTTTAAAACAATCCTTGAGTTGAAATTTACCTAATACAGTTGACTATAGTGACTTATTTTGACCTCTGCAGTTGTGACATTACTGTTAGCTGTATGTTGTTCCACATCTGTTGCTGTCATTCATCTGCAGACATTTGTAATTTTCCCAAACTGGAACTGTAATTAAATGCTAACTTCTCCCATTGTCTGTCCCTTGAGCCCCGGCAATCACCATTTCAGTTTCTGACTCTGCATTTGACTACTCTTAAGTACTGTTATATAAATATAATTGTATGTATTTGTCCTTTGACACTGGGTTAATTTAGTGCAATGTTTTCAAAGTTCATTGATGTCAATGGCATAAATATCGAAGGAAGGGAAAGGCAGCTATGGAATTGTTAATACACATGAAATGGTATAATGTTTATTGAATGAAATCAGATGTGGTGGATGATGCTTGTGGTCCCACCACTTGGGAGACAGAGGCAGTTAGAGGAAAGACTCTTTAAGTTCAAGGCCAACCTGCTCTATACATCAAGTTCCAGGCCATCAAGGGCTACACAGTAAGACTCTCACAAAACCAAACCAGGGTTGGGAAGATGGCTAGATGAGTAAAGTAAGTTCTTGGCATGCAAGCACAAGGCGGGACCTGAGTTCCCATTCCTCAGGAACCCACATCAAAAGCTAGGCCCAGTGGTATGCATGTGTAATCTCAGTTCTGGGAAGGGAGAGGAAGATTACTGGGGGCTTGCTAAACATGAGCCTAGTTAAAGTGGTAAGCCCCATGTTAGTGCGAGACCCTGTCTCAGAAGGTCAAGTTGGATACCCAACATTGTTGTTTGGTCCCTACATGCATGTGTATGCATGAACAAGACACTCACACGTGCATAAAGTACCATACATAAAAATGAGAAAGAGAGAAGCAGCAAAAGAATAGATAAAATCTAACAGCAGTGGTCCCTGAAGTAAACGGAACTGATCTGAACATGCTAATGGAAAAGTGAATGCAGGTTGACCTGAAGATCAGAGACCTATAGATAGTATGTGTACAAGAAACTTCAAATACAAAGGCAGAGGTAGATTAAGTACAAGAGTAGATAGAGACTTCTATGTCTCTTCCATGTATGGTGATAGAAATCGTATCTGCCCTCCTCTGAAACAAGCTTGTTATATGATGTTTTTGCTTTTTTTGGGGGGAGGGGAGGCGGTGCCGCCCAACTCCCAGATAATTCATGTGGAGGCTTATTCTTATCTAAAATGCCAGGCTTAGCTCGGCTTGTTTCTAGCCAGCTTTTGTTAAATGTCCTGACTACTTCATCCTCTGGGCTTTCCCTTTTCTTCCATAGTCTTACTTTCAGTCTAAGTCCACAACTGGCTGGGTGGCCCCTGACCTCCTCCTCATTTCCCCTTCTGTTTATTCTCTGCCTGGCAGCCCCGCCTATCCTTGCTCCTGCCTGCCTGTACTGTTGGCTGTTCAGCTCTTAGACCATCATGTGCTTTAGACAGGCAAAGAATCACAGTTTCACAGAGTTAAACAAATGCAGCATAAACAAAAGAAACACACTTTAAAATAATATTCCCCAACAGAAGCTTCCTTACTCTATAAAAGAAAGAAACCCACACAGTTCATGAAAACAATAGTTCTTAGGACTTTAGACATTAGCTAGTGAAGGCCACTGATTCCTGAGATGAGAAACATATGAAGTACTATTTTTGAATTTTCTCTCAGTTAATGTCTTTGATTAACTAATAAGAATTATGATAATCTCCAGTGCAGCAGTGATGAGAACTGAGACCGTCGGGAGGTTGTTGTTTCAGGAGTGGACCTGTGAGAGTGGGTTTGGTATAAGAGAATTTGGCCCACTTCTGCTCTCTTGTTCTCTTGACGCTCAGCCCGCTGCCTTGGTACTGGAATTGCAGCGCTGGGACTCGCAGACTTGAGACGTGCAGGGAGTCAGTCTGTGCTGTAGCAGTCTGAAATGAGGAGTACACAGCACTGGCAGTGCAGTTGCTGGAGCCCTGGAGGGTGGGAGGCTTCCTAGATGTGGAATGAGTCTGCATTCTCTCTCACGTGAGATGACGCAGTTCTGCAGCCAGTCAACAAAAGCAAGACGTAAACAGACTACTTCTGTGTCCTTAGCTGCATCCTAGATAAAGTTCGGGAAGAAGTATAGGCATGAAAAACACCCAGCACGGCACGGCAAAATTCACAGTGTATGTTTCTCAGTAACAATTATGTGTGTTGCCAGGCGGTGGTGGTGCATGCCTTTAATCTCAGCACGGGAGGCAGAGGCAGGCCTGATGAGTTCGAGGCCAGCCTGGTCTACAGAGTGAGTTCCAGGACATCTCCAAAGCTACTGAGAAACTCTGTTCCAAAAAAAAAAAAAAAAAAAAATATGTGCGAGAAACTTGAACATATGACCCATAAGGAAGTAAAAATCAAAACACATACTCAGCTGACATAAAGTGATATAATTAAACAGAGGACATTAAAGTCAGTTATATGCTGGACAGGGTGGGTTATTTCTATATTCTCAACTACTCCAGAGGGCTGAGACATGAGGATAATTTAGTTTTAGGTCAGCTAGCATCACACAGTAGGACCCAATTGATAGAATAAAATTGGTTTGGAGAGGTGGCTCAGGTTAGTAGTATGTGCTGCTCTTCCAGAGGACTCAGGTTCTATTCCCAGCTCCCACATCAGCTTCTCACCACTGCCTATAGCTCCAGCACCAGGACTGAGGACATAGCTAAGCTGTAGATCGTCTGTCTAGCATATTTAAGACCTTGGGTTCAATCCCTACTACTGTAGAAAGCAAAAGAACACCCCACAAAGAAACCAATTTAACACCTTCCACCTGGATTCTATGACTGCCGGTAGATAGGAATGTAAAGACAGGTTTTGATGGTAGTGACAGCACCGTGGGACCCTGTGGAAAACAGACTGGGCTGGGATGATGCAGCTCAGTTGTGGAGTGTTTGTCTGGCTTGTTTCAGACCATGGGGCAGTACCCAGTACTGTAGATCAAAATCTCCGCAAACCCCAATAGTGCAGCAGCTCTTAGCGAATCAACTGTTTCCTACGGGGAAGAATGCGGAGGCAGAGTGTCAACTTGATGGGATTTAGGACCAGCATTAAAATGAATCTCTGAGCATGCCTGTGAGAGAGGATCTTGATTAGGTTAATTCTGATGGGCAGCTTCATTTCATATTTGTAATTTAACACATAGCATTGTTTATTCTCTATATACATATAGAGACTGATTGTCTCTATATGTATAATCAGTAAACATGAGTAAAGTTTTATCCTGTGGCTATCTCAATACCGATTATGATGATGTGCAGATACACTGTTTAACTCAGTATCTTTTTGTTGGTTTGTTTTTTGAGTCAGAGTTTCTCTGTGTATTCTTGGCTGTTCTTGAACTCGCTCTCTCCACCAGGCTGGCCTCAAACTCACAGAGATCCTCCTGCCTCTGCCTCCCAAGTGAGTGCTGGTATTAAAGGCATGTGCCACCACTGCCTAGGTTTTTTTTTTTTGTTTGTTTGTTTGTTAGATCTGGGTCTCTCTTTGTAGCTGTCCTGTTGTGGAGCTTACTGTGTAGTCCAGGCAAACCTCAAACTCACAAAGATCCACCTGCTTCTCTGCTTGTCCCTTGCCTCCCATAGCTGGGAGTAAAGGTGTGTGTCACTATGCCCAACTTAACTCAGAATCTTTTTTTTCATTGCTTTATCACTTTAATAATAAACCTTTCATAAGGTTCAATACACCCCTCCCAACAAGATTTATATTGCAGGATTGCTTAACAGGCAATCTGTAACAATGCATATATGAACGACCAGAAGACCTTTACTTTTATCTGCATTTATTTCATGTTGAATTTATTCCCGTGCCATAAGTTTTTGTTTCTTCAGTTTCTTCTGGGATATCTTTTTCTTCTGTGCAACCTCCTCTTCTGGCTTTGGAACAATCTGTTCCTTTTCAGTGAGGATCATCTCGATGTGGCAGGGGAGATCATGTATGGGTTAATCCGGCCATGAGCTCTGTAAGTTCGTCGGCGCATCTTAGGTGCTTTGTTCACCTGGATGTGCTCAATGACCAGAGAGTCCACATCTAAACCCTTCAGTTCAGCATTGCTCTCTGCATTTTTCAGCATGTGCAGCAAAAATTCTGCACTCTTTTTTGGCCACCGACCCTGTGTCCAGCCCCACTGTTTGGCCTGGGCGCACCTACCGACTCCACCATTGTACCGTCGGAATGGCACACACTGCTTCTTCAAAGTGACATCTTTCAGATACTTGGTGGCTTTTCGGATATGCATACCCTTGATGGCCTGGGCCGTTTCACGGGTGTTCTTAAAGTGAACCCGAAGGTTTGATCCTCTCGATTTGCATGATTTTGTAGGGTTTTCTGGATCAAGAGAGTAGTGAACCATCTTCACGGGTCACCTCTGGCCGCTTACAGGAAGAGCTTAACTCAGAATCTTAAACATGAGTTTGGAATGCAGTTTTCCATTTTAAGTTAAAAATGGAATGTAGTTATTTTAATTTTGTTACTAGGATCAGCAAGAGAAGCTAAATGTGATTTAAAATTATTGAGACGGGGCCTTAACATGTGCAGCTTGCTGGCTTGGAACTCACTGCATAGATTAGGTTGGCCTTGAACTTGCTGCTGCTATCTTGCTGAGTACTGAGCCATGGTTGTGTGCCATCAGCCCTGTCTGTGTGAGACTTGATGAAGCTGCATTGAAGCTGTTCATTTCAGCTCTTGGGTGCTGATGGTGCGTTAGCCTCTGCCAGCAAAACTGCTGCTTACCTCTAAGAGCAAGAACTCTGAAGCATGAGATCTTTGCTTTTTATTTTGAATGAAGATCTTTCTTCATTCTTTTCTGGTAGAAGAAGCTGTAGTTTTGACTTTGAGATACAGAGTTAAAATGTGATTCAAGCCCTTAGCAGAAGACAGACAAAGATGTGTGTTTGTGTGTGTAAACATTAAACAAAAAAATTAACATATAATTTGGTTTGAAGTTAGGAATTTTACTGCTTGGTTGCCTCTTTTAAATATTTTTCCTTTTGTTTTATGAGAAGTCGTAAACATCTTGATAATGTGTTACTATTTAATTATTAAAGTTGTATAAACTGTAAAGACAAATTTATCTGTTCTTGATAACAGTCTTCAAGAAAATAGGGGTAGAACAGAACTTCCTTAACCATTAATAAAGAGCAGTTTATATTTAGGAATATGCATATATATATACATATAACATAACTAGTTGTATATATACATATAACAATTAGTGGAAAAAGAGACCCTGAATTAGGAGAGCAGGGAGGGCTACATTGGAGGGGTTGGAGGGAGGAAGGGGGAAAGTGCTATCATTATACTATAATCTCAAAATTAAGATTGAAAAGAGAAAAAGGAAAAACATTATTAGCTTAAATTTTGTTTACTGGTGAAAAGTTGAACTCTTTGGAAAGAAATCAAGAACAAGACAAAGATATTCATTTTCATTAGTTCCGTGTAGTATTTTATTTGCTTAATGATTCTAGCCTGTGCACTTAAGCGAGAGAAGGCACCCATCCTGGGAAAGAGGGATACTATTGTCTTTATTTGTAAGTGACCTAATTGCCTGTGTAGAAGATCTGCCAGGATTCTGCTAAAGCTAATGAGTGATTGTATTAAGTTGTAGGTTCTAAAGACAATTACAAACCATTTTTTTCTAAAGCATACTAATAGAACTTCCAAAATGATGTAAAAATAATGCTTTCGGGATCATTAAAAATGGGAAATAGCTGGGTTTGGTGTCGTACACTGCAGTCCCAGAACCCGTGTGGCAGAGAAAGGGGAGCTGGTACAAACTGCAGGTCAGCCTGGTGTATAGCAATTCTCAGCTAAGAAAACCAAAACTAAAACAGAAAAGGCCAAACTTTCATAGTGATATTTGAACCTAGGGAAATATTTTAAAGAAAATTGAGAACTACAAATTATTGCTGAGAGAAATGAAAGAGCACCTGTATAAGCTGAGAAAGTTGATCTTCACTGTTCACTAATTTCTTGTGAGTTGAATTTCTGTGAAATTGCCCTAGTTGCAAAATTATTTGTAATCCACAAGTCCTTTTGCTTTGATGGTTATTCACAGACTCGTGGAATCGTGAAAATTCTGATTCTCTCAACATACACATCCCCACCTGAGATGGAACAAGCCCCATCTGCATTCTTTTTAACATCTGCATTGCCAGCAAGAGGTTTTTCGTAGTCTCTCACTGTCACACCGTCTGAGCTTTTGTGCTTGTGTTAAAGCAATGCTAAGGGATAGCATTGAAGTCTGTGGAGTGTGTCCTAGTAGAGAAATTACCTATTAGATAAGTTCGACCAGGCAGAATTACAGATCATTTTCATGAATTGTATGACAACTTTGTTAGCATTTTGATTTTTACTAAATATTGGTCTCAAGATAGTAATATTCCAAATCTTAGATACTTTATTGTTAAAATGGACAAAAACATTAAAAATTCACATAAAGATTCTATAACTTAGAGAGCCAAAACAACAGTGCAAAAGAACTGTCCACGAACCAAGAGTTATTATAAAGCTGCAGGAAGATAGTATTGCCATAAAAGTAAACAAATTGATGGAACAGAGTCAGTCTTTCAGAGATGAAGCCATTCATTGACAAAAGTCATTAGAGGAAATAGAACGACAGATGGCACTAGAACTCGAAATAGCTGTGAACTTGCATGTAATACTTCTAGAAACTCTGAGACAAATTAGATAATAATTTCTAAAATACAACGCAAAAAATGTGATCAATAAAAGAACAAATTGGTTAAGTTGTTGTTGATCAGCAACGTACTTGGCTTCTTTCTGGTTCTTGCTGTTCAGATTCTCACCATACATCTTATTTAAGTCTCCCATGCTATTCATATATGTGCTACTGCTTTCTAAATGATAGGTACAATCGACATTTTCATCAACAGTGTACCCCTAAATACTATTAATTTCTGTTGGCAGCCCTGTCTTAGTTGCTGTTCTATTACTGTGAAGAGACATCATGACTTATAAAAGCAGCATTTTAATTCTTCTGGAATTTATGTTTAAGACATGAACTTACTGTTTTTCGTAGTGGATAGATATAAATAAGTTTAGTACCTGAGTAGCCCATCAGTGGTTTTTGCTTGGACAGCCTTAAATGTTAGGCTCATTTTGAACATTAAAATGCTCAAAACTTTACTAACTCTAGACAGATAGCCACGTTTTCTCTAGAAAACAAGTCTCTTAGAGGCAACTTACTTTGTTCTTGGATTTTAAAAATGATTTTATTTTTTATTTTTGCCTTTAAAAGGTTTTTCTTTCTTGCACACTATGATGGGTTCCCTCCAATAGCAGAGAATAGGAAGAGCAGGGTCTGGAAGGAGACTCTGGGGTGGAAAAGCTGCGGTTACAGGAGGAGGTGGACTGTTTTGTCAGCCGTAGCTCTGATGGGCATAACGTTGTCGGCATCTGCTGCTGTGAGTGCTCATTTAGGAGACACTTGCTGCTCTAGTGGGCTTTAATTCCATCTCCTGTTTCAGATCTCCCAGGCCTTAAAACATGTGCATGGCCATTTTGCCTGTGTAGCACATGTGTGCAATGCTAGCGGAGGCCACATCAGATTCCCCTTGGGGCTGAATTTATAGCCAATTGTGAGCCGTCTGGTGAGTGCTGGGAATTGAACCGTGGTCCCTGGTCCAGTGCTTTTAACCACCACATCATCTCTCCAGTCTCCATCCCTTTGCATTCTGCTCATGATTCACTTGATTTGTCTGATGTACTGGTGCCAGACGCGGCCCTTTGTAAGGGTTCTGCTACTGAGCTGTGCCTCTGCTTTTCTTGCTCTTTCCCTTTTGGAGGCCAGGTCTCACTGTGTAGCTCAGTCTATATGTGGACTTGACCTTCACCTCCTCTTCCCGAGTGCTGCAATTACAGATGTCCAGCTCTAAGTTTGGGCTTTTGTATACTTTCATTTGTCTCTTTGAAAAGCTTCAGCTGACTTTCTCTTGTCTTCCGACTTTGATGAGATCTTGTTTTCTCTAACTAATGTAATTAGTCTTTCAAAATCCGTCTTTCCACATCCCCTGTGCCTCAGGAGCCCCTGTAACAGCCTTGTCACGGTGCCCACCGCGCTGCCTTTGTAGTTCCTGTTTCTCTCACCAGACATCTCGGTGGAGACAGTCTGCCTAAATTTGGAAACTTTACTGTTGTAGTTTGTGGAGTCAGCACTCAGGAAGCTTAGGGTTGTTGCGAAAATGTAGTATATCTAGAACACAGAGTATATTTATATCTTCTTTGATATATATTTTTCTTATAATATTTTATTATACATATGCTTTATAAATATTTTATTCAAGTTATTGTGTTACATGTAAATGAATTTCATATCAATTAAGTTAGAATATTCCCTTATGTAGATAAGAGAAGCTAAGTAAGTATAATTTATATAATAGTTGGGGAGTTTTCAGTGGAGGGAAATTTAAGGCATTCTAATGACCCAAGGGGAAAATAGTAATTGAGTATCAAGGATATGAGTATCAAAGGATACTAATGAAATATATTTGTATGTGTAAAATCAGTTAATCCTGACAGAACATTTTGATTTAGAATGCCTGCATTTAGAAATCCATGAAAAATTTTATAAAACTATTTATTATCAATAGTTTTAATAAATGTTTCAACTAATTTATAATTATTAGTAATAAATATATAATTACTGTTAATAGTGTCTTATGCTTCCGTATGTACCACCGTCCAATGAGAATGAGCAGCTTAGTGGATTTACTGTATTGAAAGTAAGATTTATTACTTTCTCAAAGTCATGGATGTATGAGTGGCTGATACCTGAACCAGGCTTTTACCTGTTAATGGATCATTGACTCTCTCCAATGACAATCTTATATTGTGAAATCTGTCGCTGTTAATCTTCTTAAAAAGAGACTGTTATCTAGCCACTCAAATCCCATGAAGCACATTTCAAAATATATTAGTAGTAGCCTCTTTAAAAACATAATACAGTAGGATGCAGTGGTACACAACTTGTATGCCAGCACTCGGGAGGGAGAGGCAAGTCAATCCTGGTGTATGTAGTGAGTTCCAGGCCCACCATAGCTATAGAGTGAGACACTGTCTCAAAACCAAACCAAATGTAAATACTCTGTGGGAGTGGCAGGACCTGGCATGCTGGGATTTGGAGTCCAGACTAATGCAATTCCCAGGCCAGGGGGCTGGGATGGATGCCAGGGGCTGGGGCTATGCTCCAGACTTAACAGTACCTTTAGTTTTTTGAAAATATATAGCTCCATATCATGTTATATTAGATTATGTCTATCTGTCTCAGTTTGCCACTGCTAGGGATTGAACCCAGCAGGACTCATGCCTGTCGTGCAAGCTGTACTGCTGACTTACAGCCTAACCTATAGTTCAACTTCTTTAGAAATCACTTTGTTTTATAGTTTTGTAGCTACTTTATCAAAATTAGTATTTTATCTCTGCGATCTGTGAGGTAGTTAATACTAGTAAGATTTCTGATTAAGTAGGGAACAAGCCCGGTGTAAAGGCACATGTCTGTGTTCTCAGCACTAGGGAGCCAGGAGTGGGGCAGTTAGAAACTTAGCAAGTTCCAGAATAGGCTGCCCTACATACTGAGACCTTATCCTAAACAAAAAACGGTAAACTGTTTACAGCTGGGAAAGAAATCATTAGCTATAATTATTTTCTAATCTACCATCCTTAAGCATTTTGATTTTAGTTATGAAGCTTTATCAAATAGAATCTTGCATCAAACGTGTTATACATTGAGATATTTTATTGGACTCATGCTAATTTTATGAAGGCAAAGTTAAAATAAATGAAATAAAAGGTTTATACTACATGTTGCTACTTTGTACTTTCTGGAAAGGAGTTTGATTAAGTTTTTATTACCAAACAAGGTTTGCACAAATATAAATTATATTTAGAAATTATCAGGCGATAGTGGTGCACACCTTTGAAGGCATAAGTCACAAACAATGCCACACCAATTTGGAATTATGATTAATAGGGTGGTATTTATTTAAAGGGGAAAAAACTTACAGATCGCCGTCCCAGAAAACAGCCCTCTATGCAACCAGGAAGGGATTCTAGTCGCCAGCGGAGCAGGAAGTGAAGAGAGAGAGGAGAGGGAAGTGGGCGCTTTTTTAAAGGGAGAGAGACCACGCCCCAATGGGCTGGTATCTCAGCAGCTATAGGCTGGAGGAGTGGGAGGACCTCCTGCAACACCTCCCCCTTTTGTTTAAATAAGAGAGTTCTAAACCTATTATGAAATTATATACAATAAGTACAAATATCCTATTCTAACTAGCTTAGGTCTTGTATAATAAATAACTTGGCCAAGTCATGAGAGAAAGTAACTACATTTATATAGTCTTCAACCCCATCGAAGATCTGAGAAGGGAAATAATGTTACCTGGGTAATTAGGAAGTTCAGCAAAACAACTTCCAAAACATGCAACAAATCACAGAGACAACTGGCTACCTGGGCAATCACCCAAAATCACGTTAGCAGCATTGAAGCAACCAATATTGGCTAAGGCCTAACATAACTGACATACCATTTTCAAAGGCAAGCAACTTTTCAAAACTATCTTACCCTGTCTTGGCAGGATATGACAGTCCTGTTTTATCCATTGATGCATGCTCTGTATCTCTGTCAGTGGTTGAGGTATGGGCATTTCTTTGCCCAAAGGCCAGTTCTGCCAAAAAGAAAGGCTCCAGGTGGAGTGTCTTTGGTGCTCAAAATTCTCTCGGGAATAGAGTGGTGTTGCCAGGAGCAATTGTGTCTCACTACCACAAAACTCTGAGTTAGATTAAAGGCCATTTTCTACAGCTCTTTGAAGAAGTTGAAGATTATCTATCTATACTGAGTATAATCTCTATATATCTAAAGAACCTGATTAGTCTGATTATAAATGACAAACTTAGATGACTATTAATCTATATAATTCTCAATATCTATCTAACTTAAAGACTAAGACAATAAACGACTGTGAAACAAATGAGGACAATGACCTCCAAATATAAACAATGTACAAATATACATTGCAGTAGGTAAATATATATCAATACACAAATATTATATAAGTATCTTAATCAGAGGTAGAAATGTACACTGCAATATGGTAAATATATACAATATATATCAATACAATATATGTCAATACATAAAAAATGTTTTAAACAGAGGTAGAAACATGCATGCATACAATAGTCAATATAATTTAACTTTGTATCAATATACAAGAATCTATACCAATATATTTGTCTAAAAATAGTAACTCACAATTACAAATCTATTATCCCATCATCCCTCAGGTGCCCCTGAGCCATACACAGTTCCAGGCACACAGCAGTCCACATTGCCATCAACCAAGCAGTAGCACATTACTCCAAATGCTCCATTCAAAAGTTCTGTCTCCCGTAGGAGCCAGACAGAGATTGCGATGGCGGCACAGCCCAGAAAGCTGGCATTTTAAAACAGCCAATTTTTTCCTGCTGCTGAGTCAGGACAATTTTTCTCTGCGGCACACCACCAACAAAGAGCAGAAATCTGTGTTAAACTCTCTCTCCCTTATTTTTAAGCCTTTTTAGGTTTTTAAGTGGATTTAGCCCCACGTTGGGCGCCACTCTGTTGTAATTGGGAGCGGCGGGGCTGTGTCCCCGGCCGCCCACATGGCTAGCTCTAGGTTATGCCCCGAAATAATTACATGGAAACTGTATTCTTTTAAACACAGCTTGGCCCATTTCTATCTAGCCTCTTCTAGGCTAGCTCTCGCACCTGGACTAGCCCATTTCTTATAATCTGTGTAGCCCACGAGCTGGCTTACCAGGAATGATCTTAACCTGCGTCTGTCTGGAGTGTGTAAATCATGGCGACTCCTTGACTCAGCTTCTTTCTCCCAGCCTTCTGTTCTATTTACTCCTCCCACCTATGTTTTAACCTATGAGGACCAAGCAGTTTCTTTATTGCTTAACCAATGAAATCAACAGATTGATATATGACACTCCCACATCACACCTTTAATCCCAGCACTTGGGAGGCAGAGGCAGGTGGATCTTTGAGTTCATTGCCAACCTTGTCTACAGAGTGAGTTCCAAAACAGCCAGGGCTACACAAAGAAACCTTGTCTTGAAAAACAAAAACAAAAACAAAACAAAACAAAAAAACCAAGACAACAAAAACACCCCCCAAAAAAAAGAAAAGAAAAGAAAAAAATTACACAGCTAAACATTTTTATCTATGAAAGGTTCACATTATGACAGGTATGTTTTAAAATATTTTTGTATTATAATTCATAGCATTAATAGAATGAGAATGGCATGTTTAGTGTAAATGCTGTTTTTGATTAGACAACATTTTACCATACAATGCTTTCTAATTTTAACATTAGGTCTCTTTTTTATTGTCATTGTTTTATTTACTTGAGACAGGGTCTTGCTTACATAGTCCAGGTGGGTCGTGAACTCATGATCCTCCTGCCATAACCTCTTGAGTTTTGGAACTTTAGACATGCACCACCATAGATGCCTGCTTTTGCTTTTTAAAAATACTCAGTAAGCTGGTCTGTTTCTTATGCTTGGGATGTTTCATGCTATGGTAGCAAAGAATCGAAGTTGCTTAAAGTATCAGACCATCCAGTTTTCTATAGTGAGCTGCACTGAAGATGCATTTTATTTTATTTTATTTTATTTTATCTTGGCTTTTTGAGACAGGGTTTCTCTGTAACTTTGGAGCTTGTCCTGGAACTAGCTCTTGTAGACCAGGCTGGTCTCGAACTCACAGAGATCCTCCTGCCTCTGCTTCCCGAGTGCTGGGATTAAAGGCGTGTGCCACTGCCACCCCTCCGAAGATGCATTTTATAAAGTGCTTCTTTTGCTTGATACGCAGTGAATTACACGGAAGGCGGGTTTTCCCAAACCCGTCAGAACTTTTATCTATTTTGACTCTTCCAAGATAATAATGATTGTTTTGTTTTCTCTTGCCAGATACTCAGAATGGCATACTCTGGTCAGTCCTTAGCTGTGCCAGTACTGCAGTTTGTTTACTTAGGTTCTTCTCGTTGCTTGTGCTTTTCTGACCATCTATGTAGCTTTCTTAAGAAACCATCTTTAACCATAGTATTCACGATAAGGCATTATACCATCTTATTGTACCCGCTAACGTTATGGATTGGAAAGAGTCTTGTTTTGTACAGTAAGCCTCATCTAAGTTAGTAGATGAGGTTGCTCAGTTGGCCTCTTTCCTTATGTATTCTCCATGCACTATTACTGCTTCAGCAGACAGGATGTGCTTGCGTGTTTCATGCTTAGATCTTGAAATTTTTTGGCATTGATAAATGGGAGATGAAATAAAAACTAAACAAGCTAAATGTGTCTGTAGATGAGGTAAAGGAAAATAGGATAAAATAATTGACTCTCACCTGAGAAGACATTCTAAAGCTGCAGTAATATGTGCACTGTAGTAACTGTAGCATGCCTTTAAAATCTTAACCTGATGGGGTCTTAGGAGGTAAGCAGACCCTTTACTCCTCTTTCGTCCATCTGTTTGTATTTATTATTTTTATCGTGACAGGGTCTCCCTATGTTGCTCAGCCTGGTTCTAAAGTCCTGGGCTCAAGAGATGTCCCCACTTCAGTCTTGCACATAGTGAGGACTGCAGGCCACGCCCCTAGCAGCAGGATAGATTACACACTTTCATTTTGCAGGAGGAGCAGAGGTTTAACGAGCTTAAGACTATGACCTTGAAGGTTAGGAAAGAATTTCTGAGGACACAACAAGCACAAACCATAATAGGAAAAGATTGATAGCTCTAGGATATAATCAATAAGAACCAGCAGAGGCCTTTCATGGTAACTGTAACATAAAATGGTTAGCTTTAATAGTGACGTAGGGACACACAAGATGTCTAGACACTAGTGGGATGGCACTAGGTAAACACCAAATTATAAATGAAGTTAAGATATATGACTGTATTCCACACTTTAGGTTTGCAGCATAGGAAGGGGATTTGGCGCAGTCATTCTGAGAGTGATGAACGCAGCTACAGAATGTCTCAGTAGATGGTGGGTAGAATCTTACTACAGTAGCACCATGGAAATTCTATATTTGTTAAAACATAACATGGAAATTCGTGCCAGTTAAAATCCCAACATACCAAAGAGTGAAGACAATATTTGAAAAAACATATTTATTATAATGCTGTCAACGTGAATGAAAAACCAAATATATGGAGACTACTTTCTTATGACTACAGATATATTTGCAAATGTATTTAACAATCACCTGGAAGAGTACATTCTAAATTCATTTTGGTAATTTTTGGAGAAGATTAAAGGAACCCTATGAAAATTAAGTACTGTTAGTAAATTTTTTTAAAGAAAATGTTTGTAATTATAAAATAGTGTTCAAAACAATTGTAGAAAATGTTAACAGTTTTAGTGGTGGGTATCATGTAATTTTATTTTCCTACCTCTTTTTGTTCTTTTTGACACAACATTGACTGTTTGACAAAGGTAGACAGATATTGGGCTAGGGCTGTTGCGTAGTTGGAAGAGGGTTCACCTACCATACACATGAGACTGGATGTGGTGCTCATGCCTAGGCTCCCAGCACTGGGCATCCTTGTCTATATAGTGAGTTTGAGTTCAGACAAAATGTACTTTTGTAGTAATAAGAATCAAGAAACTTACCTGATGATGGTAAAAGGTTTTTGAGAGAAAAAGAAAAGTTATAATAATATATTAAAAACTATTTCATAATCTTTAAGTTTTATGGTGGTATTATATGTACATAGAGAATAACTTAGGTAAGAAAAAAATAAACCTTTGTTTATTGTTGAAGATTTTCTACATTCTATTGCATGTGATGGAAGACATTACACGATATAAAGTTTTAAATACAAATTCATGAAAATAATTTAGCAGTCTGACTTTAGTCTAAAAAAGTCAACGCTAGTTTTTCTTCCCTTTTTAAAAGTCATTCTTGACAAACACTTTATAGCCTTTTTATTTGCAGCTTCTCTCCACGATAAAATGGCAAACCCAAAAGAGAAAACTCCAATGTGTCTGGTAAATGAGTTAGCCCGTTTCCATAGCATCCAACCCCAGTATAAGCTTCTGAGTGAAAGCGGGCCTGCTCATTCCAAGGTAAGGTCATAAAGAGACGGCGGCCGTGCTAACTGACTGTCAGACTCTGTCAGCTGTGGACTGTGCTCTATTTGGGGGTGTGTGTGGATGGCCTGAAGACCCTTAAGCCTTAAGCAAGTTGTAATGTGTTGTGTTTTGTAAAGCTCTCAGATGTAGTACCTCACAAGAAAACCTGGAAGCCATAAGATTTTTAACATTTTGTGATTGAAGGCTCTCAGTTATAGAAATGCTAGTGCTTTGCTTAGGAGCTCACAGCAGCACTTATGCATGGAGTGCAGTGTTCTTCTTCCTGGTAGACCAGGCTGCTACAAGGAGGATGGACAGAGTGCGTATTGCAGTGCTTAAATATTGCTACATTTTTTCTGATGTCATGCTTAACTTTAAGGTTCATAGCTATAAAAGAAACTGTAAGTTGTATGTACCAGTATTATTATTAGCTTTGCATTTGCTTACAGTGATGTCCTTTTAAAACAAAGGCAGCTTATATTTGTAGCTACAAGTGCATATATTTCACATATAAAACAAATCTACAACTAGTGCATCCATATTTGAGCTCTATTCTTTTGGAAAACATTTCAGTTGTTCAGTTTTCCCTGACACATTTTAAATATTGGGTATTTTGATAGTCATAGATTTGTACATAATATGGAAACAGTTGGCTCTAAAAGAGTTGGTTATTCTTTAAAACAAGTGGCAGTGGGTTATTTGGATGTTTTCTGTCTTCTACAAACCAAGGAAAATAGGCGAAACAGCAGTCTGTTGGGTTTGTTTGCTTTTCTGGAGATGTTGTGGACGATGCTGGAGTTCCATCATGTCTTGTTCTGTGTTAGCAGAGAAGGTAGTTGTGTTCCTCTCCTGTTGCCCAGCCATACTGCCCAACTCTTTCTACGCATGCTGTTCTTAGTCGTGCCAGACTGTTTGCATTCCTTACAATAGTTCATGGGATCTTCTCGTCTCTTTACTTTCTCCTAAATGACAACATTAAAGTCTTTTCATCTCCTGTCTCTGTCTGTAGGTAGAGACTGCTCTTTCGTTTCCTGACTGCTCAGACCTGAATAATCACACAGAAACTATATTAATTACAACACTGTGTGGCCAATAGTTTAGGCATATTTCTAGCTAGCAGTTCCATCTTAAATTAACCCATTTCTATTAATCTGTGTATTGCCACAAGGGTGTGGCCTGCCAGTAAGGTTCTGGCTGGTGGCTGGTGCCCTTCTCTTTTGGCAGCGATGTGGAGTCTCCCTGACTCTACTTTCTCTCTATATCTCTGTTTGGATTTCCTGCCTGGATTTACTCGACTAAGGCATTGGCTGAAAGAGCTTCTTTAATAACCAATGGCAATAAAACGTATTCATAACATACAGAGTAGAATCTCAAATCATCTGTTTGGCTGTCTGTCTTTTACCAGCTTCAATTTCCCTGCCTTTTGCTTCTTCCCCTCCTCTGTCAACAGTTTCTTCTTCCAGTGGTTCTTTCCTCATCAACATAAGGCATGTTTTAGACGGTTTTTCTTTCTTAAATAACCTGACAGCATGTCTCTCTGTATGTGTCTTTTCTTTCCTGCATGACAGGACTCCAGGAGAAATCCATACTGGCTGTTTGTAGTGCCCTCCTAGTCACTTTTGTTCCTACCACCTCCACAAATCAGACAGCTTCCCTGTCAGCACCTGAGTACTCCCCAGATTTGCCTTCTTCTCAGCTGTACTTGGGACAGGGGAGTGTGTGCACCTCCTTGTTGGAAATGCTCTTCTTTTGGCTTTCAGGACATGGTACCCTCTGCTTTTTCTATTGTTCTTCTACCACGTGTGTGTATTAGTTTTTGTTTATTTGTTTGTGTGTTTGTTTGTTGAGGTGTCTTGCTATATTTTAGTCCAGGCTGGCTCAGATCATTGTCCTCATGCCTCACCCTCCTGAGGGCAGGTTTGTACTCTTATACCATCATTCCTGACTCATTGGCTACATTTTTATCTCAGATCCCATAGAACTTTCCAGTTTGAATAGCCACATTTGCAGACCTGGTCTCTTCTCTCCTTGCTTTGTGCCTTTGGATGACATAAATATGCTGTCAGCTTTCACACCCAGGACAAATGACTGAGGTGCTGCGGAACACATGAAAGCAGATCTAACCACCAGATTCTCCCAGCATCCTCAGTTCCTACCTGTTATAGGGCCATCCTGACTGGCATACCTCACTTTCTACCATAAATTCTCCATCCCAGGAGCTAGGTTGACATACCTCCAACTGCCCTTTCCTACATAATCCAACTGTTTTGGATTATATTATATTACCTGGCTTTTTCTTTTACTTTCTCTTTTGGGCCACCTGCCTGCTGTACCCAGTTCCCCTCTGTGGTGGTTTGCAAGAAAATGGGCCCCAAAGGGAGTAGCACTATTAGGAGGTGTGGCCTTATTGGAGTAGGTGTGATATTGTTGGAGGAAGTGTGTCTCTGTGGAGGTGGGCTTTGAGGTTTCATATATGCTCAAGCCATGCCTAGTATCTCAGTTCATTTCCTGTTGTCTTTGGATCAAGATGTAGAATTCTCAGCTCCCTCTTGGGAAACATGTTTGCCTGCACACTACCATGCCTTGCCATGATGATAATGGACTAAACCTCTGAAACTGTGAGTGAGCCATCTCAATTAAATGTTTTCCTTTATAAGAGTTGCCATGGTCATGGTGTCTCTTCACAATAGAAACCCTAACTAAAACATTGTCTTTTCCCCTCTTCCTTGCTCTCCCCGTCTCCTCACATGGGTCAGGGTCATGTTCACTTTGGACTCTCCCAGATGCCCCTGCCTCTGACAATGCTCTCCTGTATATCTCTAGTAACCTTTTATTTAGTATTCAGTCTCTAGTTCAGAGAGTCTTCCTTGGAATTGTGTGTCTGATTGGCGGTTAGTTATTACTACCTAAATGACTACAAGGATTTTTAAACTAAAGGCATCCAAAATAAATGACTGATCTTGGTCTTGTGCTTCCCCTTAATTTTTTTCAGTAGTGCTTTGTGCTTTTAGATATTTTATTGTTTTTTCTCTTCTAGCTAGAATGATCTCTGAGGATAGAACTTTATTTTGATTTCATTATTGCTCTTTCCAGTGCCTGGAATAGTACATGCAGTCAGTACTCAGTATTTGTTAAATGAGTGAGTGCATGAACAAGTTCATGAACGATTGACTTAGTTCTTTGTTCAGATATAAACGAGCTATCTTTTCTCAAAGGCAAAATGGGGATGGGCTAGTAATGGTTTTTTCTTGTGACATCTTTTTTTTTTTAAATAAAAAAATCTTTATTCATTTTACATACTAATCTCAGTTCCCACTCCCTTCCCTCCTCCTATTTTCTCTACTTTCTCCTCTATCCCCACCCACTCCCCAGCAAGGGTAAGGCACATTGCTCCTTGGAAGGACCAAGGCCCTCCCCACTATATCCAGGCTGAGCAAGGTATCCATCCAAAGAACATGGGTTTCATATAGCCAGTACAAGCATCAGGGACAAACCTGGTGCCACTGCCAGGGGTCCTGCAGTCTGCCCCCAGCCATACAACTGTTACCCACATTCAAAGGGTCTTGTTTGGTCCTATGCTGGTTCCTTTCCTGTCCTGCGGGGCTTGGTGAGCTCCCATTAGTTCAGGTAAACTGTTTCAGTGTGTGTCCCTATCATGGTCTTGACTTCTTTGCTCATATTTTTTATCCTTTCAAAAAACATTGAAATTTTATTATTTTTAATTTTAACTCTTGAGAATATAATATACACTTTCATCATGGTAGAGACTGCTATTCAAGTTGTAGCTATTTTTTGCTTTATTGAGAATTTAGAGCAGATACCTTGAACAGCTGACTCAAGGTCACAACACTGGGTATAGGAAAACCAAGAAATGAGATTTGTGGTTCAATATAAGGTCTAACAACATTAAACTCAGTTAAACTTTAAGTAAAGTAATCTAGCAGTACTCTTCTTTGAAAACCTTTTTAGGTAGATTTTTTGCAAAATATATGAAATGTTGAAAACTTGGAAATCTGAGGGAAAAAAATGTTCCCCAAGAGACCAAAACATTGTTCTTACCTAGTTTGTGTATCTCCTGATGACCTCAAGTTAAGCTATTGAGGTGAACCCATATTCACTTATTTTTGAGAATTAACATAGGACAGAAGACCAAAACTGAAATGATAGTAGTTGCACTTCTTTGCTCATATTTTCATTCCTCCCACTCTTCAGCTGAATTTTGGGAGCTCAGCCCAATGCTCCACTGTGGGTCTCTGTCCTTGTGTCCATCAGTTTCTGGATGACAGTTCTATGGTGACATTTTAATATAGTCATCAGTCCTACTACAGGACAAGGCCAGTTCGGGCATCCTCTCTGTTATTACTTAGGGTCTTAGCTGGAGTCATCCTTGTAGATTTCTGGGAATTTCTCTAGTGACAGGTTACTTGCTAGCCCCATAATGGCTCCCCCAATCAAAGTATCTTTTTTCTTGTTCTCCATCTCTGTCCTTTCCCCATCTTGACTATCCCATTTCTTCAAACACTTCTCCCTCCATCCCTTCTCCCCTTCATCTTCTCTTCCACCCTCCCTTCTCCCCCTACTCCCATGCTCCCAATTTTGTCAGGAGATCTTGTCTGTTTTTCCCCTTCTCAGGGGGATCTATATATGTTTCTCCTAGGGTTCACTTTGTTGCTTAGCTTCTCTAGGGTCGTGAACTATATATAGGCTCATTATCATTTGCTTTACAGCTAGTGTCCACCTATGAATGATTACATACCATGTTTATCTTTCTGGGTCTGGTTTACCTCACTTAGGATGGTTTTTCCTAGTTCTATCCATTTGCATGCAAATTTCAAGATGTCTTTGTTTTTTAACTCTGAGTAGTGCTCCATTGTGTAAATGTACTACATTTTCTTTATCCATTCTTTCGTTGAGGGATATCTAGGTTATTTCCAGGTTCTAGCTATTACAAATAATGCTGCTATAACCATAGTTGAACAAATGTCCTTGTAGTATGGTTGAGCATCCTTTGTGTATATGCCCAAGAGTGGTATTGCTGGGTCTTTCTGTAGGTTGATCCCAATTTTCTGAGAAACTGCCATACTGATTTCCAGAGTGGTTGTACAAGTTTGCATTCCCACCAGCAATGGAGGCCTGTTCCCCATACTCCACATCCACTCCAGCATAAGCTATCATTGGTGTTTTTGTTCTTAGCCATTCTGACAGTTAAAAGATGGAATCTCAGAGTCATTTTGATTTGCATTTCCCTGATGGCTAAGGATGTTGAACATTTCTTTAAGTGTCTTTCAGCCATTTGAAATTCTTCTGGTGAGAATTCTCTGTTTCGATCTGTACTTATTTTTCAATTGTTTATTTGATATTTTGATGTCTAGTTTCTTGAGTTCTTTATAGATTTTGGAGATCAGTCCTCTATCTAATATGGGGTTGGTGAAGGTCTTTTCCAATTCAGTAGGCTGCCTTTTTGTCTTACTGATGGTGTCCTTTGCTTTACAGAAGCTTCTCAATTTCAGGAGGTCCCATTTATTTATTGTTGTTCTCAGTGTCTGTGCTACTGGGGTTATATTTAGGAAGTGATCTCCTTTGCCCATGCATTGAAAGTTACTTTCCACTTTATTGTCTATCAGGTTTAGTGTGGTTGGATTTATATTGAGGTCTTTAGTCCATTTGGACTCAAGTTTTGTGCCTGGGGATAGATGTGGATCTACTTTCAATCTTCTACATGTTGACATCCAGTTATGCTAGCACCATTTGTTGAAGATGCTTTCTTTTTTCTGTTTTATAATTTTAGCTTCTTTGTCAAAAATCAGGTGTTCATAGGTATGCAGATTAATATTCAAGTCTTCAGTTCGATTCCATTGGTCAACCTGTCTATTTTTATTCCAATACCAAGCTGTTTTTATTACTGTAGCTCTGTAATAGAGCTTGATGTCAGGGATGGTGATACCTCTGGAAGTTCCTTTATTGTACAGGATTGTTTTAGCTATCCTGGATTTTTTGTTTTTCCATATGAAGTTGAATATTGTTCTTTCAAGGTCTGTGAAGAATTGTGTTGGGATTTTGATGGGGATTGCATTGAATGTGTAGATTACTTTTGGTAGGATTGCCATTTTTATTATGTTGACCCTACCTATCCAAAAACATGAGAGATCTTTCTATTTTCTATCATTGATATGGGAGGTCCTTCTGTATATATGTTGCTTTTATTGGTTAATGAATACGGAAGGTGCTTTGGCCTGTGATAGGGTAGAGTAGAGCTAAGCAGAAAACCTAAACTAAATGCTGGGAGAAAGAACATGGAGTCAGTGAGAAGCCATGTGGCCCCCTAGAAGAAACATACATGCCAGTAAACCATGAACCTCGTGATAAAATATAAAATAATAGAAATGAGTTAACTTAAGATATAAGAACTAGCTAGCAATACGCTTAAGTAATTGGCATAGCAGTGATTTAAATAATATAGTTTCTGAGTGATTATTTAATGGTCTGGTATGCTGGGAATGAATGAGCGACCTCTGCCTACATGGTGTCTTCTTCAATTTTTTTCTTCAAAAACTTAAAGTTCTTATTGAGCAGGTCTTTCACTTATTTGGTTAGTGTTATCCCAAGATATTTTATGTTATTTGTGGTTTTGTGAAGGGTGATGTTTCTCTGATTTCTTTCTCAGTTTCTTTATCATTTGTGTATAGGAGGACTACTGATTTTTTTTGAATTGATCTTGTATCCTGCCACATTACTGAAGGTATTTATCAGCTGTAGGAGTTCCCTGATAGAGTTTTGGGGAACACTTACGTATACTAACATATCATCTGCAAATAGCGAAAGTTTGACTTCTTCATTTCCAATTTGTATCCACTTAATCTCCTTTTGTTGTCTTATTGCTGTAGCCAAAACTTCAAGAACTATGTTGAATTGATATGGAGAGAGTAGACAACCTTGTCTTATTCCTGATTTTAGTGGAATTGCTTTGAGTTTCTCTGCATTTAATTTGATGGTGGCTGTCAGCTTGCTGTATATTGCTTTTATTATGTTTAAATATGTTGTATCAAGAAGGGGTGCTGGGTTTTGTTGAATGCCTTTTCAGAATGTAATGAGATGATCTTTTTTTTTTTTAGTTTATTTATATGGTGAATTACATTGATAGATTTTCATATGTTGAACCATCCCTGCATCTCTGGGATGAAGCTGACTTGATCATGGTGGATTATTTTTTTTGATGCATTCTTGGATTCAGTTTATCAGTATTTTATTGAGTATTTTTGCATCAATGTTCATGAGGGAGATTGGTCTGTAATTCTCTTTCTTAGTTGAATATTTGTGTGGTTTCAGTGTCAGGGTAACTGTAGTTTTGGAAAGACCGTTTGGCAATGTTCCTTCTATTTCTATTGTGTGAAACACTTTGAGGAGTATAGGTATTAGATCTTCTTTGAAGTTCTGGTGGAATTCTGCACTGAAACCATTGACCCTGTGGGCTTTTTTTGGTTGGGTTTTTTGGTTTTTTTTTGATGACTACTTCTATTTCCTTGAAGGTTATAGCTCTATTTAAATAGTTCACCTGGTCTTGATTTAATTTTGGTATGTGATACCAATCCAAAAAATTGCCCATTTCTTTTACATTTTCCAATTTTTGTGGAGTACAGGTTTTTGTAGTATGGCCTAATGATTCTCTGGATTTCCTCATTGTCTGTTGTTATGTTCCCCTTTCATTTCTGATTGTGTTAATTTGGATGTTTTTTCTCTGCCTTTGATTAGTTTGAATAAATTTGATTAGTTTGTCTATCTTTTTGATTTTTTCAAAGAACCAGCTGTTTCATTGATTCTTTGTATTGTTTTCTTTGTTTCTATTTTAGTGATTTTAGTCCTCAATTTGATTATTTCCTGTTGTCTATTCCTCCTGGGTGAGTCTGCTTCTTTCTGTTCTAGAGCTTTCAGGTGTGCTGTTAAGTCACTAGTGTGAGATTTCTCCACTTTCTTTGTTTAGGCACTGAGTGCTATGAATTCCCCCTTAGCTCTGCTTTCATAGGTTTGGGTACGCTGTGCCTTCATTTTCATTGAATTCTAGCAAGTCTTTAATTTCTTTTTTTTTTTTTTGTTTTTTTTTCTTTTTTTATTGAGAAAATTTAATTTCTTTTTTTATTTCATTCTTGATCCAGGGGTGGTTCAATAGTTCACTGTCCAATTTCCCTGAGTTTGTAGGATTTCTGAGAGTAGTGTTGTTGTTAAATTCTAACTTTAAACTGTGGTGATCCGATAAAATACAGGGGGTTATTCCTATTTTTTTTGTATCTGTTGAGGTTTGCTTCGTTACCGAGTATTTTAGAGAAGGTTCCATGAAGTGCTAAGAAGAAGGGGTGTTCTTTTGTGTCTGGGTGGAATGTTCTGTAGATGTTAAATCCATTTGAGTCATGACATCTGTTAGTTCTCTTATTTCTTTGTCAAGTTTCCATTGGGGAAAATGGGATTTTGAAGGATTTTGAAGTCTCCTTCTATTAGTGTCTGTGGTTTGATGTGCGATTTAAGCTTAATAAAGTTTCTTTTACATATGTGGGTGCCCTTGTATTTGGGGCATAGATATTGAGGATTGAGACTTTATCTTGATGGATTGTTCCTGTTGTGCATATAAAGCGCCCTTCTCCAACTCTTCTGATTGATTTTAGTTTGAAGTCTACTTTGTTAGATATTAGGATAGCTACACCTGCTTCTTTCTTAGGTCCATTTGATTAAAGTCTTTTTCCAACCCTTTACCCTGAGGTAGTGTCTGTCTTTGAGTTTGAGATGTGTTTCTTGTATGTAGCAGAAGGATGGATCCTGTTTTCATATCCATTATTTTAGCCTGTGTCTTTTTATAGGAGAATTGAGTTCATTGATGTTAAGAGATATTAATGACCAGTGATTGTTAATTCCCATTATTTTTCAGTGGTAGTGTTTGTATGTTTTCCTTCTTTGGGTTTTGATGGTGTAAGGTTTTGTGTTGCCTATGTTTTTGTGGCTGCAGTTAGCTTCCTCGGGTTTGAATTTTCCTTCTAGTACTTTCTGTAGGGCTAAATTTGTGGATAGGTATTGTTTAAATCTGGTTTTGTCATGGAATATTTTTTCTCCATCAATGGTGATTGGAAGTTTTGCTGGGTATAGTTCTGGGCTTGCCTTTGTGGTCTCTTAGTATCTACAGCAATCTTTGCAGGGCCTTCTGGCTTTCATGATTCCCTTTGAGAATTCGGGTGCAATTCTGGTAGGTCTGCCTTTTTATGTTACTTGACCTTTTCCCTTTGCAGCTCTTGTTTTCTTTTCTTTATTCTGTATGTTTGTGTTTTAATTATTATATGGTAAGGGGACCTTTTTGTTTTGTTTTGTTCCATTCTATTTGGTGTCAGCTTCTTGTACCTTCATAGGGATATCCTTCTTAGTTTGGGAAAGTTTTCTTCTATGATTTTGTTGAGTATGTTTTTTGTGCCTTTTCACCTGGAGTTTTTCCTCCTTTTATCTGTATTATTCTTTTCATGGTGTCCCAGATTTCCTGGATGTTTTGTGTTAAGAATTTGTTGGATTTAACATTTTCTTTGACCGATGAATCCATTTCCTCTCTAGTATTTTCAACACCCGAGATTCTGTCTTCCATCTCTTGTACTCTGTTGGTTATGCTTGCATCAATAGTTCCTGTTCATTTACCCAGATTTTCTGTTTCCAGAATTTCCTAGGTTTGTGTTTTCTTTATTGCCTCTATTTCAATCTTCAAACCTTGAACTGTTTGAACTGTTTGCTTCACCTGTTTGATTTTTTTTCTTAGTTTTCTTGGGTTTCATTAAGAGATTTATTGATTTCTTAAAGTGTATTGTTTATCTTTTCCTCCATTTAAGGGAATTTTTCATTTTCTTTTTAAAGGTCTCCATCATCCTCATAAAATTACATTTAAAATAGTTTTCTTCTGCTTCTTCTGGGTTAGGATGATCAAGTCTTCCTGTTATGTGACCACTGGGTTCTGGTGTTGCCATGTTGCTTTTCAGGTTGTTGTATGAATTCTTGTACTGGTGCCATTCTCCAGATGGTGCAAGAGTGTTTTTACCTTCAGGTCCAGTCCTTGCAGTTGTTTTCTGTGTCTTTGGGAACTGTTCTTGGTCTGCTCTGTACTGTCACTGTCTGTGTCTCAGGGAGCTGCTCCCTTAGCCGCTTTCTTGGCCCTCTCTCTTGGCCTGCTCTCTTGCTCCTCTCTGTGCATTCACAGTCTGTGCATCAGAGTTCATCTCTTGATCCTCTCTGTGTAGTTGCGGCCTGTTTCAGAGATCGTCTGAGGTTGTGGGGGTTAGGAGGGTTTGGGGGCAGAACGGGACTTGTAGCTTACAGGGTCGATCTATGGAGTGGGCTGTTGGAGTAGTCTACCTGCAGGAGGCTTGCCTGCTAGAGAAGCTGAGGCAGGTGGGGGAGGACCCCAGGGTTTTGCCCCTGTATGGAGGACCTAGAGAACAGGGTGCCCTGCTGGGTGGGTGATCGTGCACTTCTTGGTCCTCTCTGTGTAGTTGCAGCCTTTGTTTCAGAATTCCTCTGAGGTGGCTTGGGAGAGGAGGACAGGAAGGTTTTCGTAATGGGCCAAATGTTAATTTGAAAGGAGTAGATAAATGTAAAGTACTTCCTAGAAATCTAAAATCTAATTTATTCCATAAATAGACTTTAAAATAATGAGCAAATAATTGGGGGTTTAGTGTATTTGACTAGCACATGTAAAACCCTGAGTTTAGCACTTACTATAACAAGTAAAAGCAAAATAAAAATAATAAGGAAAATATTATTTAAGCAACTTTGTTGCTCAGGTTTTTTTTTTTTTTTTTTTTTTTTTGATTTTTCGAGACAGGGTTTCTCCGTAGCTTTTTGGTTCCTGTCCTGGAACTAGCTCTTGTAGTCCAGGCTGGCCTCGAACTCACAGAGATCCGCCTGCCTCTGCCTCCCGAGTGCTGGGATTAAAGGCGTGCGCCACCACTGCCTGGCTTGTTGCTCAGTTTTTTTCATTGCTCAAAGTAATTAAGGAAGACAAATTTAAGGAAGAAAAATATTTGACAATTATTGATCTTTTTCTAATATTTATTAAAAAAATTTTAAATGCATAATAATAATATATATCTGTTAATTCATTTATTTGAGGTTGTAAGTTTACTAATTCTATTTCGTTAATGGCTTTCCTTGGGCATATTAAATTCTTCTTTTGCTTTTTTAATTTTTTAAATCTATCATTCCTCCTTTCCCTTCATCTCTCCTTTCTTTCCTCTTTTCCCATGTAGCCTAGGCTGTGTGGGACCCTGTGGTCCTTCTGTCTCACTCTCTGTGTATCTGTTACATGTGTGTGCCACTTCATCCAGCTAACCAGTTATTGATACTCTTAAGCCAAAGAAGTGCTTTAGTTGTGGTTGCTATTTTGGTGGCAAGATTTTTGTTATTTGAACATGGTATTTTAAAATTTAAAAGTTCTGTAGGCTGTAACATGAGGTCCTGCTTGTTGGGGTTTCTGTCCTACCTGGTTCCCACACCCGGTAGTCCCCCAAAAAATCACACAGAGGTCTCCATAAGTTATAAAACTGATTGGCCCATTAGCTCAGGCTTCGTATTAGCTCTTATAACGCATATTAACCCATTATCCTTATCTATGTTAGCCACATGGCTCAGTACCTTTTTCAGTGGGGCAGATCATATCCTACTTCTTCTGTGGTCTGGGCAGGACTGCAGAAAGAGCTTCCTTCTTCCCAGAATACACCTGTTCTCATTGCCCCACCTCTACTTCCTATCTGCTTGTCCCACCTATACCTCCTGCCTGGCGACTGACCAATCAGCGTTTATTTAAAACATAATTGACAGAATACAGAATTGTCCCATACCAGTAGGCTAAAAGTAAAAACAGGGAGCCAGGTGGTGGTGGTGCACTCCTTTAATTCCAGCTCTTGGGAGGCAGAGGCCAGCCTGGTTACAGAATGAGTTCCAGTTCAGCCAGGGCTGCACAGAGAATCCCTGACTGGAAATACCAGAAAGAAAAAAAAAAGTAAAAACACTGTGAAGTAGAAAATAATTTTTATGTATTTGTACACAAATAGAGATCTGCAAAGTAAGGCATGTCAGAATAATTCAGCATATCTGTTAAAACAGAATAAAACTGATGCCTTTCCTTTTGTGATTGTGAGAGCTGATTGCCAACTCAAAAAAAAAAAAATCACTTAGGAGGCAGCCAGCCAGCCAGCAGGCTATGTAGGCACACTTGGAAGAGTGTACTTCCTTTAGGATAGCCTCTGGCATTCCTGTAAGGGTTTCTGTTGATTCCGTTAACTGAAGTTGGGAGAGCCACCCTCTAGGGCTGGGGTCCTGGACTACTGTGGGTGGGGGTGGGGGCAGCTGAGCACCAGCCTCTGTCTGCTTCCTGACTGGATAGTCGTTGCCTTCACTTCCTGTTGCCAGGACTTTCCTGCGGTGACACTGTGCTCCACAACTGTGAGCCTCAAACCTGTTCTTTCTTATGTTTCTTTTGTCAGTTTTTTTTTACCATCAACAAGAAAAGTAACCAAAATATATTTCATAGAAATAATAAAAGTTTTAACTTTGTTTTTAAGATTTTGGCCTAGGGTCGTGGGATCTAGCTTAAATGGTAGAGTACTTATCTAGCACACACAGAGCCCTGGATTTGATCTCTAGCAAACGAATCTCTGTAGCTTTCTGCCCACATTTTTAGTTCTTGTCTGCAGTACAGGTGTCTTCTAGTCATTCACTAAAAGATCTCTACATCTCCACGAAGCAGTTAGAGTTTAGCAGGAGTAGAAACACTGGTCAGCGTCGTCCTGACTTGAGATATGCCTTAGGCAGTTAGTTCTTTGCTACTCTGGAGGCTTGTGAATGTTAAGTTTTAGTTCAGGGCATGGTTGGTATTATGGCGAGAACATTGCAGGATTCTGATTTCTCCTGTAGTTCTTTTGTTATAGTCTTTCCTTCCTCCTTCCTCAGTGATTCCTGAACCTTGAAAGCAGGAGGCATGATACAGCTGTCCCATTTAGAACCGAGCACTGTATAGTCTTTTCTCTTCGTGTTGAGCACTTGTGGGTCTCTGTATTAATCCCATTTACTTAAAAAAGAAGCTTCTTTTTATGTCAGCTGAACAAAATACTCACTATAAATATAAAGGTAAGATCTTAACAGGTAGCTAATTGCTATGTCCATTTAACAGACTAATAGTTAGAGGCTCCTCTGGGGCCTGTGATCTAGCTAGCTATGGGTTTTGGCCCATTTTACCATGCAAGTGTTTTGAATTGTGGAACAGGCTTTAAATCTAATCAGGAAGGGGCTGGTTACTCCCATAACATTTGTGCCACTATTGCACCAGTTGGTTTTCTTGTCAAGGCAGTCATTATTGTAGCTTGTAGGGTTCCAAAGTGTGCTTAGAATCTTCTAGCAGTATGAAATCTACCTACTAGATATGAACTTTTCAGGTTGCTGCCAGCTTGATTCTTTCATGTTCTTTGACTCAAATATGTTGTGTTTTCAGTAATAGGGTCTCACTGTCAGGCTCTGGAGGGTAGCCAAGAACAATGGTAATAGTCTGTAATATTTGAGGGGCTTATCTATGGACCCCACTGACTAAATTAAGAAGAGATAACCCATACCCGGCACTAGGATTTTTACTGATAGCCTATGGTGTCTGGGAGAGCCATTATCCCCCCATGATAGGACTGCTCCAATTAAAATACTTTTATATATGCATATGCGTGTATTTTAGGGAACTTCTACAGTAGTAGGTTTCTGTATGGCATTTTAAATGTCTTTAGTGTTATCCCTTCTTTTTTTTTTATTGAGAAAAGGAAAAAAACCAAGTTTCCGCCTCCTCCCAGCCTCCAATTTCCCTCCCCCTCCTCCCACCCTTCTCTCCCTCCTCCCACCCCTCTACCCCTCCCTCTCCAGTCCAAAGAGCAGTCAGGGTTCCCTGCCCTGTGGTAAGTCCTAGGTCCTCTCCTCTCCGTCCATATCTAGGAAGGTGACCATCCAAACTGGCTAGGCTCCCACAAAGCCAGAACATGAAGTAGGATCAAAACCCCGTGCCATTGTCCTTGGCTTTTCATCAGCCCTCATTGTTCGCCATGTTCAGAGAGTCCGGTTTTATCCCATGCTTTTTCAGTCACAGCCCAGCTGGCCTTGGTGAGCTCCCAATAGATCAGCTCCACTGACTCATTGGGTAGGTGCACGCCTCGTGGTCCCGACTTCTTTGCTCATGTTCTCCCTCCTTCTGCTCCTCATTGGGACCTTGGGAGCTCAGTCCAGTGCTCCAGTATGGGTCTCTGTCTCTATCTCCATCCATCACCAGATGAAGGTTCTATGGTGATATGCAAGATATTCGTCAGTATTGCTATAGGATAGGGTCATTTCAGGTTCCCTATCCTCAGCTGCCCAAGGAACTAACTGGGGACATCGCCTTGGGCTCCTGGGAGCCACTCTAGGTTCAAGTCTCTTGCCAACCCTAAGGTGGCTCCCTTAACTAAGAATTGTGTTCCGTGCTCCCCTATCCAACCTTCCTTTATCCCAATCATCCTTTTTCCCCAAGTTCCCCCCATCCTCCCCTTCTCCCTTTTCTCTCCCCATCTCCCCTTACCCTCATCCCACCCCACCCCCAAGATCCCAATTTTCTCCCCGGCAATTTTGTCTACTTCCCATAGCCCAGAGGATAACCATATGTTTTTCCTTGGGTTCACCTTCTTACTTAGCTTCTTTGGGATCACCAATTGTAGACCCTGTGACCCTTATTTATGGCTCGAAACCAATTATGAGTGAGTACATCCCATGTTCATCTTTTTGGGTCTGGGTTACCTCACTCAGTGTAGTGTTTTCTATTTCCATCCATTTGCATGCAAAATTTAAGAAGTCATTGTTTTTTACCGCAGTGTAGTATCTAATGTGTATATATTCCACACTTTCTTCATCCATTCTTCCATTGAAGGGCATCTAGGTTGTTTCCAGGTTCTGGCTATTACAAATAATACTGCTATGAACATAGTTGAACAAATGCTCTTGTCATATGATAGGGCTTCTCTTGGGTATATTCCCAAGAGTGGTATTGCTGGGTCCAGGGGTAGATTGATCCCGAATTTCCTGAGAAACTGCCACACTGATTTCCAAAGTGGTTGCACAAGATTGCATTCCCACCAGCAATGGATGAGGGTACCCCTTCCTCCACAGCCTCTCCAGCAAAGGCTATCATTGGAGTTTTTTATTTTAGCCATTCTGACAGGTGTAAGATGATATCTCAAAGTTGTCTTGATTTGCATTTCCCTGATCGCTAAGGAGGTTGAGCATGACCTTAAGTGTCTTTTGGCCATTTGAACTTCTGTTGAGAATTCTCTGTTCAGTTCAGTGCCCCATTTTTTAATTGGGTTAATTAGCATTTTAAAGTCTATTTTCCTGAGTTCTCTATATATTTTGGAGATCAGACCTTTGTCTGTTGCGGGGTTGGTGAAGATCTTCTCCCACTCAGTAGGTTGCCTTTTTGTCTTAGTGACAGTGTCCTTTGCTTTACAGAAGCTTCTCAGTTTTAGTAGGTCCCATTTATTCAATGTTGCCCTTACTGTCTGTGCTGCTGGGGTTACACATAGGACGCGATCTCCTGTGCCCATCTGTTGTAGGGTACTTCCCACTTTCTCTTCTATCAGGTTCAATGTGTTCTGACTGATATTGAGGTCTTTAATCCATTTGGACTTATGTTTTGTGCATGGAGATAGATATGGGTCTATTTTCATTCTTCTACAGGTTGACATCCAGTTCTGCCAGCACCATTTGTTGAAGATGCTTTCTTTCTTCCATTGTATACTTTTAGCTCCTTTATCGAAAATGAGGTGTTCATAGGTTTGTGGGTTAAAATTCGGGTCTTCTATACAATTCCATTGGTCGACTTCTCTGTTTTTATGCCAGTACCACACTGTTTTCATCACTGTAGTTCTATAATAGAGTTTGAAGTCAGGGATGGTAATGCCTCCAGAAGATCCTTTATTGTATAAGATTCTTTTGGCTATCCTGGGTTTTTTGTTTTTCCATATAAAGTTGATTATTGTCCTCTCAAGATCTGTGAAGAATTTTGATGGGACCTTGATGGGGATTGCATTGAATCTATAAATTGTCTTTGGTAGAATTGCCATTTTTACTATGTTGATCCTCCCAATCCAAGAGCAAGGGAGGTCCTTCCATTTTCTGGTATCCTCCTCAATTTCTTTCTTCAATGCCTTAAAGTTTTTGTCAAATAGATCTTTCACTTCCTTAGTTAGAGTTACCCCAAGATATTTTATGCTGTTTGTGGCTATCGTGAAAGGTGATGCTTCTCTGATTTCCCTCACTGCTTCCATATCCTTTGTTTATAAGAGGGCGACTGAGTTTTTTGGAGTTGATCTTGTATCCTGCCACATTACTAAAGGTGTTTATCAGCTGTAAAAGTTCTTTGGTGGAGTTTTGGGGGTCGCTTATGTACACTATCATATCATCTGCAAATAACGAAAGTTTCACTTCTTCCTTTCCAATTCGAATCCCCTTGATCCTCTTATGTTGTCTTATTGCTATTGCTAGAACTTCAAGCACTATATTGAAGTGGTATGGCGAGAGTGGACAGCCTTGTCATGTTCCTGAATTTAGTGGGATGGCTTTGAGTTTCTCTCCATTTAATTTGATGTTAGCTGTCGGCTTGCTGTATATAGCTTTTATTATATTTAGGTATGACCCTTGTATGCCTAATCTCTCCAATACTTTTTTTTTTTGGTTTTTTTCGAGACAGGGTTTCTCTGTGGCTTTGGAGCCTGTCCTGGAACCAGCTCTGTAGACCAGGCTGGTCTCGAACTCACAGAGATCCGCCTGCCTCTGCCTCCCGAGTGCTGGGATTAAAGGTGTGCGCCACCATCGCCCGGCTTCCAATACTTTTATCATAAAGGGATGTTGAATTTTGTCAAATGCTTTTTCAGCATCTAATGAAATGATCATATGGTTTTTTTCTTTCAGTTTATTTATATGATGGATTACATTGATAGATTTTCGTATGTTGAACCAGCCCTGCATCTCTGGGATGAAGCCTACTTGATCATAATGGATAATTTTTCTAATGTGTTCTTGGATTCAGTTTGCCAGTATTTTGTTGAGGATTTTTGCATCGATGTTCATGAGTGAGACTGGCCTATAATTCTCTTTCTTGGTTGAGTCTTTGTGCGGTTTTGGTATTAGAGTAACTGTAGCTTCATAAAAGGAATTTGGCAATGCCTCTTCTGTTTCTATATTGTGAATTACATTAAGGAGTATAGGTATTAGGTCTTCTTGGAAGTTCTGGTAGAATTCCGCATTGAAACCATCTGGTCCTGGGCTTTTTTTGGTAGGGAGGTTTTCTTCTTTGCCTCTGTTTCAGTTTTCAAGTCTTGAACTGTTTCCATTATCTGATTGTTTTTCCTTGGTTTTCTAGGGTATCATTCATTGATTTATTCAATTCTTCAAACTTTCTGTTATATTTCTCATCCATTTCTATAAGGGCGTTTTTTACATGCTGTTTAAGGGCGTCAATCACTTTCATGACGTCAATCTTTTCTACTTCGGATATTCTGGACACTAACCCTGTGTCAGATATATAGCTGGTAAAGTCTTTACCACATACAGCAGACTGCCTCTTCATTCAGATAGTGGCCTTCTCTGCTACTTAGTGTAGTGAGGACCACTCGTCAGTGGGTGGTCTTAATGCCTGCACAGTGGAAGTCTGGTTCAGAAGTTCTTTGCTGTGCCTAGAAGTTGAAGTTTATGTTCTGACTTCTCCTCTAACAGACTTGGGGTATCAGAGTTTTTAATTTTTATTTAAAAAATTTAAAATTTTATGTGTATGAGTGTTTTGCCTGCATGTATGTCTGCATGCCACATATATGATTGGTGCCCATGGAAGTCAGAATTGGACATTGGATTGTGTGGAACTGGAGTTACAGTCAGTTGTGAGCTTCCTTATAAGTATTGGAATAAAACCTTGGTCCTCAGGATGAGCAGCCAGTGCTCTTAACTACTGAGCCATCTCTTCAGCTTAGGACATCAGGTCCTATATTGAGTTCCTTATCAATTGCTGTGCTGATATTTATGGATTCAGCTTATATCAATTAGCTTGTTGTTTGGATCTCCTTATGGAAAGCCTGGTTTTCTTCTGTCATTCACACATCTCTGCCAGTCATATAAAATATATTTTAATGAAAGAAATGATTATCTTTTTCAAGAAAGATTTAAACCTAGTCCTGACTCATAGTTTTCTTGGAATATTAACTAATAATATGTCAGTTCCCGTGCATATGTGTATGTTTGTATGCTAAGTAGAAATTCTAATTTAAATGGTCTTGGTTAGACCCACACCTCAGGATTTTAAGGCTCTGAAAAGTTTCGGTTTTGTAGTCAGAGTTGAGACACTGCCAGAAATGAAGATCTCCAGGTACATGTGGGCTTCCTATTCATTCTTGAGGGAGGTAGGCCTACCTTACCTTTATATGCCTCCCCCTGTTCTGTTGAGCAGTATATAACCTGAGCTACTTAGGGTGGTGTTAATGAAGAGTGTTTGCCTACACATATGTATGTGTGTCACATGCATGCCTGGTGACCATAGAGGCCAGGAGACCTGGTATCCAAACCTTCGGAAGAGCAGTAAGTGGTGTTCTTATCTGCTAAGCCATCTCTCTGGCCCCCATCTTTTTTAGTTTTTTTTTTTTGAGATAGGACAGAGTTTCTCTGTGTAACCACCCTGGCTGTCCTGGAGCTACCTCTGCAGGCCAGGCTGGCCTTGAACTCACAGGGATCTCCTGCCTCTGCCTCCCAAGTGCTCCAGGCCCTATCTTAAGGCAACTTTTAGTATATGACTGCTAAGTAAAAATCATGTTAATGAGGTTGGAGAGATAGCTCAGAGTTTAAGAGCACTAGCTGATCTTCCAAAGGTCCTGAGTTCAGTTCCCAGCAACTACATGGTGGCCCACAATGGGATCTGGTGCCCTCTTCTGGCATGCATACGTACACGCAGACAGAACACTGTACATAATAAAAAAGAAAGAAAAGTCATGATGTTTACCTCCTCCCCTCTTCAGTGTTCCATTCTTTTTGGTACTTGAACTCTGACATTATTTATTGTTCCTTCCATTGTTGTGAGTTGTTACAGTTGTGTGTCGTCTTTATACCTGTCTGTCCTTCTCATGTCTGAGCAGGCGACTGTCAGTGTTTGGAGTCGAGGTCCTATTGTTAGAAGAAGCTATTTCTTCCTTTGTGTCTTGATAAGTTGTCAGGGTGATAAGGGCTGCACTTTTGCTGGCACTTTGAACAGGATAGCTTCATGATAGATGTCACCTAGGGAGACTGCTCATCTAGTGGCTTTGCCTCCCTCTCCTCCTCCCCTCCTTTTTCTTTAGATTTATTATTTTATATTCATGAGTGTTTGGTCTGAATGTACGTCTGTGCCATGTGCATACCTGGGCCAGATCAGATCAGAAGGAGGTGTCGGAGCCCCCGGAACTGGAGTTACGTATGCTTGGGAGCTGCCTCATGGGAGCTGCCTCATGGGAGCTGGGGGCTGAACCCAGGTCCTCTGAATGAGCATCTCATCCTCTTTAACATTGGAGCCTTGTCTCCAGTCTCCTCATTGAATGGCTTTGAAATCAAGTTGTCATCATCATTTTCAAAAATCCCAGTTACATTTGCTAGGCTGATCCTAATCCTGCATTGCCATCATGTGTCATTGAGCAGCTAATTAAAAATCTCAGCTTTTAAGTCTGTGAGCTGAGAAATAGAATGCCTTGATAGTGCTGGTATAGCGGACTGAGCACTCTTTAAACAAACGTAATTCTTTAGTATGTGTGGTGCGTGCGTGTGATGTGCAGGTGTGTTCACTGTGCATGTACTTAGGTGGCTGGAAAACTACATGTTATATTGCTCACTCTTCACCTTGTTCTTTGAGCCTGACTGGGCCTCTCACTGAAGCTGGAATTTGGTGTTTGGCTAGACTGGCTGGACATTCATCTGTCTCTGCTCTTCATCACTGGGGTGCCATGCTGCGGCACCCAGCTTTTACATGTTCTAGAGATCAAAACTCAGGTCCTAATGGCTGTGCAGCAAGCACTTCGCACACTGACCCCTCTCCCAAGACCCCTTGGATTGTTGGATTGTAATTCTCAAGGATCATGTTAATGCTGAGGCATCCACATCATTTTAGTTATTTGCTAATGATTATGATGGTTTTGCAGGTTTTTTTTTTTTTTATTTGGAGACTGGGTTTCTTTGTGTTCTTTGAGTGTCCTAGAACTAGACCAGGGCTGGCCTCGAACTCACAGGTCTGCCTGCCTCTGCCTCCCGAGTGCTAGGATTAAAGGTGTGCGCCACATTACCAGGTTTGCTAGTGATTTATAGGACCGAACAATTTTGGGAAAAGGTCCATTTAGTGTTTCCTATGTGATAACCACTGTTAATTAATCTTGAAATAGAATGAAATAAGATACATTTAATACCATTAGAAGCTCAGTCTCATGGCATTATGAACCTTTTCTGGGAACTTTAAGTTACAGTTAATCAAAAGAGGCCATGAATTTGAAAGAAAACAAGGAGGGGTACTTGGGAGGATTTAAAGGGGGGAAAGGAAGGGAAAGTAATATAATTATATGATAACTTCAAAAATAAAATAAATAATTAAAAGTTTAAGTTATAGAACATTCATGACAGATACACGATAACATGTCCATATTACCAATATTTTGCTCAGATTATTTTGCTTAACTCTCTATACAGTGGAGGTTTTAATTTTAATTTTATTTTTAAAGAATTTGAACCAGGAACTCACTGTATAGCACAGGCCAGCTTCAGACTCAACGATCCTTCTGCCCTTGCCCAACCAGTGGTGGGGTTATAGGGTGTGCACCTCTGCTCTGGCTCCATGGGGCTTCTTTAAAGAGCGTGACTGCCAGTCAGTGCTTTGCTAAGAGCCTAAAATATAATACCACGCTGTTTCTGCACTCAGTAGGTGGAAAACACTAAACATCATATAGTGTGATGTGTGTGTGTGCCTTTTCTCTGTTGACATTTTTACATTTGCTTTGTTTAAATAGGATCTGATCAAGGATCACATTAGATTATCTAATCACATTAGATTGTCTTTTTTATCTGTTAATATTACCTTTCCTGATGGGCAGTGGTGGCGCACACCTTTAATTCCAGCACTCAATAGGCAGAGCCAGGCAGATATCTGTGAGTTCGAGGCCAGCCTGGTCTACAGAGTAAGTTCCAGGACAGCTAGGGCGGCTACACAGAGAAGCCCTGTCTCAAAAAACAAAAAACAAACAGAGAACAACAACAACAACAACAACAAAAATTACCTTTTCTTTCTTTTTCCTCACTGTCCTCTGATATCAGTTAGTTGAAGATAGAGTTATTTGTCTTGTAAGATGTTCCATATTTTGTGTATGGTTTTTGTATTTGCTTTTTGTTGTTTCAGATGGGGTCTCATAGACTGGCTTTGAGCTTGGGATTCTCTTGCCTCAGCTCCCTACATGCTGAAGTTACAGGCATGCAGTACCATGCTTGACATCTGTCCCAGGATTTAGATTTAATACATAGGGTTTTCGTTTTCTTTTTTCTTTTTATTTATTTCATCATTTGGGAAAATATAGTTAGGATGACTAGGAATTTTGACTGTAGACTGTGCCTTTTGAGTCCATATTCTCAGGTAAGATTGAAATACTAATTTTCTTTTGTATGGAAAGATGCTGTGGAAATACAGGAAGCAGAATGAGGATGATGTAAGAGAGGTCTAGGGTAGAGATGGCGGGGAGAATATAAGCAGAAAGATGGGAGACACTTTGTTTTTCTGCTTCAGTGCAATCCTCTTTTCATTTGTGCTTTAAGCTACATCAGAAGTATTCATGTTCGGTTTATGTCGTGTGAACCAACATTTCCAAGGTCCACAGAAGTGCATCGTGCATCCTATGGTGTGTGTTTCCCTGCACCTGAGACCTTAGGTAGCTAGTGGTTTGTCTTCTGTGATCAACAACCATGACTCCTTTCTAGAGTTTGACATCATCATACTAATTTATATGCGCTTTTACTGCTACCGAGCACAGTCATTTTGAGTTCATGTTTCATTGAGTTATGTGAGTCTGTATATCAGATTTCTTTTTTTTTTTATTATCCACTCTTCCTTGTGTGGATGTAGCACTCTTTAAAATCCACGGGTTGATGGATATTTTGGTTTCATCCTTTTGCTATTATAATGATACTTTGAACATGTGTATACATGTCTTAGTAGGAATATATATTTTCTTTTCATTCTTGGTAATAATTTGGGATCGACAGGGTGTGGCTGAAGTAAGTTTAAATTGCTAAGACTCTGCTTTTTAATATCTTTTGACCTTTTACATCCCTGTCAGATTTTATGCAAGAGTTGTTGTTTTTGTTTTTCAAGATGGGGTTTCTCTGTGTAGCCCTGAATGTCCTGGAACTCACTCTGCAGACCAGGCTGGCCTCGAACTCAGAGTTCTGCCTACCACTGCCTCCCAAGTGCTGGGATTAAAGGTGAGTGCCACTATGCCTGCTTAGTATGTGTATTTTTAATCAAGAGTCTTTTCAAATATTTCACTTGTTATTATTAGGTTGTTTGCTTTAAAGGTTTGAAATTATAATATAAATCATATTTTCTCATGTGTTTAAATTTCATGCGATAGTCTATTATAGAAAACAAAGTGGAGTTACAAAGCAGCAGTACAAGTAACATTAGTTTTTATATTTATGTATTATTTTGCCTTACATGAAATCTTCTGTTTCTTTGTATATGTTTGAGTTACCAACTAGTGTTCTTTCATCGTAGCATGAAGGTCTTTTCTGTTTTCATCATGCCTTGTCAGCTACTAGTAGCAGCTTTCCGATAACTTTTTAAATTTCACCTTCACTTTTGAAGTGTGGTTTGTTCATATTAGCATTCCTGGTTGAGTGGTTCCCCCTTTTATCTTTGTAAATATATCCTCCTCCTTATGGTCTAGTTACCATAGTTTCTGCTGAGAATCTGTCAGTCTCATAGATGATCTCCTCTAGAAGGTCTCAGTTATCCGATTGGTTGCATCTTCCCTACCTTGGGAAAAGGATCTTTCTGTACATCCCACACTGCCCTTAAAATCCTGATCCCGCCTCATCCTCCAGCATGTGTGCCAACATGTCTGGCTTTACATCTCATCATTTTTAATTGTCTTTCACAGCTTTGAATATATGGTGTTTTAGTTTAGATCTCTGAGTTTGTTCTGCTTGGGATTTGTTGAGATTCTTAGATATATAGGTTCATATCTTTCATCAAAGTTAGAAACTTTTAAGCCATTATTTTAAAGTGATTTTTATTCCCTTTTCCTTCTGTGAGATTTTTATAATTATGATCTTTCCCACCCCTCCTCCCTTATCCACCCTTTTCTTTTTTTAAGAGACCGAATCCCGCTATGCAACTCTGATTGGCCCAGCCTTGCCAGGCGAACTAGGAAGGCCTCTAGTTCACAATCATTTCCCTGCCTCTCTCTCCCTGTTAGGGTTATAGATACACACTGCCATATCTAACTTCAGTTTTTTTTTATTCTTCTTAGTTCTCAGACTAGGTAATTTTAATTGTGTCATATTCAAATTTACTGATTCTTTTCCCTTCCTATTCAAGTATGTTGTTGATTTTTTTCTAAGAATTTTAAAATTTCCTTATTGCTTTCAGCTCCCAAATTTCTACTTGGTTGGTACCCTTTTATAATTAATATCCCCTATGTTTTCATCCATTGTTTTCTTAGTTTTTTTGTGTACAATTTCCTTCACTTTTGAGTATACTTAAGACAGTTAATTTTTTTTAAATATTTATTTATTTATTTATTTTGTATGCTTCTGCCTGCAGGCCAGAAGAGGGCACCAGACCTCATTACAGATGGTTGTGAGCCACCATGTGGTTGCTGGGAATTGAACTCAGGATCTTTGGAAGAGCAGGCAATGCTTTTAACCGCTGAGCCATCTCTCCAGTCCCCAAGACAGTTAATTTTTAATACATACCTGGCAAGGGAGATACCACAATCATGAAGGTGGTTTTCCCAGGGCAAGACTTCTCCATTGCTCTACAGATGTCCTGACCTCTGTGATTTCCCCAAACATGGGAAACTTGACTGCATAATTTATGGTTGTGGGGGACCGTATTTGCATTTTCCCCTTAAAAAATAAAATAATAATAATAAGTAAAAATAATAAAGGGCAGTCAATTTAAGTCTTTGTTTGGTATGTCCAGTGTCTTCACTATCAGGGACTGTTTTTGTTAATCATCTTCCATGTGAGTGGCTGTATGGCACACGGGTGTGTGTGCACGTGTGCTTCACAAGTGTTGTTGAGGACTGGATGGACAGGTTTAATATTGTAAGGTGATGTCCCCTTCTCTAAGGTTGCGTGTTTAGTTGATGAGAGGTGCAGTTCATTTAATTAGTGTTTTATGATGTGTGTTGGTATGGGTCTTTTAGTTTGTCTTGCTTGGAATTTGTTGAGATTCTTGAATACTTTCTGTCACTGTAACACAATGCCACAACCAAAGCAACCTACAGAAGAGAGCATTTCACTGGAGCTCAGGGTTCCAGAGGATTGTAGTCTATGATCTTCATTGGGGGGGTCTTGGCAACGGGCAGGCATAGCACTGGAGTAACAGTCTAGAGCTTACATCGGATTCAGAAGCAGGATGCGGAGAGAAAGAGCTAACTCCGCAGTGACATTCCTCTTCTTATAAAACCATACTATTTTTTCCCAAAGAGTTCCACCACCTGGGAACCAAGTATTCAAATAGATGAGCCTATGGGGACCATATTACATTCCTTGGCCCCTAGCTTATAGCCATATCATAATGCAAAATGGATTTGGTACAACTTCAAAAGTCCCCAGAGTGTTTCAAAGTCTTAACACAGTTTAAAAATCCAGAGTCCAAAGTCTCTTCTGAGACTAAATGCAGTCTTTTAACTGTAACCCCTTAAAAGCAAAAACCAGATTACATGCCTCCAACATACACAGGCACAGAATATACATTACTATTTCAGAAGGGAAAAATGGGGCACAGTGAAGAAATACTGGTCCAGTGCGCGACAGAAACTTAGCAGGGCAGACTCCAAAATAGCTCTGTGTCTGTCATCACAGGTCTTAGATGGCTTTCAGGCCTCACACTCTTTCCAGTTCTGTTGGCTGTCGGTTACTTCCCTCTTGGGCTCCACATCCTGTTAGTTTTCCTTGGCAGGTGTTCGTGACTCTGATACCTCCAACCTCTTCTGGTCTCCAGTATCTCCAAACTTCACTTTTCCCAGCTTCGTGTAGTGGCCTCTCTGCGTCTCCGCAGGACACTTGGCCCCTACAACTTTCTTTCACCTCAGAGGAAGCTTGCGTAGCCCCTCTACTCCTAACTCCTTCTTCATTCTAAGGCCAGAACCACATGGGTGATGCTGCCAGGTTCTGCTGCACCGACTGGGATGGCGCCCAGCCCACTCTTTGAATCACATTTGTGTAAGTTTTGATTTGTTACTGCTCTTTAGGAACAGATAATTCTGTAGGTCTTCTCTTTTCACAAATTTCAGGAGTCTTCCCCAGAGGGCAGCACTTCTTCTATTCCATTTTTCCGTATTTCTTCTGGTAATAAACCAAGGCTTCAACAGGAAGTTTCTTGTTGTTTTCTCCTTAAACTATACATTTTCTATTTTTTTTTTTTTTGCATTATGGGAACTCCTTCAGCCAGTAGTCTTTTAGAATCCAGCCCACTGAGCGTGGTCTCAGGTACTCTAAGTACAGATGAAAAGCATTTGCAGCCTCCTTTTTCTGCTGGATTTGGTTCCCAGTTCCCAGTGCACAGAGAGGACTGCAGATGTGAGTCTATCCCCAAATAAATAAACCTTTTATAACACTCCATTCGGGCTATTGTCGAACTCTTTGATATGACTACATTACTGCTTGCTCCTTTTTGTTGTAGATCTGCATAAGAGCAATTACTAATAACTACACAACAGAATTGATATTAGACTGTCTTAAAATGTCCTCTGGCAGTGAAATTAGTCCAGAGCTCCAGTTTAGCCTCAGGCAGATTCTTAGACAAAGGCAAATGCAGACGAATATCACAAATGGTCTGTAGCCCATTGCTAATATTGTTGGGAACCTCTTGAGCTAGACTTTCGTCGTCCACATTGCTCTCAGCACCATTATCTTCCAAACTCATTTTAGTTTGGCCTATTAGGCCCCACTTGCAGTGCTCAACCTCTTTTCTTGTTCAGTCTTCCAAATTCCTCCAAAAAACCCAGCATGGTCAGGATTTCACAGCTGTGTCCCTTTTCTGGTTGGTACCAGCTTCCTAGTGACTTTTCTGTTGCTACAACAAAACACCATGACCAAGACAATTTCTAAAAGAAAGCGTTTAGTTTGGGCACCACTAATTAATTTCCTGGGCAGAGCCTCTGTGTGCCTTGAAGATGCAGTCTTCTTGTCATATCTCACACAGTTCAGCTTCTCTCACAAAACTAGTTCTTTCATGGAGGCCACACCTCCGTGACTTCATCTACCTCCCAGAGACCTCCCAGGTGCTATCACATCCAGTATGAGGATTTCAATCTAAGATTGAGAGGAGGGAGCACACCTATCCTGTCCAAAGTGGGCTATATTTCTTATATATGCTTTCTAAAGTCTCTCTTCTTTTTTTCCATGGATACCACTAACTTGGTAGATTTCTTGATTAGTTGGATATATAAGGAAAGATAAAGAAATTAATTAGTGGCCCCCAAATCAAACTACTTCCCAGACTCTAGAACTATGAGATTTTTTTTTGTTGTTGTTTAAGCCATCTAATCAATGGTACTGCTAAAGTAGGCTGAGCAAAAATAGTTGGGAAAATTCACTAAATAGAGGCCAGAGAATGCTCCCATGGGCTCATATATTTAAATGCTGGGTCCCCAGTTGGTGGAACTATTTTGGAAGGATTGGGAAGTGTGGCTTTGTTGGAGCAGATGTGTTACTTGAAGTGAGCTTTGAGGTTTTTAAAAGCCTATGTCATTCCCAGTTAGTTCTCTCTGGGCCTCCTACTTGTGGATCAAATGGAAGCTCTCAGTTATAATTCCAGTGCCTTCCTGCTGCTGTGACCCTCACTATGGTGGTCTTAGACTCACAGCCCTCTGGAGCCTTGAGTCTCCACACTAAACGCTTTTTTTTTTTTGATGGGATTAAGACAGTTGGGTACAGTCTCCTGACATCCTTTCACTGGGTAGAATATGATATGCAGAAGCTGTAATTGTGGTTCTATGTTGTGTGTGTGTGTCTGTGTGTGTGTGTGTCTGTGTGTGTATGTGTCTGTGTGTTCTCTCAGACCACCAATTTTGGTACCTGAAAATTTTTATGTTTTCTCTGTTTGTCTGTATTTTTCTAAGATGTTCTCGGTGCAGCTGAGTCTTGGCGAGCAGACATGGGAGTCCGAAGGGAGCAGTATAAAGAAGGCCCAACAGGCTGTTGCTAATAAAGCTTTGACGGAATCTACGCTTCCCAAACCAGTTCAGAAACCACCCAAAAGTAATGTCAATAATAACCCAGGTACGGCACTGACTTGACCTTTTGTTCTGTGAACTGATGTGTTCCTCTTCTTTCTGTGTTGCCCTGTGAGTCATACAGGCACACAATTAGTGCTACACACACACGATAAGGAGGTAACTGCAAACGAGAGAGTTACGGTTGTTTTGACAGTTCACTTAGTGGAAACTGTAAAAATCTATTCCTTTGAATGCAGGCAAAAGCACATGTGCTTGCAAATGCAGGAAATGTGTTTCTTTTAAGGTAAAGGAATTGTTTCTCTTCTTAGAGTATATGTACTAAGAAATTTAATAATTAAGTTATTCCTTTTTAGTTTAATGCAAAATTATAAAGGTGTCTTGTTAAATATTTTGATTATTGGTGTAAAAGTTTGAAAATAGCTGTGAATTTAGAACATTCATATGAAATTTATTAAGAACCTCCCAAATCTGTAAAGCCATTCATGTGCAAAATTCTTAAATGAATGACAGTTCTAATTTTAATTTTCTAAGAACAGTTTTTGACAGCCATTTTGATTGCATCACTCCCAACAACATCATGTCCATTGTCTTTTGAGAAGAGGCAAGCCTGTGTTAGCCATAGCACTGAGTTCAGTTTTACTTTGGAGATATGCACGTTAAAAAATGTAATAGCCATGAGAAAACACCAGACGTACTCTACCAAGAAACTCTACTGTACAAACTATGGTACCTAGATGAGTATGATACCCATATTCATCACAAATGTCAAATCCTAAAGATGGGAAGACTGACTGTGTCAGATTAAAACAGAGTAAAGGAAGATGGCAAGTACATTAAGCACATGACTTTGATTACACAAGATCTTTAAAAGACAACCAGCAACTGAGTTCAGTTTCAGCCATATGTTTGTTTACTCATTTGTTAACCTACTAATATGTTCTTACCGTTGAATCAGTGCTAGTACTGCTTTAGGTATTTTTAAATAACGTGAAGCCCACTCACTAGCTAATGGTGACTCTGCTCTGTTTGATTAAGCCCTGTCCTCACACTTCTTCACTGGCCTGTGCTTGTTAGATACAGGCTGCTCTGTTCAAGGCTCTCTCCCAATGTCATTGCTTTCCTATAGCAGACCCTCTGCCCTGTTCAAGGCTCTCTCCCAGACTCCGTGGTTTCCTATAGCAGACCCTCTGCCCTGTTCAAGGCTCTCTCCCAGACTCCGTGGTTTCCTATAGCAGACAGACCCTCAACTCTGTTCAAGGCTCTCTCCCAGACTTTGTGTGTAGGGATAAGTCCAGCCCCTTAGGGGATATGTTCGCCTCAGGCTAATGTTTACCTATAAATCTGGCCAGCTTGCTCCCAGCCACCCCTTCTGCTTTCCTGGTCTCCCCCGGAATGGTGGTTCTGTAAGTCTATTTCCCCATTAAAGCTGTATATATTTTTACAATCTGTCTGCATTCATTTACGCCATTATATTTGTGAATTTTAATCCCAGCTCTTGGAGAGGCAGAGGCTGGTGGATCTACCTGTGGCTGGTTGAGGCCAACCTGGTCTACAAAGCAAGTTCTAGTACAACTAGGGCTACACAGAGGAACCATGTCTCAAAAAAGCAAAAAGCAAAAAGGAAAAATAAAAAAAAAACAAACAAAAAAAATAAAACCGTTTGTGGTTGTGTATGGTACACCAACATGTATTAAACACTTGCTGTTACCTATGCACAAGGTATACAACCTCTTTTTCTGTATCTTACAGTTTTGTACACAAATATATAATTTAATGGTAGATATTAAGTGCCAAGTAAATAATAGCAGCTGTTAATGTTAAAAGTAATGATCATGTTAACTGAAGTAAGATGTAGGCCTTGAGGGAGTCCAGGTATGGGGTAAAAGGAAAGAACATTCTAGACTGAAGGAATACTAAGAAGGGCCCAGGAGTAAGAAGGTTTGGTAGAAACCAGTTTGTGTGTGTGGTGATGATTTTAGTTACTGTACGTGAGTGCTGAGTTGGCAGTGGAGATGGGAGGGATGCATTGGGAAAGACCCAAGCATCCCTTTCACAAGACTTTTTTTTTTTGTCATTTAGGGTACTTAATATCTAACAACAAATGGATGATGGTTTAAAAGAGCATTTTAGCATGTGACATTTGACATGTGATTGGGAGATGCAAGACAAGAAAGCAAGGTGACCAGCTAGGTGGTCAGTGCCATAGTTTGGAATAAATACATTTAACAAACTGCCATGTATTGCAGATATTGTGTGTCCTTCTCTTCGAGGTGATGGGAGTGGACTGTGGTGTGGAGGGAAGCAGCTCTCATGCATTTAATGAAAGCATGGCTGTGAGCTAAGCTCTGCATCCCTATAGCAAGGACAACCTCAGTGAGACTCAAAGTATAGGAAAGTCTGAAAGCCCAGTAGCGACGCAGTTCCAGTGTGGAGTATTGGGGTAAGCTAGAAAAAGGGAAAGAGTATTTGGACAGACTTTTAAACATGTGCAGACAAGCGCACAAATTACGCTTGCAGAGCTGGATACAACTGCTTTGTGAAACACTACTGCAGATTCTGCCATTGCCGTAGCAGCTTTCCTCCTTCAGAAAGAAGCCATCCTGAGTGTCCCACAAGCTGTGGCTGCACCTTGGAATCATGTGTTCCTCTTTGCTGATGCCTCCTTATTACAAAGGTGTTTGTAAGATTCAGCCGTTTCCTTGCTAGTGCACAAATACTTGGATTATTTCCAGATTGGGATTGTTAGTAATCCTGCTGTGAACATTCTTGTATACACACACACCTTTCTGTTGGGAGTGAACCTGGGGTTGGAACTGCTGGGTGGTAGGTTTTTATGTTCTCAGAGTTAGCATGCATTGTCAAGTGCTCCATTAGCAGTTACTAAAGCCCTCTTTGTCCTTGTTCACCATTGACTGTTTCAGCTTTCTTAGCTCTTCTGTGCTAGGGCACTTAATAAATTTCATCTGCGTTTCCCTAGCAGCTGGGGAAGATGCCTGGTGAAATGTTCTCGATGATGGTGCCATTTGTTCATTGGCATTAGCATAGTCTCTGTTGAAAAGAGACTGTTTGGTTTATACACTGCTTAAAATTATGTTCTGTTTTTTATAACTTAGAGGTTTCATACATATTCTAGACTCACATAGTTTGATATTTGAATACATTAGAATATTTTGTAGAATATTGCAGAGGATCTTTTGAAAATCTTTTTTTTTTTTTGGTTGTTTTCTAAGACTTTCTTTCTCTGTAGCCCTAGGTGTCCTAGAACTTGCTATGTGTTCTAGGCTGACCTCAAACTCTCAGAGATCTGCCTGCCTCTACCTTTAGTGCTGGGCTTAAAGGTATGCACTACATGTCTGCTTCTTTTGTAATTCTTTTTTAAAAAAATATTTATTTATTTTTCTTTTATGTGCATTGATGTTTTGTCTGCACTGTATCTTTGTTAGGGTGTTGGGTCCCTTGGAATTGGAGTTACAGACATTGTGAGCACCCATGTGGGTGCTGAGGATTGAACCTGGGTCTTCTGGAAGAGTGGTTAGTGCTTGTAGCTGCTGAGCCATCTCTCCAGCCCCTCTTTTGAAATTCTTAAGGTTGCATTTCGAAGAATAGAAATTTTTCTATTTTAATGATGACAGATTTATTAGTCTTATTTTAAGTGCTTTTAAATATGTTATTTGCTAAATCTCATCTCTTTCAAGGCTGTGAAGATACTTTATGTTATTTTTAGAAGTGTTATTGTTTTGTCTTGTTAACTGAGACCTCGAGTCTGTCAAGTGTCAAGTTTATTTATGTGTGATGTGGGGTAAAGTTTCAGGTCTGTTGTCTTAGTACATTTTCTGAAGTTGGCTAAAATGACATCCCCATGCTAGTGCACTGCAGAGGCAGCTTTGTGTAACCAGGCAGGTACAACTGGAAGAGAGGAGCCTGTTAGATGGGAGAGATCTAGTCCCTAAAGAGGTTGGACCTCGATTCTTCACAGCATGGTCTTCCTGCCAGTTAACTAGAACTGTGCTATAGAATTACTCTGCTTCTTTCTATTTTTTTTAACTTTTGAAATAATTTCAGATTTATATAAAATTTTTAGAAATAGATCTAATGTATACCTCTCATCCAGATACCCCATGTTTGGCAGTATTGAGCCATCTGGGAGTAAGTTATTCAAGTGATGTTCCTCTTTCCTGTAGTATTCCAGGGTTCCATTCCTCCTCCTCCTTCACTTTTCTGACAGTGTCTTATACTGTAGTCCTAGCTGGGCTGGAATTTAGGACAGTCCTCCTGTCTCCCCTTCCTAAGTGCTATTTCAGATGGGAGTCACCACGCCTGACTCCTTGTGCCACCTTCTTCTTCTTCTTCCTCTTCTTCTTCTTCTTCTTCTTCTTCTTCTTCTTCTTCTTCTTCTTCTTCTTCTTCCTCTTCCTCTTCCTCCTCTTCCTCCTCTTCCTCTTCCTCCTCCTCTTCCTCCTCTTCTTCCTCCTCCTCCATGTGCATTTTCTTCTTGTTGTTCTTCTTTTTCCTCCTCTTCCTACTCTTCCCTTCTCCTCCCCCCTTTTGGTTTTTGAGGCAGGATTTCTCTGTGTAGCTTTGAAGCCTGCCCTGGAACTCTCTCTGTAGACCATGCTGGCCTCAAACTCACAGACATCCTCCTGCCTCTTTAATCCCAAATGTTGGGATTAAAGGCGTGCACCAGCACCACCTGGCTGCTTGTGCATTTTTTAAGTGCATAAGTAACCTCTTGTTAGACAGTAGAATGGGGCATCATTTACTCCACAGACTCCACTCGTTGCTGGTTGTCTTTTAAAGATCTTGTGTAATCAAAGTCATGTGCTTAATGTACTTGCCATCTTCCTTTACTCTGTTTTAATCTGACACAGTCAGTCTTCCCATCTTTAGGATTTGACATTTGTGATGAATATGGGTATCATACTCATCTAGGTACCATAGTTTGTACAGTAGAGTTTCTTGGTAGAGTACGTCTGGTGTTTTCTCATGGCTATTACATTTTTTAACGTGCATATCTCCAAAGTAAAACTGAACTCAGTGCTTATAGCTTCTCATTTCCTATGGTAGTGATGACTTTGGCCACCTGCTGAAGAGCATGCCTGCAAAACTTCTCTACTATAAAGTTGATCGTATTAATAAGTAGTAAGTAAATAAGCATTTTGAAGATATTTTGAGATTATATAGAAACATATGTAATATCTTGTTCCTCATCAAATTTTCTTTAGCCTACCGAATTTAGCATCCATGGTTAATTTCTATGAATCTGTATGAATCTTAAGTTTGCTAGTGTGATTTATTTTGAATTCTAGAATTCCTTTAAATTCGTTAGTTGTCATTGGTGCTCCAAGGGAAGAAATTCCCTCTTCTTTCATTTCTTTATTTATGTCATTGTTGATCCTTATTCTTCTGTTCTTACTGGTTTAAAGTCTATTGCTTCATTTGCTTTTTGTGTTGGGGATTAAACCCAGGGTCCCATATATGCTAAGCATGTGTTCTATCACCAAGCTACACTATGTGATCCACCAGTGTTTTTGTTGCTATGTTTGTTTTTAAAGAAATGGTCTCACTTTGTTTCTGGGCTGGCACAAACCTGGGCTCGGGTGTTTTTCCTTCTCTTCTTCTTTGTTCCTGTTTAGTTTTAGTTGAAACCACAGATGTGCCAACATACCTGGCTTATCATTTATTTTGATGCTAAAATTGTCTCAGGTTGTGCCGGTGATTCTATGGCCCTTCCAGTTGACTCTTGGCTCCTGGTATCTTCTCATCATTCTTTGGGTGCTTCTGGCTTTCTGGTGTAGAAGGAGTTCCTAGGTCATCTTGTACTTTCTTTGTCCTGGCTATGTGCCAGTCATTTCTGCGAGGAGCTTTGCTTGGTCAATTAATCTTTTTATCTTCCAGCATGTAATTGTTGGGTAGATACTACGTTCAGACTTTTCTAACTTTCTACAAAACTGTTTCTAGTGTTAGTAGCTTGTTATTCCTGAAAAACAATAGTGGCTTTTCTTTCAGTTGAATCTCTATAGAGATTCAAAATTATTATGTGTAACTCTGTACCTAGCTATCGAACTTTTTATATTTAGCACTGATAATTAGAATGTCCCTTTAATATGTCTAATAACCATATCAAAATATCCCATGATATCCATAAATATATATAATTTTGCATCAATTAAAATGTTTAAACAGTTGGGCGGTGGTGATGCATGCCTTTACTCCCAGCACTCGGGAAGCAGAGGCAGGTGGATCTCTGTGACTTCAAGGCCAGCCTGACCTACAGAGCGAGTTCCAGGACAGTCTCCAAAGCTACAGAGAAACCATGTCTCGAAAAAAAAAAAAAGTAAACAAACGTGGGCCTGTGAAATGTAATGTATCAGTGGGTAAAAGGTGTTTGTCACCATCCTGACAACCTAAGTTAAATTCTTGGGATCCACATGGTGGAAGGAGAGAACCAATTTGTATAAGTTGTCTTCTGACCCCCGCATGGGTGCCCACCCACTCACTCACCTCTACCTAAAGTAAATAATGTTAAAAACAATCCAAGAATTTCTAAAAGTAGATGTATTTGCAGCACCAAGCATGCAGCCTCTAATAGCTGAGGAGCCCTGAGTAGTGATCATCCTATGCAGTGGGTCCCCCCACTCAGAACGAGTGTGCTGACCGTCCCTCAGAGGCTCCTCTTAGCTCTCTGTAGATGTGCTCCTGTGAGAGGAGCAAGGTTTTCATGGTTGGGCCAGCCTCATTCTTCTGCCAGGGACAGAGAGCTGAAGCCTTTGCCACATGTGCCCTGTGCTCCCGCCACAAAACCCAGTGCTACTGCATAGAGTGCAGTGGTCTTCCTTTCAGGTGAGGGAATTATACAAGCTTCTTTCAGTTAAATAGTGTGGCTAGAATACTTCTCTTACTCTAAACACAGGTTGTGGTGGTGGCCGGTGGTTTGTACCCCAGGAGTGTATAGATTGCTTCACCGTTAACTGCCCAACCTGGAATTTTCAAATAAATTAAATTCTTATTTATTTCCCTATCTTACAGATTGAGGTTTTAAAAGCTCCTCTCATTTGAATTTTACACTGTTTATGGCTGAATAGTTATTGCAGGAAAGAATTCAAAATGTCCTAAATTTTTCCAGGATGGCAGCTCACACTGGAGCTGAAGGCAGTTTAGCTCAGCTAGGGCTACAAAGTTAAATTTGAGGACAGCCTAGGCTACATGGGCTTCATACCTATCCCCCCCAAATCAATTAAGTCAAGCAGTTCATAAATCTTGATTTCTAGGAAATATTTTAATCATTAAACTAAAATCTTTATACAATTTAAAATGTAAACTTAAAGACATATACTATACTTTATTGTTAAATAAATTTTTTGGAAGATTGTTGGGCAGTTTCTAATAAAGTTAAACAAGTCTGCTCTATGATCCAGCACTTCTACCTCTAGGTCAGTATCTTCAAGATCTGAGTTTATATCTGTTGCAAGGAGAGAGGTGCCCTTTGTTTATCTCAGCTGCGCGGCTAGCTTACACCCGAAATAACCAAACAGAAGATGTATTCATTAAAACACTGCTTGGCCAATTAGCTCTAGTTTCTTATTGGCTAATTCTTTTTTTTTTTTACAAGGTAATAAAGAGTAGGTAATATTTAGTAGGAAGCGTTAAAGGGGGCTTTAAGAATACACTGCCTGGTGAGTAAGTACAAGGTGTGTTTGGCCTGTGGGATGGCCTAATCCTTCTGGCCCATGGCGTCAGAGGAGAGGTATGGAACAGGCCTGGAATACCCGACTGTCGGGTATCAAGCAGAATTCACAGAGAGAAACCTATGCCAACCTTAGAGCACACAAGTTCCTGTGACAGGCGCATAAGAAAAGCTGACTTCCCATCAGATTTTGTGAAATCTGGGTATTCTAATTCTTACATCTTAATTTAACCCATTTCTACTAATCTGTGTATTGCCATGTGACTGTGGCGTACTGGCAAGATTCTAACCAGCATCTGTCTCAGGCAGAAGACCCATCGTGTCTCTCACTTTGCCCTTCTTCCCAGCATTCAGTTCTGTCTTCTCCGGCTACCTAAGTTCTGCTCTGTCAGGCCCAAAGCAGTTTCTTTATTCATTAAGCAATGAAAGCAACACATGAACGAAGAACCTCCTACACCATGTGTCTAGTCCATGACTTCCAGAAATGTCCAGGATGGCCTTATAAATACTGTTCCTAACTGCAAACAACTCGCATTCTCCATCAGTAGCAAATGAACAAATATTGGTGGTCTCATTCAATGATATAAAAATTAAAAACAGATATATGCAACCAATGTGTGAAAGATGCAAATAAAGTATTGTTTCTTCATCTCTCAAGAACATGCTAACAAATATGTAATAACGGAAGTCAGAGGGAGTCAGGGTGACGGGAAGAACTTGGTGGCTGATGGAATGTTCTCGAGTGGGGTGGGATCATGTGAGTCACTGAGCTTTTGCTTAGGGTTGTGTGTCTGCCTTACTCCTGAGGGAGAGAAAAAAGGAGACACCCTTTGTCCTTGACTTTTCTGTAGAAAATGGATATAGAAAATTAGAGGTTTGGACTAATTGAATTGCTATTCAATCCAATTTGTTTCCTATTCCGTATAATAAAGGAATTATTAGAGCTAATGCAAAATTCAAGCTAATGGTACAGATTTTTTAAAATTAAATTTTGCTCTAAAGAAAGATTTCATGTATATGCATATATGTTTAACTAACTTATTTTAATACTTAAAATAAAACTTGACCTAATGTTATGTTGTATCTTTTTATTCCAAAATTAAAAAAAAAAAGTTTGCCTAAGTAGAATAAGATATTGAATGCCCCATCCTGTCACCAGGTGAGCTCATGCCAGCTAATCTTATTTCTCATTTATCTTCCTCTTGAGGTGCCTATGTGTATGTGCACACACACACACACACACACACACACACACACAAACACACAATATATGATACACATATACATACACACGTCTACACACTTATAATACATATGCATATACATACCCACACACATATAGCACATGTGTTACATGTACATATACAATATACAACACACATATAACGTGTTTTATATATAATATGTGATACACACATGCACGTATGTATATGTATATGGGAAATGTGACAGAGTCTTGCCCAGCCTGCTGGGGACTCACTGTGGAAGACCTCATGTGGTCTTGAATTCACATCTACCAGCCTCAGCATCATGAGTACTGGGATTATAGGCCCTGGGATAGTTTTAAAAACAAGTCAGTTTTTAGTTTGTCATAACTGTGAGGGGTGTGCCCACCCACTGAGACGGTGGGGCTGAGCTAATGGGAGCTCACCAAAGCAAGCTGGACTGGGACTGATGGAGCATGTGAATAAACCGGACTCCCTGAACGTGGCTGACAAGGAGGGCTGACTGAGAAGCCAAGGACAATGGCACTGGGTTTTGATCCTACTGCATGTACTGGCTTTGTGGGAGCCTAGCCAGTTTGGATGCTCACCTTCCTAGACCTGGATGGAGGGGGGAGGACCTTGGACTTCCCACAGGGCAGGGAACCCTGACTGCTCTTTGGACTGAAGAGGGAGAGGGAGGGGGAGGGGAAGGGGGAGGGGGTTGGGAGGAGGGGAGGATGTGGAAATTTTTAAGTAAAAATAAATAAAAAAATACTTTTTAAGATGAGGGCTCTTATCAGTATCAAACAAAGAAAGTAATAATTCCTCTACATTAAGATCGTGTGGGGTGCAGATTCACATTACTGCCCATTTTGCCATAGTTGGTTTGTTTTGGTGAAGGATGAAAGAGATCCTTTTATTGCATTTGGTCTCCAGGCTCACAGTTCTTCTCCAGCTTTGTTTTCATGCAGATTGCTTGTTTGGCTGAGTCATTGCTTCTGTAGAATTGTTCACATGCTTGCTTTTGCTGATGGTACACTGGTGTGTTGTAGAGCCTTCCCTGGATTGTGTAAGCTACACAGCTTCAGCTCCATGTCCTTGGCAATACTGCAGTACTCGTGGGTAGTAGTCTCCTTGCTGCACTAGATCAGAAGACAGTTTCTTGTGGTGAGGGCGAGTTCTAATTGGTCTTAATAATAAAAACCCACAGTAAATGCCGGGCGGTGGTGGCGCACGCCTTTAATCCCAGCACTTGGGAGGCAGAGGCAGGAGGATCTCTGTGAGTTCGAGACCAGCCTGGTCTACAAGAGCTAGTTCCAGGACAGGCTCCAAAACCACAGAGAAACCCTGTCTCGAAAAACCAAAAAAAAAAAAAAAAAAAAAAAAACCCACAGTAAATGCTGGAAAAGTAAAGGAGCCAACCGCTAAAGAAACTTCTTACTTCTATCGAATCCTCAGACCAAAGGGGCAATATCCTGTCCTCATGCGCCTTATATTCCTGTCTCCACCTCCCTAGTGCTGGGATTAAAGGCGTGAGCTTCCTAAATCCTAGGATCAAAGGCATGAGATCCCAAGTGCTTGATCAAAGGTGTGTGCCACCACTGCCTGGCCTCTATGGCTAACTAGTAGCTAGCTCCACCCACTGATCTTCAGGCAAGCTTTGTTAGACTACAAACAAAATATCACCACATCGTGGTCTCTTGATTTTAAGATTGATTCATGTACTTTGGTGGTGGCAGCCAGTTAATCTGTTAGCAAGCTCCCTGTTAACACTGGCCAGGTGGCTGGGGCAGCATGCTGCTCTTGTCATCTAGAGTGTCTGGCATCTTATCACCTGTTACAAACTGGTGGTGTTTTGGAAGACATCATTCCTTTTGCTGAAATCCCAGCTAATACGAAGAACGCCCCCTTTCATCATCATCTTCTGAATACAGTTTATTCAGGGAAGGCCAGATAAGCATTTGATCCCCTTATCAGTGTCATGTGCAGATCTGGAATCAGTCATTTCTCCAAAGATGTTCTTAGGCATATTTTAAAATGGGGAGCCGTAGTTGTAAGCCACATTCTAGGTGCTGGCTGACTTCATTGCTGATGTATTACATGGACCCTCTTAAGTCGACAGTGCTGTGAAATACTGTATTCCGTTAAAAATTTTAACTTTTGAGATAGAGCTCAGGATGGCCTCTACCTCAGTATGTAGCTATGGATAATCTTAAACGTCTACTCTTCTGTGTTTGCCTCCTGAGTGCTAGGATTACAGGTATGTACTGCCATGCCCTGCTTTAAGTGGTGCTGAGACCAAACCCAAGGCTTTGAACATGCTAGACCAGCAGTCCACTCCGGCCTCAACTTCTTCTTGCTCCCCTTCCCCTCTTTTTGTTTTTAAGAGAAATTTATCAGGCACTTTACTTACATTTTCAATTCATATTTAACTTGGATTACTTAATGTGTTTAATTTTATACTTTCTTCTCTGATTACTTGTATAATTACCTCACAATTACTTGTACTTTAATTTGTTTTGTACCTATCTTTGAACGTACAACATCTTTGTGATGTAATAACAGTACCAATATTACTAATTGCATGGTTGCTAGAAATAGTTTAAATAATGTAGTTACACAGTTGAATTTTTCATTTTAATGTACAGGAAATGCTAAAACTGAAGAGGGATTTCATTAAATACTTTTTACTTCATTTATACTTAATTAGAGAATTGTATAGAGGGACCCTTCACTCCCCGTCTTCTTTGGTTATTAAATGCATTAGAAGTATAGCTTGTGTAGTTTCATTGTGGAAATGTTTCACTTGTGTGCCTTCAATATTTTGTTTTTAAACAGGTAGCATAACTCCAACTGTGGAACTGAATGGGCTTGCTATGAAAAGGGGAGAGCCTGCCATCTACAGGCCGTTAGATCCAAAGCCATTTCCAAACTATAGAGCTAATTACAACTTCCGCGGCATGTACAATCAGAGGTTTGTATGCCTGCTTTGGTTCTGTTGCTTATTTACTTATTTTAGGCATTTTGTAGAAGTGTCTGATATCTAAGACTATTTTCATTGTGAACACAGATGACGTTGGACATTTTGGGGATAAACCCGACTCACCAAGAGAATTAGAAGTTAAAAACAGAACACAAACCCCCATAACTCCAGAAACCCTCTTTACTGCGTTTCCAGTGTGCACAGGTTGCAGGGCGATCTGCCATGTGACGGTCTCATCCCTCAGCACACTAAACTTACTCTTTCCTGATTTGACTACATTAATGGCTTTGAGAGTTTATCATTTACAGCAGTGTTATTGGAGAGAGGACTTACTAAGTCTTTGCTGCATAGGGCACAGTACTGACAGTTGCTGGTATATCTTACAAGCATGGTAGAAATCTCAAAATAAAACTGAGATCTCTTTTGTAAAAGTTAGGGAAAACTTTTAGGGGAGGTGGAAAATTTCAGAAGATTTTTTTTTTTCAGAAGATTTTTTAAAAAAGAAATATTTTGCCTTCCAAGAACTAGTTACTCTTAATATTTTGATTTACTTTCTTTTTAGCTAGGTAGTGGTGGCATATGCCTTTAATCCTAGCACTTGGGAGGCAGAGGCATGTGGATCTCTGTGAGTTCAAGGCCAGCCTGGTCTGCAAAGCAAGTTCAAGGAGAGCCAGAGTTGTTATACTGAGAAACCCTGTCTTGACAAACAAAAAAACAACAAAAACTTATACTTTGTATAGAAATGTTTTTAACTGAAATGAAGCTGTTCTTTGCATCCAGCTTCTGTAATATTACTGAATAATATATGTATACATATATATTACATAATACATATATGTAACATATGTACAGTAAAGTGCACATACCCTTAGTGTATGTTTTGATGACCTTATGTATATATGCGTCTGTTCTCTCTCCACCGACTTGTAACATACATGTGTGCCTATGTGTCACCTCTCAGATCCAGGCACAGACATTGCCCTTCACCACAGGGTTCCTTGCACTCCCTGCTCTGACACGCCCTCTAGCCTCCGTTCTGTTGTCACGGATCAGCTCTGTCCCATAAACAGTTTCAGCACTTACCTCTCTGCTTTTTTAATTGTGAATGATAGTTCTCTTGCTTTGGGATCCATTAATATGGCTTATTTTGTCACTCTTAATTGCTGAGCAGTGCTCCATCATGTCTGTGTCTTAATTTGTTTAATTATGTGCAATATGGTGTCTTTTTAAACCCAGTCTAGTGACCGTTTGTCATATTTTTAGTATCTGAGAAACATTTTTTGCTGACTATAAAATGCCTCACATGGCTAAGGTATCTTTTATAAGTGCATATCTCATTTTGATCACCTAGGCTGTTTTCCACCCGTCTTCTTGGATTATAAGTAAATACTGCAGTAAATACCATTATAAAAATCTTATTGTTGGAGTCTTTTACAAATATTTGTTTTATATTTTTTCCTGAATGTACATTATTATAGGAAGAACATTAGAATTAAGAATAATATATTACTCAGTTACATTAAAAGTTTGTTCTAATTTTTTATAGCATTTGAGAATGCATTTTCTGTTTGACAGCTCTGGATTTGAAATATATTGCTTTGTTTGATTGCTAGCAAGTGAAATTGAAAAGCTTTCTTTGATACTGACTGCTACCAAACAGGACTGTTCTCAGGTGTTTGCTGCTTATCTTTTTATTTGCCCGTTGATTTATTTTTATCACATTTTCTGACTAGTTTTCAAATATTTGTGTTAACACTGTTAGCATTCAGTTTATTTTATATGTAATTTTTCTTTTATTTTTGTGTCTTGCTATAGTTTTATTAGCTTTTGATATTTAGAAAGCAGTTTCTTTGTCTTTTTTTTGAGACAGGATTTCTCTGTAGCTTTGGAGCCTGTTCTAGAACTCACTCTGTAGACTAAACTCCATTGTATATATACACCACATCTTCTCATCAGGTTGGCTCTATATCTTGGTTATTGTGAATAATAGAGCAATAAGCATAGATACAGCTATCTCTGCCTTGTTGACTTATGTTCTTTGGGTGTATATTTGGGAATGGTGTTGATAATTCTGTTTTTGCCTTTTGAGGAACTTCTGTGCTTATTTCCATGGTGGCCAGACTAAGACATTTCTTTGTATTGTAATATAATGAGTAGATTCATGACAGTCTTCTTCAAACATCCTTTTTTATTTTTTGATATTTATAATAATTGTTTACTAAAACTTTGACTAGTGAATTTCTTATTTTCAAATAAAGCAGTTTGGTACTAAAGCTTTGTATGTGTTTATGTTCTAGAGGAGGAGGAAGTCAGTAAGAGGGGTCCAGAAACTGAGGAGGTTCCACTTGACAAGATCTAAAGAAGTGGGCTGGGATGGAGTGGGGGACAGGGAAAAACAGAACCATGGGACTGGATGCAGGGAAGCAGATGTCTGGCATGCAGCTGCCTGGAGCAGCAGTCTGCGCCTGGAACTGGCACCCAGGGAAGAGGAGGTCGTAGGAGGGGCAAGGGTCATGTGACGTGACTTGACTCTCTCTTTCTAGATGTTTTGTTAAGACCGTTAACTTTTCCCTTCCCTCTCATTCTGAGATCTGATTTGTGTATGTGTGGGGTAAGGGACGAACTCACCCTTCTCTAAGGACTCCACTTATCAGTGAGAAGCTTTTTCCTCACACTCTTCAGTCTTCCTGATTTCCACTGATAACACAGAGGGAAGATAGGTGAGCCCCCAGGCTACCACGCTTCTCCCAAAGGCAGCACTACTCAATAAGCTCTGAAAGTTGTGATTTCACATGTGGCCTCAATTTGCCTGTGACAGCTTAAGCTGGAAGCTGTTCCGGGAAATGTGGGGAACTAGAGCAAGGCAGTTCACTTCCTGTCCAGTTCAGGTTAACTGTAGCTGCTTAAAGCAGAGACTGAAAGGCTAAGTCCAAGAAACGTAATTTACAGGCAAGTGTGAAAGTTTACTACTCAAGGTTATATTATATAGAAATTAGCTGTTGTCCATGCTATTGCTTTCTTTGTTTTCTGCTGTTGGATTTTCTTTGTTTGAGCTCATCTAGAGGCCTAAGTAGAATGTTCTTTCCTCTGTTCTGTTTTGTGATGAGTGGAGAGAGATTCATTCTGTACAGACTAGATTCTGAACTACTTGTCCCCTGTTAACACCCAAGATGCGTGGCAGTGGCTGCATCCTGTGTTGCTTTTCTTCCTTGTCTGAGACCTTACTTGACATGTTATTAGAAGAAAGCATTTACTTTTCAAATGGCAAACTATATATAGGATGCCTAGCCTACATCCTGTGTGTGTCGTGGGATAGTTGTGAATATGGCCCAGCATGTTTGGAGTTGAAATGTTGTAATGTCAAGAGATTGGACACCTACGGGAAGGTTGGCGAACAGTCTATGAATGTTCGTTAGCTCCCTATTACTATGACAAAACAGTGAGTGGAGAAGTAGCTTCTGCCTGTAACCCTTACATTTGGCCATTCGGCAGGCTGAGACAGGAGAATAGCATGAATTTGAGGCTAACCTAGGAAACAAAGTGAGATGACCCCATCTTTAAAAGGAGGAAGGGTGCTCATTTTTAACTTTCACGTTTTCAGACTGCATTTCTGTAGGAACTCCCAGTGTAGTTGAGGTCAGCCTTGAATTCCTGATCTTCCTGCATTACTTCTTGAGTACTCAGATTACAGATCTGCAATTTTGGATGTGTCCAGCTCTGGTGAATGGGCCCTGTGGCTTTTGGAGCTGTGGTGAAGCAGAATATCCTGAGAGTCCATGACCGAGGAGGGCACTCATTTGAAAGGTGCCAGGAGCAGAGGGAGAAAGAGGGACAGTCAGGTTTCATGTGTGTGTGTTTGCACATGCATAGTTATGCCATCACACATGTGTGTAGGTCAGAGGACAATGTGCAGGAGCCAGTGCTCTCTCTTATCACTTGGGTCTTGGAACTCAAACTCTGATTGTCAGGTTGGTTAGTAGCAGGCACGTTTTCTTGCTCATCAGTGTAGCTGGCCCCATTCTGCCATCTTTTTATAAACAACGTGGAAAAGAATAGAATGGCGTAAATTAGGCATCCCATCAGCAGTTGATCGGTTTGTCTGTTTCCAATGAAGAGCTATTGTTTGGCAGATGGCCTGAGAGCCCTTGTTCTTCTGACACAGATTTGGAAACGGCACAACTCAGACTGTGCTGTATGAGGATGGCATTTTTGCCCGGGTAACTGGGACATCGGTTGGGCAGCCCTCAGGCAAGTCGGACACAGGGCTTGACTTGTCCTCATTTTTATTTCTCCTTTTCTTAATGCTTTTTTTTTCTGACTTTATTTTCAAAGAAGCTCACTCTTACTGCACTTCATAAGTGACGTGGTAGTGTGTGCAGTAGACTTGGAGCGGAGAATGGGCGAGGCGGTGTGTGTGTGTGCACACGCGTGCTTGTGTATGTGTGTGTGCATGTGTCTGTGTGTCTGCGTGTGTGCGTGTGTATGTGTGTGTACGTGTCTATGTGTGTGCTGTGTGTGGTTTGTATCTTAGGGGAATGTAAGAAACACTTGTATAGACTGTTCATTCCAGCGTTTATTTTCACACTGGGTTTGGGGCAGATGGAGACTTGAATGTCTAACTCTGGGGTGTGTAGCCAATTTGCAGCAAAGGGGATTAACCTACTCACATTGCTGCAGATCACAATAATTTTATTCTGTTATTGGAAGGATACTAGGCAAGAGAGGTAGCTCTGGGTCCAGGGTCCCCAGAAGAGGGGTCTGTGGTGGATCTGCGGCACATGGAGTTATTTAGGAGTCTACATAGCTTGTTGTGGTTTTGTTTATCCAGTGTCCATCTTCTTCCTCAGAGGATTTGGCTCTGTTTACTTATCGTCAGTCACCTTGGAGCAGTTTGATATGCACTTATGCCATCCTAGTCACCTGTGTGGTGAGCGCAGTTTGTGTTAGGAAGAGGCCTGGGTGCCTGCAGCTCCTGTATCCAGTTCCTGCTGTAGTTATTTATCATGGTGCTGGTGCAGTTACTGACTTATACTGAACAGGTTGGAACTAATAGCAAGGTAAGCAAGGGAGACAGACATGGACTGTTTTCCCTAAAACCTGCTCTGTCCTGTGAGCAAAGCTCGGCGCCCAGGTCGGCGTCTGCCCTTGTAGCACTGGGAAGAAACCTGTGCCCCCAGAAGAGTCTGACAGGTGCTGTGGCTATCGGTGGAAACTCAGCAGGGTAAAACTTGGAGGTTTGTTTTCATCCACAGTGACTTTATTTCAGCTCATTGATTGCCAACGAAGTTAGAAATAACGAAAATTCTGCCAGGAGTGGTGGCGCACACCTTTAATCCCAGCATTTGGGAGGCAGAGAAAAGAGAGTCTCTGTGAGTTCAAGAACAGCCTGGTCTACAGAGCGAGTGCCAGGACAGCTAGGGCTGTTACAGAGAAACCCTGTCTCGAAACAAGAACAAAAAGATTCTGACTTATGAAAATAACTCACATGTTAATTAGATAGGTTGAGTATCCCCCATTCAAACACTTGAGACCTGTTTTAAATGTTGGAGTCTGTTTTTGAGTTGTGGATAATTTGCACATATATAATGAGGTATCTTGGGGATGAGACCTAAGATGACATGAAGCTTACTTATCTTTCATGTGTGTCTTTACATATACCCTGAAGGTGATGTTATATTACAATTATTCTGTGTGCGAAATAGTTTTTGCACATTCAACCATTGTATTATGGTCCATAGTATTTCAGATTTTGGAGTTTTGGATTGGAGATGATCAACCCATGTTTCAAGTGTTATTTAAATTCCTTGTTTTGAGGGTTCTTGCATTGTCGGTATGAATTCATTGTTTGTAAAAACCCCTTGAAAACATTTGCAAGTACAACATTGTGTAACAGCAGTTATTTTTGAGAAACCTACAGTTTTGGTTTTGGCCACTAGGTGGTGCTTGTGTATTACTGAAACATAGAGACTAGTTGGGTTCTCCAAGATGAGTGGCTAGCTTATCAATGAAAAGTTGAACTCTGCAATTACCAGCGTTCAACCAGTTTTGACCTGTTGATATGCTGGTTTCATATCATTTAGCCTTGTAGAAAAAAGTCAGCTAAACAGCTTTAAAATCTTGTGGCTAAATAGAATAAGCATGAAGTTCTGAAAAGCAGGAATTTTTTCTAACAGCTAAGCATGCCTTAGCACTTGTTCTCCTGTATTCCTTGGTTTGAGAATATATTCCTTTTATATTGTATGCTTTACATATGACATACGTGCCGGAGCTATAAAAATGATGATTCTTCATAGGACAACACCTTATAAAACTGATATAGAAGTGAGAGGAGACTGAAAAGTACATTTAAAAGCATGTCTTTCTCCTGTGTTTACATGTGTCTGCAGTGTTAGAGACTCTTCTTAATGAGAAATGAACCTAAATATATAACTGAGCATTGTTGAGCCATAGAAGAGACTCTGAACATACTGCCAAAGCAGAGGAAAGAAGAGTGACCTCAGTGCTCCTTATGGCACAGATATAAACATCTTTAAGAAAAAATTAGGCAAATTTATACCACTATTAAATGCCGCTTGCCCTAAGAAAACAAGATTAGTTTAGTGTAGTAATAAAAATAATCAACTGTATTAATTGAATGGAGGAAAACTATATGAGCTTCTGATTAGAAGCAGAACAGCATTTGATGAGCCAGCATTTGTTCATGTTATAGACTGAACAAACTGGAAATGGAGATCGGGACTTCCCTAAGCATCTCTTCTGGTATTGTACTTTATGCTAATGACTAGAGCAGTGGTGTGGTTCTCACCCTTCCTAATGCTGTGACCCCTTAGTACAGTTCCTCATGGTGTGGTGACCCCCCCCCACCATAAAATTACTTCCGTTGCTACTTCATAACTGTAATTTTGCTATGGTTATGAATAATAATGTAAATATCTATATTTACCAATGGTCTTAGGTGACCCTTGTGAAAGGGTCCTTTGACTTCCAAAGAGGTCACAACACACAGGTTGAGAACCACTGGTTCTAGATACATTCTTTGTGAGGTCAGGACCAAGACACTTCAATTTCTATTGTACTTGGACTCTGGTACATGCAGTAAGAAATAATTGGTGAGAAATGTTAGAAAAGAAGTATAGCTCTTTTTTTTTATCTTAAACACTGATTCTTTGTGTAGAAAGTTCTAAGGCATGAAAATCAAGAGCTGATAAGAGAGTTTCATGAGGTCACAGGATACAGCCAATACACTGAAACTCAGTGGTCGTTCTGGTTGGTCCTGAGCAACTGGGCAGTTACAATTGCATAAAACTTTGTATTTAGAACTAAAATGAACAAAACATGTGCACAACCTGTTGTTGAAAGCTATAACACAATCACTTCTATTAAGGAAGACTCTTCATTTGTTAGACAATCGCTTCTCCGAATGTTAACATGAAGATGAAATACATTTTCAGTGAAATCCTATCTGTCTATTTTCACAACACTGGCATTTATATAGACATACAAAAAGCTGGAGTAAACAAGGCAGTTTTGAAAAGAACAGTTTGAGAGCTTACACTGCCTGATTTTATGGCTTGCAAAAACCTATTTTAAGGTCTGGGGATATAGTTTAGTTGGTTGAGTGTTTGCCTAGAATACTAACACCCTGGATCCAATTGTCAGCACCATATAAATCTGACCTGTGCACGTGAGAAGTGGAGGGAATGTAGGAGGATCAGAAGTTCAAGGTCACCCTTAGCTTCGTAGTGTACCTGAGGCCAATCCAGGCTTCAAGAGACCCCCTCCCCCAATCCCCTATATGATCAAATCAGTGGACAGTGGAATATTGACAGAGTTAAAGATCAGCAGAACAGAAAAGAACAGAGGTTGCCATATCGTAGACCATGGTCCCAGATGTGTTTTTTTTTATTATTATTATTTTTTTCCCCAGATGTGTTTGCTTGTTTCTGTGTGGCCTGCTAATTAGGAAGTTTTTTCATTTATTGATTGTTTGTATATCCCGACCACAGTTTTCCCTTTCTCCTTTCCTCCCAGCCTCCCATCTACTCCTCTTCCTCTGTTTCTGTTCAGAAAAGGGCAGGCCTCCCATGTGTATCAGTCGGCTATGCCTCCCACATCAGCATTTCAAGTCTCAGTGGAACTAGGCACCTCCTCTCCCCTTAAGGCAGGATGAAGCAACCCAGTAGAAGGAAAGAGTCCCAGAAGCGGCAGCAGAGCCAGAGACAGCTCCTCCTCCCACTGTTGGGAGTCTCACATGAAGACCAAGTCACACACCTGTAACGTACATGCAGAGGGCCTAGGTCAGTCCCACACAGGCTCCCTCGTTGTCAGTTCAGTCTCTGTGAGCTGCCCCATGAGCCCAGGTTTAGTTGATTCTGTGGGTTTTTGTATGGTGTCCTTGACCCCTCTGGTTCCTGCAATCCTTCCTCTCCTTCTTCTATAGGATTCCCTTAGCTCTGCCTAATGTTTGACTGTGGGTCTTTGCATTTGTCTGCATCAGTTGCTGGGTGAACCTCTCTGATCTCTCTGATGGCTGTTGGGCTAGGCACCTATGCGTGAGTACAGCAGAATGTCATTAGGAATCATTTTATTGACTTTTTTTTTCTTTTTCTTTTTTTTTTTTTTGCCAGTCATGTTTGGTTCTATCCTAGGACTCTGGGCTACCCTGCCTTTGGGTCCTGGCCCTCAGGGGTAAGGTCCTTCTCATGGTTGGGTCTCAAGTTTGGCCAGTCGTTAGTTGGCCACTCCCGCAATTCTGTGTCACCTTTACCCCAGCTCTTCTTGTAGATAGGGCAAATTGTAAATCGAAGGTTTTGTGGCTGGGTTGGTGTCCCTATCCCTCCATTGGAAGTCTTCTTCATTACAGAAGATGGCTGGTTCAGACTCCATATACCCCATGGCTAGGAGTCTTAGCTAGAGTCACCCTCACAGATTCCTGAGAGTTTCCAGTACACTAGATTTCTAGCTCTTCCCAGAGATGACCCTTATTCCAGTTGTCTCTCTCAGTACTCTCTCTCTCTCTCTCCATCCTCCCCTGAACTGATGCCTCCTGTTCCCACTCCCACCCCCCATCCGGATTTCTCCTCCTGTCCACCATTGATGTCTATTCTACTTCCCCTTCCCAGGGAGATTGAAGCTCCTCCTCCTCCCGTTGAGCCCTCCTTGTCACCTACTGTCTCTGGGTGTGTGGATTGTAGCATGGTTACCCTTTACTTTACAGTTAATATCTGATTATAAGTGAGTACATATCATGTTTTTCTTTCTGGGTCTGGGTTACCTCACTCAGAATGATCTTTTCTAGTTCCATCCATTTGCCTGCAAATTTCATGATGCCATTGTTTTTTAACAGTTGAGTAATACTCCATTCTACAAATGTTTTCTTTGTTCTTTATTGTTCTTCAGTTGAGGGACAGCTAGGTTGTTTCCAGGTTCTGGCTATGACAAACAAAGCTGCTATGAATATAGTTGAGCACATGTCCTTGTGGTATGATTGAACATATTTTGGGTATATGCCCAGAAGTGGTATAGCTAGGTCTTGAGGTAGATAGAGTTTCAATTTTTCAAGAAACTGCCATACTGATTTCCAAAGTGACTTCAAGTTTTCATCTCCACCAGCAGTGGAGGAGTGCTCTCCTTATCCGCATCTCCACCAGCAGTGGAGGAGTGCTCTCCTTATCCGCATCTCCACCAGCAGTGGAGGAGTGCTCTCCTTATCCGCATCTCCACCAGCAGTGGAGGAGTGCTCTCCTTATCCGCATCTCCACCAGCAGTGGAGGAGTGCTCTCCTTATCCGCATCTCCACCAGCAGTGGAGGAGTGCTCTCCTTATCCGCATCTCCATCCGCATCTCCACCAGCAGTGGAGGAGTGCTCTCCTTATCCGCATCTCCACCAGCAGTGGAGGAGTGCTCTCCTTATCCGCATCTCCACCAGCAGTGGAGGAGTGCTCTCCTTATCCGCATCTCCATCAGCAGTGGAGGAGTGCTCTCCTTATCCGCATCTCCACCAGCAGTGGAGGAGTGCTCTCCTTATCCGCATCTCCACCAGCAGTGGAGGAGTGTTCTCCTTATCCGCATCTCCACCAGCAGTGGAGGAGTGCTCTCCTTATCCGCATCTCCACCAGCAGTGGAGGAGTGTTCTCCTTATCCGCATCTCCACCAGCAGTGGAGGAGTGCTCTCCTTATCCGCATCTCCACCAGCAGTGGAGGAGTGCTCTCCTTATCCGCGTCCTCTCCAGCATGAGCTCTCACTTGTGTTTTTCATCTTAGCCATTTGGACAGGAGGAAGCTGGAATCTCAGAGTTGTTTTGATTTGTATTTCTCTGATGGCTAAAGATATTGAACATTTCTGTTTTTCTCAGCCATTTGAGATGCTTCTGTTGAGAATTCTCTGTGTAGATTTGTACCTCATTTGTTGGTGTCTAGTTTCTTGAGTTTTTAAATATATTTTTGATATCATTTCTCTGTTGGGTGTGGGTTAGTGAAGATCTTTTCCCATTCTGTGTGGGCTGCTGTTTTATCCTTTTGATGGTGTCCTTTGTCTTGTAGAAGCTTTTCAGTTTTATGAAGTCCCATTTATTAATTGTTGATCTTGTACTATTGGTGTTCTCTTCAGGAAGTTATCTCCTATGCCAATGCATTCAAGGCTATTCTCCAATTTTTCTTCAATATATCTGGTTTTATGTTGAGGACTTTAATTCCCTTGGACTTGAATTTTGGGCAGGGTGATACATATGGACCTATTTGCATTCTTCTACATTAAAGCATCCACTATTTGTTGATCAGAACCAGTTGTTGAAGATACTTTCTTTTTTCCATTGTATAATTTTGGCTTCTTTGTAAAAAATTAATTGTTCATAGGTGTGTGGATTTATTTCTGGCCCTTTGATTTGATTACACTGGTCAGCCTGTCTCTTTTTATGCCAATACCATGTGGTTTTTATTACTGTTGCTCAGTAGTACAACTTGAAATCAGGGATGGTGACACCTCTGGAAGTCCTTTTTTTAAAAAAAATTGTTTATCTGATTTTGCTTAAACCTTGGTAAATGGTATCTGTTGAGAAAATTGTCTATTTCTTTTAGGTTTTCCAATTTTCTAGAGTACAAGTTTTGTAAAGTATGGCCTAGTGATTCTTTGGGTTTTATGTCCCCTTTCATTTCTGATTTTGTTAATTTGGATATTTTCTCTCTGCCTTTTGGTTAGTTTGGATAAGGATTTGTCTATCTTGTTGATTCTCTCAAGGAACCAACCTTTTGTTTCATTGATTCTTTGCATTGTTCTTTTTGTTTCTATTTTGTTGATTTCTGCCCTCAGTTTTACTATTTCCTGATGTTTGCTCCTCTTGGCTATGTTCCCTTCTTTTTCTTCTTGAGGGTTCAGGTATGCTGTTAGGCCGCTAATATGAGCTCGCTCCATTTTCATGAAGGACCTTAGTGCTATGAACTTTCCTCTTACCACCGCCCACACTGTGTCTCATAGGTTTGGATATTTTGTACATCTATTTTCATTGAATTCTAGAAAGCTTAATTTCTTTCTGTTTCTACTTTGACCAAGTGATAATTCAGCAGAGAGTTGTTCAGTTTCTCTGTGTTGCAGGCTTTTTATTTTTTCTGTTGTTGTTGAAAACCAGCTTTAATCCATGGTGTCTGATAGGATACAGGCGATAATTTAATTTTTTTTCTATTTGCTGAGACTTGCTTTCGGACTGAATATGTAGTCAGTTTAGTAGAAGGTTCCATGAGGTGCTGAGAAGAAGGTATATTCTTTGGTGTTTGGGTTAAATGTTCTGTATATGTCTGTTAGGTCCGTTTGAGTCATATTATCTGTTGGCTCCATTATTTCTCTGTTTTGTTTCTGTCTGGACAACCTGTCCATTGGTGAGAGTGGGATGTTGAAGTCTCCCACTATTAATTTGTGGGATTTGGTGTATGATTTAAGCTTTAGTAATGTTTCTTTTATAAATATGCATAGATATTCAGAATTGAGATATCATTTTGGTGTGTTTTTCCTTTAATTAGTATGAAATGTCCTTCTCTATGTCTTTTGATCAATTTTGGTTTGAAGTTTTATTTTGTTAAATATTAGGATAACTGTACCAGCTTGCTTCTTATTTGATTGGAAAATATTTTCCAACCATTTATTCTGAGATAGTGTCTATCTTTGATATTGAAGTGTGTTTCTTGCATGCAGCAGAAGGATGGATTCTGTTTTCATATCCATTCTGTTTCATCTTGTCTTTTTATTGGCAAATTTAGTTCATTAATATTGAGGGATATTGCAGACTGGTGATTGTTAATTCCTGTTACGTTGTCATTGGTGGTGGTAATGAGTGTGCATTCACATGTACATGCGTGTGTTCATTTCCCTTCTTCGGACTTTGCTGATGTGAGATTATCTATTGCCTGTGTTTTTGTGGGTGTGGTTAACTTCCTCAGGTTGGAGTTTTCTCTCTAGTACTTTCGGTAGGGCTGAGTTTTGGACAGATACTGTAAAATTTGACTTTGTTTTCTCCATCGGTGGTGATTGAAAGTTGTGCTGAATATAGTAGTTTGGTCTGGCATCTGTGGTCTCTTAGAGTCTGCAAGACATCAGTCCCCTCCTTTCTGGATTTGAGAGTCTCCATTGAGAAGTCAGGTATAATTCTAAAAGGTCTGTCTTTATGTTAGTTGGCCTATTTCCCTTGCAGCTTTTAGTATTCTTTATTTTTTCTATATTTTTAGTATTTTGGTTATTATGTGACTCAGGGACTTTTTTTTCTGGTCAAGTCTATTTGGTGTTCTGTAAGCTTCTTGTACCTTTTTAGGCATGTCCTTCTTTAGGTTGAGGAAATTTTCTTCTATGATTTTGTTAAATATATTTTTGGGTTTTTGAGCAAGGATTTCTATCCTTCTATCATATTTGGTCTTTTTTATTGTGTACAAGATTTCCTGGATGTTTTGTGTTAGGGTTTTTTTTTTTTTTAGATTTAATGTTTTCTTTGATGAGTGAATCTATTTCCTCTATCTTATCCTCAATGCCTGAGAGTCTTCCATCTCTTTTATTCTGTTGGTGATGCTTGCATCTGCAGTTCCTGCTTGCTTTACCACATTTTCCATTTCCATTTATTCGTTTTTGTTAGCTCTCTTGGCATATTTAAAAAAGGGATTTAGTGCTTTTCTCAATTTTTGGGTTGTCTTTTCCTTGATTTCATTTCTTTTTTTTTTTTTTTTTTGATATTTTGAGACAGGGTTTCTCTGTAGCTTTTTGGTTCCTGTCCTGGAACTAGCTCTTGTAGACCAGGCTGGCCTCGAACTCACAGAGATCCACCTGCCTCTGCCTCCTGAGTGCTGGGATTAAAGGCGTGCACCACCACCGCCCGGCTTCCTTGATTTCTTTAAGGGAAGTTTAAATATCCTCTTTAAGGACCTCAGTCATCTTCACAGAGTTATTTCTAAGGTCATTTTCTTGTTCTTCAACTGCACTGGAATGTTCAGGTCTTGCTGTTGTAGGCTAGCTGGCTGTTGGTGGTACCATATTTTCCTGACTGTTGTTGATTGTGCTCCTATATTGGTGTTTAGTCATCTGTGTTTGGGATGATTAGGTCTAGGCCCTGATTTCTGAGTTTGCCTTTGTTTGTTGAGTGTTTTGTTCCTTGGTCTCCTCTTTGGTCTAGTTTTTGTGGCCTGCATTACTGGTGGCTGTCGTGACCTCTGATCTAGTAGGGAGTCTCTGTCAAAGTTGGGAGCTGGCCTTTGTTGCAGTAACTGGTCTTCTGACTGGTGTGGCCTACACGTGAGCAGTAGGAGTCCACCAGGGTGGGGGGCAGGACCCAGCAGGTGTGAGGTGGGGTGGTGGTGAAGTGGGAGAACAGGGCTGTGGGATGGGCCTTGGGAAACAGAATCTGGTGAGTGGGGCAGTTTAGCTGGCCAGCAGGTACTAGTTTTTCCATTTTTAAGTAGCTGGAAAAATATTTTTTTAAGATTTATTTATTTATTATGTATACAGTGTTCTGTCTGCATGTATGCCACCAGATCTCATTACAGATGGTTGTGAGCCACCATGGGGTTGCTGGGAACTGAACTCAGGACCTCTGGAAGAGCAGGCAGTGTTCTTAATCTCTGAGCCACCTCTCCAGCCCCCTGGAAAAATATTAAAAGAAGAAAGATCAGCACATGAAGCTAGGTGCTGTTGATGTTTTGGTGCGTGTTTGTTTTGTTGGAGCACAGCAATAGCTACTGGTTGGGGTACTGTTGGCGGCTTTGGTGCTGCTCTGGTAGAGGTGAATAGTTATGGCAGGGACTGTATTCCCTGCGAAGCTACAGATGTTTATTCCGGCCCTTTGAGAGAGCTTGCTGATTTCTGAGATCTGGAGGTAAGAAAAGAGCCTTCATACATGGTCATTTAGTTCTTTTAAACTAATTCCAGTAAAGGTGCCAGTGGGGAAGGCTCCTGTGGTGGTTTGAATGAGAATACTCTCCAAAGGCTCATATATCTGAATGAGTAGTTTCTAGGACTGGAACCGTTGGAGTAGGATTAGAAGGATTAGGAGGTATGACCTTGTTGGAGCAGGTTTGGCCTTTTTGGAGGAAATATGTCACGGGGGAGGGATTTGAGATTTCAAAAGCCCATGCTAGGCCCAGTGTCTATCTGTCTGTCTGTCTGTCTTCCCACATACCCCCTCTCTGTCTGTGGATCAGGATGTTGCTCTCAGCTATCTTTCTAATACCATGTCTGCCTGCCTTCACCATGCTCCCCACCATAATGATAATGGACCACCCCTCTGGAACTGTAAGCCAGCCCCCAGTTAAATGCTTTCCTATATGAGTTGCCTTGGTCATGGTGTCTCTGCACAGCTATAGGACAGTGACTAAGCATCTCTTCTTCCCAATGACAGGGTGTCAGGGAGATATCTAGACAGAGAAACAACCAAGACCCTTGGTTTTTACCTTATCCTATAGGAAAGAAAATAATTAGAGATAGATTATAGAAAAAAAGAAGTTGGAGGTGTAAAATTTAGAGAAAGTCACAATGCTTTTCCATCCTGCAGATGTCTGTAAGAGCACGTCTTAGGGTAGCTTCTTCAGAAAGCTCATATTATGGGTCAGGAGAGGTGACTTAGCAATAAGAACAGATACTGTCCTGTTCTTGTAGAGGACCTGAGTTATGTTCCTTGTTGTCAGTAACTCCAGTTCCAGTGGGACCTGACAGCTCTGACTTCCTGGTCACCTGCACCCATATGGACATAGACATATACACAGATACATAATTAAAAAGTAAAATAAAAATTTTAAAACCTCATATTGTGGAAACAGGACAGGAAAATAAAAACCCAAGCCCAACCTTTTTCAGAGAGTCTGTATATGACCATTTATAGTAAGGAAATATGGTAATCTTAAAGGCAGAAGATAAAACTTAATGTGTATTGGGTATTTATTAAATACCTGTTACCATGTTTAGAGCAGAGATGAGGTATTCCTTTACTTCTTTCTCACGTGTGCAGTCTAATGCAGTTATCTCAGTATCTCAGCCTCCTGAGCGCTTCCTCACCAGTCCTTCTCCACTCCTTGCTCTCTGTCTACTTTGGGGAGAGGCTTTTGGATTGAGTGATTATTTACAGTCTTATCTAGAGGTACTGCTATTGCGATTCTTTGTTGATGTTTTTGCTTTTTGTGTGTTTGTTTGCTTGTTTCTTGAGACAGAGTTTCTCTCTGTAGCCTTGGATGTTCTAGAACTTGCTCTGTAGACCAGGCTGGCCTCGAACTCAGAGATCCGCCTGCCTCTGCCTCTTGAGTGCTGGAACTAAAGGCATGCCCAGCTCTATTGAAATTCTTAAGTATGTAGATATATACAACTCATATAATTCTCTTTTATTTTACTAAGCTGTGTGAGGGTATCAGATTCTCTGGAATTAAAGTTAGAGACAGTTGTAAACTGTCATATGGTTGATGGGAATTGAACCCAGGTCCTCTGGAGGAACAGCCAATGCTCTTAACAGCTGAGCCATCTCTCCAGCCCCTTATAATTCTCTTTTAGATTCAAAATATATTAAAACAATTTCTATACCACTAATACGCATTCCTCTAATAAATTTGTACTGTAGTGATATTCTGTAATTTGTTATTTTTATTGTGGGTTTCTTTGTTAGTTGTTAATCATGAAATAACAGCAGCACAAACATCAAGCCTGTAGAAGATTTCAAACACAAATATAGTTCACAGAACATAAAAACAAAGATATTTGAGGATTGGTCCTGTTTTTTGGGTCTCCCTAGACCTCCATCCTCAGTACATATGTCAGAGGCTACGTAGACCTTCTCCTTTGCAGCATGAAGCTGTGCTTGATTACTTTGTTTTCATGGCAAAATACCAGGATCAAGGCAAGTATAAAAAGGAAATATTTAACTTAGTGGCTCATGGTTCAGGGGATTAGAGTTCATGACCATTGTGGCAGCAGGCCGGAGGGCATGTCTCTGCAACAGTAGCTGAGAACTTACATCTGATCCACAAGCATAAGGCAGAGATGCATAGAGAGGCCATTTGGGAATGGCATGAGCTTTTGAAACCTCTAAACTTATAGCCCAGTGTGTGGGGTTGGGCTCCAGGGATACAGCTGCCTGGCATGAGAGTGTTACAAGGAGTCTTGGGTCTATTCTCAATTTAATGTGAGAAGCTTGCAGGTCTCTAGCTTTTGGTAGTGGGTAGAGGTTACCTTTTGCTTAGGTAAGAAAATATAGTATAGTCAGATATGGAATGCAGTTAAATCTTTGAGCATCAACATGTTTTTAAGACATCCAGGAGGAATCATCAAGTATGTATTTGTTACAGGAGACTATAACTCGAGAGAGTAGAGATAGCAATTGACCACAAGTACAGTATCCCACAAGGCTCTGCTCTTCCACCCATCATTCTCTCTCTGACCTAACTTGTCACTTCACCCCTCTGGTAACCAGTGCCGGATCTGGCTGGCTGTGCTGGTGTAGCCTTCCTTGTTCACTGCAGTTCTTGGGTCAAGGTGTAGCAGCTGTGCTCGCTGTAGAAGCTCCACGGCCTTTCCAAGGTTATTTCACCCTAGCCACCCCGGAAAGCAGTTCCCCCGAAAGTCAGCAACACTCCCATTTTAGAGATTCTTGCTTTCTCGTATGACCGAATGTAACCATTTCAGACCTGCTTTTTGTGACATCCTCTTTCAGATTGCATTCTACTGCATCCCACCCTGACATTGTACCACCTGCCCCCAAATGTTGCGTAGTATCACCTGTGTTACTTGCTGTTGCTAAAGCAGGTTGCTGGAGTGGGGCGGAAGTGGCTAGATAGTCCTAGGACTATCCTGCAGAATTTAGTTACTCTCTTCCGAGCATTGGGAGTGGGTAGGAGAAGTGAATGCTTGTGTAGAAAGACACATGGCTATATTTGTGTAGAGAAGCAACAGAAGTGTTACTGAGGTTATGGCTGCATCAGTTGTGAAGTTTTGTGAGAGAATAGAAACAAAAACAAAACAAAACAGTTCTCTGGTTCAGGTATTGTGGTAGGCATTGAAGGAAGAATAAAACCTGATTCTGTCTTCCTGGAAGAGTGCTTATCTGAACATTTATTAGAATTTCCCTATATTCCTGATGAGACGCTTATATAATCTGTATTAGAGATTAAAAGAAATTTCAAACTTTGTTTTAAAGATTTTGAGCTTTTTTTTGTATGTTAGTAAGCTTTGCACCGAAAGAAAGTGTGTAATTTTGGACATTATTAAAGTAAAACAATAGGTTTCTTGCTGCAGGATGTCTCAGAACTTAAATTTGCATGCATGATAAATCTAGGCATGTATATAATGTATAGTATTTCTCAGACTCAGTAGGGCATGGATTGTGTTATGTTAATGGACATAGATGATGACATATAGCAGACTTGAGGAAATGGTGACTTCTATGATTTGCTTAACATCTACTTAAAAGTAAGATTCATAATGGCTATTCTGACTGCACAGAAGTTCATTTGAGATTATGTATAGACATTGTGTTTGTTTTGGTATATAGTATTTTTTATTTGCAAGTTTTTTCATAATAAATTTTGTTAAAATATCAGAAAAGATAAGCTACAACTAATGAAAGATACATCACAAGTAGAACATAGTCTTCTTGGTTCTGTCCTTTGGCAGTCTTAATGTTTTGGTATTACCATATAGAACATGAGGGCTGGAGAGATGGCTCAGCTGTTAAAGGCTGGACTCACAACCATGCAAACCATGATTAACCAGGATTCTTTTGTGGCCACATTGTAATACTAAATCATACAAGGTTAATGGAGTTCCAAGTTTGGCGTAAGAGTAACTAATAACTTCAGTAAGCAAATTGTGTGGAGTTGAATTCTGTGTGACATTTATATGTGAAATGTATAACACTGCCTTTCTATTGCCTCCCTTTTATTTCTTTTTTCTTTTTGGCCTTTCAAGACAGGGTTTCTCTGTAGCTTTGGTGCCTGTCCTGGAACTAGCTCTGTCGACCAGGCTGACCTTGAATTTACAGAGATCCGTGTGCCTCTGCCTCCTGTGCTGGGATTAAAGGTGTGCGCCACCGCCCGGCTACCTTGCATTTTTTAATTTTAAGGATATACTATTTTAGCATTAAGCATTAGTTCAGTTATTATTTTGGCAGGTGGTGGTGTTTTAGAGTTTATTGTGTAGGAAATGTGGCCCAGTGGAAAGGAGAAGCGTAGATCTTGTGTTGAGAGAGTCCTTGGTGAGGGCTCCATTAACCACATTTCCAGCCCCGGGGTCGGCAAGCTGCTGCTGCAGACAAACCAAGCCCTGCCCATTTCTCCATCACCCCGTGGTTTAAGGATCAGCATTTTAAAATAAAAGAGTCGTGTTTTGTGATGTGTTGGAGTCATATGGACTAGAGATGGCAGCACCCATTCATCAGATGTCATGGCCCACAGCCCCACCCGTGAGCATCCTCAGCTCTCCAGCAGTGGTGAAGAGGTATACCCAGGCCATTTGGTTTGCAGAGCTGAAAGTGCTTGCTCTGCGGGTCTTCTCAGGAAGTTTGGTGGCCCCTGGTTTATCTTAGTGAGTGGTCTGAGTTAGGGTTATTTGATGGGTTTATGAGAGATAAAGAACTGTTTTATTCAGAACCAAGACTTCAAATAATCATTGTCTTTTAATAATTTTACCTTGCATTTATTCCTGATGATTCTGTATTTTGTTATTTTCTGGCAGACGTGTTTAATTTTCTGCCTTTTTCTTGCTGACTGGTAAATAGTATGTGATGTTGCGTATTATGTTAAGAAGAGCTTGGATTTGAGAAATACTTCTTGGCAGAAGAAACAGAAAATTTGAATAATTTTGTGTGTTCCTCATTCTTATGGAAAAATTGTTATATTTGATACCAATTTCCATACAGTTAAAATACATTGTAGCATTTTCTTACAGAATTGGCTGTATAAGCATTTTTCTTTTCTTTCAGAAATAGTCAATCTTCTTCAGTTTGGTCAGCAATGTTAGAAGTTTACTTTTGAAATTAGATTTATTTATTTGTAAAAGTGTGGGTACACACAAACTATATAACACATGTAGATATCAGGGGACAACTCACAGGAGTTGCTCCTCTACTTTTACTGTGAAGTTTTTGGGGATTGAGCTCAGGTCACTGGACTTGGTGTGAAGTGCTGTGACCACAGAACTATCTTTCTGTCCCCTAGAGAAGATTTTCTAAAAATAAGTAAACTGGAATGAGATACTGATACTCAAGAATACCTTGGAAAACACGAAATCTAGAACTTTATTGTTCCGTTCTATCTAAAATTTCAGTGCAGTTGAAGTTAATCTGGTGGACTAAGTCTTTTTCAGAAGGCTATTTCAAATGACCCAAGTAGTAAGTATACTTAATAGGTTTAGTTGGTCCAGTTAATTAGAAAACATGCTTTAAAATCCTGTTTCCTTTCCTTTGAAAGAAAATTTGCACTTACTTGTTTGGTGGGCTTTTGTGTGAGTGCATACGCAAGAGCGTGCGCGTGTGCGCATGTGCGTGTCAGAGGCCAAACTGTGGGAGCACTGCTTCTCTCCACCAGTGGGTCCTGGGGGCTGAATTCAGGTCTCAGGCTCAGCGTCAGCTGCTTTACCTGCGACTCCATCTCTCCAGCCCACACGTGCTTCCTGTCCCAAGCAGCAAGGCCATTCACTCTGAAGACAAAGCAGCTGGTGTAGGTGGAGCATCCACCACCCAAAAGCTGGAAATAGGAAGTGCTCCAAAATTTGAGACTTGTGAGAGACTTTAAAAAAAAATTATTTAGACAGGCACTTCAGTTGTCCACAGCCTACAAACAAGGCTCTTTTTCTTCTGCCTGGACAAGAGCTCACATTTCAGTGTCTCAGCTGAGTTGTTCTGCATCTCACCATGCTTGTGGAGTTCATGGGTCAGATAGAGATTGGGCAGGGTTTTGCACGTAGAATGTGGGGCTCTCTGTCTGGGTCTCGTCTAGGATTCCCCCCTTCATGTTTTGTCAGTGTTCCAGACTGTCCCCGGACTATGTTTTTCACTCTTTAGGGACTTGAAACAAGTTTGTTTTTGTATTCTGTTCAGAGTTTATAGTGTTCTGTAGGAGAGTTTTTTTTTTTTTTCAGTCAGAGTTTAACTTGATCAGACTAGAAGCAATTTCTGCTCCCTTTACTTAAGTCCTGTTAGTATCCCACTGTGTGATTGAGTACTCCGTGATTTATTTAACCCAACTTGTATTTCTGGACATTCAGTTGTTTCATGTTTGCTATAACAATGTTGTTGTTGTTGGTTGTGTGTATGTGTAGTACTTTCCATGTTTGCTATAACAATGTTGTTGTTGTTGGTGGTGGTGTGTGTGTGTGTAGTACTTTCCATGTTTGCTATAACAATGTTGTTGTTGTTGTTGGTGGTGTGTGTATGTGTAGTACTTTCCATGTTTGCTATAACAATGTTGTTGTTGGTGGTGTGTGTGTGTAGTACTTTCCATGTTTGCTATAACAATGTTGTTGTTGTTGTTGGTGGTGTGTGTATGTGTAGTACTTTCCATGTTTGCTATAACAATGTTGTTGGTGGTAGTGTGTGTGTGTAGTACTTTCCATGTTTGCTATAACAATGTTGTTGTTGGAGGTGGTGTGTATGTGTATACTCTCATTTAGCATATTAACTAGGCAATCAGAGGATACAGATGTATTTTACAGTAGATTAGAAAGTGAACAAAGCTAGCTACGGTGGTGTCAGCTGTGGGAAGACAGAGTAAAGTAGGGAATAGTATTACAACTTTAGAATAAGCTTAGAGAGAAGCCAGAGATCAGTGGTGCAGGCTGCTGAGCCTGGGCAACAGAAGGGGCAGCGGGAGTGGGGTGGAGTAAGTGGAGTCAGAGATGTGACTAGGAGTGAAGTTTATGTAAGGCTTTGATCACGGAACCACTGGCAGCTGATGGATTCTGGGAGACAGGGAATCACTGTCTTAAGTGGAGTTCTCACTGTTGAGCCTGCCAGGTCCTAGTGGACAGCTCCAAATGCAAGGTCACACAGACTGCCCTGGTTAAACTCAGCAGGTTACAAACAAAACAATCAGACAAGAGAAATGTGAGAGATTTGTGGAGAAGAGAGAGTGGAGTAGTCCTCTTGAGTTACATTTCAGCATCACTGCAGGTTTCCAGCAAAACTGAAGTCTTGAGAGGAACACGTCGGTTTCTAAATGAGTGGTTGCAGGTCACCACATCACTCCAGAATGAGGATGAGGCTTTTTGAATGCTTGGAGCTTTTCAGTAGAGTTAGATGAAAACAATACCTTTGATATTTTGATTTACATATATTTCTTTAATTATAAATAAGGTTGAACATTTTATACATGTAAAGTCATTTGTGTTTCCTTGGTGAACTGAATTTAAATCTTTTCTTATTTTCTGCTCATTTAATAACTTTCTGACTGATTTGCAGTGGTGTGTGTGTGTGTGTGTGTGTGTGTGTGTATTTGTTTGTGCGCACTTAGAAGCTCATGTGCATTTATGCACTTGGAAACCAGAGGACACCATTGTGTGTTCTGGAACTCACTCTGTAGACCAGGCTAACTTTGAACTCAGAGACCCACCTGCCACTGCCTCCCAAGTGTTGGGATTAAAGGTGTGCACCACCACTGCCTGGCAGCTTTTTTTTTTCTTCTTTTTTTTTTAAATGTGTATTTAGAGGTTTAGTTCAGGTCCTTTTGCAGTCTGACCCATACCTCGGCCTTGGATTGCCAGACTGTATGTTTGTTTATACATTTATTCATTTATTTTTCATAATATATAGTTTATAACTATATATAAAATGTAGTTTTCACATGTGTTTGTAATGCATATTGATCTTTTTTGGCTCCACCTTTTCCTGTATCTCTACTATTTCCACTCTCTCTTCTCTACAAATCTCTCACATTTCTCTTGTCTGATTGTTTTGTTTGTAACCTGCTGAGTTTAACCAGGGCAGTCTGTGTGACCTTGCATTTGGAGCTGTCCACTGGGACCTGGCAGGCTCAACAGTGAGAACTCCACTTAAGACAGTGATTCCCTGTCTCCCAGAATCCATCAGCTGCCAGTGGTTCATCATTGAGTGCTGGACCCTCCCCCTTCCATGTCTACCACTGTTTTTAAATCTTCTCATCTGCCTCCTGGGTGCAAGCAGGTTGAAAGCAAGTTTCAGAGATCACAGTCAGGGTTTAGAAGATGCATGTTGACCCCTTCCTCCTCTGCAGGGTCCCACATGCTTCTCTCCCTTTGAGTCAACCATTCTCTAAGACCTACCTGATTTGTGTTGCTCTAGCTGAGAACATGGCTGCTGTGAGTCTACTTTCCACTCTTGTCATTGTCCATCCACTCATCTCAGGATGATCAGCAAGGCTGTGGAGCTGGTGTGCCTTCATTTGATAGCTAGCTTCGATTATGCCAAGACACCCGGCGTCCGTTTTAGTTTCTGCGAGTGAAAACAGAAGCCGTAATAGCATTTACTGCTGAGAGCTGTTGGAAATATTAAGTGAGTTACTGAACCCCAGTGCTGGGTCTAGTAAACCACTTAGTTAATGTCAGCTGTTGCTCTCTCATTTAACATGTTTATTGGGCTTCTTCTAAGTGCTGGGCATACTGCTAGCTGCCAGACACTGGGCTGCAGCGAGTGCAACTCTGCTTTCCTTGTGTGAGCAGAAGTCACTCTTCTTGCATCTTTCCTAGAACATCACCTTGGAATAGCATGTAGTCATTTCAACTTTCTCCTTAATTGAAGAGTTACGTGGTGTGTCATACAAGGTTTTCAAGAGTGTCCTGGCCTGCTTGAATTTGAGAAGTGAAAGGATATGCTGATTTGATTTTACTAGCACTGCATTTTGATAGAACAAGAGAGCAGTGACAAAGAAGATTAGGAGTATAGCCCTTCATCCACTTGACATTATCACGAGTTCATCAGCTCTCAAGTGTTTGGTTTCTGGCTGGAATTCCTTGCGCATAACTTGGTGATTGGGCTTCCTGAGAGATCGCAGTGACCATGCTCCTGTCACTCTCGATCACTGTTCTGGAGGGCGTTCTCAGAGTCCTGACTCTCAGGCTAGGATACAGGTTTCTCCAAAGGTCTCACAGGAGTTTCTTCTGTTGTAAATAAGGTTATTTGTAAACCTTCCTTTTGTTCTCTTGAGTGATTTATAAAGGAGAAAACCGGAAACAGTAATAAGTGAGATTTGTTGAGACTGTTCTGCACTCCCACACACATCTCAGGTTTCCAGAGCTTTGCCTCGCTTTCTCATGTACTGAAGGAACCTTATACTCTCTGGACCCGAAGGATTTACTAGTTTCGCTGGCATCCTGTTTTTTAAGAACACATGGAGGGCTTTCTCCAAATCAATACAGATAGCGTTGGACTTGTTAGTTGTTTACGCAGTCCACTTTAAAACAAAAGTAAATTATTTTTCCTTCTAATCCTGCCTAAGTCTGAATCAGTCTGTCATGTTGGTTTCTGTTAGTCTCTATTTAAGCAGTTCTAGAGCTGATCTTACCAACATACCTGTTGCTGTCTGCTTGCTTTATCCTCTTTTTCTTTTCTCCTTCTCTTTCCTTCCTTCCTTCCTTCCTTCTTTCCTTCCTTCCTTCCTTCCTTCCTTCCTTCCTTCTTTCTTTCGCATGTTTTTTCTCTTGCTGTAGCGAAAATAAGCAGCGTCAGCATTTAGCTTTTTTCTTTATTTCAGGTGAGACTTCAGTTCTTAGGCAACAGTTCTGGGGCTGTATATTTAATTATCTTAGGTATTATTCTCATTCTGGCTTTCTGCTTTTCCTCAGTTTGAGTTTCCTGGGAGCTTATTACCCATTAATTTCCCAGGCTTTTTCTTGGCTTCAGTTACCAAAAGCCTTGACTGACTTACCTCTTTATTTCTTTATGATTTATTGACATTCTCATGTTCTCTCTTCAAGATACATCTCTTCAAAGATAAATGAGTTGAAGGACTGCTACACTAGGATTGACAGGTCACTGAACAGTTTATGTAGAACGTAACTCCAAACATGTAAATAAATGCTCTTATGACATAGAAAAGAGACTGCAAACCTTTTGAGGTGCCTTCATTAAAAATGTCTGGAGATGCTTGTGGTGGTGTCTGCTCTTTGAAATGGCACCCTCTGAGTTTGTCTGTGCATATCTCCCCACTGCCTGGTGTTTCAGTGTACTGACATTGTTGACTGACCCTTGTTCCCTGCAGAGGTCTGAAACTGTTTTCCTTGTTGTAGTGTGAGCAACGCTGGAGGCAGTCGGAGGGCAAACGTCCCGCCTTACCTAAGTCTGGCCCTGGTCCTCCTCTGCCTTCTTTAACTGTCTATCACTTCCCTGACCCCACTCAACCACACTCCTACTTCCTGCTCCTCAGATTCATCGGGCATGTTGCCCCATGTGTAAAATGGAAAGCTGGGGTTCTTGCCTCTAGGGTTGCATCTTTTCCTGGATCTTTTTAAATAGATAGTGTTGTGCAGTGCCGTGGTCCCTGGTTCTTCTTGGAGCTAGTGGCTCATAACATAGCACAGGAAGGCTGAAGCATCATGGAAACACTGTGGTGTATCTCAGCAGGCCAGTGGGGTAGCTGCCTAGAAGTAAGGAAGGAGAGTCTGGTGTTCTGTGTGCACCACCTGCTGCTGCAGGGCTGAACAGGCTAGCCAATCTCTCCCGTGCTTTCCTCTTACTGTGCCAACTCATGTAAATCCCCTTCTGGGACTATTAAGATATCGTGAGAGACTTAGTCAGAATATCCTAAAAAGCTATTTTGTGTGTAGATAAGAGTGTGACACACCCAGTCTTACCCTATTGTGAGTAAGAATAACTCATGGTAATCGGAGGTATAAATCATCAGCTTTCAAGGCTCTAAGTCTTCCTCCAGCCCCTCCTGTGGGGACTCTCTCCTGCCAGACTGGATATCAGCGTGCATCTTTCCTAGTGGTCTCTCACTTCCTTGGTGCTGTGCTTTGCTTCGGGACACATGGCAGAAATAAAGAGGAGTTGGCTTTGTTGAGCTCAGGGTTTGATTAATAGGAAAGCATGCCTTGATTATCTGTGTAATATAGGAAAATTAGTCCTGTGGATACTCTGAGGAGCATTTGTGTAGAAAGTATTTTAATTTGTGATGTTTGAATATTATAAGTTTAGAACATAAGCTCAGGGTACTAATTAAAAGTGGGGCTGTAAAGGAGAGTTTTGAAAGGTTCCAGTTCTTCACCTGTTACAGCAAGTTTCTTTTTACATTTTGTATGTAAGATCCAAATAGCTATGCATATCTTCTTTGCATTTGTTTGAAAACAAATATTTGAATCAGAAAATGTAACATGAGGGCCTGCTTATTGAGGTTTATGTCCTGCCCAGTTCCCACAGCTGGTAAGCCTACGAAGAAAATCACACAGAGATCTCCATAAGATTATAAACTGATTGGCCCATTAGCTCAGGCTTCTTATTAGCTCTTGTAGCTTATATTAACCCATTATTCTTATATATGTTAGCCACATGGCTCAGTATCTTTTTCAGCAGGATCAGGTCACATCCTGCTTCATTGGTGGTCTGGGCAGGACTGCCAAGGGAACTTCCTACTTCCCAGAATTCTCCTGTTCTCAAGGCCCTGCCTCTACTTCCTGTCTGGTTGACCCACTTATACTTCCTGCCTGGCTAGTCAGCGTTTATTTAAAATATGATTGACAGAATACAGACAATTCTCCTGCACCACTTCCCCCTCTTTTTTTCTTTTTTTAAACAAAAGAAAATAGCCATAGTCCATTTTTGGGGAATGTGAGTGTAGTATTCCAGGCTACTTCTGGCTGGTTGGGGGTGCTGTTAATCTTATGGAGACTTAAAGAAAATTTAGAATTATGATCAAGTTCTGACTGGAGTATCCTGTGAGGCCTGATCATCCCAGGCAGCATCTCCCACACCAAGAAAATGTACTCTAAAGGAGATTTCAGTAAACTAATATGGATGGCAGTAAAAAGCCCTAAACCAGCAGCTGTAGAAATTTGGAAGCTCTGAGGGTGATTATTGTTGTTGATCTGACAATCTTTGCATTGCTAAAATCTGACAGCCAACCTCTGGAATGCAATTCCAGCTAATACATTGTAAATTGTACTTCTATATTTAGTTTTCTGTTTGGTTTTTGAGACAAAATTTTATATGTATACCTGGCTGGCCTGAACTCAGAGATGCCCCCTGCCTCTCTCTCCAGCTGGGATTAAAGGCATGCATTACCAGGCCTGGCTCTGAAAAGCCACATTAAAATCCCTACAGTTGCTATTAAAGTCTACATTTACTTCTAATGCTTGTGAGAATATGAAACAAAGTAATTACCCACTGGGCTAATTTTATTGCAGATGAGAAGATAAAATGTGTTTTATAAAACAGTTGATTAAATATACCTGTTCCTGGGCATATGCATTTTAATTATAACTTTTATAATGTGTTAAAGCTAACATTTTCTTACAGAAATATAGCTCAAGATTAAATATTGGGCAACATTGGGAAAATGGAATTTAGTATGAAAATATTTGCTTCATGTTAACTTTTTTATGAATGCAGCTAATGCAAAAGTGAATTCAAGCTGTAAAAACAATTAGCTGGGAAAATGCCAAGTAAATTTTTTATATTCCAGTGAATAGCTATTAACTAACAAGTTATTGTTATCATTAAACTATATGCAGATGTACAACTTAGATTCACTTAGATTTCAATGAAAGAGACAAAATACTGCGAGTGTGCAATAAGTCTAATTACCACTCGGCTCGCCATCAAAGCACATTGATCCTGTTGTTACACCGCTGATGTAATGTCTCTGTGTTTCTTTGGGGAGTATTTGCCATGGGCAAACATCCAAAGTTGATAGTAAATTTTGACCAGCAAAAACACTGGAGGAGATGTCTGGGTTGGACATTGTAACAAAGCAGTTTCTGGAGCTCATGTAAGCTTTAGAGGTGACACTCGACTTTCTTCCTGTATTCTAGCCATCACTGAGGCAATTTATCCATGAAAAGATTTTTAAAAAGTCCTTTAAAATATAATCTGATTATATTTTTATACTTCCCTCACATGAAAATTATAAAACTCAAAACAAATATTTATGAGGTTAACATTGTGGGGAAACAGAAGCATTTAAGCTGTTTTCTAGAAATAGTTTCATAAGTGTTTTGTTACTGCAAAGGACTTGAGAGATTTTTCTATACTAGTAATGCACAAGGAAAATCTCCAGAGAAGCATTAACCAGAGATGGAATTGAATGTTGGAAGAATTCGTATAACTCACGAGCCGTATCTTGGTATATTTCTTACTCATAGAAATCTTAGATTTTTGAACAGGTCATATTTAGTAAATATATGATAAAATCTTAAGATTGTATTTCTTTAAAACATTTTATAAAAGATTTTAAGGTACATAGTAGATGTACATTTATTTCTGTATTTGAAAAGCTATCCCTAAATAAATGTACAGCTATGCTATTACATGAAAACTGAAGTGATTTTCACCTAGATTATCACTTGCATAAAATTGGGAAAGTGATGCAATCAAAGTCAGTCTTACTCCTGATTAGTCTTGACCTAAGGCTTCTTTCCCTGGGTCATCCATGTAGTAGAGGAATCCAGTTTATCCAACTCTAAATCTCAAAAGCTTTTCTCTACCAGTATTTATTTTCTAGTTTATAAGGTATTTGAGAAACATTTTTCAATTATGTTTCCTAAAATGTGCAGTAATTTTTATTATACTCAAACTAAGAGCTCTAGTAGATTAAACAGGTGACTCAGAGCACAGATGCTTCCCAAGGCTCCCCAGGGTGTCTAGATACCTGGTGAGTCTCTACAAGGCTCCCCAGGGTGTCTAGATACCTGGTGAGTCTCTACAAGGCTCCCCAGGGTGTCTAGATACCTGGTGAGTCTCTACAAGGCTCCCCAGGGTGTCTAGATACCTGGTGAGTCTCTACAAGACTCCCCAGGGTGTCTAGATACCTCGTGAGTCTCTACAAGGATACCCAGGGTGTCCTAGATACCTGGTGAGTCTCTACAAGGCTCCCCAGGGTGTTTAGATACCTGGTGAGTCTCTACAAGGATACCCAGGGTGTCTAGATACCTGGTGAGTCTCTACAAGGCTCCCCAGGGTGTCCTAGATACCTGGTGAGTCTCTACAGGGCTCCCCAGGGTGTCTAGATACCTCGTGAGTCTCTACAGGGCTCTCCAGGGTGTCCTAGATACCTGGCGAGTCTCTACAAGGATATCCAGGGTGTCCTAGATACCTGGTGAGTCTCTACAAGGCTCCCCAGGGTGTCTAGATACCTGGTGAGTCTCTACAGGGATACCCAGGGTGTCCTGGATACCTGGTGAGTCTCTACAAGGCTCCCCTGCCAGACACTTAGAGAACACTGTAGTATATTTCCTCTTGAGCACACTGTAGTTTGAACAATAAAAAGCATATGGGAAGACAAATTCATGAGTCTTACATTTATGTTGGAAATGATACCATAAAAATCGAGTGCCCAGCACAAGAACTTAGAAAAGGAGTAACAAACAAGAATGGAAAAGAAGTGTGGAAATAAAAGATGACTACATAAAAAGATGGGAAAGATCCTTGAAATACATTTTATTTTTACTAAGACCTATTATAGGGGAACAAATACTGATTTTAAGTACGTATAGGTAGAATATGGGTTGCTAGTGGCATATGGACACTTCAGCTGTAAAGAAGTAAAGTTCTCAAGAACTTTAGGACTACATTAACTCATGATAAAAAGTAATCTTAGAACCTGGATGAACGGGGTGGTTTTGTAGAGAGAGAGAAATTTACAAGACCTACCTTGCAAGAAGATAAAGATTTGGATTTCTGTCAAATTTCTAGAAAACTAATTGGACAGGTAGTCACTCAGTATCCCCCACTATCCTGTAGAAAAGCAGTTCACCTAGATGGTTTTTCCAAGAAGTTTTACTGAGTCTTTGTAAAACATGGAACAGATTGTTTTAAGGCACTAAAAATTACCATGGCAGCTGATTCTGCAGTGCTAGTGTAGAAGGCAAGAGATGTGCCTTTAGTGACTGTTACTTATGGGTGTTAGTGGAAAGTCCTGCCTACAGTATCAGTATCAGTAAACAGAACCACAATGCTTGGTTTCTTCTAGGCATGCAAAGTTGTTTGGTTATTAGGCAGTGGGCAGTAAAGCTGACTCTGCTGAGAGGTGAAAGATGAAGTCAGTACTGTCCACAAGGATGCTGCACACGGGGCTTTTCCTTTATGTTCTGTTCTTGACTCTGTAAATGACTGGGTACTTTCTTGATATTGTAAAATATATACCCTATAGATGTATAGTTGTTCAAATTCGTACTTTCTTTCTTTCTTTCTCTTCATCCTTCTTCCCTTTTCATCTAGCCCAGTAGCCAGTGTTGTGTTTACTAGAGATACAGCAGCCGTATCTCAGTTAGTGAGGAATAAGTCAGGAATGTCCTCTGCTCACTGCTATTAGTGTTTTTTGGAAATCGAGGCCACTACAACTGAACTGTAGAAAGGGGGCAAGTTACAGTTTATAAGCTCAGATTTCAGAGAGATGGACTAAGAGAGATGAGGAGAAACTGGGAGGTGGGGGAACTTCTCAGTCAACTTTCAACATAGAATGTTCACCTTTGATAACTGGTGTCTTTCACGTGACATTAGCTCAGAGAGATATCCTGAATCTGCCAGATCTCCTAAGTCTAGCTAGACTTGGTGGTCTTTATATTCACATGTAGCATGGCTTCAAAGTTTACGGCTCATGCTTGTGCAGTTAGTTCAGAGGTTGGACATCGCTCCCAGTGAGACTGGCTGGACCCAGATGCCAGCTCACATTAAGTGGTCCTGGGGAGGTTAGTTACCATCTCTGTTTCCTGTTCTGTTCATCTCCAAATGAACTGAGTTTGTGAGCGCATGGATGACCCAAATGTTAGTGTCTCCTTTTGTGGTCGCGATGGTTTATGTAGATGTGATTTAGGGAGGGTGCCAGTGGTGTGTGCAGAGCAGTAGGCCTCTGAGAGGAGCATCCTTTGCCCTGCACAGTCCTCTCTGTGGAGGCATTGCCTTGGCACAGGTTGACTGCTGTCTTCTTGGTCTCATATCATGCACTCTCAGATTTCCATTTATCTTCAGTGCAGCCGAAGACTTGAACCTGTGATTGCTGCCGTGCCATTTAATTCACCGCTTTGAAACACGCTGTCCCAGAATTCCTTCCATGTCCTTTGTGCTTGCTCCTAGGCACCCAGACATAACTAGGGGAGTCCCACAGACAGAACAGGAGCAGTGTCCTCATGCCTCTTTTAAAACTGCTTTTCGGCTTGCTTGTGGATCTTTTCAAATCAGTCTTAATATTTGAATTCCTTAAAAATTAAAACTCAGACCCCATAAAAGACATATTTTCAAATTTTATAGATGTCAAGAAAGAACTATCTAGACATTTTATATATGTGCAAGTTTGAAACTGTGCCAAGACTACTTTACAGCCTTGTGATAAGACTTGTTATTTTTCTGTTCCAAGGGAGAGAATTTGGGTTAGAGCTGCCAGAAGTGTTCAAAGAGTAAAATAATCAAATGTCATTTGAATTCTGAGTTTTGGCCTTTAGAATTTTTAAATCATGGGTTCTGCAAATATTTTACAGATAAGTAGTAAACTGAGATAGAATTTTGGGCTAAGGCACATTCTGTTTTCAGTCTGAATTATAAATAAACAGAACTCAAGCCTCTCCCAGTCAGATCAGAAGATAACACTTTAATGTGCTTTAGACATAAACCTGTAGAGAAGATAGGAATGCCTAAGCTGTATTGAAATTTATGAGTAACATTGTCAAATGAAATGAGGTAATTATTTTTCAATTTTTAAGTCCTAATGTTGTTTGGAATGTATCTTTCTCACCTTGTAAAAATGATATCTAGCAACGTGAGATGCTGGAAAATAAAATAGGGAGGACAGATGGGGTTTTTGTTGTTTAGAAAGATAGCATAAAGGAGTTGAGAAAGAAGGCTTTAAATGAAGTCACTTTAGGGAGGACAGCAAGATTATATGGTGCAGAAGATTGCTATAGTAACCCATGTGAAGGTGGTTTGCCTTTGCTTAAAACTGTTTTAGGATGTAAAGTATGAATTGACAGGACTCAGGTATCCTTTTTTGATTGTTGTATTGCCTCATGTGTCTTACAGAGAGGGCAGATCTGAAGACTTCTTGTGTATCTAAGGAAAGGGAAGCTTTTTAATTTACAGTGTTTTGTGTTTATCCCCCCCCCCCACTACATACACACCAAGTAGGGAGCAATGAGGCATGGAAAAGAAGCCTTGTAAGTGGCTTTTGTACAGTCTAGGTTGTTCAACAGCATGGCTCTGACTGCCATCATTTTCACGTTGCACCATTTGATTGTCTGTTTGAAGTTCATGCTGTGGAAGCTCCAGAAGTCACTCTGGAATGCTATTTGTGACTGCATCTCTTGGTGTTCCTTCATTTAGAACCCTTGCATTAGCTTTTCTGGCCACTAAGGAGGTGGTTGAATTAAACAAAAATGGCCAGAGCTAGAAGATAATAAGGCAGAGTTTTAGGCACTCTGTTTCTTTATTATCTGTTTGTTTGTTGTGCATGTGTGTGGGTGTGACAGGGGCTCATGCTATAACACACATGAATCAGAAGTTTTTCTCCCTCTCAGCATTCAAGTGCTATGGAATGAGCTAAGTCTTCAGGCTTGGTCGCAAGCACCTTTACCCACTGGGCCATCTTGTTTGCCTTAAGGAATTCTTCAAGATTTTCTTGAGCCTCTAAAGTTAGACTTGAATTTGACTCTCAACAAAGTTGTTACCTCTCAAAGTGAGCTTCAGGACCTTTCCTGTGACACCGGCTATTGTAAGGATTAAACAGATCCACAGGATCTGTGCAGTAAGGACTGGTTATATCCCCTCATTTGATGCAATTGCATGCTGGCCAAGACTGTTTTGTGCAAGGATAACCTAGAACATTGGCTCTGAGACAGTGGATGAAGTCATCAAGGCAACTCAGGGACTTCTACTTCAGAGACTGGTTTAGAAGACCAGGATTGGAGTATAGATTTTTTAAAAAACTGGTTTTTAATGTTTTATTTTTATTTCATGTGTCTTTGTTGTTTTTGTCTGTGTGCATGTCTATATGAGGGTGTTAGATGCCCTGTAACTGGAGTTGCCGACAGTTGTGAGCTGCCCTGTGCATGCTGGGAATTGAACCCTAGTCCTCTAGAAGAGCAGCCAGTGCTCTTAACTACTGAGCCATCTCCCCAGCCCATGGAGTGTGGATTTTAATTAGGACAGGAAATAGCTCTGATGAAAAAAGCAGAGCCACACTGTGGGGAAGAGCCCATTTAATTCTTGCACAGTGGGGTTTTTCATGGTTCATCTCTTAACAGTAGTCAACAGTTTGGGAATCTAAGCTTTAAGCACAGACTTCTTACTGCTTAGTTACATATATTCTAATTTGTTGAAATAAATGCATCATATATTGAATGTTCATTATCAAAATTGAGCTTACTGTTTGAAAAAATACAAACAGGAGAAGGAATGTCATTAAGTAGACCATACCACCTTTGAAAGTTAATAAACTTTGAGTGTTTCTTTACCAAAGGAAATAAGTCTTTAGAGGCAAGGACCTCTACACAGAGGATTCTGTTTGATGAAGCATTCTTTGTCATCTCTCTTGTAGTGCAGTCTGGATGCCATTAATCAGAGTGCTCTGGCTAATCTTAATTGTCATGGTGCTCTGAGGCGATGTGATGTGTAAGATATTCAAACCATGTGGGGTATATTACTAAGAATCGTTGTTAAGCCAGAGGATGAAGGGGACTGGAATGAAACAAGTCAGGCATCAGGTCTTGGTATTTCCTGTTGTTACTACTAGAATATTTTACTTTTTATGTAAAAAATGCAATATACTTAATTTCCCCTCTGATATTTATATGGTATGGTTTATATATACATATGTATCAAAATGCATGCCGATATACATACATAAAGCCATATTTGATGGCCCAAAGGAAGAGGCCCCAAGGGATCTTTAGTGTGCAATTAATATTTTGGTCAGAAAAATCAGCAGATTGTTTCAGTATGGTTATGTGTTATGACATCATATTCCAGTAAAGTTATAATGAACAGAAATTTTGTTTGTCTCTGTGGCAAACCAAAATGAGTTTTGTAATTGTCAGCAGACCTTAGTGATTATCGTGGCGCCCACTCCCTCTACTGTAGTTAAAGGTCTTAGCATTCCAGTTGTGGTCCTCTGTTTTCAGGAGTTTATAATTAATTGTAAGCTTGTGCTCTACGAGGAAAGCTTGCCATGTAAGATCAGTTCAGGAGTTGATTTAGGATTTCAGGTGCTCTGTCTTGAAGTTTTATAGAACCAGATTAACTCTGTGCAGTTCCATGGAGGTGACAGACAGTGAAGATGGTGTATGCGCATCATTCGTGTAGTCTGTTGGAATCTTTAATCTGTGCAGTTCCATGGAGGTGACAGACAGTAAAGATGGTGTATGCGCATCATTCGTGTAGTCTGTTGGAATCTTTGGATGAAAGAGATGAGTAGTAAGCTGGAGAGAACTGTGCTTTCAGTATCCTGTTTAGTTATTGTAATCAAAGGACAAAAGATTGAATTTTTCAATTCTTTTTAGTCTTTGAATGTTAAAAATAATAATTTACTATCATTGTTTTTTCTTTAACTTTTTTATGTTTAATAATTTAAAAATAAGGATACTTATATTCATTTATAATACCTTATTTTAAAAATAATATGTAATAGACAACTGTGAGCCATAAGAATAGATGTTTAGAGTTTAAAACAATGACTTTTTCTGCTGCCGTGCTGTAGATTTCTTCAGTCCCTTAGACACTGTGATTGTCCATGTCCCTGACATTGTATTGTAATTCTTCTCTGGCTCTGACCCTCTTTTATCCTGTCCTCTGCCATCTATTGTTTCCCCTGCACTTTGATCACAGGCATTAATCAGAGTCCAGCCTTAGGCTCTCTCCAGGTGCCTTTGCATGAATCCTTTCCGGGTGTTTATCCACTCACACAGTCTCAATTATTGCCTTACTAATCTGCATCTTCGGTACCAATCATGACCTTCAGTAAACCTTCATTGATTTAGTCCCGTATACCCAGTAAACCTTAACATTGTGGACTCTCTCCAGTTTTACTGAAGACAGTCTGAAGAATTCCACTACTTGGTATTTAATAATCCTTTAGACTATGTTGTGACTTCAAGTTGGGGTTATAACTCAGTGGTAGAGTACTTGTCTACCATGTGCAGACCTTTGGGTTCAACCTGTAGCATGGCAGGAAGCAAAAGCAGGACTTCAGTTGGACTTTGGTTTGGAAATATTTTCCAGCACTTTGATAATCTTTTAAAATTATTTTTTAGCATTACAATTACAAATCCATTATTCCATCAAAATTGATCCTGTTCACAGTGCTGAGTCATTCAATTTAGTGATCATATCATTTAGTCTTAGTTTTACTTTGTCTGTTACTGAGGGTATCATCAGTCTCTTGTTCTTTAACACAACTTTTCCACGTTATCAACCCGTGCTTATTGGTCTTTCTGTTAGCTCTGAATCTCACAGGGTCCTTATTTTTCTTGATTTATGTTGAATATTTCCAAATTTTATCTTCACCTTAGAACTTTTCCTTAGAGTCCAGACTCATCAATATGATTGCCTACGTGGCATATCTGCTGGAGGTCTGATCTCCCGAACAGCTTCACTTGGTGAAGCAGAGCTGCAGGGTCTTTTTGCAGTGTTTATTATTCTTCTAGAGCTCTAGGGTGACTGACCAGGTCTTAGATTTCAGAGGCAGCCCTTAGATTATTCCATCTTTATTTTAGAAACTCATGTAGAATTCGGGGACTTTCTGTTTCTTCTACTATGACACCCAAGTTAAGGCACTGTGTGTCCTTTCCTGAGGCTGACCTCATAGCTGGGCTGTTGGAGCCCCCTTGCTTCTGCTGCCCTTCCCCTTCAGTCTGCCCTCAACGGAGGAGATGATCTGCTCACAATGGCCGTCCATTTCTCTTGGGATCGAAGTGGAATCTTTAAACTGACGTTAAGGAAGGCCTGCAGAATTGGGTTTTCTCTTGCCCTTGACTTTCCTTCCGTACCCCTGCATCTCTAGCCACATAGGTCTCCTTAGTCACTTGAGCATGTCTCTGGGCCTCAGGATCTGGTCTTCTGTGTACCTCAGATACACTATCCATATTCCTGCATGGTTTGCTTCCTCCCTTTTTCCGGTCTTTACAAAACTGTCCTTTTCTCAGTGAAGCCTTGCTAGCCACCTTATATAGACTACTGCCTGACACTTCTGAACCCGTCCCTATTTTTACAGGTAATTTTTAACACACTAGGTATTCTACATACATGTCTGTTTGTCTTCTCTACTGTGTTTGTTTTTACAGTATCCTTCCATAAAAGACATTTCATAAATAATTGCTGAGTTGATAGATTTTATCATCTATCCTAATTTTTAAATTTTCTTTTAAGCTGCTGGTGGTGGCACACATCTTTAATCCCCTTGGGAGGCAGAGGCAGGTGGATCTCTGTGAGTTCCAGGCCAGCCTGGTCTACAGAGTTACTATCAGGACAGCCAGGGCTACACAGAGAAGCCCAATCTAGAAAAACAAATCAAAGAAATGAGTGTGAAGTATATCCTAAATGTGCTCTTTCTTCTCTTAGTCTCTTATTCTCCATTCGCTGCAGCTTCCCAGTCACATCCTGCTCCCTCAGCCTCACTACACCCTGGCTGGGCTGTCAATCATGAGTATAGTTTGTGATGCTACTTCTGATGCAGTCTAGAAATGATGTTGTCTAGGGGTCTTGATGGTATTCATTTTCTCTGCAGGCTAAAGAATTTTTAAAAAGCAGGAAGAAATCTAAAGCAGAACAAATAGCAACAGAGGGATCTCATGCCCTGCAGACAGAATCAGCAGTTAAAAATGGTGTTTAGTTGGTGGTGGTGGCACACGCCTTTATTCCCAGCACTCAGGAGGCAGAGGCAGGCAGATCTCTGAATTTGAGGCCAGCTTGGTCTACAGAGTGAATTCCAGGACAGTCAGGACTACACAGAGAAACCCTGTCTCAAAAAAGAAAAAAGAAATGTCTGTCTTTATTGGGAAGAAAGAAACACACACATGCAGACATACATAGAAAAAGACCCTCTGCAAGGTAGAGGGGAACTCAGAAAACGGGAAAATCCAGTTCCTTCTTGAAGAGTCTTCCTCCCTGCTGTAGAGTTGGTCAGTTTGAAGACATAAAGGATGGTTGATTGGCCTAAAACTGTTGTGTGACAGGTCCTGACCAGACCTTGGACTTGCTGAGCCAGTCTGTCCTCAGGGGCTACTGGGAGGATATAAAAACTGCTAGGCTTTTGTCTCAGGTTGAGGAAGAAGCTGACCACCTGAAAATTGGCCATCTTTCTTACCTAGCCATGACCTCCCTCCTTCCCTTTTGCCTACCAGGGAGTCTAACTCCTGATCTCTAACTTCCTATGTAAGAATTAACTTAAATATTTCTCAGCACCACATCAGAGAAATATGCACCACCCTGCAGTAAGAAACCAGACTAGAAGGAGGAGGAGAACAGGAAACTCTCATATCCTGTCGAGACTGTAGGTTAGTATATTCATTATGGAAAACAGCATAGAGATTCCTCAAAAACAGCAACGTCAAAACCAACAAAACACACCCAGCTTAGAAATAGAGCTGCTGATGATCCAGCAGTCTCTGTGGAGCTGATTCTAGAGACATCTACAGTCACAGCTTACAGCAGTGTTCATGGGGGCAAGATTTGGAATCAGCCCAGGTATCCATCAGTGGATGAATAGCTAAAGAAAGTATGAATAACAATGGAATGTAGCTCAGTCATAAAATGAATGAAATTGTTTCATATGCAGCAATAGGGGTGGAGCTGGTGGTCATTGTGTTAAGTGAACTAAATCAGGCATAGAGGGAAAAGCTCTGCGTGCCTTACATGCATCAGGAAGCTAATAATTTGATCTTGAGAAATGTAGGGAGTAGAGTTGTAGTTACCAGATTCTGAAAAGGGTGTTGGGCAAGAGAGAATGGGGAGAAGATATTTAATGGGGTTCACTGGGTTGGAGGAATGATTTATATGTTCTATGTAGTATAGCAGAATAACAGTAGGTAACAAAAGTTAGGTTAGTATTTCAAACAGAAAGCATTTTGAACATTCCCAGCACAAAGAAATGGTGCATGCCCGTTACCTTAATTTTATCGTTGTGCATTGTGTACCTACGGAATGTCACTGCCTTCTGAAATATGTACAGGTGCTGTGGCCAGTTTAGAGTAAACATTTAAAAAGAATTAGCATAACTTCTTTAGTTTGTTATGTCAATATTATGTCTTTATTAGTTTTTATCATACTAAGCCGTCCCTCTGCTCCCATAGTTCTAGTACAGCCACTATTTACTACGAGCCCAGTAATGCATGCCGCCACCTAAGTGCGCTCACTCGTCTTCCATTTCTGCAGTGCCTGTCTGTTCTCAGTAGCAGACTATTCAGTTCTCATCTATCAAAACTGAAACTTCATTAGAAAATCTTCCATGATACAGTTGAATAATTTTTATTTCATTCATTTTTGTTTAATGTTACATTTCTCTTGGAAGTCAGTGTACAGTATTATGTATAGCTATATATTGACTCACATTTTACCTTAGAAATATATCGGGACATTTCATCTGTGTTTTAATAAATAAAGCTTGCATGAAGATCAGCGAGTAAAACAGCTGCACTGGTCAGCCTCATAGTCCAAGCAGCAATGACACATACCTTTAATCCTAGCAGTCACACTAGTTTGCCATAGAAACCAGGAGGTAGTGGTGCGCCTTTAATCCCAGCACTAGAGAGGAATATAAGCCTGGAGGAGACAGCTCTCACACACAGTCTCATTCTGAGATTCCTGGAGGCAGGATCACCATTTCAGACTGAGGTAGAGATAAGAGCCAGTGGCTGGGTGTTTTATTCTCTGAACTTCAGGTAAGCTTTATTTATTAAAATACAAATAAAATATCACTACAGAAATATATTCTTGTGGTTAATATTGTATTAAGGTTAATAAGAGACTATACCACACATTCCATAGTCGTTAACATTTTAAGTGAATAATCTTATGGTTATTATGGTTATAGACTCATATTGAGCTACCACTAATTGTAGTTGGTTGTTTTTTTTACTCATTTACTCTTTGGCTCTTTGGGCTCTTTGGGGCTTGCCAGTCAGCTCCCAAATAAACCACACGTAGTCTTATAGTCTTTTTTTTTTTTTTTTTTATGAATACCTGCCCTTAACTTGACTTTTTTCTTGCCAGATTTTCTTAAATTATCCTGCCTGCGTTTTACCTCCGGGCTTTCTCTGTTTCTGTATATCTTTTCTTTCCTTCTTATTCCACATCTGGCTCTGTGTCTGAGTGGCTGGCCCTTCCTTTTCTCACTCCTTGAACCTCTCTTGCTTCCTGATCCCTCTTTTTCTTCTATTTATTCTTCCTTCCTGCCAGCCCCGCCTATCCTTTCTCCTGCTTTGCTATTGACTGTTCAGCTCTTTATTAGACCAATCAGGTGTTTTAGACAGGCAGAGTAACACAGCTTCACAGAGTTAAACAAATGCAACATAAAAGAATGCAACACGTCTTCGCATTTTAAACAAATTTTAAATATTTTAAACAAATGTTCCACAGCATAAACAAATGTAACATGCCTGAAAATGACATTCCACAACAACTAATGCTTGTGTTCTCTTTTCATAGGTATCATTGCCCAATGCCGAAGATTTTTTATGTTCAATTGACTGTAGGAAATAATGAGTTCTTTGGTGAAGGGAAGACTCGACAAGCTGCCAGACATAATGCTGCAATGAAAGCCCTTCAAGCACTGCAGAATGAACCTATTCCAGAAAAGTCTCCCCAGGTGTGGCCCTGCTGAGTGTGACAGTCTCTTTCCTGTGCTTTCCCCTGGAGGTTACTGAGCAGACAAATAAACTAATTGTATAATAAAAGCAATAATTTGTTCAGCTAGGGAAGGATCATGATAGTTTGCTTTCACTTGCCCATTAGTGCACTAAACTCACTCATTCCTTCTGGGAAGACCTCGGTTCACCAGTGGGAGTCCCTTGTGAGGCAGCATGAGATTTAGGCACCAGTGTATGAGGATGGAAGGTAACACTCATTTGCCTTACATTTAATGCAACCTTGTATTGGGCAAAGATTACATTGTGTTCACCTGAGATCAAGGAATGTAGGCCAAGGCCACAACAGATTTTAGTAGTTCAGGAAGTTGAATGCAGGGCCTTGTGCTTTAAAGACAAGTGCTCTCCCAGGTGAGCCCCAGCCCCAGCCCCAGCCTGTGTCAAGGGATGTAAAGAGGAAGAGATTGTTTGAGAATTTGGAGTCCTACTTTAGTTTGCAAATTAGAATGCTAAGGCTCTTTTTGGGCAATTTTACCCATTCTTAAGTTTTCATCTGCTTCCTCCATTGACTTTAATATCTCTAGTTCAGGCATTTCCAACAGATTAGCCAGCCTTGTATTCCTTTCTGCTGAGTTATTCAAACCTTACAGTTCAGCTCCCTAGATTATCTTTTCTCCAAACATGGTAGTCTTTCTTTGAAATTGTTATAATCGTGGGCCTACATGTTTCTCTGCTGGTGCAACTGTTCATGGTAACTGTTAATCATTTCTAGTTAGATCCCAAGTTTCTTTTTTTTCTAATAATTTTTTATTACTTTATAAATAATACCATTCAAAATTTCTACTTCCTCCCCTCCCACTTCCCTCCGGCTCCCCCCCTTCTTCCTCCCCCTCCAGTCCTTAGAGAGGGCAGGGTATCCTGCCCTGGGGGAAGTCCAAAGCCCCCATCCTCCATCCAGGCTTAGGAAGGTATAGATCCTAAGCTTCTTCTTCCTCTTTTTTAAAAAAAAGATTTATTTATTTATTATGTATACAGTATTCTGCCTGCATGTATGCCTGCAGGCCAGAAGATGGTGCCAGATCTCATTACAGATGGTTGTGAGCCACCATGTGGTTGCTGGGAATTGAACTCAGGACCTCTGGAAGAGCAGGCAGTGCTCTTAACCTCTGAGCCATCTCTTGGATGTGAGGGCGATCTGGCTGCGTCATCTGTCACCCCACTGATCACCAGGGTTGATTCGGCTGATCTGGCTGGTTAGGCAGGTGTCCTCTTCTTCCTTCACCACTCCATCCTTCCCCAAATAGAGAAGGACCAGTCTTCAGTCAAGGGTATACGAGTATCTGCGCCCCCCTGCTAGAACCTCCAAACAAGCTCTCAAGATCCTAAGCTTCTTGGTAGCAAGACCTGTCCCTTTATTCCCTTATCTCACGCGTACATTGTTCAGCACAGACAAGACCTTCTAGAAGCATGTATTGCATAAGAGAATAAGTGAATGTTCTAGTCCAGACACGGTGCCGCTGTCGTGGTTTGCATCCTGTACTGTATCTGCTATGTATGCCCATGGCCATGCTAACTCTGCACATGCTGCACAGCTCTGCAGTAAGAGAATTGGGTCTAAAGAGTATGTGGTTGGGGAGAAGACTTTCAAACTTAGCTTTAGCTGCTTCTGCTTCAAGCTAAATGAAACAAAATCTAGAAGGCTGGCAGCATAGCCCTTGGCTTGTGATAATTCCAGAAGAATCCACTGTGTGTATCTATGTCTGCTATTTCAGACATTTTAGCTCAACCTGCCTGATTGCAGAACAATAGGAAAGTTACTATGATGACGAGACCCAATGCTACCATGTTTTTCTTTGTGTGTGCTTAGAATGGTGAATCAGGAAAAGAAATGGATGATGACAAAGATGCAAATAAATCTGAAATAAGCTTAGTGTTTGAAATTGCTCTGAAGAGAAATATGCCCGTCAGTTTTGAGGTATGTGTTCATGTGCTTTTCTATGATTATTTAAGCAAATTAAATGATGTCCTAGATTGTCTCAGGCATGCACATGCTTCTTGTGTTAAGATCCATTACCCTGAAATGATTTATGCCCTGGAGAAATGGAAATTATCATAATGCTATGAATGTGGTGGGTATCCTTGTCTCTTCTGTACTAGACTGTCTTTATACATGGCATTTCAGTTTTGACCTTAAAATTTGTTTTCTGATCATAATTTCTGTTAATCTATAGATAGGATTTAGTGTTTTATTTACTTATCATTAATTTTATATTATTCTAGTTATGAGTCAGTTTAGTGTTTAGTGATGCTATGCTAACATCACATCCAATTCCTTTTAACTGTGTGGAGGTCAAAACCTGTTTTGAGGGAGACGCTGGCAATCATACCTAGGACCTTGCCAAATATTAAATATGTGCTCTAGGACTTAGTTAGTTCCAAAAAAGTCTTAACATTAACTGACAGATCACTAAAAAAATGATATAGATTTCTGTAACTAAATATGCACAAACTAAATATTTATAAGGGTGTTTAAAGCTTTTAAAAAGAGAAAACCTTAAAAGTAATTTTATAATGCCTTCCATATTAAGAAATCACTAACTTTGAGGCTCATATGGGAAAAGTAGGCAAGAATGAGGAAATCAGCTCAGATTGTGGAGTGACTTCTCCGTCAGGTTTTATCACATTTATCTTCTGGGGACCCCTGCATTGCACTCATTGGAAGGAACACTGGGCTGAGAGACAGCTGACAAGTCATATCACCTGGCTTCTTGGCCTGTAGCAGGTAGATAGTAGTGAAATCAGGAAGGCAGGAGGGAAAAGTCCTTGACAGACTGATTCCAACAAGAAGTCACTGGGAAAACTTGTGAAGCCTACCAAAGCATCCAGCACATACCTAAAACTCATTGGCGTGTGGGGTCTTTTAAAAACTAAAATAAATAGGAAGACAATTTTATGTCATAAAAGTCCTTTGCACATCTCTATGTTATGGCATAGAGTATGGATGCTCATACTGATGATCTAATGCGACAACAAAAGGTTAAATACCCAGGATTCCCTATTGAGTCCATGTATGGTGCCTGTGTGTGTACATGCACATACGTTCTCAGCCTAGAGCTGGCACAGGGAAAATCATGCTATGCCTTTTAGGGCGGAGTGAGGGCTGGAGCCAAAACTCAGAAATGAACCAGGGACCTTTCTATACCTTAATTTTTGGGAAAAGGTCTTTTACTGAACCCAGTGAGTGCCAGAGATCTGCCTGTTTCCAGCTCACCCAGTGTTGGGTTTACAGATGTGTGAAGCGGTGCCTATTTCTTACATGTGTGCTGGAGGTCTGAACTTAGGTCCTCACGCTTGCTCAGCAGGCAGCCTCCTAGCAAAGCTATCCCCCAGCCCAGTAAATTACTTTTATAATTAATAAGTGTGTGCATCAGAACAGTAAAAATGAACAGTTGGTGTTTAAATTAGTAGACTTAAGTTACTTCGGAAGCATACTTATAACTACTTCCTTTCTCTGCTAATGTTGGGTTATTAAGATGCCACATTGTTTTTAATTCCTTTTCCTAGTGGTACTCCAATATTAGAATATAAAATTCCAGTTAAGCGGTAAACCAAATGCTATATGTTCCTCAGGTCAGAATTTTAAAGGAAACTAGGATTTTGAGTATTCAGTACTTGAAATCCATCTTTTCTCTACATGATGATATAAATTAGACATAAGAACATATTGAATAGTTCTAAAATACTCCTAGTTGAAAGTTCCATAATTTTTTACACTTACAAATGCATAATTTTATGGTTTATCCGTGTACCATCTAAGATCTAAGATCATGTCTCCAGAATTCTCAAGAGTTTAAATGTCCTTATGAAAATAGTGAGGTTGCTACTAACAGGAGGTTTTTATTCCTTTTTTTGTTTTTGAAAGTCTGTCACAGGAGGATGCTTTATAGCTTAATGGTGTTTGAAATATTTAAATACATGTAAACATAGACTAAAATGCTATATAATTTTTCTGTTCCATTATGATCTTACAGAACCATAATCATATATGCAGTACTATAAAATAGGCCATTGTATGATGAGACTTCATCTTTGAAATGATAAGACATCAACTTTGACCTCTGGTGTTTTACCCTGATAGAGGACTATACACACACACACACACACACGTAGTGATGTTATTTTCACTTTAGATGGCTTATCTAGTTTAGCATCATAACTAATATGGCATGTTCTATGCTCTTAGCTTTGTGTTCTGTAAGACATGGGGAACCATAAATGTAAATTACATGCTTGTTGCAACCTATCTTGCACTCTGTTTTACCTGAGATAAAGCTTTGATCCCTAAAATTGAACATTCATGTCCTGAAGAGGTCAATTTGGGTGCCAAGATTATAATGAAACTATTGTTACATCCACACCTTTGTCTACCAAACCTTCAAGGACAACATCGTTTATTTCTATTTTTAGTGTTGATCTTTGTTCATTTATAGAAGTTTGTCAGAATACTCGCTTTATGGTTTCTCCTAAATTTTTTGTTCTCTCTTCTATAGTTGTTGCTTTATCCAGAGTAGTATGGTTTCTTAATATAAGGTTCTTTAATTGCTCTGGGCAGGAGTTTCCTTTATGATGGCAGGAAATGACTGAACCAGATTTGGCACAGGGGTCCCTCATGGAGTTTCCCAGTGGCAAAGGATTACCTTGAAGATTTCTCGTTGACCTTCATTCATTAGTAAAATGTCTGCCTTTGCCACACCTTCCGCATAATCCAGAAGGGAGAGGTAATCTGAATGGATTATTCTTAGGAAAAAAATTGTTTCTATGAATGCCCTGTCTACAATCCCTTTTAAAGTGACCCTGTTTGCCGCAATTATAACATTTGACATTTCTATTTTTCCTCAAAGCTCTGGAATCACCTCTCCTTTCCATTCATCATTATGGTCATGAGATTTAATATTAATTGCATCTTGAATCCATTCCTCTCAAGGTGCTGACCTTGCCTTTAATGGCCTAATTATCCTTTTGCATAGAGAACTGGCATTTTCAAAAGCCAGAGATTCAATTATTATTTGTCTAACTTCTGAATTTGGTATCATTCTATTTAGAGCTGAAGTCAGTCTTTGTAAGAAATCTGTAAAGGCTTGCTTTGGGCCCTGTATAACTTTAGTAAATTATTCAGTTTTCTTTATTATTTCTCCAATTCTGTCCCAAGCATTCAAAGCTGCTGTGTGGCATAAATCCAGGGTGTGGTCATCATATACAGTTTGCCTTTCTATAGTAGCATAATCTCCTTCTCCAAGAATTTGATCTTGGGAGATTGCCCTACCTCTAGCTTTACTCTGTTATTCCAAAATCTTAGCCTCTTCTTTGAACCAGGTACTCTGTTATAATTGTTAGAAGACTCTAAAACAACTGTAAGCAATTCTATTCAGTCTTTAGGGATAACTCTACTATAAATTTACCACGAGTTTAACACTTGTTTCACAGAAGGTGAATGCATGCCAGATTAGACTATTGCTTCCTTGAATCAATTTAAACCTGGCTCAGGAATCCAGTTAGCTGTAACAGAGACTGCCATTTGGCAATTCCTGTAAAGTTACTGGATATATTAAGGCTGGCTATCTGAAAACCTTAGGCTGTTTCTCTCTATTTTTATAATGCAATGATGAGATTGGTTCTCCATTAAATTCCTCTGTCTGGATTTGAATAACTCTGTGGTCTGCTTTATTAGGTTTTTCTAAGGTCTATATCTTAGCACTCAGATTAACCAACTGTTTCAGTGATAAGACAAAAATGATAAAGCTGATAATATTTACAATTGACATTACATAAATACCACCTAAATGATTAAATGAGATGTCCTCTCATTTAATCGTTCGATTTTCAAACTGTCTAGCACATTATCATAAAGAGATCCAAATCCATTCATTGTATGGTTTTTTTCTCATTTTTTTTAATTTGGGAAAAACTCTTCTTTTAGCTAATTCCTCGCTTTAAGAATTCCCAATTGTCTTACCAAATCTACCGATGATATTGATGAAGATGTGAGGCTGATTGCTATTGTGCAGCACAGTAAAAGCTTGACTGGATTTCAAGGCAGCGACCTAGTTTGGCAGCAGCCCAGAAGGGGATTCAAGGAGAGCCTGCAACCCTTGGTGGAGTCCAGGGGAACGGGGGTGTCTAAAGAATGCACAGGGGATTGTTTGAAAAAGCAAGTGTGGTGAGAACCTGCCTAAGGCCAGAATCAGCCAGTTTAGGGCAGGTGAATCCTGTGGCATTTGGAGTCCAGGTGCTTCTGGAATTTGGGTGGCAGTTGGAGACTGTTTCAGAGAGGCTACAACAGGAAAACTCTAAGTAAAGAAAGTCTACTGAGGTGAGGCTGGAGCCCCACATGCAGCTCTGGCCTGTGCTGGTGGCTAAAAGATTACAGGCAAATGGCTTTTTCATGAATTCATACCTAAAACGTTGGGCACCAAAAGGGCCACAGGACAGAGAGGAATATTATAACCATATGTGACTAACAAAGCAATGAATTTCTGGGGACATGATTTCTTACAGAATTGGAATACTCAGATTAACATTACCCCAATCTTAGAAACAAACCAAAAATTAACATATGTTTCTGGGAATGATAGTACAAGATATTATAAAGAACAGCCACTGGCCATTCTGATTGTATAAGAACAGGGCACAGCAGCTGTGGATATTTCAAAGGCACCAACAGCCCTACCTTTAAAATAGTTGACAGACAAACCTGTATGGGTTAAGCAATGACCTTTAATAATAGAGAAACTGCAGGCTCTAGAACAGCTGATACAGGAGCAACTAGATGCTCAGCACATTGAAGAATTCCAACCAGCCCTTAGAATTTTCCTATATTGGTTTAAAAAACAATCTGGAAAATGAAGAATGTTAACAGATCTAAGAGCTGTTAATAGGTGATTCAGCCAATGGGCTCTCTACAGTCTGGCATTCCTTTGCCTTCTTTATTGCTAAAGGATGGCCTCTTATAGTTATTGATTTAAAAGATAGTTTCTTCACTATACCTTTGCAAGAAAAGGACAGAAAAATTATTATGCCTACTCATAATAATTCTCAGCTTGCTAAGAGAGATCAATGGAAGGTTCTCCCAAAGGGAATGTTAAATAACCCCACCCTTTGCCAATATTTTGTAAGTCAGCCGTTGGAAATGATACTTAAGCAGTTTCCGGAATCTATAGTTTACCATTACATTGATGACATTTTGCTATCTGTTTCAAATATAGATACTTTAGGGAAAAAATGAATAAGTAAAGAAAATTTTGCCTTGTTGGGGATTACAAATTGCAAAATACAAATAGGAGATTCTATTAATTATTTGGGTTATAAAATAGGTTTACCAAAAATTAGACCCCAAAAGATGCAAATTAGGAGAGATCCATTATAGACTCTAAATGACTTCCAAGGATTTCTAGGAGACATTTCTCATCTACAATACTCTATTGGGATAGATCCTGATGACTTGATTAATATAAACAAAACCTTACATTGCGACAAGGACTTAAATAGTCCCAGGGAATAATCAGCTGAAGCCAAAAGAGAATTTACTTTGCTTGAAGAGAAATTACAGGAGGTACACGTGGATCATGTGGATCCAAATCTTAACTGCATTCTGATCATATTACCCTCCAAACATTCCCTTACAGGAATTTTAATGCAGAGGGAAGATATTATCTTAGAATGGATCTTTTTACCACATAAACCAAGTAAAAAATTAAAAACTTATGTGGAAAAAGTCTCAGTGAATACCAAAAGGAAAATTGAGACTTTGTCAATTAGCAGAAATAATCCCAACAGAAACCTTTTAATAATGATGAAATTGACTAATTATGGGCAGAAAGTGAACCCTGGCAAAGAGCTTGTAGTAATTTTTTGGAAGAGATTAACAACAGTTATCCCAAAAGCAAGAGAATTCAACTTGTAAAGAGAACTAACTGTAGCCCCTACATTCTATACTAATGCAAATAAATCAGGAAAGGCAGGTTACAAATTAGAAAATTTAAGTAAAGTAGATCAAAGCCCTTATGATTCTTTCCAAAAGTCAAAATTATATGCTATTCTTATGGTACTAAGGGATTTTAAAGAACCTCTCAACATAGTTACTGATTCACAATATGCAAAAAGAGTTGTTTTGCATATTGAAACTATTGAATTTATACCAGATGATACAGAATTGATTTTATTATTTATCTAGTTACAAGATACAATCAGGAATAGGAATCATTCCATAAACATGACACACATCCGATCCCATATGGGTCTTCCAGGTCCTCTAACACAGGTAATGTAGAAATTAATCAATTATTGATTGGGAATGTGTTGAAGGCCATAGGATTTCATAAAAAAAATCACATCAATAGCAAAGGTTTAAAAAAGACTTTTCCATCACGTGGCAACAAGCCAAGGAAAATATAAGAAAATGTCCTACTTGTTCTTTATACGAACACCACTACCTGCACGAAGTAGCCCAAAGGGTATTCAGAGGAATGAAATTGGCAGATGGATGTGTTCCATTTTGTAGAACTGAAAAACTAAAATATGTATGCTATACCATTAATACCTATACAGGTTTTCAATGGGCAACTGCTTTGAGTTTGGAAAAAGGCTGATTCAGTAATCACACACTTACTAGAAGTTATAGCCATTATGGGTATGCTTGTGCAAATAAAGAAAGACAATGTTCTAGCTTATGTCTCTAAGAAAATTAAGCAATTTTTTTTGCTTATTATAATATAAAGAATATTACAGGTGTACCACACAATTTTACAAGTCAGGCAATTATTAAAAGATCAAACTGAACTCTAAAGGGTATGTTAAATAAACAGAAAGGAATGATAAAGACCCCCAGAAATCAATTGCATAATGCTTTATTAACTTTGAATTTTCTAAGGAACAGCAGCTGTGGAGAAACATTGGACAGCAGAAAAAGAACTACAGAATTAAATGAGCCAATATACTTTAAAAATGTACTGACCTCAGAATAGAAACCAGGACATGTGTTATGTTGGAGACAGGATTTTGCTTTTATTTCCAGAGCAGAAGAAAAGCTATGAATTCCATTAAAATTGATAAAAATTCGATTTGAACAAGAGACGCCTCTTAATTAGAAGAGATAATAGTTTATCAAACAGCTAAGCTGTTTGATCTAAACTAACCTATAAAGCTAACAAATGCCTTTCATTTGATCAGATATAACTTGCCAAAAGAGAATCTTCCCCAAATTAGGAAGTTGTTATTGGTAATGATCAGGAAAAAAGCTAAACAAAGGAAGTTAGATTCAAGGTTCTTGTTGTGTAAAGAAAAAAGGGGGATATAGATACAATAGGATAAAAGGGTAGATTATTGAATCTACTCTGGAAAAAAAGGGAGGAAGTAGATATGATAAGATAAAATGGTAGATTATTGAATCTACTCTTATAATCAACTACTAGTTTTAAATGTTTTACATTGGGTTGGACTTTTGTATATTGTATACATTTTTTTGTATATTGAGATTAATTTTGTTAGAACATACTGTACATACATTTCTACACTTGTTTAAGGTATCGTACCTATACAACTCATTTAGCAATGCAATGCAAATTTCTAGTCCTTGAAAATTATTACCAACTGTTTAGGATAATAAGGAAATGCGGGGTAGTAGTTAATCACCTATTACAATTGAACTTGTAGTCACTTTAGATATGTTTTCAAGGTCAGACAAAGATATATTTTAGATAGCCAAGTCATCTTCAAACACTTCAGAGATCTACAGAATATGCCATTAATAACATAGGTTCTTTTTTCTATGACATTGAGACCTGTCTTCTTGGAAGCACCAGTGTACTTCAGAGAAGATAATGGGCATCAAAGAAACTCCACATAAAGTTTGCTTTCTTTGTGGCAAAAGTAAGTCACTGGGCAAGAAAATGCCTTTGCCTTGACTGCTGACAGTATACTGTCCTAATTGGACAAGCAAGACACAAAGAAGAGTGACTGCCAGGTATTGTCAAGACAAGGTGGGACAGCCCTTCAGAATATCATGCTTCACAGAGAAGTCTGTTGGATGTTAGGCCTGTAGGCCGAAGATTGATGCCCCAACATTGCAGAGCAACTTTGGGTGACTGTCCAAGCAGCCAACTGTTTCTGTCATTACTCACATTTTTTAGAAGTTGCTTGCTTGCACTTTCTGCTTACTCAATATTATTTCCTTCTTGGGTCTCTGAGGTAGTTAAAGACTAGATAGTTAGTTTTCCTGTTTACCTGATGCAGAAAGCAAGTTATGATAGAGAGTAAATTAAGTACAAGAGTTTGGATCCACCAAGATAAGATGGATATGGAATATTTTCTCTGAATTTGTCAATTGTATATGGACTAGATATTGTTGATGTATTTATTGCCTGTATATACTGCATATAGTTATTGTTCTTTTTATATATAGTTTTTCTTATATTAGTTATAGCCTTTTTATGTGAGACATAAAAGGGGGAAATGTAATGATATTTCATTTGTATTTCAATAAATAAAGCTTGCCTGAAGATCAGAACATAAACCAGCCACACTAGTAGCCATACAGGCCAGGCAGTGGTGGAACACACATTTAATCCCAGCAGCCACACTAGTTAGCCATAGAGGCCGGGCAGTGGTGGTGTAGGCCTTTAATTCCAGCACTAGAGAGGAATAGAAAGCAGGATGAGACAGGAACTCACTCTCTTTCAATCTGAAGATTTCATAGAGGTAAGAACTCTCTAGAGGCTTGGCAGCTTTGCTTCTCTGATCTTCAGGTTGAACCCCGATACCTGTCTCTGGGTTTTAAATATTCGTTCTACAGCTTGTCAAGATTTCTTTCACTGTTGGTTAATTGAGAGTAAGAAATATTTTACATAAACATTGCTGTTCTCATACCTTAAACTAGATGTCTTAAAGAGATACTGTAATTTGGTATGGATCTCCAGATTAGTTGGAGAGACCATTTAGAAAGATTCATGCTGTTAAATACAAATGCCGGTATGTTGACTAATGTTCCACTTGCATTTAATAGGTTATTAAAGAAAGCGGACCCCCTCATATGAAGAGTTTTGTTACCCGGGTGTCAGTGGGAGAATTTTCTGCAGAAGGAGAGGGAAATAGCAAAAAGCTGTCCAAGAAGCGTGCGGCAACCACTGTCTTACAGGAGCTTAAAAAACTCCCACCTCTTCCTGTGGTAGAAAAGCCAAAACTATTTTTTAAAAAACGCCCTAAAACAATAGTAAAGGTAAGCATGTACGCGTGGATACCCTTGTCTTTGACTTAATTACTGTAGTGATGGGCCACAGCAATACTGACCACAAATATGGTTTTTGCACTATAAAATCACAATAGAGCAGAAAAATTATATAGCATTTTTAATATACTTGTCTATGTTAATGTGTATTTATATAATTTAAATATTGTAAACACCACTGAGTTAGAGTTGCCTTAAGTTTCTAGTAACATGCTGTAAAGGTTTATAGCTTAGGAACAAATGTTACCCCACACAGCCTACATGTATATCATCTATGTTTGTGTGAGTACACTGTGATGTCTACATAGAAACAAAAATCATGCGATGACATTTTCTCAGGATGCATCTCCATTGTTAAGTGACATATGACTATAGTATGCTAGCTATAGGCTGTTGACATAGGTTTCTTAAGACAGATCTCTGAACCAATGGGAAAAAAATAACTTCAGTCTCTTTTCTCCCCTCCTTTCTGTCCCTGTCTATCCCTCCTTTCTTCTATCTGCCAAGGCTTCATTTCTTTCCTGTACCCTGTTCTAAATCAAGATGTGGATTTTGTGACTATAAATTAATGATAATTTTATTCCTTTATGTATTTGTGCTTCTTAGCATTCATTTGTGTCTTGTTTAATATAATTCTCATCATGACCATGTAAAGTAGATGATATTATCCCTCATTTTATTGTTTTATTTTGTATGTGATGTGCATACATGTGTATATGTATGTTTGCATGAATATAGGTAAGTGTGCTCCTGTGTGTGCATGTGTGTTCAGGTCTGAGGTTAACACCGGGTGTCTTCCTTGATCAGTCCCCATTTATTTTTCGAGGAAGAGACTCAGTTAAACCTAGAGCTTACCAATTCAGCTAGCCATCCTGCTTGGAGGAATACCCAATCTCTGCCGTGATATACTAGGATTCTAGGCAGGCCACCATGCCACTGGATATTTTTGTGGGTGTTGGGGACCACTGTGGTCCTCATACATGGTCTGTAAAAGGATTTTTCTTTTTGGGCTGCCATTTCGCCAAAAATGACATGGAGACTTATTATTAATTATGAAAGGTTGGCCTTAGCTTAGGCTTGTCTCTTTAGCTCTTATAACTTAAATTAACCCATATCTTTTAATCCACATTCTTTTATGTGGCTCAGTTACCTTTACTCTGTAGTACCCATCCTGCTTCCTCCACACTGGCTGGCGACTCTGCTATTCTTCTTCTTCCCAGGCCTCTCTGGCCCCAGAACCTCTTCTTGCCTAGCTAATTCAACTCTTTATTAAACCAGTCACAGTGACACATCTTCACACAGTGTAAAGGAATATTCTATAATAGTGGGCAGCAAACATTTTACCTTCTAAGCTATCTCCCAGACACTATTCCTCATTTTCTAAGTAAGGCTTTACAAAGCAAGCTCAGATAATTTGCTGATTTCTGTTTGGCCGTCTTGTGGCGTAGCCTGAACTGTTCTGACCCAGTGTTTTGCAATAGCAGCAGCAACAGCATTGCCAATAGTACTGCACTGTAACTTCTTAACATGATCTGTAGCAGGGCACAGAGAATAGTCACATAATAATGCAGTGGGGATGACAGAAACATCAAGTGGAAATTGTATAGCACCCTCTGTGCCTGGCTTTGTCATGCTTAGTCCTCATGGTAGACCTCTGAGATCAATGTATTTGTTTCTCTTCATTCCCCAACCTCGTCAAGGACGAATACAGAACATACAGCTTTTCAAGGTGTTGTAACTAGTTCTTTTATTGGGTCATATTTTATTTACATTAAAAAAGGTTTAAAAAAAAGTCAAAGTTGGGCATGGATGACTTAGCATTTAGTACAGACAGTGTCAAATGCTCAGTGTAGTGACCCGAGTGGAACTGGAGTTCTGTGCTGCTGGAAAGCCTGAGACTGCTGCATTTCAGTTCCTAACTCAGCTCACTTGTCATGCAAGACTTAAGAGGCAGCGATGAATTTCTGGTGTTTGACTTGTACAGGGATACACTTTGCATGTTTTTATAGGGTTTTCACCTTTGTGCCTCTATTTTATTTGAAAATGCATACATTATACAAAAATATATAACTACATGCTTTTTTTTTTAATGAGAACTGACTTTGTTTTACTTAGATGAAAATGTAAGGTGTGCATTCCCTGACCTGCATTCCTTGTGTTAATGTAGAGATAAATGGTAAAAACAAATGCACAAGGATCCACTGATCATGAGCCACGGTGGATCTGAAGAAAAGTGCTGTGCTCGCATGTGCTCTGAGCACCTGGCAGAGAGTAGGGTGTAGCTGTTATGAGTGCTGCCTTTGCCATCAGTTTTGAGCATGACTTCCTGCCCTGAGCAAACTGTATAGTGTTTCTAATCAAGTGTGGATAATACTTGTACTTGCTTCATAAAATTGTCTTTACTTGAAACAGCCCACAGAAATATTTTTAAATTACTGTTATAATAATTATTCAAGTATTAAGATGGTATATTATCTGATACTGTCATATGAACATAACCATAACCTATCATAAATTTTCTAATTTAGTCTCTAGCTTTTCTATGATGAAAGAACAGTGCTTTATATAAAAATGGTCCCATAAGATTGATCACACTATCAAACTCTGGTCAATCTTAATAAACTAAGAATATTAAGCTGTTAAGCTAGATAAAGATACGTACATTTCTAAAGTGGTATAAAAATCTAATTCCTGCATTAGCTACTGAAAAACTGTTGTTAAGATGTTATCTTCCAGATTCTAGAGAAGGGGAAAACAGTGCTTTTAATATATTTATAAGCATGTTATTCTGGAACATTCTCCAACCCTCTTTCTCCTAGGCTGGATGCCTCTCCGAGCCTCTTACTCTAGGTTGGAAAACCACCCTGCATTCTTCCCTGCATACATCACAGTTGGAAGGACTTGTGCTATGTCTGTCTTATGTAAAATAAAACTTGGAGATTTTCCTAAATGTAGGCCATTTTGAGAAAGAAACCTCTTATAGTGAGCTGGAATCTAGATGGTTTTAAATATAATTATATTGTAGACCAATAAATAGATTTTTGGATTATTATATTGAGTTTTTATTATTTTCTTCATGTCTTTATATAGCTTACTCACCTGGGATATATGATTCCTTATGTTCAATAGAAGTAAAGAAGATCTGTGATGAGTTAACTTCATTCTTCTTGAAATAATAAGACTATCACGTTGTCTCATTATCCCTAACATTTCTGTGATGTATCATACAGGGGAGGCCATTTGTGTTTGAGGAACACAAGTTTCCAGCCCAGAGTCAAGTTTCAGATTCAGTTCTTTCTGCCCAGAGCGTCCACTAGAAACTGGCTAATTGTGAATTCCTTTCGTATTTAAAGATGGAATTTGGAGTGACCCTCTTAACATGTACAGCTCATCAGATGACCTCTGGGATTTTATCTGTTTTTTATATAGTTGTCTTCTTTAAGATAAGATTTCAAAGGAGGCTTTCCAGTATTGGAGATAAAATTTTCTGGATACAGTTTTTGTAAGACTACCCGTACTGGTTTTTAGGATAATCTGAGACTTGATAGCTAAGTAATAACTTAACTGTCAAGGGCATAGTAATTTCAATCAAGGAAAGAAATCAAGCCACTAATAATGTTCTCAGATTTCTATTTTGTGGTTCACTGTCACTAAAATCTCTATCAGTAGTTGTTTCTTTGGAACATAGAGACATCTTTAGAAGAGCCTGAGATTCATCAGAAATAAAAGCATTACAGACAGCCTCCTGTTGGAAGGACAGATTTATTTGAGTATCTTAATGTATGTGGTGGCAACTTTCAAGTGCCATAGCTCCTTAACATTTTTATTAGGATCTTACTTAGACTTTTTAGGTATGGTCTGTACTTGGCATTTTCATCATCTCTTTTACAGTGGCTCCTTTTCCAAAGCTTTTTCTTTTATTTCTGAGATTATAAGTACTTCATTTTCTCCTCCTTTTTCCTTTCTCCATACACTTCCTTATACTCATCTCGCTCCCTTTCAAATTCATGGCCTCCTTTTTCCATTAATTGTTGCCACATACATATACATACATACATACATACATACATATATTCCTAAATATAACCTCGGTCTCTATAATGCAACTTGCATGCGTATAGTTTCAGGGCTGGCCACTTAGTATTGGATAACCAATTGGTATGTTCTTCCCTGGGAAGGACCATTTCTCTCTCCCTTGGCATTCCTTAGTTACCTATAGTTCTTTGTGTAGGGTTGAGACCCCATGATCTTTCCCCTATCCGCTTTGGCATATTGTTTGTGTTCAGTTCATGTTTAGGCAGCCATGTTGGTGAGTCTTTATACATGTAGCTTCTGACTTTACTAGGAGATCCTCTGGCTCTCACTGTCTTACAGCCCTCTTTTCTGCCTTGGGTGTTCCCTGAGCCTTGGGTGCAGGAACTGTTTTGTATATACCCATTGGAATTGAGCTCCACAGTTTGCTCTTTGATTGGTTATGGTTTGCTTTAATGGTCTCCATCTGTTGCGAAGAGAAATTTCCTGAATGAGGGGTATTTATACCACAGGCATTTACCTGTGGGTATAAGGACAAATATTTAGGATGGAGTTAGGGATTATACTACTTTAGTAAAGTGGTGGTTACAGGTTCTCAAAGATCCATGCTTCCCTAACGCTCAGTAGCTACCTGGGTTTCTGGTACCAGGCATGATTTTCTCTTGTTGAGGAGATTTAAATGCCATTAGAGACTGGTGGTTAGTACTAAGGTATGAGCTGCTGCTACACCCTTAGAGTTATGGTGCCATGCTGGTATTGGATATGATTCACAGGCAGCATAGCTGGCTGGACTGTTGGTTGTCACCCTCCTCTGGAAGCTTGCAGGGTGCTCTCTGGGCCTCTGAAAGCTGGGCCTCAGGGAGGAGGCCTTCAGGTCAGTTCCAGCTCAAGGGCCTCTGAACCCTGTATCTGCAATGCATGGTGTCTTGAGCAATAAGAGCCTCCACCTCTGGAGGGCAGCCATGGGCAATAGCAATAGTCTGTATGTCTTGGGAGTCCCTGACAACCCTGACCAGCACCTCAAAGGGGGGCTTCTCAGGCCTGGTGCTGGGATTTTATTAGGTGGTCTTTGGTTCGTGGAAGGAACATTGATAGCCCACGTGAGGAAATTTCATTTATACAGGTACTGACATGTATCACAGTTTTACAGCTTTTGTTTCAGTATGATTCCTTGTGACTTTTTTTTAGACAGTCTTACTGGTATTTTACCTTTCCCTCCTATTTTTTTTCTTTTTTTTCCTTTTTATCTATTTTTTTCCCATTCAAAAATTTACACTTCCTCCCCTCCTCCCATTCCCCTCCCTCCCATAGAGAGGGCAGGGAACCCTACCCTGTGGGAAGTCCAAGGCCCTCCCCCTTACATCCAGGCCTAGGAAGCTTTGCGTCCAAATAGACTAAGGTCCCAAAAAGCCAGTACATGCAGTAGAAACAAGTCCCAGTGCCTTTATCAATGGCTTCTCAGTCAGCCCCCATTGTCAGCCACATTCAGAGAGTCCAGTTTGATCACATGTTTGTTTAGTCCCGGTCCAGCTGGATTTGGTGAGCTCCCATTAGAACAGGCATGCTGCCTCAGTGGGTGGACCAACCCCTCGCGGTCCTGACTTCCTTGCTCGTCTTCTCCCTCCTTCTGCTCTTCAAATGGACCTTGGGAGTTCAGTCCATTCCTCTGATGAGGGTCTCTGTCTCTATCTCCATCCGTTGCTGGACAAAGATTCTATGGTGATATTTGAAATAATCATCAGTGTGGTAGTGGGGCAAGGCCAGTTCAGGCACCCCCTCCTCTCTGCCCAAGGACCTAGCTGGGGACATCCCTGTGGACACCTGGGATCCCCTCTAGAGCCAAATCTCTTGCCAACCCTAAAATGGCTCCCTTAATGTAGATACCTTCTTCCCTGCTCCTATATCCTCCCTTCCTCCATCTCCACCCTTCCACTCCCCCAAGCTCTCTCCAGTCTTTCCTTTCTCCCTTCCCTCTCCCCTTCTCCCCTTCCTCCAACCCACCCCCACCCCGACCATCACCCCCCATGCTCCCAATTTTGCCCGGCAATCTTATTTGCTTCCAATTTCCAGGAGGATCTATATATGTTTTTCTTTGGGTTCACCTTGTTATTTGGCTTCTCAAGGCTTGCGAACTGTAGGCTTAATGTCCTTTGTTTATGGGTAGATTCCACTAATGAGTGAGTGCATACCATATTTATCTTTTTGGGTCTGGGTTATCTCTCTCAGGATAGTGTTTTCTATTCCCATCCATTTGCATGCAAAATTCAAAATGTCATTATTTTTTACTGCTGAGTCTAATGTTTATATATTCCACACTTTCTTTATCCATTCTTCCATTGAGGGGCATCTAGGTTGTTTCCAGGTTCTGGCTATTACGAATAATGCTGCTATGAACATAGTTGAACAAATGCTTTTGTAGTATGATTGGGCATCTCTTGGGTATATTCCCAAGAGTGGTATTGCTGGATCCTGAGGTAGATTGATTCCCAATTTCCTGAGAAACCGCCACACTTATTTCCAAAGTGGTTGCAGAAGTTTGCATTCCCACCAGCAATGGATGAGTGTTCCCTTTACTCCACATTGTCTCCAGCATAGTCTATCATTGTTTTTGATTTTAGCCATTCTGACATGTGTAAGATGGTGTCTCAAAGTTGTTTTGATTTGCATTTCCCTGATCACTAAGGAGATTGACCAGGCATCCTACTAAATGGGAGAAGATCTTCACTAACCCTGCATCAGACAAAGGTCTGATCTCTAAAGAACTCAAGAAACTGGACATGAAAATTCTAATTAACCCAATTAAAAAATGGGGTACCGAACTGAAAAGAGAATTCTCATCAGACGAAGTTCAAATGGCCCTCCTTTTTTTTTTTTTTTTTTTTTTGAGACAAGGTTTTTCTATAGCTTTGGTGCCTGTCCTGGAACTAGCTCTTGTAAACCAGGCTGGCCTCCAACTCATAGAGATCCATCCACCTGCCTCCGCCTCCCGAGTACTGGGATTAAAGGCGTGCGCCGCCACCACCTGCCTGGTTCCCTCCTTTTTTATTTAACCTCCTCCCAGTCCCAAATTAAAGACCCTTCTTTTTTCTACTGATCACTTATACTTTGCAGGTGACCCTTTATTATTTATTTAATCTGTAGTTTTGCATATAGTAGACCTTAGCAAGAGCTAACCGTCTCCATTGCTCTCTCTCTCGTGTCCAGCCTAAACAATTTCAGCTGTGAGGTTTACAATTTTTTTTCTAATACTGAATGCCTTAGATATAGTCTCATCAGTTTAGTGAATTAGGTACAACTTCCAAGAACAGAACACAAAAGGTTTTGAGAGTAGGAAAAGATACTTTAAAAAATATGTTTTAATTAATTCTTTGGGAATTTCATATAATACATTTTGATCATATTCACACCCACACCTTCTGCCAAATCTCCATATATCTATCTCCTATTTCCCCGTCTTCCCTGACTTTATGTCCTTTTCTTTTTTTATTGATTTTTAGTGAGCTCTACATTTTTCTCTGCTCCCCTCCCTGCCTTTCCCTTCCCCTCTTCAATCCTCCCTCAAGGTCCCCATGCTCCCAAGGAGAGCTTGTCTTTTTCTACTTTCTACTTCCCATGAAGACTATATCTATGTAAGTCTCTCTTAGTGTCCTCATTGTTGTCTATGTTCTCTGGGATGTTGGCTTGTAGTCTGGTTTTCTTTGCTCTATGTTTAAAAACCACCTATGAGTGAATACATGTGATAATTGTCTTTCTGTGTCTAGGTTACCTCACTTAAAATAATGTTTTTTAGTGCCATCCATTTTTCTGCAAAATTCAAGATGTCATTATTTTTTATGCTGTGTAGTACTCCATTGTGTAAATGTACCACATTTTCCTTAGCCATTCTTTGGTCAAGGGGCATTTAGGTTGTTTCCAGGTTCTGGCTATGACAAACAATGCTGCTATGAACATAGTTGAGCACATGTCCTTGTGGCACAATTGAACATCCTTTGGATATATACCCAAAAGTGGTATTACTGGGTATTGAGGAAGGTTATTCCTAATTTTCTGAGAAATTGCCACACTGACATTCAAAGGGGCTGTACCAGCTTGCATTCCCACCAGCAATGCACAAGTGTTCCCTTTTCCCCATAACCTCTCCAGCATAAGTTGTCATGAGTGTTTTTGATCTTGGCCATTCTTACAGGTGAAAGATGGAATCTCAGAGTTGTTTTGATTTGCATTTCTCTGATGACTAAGGATGTTGAACATTTCCTAAAGTGTCTTTCAGCCAGTTTATATTCCTCTGTTAAGAGTTCTCTGTTTAGGTCTGTACTCCATTTTTTTAAATTGGGTTATGTATTCTTTTTGTGACCAATTTCTTGAGTTCTTTGTATATTTTGGAGATCAGACCTCTGATGTGGGTTAGTGAAGATCTTTTCCCATTCTGTTGGTTGTCATTTTGTCTTGTTGGCCATGTCCTTTACTTTATAGAAGCTTTTCAGTTTCAGGAGGTCCCATTTATTAATTGTTTCTCTCAGTGTATGTGCTGCTGCGGTTATATTTAGGAAGTGGTCTCCAGTGCCAATGCATTCAAGTATATTTCCCACTTTCTCTTCTATAAGGTTCAGTGTGGCTGGCTTTATGTTGAGGTCTTTGATCCATTTGGACTTGAGTTTTTTGCATGGTGATAGATATGGGTCTGTTTTCATTCTTCTACATGTTGATGTCCAGTTATGCCAGCACCACTTGTTAAATATGCTTTCTTTTTTCCACTGATATTTTTTATTTTTTGCTACTTTGTCAAAAATCATGTGTTCGATGTATAGATTGATAGCCAGGTCTTCTATTTGGTTCCATTGGTTCTCCTGTCTGTTTTTATGCCAATACCTGGCTGTTTTCAGTACTGTAACTCTGTAGTAGAGTTTGAAGTCAGGGACTGTGATACCTCCAGAAGTTCCTTTATTATTCAGGATTGTTTTGGCAATCCTGGCTTTTTTTGCTTTTCCATATGAAGTTGAGTACCGTTCTTTTGAGGTCTGTGAAGAATTTTGCTGGGGTTTTGATGGGCATTGCATTGAATCTGTAGATTGCTTTTGGTAAGATTGCCTTACAATCCTGTTTTAAAAACTTATTTATTTTGTGTTTGTGTATGCACATATGTGGAGTTCAGAGGACAACTTGGAGGTTCAGTTCTTTCTTCCCCCACTATGGATTTTGAAGACTGAGTTCTGGGCATCCTGCCGAGCTATCTCACTGGTCCTGATGTTTGTAGTCTTTTACTCTTTTTCAAGTTTCTCCTTTACCCCTAGTGGTTCAGTTCAGTCTTCAGAGAAACAGTTCCCAAGTGTGCTTCTGTGTTCTACACCATGTGTCCACATTGTTACTGAGTAAATCACAGGCACCTCAAATTCAGTGTCCAGAATTTGTCATGTTCTGTTGTAAGTCTTTCTTTATCTAGTGGCTGGAAGCATTATCTATCTGAAACTGAAGTTTCTTTTTACCCTTTTGTCCAGTAAATCATCAGATCCTGTTGGTACCTCACCTAAATGTTTCTCTAGTCTTGCCATCCCTTGTAAGTCAGGTGACAATGTACTTTATAGTTGGCACTACTCAGGAATGTTTTTAGTTCAGGCATTCGAGGCCAGCCTGACAACATAGTAAGTAAGCTACCACTTTTTATCCTCCTATCTCCTACGAGCTGTTGTTATTCCTCTTCTGTCTTGGTTAGGGTTGCTATTGCTGTGATGAAACACCATGATTAAAAACAGCTTAAGTTTCCACATCACAGTTCATCAAAGGAAGTTAGAACAGGACTCAAGCAGGGCAGGAACCTGGAGACAGGAGCTGAGGCAGAGACCATGATGGGGTGCTGCTTATTGGCTTGCTCATCATATTTCCTATAGAACCCAGTACCACCAGCCACAATAGGCTGGGCCCTACAGCACCAATCACTAATGAAGAAAATCCCTGCAGGCTTGCATCCAGCCGGAATCTATGGAGGTGTTTTCTTTATTGAGGCTCCCTTTTCTCAGACGTCTCTAGCTTGTATCAGTTGACTTAAAACCCCGCTCACCTTCTTACCTGTTGGGGCTGCTGGACATCTCAGATTTACCAAGCTGGTGGGTGTATATTTATATTTCACCATGGTCTTAATATGCATTTGCCAAGTTCTAATGAAGTTGATTAATCTTTCTTTCCATTTCCATTCTTGTGATACATCTGTTTATCACTTTTTACCCATTTTCTTAATATTTTTTTTCAGGAGTTTCTAAAAGTATGTTTTGGAGCCTGGATCAATCTTTTTAACGTTATATGTTGCAAGTATCTGCTCACAGTTCATGTCTTTCCCTGTCCTTTTCTTCTTTCTATTGCTGCTTGGGAGTGACCCTCCCCCACCCTGAAGAGATCACCCAGTTTTAAAGTATAAACAATCCGGCTTTTCTCTACTATCTCTGAACCCCAGTCCCATGGAAGCCTAAATGTTGGGTCCATTTTACAAATTTCTGTTGCAGCTCTTTCTAATGACTGATTTACCCCTTCCAGTCGGTTCTGGTGAGCTGGGGATGCACTAGGGAAACGGTGCTTTTCCCAGGGTCTAATAAGTTTCACACTCAAGATTCTGAAATCTTTCCTAAATTCTTCTTTCAGGCTGGCCCTGAGTACGGTCAAGGAATGAACCCCATCAGCCGCCTGGCCCAAATCCAGCAGGCCAGAAAGGAGAAGGAGCCTGATTATGTCTTACTTTCGGAACGAGGGATGCCTCGCCGTCGAGAGTTTGTGATGCAGGTATTTTTAGCCATCACAGTGAATGTTTCAGAAGTCAGTGAAAAGATTGAGGCGTTGCCAGGGTGGCATAGGGTTGTTGTGGAGGCAGGCCGGGTCTGGGAGGCTGTGTAACTCTTACAGCATTCATTCTTTTTAGGCTGACCTATCAACTTGGAAACATGCTGGTGTCAAGGACATGTCAGCTAGACAGCATGGGATTTGGGAGGGCCTGTGAGTTCACATGGGTTATTTACCACAGACTTTATCACTTGATGTCTGTCTCTTAGCGTTCCATGTTGCATTTTACATCAGGGTGATTGACTATTACCATCAGAGACAAAGGGAATTAGAAACAAATTAAGAAGGGGAGATGTAGGGATGGAAGTGGGCCAAGGGCATAAGGTTACAGAGCCCTCTGGAAAATTAGAATGTCTGGCCTGGCCAGTTGACCATGGTGGGGACTGAGGGAGAGACCTAACTCTATTTTGCAACCAAGAAACTTGAAGACTGTTTGCTCTGTATGAGCTAGGAGTCAGGTCAGATAGCAAAATTGCCTTCTTCTTTTCAAGCCTGTGTGACCCATCTATGTTTGTCAGTTCAAGCCATACTCTTGGAGCAATCTTGGTTCTATTTTTTTTATAGGAAACATATCCAGGGCTGGTGAAATGGCTAAGTAACTAAGAGTGTGTACTCCTCTAAGAGTGTATACTCCTCTCCTCGTGCAGAGGGCCTGAGTTCAGTTCTTAACACTCCATCATCGCAACAGGCAGTTCGTGTCTGCCTCTAACTACAGCGCCAGGAGATGGGGTTTTCAGACACCCCTGGTCTCTTTGGGCACCTACACTTGTAGTCATATACGTACACAGACACACACACACACACACGCACACGCGTGCACACATACACACGCACTTGAAAATAAAATAAATCTTTAGACAGAATACTGAACAGCAAGAAGAAAATAGTATACTGGGCCCCATCCAGCAAATAAGGTCTTTGCCACGCTGGTCAGCGTGACTTCTCAATGTCCTCCTGGTTTTTTTATTCCTCTATAGAAATTTTAAAGCTAATTTCTAACCTTGTTGTTTTAGACTTAACCAAGTGTATAGCTCTGAAAATTATAATATTTTTGCGGTAATATTTAGTAGAAGATCCTAATAACCAGTGTATACTTAAATTTTCTTTATTGTGTTTGAACTTTAAAATTTTTCTCTTGCGAAAGAAACTTATAGTCAAACCCAAGGATCTTACTTTTCATACTATACAGATAAAATCAACAACAATTTACTAAGTATTGACTACATATCAGATAATCTCAGCATCCAAATATGGATCCTCATATTAATTACTCACACATAGCTAAGTTTTGCACTTCTGTATGTATGTAATACCAGATATTGATAAATGTGGGGCCATAGTAAACATTTACTATGTTGTTGTTGTTTTCCTGTCAGACCTCTGGAAACCCCAAGGCTCCCAGCCAGGAGTTCCCTGTAATGAGTGGTGTCTAGATGTCATTAGAACCCAGAGCAGTGCTCTGGCGTCTTCACTACAGAGAATGTATTCATTGCTTTTGCTGTTATAGTCTTAGTTCTTAAGAAGTCAAGGATCTGCTTAGTGGATACCAAAGGTTGAAAATACAGACACGTATTTGGATATATCTGCTTTGGGTTGTGTTATACAGTTCCTTTTCCATGGAGTGTACTGAATGCCCTTTGAGAGAGGAGTTTGTATTTGGTTAGCTCCCATTGTATGGCATTCATAAACATTCAAGTCAAGTGGGGGACATTTTGCTATGCTTTTACACTGGATTCAAATTGTGTTGCCCTCTCTCCTGGATGCTCCAGTAGATTCATTATAATATTTTTTTTTCTGATTTTTCAAGACAGGGTTTCTCCGTAGCTTTTGGTTCCTGTCCTGGAACTAGCTCTTGTAGACCAGGCTGGCCTTGAACTCACAGAGATCCGCCTGCCTCTGCCTCCCGAGTGCTGGGATTAAAGGCGTGTGCCACCACCACCCGGCTGATTCATTATAACATTATAACAACCTTATTAAAGGAAAGACTTTTATATAAACTCATTAAGAAGTATTATGGTATAATTGAATATAGAAGAAAATATATCTAGAAATCATGTTTGTTTTTACCTATGATACCTCCCCAAACTGAGTTTGTATGTTACAAAATGAATACAAGTTACTTGCATTGATTACTGAATAAGAAAAGAAAATTTTGATGACATTATTTGTATAGTTCCAAAGCAGATTTATTCCTTGGGGGTAGGAGTATTGTTGGGGGTTCAGCTCATGTAAATGATTATTTAAAGACAAAAATCTGATCATCTTATATCTGCAACATAATAGAGAGGTGCTTTGCTCGGGCATTAATATTTTAGTGTAAAATCTTATTTGTAATTTTATAATCTCCGAGCTTTGTAGGAAGATGACCCGTGTGCATCTTTTACTTTTATAATGAAGTGATTCTTTGAGCTGCCATTGTGTTTAACAAGGAATGAGAATCTCAGCAGTGTGGCTTTTCAGCCTTGGATTACTCTGGGTTAACAACTCAGACTATTGAATTAACTGCTCACAGTCAGTTGTGTGAGGCAAGGGATGGGTGAGGAGGGAAAATGAGTCTGGGAAACACCTGGTAGGAAGGAAAGACGTCTTAAGAAAGGATCAGAATAGGTCAGGTGGAAACCTGGCAGACACAGATAAACATTTGGTGCCAGAATAGGGAGAGCACTGCAGTCAAGACCAAATGCAGGAGCCTGGGTCCGATGGGTGTCAGGCCGGCGGAGGTAGATGTGGGGCTAAAGCAGGGAATGCTGGACGGAGAGTCAGTGAGGTGTGTAGCTTGTGAAAGCAGGTGAAAGTTTTTCAGCAGCTGCTTGCTCACTGATCTTTGGTTTCTGTTTACTTTGGTGAACATTTTGACTCCCCTCTCCCCTCCTCCAGAGAAGCAGAGGAGGTTTTTGATGCAGCTGGTCTAATCTTTTCACCAACAGTTGTTCCAGAACAGTGTAAGGGCTGGTCAGTCTGGGGAACCAGCCAAGCCCTGAAAAAATAGCAGGTATTAGAAGGGAATAGCTGAGGATGGGAACACATCTTCCTTAGGGCTTGTGCCGAGGTCAGGGTCAGGCCAACAATGATAGGGCAGGGACTTTGAGTTCACGCTGCTCCAAGGGACTGCCATGAGTGTCTGGTACAGCAGTGCTTCTCAGCACAGTCCACAGAAGGCCATGAACTGGCATCAGGTGGACTTCTCACTAGGGAGAAAAGCAACGACCTGTATGAAACCACATTTGCACTACGTGTGTGAGAGTTTTCCAGCAGCTCTGCAGTGAATGCTTTTGTAGTTTCAGCTGCTACAGCAGCTGTCTTTTAGGCTCTCTACTGAGATACCTTGGGAGTACATTTCTTTACTTATTATTTTGAATGTTTATGTTTAAGTTTCTATTTTTTTGCCTTTGTGTTGTAGATACCATTTTTTTTAAACAGTCTCTTTTCATTTTATGTACCAACCCAAGTTCCCACTCCCTCGCCTCCTCCCACTCCTCAGAGAGGGTAAGGCCTCCCACGGGGAGTCAACGAAGTCTGGCACCTCACTTTGAGGCAGGACCAATGCCCTCCCCCATATACCTAGGCTGAGCAAGGTATCCCTCCAATGAGAATGTGCTCCAAAAATGCCAGTTGAAACACAGGATAAATCCTGGTACTACTGTCAGTGGTTCCACTGACTGCCCAAGCCACAAAACTGTCACCCACATTCAGAGAGCCTAGTTTAGTCAAGTTCCCCCACTGTCAGTCCAGAGTCAGTGAGTTCCCACTAGGTCAAATTAGCTGTTTCTGTGGATATCCCCCTCATTGTCTTCACACCTTTGCTCATATTGTTGCTCCTTCCTCTCTTCATCTAAACTCTGGGAGCTCGGCCCAGTGATTAGCTATGAATCTCTGCATCTGATTCCATCAGTTGCTGGATGTAGGTTCTATGATGACAATTAAGGTAGTCATCAATCTGATTACAGGGGCACCCTCTCCACTATTGCTTGGGATCTTAGCTGGGGTCATCCTTGTGGATTCCTGGTAATTTCCCTAGTGCCAGGTTTCTCAATAACCTCATAATGGCTTCCTCAATCAAGATAGCTCTTTCCTTGCTCTCATCTCTGTCCTTCCCCCATTTTGACCATCGTTCTCCTTCCCCCTCCCCTTCCCATCTCCTGATCCCCTTTCACCCTCCCTTCCCCCCCCCTCATGCTCTCAATTTACTCAGAAGATCTTATCTATTTCCCCTTCCCAGGGGATTTATGTGTATCTCTCTTAGGGTTCTCCTTGTTAACTAGCTTCTCTGGGGTCATGGACTATAGGCTAGTTATCCTTTGCTTTACATCTAATATCCACTTATGAGTGAGCATGTAATGTGTTTGTCTTTCTGGGTCTGGGTTACCTCACTTAGCTTGGTGTTTTTTAGTTTCATCCATTTGTCTGCAAATTTTGAGATATCATTGTTTTTTATTGCTGAGTAGTGCTCCATTGTGTAAATGGATCCCATTTTCTTTATCCATTCGTTGGTTGGGAAGTATCTAGGTTGTTTCCAGATTCAGGCCATTATGAATGATGCTGCTATGAATATAGTTGAGCACATGTCCTTGTGGCACAATTGAGCATCCTTTGGATAGATACCCAAAAGTGGTATTACTGGGTATTGAGGAAGGTTATTCCTAATTTTCTGAGAAATCGCCACACTGACATCCAAAGGGGTTGTACCAGCTTGCATTCCCACCAGCAATGCACAAGTGTTCCCTTTTCCCCACAACTTCTCCAGCATAAGTTGTCATGAGTGTTTTTGATCTTGGCCATTTTTTCAGGTGAAAGATGGAATCTCAGAGTTATTTTGATTTGCATTTCTCTTATGACTAAGGATGTTGAGCATTTCCTTAAGTGCCTTTCAGCCATTGTAGATTCCTTTGTTGAGAGTTCTCTGTTTAGGTCTGTACTCCATTTTTTTTTATTGGATTATGTGATCTTTTGGTGACCAATTTCTTGAGTTCTTTGTATATTTTGGAGATCAGACATCTGTTTGATGTGGGATTGGTGAAAAGTAGATCCCATTTCTTACAAGTGATGGCTTTACTAAAGCTTAAAAGTAGTGATGGAAATTGTATCTCAAATCAAATTGAAACTAATAAATAGCTAATTATACTCAACTGTGGAAGCCAGACAGGAAAGTGTATGTTCTGGATCAGGAAGAACAACGTCTATTAGGGTTGTAGACAAGAACCAAAACCGCAAAGTATTGTTAAAATTATTATGCTGTCCACCTGGAATCTGTATTTACCTGTGCATATGTGCAGTCGTGGCTAAGATCCAGTTGATTGTCAGAGAAATTTTTTGAAAGTGGCATGAAGCTGTTCGAGTTTATTTATTTATCTATTTTTATTCTGGTTGTTAAATTGTTCTCTCATTTTTTTTTATTACTTGCTCAGCCAAGTGCATTATTGCTCCATACATTATCCTCCCCTCTTTTAAATTTAAATTTAAGGTATAAATCTCCTTTACATGCCAATCCCAGTTTCCTTTCCCTCTCCTCCTCCCACTGGAGTTTTATTTTCATTTTACTATGTTCTCTTCTATTTCATTTTAAATTTATCTATCTTGTCTATCTACCTATTTTACATTTCAACCACAATGTCCCCTTCCTCCTCTCTTTCCAGCTACCCACCCAACATGGAACTTTATTTTTTTAATATTTTTTATTTTAAATAAAGTGATGCCTGGTAACATAACCCAACTTATCAGACATGGATTGTATGTTGGGGTTTCTTGTTTATTTTCTAGAGGAAACCCCTGCAAAGGAACTGTTTCATATCTTCCTGTGTTGTAATTTTACTTTTTCCTGTATGTGTTGGAGGGGAGGAAGTGGGGCATACATGCATGCATGCATACAAACATACATACATATTATATATACACATATATATGGGGAGAGAGAGACGTACCTCTGTGTGTACAGACCTGAGGCTGATGTCAGGACACACCCTCTCTCCCTGTTCTTTACTCAGTAATGCAGGGTCTCCCAGCTAAACCCAGATTTTGTTGCTGTTGTTACCTAGACCCAGCTTGCTTTGGGAGTATCTTCTTGGCCTTCTGATTTCAATGCTCGAACCCTAAGAGAATCATCACACCCTGTGCTCACTCCTTGTGTACATCTTCTGGCATCCAAATGCCTTTCCACACATGTGTAGCCAATGTTTAACTAACACTGAGCCATCGGCCCCCTCCTTTCCACTTTTCATTAGTATCTTTTTAAGAGCAAAAGTAATTTAATAAACTCAGGCTTATCTGCCCTTTTCTTATGGTAGATATATAAAAACTCAGATAAGCAAAGAAGTACTGTGCCTTCCTACTCTCCCACAAAAGCACGTCTTTTCTTAGCACTTCGCTGCACTATATGAACTCTAGAATTGTCAGATAGTGTAAAATACATGTGAGACTTCTATAGGAATTCAGTGAATTTATAGATCAATTGACATATGAATTACTATATTACTATTGCCTGTAACCTATAAACATGACTCATCGTACTATTTATTAGTATTTTCTCTTTTAAAGATGTATTCATATCATAATTTGTATTTAATTTGTATTTTGTATGTAAAAAGAGGGCACCCAGGGAGCTAAAGTTGTGGGCCTCCAGGTTGGGTGTTCGTAAACTAACCTGAGTCCTCTGTGAGAGCAGCAATATCTTAATGTCATTTTGTAGATTCCTCCTTATAGTTTCACTTTTCTGTTTTTAGTAATTTGTCTTTTTATTTTATGTGCATTGATGTTTTGCCTGCACGTATGTCTGTGTGAGGGTGTCAGATCTTGGAGTTACAGACAGTTGTGAGCTAACATATGGCTGCTAGGAATTGAACCAAGGTCCTCTGGAAAAGTGGTCAATGCTTTTAGCCACTGAGCCTTCTCTCCAGACCATAGTTTCACTTTTCAATTTAATTTTTATGACTTTATTTCTAAAACAGTCCTACTCAATTCAGCAAACATGTGTATAAGATGACTCACATATTTAAGTGCATGTGTGTGTATGTGCGCACATTCTGCTTAAATTGCTTATAAGCAGGGTTTTTTTGTTGGATTTTTTTGTTTTTGTTTTTGCTTTTCAGGACAGGGTTTCTTGGTAGCTTTGGAGCCTGTTTTGGAACTAGCTCTGAGACCAGGCTGGCCTGGAACTCACAGAGATCTGTCTGCCTCTGCCTGCTGAGCGCTGGGATTAAAGGCGTGCACCACCACCGCCTGGCTGATTCTCTTCATTTCTGAGCACTAGTGAGGCATAGTTGTTGGTATTCCTGTCGTACTGATGAAGAGTCTGCAGGTCAGGGAACTGTTAAATAGCGTGCAGCATCTTAGGGGGGCGGGACCATGAAGTTGAATTTCCTGTCTTTTTCTTCACCGCAGTACTATACTCAGCCTCAGATTCATTTTCTTTAGGAACTATTTAATATGCTATTTTCCTTACTAGGTATTGAACCTAGGCCCTGTCTCTGTTAGGAAGTATTCTACCACTGAGCAGTACCGCTAGCCCTAATATAAACTCATATAAAGTTTGGACATTAGTTTAAATGACACCAATGTGAATTTCCCCTTTGTCAGTTTCCTACTGGAAATAAAGAGTACTAAATGAAGTTAGAGCAAATGCTGTGTTGATGTAAAGTTTATTTTGTATTTGCTTAAATGAGTAAGGTTTAAAAAGTCAAATAAATAGAAATATTTAAGGAAGTAAAAGGCCTAGCAGAATGCCGCCTGAAATGACCACCAGAATCTGAGGACCATTTTCCCATATTTTCTCCATGTGTGTTTTCACTTGTATATATAAAATTTACATGAGTGAGATTTTGCCTTTCTGTTTTATTTTGGATTAACCTTCACATTTTTTTGAGTTCTGTGCATTGCTTCATAATATAAGGATTTTCTGTTTGCTAATACAACTAATTAATTTCTTCAACCTTAATAGGTCAAGGTGGGCAATGAAGTTGCTACTGGAACAGGACCTAATAAAAAGATAGCCAAAAAGAACGCTGCAGAAGCGATGCTGTTACAGCTTGGCTATAAAGCATCCACTAGCCTCCAGGATCAGCTCGACAAGGTAAGAATGGGCATTAACGTACGTGTGCCTCCTGTCTGACATGAAAGTGATTAACATATGCTGATCTCATCTGCTGTCACAGTTGACTTGAATTTTAATTTCTATGAGGCAATGCTCTGTGAGATTTTGCTGCTAGAAAATAGCATCCACTTGTGGGGAAGATGCAGTGTTGGTGAGCAATAAGCCTATGATTGGAAATACTAGGATTTCTGTATGATATAATATTGTCTAACTTATCGGCTGTTTTGCTAGTCACTTACTTTTTTCTATATTTGTGCTTTTAGGAACAGGAGCTGTTAGTCTTTGTTTCTGGAATACTGCTGTAAACACTAAAAATAAAAATTTTGCCTTAGTCCTTTAGGGCAGGAGTTATATTAGGCACACTCCCTATAAACCAGTTTTATTTATTTCTTTCTGCATATTTTAAACTTAAAGGTAAACTGAGAGAGTATTTATTTTTCTCCCAAGACCCTGTTCATATGCCTTTATTTCTTCTGCAGAGCTAATGACATCATTAGCTCTTGCCTCTTTTGTTGGGGCCTGAATTCAGGGTATAACAGATAAGGTGAAGAGAATTGAATTAATTTTCTTTTTTATTATCGTTTTGTTATCTACACTCATGAAGAAATTATTTCTATTAAGCATTTTGTTTACACAAAAACTTACAACAAAACAGGCTTAACATTCCCTTTATAAAGATAGTTTCCCTCTATATTTTATTTTCTATATATTATATTTTCCTTTCTCAAGGACTCCATTTTGGAGAGAACCTTAGTTTCTGCAGGGGACGCTCCTTAAGCTTAGAGGGAGAAGCAAGACATCTCCCGGTGGACACCTCCCGTGCTTTTCTCAAGGCCGCTCCCACTCGGTTCAGTGTTTAAAATCATTTGTCTGTGGGATGGAGATTTCGATTCTGGGTTTTTTGTTTGTTTGTTTGTTTGTTTTGGCTTGGCTAGTCAATGTTTTTTCTCCTTTAAAAAGTATTTGTAATACAAAATATGGCATATGTTTGCAATTCAGTAGATTTTAGGTTATGGATATGTGTTAATTAACATGTTTATATTGACTTAAAACTAATGAGGACTTATAAAAATACGTCAAAATAAGCCATTTTAGAGATATTTATTTGTATATTAAGTGAAAAACAAAACAGTATTTCCTTTGAGAAGCCTTTTGTTTGTTGCATTTTTAGAATATTAGCAAGTGTTCTTCAGAGAAACAGAACCAGTAAGATGTGTGCACATGTACACGTGGGTGTGTATGTATGTGTGCGTGCATGCACCCCAACGTACGCACATGTATGTCTGCATGTGTGCGTGCACATTTGTAAATACACACAGACTTGGGTAGTTGGTAATCTGTGGGAGGACCTAGCAGGCTGGGGACACAAGAAGCAGTTCCACTTGAATCCATAGACAGGCGCTGGAAAATTCCTTCCTGAGGGAAATCAACCCTTTGTTTCATTGACACTATCTGCTGACTGCATGTGGTCCTCCACATTGTGAAGGGTAGTATGCTTTACCTAAAGTCCACCAGTTTAAATGAACAGCTCAGTCCAAACTTCCTTAGAAATACACCAAATAATGTTTTACCAAATACCTACACTCTGGATATATGAAACCCACCCTCACACTCACACCTACTCAATGCCAGATACCTAGAACTTCCAAAGTGGTTTGAAACCTAGTCCTTACTCTCAAGGAATTCGGCCATTAAGTATTGGGAAGGAGGCGTTTTGATCATATTACAAAGAGAGAGTGAGATCAGTCACTGTTTGAATGCAAAGTAAAGGGCTTAAAGAATTGTTCGTTTAAGATTTCAACTTAATCTAGTTATGTTCATAAAAAGTAATTCTCTCAGAAGTATGGAGAATGGATTTGACCTGAGAGGCAGAAAGTAGGGAAGGCAGTCAAGGAAGCTAATAGAATTGTTTAGATGTGGAGGATCTGAACAAAGAAACTGGTGGTAGGCATAAAGAGAGGAAGAGTTCAGGAATACGTATGTTTGTTAAGATTTAAGTTTAAACAATATGTATGGTGGATACACACGGAAAGAACACCCACACGAAAGGGAGCCAGAGAATGACTTTTGAAGCCAGGTGGTAGTCTGAGCAAAGACGTCAGATGGGAGGGTGGAGTGTATTGTGCAGTGCCAGCTTTTGACCCAGTGACGACTTGGGTCTTCTGGGAGAGCAGTAGGTGCTTTTAGCCATTGAGTTGTTTCTCCAGCCCAAGGCCATTCTTCTCCCAACTCTGCTATTTATCCTGGTGTTTCTTTCCTTTTCTAGTTGCATGATTCATACATATTGATCATATTTATAGTCCTTTTTCACTGGGTTCTAAGTCCTTTCTACATAAAAAGTTATTAGTGGACCATTGATGTGGTTCAGTGATTAGAATGATTTCCTAGCGTGTCCATAAGGCCCAGGATTCAATGGTCCAGTACCTGGTGCTTCACATAAAGTAACAGAACAATTACAAAAGAAATAGACAACAACAAAAACACCAACCTTAGGGTATGGTTACTCTCTATTTCTTGACTTAGGAAAACTGCCTATGAAGTGTATGACCTCAGACAGTTTGGTTTGCATCTTTAGAAGGCAAATGGTAATAATCAGATATTGTGAGGTAGAATGAGATCATCTATATTCATACAAAGCAATTAGGTCATTACCAAATATATCTTGTCTTAAATGTCAGAATTGGTGGTGGTTAACACTCTTGACCTTCTTTATTGCAGTAATTTCTGTGTTGAAAAGAATGTCTGTATTAGAATTTTTGTAGTCAAAGGTTTCAGTAGTGGTCTTGTAGCAGACTCTCTTTTGGCCCACCTACCAGCTCCCTAATCATGACATGGAGGCTTACTATTAATTATGAATGCTTTGTCTTATCTTATGCTTGTCCCACTAGCTCTTATAACTAAATTGTTTTTCTTCCTCTATGCCTTGGGGATTTTCATCTTTCTTTCATTCTGTATGTCCTACTTTCCTGTTTCCTCTAGGTAGCTGTCTGACTGGCTGACCCAGGGCATCTCCCTTGTTCTCTCTTCTCTTTCTTCTCCAGCCTAGCTTCCTCCTCATGTGTCTCTCTGATCGCCAGCCCCATCCATCCCTCCACTGAGACTGTTCAGCTTTTTATTAGACCAATCAGGTGCCTTGGGCAGGCAAGATGAAACAGCAACACATCTTTATGTGGTTAATGTTTTGCAGCATAAACAAATGTAACACGTCTTTACATAGTTAAAGTCATATTCTACAACAGATCTCTCAGGGTAAATGTGGATCTGACAGAAAATTTTGTCTTTTTTTTTTTACAGTATATACAATTGGAGTTTAATTTTTTTTAATTTATTTATTAAGGATTTCTGCCTCCTCCCCGCCACTGCCTTCCATTTCGCTCCCCCTCCCCCGATCAAGTCCCCCTCCCTCATCAACTTGAAGAGCAATCAGGGTTCCCTGACCTCTAGGAAGTCCAAGGAAAATTTTGTCTTAAGCGGACAGATAAAGAGATAAAGGAAGAGTGGTGTGGTTTCTGGTTTGTGTTATGCTGCTAGTTTTGGTAACAGTGTCAAATCATTTTTCATGATTTTTAGTTTTGTGTTTTACATTTCTTTTGTCAGTATTTGTTTCCTTGCCACCTTAAGACTGCAATGAGAGAGACAAAAAATTGTGTAAAAAATACACTTATATTTTGGTGATACTTACTTAGCAAAGGCTTTTTTTCCCCCCCAGAACGGACACAGTAATATTTCTGTTCTTATTTTGATCTTAGAAAGGATGAAGACACTCCTTTACTTCTTGAGTAAAAGTTATTGACTGTCTTCTATATAATACATACTATATATGGCAGCTTTTCTTGATGCTTTATAAACAGACAAACTCATGCTTGAAACCTGAAACAACTCAGAGCAGCGAGCAAAGTGGTAGACTCAGAGTAGGAAGGGCACGGTGTCCTGTTCACACTAGTTTCTCCTGCAGCTTCACCGTGGGTGAGAGTAGGAAGGGCACGGTGTCCTGTTCACACTAGTTTCTCCTGCAGCTTCACCGTGGGTGAGAGTAGGAAGGGCATGGTGTCCTGTTCACACTAGTTACTCCTGCAGCTTCACCGTGGGTGAGAGTAGGAAGGGCACGGTGTTCTGTTCACACTAGTTTCTCCTGCAGCTTCACCGTGGGTGAGAGTAGGAAGGGCACGGTGTCCAGTTCACACTAGTTACTCCTGCAGCTTCACAGTGGGTGAGAGGTGGAGAGGATACACTCAGCTATGGGAGAGATCTTTGTCCTTGCTAAGTGATCAGACAGCATTGTTTTACTATGCCTAAATCTATAGACTTCAAAAATTGTTTTAATCTTTCAGACAGGGGAAAACAAAGGATGGAGTGGTCCGAAGGCTGGATTTTCTGAACCAACAAACAACAGTAAGTTCTCGTTTTTATTATATATAATTGGTAATCATCACTGGTCTTGACTGGTTCTGTTTAGGCCATAGGTGCAGTACTAAGCATTGTGGAAGGAATAAAGGAATCACAAAAGCTTGCTTTCCTGAAACTGGTGAATGACTGGAAAATTAAGACAAACACTTAAATCCTTAAGCTATTACAGTCTGTGTACCATTAATCTACATGGTGATAACATTTTAAAAGTTTTCATTTTTATTTAAATAATATTCTTACAAACAATAAAAATATCTAAAATAAAGTATCTCTCAATCAGTTTTTAACTGTTTCAATTCCTTAGGTATAAAGCAATTTTTGTGTAATTATAATACAAATTTTTCTTTCTTTTTTTGAACCCAGAACTTTGTGCATGGTAGGCAAGCATTCTGTCACTGAGCTGTAGCCCCAGACCTTGTTTATACTATTTATAATATACAGTGTATATGGTATATATAATTTCTATATAATATACAAATAATTGTATACCTTATTTAAATTTTATTTACACTTATAGTATAATTATATACATTATATTTCATTTATACTTATAGTATAAATATTTATACTATAAATATTTATAGTATAAATATTTATACCATTTATACTTATAGTATAAATAAAATTGTTATGCTATTTGTATTTAGCATTGCAGCACACATTTTTATATTTTGTTGAGTTTTTAGAATTTTTTATGTTTTATTAAGGTTATTAAGCTAATATTAGATTATAAGTATGAAATTTCACAGCTTTGTTCCCCTGATAGTCAGACACTTAAAAATCAACTTAACTGTTTTCAAAGGTATATGACTTAGATTCTTTTTTATCATGCATACAGATATTTTTCTTTAAAGCAATTTTTAAAATTTATTTATTTTCATTTTATGTGTATGGGATTTTGCCTACATGTAATTCTGTGTACCATGTGCATGCCTGGTGTTAACAGAAGTGAGATCCCTGTAACTGTAGTTAGAAAACAGATGTGAGCTTCCAGCGTCCTGTGGAAGAGCAGCCCGTGCTCTTAACCACTGAACCATCTCTCCAGCCTCAGCCATTGTTCTCCAGTATCCCATGATGAGAATACTGCTCAGTGCAAGAGCGCTTGCCTAGCATGCACCATGCCCAGGCTAGATTACCAACATCTCAAAGGATAAATACCCTCCACCTGAAAGGCATCTGTGTTTTCACTGTGAATCAGTGAACCAGAGCATTGCCCAATCTCATCTTCTTTCTAGCCTCTGTCATTTGAACACTAACGAAGCTTAAATCTGCACATTAACATAATGTCTGTACAGTCTTCAATACCGGAAGTTCATCTTTTGATGAAAGGAAGTCAGAAATGATTCTTATGGAACCATGCTCATAGAATTGAATTCTTGGACTATCAAAAAACCTCCTTTAAGTAATAGTGAGATAATAATACTCCTGGGTTACTTTTCTGGGAACAATTTAAATCAGTGAGCTGTACACCTTGAACAATATATACACAAGAATGATACATGTGGACTGAGTCTGTACCCTGGGAGAAGTGCTCTCAGTTCGGGTGCTTAGAGTTTCTGCTGTATTCCTTTGGTTTTTGGATGGATTTGCTTGCAAGTACTTGGTAAGGGGATGCATGGAACATTAAATTCATTGTATTTTATGTAAAGAACTTAGCACCTGGCACCTGCTAGTAAGCTTGTAATAAAGTTGGTTTTTATACCTTTCCCCTTTGTTTCAGAAAGGATATAATACTGTTACATTGGCCAGAAGTCCCATTCTTACACTTTTTATCAGTTATTTTTTTGCATGAACATTCTGGCCAAAGAATATGTAGTTTCTTTTTGAATGGTGACATTTGGCACTGGTTAGTTTGTGAAGGATGTGAACATAAAGTATATGAATATGGAAGACATATAGTTACTCATCTGACCCCTTAATTATGAGAGCACACTGTAGATGACCTGCATCCTGCATTTATTAAGTTGATATTTTGGCCCTTAGAATTATGTTTTTATTTTATTTTACTTTATATATTTTTAATGTATGTGCATGTATGCATCTCTGCGAGTAAACGCCATGTGTGTGTGGGAGATGCCTATGAAAGCCAGAATAGGACACTGGATCTCCTGGACATGTGAACTAGTGGTTGTGAACTGACTGATGTGGTAGTGGGACCCCAGCTTGTGTCATTTGTGGGAACAACATGGTCTCTTAACCACTGAGCCATCTCTTTTGCCCCTGGTATTACTTATTTTTAATTTGCTGAGGGTTATTGTACCTCCTTTGCAAAGTATAGGAAGAGGGCAATGAGTTTATAATGGTTCCATTAAGATTTGAAATGAGTGTTTCTTCCCCCCTTCCCACTTGTGAGAGGTAAGAGGCAGACCTAAGCTTAGACTAGGTTACTGTGGTGAGGAAAGGCAGCCTAGCTCTGCACAGGGTTGCTTCTCACCCCAATCCGCCCAGAGCCAGTGAAAGTTACCTAAACATATTAGGAAAAGTCTCTGCTCGGGAATTGATCACCTGGACAACAAATCACTTCCTAAAAATTAGTTTAAGTTGAGTTATCATGGTAATGTTCTGACGGATTTCTTGTCACTTAAGTTCTTGCTATAAGTGATCTACACCCATGTTAGCTTCTTGAGGAAAAGGTCTGAGCATGAAGGCCAGAAGGCCGTGAGAAGACAGCAGCTGCCTGTGCTGACCATCTAGCCTGAAGCAGCTCTGCTTACATCTTATACTGACAATGTTTGCCAAGGGGAAAGTTAGGAATCTTAATTACGTAACAGTAAAGTGGTTAGCAGCACTGAACAGAATCTTTAGAAAGCACTGTTGCTTTGCAGAAACACTAAATGGCTCTCTTCACTATTTTCCTTCCCAAACTCTTTGTTACTTCAATTTCTAGCCAACCATTATTTGGAAAAATAATACAAAATTAACTGGGAACCAAATGTACTAGAATTAATAGAGAGTGCAGAATTGGAAGAGAGGATTTTAATCTGGCACACTGGCACCTAACTATAAGTAGACAAAAATGTTAATGTGCATGTGCATTTAATTTTTGTGGTGGAAGATTTTTTTAAAGATTATAGTCATAAGAAACTGCTAACAATTACAACTAAGAAATAGTTTAAATGATTTTACAAGGAATTGTGATTACATAGCCTGATTCCTCCGTTTATTTTCTTGGCTTGATTGCCTGCAGCTTTGAAATGTGGACCCAATTTTTGTATGTTCCTCAGGCTTTCTTCATTTGCTAAACTTTATCAGAAGGTAGACTGTTCTAAGTGTGTTTTTATCCTTTGACTCGCTGTCATAATTATGTTGAAGAACACATTACTCTGTAATGTGAATTTGTGTTAAATTTAGCATAGGGCAATTTTATGCTTGGCACACACATAAAAAGCTGGGTTTTTACAGATGAATGACTAACAAAGCCTTAAAAAGCTCATGCATTTTAAAGATCTACTGATGGCTCATGGAAAACTTTGTAAAATATTTAGATATAGTTCAGTCGATAATATCTTTGCACTCACATTCCATGTTTCCTATTAGTACAAGGTTTTTACTTAAAAACCGGTTCATTGTTTCTTAAAGGTGAACTCTGAGAGTTGGACTAAGCTCAGAGGTGTTCTCTGGAATGTGCCGAATCCACCCTCAAAAAGATTACTTTGAGACGTTTTTTCACGTTTTCTGTTAACCTTTTTATTTAACAGTTTTCTTCAGCTCTGAGAAGTAGATAGGTCTTCTTGGTTTGTCAGATGTGACCCAGAACGGCCCTTTGGGACAGAATCCGGTTCTGTCTGTCCTTTCACTGACTTCTGAGTTCCCAGCGTTTGATCAATTGTGTGTGTATCCTGAAGCCTGTAGGCCACGCTATCCCAGAGGTTCCACATTGGACAGATTGGCAGCTTCTCACTGCTGCCCACTGTATTAGAACCTCTGCTCTGCTCTTTCTCTTTTCCTGGTCTTTACACTTTTTTTTTTTAAATAAAGTTTTACTCTTGGAAACACACCACTTTGCCTCTTCTTTTTAGTTCCATTACTGTTTCTTTACTGGCTGGTCTGACTAGGACTTCTAGTACTTTTTTTTAAGTTTGTTGTTCAAGGATTTCATATATGGTATATTAATGCATTTTGATCAAATCTCCCCTCTTGCCCTTTCTTCAAATTCCTCCCATATCCCCATGTTATCGTTTGATTTTTCTTTCCTATGATAAAACACTGACAAAAACCAACTTGTAGAGGAAGGGGTTTATTTACCTTACAGATTATAGGTCATCACTAAAGGAAGCCAGGATGGGAGCTTGAGGCAGGAACAGAAGTAGAAACCGTGGAGGTATAGTTTACTGGCTTGCTCTCATAGGTCTTCTCAGTTTCCTTATGCAGTCCAAAATCACCTGCCCATGGCACTGTTAAAATTAGATCAAAGCAAAAACAAAATTTAACAGTGTAAAAGGCCCAGTACTCAGTCTGGTACTCATTCATGGTCTGGGCTCCAGAGGCTTGTGGGGCTCTACCTCCCCAACTCTGGCACTCTCAGCTCGTCTCTTCTGTACCTGCTACTGTTCTTGGTGTTCATTCCGAAGTCCTGGCGTCTCCAACATATTAGGGCCTCCATAGCCACTGCGACTGCCCCTTCATCCCTGCCGTCTTCTGGCCTCTCCAGTGCCCTTCCGTGCCTTCAGAACCAGTGCCACCTGGGAGACTCTTACACATAATTGGGTTCTGCTTCCAGTCTGAGATGCAGCCTTGGTCCTCCGCTGGGCCACAGCTTGTGTGTTGACCCCAAGGAAATAATTCACCAGAGGTTTTGTCTCCATAATGCTGGTCTCTTGTTAGTCACAGCTGATTTTTCAGCCAGTCAACCAGAAACCACAGATTCTTAAGATTCTTAAATCAGATTTATCACGTGAATGGCCCTGATTGATCAGTCTTTGCTTCCCTCTGAAACTTTACAAAGTAGACCTCCATCATCTGCATTTCTCTCAACACTCTTGTCTCCCAAACTCCCACCAAACAGTTCATGACATTCTGAACACTCTGGCCTTTCCAGCCCAAAGTTTGAGACACTTTGACATTCTTCCCCCAAACAACACCATCAGGTTTGTCAGAGCCGTAGCCCACTTTCTGTCCTGTTAGTTTTCTCTTGCTGTGACGGAACATTCTGAGCAAACCTGACTTAAAAGGTCTGCACATCCTGATTGCAGCTCATCATCTGAGGGAAGTCAGAGCAGGGACAGGAATCATGGGAAAATCTCAGGCTCACATTCACCTACCTTACTTATAATCTCCAGGACCACATGTCCAGGGATGGGACCACCCACATCAATCATTAATTATGAAAATGTCCCACAGTCATGCCCCTAGGTGAATCTCATGGAGGCAGTTCACTGAGATTTCCTTTTCTCAGATACGTCTAAGTTTGTGTCAGGGGACAGAACTAATAAGAACAGATTTTAAGTAAAACAAGAGAACATGCAGTGAGATGGGATGAATTTGCCCCTGCTTTTCATTTGGATTTGACCTCATTTTCACAGTTTCTGTCCTGACTTTCAAGTAACTCATTATAGGTTCTTATATATTGTTTGAGAATCATCTTACACATATGCAAGCAAATGTAAATACTCAATCTTCTAGTTTCTCAGATTTATTTTTTAAAATAATTTTCCTTTTCATATAATGTGTTATATCTTGCAGATTCTCTCATATATTTATACACACACACACACATATATATATGTATATAGACTTTTTGCTATTAAATTGGTGGACATTTAAATTGTTTGTAATATTTTTGTTATAAATAACCTATGGGCAGAGTTTATTGTCAGGATCACAAATCTGCTCTGTCCTGCTAGCTGCTCCCAAGTAACCACACTGAGACTTCATATTGATTATAAATGCTCCACTGATAGCTTAGGCTTGTTCTTAGCTAGCTCTTATAACTTAAATTAACACATTTCTATTCATCTGTGTGCTGCGCCAAGGCTCGTTTACCTCATCTACATCCTTCCCATCCTGCTTGCTCTGCATCTAATGGGGTCTCCTCATGATTCTTCCCTTTTCCACCCCAGCATATTCTCTTCCCTGAAAATCCTGCCTAAACACTGACCAGTCAGCGTTTTATTAACAATCAGGGCAACACATTTCAGTGTACAGAAAGATGTTCCACAGCATTTCCCCCTTTTTGGCTAATTGAAAAGGAAGATTTTTAATTTTGACATAGTAAAATTATATAGAAGAAAAACAATTATTAAGAATTACAGTTATAATATCTAGTCCATTTGTATTTTACAAAATAGAGAACACACTCCATCAGCTGTCTTCTCCTGAAAAGTCCAGAGTTTCGTACCTAATTGTTTTTTCTACCCTGATGAGGGAGAACTGTAACTGTAACTATCTTGTCTTCAACCCCATCAACGACTGAGAAGGACATAATATTACCTGAGTAAACATGAATTGCAGAGGAAGCAGTTTTCAAGAACAGCTGGCTGCCTAGACAGTCGCCCTAGGTTCTTCTGTAATGTTGTGGCATCCAACTCTGGCCTACGGTTCCAGTAATCTAACAGACATTTTTGAAAGGCAGGAAAGTTTAAAGGACTGGCCTATCTTGTCGTGACAAAGTTTTGCAGTCACCTTTTTTTTTTTTTTTTTTTTTTTTGCATCCTGCTGGTACACTTTGGACAGTATGCTGTCAGCAATTGAGGCAAGGGCAGTTTCTTTGCCCACATGGCTAGTTTTTTCCATAAAGAAAACAAACTCCATACAAAGTTTCTTCAATGCCCATCATCCTCTTTTGAAGCAAATTGGTGCTGTCAGGAGCAGGTATGTCTCATTGTCATGAAAAACCTTAGGTTATTAAACATATCAAATGCCATTCTGTAAGTCTTTGAAGTGTTTGAAGATCATCTGTCTATCTAAATATATTTGTGTTTGACCTTGAAAACATACTTAACAGGACTGTAAGTTTGACTGTTATAGATGACTATTAATCTGTATTTCTTAATTGTGCATTACATTTTGGGTCATAAGCACAATGCCCCAAACAATAGTAGAAATATTCATATAGTATAACAAAGTTAACTTTAAATTTGTATCAATATAACAATATCCATACCAATGTAAAGTATTTTGAGATTGAGTTGTTTTTTTGGATTAAAGTAGATTCAATAATCTACCCTTTTTTCCTATAATTCCTATATCATATCCCCCTTTTTTCTTTAGAAAGAGACCTTTGAATTTAATTATTTTGTTAAGCTTTTTTCTGACTATGACCAATAACATCCTGTAGCCAACCCCCCATAAATGACAACAAATATCTATAAACCATCTTTTTGGAATGTGGGTATTGTTTTCTCTAGACTGATTCCTGTTGTCTGGGGCATGGAATCTTTGGGGGAACCTTGAGAAAATCAGAATTGTTAAGTATTAACTGGAGTAGTTTGTAAGGCTGCACCTTCTCAGCCAGCAGCCTTGAAACTGTTTTGGATGCTGGATCATCTGGGCCATTCATTTTTATTGGTGTGTGGTCCCTTTGCTCTGAAAATGCAAAGGTAACATACATATTTGCATTAATGCAAGTATAGACTGTGCATTGTACGCAAGTCAGCCAGAGCTGACTTTTTGTTTTATGTTTGAGCAGGTTAAATATGTTACATGTTTTGTCATTTTCTAGGTTTATTTCTGTATGTCTGTAGCCAGGATTTTCAGGGGTCTTTCCCTGATCCATATCAGCCTAGAATGAATCCACAGCTTCTCATTTCCTGTGGAAATAAAAACATAATCTCTTATTTTCCAAAACATTTCTCCATTTTTTGTCTAGAATAAGAACAGTTATCAGGTAAAGAATTATATTGACAATGTTCGTTGCATTTGCATTTGTTAAATTCAGAAAAAATGCTTCATTACTTATCCTAATTTGGTGAGTCCAAAGTTTTGTAGCCTGATAACTTCATATCCAAATTACATGTGTACTAGTGTATTTTGAGGTAAATTTCTACAAATGGAATTATTGTCTTAATGAGTATGTGTACTTCATATGTGCTTAAGCACCCTTAGCTCCAGGAACAACTGGGAAAGCTCCCTTGAACTTCTGGGCTCACTGAGGCTCTTAGGAAGCACCCAGGTGATTTTGCCCACGTATTTGCTATCCTAGGAAACAGCTGGTAGCTCTCTTCTTTCCATCTTCAGGGCACAGCACGGTTGCTTTTCTTGAGTAGTTTGGACCAGAGTCTGTTCCTTCCCCATGACCAACAACCCTGGATAGCAATTGACTGGGCTTCCCATACTATGGACTCCAAGAAGCAACTGGGTGGCCCTGCCCATCCAACTGTGACCCTCAGAAGAAGTTAAATAAATCATTCTAAAACACTGGAACTACTAAGGCCCCAAGAAGTAGATACTCGGCCTCATCTGCCCATTCTACATCCAGAAAGCTTCTGGACAGATCTTCCTGAGCTTGTAGGTCCCCAGATACCCACATAGTTACCTCCGCAGCTTTTACATACTGACGTGAATACTAGCTGCTGCCATCACAGCCATCTAGACCAACTGGGGTGACCCTGCCTTCACACAGCCCTTGGAAACTGATAGTGGCCTTACGCCTGCAGTTGGTACGCTGTACCCTTACTAAGACAGTTTACCCCAGCTGGTAGTTTAGCACTGCAATCCCTGTAGCTCAGGCCATCAGGATGCCCACTGGGATCACTGGTGTTAATTATATTTAAAGAAACAACATGGACATTACATACCAAAAGCAGCACTAAGAATGAGGCTTATTGGTGGTAATTACTTACATTAAAAAACAAAACAGATCGTAGCAGAAAGAAACAAAATACTTAAAATGCAAATGACCAATGAAATCAAATTTTTTTATTTGTTTTTTAATTGATTGTTTGGCCATGCAACCCCATTGCTCTCACCTCCCAGCCTTCTCATGTCCACTCCTCTTTCTACTCCCTCCCCTCCATAATAAAAGAAAAGGAAAAACAAGTTCATTTTGTATTGACTAACTGGAGTGTGGTCAAATTCCTAGATGCCAGCCAGCCAACCCCGTCACAGGGAGGATGAGTCTTTCTCAACCTACATGCATGCCAGAAACCATCAACTGAGGAGAGCCAGCAGTGGCCAGGGGAGGAACTGGGCCAGTTCTCAGGGTTTGGTGGTAACACCAGCTGCAGACATCAGCATGGACCTTGGGGGTATCAGGTCCACTGACCCACTCATGGCTTTCAGTGGCTGCATTGGCCACAAGTCTCAGCATAGCCTCAGGTGGTTACACATGCCACTCACATCAGGATGGCCCCCCAAGGCAGCAAAGCCTGAGGCCACGCCAAGAATTCATCATCAGTTAGCAGCACAGACTGCATACTTCCGCATGAATCTCAAGCTTCATTGAGTCCTGGGGCAGCAGCATGGACAATAGATACCAACATGGCCTCTGGCCTCTGGTGGCTTCCTATACCATGATGGTCCTTCCAGGAGATCCAATCCAGAAAGCAAGCCTTTCTTCATCTCAAGCTGCTGTCATTGCCTGGAGCCAGGGGGATCCCATGACTAGGCATCAGGTCCAGGACTGCATAAGTTTCAGGCTGTTATACACCTTTCCGCTTACCCTGCTGGGCAGTGACTCTCGCTCTCACTTGTCACTGGCATCGTGTCTCCAGTTCCTCCTCTCTCCATAGTGCATGCACAGCTCCGCTTCTCTGTCTTTCCCACCTCTTTTTTACATATTTGTTTATCACCATGGTGCTTGTGTATCTTTGAAAGTATTTTTTAAGATAAAATTGACAGTCCTTTAGCTAGACTCTGCAAGAAAAGAGAAAATGAATGAAATGATGGAAGACTTCTGCTACTGACGGTGCAGAAAGGCTGAGGGTCTTTAGCAGAGACTGTCATGAGCAGCTGTGCACCAAGAAAGCAGAGCGCCTAGAGGACAGATGGCAGCTTCTAGATATGAGCCTATCACAACTGACCCTCAAGAGTTACAATATCTGAACAGACCAATAGTAAGAAGAAAACGGTATCCGCAACAACAACTTTCCCAAGAAGTCTGGCTGGGGGTGCAGAGGTAGAATGCTTACCCAGCGTTTACAAAGCCCAAACGCTACCAACACCAAAAAGAAAAGAATAGTAGTTTCTCAGGAAAGCTCCCAAACTAACTGAATTCACTGCTGGATGTTTTCAAATGTTAAGCATTTGAAATTCTCCTCATACTATCCCAAAATGTTGAATCTAGGAAGATAATCCTTCCAAACTGGTTCTATGAGGCTAGCATTACCTTGATATCAAACTCAAAAACACAGCCACCAAAAACAATAGACCAGTAACATATATGCAGAAATTATCAGCAAATATTAGTTGATTGAAAACATAAAAAAGGAGATGATAGGCCATGGTCAGGTAGGATTTATTCAAAGTTGGAAAAATGGTTCAGTATATGTAAGTAAATAAATAAATAAATATCTTAATCAATAGCATGACTGAAAGTTGTACAATCATCTTGTTAAAACCAGAAAATACAATAAAAATGAACATCACAATAAAAACTTTAAAAATTAGGTATAGAAGGAATATCTTAACATAATAAGGCCCAGCGTGGTCATCCACAGCTTGTATCACACTGAGTAGGGAAAAGCTAAAATCATGTCCTCAAGAGTGGGAGAAAGACATGGATTTCTGTCTTCACCACTTTATCCAATCAAGTATTGGAAGTCTTTTCCAGAGCAATAACATAATAAACATACAGTTTTGTCACCTGAAGTCACATATGTTGAGCTTGGGTATATTATATTTTGTAATGTGAGACAGGCTTAGAAAGACAAATAGGGCACACATTTCAAAGTTTAAAATTGTGGTCCGGTTCCCTGGTTCACTTACTCTTTCTGAATTTTATTAAAAAAATATCTTCATACTTAACATAATCAAAACAGAAAATTGACAGTATTAACTTAAGAGTTTGTATTTAAAATTTCTGGCATAGCCAGGTGCAGGTGAAGCATGCCTTTAATCTCAACACTTGGGAGGCAGAGGCAGGCAGATATCTTATGCTAGCTTGGTCTACACAATGAATTCCAGTATGCAAAGAAATCCTGTCTCAAAAAGAGAGAGGGTTTGAAATGTCTTTTTCTGACTTAAAATATTCAGTAGTACAGAATTTAGAATTTGTATGAATTGTCATCTTAATTATGTAACAGTAATAAAAATCAAGAAAACATTTTTTTCATTTAAAATTTTTTTCGTTTTGCATACCAATCATAGTTCCCCCTTCAGCCCCCCCATCTTCTCCCATCCAATCCCACATCTGCTCCTCAGAAAGGGTAAGGCCTCCCATGGGGAGTCAACAAAGTCTGGCATATCAAGTTGAGGCAGGATCAAGCCCCTCCCCCTTGTATCTAGGCTGAGCAGGATATCCCGCCATAGAGAATAGGCTCCAAAAAAACAGATTTATCCTCTAGGATAAATTGCCAGTCACCCCATAGACTACCCAAGCCACTCATTCACATTCAGAGGGCCTAGTTTGGTCCTATGCAGGCTCCCCTTCTTCCTCCCTCCCCCATCAGTCCAAAATCAATGAGTTCCCACTAGGTCAGGTAGGCTGTTTCTGTGTGTATCCCATCATGGTCCTTTGTTCATATTATTGCTCCTTCCTCCCTTCAACTGAACTCTGGGAGCTTGGTCCACTGCTTGGCTGTAGATCTCTGTATCTGCTTCCATCAGTTACTGGATGAAGGTTCTATGATGACAATTAGGGTAGTCATCAATTTGATTACAGGGGAAGGCCAGTTCAGGCACCCTCTCCACTATTGCTTGGAATCTTAGTTGGGGTCATCTTTGAGGATTTCTGGGAATTCCCCTAGCACCAGGTTTCTCCCTGACCCTATAATGGCTCCCTCTATCCAGATATGTCTTTCCGTGCACTCCCTCTCTGTCTGTCCCCCAACTCAGCCATCCTGTTCCCTTATGTTCTCCTCCCCCATCCCCTTTACCCCTCCCTCTCCTCATCCCTCCCAGTTTACTAGGAGATCTTATCTATTTTCTCTTCCCAGGGGCATCCATGCATGTCTCTCTTAGTGCCCTCCTTGTTACCTAGCTTCAGGGGTTGTGGGCTGTAGCCTAGTTACCCCCCCCCCCCAAAAAAACAAAATAAAACAAAACATTTTTTTTAAGTTGATCTGAAAGCAATAATAGAATGGTAGTAATCAGAGCCTGGGAAAGGTTGGAGGGACTGAGGTGGGTGATTATGCCTATAGTGGACGAGCTACTAATGTTCTTTAGCACGGTAAAGTACTGCTGACAGGTTTCAGAGTAGCTGGTATAAAGTGACTGCTTCCAGCACCAGTGGTGTGTATGAGGTGGCACATCAGCCACACTGAGCTCATCTTATACAGTGTATATGTTCATTGAAATGCCGCACTGTGCCCCAATAATGTGTACAGTTCCAGTGTTTCAATTAAAATGAAAATTATATGTATATACTTCTAATTTGGTTGGATGTAATTGCTACAGATAGATACCCTACCAGCTGTATCAGATTTCTTGTTTCCTGTAGTCTCCCTGCGCTTAACAGACTTCTGATTTTTTGTGAATCTTATTGCTTGAAATAGTGTCTTTCACGGTGTTTACCTTCATTTCTTCTGTTGAGAATAAGATCACTACCCTTCCCAAGGGGGGAAAACTCTTTTTAAAAATGGAATGTGTTATTTGAAAGTAAAATGTAATCTTTTACTTTCGTCTTAAAAATCATATTTCACAGACCCTGTTGTTGGTGCAAATGAAAGAAATACGAGGTACTTTCCCTTTCCCTACTGCACTGATGATCTTTAGATAGTTCATAATGTATAACATGCTTGAAACAAAGTCTCACGAGTTTACATATGATATAGACCTGTGACTCACACCTTGATGTGCTGGACCTGACCTAACAGTGGATGGGTTATTAGTGTCGCAGTCCACCAGTCTCAGAAATAATGCATTTCTGCATTCCAGGACAGCAGTCTTTAAAAGGTGATTTTTTTTTTTTAAGTTGAGGTCTTACTGGAACTCACTATTGCTAGAACTCATATTCTGGGCTTAAACTCATGGCACTCCTCCTGCCTTGGCCTCCCAAGTGATGAGATACAGGCATACATTATAATTTCTTACAAAATATTGTCTCTCTGAAAAACATTCTTGCAACATGGAATGCCTATGAGTAGGACAACACCAGAAGTGCTGAGTGTGAAAGGCTGGAGACTGCCCAGCTTCTCATTGTGCAAACAGAAAGCTTGAGGCTTGGTTGACTATATGATGTGTCCAAAGATAGTAGTGAAGACTTGAAATCATGTCTTCTCATCTCAAAGGCTTGCATTTGCTACCAGATGACATATTTATTTCTAGATATACTAATGCTGATAATGGAGCAAAAATCAGTAAAGTTTTGTAAAAAAATTCCACTGAAGTTAGGTATTCATGTTTTGAAAGATGTTTTATATATCATGTACCAGAATCTCTTGTTTTTAAACCACTTAGGATGTTTTATAACATGGAAAATGCCCAAACTATTGTTTCAGATAGCTCATTTATATTTGGGTGGATCGTGTAAAAACACTAACTGGCTGATAAACTTCGTGAAGTGTTTGCCTAACTATTATTACATCAGTGGGACAGATGTCTGCATTACTTGATTTTTCTAAGATTTAAAAAAATCAGTATAGTCCCATTTCAGAAACACTCAACAGGCTTTTAGGGGAATGCTATTCTGTTTTTTATTCCAAGCTTTCTGGTTTGTGTTAAGATGATTCATAGGCTATTAGAGCTGAAATATATTCAAGTTTCTCTAGCCTAGTTCATTTTACAGATGAAAAAAAATCACTATTAAAGGAGTATATGCTGCCCCAACTCAAGCTAAGATTATTGGCTCCAGTCTAGTTCATATATCTCTATAATACTGTTGTCTTTTTATTTGACTCATCACAGTTTGTTCTAATACTGGATGCCAGACGTTTTCTTAACCATATAAAAATTTTAGCTATGTGTTTTTATTGTGTTAAAACATGCGAGGCTAATGAGTTTAACTTAATAAGTGTTAAATGAACATTGTGTTATTGTTAATGGTGTAAATGAACACTGCGTTATTGTTAATGGTGTAAATGGACACTGCATTGTTGTTAATGGTGTGAATGAACACTGAGTTATTGTTAATGGTGTAAATGGAAACTGCATGATTGTTAATGGTGTAAATGGACACTGCGTTATTGTTAATGGTGTAAATGGACACTGTGTTTTTGTTAATGGTATAAATGGACACTGCATTATTGCTAATGGTGTAAATGGACACTGTGTTATTGTTAATGGTGTAAATGGACACTGCATTATTGTTAATGGTGTAAATGGACACTGTGTTATTGTTAATGGTGTAAGTGGACACTGCGTTGTTGTTAATGGTGTAAGTGGACACTGCGTTATTGTTAATGGTGTGAATGGACACTGCGTTATTGTTAATGGTGTGAATGGACACTGCGTTGTTGTTAATGGTGTAAGTGGACACTGCGTTATTGTTAATGGTGTGAATGGACACTGCATTATTGTTAATGGTGTGAATGGACACTGCGTCATTGTTAATGGTGTGAATGGACACTGCATCATTGTTAATGGTGTGAATGGACACTGCATCATTGTTAATTGTGTGAATGGACACTGCATCATTGTTAATGGTATGAATGGAAACTGCGTTATTGTTAATGGTGTTAATGGACACTGCATTAGGACACTATTATTGTTAATGGTGTGAGTGGACACTGCGTTATTGTTAATGGTGTAAGTGGACATTGCATTATTGTTAATGGTGAAAATGGACACTGCATCATTGTTAATGGTGTTAATGGAGACTGTGCTTTTGTTTCCTGACCTCCCAGGCCCACATAATTACACAAACTATAATTAATTGCAATACTGTTTGACCAATGTCTTAGGTATATTCCTAGCTAACTCTTGCATCTTAACTCCTTTCTATAAATCTATGTATCACAACAAGGCTGTGGCTTAATAGTCATGTTCTGGCATCTTTCTCCTTTGGCTGACTGTAAGGTGTCTCCTGACTCTGCCTTCTTTCTCCTTGAATTCAGTTTAATTTTCCCACCTACCTATAGTCTGCCCTGCCATAGGCCATAAAGTAGCTTCTTTATTAACCAGTGTTAATAAAACATATTCACAGCATACAAAGGGGACTGCCACATCATCTCCCCTTTTCTGTATAAATAAAAAAAGGTTTTAGCTTTAATATAGTAAAATTGCATATAACAAAATGGGTATCAAGCAAGAATTACAGTTACAATATTTAGTTTATTTGTATTTGGCAAAATTAAAGAAATATTCTATCATCTAGTTTATTTTTGTGTCTTAAGTTTCATATTTCATTTATCTTTTATCATAAATATGGCAAATATTAACTGTCTTCACCTCCATCGAAGACCCAAAAAGGAAATAATAGTAATTGAATAAACAGGAAATGCAAGCAAACAACTTTCATAAAATGTGAGAAATGACAGAAACAGCTGGTTGCCTGGACAGTCACTCAAAGTCTCTGGGGCATCCATCTTCGGCCTACAGGTCAAGCATATCCAACAGACTTTTCTGTGAAGCAGGATATTCTGAAGGGCTGTCCTCCCTTGTCTTGGCAATGTTTGGCAGTCACATTCTTTTGTGTCCTGCTTGTCTGATTAGATCAGCATACTGTCAGCAGTAGAAGCAAGGACATTTTCTTGCTTAGTGGCTTTCTAGGAGTGGCAAAAGAAAGTAAACTCCATGTAGCATTTCTTTGATGCCCATTATCTTCTCTGAAGTAGAATGGTGCTGCCAGGAGCAGACATGCCTCATTGTCATAAAAAAAAAAAAGAACCTATGTTATGAAAACATCTTAAATGGAATATTCTGTAGATCTCTGAAGTGTTTGAAGATGACCTGTCTATCTAAAATATATCTTTGACCTTGAAAACTTATCTAATGTGACTACAAGTTCCATTATAGTAGGTGACTAATTACTAACCTCTATTTCCTTATTATGGGCTGGAGAGATGGCTTGGTGGTTAAAAGCACTGCCTGCTCTTCCAAACATCTTGAGTTCAATTCCTGGAAACCATGTGGTGGCTCACAGCCACCTACAGTGAGATCTGGTGCCCTCTGGAGGAGGAGACCTGGTCAGTTGTCCTCATCAACTTAGACCATGAAACCTAATATGGATAAGTTCAACAGAACCGCCATATATGGGCTGCCCATGCATGTTTCAGCATTGCCAGGGCATAAATTTCATTTCATTTTTTTCAAATTTTCTTATTATCCTAAGCAGTTGGTATAATAACTTTCAAGTACTAGAAATTTGCATTACATTGTTAAATGACTGGTGTAGTAGAAATGTATGTACAGTATGTTCTAACAAAATTAATTTCAAATTTATATCAATATATAAAATTTATATGCAATATCCAAAAGTCCAATCAAATATGAAACATTTAAAACTAATAATTGCTTTCTAAAAGTAGATTGAATAATCTACCTTTTTATCTTATATCTATATCTTCCCTTTTTTCTTTTCGGAGTGGATTCAATGCAAAAGTAGATTCAATAATCTACCCTTTTATAGATAAATCCTGTCATAGCTATGTCCCCCTTTTTCTTTTCAAAACAAGAACTCTTAATCTAATCTCCTTTGTTTAGATTTCTTCCTGACCATTACCAATAATAACTTATAACCAACCCCCCTAAACAATGACAACTAACCATATTCCATTGAACAACCAAAAACCACCTCTTGGCAATGTGGGCGTCATATTCTTAAATTTATTTCCTGCTGTCTGGGAGCGACAGTGTCTTTAGGGTATTTTGGGAAAAAAAAATGGGTTAATTGTCAAGTCCTGGGAGAGGTAGCTGGGTCATTTTTTGTTCAGTCTGTGTATAATGGGAAAGTGCAGGGCTTGTCTCAAGTCCTGGCTAGAGTAGTCTGTCTACATAAAGGTAAGCACACCTGTACAACAGATTCCTAGAACCTTTTCACTGTGTGATGACTGACTTTTCACAGGCTCCTTCCTGCTGACCAGCTCCTCTCACTCCCACTCCCTAGCTTCCAGAAAGCACTGCTCTACTGTGTTTCTGTGGATTTGTCTGCTTTAGGTAGCTTCTGTAGTGGGACCATGCAGTGTTCATGCCTGTGTGGCAGACTTATTTACTTACTGTATGTTTTCAGGGTTCATCATGTCATGGCATATAACAGTGTTTCCTTAAAAGGGTGGCTAGATGGTATTGTGTTGTGTGCACATACCAGTTCCTTTATCCTTTCTTCCCGCAAGGAGCACGTAAGTTGTTTCTGTTTCTTGCCTATTAGGAACAGTACTTCAGGTGAATATAGCATAGCACTATAACTACCTCTTCTAGGTTTTAATTTCAGTATTTTGGGGGCAGATATTCAAGAGTAGAATTATTGATGTATTTTTTATTTTTTGAGAAACTGCCATAATGTGTTTTACGGCCACTGTACGTTTGCATTGTCACCAAAAGTGCACACTTGTTGAAATGACTCCACATGCTTGCCAGCAATTCTATGTCTGCTATGATTGCTGTTGTTGGGGTAGGGTATTTGTTGTTTCTTGTTTTGCTTTTGTAAAAGCTGTTTACGCTTGTATCTCTGCCTCATCATGTTTATGAGACATGCTTTGCTACTGATTACAGATAATGGTCATCTCTTCATGCATCTTTTGCTTATTTTCTGTGCAGCAATGTCTATCCAAGTCTGTTGTCTTTAACTGGGGTTATTTATTTCTTGTTTGTTTTTAATAGTGGTTTCTAGGATCTCTCTCTCTCTGTCTCTCTTTCTTAATTTTATGTGTATGGGTATTTTACCTGCATGTATGTGTACTTTATAAATGCAGTACCCATAGATGCCAGAAGAGGGGTTCAGATCTCCTGGAACTGGAGTTGTGAGCTGTCATGTGGATGCTGGGAACTGAACCTGTTTCTCTGGAAGAGCAACCAATGCTCTTAACTACTGAGCCAGATCTCCAGCCCCCTTGTGGGAGTTCTTGATGCATTATGAACATTGATCATGTCCCAGATACTTATTTTGCAAGTATTTCTCTTATTTTTTGCAACTTCATTTTCATTTTATTGATTTTTTTTCTCCTTTGGTATATAGAAGCAATTTATGGGTCTGGTGAGATGAATGGAGATGGATGGCTGAAGGGGTGGAGATGCTTACTGCCAAGACTGATAACCTGAGTTTAATCCCAGGACCTGCTTGGTAGAAGAAAATACTTAACTTGGACTTCCCGCAGGGCAGGGAATCTGGACTGCTCTTCATTCTCGAGAGGGAGGGGAATGGAGTGGGGGGGAGGGGGAGAGGGAGGAGAGTGGGGGGAGGGGTCGATGTGCGTGAGGAGGGGGAGGGAAATGGGAAATTTTTGTTTTTTGCAACAACTAAAAAAAAATAAAGATTGTTTAATATTCTAAAAAAGAAAAAGACATGTAAGTAGTCTTCTCACCTGTATACACATGCCAGAGTTGGCATGTGCATGAAAACACACACACACACACACAGAGGTGTATACACAGTCACAGTTAGACATATGTGTATACACACAGAGAGACACATTGGTGTACACATGTGTACAGAGACACAAAGACAGACAGATGGACACATGATAAGTAAGGAGCATATAATACATTTAGAAGTTACTTGTCTGTTTTGCTCTTGTCTGTACTTTTACCTTTACCCCCTGCCAAAATCACAGTCATAAAACTTTTGCACATTTCTTCTATGAATTTTATAGTCTCAGCACTTACAATGAAAACTTCAATACATTTAAGCTGTTTCATGTTTGGGGTAGATGTCCAGTTTTCCCAGCATTTGTTGAGAGAATATCCGTCTTCCCTTTTCCACTATTGTCACCATGTCACTGTGACCATGTCGTGTGTGACCATGTGTTTCCATTTGGATCAGTTTTTGAAGATTTCTTCATCTAGCCTTGGTCCCTTGTTTTGTTGTTGTTGTTGGTGGTGTTATTCATGTGCGTTTTAACTTGTGTTGGAGCTGTGTATGTGAAAGCTCAGCTATCCTCGCCGTGTGTCTGGACTGACTGCATAGAGGGAGAGAGTCTGTGGCAGTCAACCTGGGTGTCACTTGGCAGGATTCTGAAACCTTGCCTGGTGAGATTGCAACTGCTCTGAACCTGTTTATTTATTCATTTTAAGAGGCCTGCTAACTTCTTAGGAAAATTAGTTCTCTTGCTCTTTTTTTTTTTTTCTTGCACACATCCATTGCTTTTTGAGTCTGGCTTTATTGCAGTTAACCATTCTGGTTTTTCTATACTCTGTAGCTGAACAGACATCCAAAGTATACTTACTCTTATCAGTACCCAATTAATACTCTGTTCCTGTTGCCGAGGCGGCCCTTCAGAGAATCTGAATGCACAGAACTTTTTCCTTGAGGAAGAAGCCTCAAAATGCACAGCTGAACTGTGTCAGAGGAAACTGCCTTCTTCACTCCTGCACCCAGGATCCAGATTATGCCTGTTCTCGTTCCACTCTGAGTGAGATTTAAAGACAAACAGCTGGCTGGGTGGTGGTGGCACATGTCTTTATATCCCAGCTCTCCGGAGGCAGAGGCAGAACTCTGTGAGTTTGAGGCCAGCCTGGTCTACAAGAGCTAGTTCCAGAACAGGCTCCAAAGCTACAGAAAAACCCTGTCTTGAAAAAACAAAAACAAAACAAACAAACAAACAAACAGACCAGTTATTTTCTCAGCTCTTCAAAAATGTAACTGTTTACCCAAGGGAACTGTGATCTGGAATGTTCTCTCCTGGTACTTTGTCAGGTTGGGGATAAAGTGGAATTGCTTCTTCTACTTACTTCGTTATGTCTGCTCTTGGTTTTGTGCTCATTTGGTAAACTGCAGCGGATCCTGGAATTCTCTTACTGGGGCTGTAATCTGTGTATCATTTTAAGTGGGTGTTTGTGGGGTGAAGACTAGGGCTTCTTGTTTTGCCATCCTTTTATGTAACACAACTTATATTTTTATTCAACTTTTTCTTTTGAGGTAATTGTAGATTCACAGTTATAATAGATACAGAAGTATTCTGTTGTGTATGCCACCTAGTGAACTTATGATAACTTCTATAAACTATACAATGAGATCTCACAACCCAGATGCTGATGTAGAGGAGACAGAGGACAGGTCATCACTACAGAGACCTTTCCTATTACCCTGTGATGAGCAGACCATACTGTCTCTTCTGCCCATGTCCATGATGTTGCCATTCCAAGAATATTGTAAAAATGGGGGTTAAGAACATAGCTTACTCATAGCATGCTAGCCTAGAATGTGTAAAGTCCAGATTCAGTTCCAAGCACTACAAAAAAATAAAACCAAACAAAAGCCACCAAGCCAAACTGGAGAACCTTCAAAGTAAAAGCAGAATCAGGAGAGTGAGTTGTAACTGGCTTCAGGGAGTAAAATTTCAGTGTGTAACTTTTTTTTTTTTCAATTCGCAATTCTCTGGAGATTTCATTTATATTTCTGTGCATGTCAGTATGGTTCTATAGTATGTAGTCAGGGCATTTGCCCATTGAAGGATATCAGGTTGCTTTCAGTTTTCAGCTGTTACTAATAAAATTGCTGTGCTAATTCATGTGCAGATTTGTGCGTAACATAAGCTTTTCCTTTTGTGTGTTGGGTACCCAGGAGTACACCAGATTGGGTGGCAATGGCATGTTTGATTTCATAGAAACTGTCAGTTTTCTAGAGTGCTGTTTTTTATGCTTACCCGTAATGTATGAGTGGCCCAGTTATTCCGCATGCTCCCCAGCATTTGGTGTCAGTTTAGCCCATGTGTTCCCATATTGTGCAGCCCTTCCAGTAGCTATACAGTGGCATCCCGTTGTGGCCTTAGGATTGCACTTCTCTAGTGGCTGGTGATGTTGACATTTGATGATGAAGATTCTTCCCATATGCTCACTTGCCAGCAATATGCCCTCTGTGGCAAACCTAATTGAACTCACGCCACTGATGCTAACCTTTTGGCTGGATATATGGTTTGCAAACATCACCTCCTGATCTATAGTTTATATTGTCATTCTCTTTCTGTATAGGGGTATTTTGCACAGGGAAAAACATTACATTACATTAGTTTTTCTTCTTATGGGTGTGTTTAGTAGTAAACTTCTTCGATGTAGGTCTAAAGAGTCTTAATGCTTTCCCCTCTAATTATACACTTAACTTTTAGGTCCATTTTAGATCATTTTGCTTAAAACAAGAGGTTTAGATTGAGACTCCTTGCCCCACCTTTACCTGTGGGTGTCTGTCTGTGTTTCCTGTGTTGACTTTGGCTTTTACTTCGTGGCTTTAGGCTGGGCTCTGAGTGTTGACCTGTGTATCTATCGCTCTGCTAATACCAGTTTTGGATAGTGTGGTGAGGAGTTGAACCTCTCGGGTGAATCAGCTGCCCTCTCATTTTATTCTTTTTACAAAGTACTTTAGGCATACTGCTTCCCTTGCTTCTTCAAATAAATGTTAAACTCTCTTTTTTCTATCTACAAATTAATACTGCCAAGGATATCTAGGCATTGCGCTAAACCTGCGCAGTATTTGGGGGCAGAGCAGCATCTGGTTTGTTTGGCTGTTTCTCCTCTCCTTTCAGCATTTGATGCAGTTTTATATTTCTCTATATGTTCCATGTGTGATGCTGAGAACTGGATGTTTTAGGTAATGTTAGCTGTCTGGATAGAGTCCTCCCTTCTCCTGGGCCCCTTTCTGATGCTGTTTGTTTGTCCATTTAATTAATGACTTGGCTGGACTGTTTCTGTGAAGCCTGTTTCTCCTACAGCATGAAGCCTGTAACGTTGATCCTCAGATGGTGCATTCCTGAGTGTGTACGTGGTCACCTGGGATGACAGTGGATTTATTAGGCTCTTTAGCTGTGTCTTTTTCTGGTTTTTGTTATATTTTTTGCCTCTGCTAGTGCCTAACACAGCTGTTTGGCTCTGTAAGTTACTGATGGATTAGAGATGTGTGTGTGTGTGTGTGTGTGTGTGTGTTTAATTCTTACTGATATCATCCAATTAAATTTGAGACCATTTGTGACAGTATTTGAGGTCAATTTTTGAGGTTTGTTCTCACCCCAAAGGGACTCTTTTTTATTTTATTGAAAATAATTTTTTCAACAATGTACTTTCTTTCTTCCCCTCCTAAAAAAGCAAAAACAAAAATTCCAAGAAACACAGACACAAAATCCCTACAAAAAAAAAAAACTCAAAATATACAAGCAAAAGACCAATAAGGCAAAAAAAAAAAAAAATGCCCAAAAAGTAAAATGAAACAAAAAAAAATCTACAAAAATACCATTGAGTTCATTTTATGTTGGCCCTACTCCTGGGCATGGGGCCTAGTGTGAAGTGTGGCTAATATACCCAGAGAGACTATTGGAGAAAGCTAGTATTGCCTTTGCCAGTAGGCATCAATTGCTGATGGCTTCTTGATTAGGAGTGAGAACCTATGTCTGCTTCCCCTGCTCCATGCTAGAACTCTGACCTGACTCTCTAAGGGTCTTATGTGTGCTGCCACAGTCCCCGTGAGTTCATACGTGCATCAGTCCTGTTGGGTCTGGAAGACACTGTCTCCTTGGGGTCATCCATCACTCTGGCTCTTCGAAATATTCCACCTCCTCTTCTGCATAGCTCCCTGATCCTTGAGAAGAGGTTTTGTTTTTTTTTTTTGTTTTGTTTTTTTTTTTTTTTGAGAAGAGGTTTTGATAAAGACATTTTATGTATTGTCCTTACTACTACATGTACTATGGTCCTGTAGCTCCTGTACTACATATACTATGGTACTATGCTGATAGGTTCCCCCTGCACGAGCCAGGAAAGGGGTCTGGTGATTTAAACACACAAACACACAGACAGGGACACGGGTCATCCTTGAAACAAGAATGCCCCCTTTACTGTGCTCAGGGGCAGCTTATATAGGGCTCTGGCCGCGCCCCAGTGCTCGGGATTTTTCAGCTGCAGACTCATCAGAATTCACTCCCCTGCCATCAGGGTCTGGTGCTCAGAGCAGCTGCAGGGTGCTCAAAGCAGAGGAAAACAGGCTGTTTACAGGAAATTCAGGGTCTGGTGGTCCGCAATCCCCAACAATCCTACTCAGGACTGGGTGCTCCAAAGTGTCTTATTCTCTGCACATGTCCAGTTGTGGGTCTGCCCCAAAGGGACCCTTTTTATTTCTGTCCTTTTATGGTTCTTTCTGACAAGCTAGGTGATGATGGGTTAGCTCTCTGAAGTCACCAAACTTTGCTTATAACCAAAACTGTGTTTTCAAGAGGGCCCATACGCTTGAATTTTCCCACGTCCTATAGCAAATAACATCCCTTGTTTTGGAGAGCGTTGGCATTCTCTCCTCTTATGAACTGCTTCGTTCCTTGGGCACAACTAAGGAGTCATTGCCCTGTGGTAAAAATGTAGTGCAATGCCCCCTTCTCTTGGGATGATGATCAGGTTGTCAGGTACAGAAGGTAGTTTCTAACACGCTTGGTTTCTGTGTTCTGATGTGGGAGGAAGGAAGTGCTGATGCTCCAGGATTCTCAGCCTGCTCTGCCTGTGTAGACTACTACTTTATGGGTTACAGCTGTGTGGAAGGAATCTTCCAGCATTTTGGCTTCATAAACCAGGAATTTGGCTCCTAAAGCATAGTCCAGGATAAATGAGGAATTCTGGTAGTCTGCCCCTTCCAGAGGAGACTGTGCTATATTCCTTTCTGGGGCGCTGAGCAGCAAGAGAACTGCATCAGAGAAAGGGGAGCACTTTGTGGTTTGAAGAACAGAAGAAGCGAGACACTGACTAAAGTTAGTGTGACTCTTCTGTTAGTGTTAAAGTTAGTGTGACTCTTCTGTTAGTGTTAAAGTTAGTGTGACTCTTCTGTTAGTGTTAAAGTTGGTGTGACTCTTCTGTTAGTGTTAAAGTTAGTGTTAAAGTTAGTGTGACTCTTCTGTTAGTGTTAAAGTTGGTGTGACTCTTCTGTTAGTGTTAAAGTTGGTGTGACTCTTCTGTTAGTGTTAAAGTTGGTGTGACTCTTCTGTTAGTGTTAAAGTTAGTGTGACTCTTCTGTTAGTGTTAAAGTTAGTGTGACTCTTCTGTTAGTGTTAAAGTTGGTGTGACTCTTCTGTTAGTGTTAAAGTTGGTGTGACTCTACTGTTAGTGTTAAAGTTGGTGTGACTCTTCTGTTAGTGTTAAAGTTAGTGTTAAAGTTAGTGTGACTCTTCTGTTAGTGTTAAAGTTGGTGTGACTCTTCTGTTAGTGTTAAAGTTGGTGTGACTCTACTGTTAGTGTTAAAGTTGGTGTGACTCTTCTGTTAGTGTTAAAGTTAGTGTGACTCTTCTGTTAGTGTTAAAGTTGGTGTGACTCTTCTGTTAGTGTTAAAGTTAGTGTGACTCTTCTGTTAGTGTTAAAGTTAGTGTGACTCTTCTGTTAGTGTTAAAGTTGGTGTGACTCTTCTGTTAGTGTTAAAGTTAGTGTTAAAGTTAGTGTTAAAGTTAGTGTGACTCTTCTGGTTTTCTCATCCTAGGCTTGACACATGTCTGCAACAGAATATACAGGAATTGTCAACCAGAGAGTGAGTCCCACCTCAGCTTCCAGGGATGCCCACAGTTTACTGGGGCTTCATTGTGTTGGCATGGTTGATTGAATCTCATTGGCTGTGAAGTTGCTATTAGCTTCAAGTCTTGTAGTTCAAAACCCCAGCTTTCTAATCACACTCCTGGTCTTTCTGACATGATGTCCTTGCCCCCCACTATCTGCAGGCCCACCATTGGTTGTCTAGCTAGCATAAGCCCTGTGTGCTCCTTCACACCCACCAGGAATAATAAAGACAATCTTTCCACTTAGGAAGTTTGAGGGGGCGTTGGATGTTGCTTCCCAGGAACTGAGAGCAAAGGCTATCCAAATTATTTATTTCAGAAGGAAATTGTTTTGTTTGCCAATTTCCTTAGGATAGTTTCCAGACTGTTAAGTTTGTACTTGTTATGGTTATATGGGAATGGGCACATGCATCTTCTTAGCTCATCATTTGTAAGAAGATTCTCCCACTTTGTTTTAATTAATGCTTTTATGGTTCATCCCTTTTCCTTACACTTTTATTTTTAGTTTAACTATATTGTTGTATTTGATATGAGTGTCTTGTGAATAGCATATAGTTAGTGTACCCTTTCTCTAACTTCAAATGCCAATCTTCTTTTAAGTAGCATATGTAGATAACTCATATTTGTAACTAGTATACATTAAGCCTTAAGTCTGACATTTTGTTTGGTTTTCTATTTTTTTTTTTATTTTCCTATGGGTTTCTTGACTACTATTTAGAACTCCACTTAGAAATGTGAGATTATCTAAAGTGTCTTGTTGATGTCATTTATGTAACCTTTTCAGTGGTTGCACTGAGTTTTGTGTTATATATTAGCCGCCCCTTATTCTTACAAGGTACATTCCATTAAAAAATTGTGGTGCTAAACTTTTTAAAGACTTCTTAAATTAATTCTTTGACTTCTCATCATCCATCCCAATCCCATTCATCTTCCTGTTTCTTTATATCCACTCTTTGCCCTTGCAACCCCCCACCCACCCAATAAAATAAAATTTAAAAGTGTAAAACCAGGATATCCGGTTGTTGCTTTGTGTCATGGAGATTCTGCAGCTTTGACTCTACAAGTTTGGCACCTTCACTTGGTCCAGCAGTTTGTAGATTCAGTGGATGTTAGGGTGGGCCAACTCTTAGCCCTGGTGCTCAGCTTAGGTGGTAGCTGGGTTGGTCAGCCTGCCAGCTCTCCTGCGTCCATAACACCAGGGAGAGCTAGCCAGCATTGCCCAGCTAGCTCACCCAATGCAGCAAGCAACAAGAAGCTGGGCAATTCTCCTGCTCTTATGCCCTCAGGGCTGGCTCACCAGCACCCACACCACCAGGGCCAGCTCTACTGTTTGCCCAGGTGAGATGCATGGCCTGCTCTCCTGATCTTTACAGTTGATGAGGTGCAGGGCCAGGTGGCAAGGGGTGGGGGGCATCTTTCCCTCACTCATGCCACCACATAGCAGGCAACTCTCCTGCTCTCTCAGCCTCAGGGTCTGTTCACGTGCACCCACATCCACAAGGTCGACTCTGCTGTGTTGCGTGGGTGAGGTTCAGGGCTTGCTCTCCCAAGTGCTGCAGGGCGGTAACACTAAATTGTTAATATGCTGTTTTTTCTCATATGACCTGCAGTTTTGCCACAGTACCAGAGCTAGTCTGTTCTTTGGTTTTATGTCCAAATGCTTCTTTTTGCTTACATCATTTCCCCTTCTCTTTCCTTCCTCTAATCCCTCCCATGTCCCCTCCAATCATAGCCTCTTTCTCTTCAATTGTTTTATATTATGTGCATGCATAAATGTATATACAACAGACTACATCTAACCAGCCTGCTTGTATGTATGTTTTCAAGGATGACCACTTAGTGCTTGATAACCAACCAAGAAAACTCATTCCCAGGGAGACTGACTCTCCTGCTCTCAGCTTTCCCTCTTTGCTTGTAGTTTTCTGTCTAGGAGTGGGGCCTCGTGAGGTCCACCCTTGCACATAAGCTTGTCTATTGGAGTTATTTTTGTCCAGGTCTTGTTTAGATTTCCACATTGTTGAGCATCATGAGTAAAGCTTTTCTGCTATTCTAGAAGACACAATCTCATAGTAGATTTCCTAGTCCCCTGGCTCTTAAAATCCTCAAGCTTCTTTTTGTGCAATGTCCTTGAGCCTTAGGCGCAGGAGTTGTGCTGTAGACATATTCATTAGGCATGTGCATCCTGTGTTTAGTTGGTATCTGTGTTTTGAACAGTTACGGTTACAAAGAGAAGGTTCTTTGATGAGAGGTGAGACAATACTTATCTGTGGGTTCAGGGTAAGTTTTAAGATGCATTTAAGAAATAGGGTCTAATAAAGTGGTGATAGTAGGCTCTCTATCTCTAAGATCCATGACCTCAATAGCCCTAGGTAGTTGTTCAGGTTTCCAGTACCAGGCATGATTCCCTTCCTATTGAGTGAACTTTAAGTCACTTAGAGAGCTGTTGGCTATACCAAGTGTATGTACCAGTAGTGCACCCTTAAGGATACTGACGTGGGAGTCCTTCTGTATGCTGCAATATGTGTTGCTTTTATTAGTTGATAAATAAAGCTGCTTTGGAGTATGGCAGGGCAGAATATAACTAGGTGGGTGGGAAAGCCAAACTGAATACAGGGGGAAAGAAGGCAGAGTCCAGAGAGATGCCAGCAGCCGCTGGAGGAGTAAGATGCCACAGCATTACTGGTAAGCCACAGGCCACATGGTGATACACAGATTAATAGATGTAACATGAATGAGGGCCTGCTTGTTTGTTGGGGCTTCTGCCCCGCCCTTTACCCCACAACTGTTTAGCCCCAAAGAAAATCACACATAGGTCTCCATAAATTATAAGCTGATTGGCCCATTAGCTCTAGCCTCTCACTGGCTCTCACATCTTGATTAACCCATTTTTATGATATATGTTAGCCATGTGGCTCAGTACCTTTTTCAGTGGGGCAGCTCACATCCTGCTGCTTCGGTGGTCTGGGCAGGAGTGGGAGGAATCAACTTCTTCCTTCCCAGAATTCTCCTGTTCTCATTACATCATTTCTACTTCCTGTCTGGTTTTCCTGCCTATATTTCCTGCCTGGCCAATCAGCGTTTATTTAAAACATGATTGACAGAATACAGACAATTCTCCTGCAAATAGAAATAGGTTAATCTAAGTGTAAGGGCTAGCCAGCAATAACCTGAACCATCAGCCAAATAATTAAAATTAATATTATACCTTTGAGTGATTATTTTATAAATATCTCTGGGACCGGTTGGACAGAGAAAAGCCTCTGGCTACAGGATACCTTGTCATGCTGGTCATTGTGGTTCGTAGGGTCCCAGCTGGGTAGGACTGTTGGTTGGTTCCCTCCCATGGAACCTTGTATGGCACCTTCCTGTGCTGTGAGTGTTAGTCCTCAGGGAGGAGGCTCTCAGATCAGATTTAATTTGGATCCTTCACGTCCTCTGTCCAAAGTTCATGATGTCTTCACCTCTGGGAGGCAACCAAGCACAACAGCCTATAGTATTTTGGGAAAATCTTGGACTCCCCTAACCAACAACTTGAAAGGGAGTTTCTGATGCCTGGTACTGGAGTTTCTGTTAGTCAGTGGCTCTCTTAGTGGTGAGCATTGTCTGCCCAAGTGAAATAACTTCACTGTGTGAGTATATACATACATACCTATATATTACATGTAATTTTAAGTAAATAAAAATAATTTTCCTTGCGGCTTTTCAAGCATCCTTCATGTTATTTTCCCTCTCCCTCTCCTTGCTCCCTGTATTGTCTGACCTCTTCCCCAGTTAAAGCCTTTCCTTTGTTTCCCATTTCCCTCTTTATATCATTTTGGACCCATTAGCAAGGAAATGAAGGCTTCTTGAATATAAGTGATAGTGCAATCGTCTAGTAGTAGTGGTGGTTAAGAAATAACCAAAAGGTGAATATCATATACACTGCGGATGACGTGATGATCCATGTACCTGTGAGCTGGCATGAGATGCATTCTTCCTCCACTCAGCTATTGAACTTATCCATTGTACTTTTAATTTTATTGTAATTTTTTATATCTGTCTCTGTCTCTGTCTCTCTCTCTGCTTCTCTCTGCCTGCCTCTCTTCCTCCTTTCTTCTTTTTCCTCCTCCACCTCTCCCTCTGTCAGGCTGGCTCTGAGCTTGATATGTTCTTTCCACCTCTGCCTCCCAAGTGTTGGGATTACAGGCCTGTGCCATCAGCCTGCTTATCTTTTCCCCTCCTTTGTTCAGACCTTTCTATTTGTTGAGGTTCCCTGTTTTTCACTTGTGTTACATATCTATGTTTGCCCCTTGAAGAGTTTTATCATGGCTGTTGTAAATTTTTTGTTAGATTATAAGTAAAGAAACCTCTCATTGTTGGCTTGTTTTACTTTTTCACTCAATTTGCTATTTTTTGTAGTTATTCTTTTAACTGGTGTTTTTTTAAAAAAAAATCTAGGTAGATTCTTACTATAAATTCTAACGTTGCTCATTATTACTCAAGGTTATAGTTACTTTTCTATTGCCGTGAAGAGATGCCATGCCCATGGTGATTTATAAAAGTAAGAGTTTATTGGTATCTACAGTTTCAGAGAGTGCATCCAGGACCAACTTGACAGGGAGCATGGCGGCAGGCAGGCAGGCGGGCAGGCAGGCATAGGACGAGAGCAGTAGCTGAGAGACTACATCTGACTCACAAATAAAGAGCAGAGAGAGAGGGAGAGGAAGAGGCAGAGAAAGAGAATCTGACTGAGAATGTCATAAACTATTGACTTCAAACCTCCAATGATACATCTCTTCCAAGAAGACCACACCTCCTAACTTTCCCAAATTATTCTACCAACTGGGACAAACATGTGAGCATGGAGACAGGGGGCATTCAGACCACCACATCCAGGTATCCTTGAATGAGTTCACCTAACAGCAGCTTTCTCATCTTTAATATAGGAAAATGATAAGCCCTAGCTCATGGTGGTTGTGGGAGTTGAGTCACGCTAGTGAAATACTTAAACAGTGCTAGTATGTCAGCAGTGTCGCTGTGCACAGTTGTTACATTCACAAAGTCCCAAGATCAGGAACAAAAGATAAGTGGTGGGAGAATGGATTCAGGACCTTTTAAAATAAAGGGTGAGTGTAATGAATGTAAGAAGCCGCAACAGGTGAATGTGATGTTTAGTTAAGTCCACAAGCAAAGCCGAGTTCAGAGAAGACACAGACCTAGGGTAGTTCCTTGAAGAAACCCTTATCCATGACAGCAATGAGCAGTTGAACACTGTACAATGGCAATGATTGTTTAGAAGGACTGGACTCTGTTTTGGCAGAAGTGTTTAGTTTATCCCAATAGAACAACAATTTAAAGATCCTTAAATGTCGATATCTTAAATTGTTATTTGATTATGTTTTGAGTCATTATATTATTGAAAAGCAACTTGATTTCACAGCATGAAGAAACTGGATTTTGTTTGATCTATATAGTTCCCAGTGTTCAAATCTAAAATCACCCAGACACAGACTACCAATTACACAAATCTGTGTCTGTGGCTGCCCTTTTTGGTGGACTCTAGGAAGGAATCAACTCAGCTGAGACTTTGGTGTGTAGTATGAAACCACAACTCCTTTGGAGCACTTACACTGAGATGCTGCTGTAAGGATTGACAGCATCTTTATTGCTCCTTTGTATTCCTCTTGGAAATCAGCCTTGTAATTACAGGATGAGAGCCAGGGGCAATAATATAATCCTATAATCCCAGTGTTCAATGGGCAGAGGCAGGTTGGCTGACCCTTGGGGCCAGCTAGGGATATGTAGAAGAATCCTATCTAAAAGCAAAACTAAGAAACCTTCAATCTGAAGTAATGATGTTAACATTTTTAACTGCTTTCTCTTTTTATCTTGAATTTATTTATTATTATTAGTTATATGACAAGTTATACAATGTGTTGTGATTGTATTCATTTCTCTTCAATTTCTCCAAGATCCACTCCCCCATTCCCCACCTTTCTTGTTTCTTGACTTACTGAACTAAGTACATAATTTAGAGTAATAGAATTTAAATTATTTTAAAAAATTATATATAGTGTGTGTGCAGATGGTAAAAAAGATGGAGAAATTGTAGCATTTCACTTAATCAAGTTCGAAAATATTTTCTTTTTTTATTGTTTTTTTTTTATCGAGCTCTACATTTTTCTCTACCCTTCTCCCTGCCTCTCTCCTCCCCTTCAGCCCTCTCCCAAGGTCCCCAGATTCCCAATTTACTCAGGAGAGCTTGTCTTTTTCTACTTCCCTTGTAGATTAGATCCATGTATGTCTCTCTTAGAGACCTCATTGTTGTCTAGGTTCTCTGGGATTGTGATTTGTAGGCTGGTTTTCTTTGCTTTATGTTTAAAAACCACTTATAAGTGAGTGCATATGATAATTGTTTTTCTGGGTCTGGGTTACCTCACTCAAAAATGAAGTTTTCTAGCTCCAGCCATTTGCCTAAAAAAATTCAAGATGTCATTTTTTTCTGCTGTGTAGTACTCCATTGTTCTCCTTATCCATTCTTCAGTTGAGAAACATTTAGGTTGTTTCCAGGTTCTGACTATGACAAACAATGCTGCTATGGACATAGTTGAGCACATGTCCTTGTGGCACGATTGAGCATCTTTTGGAAATATACCCAAAAGTGTTATTGCTGGGTCTTGAGGAAGATTGTTTCTTAATTTTCTGAGAAATTGCCACACTGACAGCCAAAGGGGCTGTACCAGCTTACATTCCCACCAGCAATGCAGGAGTGTTCCCTTTACCCTACAACATCTCCAGCATAAGTTGTCATCAGTGTTTTTGATCTCGGACAGTCTTACGAGTGTAAGATGGAATCTCAGAGTTGTTTTGATTTGCATTTCTCTGATGACTAAGGATGTTGAGCATTTCCTTAAGTGTCTTTCAGCCATTTTATATTCCTCTGTTGAGAGTTCTCTGTTTAGGTCTGTACTCCATTTTTTTTATTGGATTATTTGTTTTTTTAATGACCATTTTCTTTAGTTCTTTGTATATTTTGGAGATCAGACCTCTCTCTGATGTGGGTTAGTGAAGATCTTTTCCAATACTGTAGGCTGTCATTTTGTCTTGTTCACCATGTCCTTTGATTTACAGAAGCTTTTCAGTTTCAGGATGTCCCATTTATTAATTGTTTATCTCAGTGTCTGTGCTACTGGGGTTATATTTAGGAAGTGGTCTCCTGCGTTCAGTGTACTTCCTACTTTTTCTTGTATAAGGTTCAGTGTAGCTGGCTTTATGTTGAGGTCTTTGGTACATTTGGACTTCAGTTTTGTGCATGGTGATAGATATGGATCTAATTTCATTTTTTTCTACATGTTGATATCCTGTTATGCCAGCACCATTTGTTCAATATGCTTTCTTTTTTCCATTTGATATTTTTTGCTTCTTTGTCAAAAATCAGGTGTTTGAAGGTGTGTGGATTAATATCCAGGTCTTTGATTTGGTTCCATTGGTCTTCTTGTCTGTTTTTATGCCAATACCAGGCTGTTTTCGGTACTGTAGCTCTGTAGTAGAGTTTGAAGTCAGGGATTGTGATGCCTCTAGAAGATCTTTTATTGTACAGGATTGTTTTGGCTATCCTGGATATTTTGCTTTTCTATATGAAGTTGAGTACTGTTCTTTTTAAGTCTGTGAAGAATTTTGCTTGGATTTTGAAGGCCTAAGTCACAAAACAATCCCACACCAGTTTGGAATTATGATTAATAAGAGGGTTATTTATTTAAAGGGAAAACTTGCAGATCACCGTCCTAGACAACAGCCCTCTGTGCGACCAGGAAAGGAGTCTAGTAGCCGGAAGCGAGTCCGAAGCGAGAGAGAGAGAGAGAGAGAGAGAGAGAGAGAGAGAGAGAGAGAGCGAGCGAGCAGGGCTACCACTGCTTTTTAAAGCGAAAGAGGCCACACCCAAGTGGGCTGATATCTTAAAGGCTATTGACTGAAGGAGTGGTAGGAACTCCCGCAGCAGGACTTTAATGGGCATTGCATTGAATCTGTAAATGGCTTTTGGTAAGATTGCCATTTTTACTGTGTTAATTCTACCTACCCAAGAGCATGGCAGATTTTTCCACTTTCTGGTGTCTTCTTCAATTTTTTTTTCTTCAAAGATTTAAAGTTCTTGTCATACAAGTCTTCCACTTGTTTGGTTAGAGTTACTCCAAGATACTTTATGCTATTTCTGGCCATTGTGAAGGGTGATGTTTCTCTGTTTTCTTTATCACCATTTTATCATCTGAGTACAGGAGGGCTACTGATTTTTTTGAGTTAATCTTGTATCCTGCTACATTACTGAAAGTGTTTATGAGTTGTAGAAGTTCCTTGGTAGAATTTTTGGGATCACTTATGTAAACTATCATCAGCAGATAGTGAGAGTTTGACTTCTTCTTTTCCAATTTGTATCCCCTTTATCTCCTTTTGGTGTCTTCTCGCTCTAGCTAGGACCTCAAGAACTATATTGAATAGATGTGGAGAGAGTGAAAAACCTTGTCCTGTTCCTGATTTCAGTGGGATCACTGTGAGTTTCTCTCCATTTAGTTTGATGTTGGTTGTTGGCTTGCTGTATTATTTCCTTTATTATGTTTAGGTATGTTCCTTGTATCCCTGCTCTCTCCAAGACCTTTATCATGAAGGGATGTCGTATTTTGTCAAAAGGTGTTTCTGCGTCTAATGAGATGATCATGTGGTTTTTATTTTTCAGCTTGTTTATATGGTTGATTATGTTGACAGATTTTCGTATGTTGAACCATCCCTGCATCTCTGGGATGAAGCTGACTTGATCATGGTGGATGATGGTTCTAATGTATTCTTGGATTCGATTTGCCAGTATTTTATTTAGTATTTTTGCATCAATGTTCATTGTTGTAATAGGAGTGGCGGACTGCATCCTCGCCACCCAGCTAGTTTATACCCAAAATAACCACGTGGAAATTGTATTAATTAAACACTGCCTGGCCCATTATCTCCGGCTAATTCTCACATATTGATCTAACCCATTTCTAATAATCTGTATCGCCACTTGACTGTGGCTTACCGGCATGAGTCTAATCAGTGTCCATCTTGGAGAGGAGAGCCATGACATCTGCCACACTGCCTTCTTCCTCTCAGCATTCTGTTCTGTCTTCCCTGCCCACCTAATTTTCTGCCTTATTGAAAGGCCAAGGCAGTCTCTTTATTTAACCAATGAAAGTAACACATTCAGAAGACCCTCCTACACCAGTTCATGAGTAAGATAGGTCTGTTGTTCTCTTTCTTAGTAATGTCTTTATGTGGTTTGGGTATCGGTAATCTGTAGCCTCATAAAAAGAGTTTGGCAATGTTCCTTCTGTTTCTATTATGTGGAACAACTTGAGGAGTATTGGTATTAGTTCTTCTTTGAAAATTTTTTAGAATTCTGAGCTGAAACCATCTTGTTCAGTCCTGCTCTTAGCTGCTTTATTTTGAATGAGAAAAATCTACTGCTGCCAAGAATTCCTTCCTAATCTTTACCTCAGTTTGAAATGCCGATCCTGCCTTCAGGAATCTCAGAATGAAACTGAAAATATTTTCATAATGTCAATTGAAGTGTGATAAACTGCATGTGCAGGCACACTTTGATCCCTTTGACACGTTTATAATCCTGTGAGGTGACTGTTTCTACCTGCCAACATATCCTCATGCCTTCTGTAGTCTGTCGTTCTTGCCAGCTCCACTCCTAGGCAACCACTGACCTGCCCTTCACCACTGTTAATAAAGGCAACGTTCTTCAAGTATAATATCGAGTCCAGAGTAGGAAATAAGGCACTTTCAGATATTTCTGTGGGAATGTGAAATGAATACAATTTTTTATTGGGAGGACACTTCAGTAATGTAAAATAAAAAAGAATCTGAAGTGCATAGCCTTTGAGTTAGAATTCTACTTCCACTGAAAGGAAACAAATGTTCATGTGAACAAGGATTTAACTGCAAGAATGCTCATCATTATGTTTATAGTTGCCAAAATTAGAAACAAATTGAACGTGCAGCAGTGTGGATTCTTTTTTATGTAGTACTGGGAAGAGCTCCACCACTAAGCTGTTTCCTACCCTAATCCTGGAGCTGCTTTAAGAACAACAGTTCGTATAACCAAAATGCCATGCTTTTAATACTAGGAAAGAAGTGTTCTTTTGTAGACAACAGAATTCTTGTAATGGTCTTGGATTTGATTTCTTTTGAAGTTACACCAAGTAAAATGTATGTAGATGAAAAGGACTAAAATCATCTTTGTTTTGTCTTATATTTGTCTTCTGCTGACTGTGGAGATTTTGCTGTATTTTCTCCGGTTCCTTTTTTTCTTCACATTTTTGAATCAATTTTTTTAATTGAAAAATACTAACACTTATTAATACAGAACTTGAAAATGAACCCAAAGGTATAAAGAGCCCTATAAAACTGTGTAGATACTTTAAGCTGGTTTAGTTGTGTGAAAGCACAAAGCTTTGTTGTGCTGTCAGAATCGGGATCCAGGAACCCTGCCTTCGCCCTTGCAGCTTTCACTCTCTCTGGATCTGGTGGTGAGACACTGTCGGGGGGTTCTTGCAGCACAGACTCTCCAGGCCGTTACCATGTCCGTGCTGTGCATCTGCCCTAGTTCTCTCCTCACTCCTGTACCTGAGATCTATTTTCATTTTCTTGCCCTAACCAGTTGTCAATGACTTCCAGCCAGACAGAATCATTGGCACAGTGCCCAGAACCACACCCCTTAGAATTGAAGTTAGGAGCAGTGAGGGAGTGGAAGAAAATGTGTGGACATGTGTGTATAGTCCTCAGCCTGAACAATAGGAATGTGCATCTGGAGTATAGGCTCTTCATAAAGAATATGGTAGGAGTCAGAAGGACTTCCTGTGTCATCTGAAAGTGTTCAGACACTGTAGTGTCAGTGATGGTAAACCAGTGCATGATCAAAGCAAGAGAATCATCTAGACTAGGAAGCCCTGGACCCTTTTTATCTCCACAAACATACCAACTTGCAAGAGTACATACATGGGCATATTCCATTGATGAAAAATCTGGAACTAGCAAAGAGGCTCCTGAACCCCAGGCAAGCATGAAAACAGCCATGTGACACTACTTATACCAAAAGTGGTAGGGCAAAATTAAATATCTTTGTGCTATATTCCTAGCCTGTGGCATTGCTCTTAGAACTGAGGCAACCCTCATACCAGATCCAAGATTCTTCCTAAGAAGGAAAAAAGATGATCATGTGCCATTACTTCAGCTCTTCTGAGGTCCATTCAGATGGTTGATTTCTGTTTAGCCTGTCTGAGAATGCTAGTGGATGTGGCATACTCAGCCACCCAGGGCCATTGAGAAGAGAGAACGGTAAAGGTTGTAATAGCCACTTTTCCTAACCTAACCCAGAACTAACAGTTAAAAAGCTTTCATGTCTGGAGAGATGACTCGGTGGTTTAAAGTATTTAATACTCTTATGGAAGACCTGAGTTAGGTTCCCAGTACCCACATCAGGTGGCTCACAACTGCCTGTAACTGCAGTTCTAGGGATCCAACACCCTCTCTGGTCTCCTTACAAATACATAAGTATAATTTAAAATAAAAGAAAAAGGATTTATGATTCAAGATGGCAGCAGCTATACCTGTGGGACCTTTCAGCAGCTCTAGGGAGTCTGCTGTGCTGCCGCCTGAGGTCATGTTGGTGTCGTGGTCCATCCTGCTGCTGGAGGTCATTTTGGAATCCATGTTCCATGGTGTCACTGGGACCATGTTGAGGCTTGTCTCTGAAAATGATATTTGAACTGAAGCGGTCTTCATTTTGTCTTCTTTGCCTCAGTGTTTGGTGGTGTTTTCCCTTTTAAATAAGGGACAAAATCTTGAGCTTCAGGGTGAAGATGGTGCTCATTCCCAGTCCTCCCATTAATGGGCAGTTTCTCATTCCTTTTTCACTGTAGCAAAGGAAGCCATTGACTTAATAATGCTATAAAGTGTTTCTGTTTTCATTAGTTTAAGTATATTAACACCGTGCCTTTATTTTATTCATAGCTCCAAAAGGAATTCTTCATCTTTCTCCTGATGTTTATCAAGAGATGGAAGCCAGCCGCCACAGAGTGAGCTCTGGCACGACTCTAGGCTACCTGTCACCCAAAGATATGAACCAACCTTCAAGTTCTTTCTTCAGCATGTCTCCCTCATCGGCTAGTTCAGCCACAGTTGCCAGGGAACTCCTTATGAGTGGAACATCTCCTACAGCTGAAGCCATAGGTTTAAAAGGAAGTTCTCCTACTCCCCCTTGTTCTCCAGTACAGCCTTCAAAACAACTGGAATATTTAGCAAGGATTCAAGGCTTTCAGGTATGATTGAAAAGAAAAAAACAAGAGAAAGTAAAGCAACCCATTAGCCCCAATCCTTCATCTCTGTCCATCAGAAGGCTCATTTTTGCCTGCTAATGTGGCTTCCATGTCACTTGCATTGTAAATTATTTAGGAACACAGAAAACAGAAGAGAGCCACAGCACATACCTTGCTTTCTTTCACTTCTGTCTAGTAATTCTCTTGCTGCCTGACTCTCTTCCATATTCATATTCACATTTATACTCTCATTCACTGTCTCCCTCTCCCTCACTTCCTTCCTTCCTTCTCTCCCTCTCCTCTTCTCCTCTCCCTCCATCCCAGCCTTCCTCTTCTATCCTGTCTTCCAGTTGAAAAGCTGCAGTTCCATCCAGTCTATTGGCAGTTAGATTTCAGCACATAACTTTCAAGGCACCTACCAGCCACCACACATGAGCTTCCCTTCCCATGGTTATCAGTTCTTTTAAAAGCTCTCATAAATATAAAGGAGTGTTGGTTTTGTAGGGTATTTTTCCCCAAAAAGGGACACAGAATAAATAAGAGGAGAATCTTCGTTCCAAATCCATGCACACAGTTGAGCTGTGTGCTGGCTGAGCTCACCACATACAGCTGTGGTGCTTCTGCACCTCCTGGCTGGGCACAGGACCCAGGACAGCAGACGCTCGGTGTTATACCACAGACAGCTAGACGGCATTGTTTGCTGTGTCTGTCTTCTTACTTTGTTTCCCACAAAGTTCTGCCTTGAGACATGGGGTATTGGTGTTTTACATCATTTCCCCTCTTTTTACAATTATGGTTGAGTTTTCTGATGATGATTTGAATTAAAGGCAGTTTTAAATTTGCCATCCTACAGTAAGTGATAATGCAGGTACATTTTTAAGATTCAGCATCCTTGAAGCATATTACCTTAGGATTCATTAAACGTGGGACTGACCGTCGTGGAATGCTTTCTAGTTGTTTGAGGTATAATAATGACTTCAGCTGTACTGGATCATGTGCTGATTTGGGAATGAAGCTTCTCCTCTATTCTTTGTTCCCTTTTGTGGGAAAAGTACCCCATAAAGCCAACACTCCTGTATGAGAGCTTTTAAAAGAATTGTTACTGTGGAAGGGAAGCTCGTGTGCTGGCTGGTAGTTGCCGTGAAGCTGTGCACTGAAATCCAGCTGCCAGCCTGCTGGATGGAGCTGCAGCTCGCCTCCATGTGAGAAGCTACGACTCCCTACCTTTCACTGTTTTCCACCTCCATCTAATCTTCCCCTCAAGACCAAAACCTGTACTTTCTTGTAGAAATGTTCTAGAAGATCTGTATTGTGCAGAACGATCATGTGCTATGAACGTCTCACGGGGTCATTATACAGTGAGAAAGAAGATCATGTGTTGGGAGTATTTCGCATGTTTGGTTTGGTTTTCTTACTTCACAGATCCCTTCTGAGTCCTTAAACTCTATCGCCAGGTAGTTGCTAGTGTTTTTAAATCAGATTATTAATATGAGGTTGAAGAAGATGTTACCAATGATTGACTCTGTCATCTGAAATTTAAATGCTGAATTTTGAGTTATAATTTTAGAATTTGTTGTTTACCTTAAGAATTACAATAAATCGCTGTTTAAACAAAAGACTTTGATTCATATAGTTAAAGTAATAGAATGATATTAGTTCTACCAATAATCTACATAAGATAATTTAAAATAAACTGTGCTGCAAAGAAACTCATTTATAAATGTAGTCCTTGAGAGATGTCTGCGAGTGACGCCCCACTTCTGTACACACAGCACAAGCTTCATTCAGCACTGGGGCGAGTTTTCCTTCGTTCAATAACAACAGATAGAATTTTGCTGCCAGAAGAACTGAAGTTTTTTTAAGTTCTTTCTGCATTAGTTCTTGGCAATGATAATGGCTATAATTTTATCCTATCTTCACTTTAGTCAACATGCAGTCTGCTACCCCCGTGGCTGGGCTGGATGTTTAGGCCGCTCTTAAAAGCTTGTGCTGAGGTAATGTGCTCTTATTTATGGGCAGGTTAAACATTTGCAGATCTGTGTACCATGGTTTTTACATATTGACAACTCTAAGCAGATGTCTAACTATCACTGTGCTTCTTCGCTGGGATGGGCTGGTGCTGATGGAAAGTGTGCTGCCGGTGGTCACAGTCCACAGCCGCAGCCAGCAGCCACTCTGGGAGTGGACTCCAGGTTGTCACACGTATTCCCATCACGCCACTGTAGAAGGTTCTTTGTGGTTAAGAGTATTAAAGCATATTTCTTTTCTGGGTAATTTTCTCAGGTAGAAAATCATACAGAATTTTTGTTTCTTACATGATCTAATTAGACTGTAGCTAGAAATTTTAAGACCAGCTTATTAGAGATTGTATGTCCTTCTGTTACCTTTATTTCTGGAATTTGAAAAACAATAAATGATTTTGTTTGTTTCTAGGTCAGTAACATTTCATTTCATTTCACACTGAGCAGTTGTCATTCTGTAAGAATGTTGCGCAGATTCTTCTTGGGCTTTCCTTTGTGCGTTGCAAATTGACTGAAGACTAATGAAGTTACTCTATGTGTTAGTTGTATTGTGTTGCCAGGTAAAAATACTTGAGTCTTAAAAAAGTTGCTTTAATTTAATTTTATTTTCACTTCCCAGTCTTTAATTGAAATTTGCACATGACGGAAGGCTGGTTTGCCAAGGCAAATGCAGGTGTCATGTGCACACCCTTCTGTCTGACCCACTAAAGTAACAGAATCAGTACACAGTGCACACTCACAACAACTGATGCCCCAGAGCCGAGTGAGACTGACACGCACGTTCCTACTCACCCCTTTGTTCTCAGTAACTCCCACCCAAGAGTTTACATTTTATTCCGGGTGTGTGCACCAGAGGGGTCAGATCTTCTGGAGCTGGGTCACAGGTGGGTGCTGGGAACTGGACTCAAGTCCTTTACAAGAGCAATCTGCTCTCAGCTGCTGAGCCATCTTTCTAGCTCCTACCACCAAAATATTTTTAGTATCTTAGAAATATGTCTTTTGAACCTTTTCATAAATGAGTATTTTTCTCTGAAGTTTTATTGAGTATATTTTAATTACATTTTAAAACTCTGAGCATTCGTTCTGATATATCATTTTTAGAAAAATATGTCACTGGTTTGTGAACCCCAGATGTTGTCTAACATAATTAGTCTGCATCTATAACTCTGCACATTTGAGAAAAAAGTCAACAGTATAAGTAAGTCCTAGTGTTGCAGGGTTTCTTGTAAACCTTGCTAGTTTTTAGTTCCAGTGCCACACGGCTTCAGAGTTACTCAGTATTGTAAGGAAACCATGACAAAAATGACTGGAACACTTTGACCTTCCTTTCTGGACTCACATTACTAGTAAATAATAGAATGATCAATTTCTTGTTTAAAGGAGACATTAAGAAAATTTAATTTGAAATGAAAATGAATAATTTTTGTAGATTTTTTTCTTAGATGCATTTAATTGCAGTTTGTTCTTCTCTTAAACTATATCAATAGTCACTGAATGGTATAATTTGTGATTCCTTTAAGATAAAATATATTATTTTATTCCTCATATTAGTGATATAAGAAAGCACTTAATTGGTATTTCAGTTAAACTATTTTAATTTATTTTTCAAAATGTGAGTTTTAGATAGTGATGTCATTCCTAGCAAAAGGAGAATATGGACTCAAAGAGGGAACTTCTTCTTCAGATAAAACTTACACTAATACATTTCATTCGCCTTCTCTTGAGAAGTTAGCTGCTCTGAGTTCACTGTGGTGGTCCAGGCTTTTCAGTGTTTACTTGTGTTTAGTGTGACATTAATGCAGATCGCACTGTGGTGGGGACACGGACAGGTGGAAGAGCCTAGGCTCTTTCTTCCCTTGTCGTCTCCACACTGGATGTTTATATATTGAGTGGCTGTTTACAGTGGGGTACTCTTGTTGGTGGTGGTGGAGGTGTTTGTTTTTTTTAAATTTGGTACGTGTTTCTAAATGGACAATAAAGGACAATTTTGCAACTAGAATATGGAGAAAGAAGCCATTCCTCTACACTCCACATAGCATTGTACCCACCATTTTACATCCCCCATTTCACATTCTCCTTGCAACATGACCTTTACTGTGCTACATCTGAGCTCAGACTCTCATCTAAGCTATGATGCAGATCACAGTATAGAGCAGCAAGAAGGACACACGTGTGGTTTCGGTCTGGGCTTAGCATGTGCTGCTGTGGTTTCCAGTTATGCTTGAAAGCACCTCTTGGGTTTAACATCAGCTACTTTTCAAAGACTTGAAAAATTAGGTTTGTATTTAGTCTTCCTGCAGTGATCTTGAAACTCAAGGGTATTCTTTAGGCAACTCAAGTTCATGCAATTTGACTTACTGTGTTAGATATTGTTACACTTTACACTGGGCTAGACCCCCTGAAGTTTGCAAACTATACATCATATAACTATTATAAAAAGGGGTTATAGAACACTTCCATTGCAGAATCCCAAATCACCTCACTTTACTGAAAGATAAAAGACTGTAAAGAAAAAGTCCATGTTTGAAGAAAGAAATACTGGTATATATAAGAAAACATACTTTGATGAGAACAGGTAGACGGGTAAGAAACAAGGTCTTGAGTAAAGAGTCCATAGTTTTCCACTACACTGTTCAAAACTGACCCTATTCTAAATAGTTGTAATATATACATTAAACAGTACCATTTGTATAAACTTTGAGAATAAAGGATGACATGCTACATTTTCCCACATAAAAACATAAGCCTAGTGTTTTAGAACTCTAAAGGTAAAGACACTCATCTTGAGCCTTTCTGCAACAGCATGGACATAGTAATTTCAAAAGAAATCTAGTCTGCAAGTAAGGTAGAGTCACTCCATTACAGGAACTTCCTCAGTATCCACCTGAAACAAGTGACCAGTGCAGGAGAAAAAAAATCTGTAATCTTGTGTCCTTCCTAAGTCAAATAGTCTGTGACCTGTTTTGTTTGTCAGAAGATATTTCAACTCAACATGAAGACTTTTCTATTTGGAATTCTTTGAAGATAAAATATCTGAAAGAAAATTTGTTTTTTATTTTAATGTGGATTATATTTCTTTTTAGTAGAACGATTGGCGATGCTGTGGATTTTTTTTTCTACCCCTGACATATTTTTTTACCCATTTGTAGGGCTTACAGTCGTGTCATGTTGAATGATCCCAGTGTTGCCCTTTTTTCCAACATTCAGTGCTGTCTATAAAGATACCTAAATTTCCATATAGGTTATTTTCTCCTTACACCAGGAAGCTCTTTAATTTTATTGCATCGATTGACTGGCTGGTTGGTTGGCTGCCTGGTTGGTTGGTTGGTTTGTTGGTTGGTTGGCTGGCTGGCTGGTTGGTTGAATGGATAGTTGGTTGATTGACTGGTTAGTTGGATGGTTGATTGGTTGACTGGTTGGTTGATTAACTGGTTGGTTGGTTGACTAGTTGGTTGGTTGGTTGGTTGGTTGTTGAGGGTGGGCTTTATGTGTGTAAGATTGTGTGTGCATGTGGAGGTCGGAAGAGTCTCCATTCTCTCCTTCCAGAATGGGAATTCCAGGGATTGAATTCAGGTCATCAAGCTTGACTGAAGGTGGCTTTACCATCTCACCAGCCTCCACAAAAGAAAGGAAACACTCTGAAATAATGAGTACAAATGATTGTTCAAACTCAAAAACCCCTCAAACACATGGGGGTGTGTCCCTATTTAAGAGACACAAGGATAAACAAGGGAAGGAAACTGATATTTATGGACTGGCTTGTAGTATACATTGATATAGATATTATGTACATTATTATGTCAAAAGTGCCTGACACATTTGTGCTTGCAAATCTTTTGCTGCTCACTATTTTTTTGTATGGTGTTTGAAGACCGGCTCCTGTAGTAGGGCTAGTGTGTGGTGCTAGCCTGTGGTCTATGAATATGAGTTTGTTTTAACCAGAAGCCAATAACGAATAGCTGTATTTCTGGCCTTAACTTTGTACCACTGGTCTGAGCCATCTAAAAATTTTGACTGTTTTGAGCTGAAAGGAAATTTGGGTTTTGTTCTAAAATAAGTGGTAGTGCACACCTTTGATCCCAGCACTCGGGAGGCAGAGGCAGGAGGATCTCTGCAAGTTTGAGGCCAGTCTGGTCTACAGAGTGAGTTCCAGGACAGCCAAGGCTACACAGAGAGACCCTGTCTCAAGCAAAACAAAACAAAAATTACATATATTTAAGGATATAGAAATTAAATATAATAAGTTACTATCCTAATTGTGCTTATGTTTTAAACCTTGGCATATTTTAAGTTCTAGAAATTCTACCACCTTGATATGGCCATGGCCACATCAGCAAAAGATTTAGGAATGATGAGATGACCTATTGGGTAAAGATACTTGCCACCAAGACTGACAGCCTGAGATCAATCCTGAGGACCCACAGGGTGGAAGGAGACAGCCAACTCCTGCAGCTTGTCCTCATCCTCCATATACCTTGTCGTGATGGCACACAAATGTTAAATAAATAATATAATAAAAATACTTAACTATCAGAAAAACATAACTATGTATGCTACTATCCTATTTAAATATAAGCAAAATCTTGAACCAATTTTATTGATTGGAATATTTTGGAAAACAAAGACTCCTGGAAAATGTTACTAAGCTCACAGTTTGAACTTTCACTGTGAGTAAAGAGGTAGTAGATAATATTGACAAACTTGTCCCTTCCTTTAGTTTGTATGTGAAGAACTAGATGGATACAAGCTTAATCAGACTATAAAATTTTATCTCACTGTATGCTGGAAACTGGTGGAGCAAAGGACAGGAAACAAGCCCTTGTTTAGACACTGAGCAAATAAAGCATTGAGTACAGAAGTGATGGTTAAAGTGGGGACTGATGGGTAAGTCAGACCAATACAGAAAGCCAAGAACCGCTGTTACAGAGAAGCAGCTTCAGGCAGAAGAGGCAAAGTACTGAAGACATAAGTGGACTTCGTGGACGTTTGTGGGTGTGGCTAGTGGGGAACCTGAAATGCCGTGTATGTTTCATTGGGAGTTCACTATAGGCAGACTTTGAGTACAAATATGATTGATGTGCAGAAAGATCATTCTATATAGATCGTAAGCGAAGGCAAACAGGCAAAAAGACCTGTTGAGGTCTTTTTATACAAATGTAAGAAAAATGGCAAAGTTTGAATTATGATAGGGCCAGCAAGCATAACAGAATGAGGTTATAATACAGTCGTCTCAGATGTAACTGAGACCACTCAACAGTCTTGTGTCGACTTCAAAGCAATGTTGTGTTGGTAACATTTAAGTGTGACCATTTGATGGTATTATGAGTGTGAAGTGCGGCAGGCAAGGTTTTTCCTTCACTGTGGATAAGATGGAAAAGCTCAGCGGAAGTGGGAGTCTAATTTTTATACCTATGAAACTTTGGCTGCCTGTGGGATGTTAAGTGGAGTTGTCCACCTCGATGGGTGGTAGCAGATGGAACACACAGATCTGAGTCATCACTATATAGATGGGACTGGGTCCGTGGACGCAAATAGCGTTAGCTATGGAGAGTGGCCAAGTCCTGACGGATTGCTCTAACATGCAAGAGATCCATTTGGTCATTGCTGTAACCAGTACATTTTGAGCCCCTACCACAAGGCCAGACCAGACCAACCAGCAAAGCATGTGACGCTGAGCATATGGCACAAACACAGCAGTCAGAGAACAGGAGTCTGGAGCATGCAGAGAGGAAGAAAATCACTTAGGTATGTCTGTAGGGTCAGCATTGCGGCTGCGATGCATCATTCGGAACTGGCAGGTGTAATACTGACACTGGGCTCCGGTTGTGATCACCTTAGCTGTACTTTTTAATGTTTTCACCAACACTGTCGAGAAATAGTTTACAGACAGTAAAATGTATTCATTTTAGTTGTAGTCTGCCTCCCTTCTAAAATGTCTCCGACCATGTAACTGCAGCTCTCACGACTGTGAAGTGTGTGCTTCTGCCTCATTGCCTCCCCAGCTCTGGACAGCTGTGGGATCCTTTGTGGCACTGACTGTGTCTGCTTTTGTATGGATGGATTCAAGCTTTTGTTCTTGAGATTCATCCTTGTCTTGTGAGTTGACACTTTGTTCCTGTTTGTTGCTAACACTAGCCCATTGTATACCAAAAACCATCTCTCAGTTTACATAGCCCATTGGATGGCTGTATACCAAAAACTGTCTCTCAGTTTACATGTTGATGGACATTTGGGTTGTTACAAGTTTGGCACTATTATGAATAATAGATTTCTGAACATTTATATGCAAAACTTTATCCAATTTCTGTTTCCCCTTGGGAAAACAGCCTCGAGTGGAATTGCTGGCTCATACGATCAGTGTACATGTACTTTTTATTCAGTGTTGTGTCCCGTACCAGTGTGAGGCCTGCTGCTCCTATGTTCAGTCTTTCTAACCCTACTTATTCTATTGGGTGTGGTGGTGTGCCTCTGACATTCTAGCTGTAGGCCACTGTCACTTAACCAAGTCTTTTTTTTAATTTTTATTTATTTATTTTTATTTATTTATTAAAGATTTCTGCCTCCTCCCCTCCACCGCCTCCCATATCCCTCCCCCTCCCCCAATCAAGTCCCCCTCCCTCATCAGCCCGAAGAGCAGTCCGGGTTCCCTGCCTTGTGGGAAGTCCAAGGACCTCCCATCTCCTTCCAGGTCTAGTAAGGTGAGCATCCAAACTGCTTAGGCTCCTACAAAGCCAGTACGTGTAGTAGGATCAAAACCCAGTGTCATTGATCTTGAGTTCTCAGCAGTCCTCATTGTCCGCTATGTTCAGCGAGTCCAGTTTTATCCCATGCTTTTTCAGACCCAGTCCAGCTGGCCTTGTTGAGTTCCCGATAGATCATCCCCAATGTCTCAGTATGTGGGTGAACCCCTCGCGGTCCTGAGTTCCTTGCTCGTGCTCTCTCTCCTTCTGCTCCTGATTTGGACCTCGGGATTTCAGTCCGGTGCTCCAATGTGGGTCTCTGTCTCTGTCTCCTTTCATCGCCTGATGAAGGTTAATCTCCAGGAGGATGACTATATATGTCTTTCTTTGGGTTCACCTTTTTATTTAGCTTCTCTAGGATCACGAATTATAGCTTCAATGTCCTTTATTTATGGCTAGAAACCAAATATGATTGAGTACATCCCATGTTCCTCTTTATGGGTCTGGCTTACCTCACTCAGGATAGTGTTTTCTATTTCCGTCCATTTGCATGCAAAATTCAAGAAGTCATTGTTTTTACTGCTGAGTAGTACTCTAATATGTATATATTCCATACTTTCTTCATCCATTCTTCCGTTGAATGGCATCTAGGTTGTTTCCAGGTTCTGGCTATTACAAACAATGCTTCTATGAACATAGTTGAGCATATACTTTTGTTGTATGACAGGGCATCTCTTGGGTATATTCCCAAGAGTGGTATTGCTGGGTCCAGGGGTAGGTTGATCCCGAATTTCCTGAGAAACCGCCACACTGCTTTCCAGAGTGGTTGCACAAGTTTGCATTCCCACCAGCAATGGATGAGTGTACCCCTTTCTCCACAACCTCTCCAGCAAAGGCTATCATTGGTGTTTTTTATTTTAGCCATTCTGGCAGGTGTAAGATGGTATCTTAAAGTTGTCTTGATTTGCATTTCCCTGATCGTTAAGGAAGTTGAGCATGACCTTAAGTGTCTTTTGGCCATTTGAACTTCTTCTGTTGAGAATTTTCTGTTCAGCTCAGTGCCCCATTTTATAATTGGGTTGATTAGTTTTTTACAGTCTAGTTTCTTGAGTTCTTTATATATTTTGGAAATCAGACCTTTGTCAGTTGCGGGGTTGGTGAAGATCTTCTCCCAGTCAGTGGGTTGCCTTTTTGTCTTAGAGGACACCAGAAAATGGAAGGATCTCCTTTGCTCTTGGATTGGGAGGATCAACATAGTAAAAATGGCAATTCTACCAAAAGCAATCTATAGATTCAATGCAATACCCATCAAAATCCCATCAAAATTCTTCACAGATCTGGAGAAGACAATAATCAACTTCATATGGAAAAACAAAAAACCTAGGATAGCTAAAACAATCCTATACAATAAAGGATTGTCTGGAGGCATTACCATCCCTGATTTCAAACTCTATTACAGAGCTACAGTACTGAAAACAGCTTGGTATTGGCATAAAAACAGAGAAGTTGACCAATGAAATCTAATAGAAGACCCTGACTTTAACCCACAAACCTAAGAACACCTGATTTTCGATAAAGGAGCTAAAAATATACAATGGAAAAAAGAGAGCATCTTCAACAAAGTGTGCTGGCATAACTGGATGTCAATCTGTAGAAGAATGAAAATAGATCCATATTTATCACCATGCACAAAACTCAAGTCCAAATGGATTAAAGACCTCAATATCAGTCTGAACACAATGAACCTGATAGAAGAGAAAGTGGGAAGTACTCTACAGCACATGGGCACAGGAGACCACTTCCTATGTATAACCCCAGCAGCACAGGCATTAAGGGCCTCATTGAATAAATGGGACCTACTGAAACTGAGAAGCTTCTGTAAAGCAAAGGACACTGTCACTAAAACCAAGTCTTTTTTCAAAAGTATATTCTCGCCGGGCGGTGGTGGCGCACGCCTTTAATCCCAGCACTCGGGAGGCAGAGGCAGGTGGATCTCTGTGAGTTCGAGACCAGCCTGGTCTACAAGAGCTAGTTCCAGGATAGGCACCAAAACCATAGAGAAACCCTGTCTCGAAAAACCAAAAAAAAAAAAAAAAAAAACAAAAAAAAAAAAAAAAAAAAAAAAAAAAAAAACAAAAGTATATTCTCCAAGAGTTTCACAGTATATACAGTGAAGTGTGATCATACCCACTGCCCCTGGGTCCTCACGCACATCCTCTTACCAACCTCATGTCCTCTATTTTTTCTTTTTAAGTATAACCCTAAATTATATTACACACACACACGCACTAAGTCCCCTTAGTGTGCTGATAGATGTGTGGGTTAGAGTCATCCGCTGGAGCATAGGGAATGGCCCAGTGGCCACACCCCCAGTGGTTCACTGGCCATGTATGAAGTGCCTGCAGTCACTGTTTCAAATTGTGTTAAATTGCAATTTTCTTTTCTTTTTTTTTCTGTGTTGTTGTTGTTGTGTTGTTTTGTTTTGTCGCTGTTGTTTTGTTTTGTTTTGTTTTGAGACAGGGTTTTCTCTGTGTAGCCCTGACTATCCTGGAGCTTGCTCCATAGACCAGGCTGACCTGGAGCTCAGAGATTTCCCTGCCTCTGACCCATCTTTTTATAATGTGATTTTTTGAAAAGGTTTTATGTTTTGTTGAAATAAAATCTTTCAGTACACCCCCTCCCCCAGCAATGGATTTTGCCCATTTGGTCTTATCTAAAAAACCCTTGGTTACCTAAAGTCTCAAAGACGTTTTATTTTTAAAGCTATATGTGTCTGTGTGGGTTCCTCCCCAGTTAGCAGAGGGGTTGGTATGTAGCCTCAGGGTGTTCTCTGAGGAAGTGTGTCAGTAGTAACTCCTCCTTGCTCTTGCCTGTTCCTGAATGTCTTTACATTTGAGAAATGAACTCTGGATCATCTTTTGTAGATGAGTCTTTGCCTTTTGGTCTACTAGCCTGTTATGCCTCTTGGACTGAGCTATAAACTATCTTCCCCATGCTAATACCCTGGGTGACCCCCAGTTCTTTTCATTCAGGATCTGTGGCTTTCCCCTGTGGTCCCTCTACGCTGTGTGGTACAGTTGTAAGCCAGTAGTTGGGACGATTTATGCCCAGAAAATTTGGAAGTCTATTCTTTTTTGCCTCTCCTGGTGTTCAGGATTTAGGCCCTAAATTTCAAGTCAGTTGGCTAGCCCCAGGCCCACTGATAGTTGAAGATAGTAAACCTTCACATAGGTTTCTGTCATTTGACCTGTGCGGATTGGAGACCCACCACCTCAGCCAGAGTTCATTATCTTCTGTGTACTTTTCCATTGCGCTCTCCCAGCCGGCAGTGGGAATTTGGGTAGTTTGTATTCCAAGTAGAGTCTGCGTCATTTGTACAGCTCTGTTGCGTCTAGAATTTCTCCCTTAAATATCTAGCTCTTCTGCCAGCCCTGAATCCCTTCAGCCTCTTCCAGCTGCCAACACTTCAATTTTACATCTGTAGACTATGGGAAATAGACCGGCCTCGGCCACCAACACCACAAAGTATAGGCATAAAATTATACTTTTTCCTATGTGAGAGTTTTGGCCTTTCAGAATGAAACTCTAACTTGATTATTTTTTAATTTGATCATATTCCAGCCTTCACATATTTTTTAAATCTGGGTCTTACATTGATACCTGCAGGAGACTTAATGAATTCATCCTTCCACTACCAAAAGTTAGAATTCTAACAGTACTATTTTTAATTCCATTGAATCAACCTTTTAATTACTAACTTGTAATTTTGGCATTTACCAACAGGAATAAAGAAAAATGTGGAAAAATCTATGTATACAAAGATGCTCAATATCTAATCTATTAACAATGCTTTCAACAAAAGAAAAGTATTCTCCCAAGATTTGGAGACCTGACATCAGCTCTTGGTGGCAGGGATGACTATTTCTAGAAGTTCTCAGAATATTCTACTCTAGACCTCCTCTGGCTCCGGTGGCTGCAGGTCCAAGCTCCTCGCTACGTAAATTCACCATTTATGAGTCCTCACAGCCTTCTCCATGTCTGTATCCACACCATCTGCCTTCTCTATGTCTCTGTATCTGTACCATCTTCTTTGTTCTTTTAAGGTTGACCCCAAACTCAAGATGATCTCACTTTGAAATAATTAGCTTAGTCGCACTTGGCAGAGATCTTCATTCCATTCAGAAGCACAAGAGCCATGTTCCTGCATATCTTTGGGAGTGTCTATTCATATAGCTGCGTGGGTATCTCTTGTCTTCTGAAGTGTGAATATTTATCTCTTTTAGCACATTTTGGGGATTCTATTCTATCTGTGTTTTCTTCCAATACTTCATCTTTTCTTTACTCTCTTCTGGAATTTTACTTACATGCCGCATCTCAGCTATTGCTCTGAGGTTCCTGAGACTGTTTTTTTGTTTTGTTTTGTTTTGTTTTGTTTTTCCCCATTCTAGACTAGGTGGTAATCATTTCTGGCAATAAAGAAGTTTACTATTTATCCTCTGGGGTTTTGTTTGGTTTTGAACTTTGGATGGTGTGCTCTTTTGGAATTTCCGCATGCATCTTTTTCATAGTTTCTGTTTCTCTGTAGAGACTTTCTATCCAGTCATTCTTGACAGGAGTATTTCCTTTTACATCCTTGAGTGTGGTCAGTATGAGTTTATTTCTATTCTTTGGAGTCTGAGTGACTTCTTCCAGAACTAATTCTGTGTTACATCATTCTGTCAGGAATGGTGTGTTTTAGAGACTGCTTACATTATTCTGAATAGTTGTCTGTTCTGGCTGGATTCACATGCTAGACTTTGTATTTCTTCTCAGAACAGACTTTGTTTTCCGAAACAGTAGTCTCTCCTGGTTCTATATCATCTTTCTGTATGAAATGCCACAAAGGAAAATCTAGAGTTGGCATGGGTAAATCCTGTTGTGGGATAGTGTGGGTGTGAACTTTTTGTAATTAGTAAATGATGGAGGGACCAGGTGGAAATGGTGAGGAGTATTTTTCCTGCAGTAGAGAAGTACCCTGGATCTGGTGCTGCCATATAACCATCCTATAGTTTTCAGGCTGGCACCCTTTCAGGCCTGGGACCATTGTGTGGCCCCATACTGCAGTTAGGAACAACCCTGATCCTCTAATCAAGTAATTATTCTTGCATATTTCATAATCTTGATATTTTTTGAGGAATAGGGATCACTTACTTTGTAAAACTGTTCTTTTTCTTTACTTTTATTGATTCTTTGTGGATTTCACACCATGCATCTGATCCCACTCACCTCCTAGTCCCCTTGGATCCATCCTCTGCCCTTGCAACCTCCCCTCCCTAAGCAAAACAAAGATTAAAAGAAAAACCAAAACCAAACAAAGAAACCAAACAGAAGCAAACAGCAGAAGAAGAGGTGGAAGAATCTTGTGGAAACTGTGTGCCTGTTGAGGCATACAGCTCACCCTGTTGAGACATACAGCTCACCCTGTTGAGACACACAGCTCACCCTGTTGAGACACACAGCTCACCCTGTTGAGACACACAGCTCACCCTGTTGAGACACACAGCTCACCCTGTTGAGACACACAGCTCACCCTGTTGAGACACACAGCTCACCCTGTTGAGACATACAGCTCACCCTGTTGAGACACACAGCTCACCCTGTTGAGACACACAGCTCAGCCTGTTGAGACACAGCTCACCCTGTTGAGACACACAGCTCACCCTGTTGAGACACACAGCTCACCCTGTTGAGACACACAGCTCACCCTGTTGAGACACACAGCTCACCCTGTTGAGACACAGCTCACCCTGTTGAGACATACAGCTCACCCTGTTGAGACACAGCTCACCCTGTTGAGACACAGCTCACCCTGTTGAGACACACAGCTCACCCTGTTGAGACACAGCTCACCCTGTTGAGACACACAGCTCACCCTGTTGAGACACAGCTCACCCTGTTGAGACACAGCTCACCCTGTTGAGACACACAGCTCACCCTGCTGAGACACACAGCTCACCCTGTTGAGACACACAGCTCACCCTGTTGAGACACACAATTCACCCTTTTGGATATCCTGTTGTCCTGTGCCATGGAGATCCTGGTTTGGATCTCTAGGTTCCTTCCTTTTACATGGTCCAACTGTTCATAGATTCAGTGGATGTTGGGGTAGGCCATGTGTAGCCCTATTCTGGGCCTGGGTGGGAGCTGGGTTGGTCAGCCTGCCAGCTTTCCCTCATCTGTGCGAGCTCTCCAGTACTGCCTCAGCTAGCTCACACATGGAGCCTACAGCAAGGAGCAGGGCCAGTTCTGCTCACTGGCCCTCAGATCCAGGTCCCCCTCACTCAAATCATCAGGGCCAGCTCTAATGTTTTACCCAGGCAAGGTGCAAGGCCCTCTCTCCTGTTTGCTGTAGGGGGCGTAGGAGTGGTGGCTGAGTGAGCTCTCCTGCTCTCAGGACCTCTGGGCTTGCTCATCTGCATACCCCTCCCCACAACAGGGTCAGCTCGAGAGGATTACCCAGACCGGATACAGGGCAGGCTTTCCTGTATGTTGTAGCTGTAGCTATATGAGGAAGGCCTGGTTCTCTCACTTTCGTGACCTCTGCACCAGCTCTTCTGCCTGCCTCAGGTAGCAAGGGGCAGAGGGGGGAAGGGCATCTTTCCCTCACCCATCACACCTCGTGGTAGACAAGGGCCGTAGCTCTGTTACTCTCACACCCTCAGGGCTGGCTCACCCCTTGTTCCTGACAACAGGGTCAGCTCTAGAGTGCAGCCCAGAAAGGAAGCAGAGGCTGCTTTCTCATTAGGTGCGGACCCCAGGGCCACCCTCTTGCCTGCCTCAAGTGGTAATGGGTGAGTGGAGGAGGTAAAAATGTTCTTGAATGATTTTTTATAATTTTTTTATGATTTTTGAGAAATAGTTTGAAATTATGTGGGGAGTTTTGTTCTCTTTATTGAGACAGGTCCTCATGTAGCCTAGGCTGGCCTTTTGCTGTGTAGCCAAGGATAACCTTGAACTCCTTGATTCCCTGCCTCCCCTTCCCAGATGCTGGGACTGCAAACACCTGCCTCTGTGCTTGCTGAGCCTGTGCGATTTTTACGAGCCTCGCACAGAATTTTACGAGCCTCGCACAGAATTGACGTACTGCTCGTCTCAATGCTTGGAGCGCAGTGCACTAAGGATTGACTGTGAGTCCCCTCCGCACACATTGCCAACATCAGACGTGTTTTACTTGTGCTTCATAGGCCCAGCCAGGAGGAGCAAAGCCTTCTGGGTCCAGCAGCCACCTCACTGGTGTTGGTTCTTTCAGTGGAGTTCCGAGATTGCTGCTTTGCCAGGCTCCTTTCTAGCTTAGCCATTGTTTCAAGGGACCACCCAAGGCTTTGTTCCCTTTCCTTGAGAAGGTTTGGGGTTCTCCCTCATCCCTCAAGGGTGCCTTACTCTCGTGGTTTCTGTTCAGAAGTGGCTCTACTTGTGTCAAGAGTTCCTTCTCACTGATTCAGGAGCTTGCTTCTTCTCAGAAGTGTGGTTTTCATTTGTGGATTCCCTTGAGTTTACACTGTGGGGACTTGCTCTTCTTGCTTGCTCCTGGCTTCTACCAAAATATGTTAAAATTTCAGCAGTTGATTTTGATTTTAGGATTCTCTTTCAGCCCACCCATTATCGCTTCCCCTTTTGAAACACTGATGATATGTGTGTATTATTACATTATTTTTTATGGTCCCACAGATCCTTAAAGCTCTGATCATTTTTTTTTTTCAGTCTTCTTTCTGGTTTTTTTTTTTTTTCAGATTGAGGTTTTGTTCTAAATTTTATTGATTCGGTCTTTCTTTGCTGGTAAGCCTATCTACTGAGTATTCTTGTATTTCTTTGGAAAGACTGTTATTTTTCTTCTACTTGTTATAAGTGTGTGCAGTTAATTACTGAAATATTTAGAAATATTTGTCAGATAAGTCTGTGTCATCTTGGTGCTGGCATTGATGTTTGTCTTCTCTCCCTCACATTGTTTCTTGGTGTGAGTGATGTTCTGTTGTAATCTCAGCATTTTAAGTACTGTACTCTGAAACTCCTGTTTCCAAGTGTCTCTATGATACTGCCCTGCTGAGGGCGGGCTGGGCTTGTCATTGCATAATGGATCCTGGCTGAGCCTGCGCAAGAGGTTTGTTCACAACAGGGAACAGGGAAACTTGTTGGGAGAGGGGGAAGGGGCTGGTGCCTCATAGCACCCACAAAGACATGTTCCTCATGATCCCACTTTTCTTCTGCTGGGTGCCACTTTGTTACTGTTTTCCACGTGGGTGACACCCTGATGGGAGAAGGGGTTTGGGCGCAGCTGGGTGGTGGTCAAGTCTTGACCCTCCGTGATGCTTCTCCTGAAGTGTCCCAGGCTAAACGTCTTGACCCTCCGTGATGCTTCTCCTGAAGTGTCCCAGGTTAAACGTCTTGACCCTCCATGACGCTTCTCCCGAAGTGTCCCAGGCTAAACGTCTTGACCGCCCATGCGCCTTTCACTTTCACCGTGCTTGAGGAGTTGACTCTCCTTGGAGTCTCACAAGCTTGAAGTTACAAGCTCCCAAATGGCTTCTGCTGTTACGAGAGGAGTAAGTTTGTCTCCCCGCCCCCACCCGCCCACGCGGCAGTGACATTCTAGAGTAGGACACTTGCTATCTAAGGTTTTCTGTGTTGTTATTCTTTTTCTGGCCCTTTGGGGAGAGAGTTTGCTTTGAGGGGCTTATTTTCTTCCTTCCCTACGTCCCTCCCTTTCTTCTTCCCTATATTGGTACTTCCAGGGTGCAGTGTAGCTCACACCCAGTCCAGTGTGTTTAATACAAAAAGAAAATGCAGAAGTTCCCCACTGTGCTGGTTCTTGAGTCCTGAGGTCCCTCCTTGTTCTGCCTCCCTCTCTCCCAAGTCCTGCGTCCTCTTGTCTCACATACACCGCCTGGAGAATTTGCTTGTCTATAGCAGGGAAAAAGGAAAGGAAAACCTGTTCATCTGGTATGGAAGCAGAAATTCATAAATGTTCTTTCTAGAACGTTTCAAAAATGTAATTATATTTTAAATGCAAGTGTCTTTCTATGTATGTTTCTAAAATACCAACTCCCCGGTAGAAAGTGAAATTTTCTACACCCCATTAGCCTCTCTGCCGATACAGCAATCCAAATCAGACCAAATCATCTCGAATTAGAAAACCCCAGGTTTAATGGGTAAAACGCTCCCGGATGATTTTTCCAGCCCCACAGAGAGGAGATGGGAAAAAGAGTCCGGAAAACAACGTCTGTTTTCTGGGGGACAGTTTAAGTGCCCTATGGGAGTGGTCTTGAGCATCTCTGGGGGAGGGGGTAGTCCTTTGGTGGTCTTTCTGAAATGTGGCAGGATTTGGAGATGGGGGAAGGGTCTTGGGGTGGAACTTCCACCAGAACATTCCAGACTCTTTGGGTATATGGATGCCAGGGGTTGGGATGAAACTTCCCCCAGAAAAGAAAGTAGCACATTCCTCTATTGTTATCTAATAAAAAATATATAATATAAATATTCAGTGGAAAGATACCTTATCAGTGTGCACTGATTTAGATAAAGTGTGATAGATAAAGATTTCTAAGGTCGTGTCTCTGAAACCCACGTTCTGAAGTCCTACCTGATACAATAGACTTCTGAACTGGCTCTGCCGAGTGAAGAGCTTACACCAGCTAGACTCCAAAGCTTAGGAACCTTTTTGAACGACAATTTCCCTTTGACCTTGAAAATCATTTTTCTTATGAACCAGTTAGTTTTGTACAAAGCCCTGTAGATTTTAGTGTGGCTTCTTTGTGTGTGTGTGTGTGTGTGTGTGTGTGTGTGTCTGTGTTGTGTTGTGTATCAAACCATGAGCTCCTCCTCCAAAAGAAGAAAGCTCCCTTTGTGGCAGATAGATAATTGACTTAGTCACTTAGTGCTGACAACACATCTATTGTTGCCGTTGCCCGTAATTTTTATGTCTTTATACATCACTGACAGATTTGAACACCAAATACAAACATGTAATTTTGAAAGTTCACCCTAATATGTGCTTTCTGTCTGCATCTTTGTAATGTGAGTTCATTCGCTCGTTTGTCACTAGTGATAAACATACTGCGTGTAGAGAGAGAAGGCTCTCATCTCATAAAGCCCCGGGATGTGCTCGAACATGTTAAATGCTTACATTTTGGGAACAAAGGAATGGATACAGTGCTAAGTTCTCAGTGGTAAAAGAGATTGAAGACAAAAACTTGAGGGGAAGTCAGTAACAGACATTGTCCTAATTAATTTTGTTCTTAAAATTGTACATCTTGTCATATTTTTATTTTATTGTGTAAGATGGGCTATAATAGTAATAAAATACATATTTGTTTATTAAAAACTTATGATCTAACCACAGTACCAAATGAGTTTTATAAGCAACTTGTATTCACTTTTAAATTAAATAATTGCATATATTTTTTTAAATACATACTAGAACTAAGTAATGTAGTGCTAGTGACAAGTTGGTCCTCATAATTTACGTGTCACTAAATGATAATTTACATATCACTAAATAATAATTTACATATCATTAAATATCATTAGATGAAAGTCTATAGAAATAGCAGTTCATCTCTTCATTTAGTTCAAGATTTATGAAGCAAATATGTTCCATACTGAGAACATGCTGTTAGAATTAATAAAGGTTTAGCCTTTATACCTTACTCTAGATCTAACATGGCGTTAGTGTGATCCTAGCAGATGTAAGAAATCAAGCACAGTTTAAGGATCTTGAGACCCTCACTGGGTGTGTCTTGTCAGCCTCCCACCGTCTACCCTTTCCAGGTCTGGGCTTCCATGTGGTACCACAGAGCCATCACTGCCTGCTGCTGAGACGTGAACTCCAAGTCAGAGCCTGAGCTGGGCTGCACATCCTGCCTTCCTCACATGCAGTCAGGCCGTGTCTAATACACAAAGGAGTGATCCTTCCATTCTCCTTAGTGATGTAAAGAGAAGCTTGCTTTACACCGAGTCTTCTCTCATCCATCAGGAGGCAGCCCTTAAATGTCAAACAGGTAGACAGCTCCCTGCTGGTTCTGCAGCTTCAAGCCATAGCAGTCCTATATGAAACAGTTTGACTCAACTCCTTGGGCCAGAGTGGGTGGGGGAATAAACAGCCTTCATATTTGGCATGAAAAAATTCATATAATCTTATGTCTATTATCCTAAGACAATGCATTTTCTTATTATAAGAATAGTTGAAGTGAAGTAGGCAGTAGTGGTGCACACCTTTAATCCCAGCATTTGGGAGGCAGAGGCATGTGGATCTCTGTGAGTTCAAGGCCAGTCTGGTCTACAGAGCTAGTTCCAGGACAGACTCCAAAGCTACACAGAGAAACCCTGTCTAGAAAAAAAAAAAAGAAAGAAAGAAAGGAAAGAAGAAAAAAAGAAAGAAAGAAGGAACAAAGGAAGGAAGGAAGGAAAGAAAGAGAAAGAAAGAAAGAAAGAAAGAAAGAAAGAAAGACAGACAGACAGCTGCTGTAGGACAGCACCAGGTGTTTCCATCGCAAGCCATCAAATTGGCGAGACAGCGTTGCGTGAACACCAGACCTTCAAGCAGATAGGCAGATGCCTTTGTAATCTTCCAGAACTATTCACTAGAATCAAAGTCCTGTGACATTATATGTGGGAGTTTGGGGGCCGGTGGTAGAAAGCAATTTCCTCATTTTTGTGAAAGATTTTGCCAAGTTAGCTTTAAATACTCTTGTATTACAGGGCATGACCTAATTATTTCCACAGTGTCTGAGAATTCAGGCTTCTCACTAATACTTGAATCATAACAGATATCATTTTTTTAGATTAACAATGTTTTTATGTCCAAGGAAAAATATGTGTCCAAAGAGAGCCATCTGATACTTATGAATTATTAGTTAGATATGTAAAGCATGGCTCTTTTTTAGGCTTTTTATCAACATATTACTATGTTTTGTTCAATTTGAAATTCTGTGATCCTCAAGTAGTAGCTTCGTTTCCTTTGTTTTAGGGATCTTGCCTGGTTTATTGGGGGGTATCAATGTATCGCGGGTGATGGGAAATGATTTTCCATTTCTTCAGTCATGGTTTTTTCTCACTGTGCTGTCAAATCTCCCATCTGTGCTCATGTGTGTGATTTGGCGAGTCTCCAGGTTTGCTGTGTCCCTTCAGTACATGGCCAGAGAGTAGCTGAGTGGCATCGCACTCGCCTAGAGGTTGGAAGACACCAGTCGGTCTAGCTCAGTCCCAGTTGGCCTGCAGGCTCACAGCTCTCTCACGAGAGCTCCAGACACTGAGAAGATGGCAAGTACCTGCTGGCCTCGGGCCTCCCTCCAGTACGTTGGAGTGCACGTGGCTGCTGAGGTGTGTCTTGATCTGGTGCTCAGATACTGTTTACACTCCACCTCTCTCACGCCCTTCTGGTGTTTGGAGGCTTGGAACAGTACTAGGAAAGAGAGGTGACTGTTCATCTACTGATGATTTCTACATATTCAGAGTCCATGATTTCCTCAGGCATTGGTCAGTTCTCTGAGTTCCTCAGGGCAGGGCAGGGCAGGCCCTTTTGTGTGTTTTGAGTCTTAGGCTCTGAGCCTTCTTCTCATCCCAGCTCCTCTGTATTTTAAGTAGTTGAACCAGTTCTTCTGATTCATAGAAGTGGGTTGGGAGGTAAGCAAGGCCTTTCCCCAATGATGGCTGCTCTTGGGAGCTCCTTCGTGACAGGGCATGGGTTTGGTGTGGATTATGGGGCAACAGAGAAAGCCTCCTCATGATTAATTGCCTTTGTGAGTGGTGGTGTTGTTCGTTTGCTTTAAATGCCAGAGCCAAAGTTCTCGGGCTGTAGTGTAGGGCTGGTGTGACTGTTCTCGGGCTGTAGTGTAGGGCTGGTGTGACTGTTCTCGGGCTGTAGTGTAGGGCTGGTGTGACGGTTCTCAGGCTGTAGTGTAGGGTGTGACGGTTCTCAGGCTGTAGTGTAGGGTGTGATGGTTCTCAGGCTGTAGTGTAGGGCTGGTGTGACGGTTCTCAGACTGTAGTGTAGGGCTGGTGTGACTGTTCTCAGACTGTAGTGTAGGGCTGGTGTGACTATTCTCAGGCTGTAGTGTAGAGTGTGATGGTTCTCAGGCTGTAGTGTAGGGCTGGTGTGGTGGTTCTCAGGCTGTAGTGTAGGGTGTGATGGTTCTCAGGCTGTAGTGTAGGGCTGGTGTGGTGGTTCTCAGGCTGTAGTGTAGGGTGTGATGGTTCTCAGGCTGTAGTGTAGGGTGTGATGGTTCTCAGGCTGTAGTGTAAGGTGTGACGGTTCTCAGGTTGTAGTGTAGGGCTGGTGTGACTGTTCTCAGGCTGTAGTGTAGGGTGTGATGGTTCTCAGGCTGTAGTGTAAGGTGTGATGGTTCTCAGGCTGTAGTGTAGGGTGTGACGTTTCTCAGGCTGTAGTGTAGGGTGTGATGGTTCTCATACTGTAGTGTAAGGTGTGATGGTTCTCAGGCTGTAGTGTAGGGTGTGATGGTTCTCAGGCTATAGTGTAAGGTGTGACGGTTCTCAGGCTATAGTGTAGGTCTGGTGTGACTATTCTCAGGCTGTAGTGTAAGGTGTGATGGTTCTCAGGCTGTAGTGTAGGGTGTGACTGTTCTCAGGCTGTAGTGTAGGGTGTGATGGTTCTCAGGCTGTAGTGTAGGGTGTGACGTTTCTCAGGCTGTAGTGTAGGGTGTGACGTTTCTCAGGCTGTAGTGTAGGGTGTGATGGTTCTCAGGCTGTAGTGTAGGGTGTGACGGTTCTCAGGCTGTAGTGTAGGGCTGGTGTGACTATTCTCAGGCTGTAGTGTAGGGTATGATGGTTCTCAGGCTGTAGTGTAGAGTGTGATGGTTCTCAGGCTATAGTGTAGAGTGTGATGGTTCTCAGGCTGTAGTGTAGGGTGTGATGGTTCTCAGACTGTAGTGTAAGGTGTGATGGTTCTCAGGCTGTAGTGTAGGGTGTGATGGTTCTCAGGCTATAGTGTAAAGTGTGACGGTTCTCAGGCTGTAGTGTAGGTCTGGTGTGACTATTCTCAGGCTGTAGTGTAGGGTGTGATGGTTCTCAGGCTGTAGTGTAAGGTGTGACGGTTCTCAGGCTGTAGTGTAGGGTGTGACGGTTCTCAGGCTGTAGTGTAGGGTGTGACTGTTCTCAGGCTGTAGTGTAGGGTGTGATGGTTCTCAGGCTGTAGTGTAGGGTGTGACGTTTCTCAGGCTGTAGTGTAGGGTGTGATGGTTCTCAGGCTGTAGTGTAAGGTGTGACGGTTCTCAGGCTGTAGTGTAGGGCTGGTGTGACTATTCTCAGGCTGTAGTGTAGGGTGTGACTGTTCTCAGGCTGTTGTGTAAGGTGTGACTGTTCTCAGGCTGTAGTGTAGGGTGTGACGGTTCTCAGGCTGTAGTGTAAGGTGTGATGGTTCTCAGGGTGTAGTATAGGGCTGGTGTGATGATTCTCAGGGTATGAAGTTTCTTCTGACTCATCACTCTACTGTGTTTAAGTTTCTTCATGGTCAGAAAGGTTAACATCTGCGCTCTAAATAGCAAACTGACAAGCAAAGAACAGCATGAGACATACGCCTGAAATCCTTTTTAAAGTTTCCAGGAAGCTGTTGCAAACTTCTTTCATTTGTGTTCTGCTTAGTCATCTGACCAGTCAAGACTAGGAGCTTGGAAACGTTAGCTGTCAGCGCTGAGTGCTGGCTAAGTGTCACTGTGGGAGGATGCTAGCAGGCAGCTAACAGCTGCGCTAGGGCACCCTGGGATCTGGCTGCTGAGTGGGGCCTCCACATTTATCATCCATGTGAATTGCATTTGCACACTAACATCAAATGTTCACAGGACGTACTGTGGTTTACTAGGTCCTTACAGACTTGTAGTGAATTGTGGATAGTTCAGGAAAGGGTCTTTGGGCTAAGCCAGTCATGGAAACATTTGAGACTCATCCTTCCAACTGGAAAGTCTTGTGTTTTTGTCCTTTCTAGCTTCCATTTCTCTAGGAGAAAGAACAAGCCACAGAAACCAGCTAGCACATAACAGTTGATCGTCACTCCGTGTTGTGGAAGACTGCCATGCCATTCATAGTGACTGTCCACTGGACACAGGGCCACTGGGTGGTGCACTGTCCTAGGTTTAAAATGTGTCTTATATATTAATACCCTGATATCAGATTTCCATCAGTGTGCTTGGACCAGGCTGTCTTGGTGTCACCGTAAACTGTTGGAGGGGGAGGGTTCATTTTTCCCTGCCATCCCCACTGACGCACAGTGAACAGCATGTGGGCATTCTTGAGCTTGTAGACACTGACCAGACAGTCTACTCAGGAGGCACAGACAGTGAGTTAGAACTGTCCTTAGATCTTTTTTTCTCAATGGAGACTATGGAAAAGTATTTCTGTAGCAAAATCATCACTGTCCTTTGGAAGCAGGGCTTTTACATTGACTTGGTTTGAGCTCTCAACTTTTACAGAATTCTGAGGAAGAAATTCCTCTACCCACGCTGGAGTGATGCCCACTTCACAGCCCTATTTGAAGACTGGGATTCATATTGTTGTGATTTTTTTCAGCCAAGATTGTGACACATTATAACATTAATGTGGCCATATTCTGTATTAAAAATACATAGTCTTTATGCAACAATCAGAATAAAACCTCAGATAAGAAGTAGTGGTGCATACTTTAGTTTCCTTCCATCCACACAATTCAAAATATCTTTGCCTTTGTTGTTATTGTTTTGTTTTGTTTTTTTTGAGGTAGGGTTTCTCTGTGTCCTCGAACTTACTCTAGCCAGGTTGGCCTCCAACTCACAGAGATCTGCTTGCCTCTGCCTCCCAATTGCTGGGATTAAAGGTGTGTCCCACCACCATCCGGCTCAAAACTATCTTTAAGCATTTAACAAACTAAGCAAGTTATAGTTAATGGGATCAGTTTTCCTTATGATTGATAGGAAACTCGTCCCATCCTGCGTTCATATTTTCTCTGATTTATCACACACCTACTGTTCTTACTGATTGGAGAGGAACACTTAAGAAATCACTGACAGGGAAGGAGAGATGGCTCGGGGGGTAAGAGCACAAACCTGAGGACCCACTAAAACACCCGCATAAACTCCACCCGTGGATGCCTGTGCCTGTAACCTAGCACAGGGTTCAGGAGTGGAAGAGGCAGGAGGAGCATGGGTTTGCTGGCAAGCCAGTCCTAGCCAAAAATGGCAAGTTCCAGCAGATTCACTGTAAAACTTTGTCTGAAGGGAGTAAGAGGATGGTAAAGCAGGACCTGATGTCCTGTTTTGGTCTCCGTGTATGTGTATGACAGATGTATGTGTCCCCCATCACATACATGGACACACAAACCAGTCTCCCAGAAGCACATACAGAGACCCTGACAGAACATTTCAGAGTGGATCAGTAGTGGGGATTTCCTAGTGAGAATGCAGTCTCTGTCTCCCACCCCCGGAGGCACCTGCTTGGACACGGGGTGTCTTACATGTGCTTTTCATCATGTTCCGATACCTTTAGTTAGGTCTGAGCTTTACAAATCATTTCAATTTAATTCAGTCTAGTTATAATGTCAGTATTTTAATCAAAGCATGCTACAGTGACATATAGTCCGCAGTGTGTTTAATGTAGGAATTGGAGAATCCACTACCAATTAGGAATCCCATAAGCACAGTTGAAGATGAACTCTGGCCTGTACATATGCTTGAGTCCTGTGCGCATTGACATTGAAAAAGACGAGGCTTAGAAATGCGAGTACAACACTTAGCTTTTCCTTCTTCACTGGTCAAGTGAAAAGCATTTCCTAATTGTAAAACTCAAGAAGACTCAAATGGAATTAATAGACTTCCCTTAGATATTGGAGTATTCTAGAAAGGTTTTTAATACTTGTGATGTGTTCTTTGTAAACTGTGGTAGTTTTCTTGAAATCTGCATGCTTTGACTAGGGACCTGTTCTGTCTGGCTCTTTAAAAATGACATTCAGCAGATCGAATGTGTTCTGTTATAGCCTTCACTGCTGTGTAGACAAAGTGACAAGGAACGTGCGCCCTGTCTGACCCTAGCCCTGGTACAGAGACTTCCCTACGTTGGAGGTGAAGCCAGCCATGGCCGGGCATCCTTGGCTGCCGTCCATTTGCTGCACTTTGGCCCAGCTGAGAAACAGGAAGCCTCGGTGAGGAGACTTCACAAGCACACAGCCGCTTTGCTTTCCACAGTACCTTAGCTGTGGCACCCCATCTTTTCCCCGATATGCTAGCTGTGGCGCCATCTGTTAGATTCTTGAAACATCAGAATGGCTTGTGCTGGGAGCAGGTATCTTAGGAAATTAAAATTATTTTAGATTTCTTGTTTGCAGCACATTGTTAATTTAAATATGGAATTTTCGTTTGAGGAAGACACAATTGCCCATCTGTGTTTTTATTGTCAATACTTATCCCCAGGAGTCTTAGTCAACAAAGCAATTTGGATAGCACTAAAGCGTTGGTCTGATACACTAATCTGACTCTGCCAAAGACTTCATATTATATAAAAAATAAATGTGTGAACTTTCAGAATGATCAGTTTAGTCTCATGATTTGGGTTGTTCCTGAAATAAGTTCTAGTGTTACTGGTTTATCTTTAAAGGCTTATTTTTGGAATAAAGGTGAAAAATCCAAAAAAATTACATTGTTTTTCTTTTTCTCATTTTCTTTTCTTATCATTTTGTTTGTTTGTTTGTTTGTTGAGACAGGGTTTCTCTGTGTAGCTTTGGCTCTCCTGGAACTCGATTTATGAACCAGGCTGGCCTCGAACTCTGCCTCTGCCTCCATACCCGACTGGAAACTACATTATTTCTTAATGAAAGATAATACATACTTTAAATTAAAGTAATGATAACATTAAAGTAAGGGTCTAGCTTTGAAATTCCTAGTGTTGAGCAGACATTCACAGATAGCGTAGAATACATCCTAAGTCGCTGTGCTTTCTGACTTAGCCACAGAACAGTTGTAGCCTGCTCTACTTCCACAGCCATTTTTCAATAGATTGAGGATGCTTTGTAGTCTTCTGTCCAATCTTTGTTCCTTTTGTTTGGATACACCATCTTGAAGGAGAAAATAAAGGAACACAGCAGTGCATCATTCAGTGTCTGGGGCAAGGTTATGGTCTCTTTTCCCCAGTCTGCAGTGTCTCTGAGTTGGTGTGTTTGGAGTCATGACTGTGGCTGGTAGGGAGACTCTGCAGTACTGAGGAAAGAGCAAATGATTAGTCATGAAATCTGAGTCTGAGAGAATAATCATAAGTAAGTCGCAGGTTACTGAGTGAGTTCTGTCACTTCTTGTGACTCTGTTACCTGGAGTGGTAAGTGGAAGAGTTGAGATGACTTGCAATATCCCAGTGCTATCGTTTGATCACTCGATAACTGGTCTTACTGGTCCTTGAGTGAACCCAGAGAAACAAAACTAGGTGTAGTTCACTGATCTAGAAAATAACTAGCAATCGCTCCATTGGCGGTCAGGGCTTTGTTATACCAGTGTCCAGCCTGCCTGCAGAAGACCACACGATAGGTAGCTGAGGCTTGCGGAGAGGAATGCTTCCTTGTGTGCAGCTCTGTGCTAAGGCTACATGGTGCTTGCTGGTCTCATGGTCCGCCAGGTCTAGCAAATTCCTCCCTCTGCTGAGGGCAGCTACCTCTCTACCTATCTCTCCCCTCACTCCTGGCAGAACCAATTGCAGGAGCAGCATGGTTATCAGTGATCAGCAGTGCTCATCCTTTGTACCAAATACTCGCCTTCAGTTCAGGTGTGAACTCTGTCCCTTGTCACTCCTCAAGCACAGAGCCAGCCCTGCCTTCCCATTCTGGGATTTCCTCCATGTCCTGGGTACCTGCTCTCTGTCTCAAGTTTTACATGGCAACAGGTTCTCATACCTATACCATACCTCAAGGGTATCAGAGCCTCAGGAACTGGAGTTCCAAATGGTTGTGAGTCATAGTATGAGTGCTGGGAATGGAACCGAGGTCCGCCGGAAGAGCACCCAGTACTCTTAACTACTGGAATTAGGATTCTAAGACAAAAGCATCTATAAAACTTGGAAAGAGTCCCCACGAAACCCAGATTGTCCTGATCTGTGTAGAAAGGAAAGATGGGAAATACAAGAGTACAGTCTTTGTCTTACTCTTATCTTCTTGTTTCTTCACTCTGGGAGCTCAAGGAGAGTGGGCTGAGGAACGATTGGGTGCTCACTGCATTAGAGGCCATAGAGCAGGTGCTGCTGAGATTTCCCTGAGATCGGACAGAACAGGGCACATGGACTGGAGGAGGTCAAACATTGTCAAAATGGTCTTCAGATCTCCAGTTCCCTCCAGCATTATTGACCGTAGCACACTTCTTTCTCTTGGGCTGGTTCCACGCCTCCTCTACAACTTTCCATGGCAGGCAATCCTACGACTGGCCTTCCCTGCTTCGTGAGGTCTCCAGAGAAATCCAGGCTTCACCTTCACAGCTTCATGTAATGCCTGTCTGGGCCTCCATGCAGGGACAGCCCTGACACATGCCTGGCCTCAGTGGCTTTCCTGACTAAGGGAGGGAGATCCCACAACCCCTGTCTTGTATCCTTGACTCTAAAATCAGAGCCTCATGGCCAAAGCTGCCAAGTTCTGATGTTTACTGGAACTGAAACTTGGTCCCTTCATTCAAATACATTTTCATCAGCTTTCTGTTTCCAGTGGTTTCTTTTACTTGAGCTTTTTTTTAATTCCTTTTACAAATTAGAAGCTTAGCTGGGTGGGGTCTTGCCCTGAGTCACCACTCCTTTTATTCCATTTAACCCCAGGGTTTTCTTTAAACTTTTTATCTCCTTGAGCATTGGATTTAGGACCTTTACCCTTCCTGGTGCTTCTTTTCTCTTCAAACTGTACATTTTGTGTTGTGTTCAACTTGCTCCTTTTCATTATCGGTCTGCATAAGAGAGATCACTAATAACTACAGGATAAAGTCAATACTGGGCCATCTTGAAATCTCCTCTACCAACACCATTAATCCAAAACTCTTCAGCTTAGCATTGGATAGATCTTTTGGACAAGGGCAAAAAGCAGCCAAAGTCTTTGCCAAAATATCGCAAGAACACTTACTAATACTCTTCTCCTTTGAAACCTCTTGAACCAGGCCATCATAATCTGTATTGCTCTCAGCACCACCATCTTCCATACTTCTACCAGTGTGTTTCATTAATCCCTGTTTAACCCATTCAACTGCTTTTCTAATCCAGAATCCCAAAGTCCACATTCTGTCAGCAAGCAACATGGTCAGGCCTGTAATAGCAATACCCCACTCCTGGTACCAACTTCTGTATTAGTGTTCTGTTGCTGTGTTCACATTGTTGTATATCAAGAGACAAGAATTGCCATGGTCAACTCTTTAAAGTAAAGCATTTCATTGGAGATTGCTTATAATTTCTCATGTGTGTGTGTGTGTGTATCATATAATTTAAGTCCATTGTCATGGTGGGGAACATAACAGCATGCAGGCAGACATGGTACTGGAAAAGTAGCTGAGGGTTCTACACCCAGATCCAAAGGCAGCAATAAGAAAGAGAGACACTCACTGGTCAGGACCTAGATCAGACTTCTGAAACCTCAAAGCCCCCTAAGCCATGACATACTTCCTCCAACAAGGCCACACCTGCTAATCCATCTGAGTCCTGCCCTTCCCTGATTCAATAGATGAGCCTGGGAGGCTATTCTTCTGCAGCCTGGTACCTCTCCTAAACCTCTCCTCCTCACTGTTAGGAGATCTGGTTATCTTGTTATCTCTAGTCATGGCCCCACAGTTAGAAAGCTGGCTTCCCTTTTTATAGACCTAGCTTGGTATCTGTCACTCAGCTTATAGTTTCTAGTTTTGCTGTCTACCTTTGTGTGTTCAGATTAACCCTGGAATTTCTTTGCTTCAGTAAAGAGTGGGTTAGTGAATCCGTCAGTTAACCAGACACCAACTAGTTGTGAAGTGTAGCACATGTATTTTACAGGTGAATACACTTTTACTTCTGGCGATCGGGACTAAGGTTGCTTACTGATGGTGTGTCAGTGCAGTGTTAACAGATGACTTACAGTAAATAGTCAGTTCCCTAGGAGAAAATAAGTGGAAACTAAAGTTAAATTCTGTGTGAGTTTACCGAGAGCTAGGCTTTGTGCAGGACTCTGCGTGCTGTGTTCTGCTTACTTCTTGGAATTCTTTCAGTGCTGTGCGCCTGCTGCAACTGCTACATCTCCGCTTCATTTAGCATTGTGGCTCTCTGGGCCTGATTCCAGACGAGTGAGGCCACGCCAAGTGGCTCCTCCCCTGGTTCTGAGGAAGGTTTGGCCAGGACTCTGACTGAAGGACAGACAGAAGGAGGTGTAGCAGTGTGCAAATCAAGTGGGAATTTGGCCCTTTACCCCCAACAGGCTCAGTCAGCCGCCCAGGCTTGCCTCACATTGGCAGTCCTCCTGTCTCAGCCTCCCAAGGCTGGGATCAAAGGGTGTATGTGAGCACACGTGACTTCCATTGTCCTACTTTACATTAAGTTCTGTCCGGACATTGTTTCCTTTGGTCTGAGTATTTAAGTCATAAATTTGTAGCCGTATGAAATTTGAGTACTGAAAGAGGAGAAGAAGCCCTCTCACCCCCCAGCAATGTGGTGCTGGTTGACTACACACAGACAAGGCTGGTCGCCTGGAGAATGACGCCCACACTCCCCAGCGCCAAGGTCACCATCCTCTAACTGTACCAGCCAGGATGTGTTTGAATCTGAGTGACAGAAAATGTGGCTCAAGCTGTGCTAAGAAATAAGCATCTTCATTCTCAGACAGGAAGTTCCCAGAAGACTGAGCGCTGGGCCTGGCTGAGAGAGCAGTTCAGTGGTGTTGGCAAGGACCCTGGCTATTCCTGTCCTTAGCTCTGCCACCTTCCACTTCATCTGTCTCTGGGTCCCAGCAATACAGCCGTGGATGCAAAGAGAGGTGGAGCCTGTGTCCTGAGCAAATACATCAAACTTCTCCAACCATCCTCCCTCATAACTCTAGTGCTGGGCCAGGTCTTCCCCATCTTTAAACTAGGAACTGGACAAAGAAATGATGACGTCACTATTGGGAGCTTAGCCACCACAGCAAACCACGGGACACAAGTGTCATGTATCACATGTAATTTAAGTTTCTAGTAGCCGTATTTTTTAAGTAACTAAATTTTTGGCAATACATTTTTAACTCAGTATATTAGTTATTTTTCTCATTGTTTGTGCCAAAATTTCTAACAAAAACAGCTTTAAAAAGGAAAGGGTACATTTAGGCTCACAGCCTGAGACAGGCATGTAAAACAGCTGGTCACCTTGTATCCACGGTCAGGGAGTAGAGAGAGCCAGTTCTGTACACAGCCGCCATCTTCCTGTTCCCCTTTACTCAGGCGAGGCCCCAGCCAGTGGGGTGGTGCCTCCCGCATTCAGGGTGGGTCTTCTCTCCTTGGTTAACCTCTCCACAAACACTGGGACAGACATTCCCAACGGTGTGCCTCCTGTGTGAATCCAAGTCCCAACAAATTGACTATGAAGGTTGACTAGCCCCCAGTACATCAGAATGCCATCTACTGTGTAACCAGCAACCGAGAAAATTACTGAGTGTCCTTCTTTCATACTTGAAGTATGGTGTGTATTTTATACCAGCCTCAAATTTTGCATGGATGTGTTTAATAGATTTGGTAGTCAAATGTGTGCCCGATGGTACAGATCCAGAGGCTAAAACTCAGGACCACAAAGGTTGGATCCCCGTCAGTCTCCAGCCTCTTTCTGTCACTGTCCGGCCTTCTCTTACATCTGTGCCCTTGCTTCTGCATGTTCACCATGCTTTTCCTTCTCCCTGGCCCATTCTCTCCTTCCTCATAAAGGACTTTAGTTTTGTTATATCCGTCACACCCAACCAAGTTGTTACTACAGGTAATAGTCTGTCTTCAAACATGTAAGGACAGGTAAAACTCCTCTGTACCTTTTTAAGTCAATTTTTAAATTTTTAAAAGATTTATTCAGTTCCTATTTTATGTACATAGGAGTTCTGCCCCCATGTGTATGCACCTTGCTTGTGGAGTTCAAGAGAGACATCAGGTGACCTGGAACTGGAGTTCAAAGTGTGTGAACTACCATATCGGTGCTAGTCGTCAATCCCAGGTCCTCTGCAAGAGCAGCAAGTGCCCCAAGCCATCTCTCCAGTCCTCTTCTGTACTTTTCATGTGACCCCATGGTCTCATTAGTCAAACTGTTTCCCATTTGCTTTCCCACGGTGGTTTCCTTGAGATCCGGAGCAGTGTCTGTGCTTGGGCACTTCAGAGGCATCCATGATTATAAGAAGGAAGTGCAGTAGATTCCAAAGAAAACTAGGGTGACTTGGATTTTGCAGACTATCTGAAATAAAATTGATGAGAGAATGTTCGACCCTGTAAGCATTCTCTCCTGTTGGCTCTATGCAGACTTTTTTTTTAATGTAAGAATTTTCATAATTCCACGTGTTGAGGTATCTCTCCACAGGGATCCATCACATCTCCTGTTAATGGCTTACTGGCCTACTTATGGACTTAAGTTTTTCTAGCCTGTCATTCACGTGCATCTGTATGTTATGGGGTGAGAAGAGCCATGCTTGAGCTGATACTACCCTTGTCAGTTTCTAGGAACCACCAGAACTCTAAATATAACTTAAAACTTAATTTTTGGAGAAATTACTTCAATAGTTGTTGATTGTTATATTTCAAAGCATTTCCTTTATCTGAATGTATCTCATTGTAGAAATAACATCTCTTTTGTTGAGATTAAACTTTACTATATAAAGCAAAAATATCAATTAAGAAATTCAGGAGCTTTCAAGATAAATCATTTCAGGATGCACCATCAGAAACTGCTTCTCAACCTAATGATTATTTATTGACGAACTAGATCAGAAGTCAGTCTACATGATCTAGGCCAGTTCAGTCTGCTGCCCCAACTACAAAATTCTGAAGTGGTTGGAAATAAAATTTCATGATGTAAAAATTATGTGGAATTGAAGTTTAATGCTCATAAATACATTTAGGTGACATAGGCAGCACTGTTTAGGGGGTCTTGTCTTTGACCACTTCCGTACCCTAAGACAGAGATAAGGAATCTAAGAGACCTTGCATCCTGTGGAACTAGAGTACTTACTATCTGCCCCCTTGTAGAAAAGCAGGTTCAATCCTAGGCTTACAAAACAGAGACATTAAGCATTCAGCTTTTGGGTTTTGTTTCAAATGTTATGTTAAATGTGGCCAGAGTTTGTTCTTTGAGAACGAGCCAGTGTCCTGGAAATTACTACCCGTGTGATAGCACAATAGACTTGACTGTGGGCTTTGGATTTATTTACTCACAGAGGAAACTAATTTTATTTTCTAAAGGAATAATAAACAATTCTGTCTTCATCAGTATTCATCAGAGCATTGAAAGGAAGTTTGCTGAAGTTCCGCTTAGAAATGCTTCATAACTGGCTTTCTGTTTTTAAGGACGAAGGAATAGTCAGTTGTTTCTATAGTGACCTTTCATTTCAGATGCACAGCATTTGCGGAGCCAACAGCGGTTATAGGGAGAGCCCTGGAAGAGTGAGGATTACGGACTTTATAACTGACTCGTAATTTCACTTATGCCTGGCATAGAGCGGCCACATTTCTAAGAGGTTGCATACATCCAGCCGTTTTGTGCACACGAGTGACTTATTAATTTGAGTTGTAAAATAATCTTGGACTCTAGTCAAAATCCACGAACTCTTTGTTTTCTTCTCCCACTGTTCCCGCCGCTTAGGATGAAAAAGAAAAAAAACATTTTTTATCAGCAAAAAGGATAAAATTTTATTATAAAAATGGATTTTTCTCAACTACACTATAAAAAAGATTGAGTGTAGTACCTCAGAATATCTGTGTACCTCAGAATGCCCGTGTACCTCAGAATGCCTGTGTACCTCAGAATGTCTGTGTACCTCAGATTGTGACTTTTATGTCATCACGAGTTTTTCTAGTAAGTTTTGTCAATTTTGGAGCTGCATATATACCTCACATCTGTAATTCCATAATTTATAATTGATTATTCTAATTACTAATACCCACTCCAATTAAAAAAATAAGTAGGCACTTAGGGTTCTTAACCCTTCCACATGTCTGTCTGTATGTTAGATGTTATTTGAAGATCACTAGAGAAATATTTTTAAAAAACTTTTGTTAACAGTTCACAGTGGTACATTATTAAACCAATAAATACCATGTTTGTATAATTGACTGAATGGATGTGAAAGTTATAGTGGGGAACTGTTGCCTATATAGTCTTTTTTAAAGTGGCAATCGGTGGAATATAGTTCCCTCGACCACAGGTTTGAGAGCGTTACTGCTCACCGGAGGTCACATTTACAGCCTAAAGAGCCTTGCCTTCCTAGTAAACTTGGATTATGGTGGTGTGCATGATTTATTCCCCTGCCTTAAAGTTAAGAGCTAGGAGCCTTCTCTCCCTTAGCAGTACACCCCCAGCTAAGTCATGCTTCTTCATCTCCTGTCCAAACGTCCTCTTTGAACAACTGTGCAAGCTTGTATACGTATGTTGCTTATATCTCAGAGCCTGAGTACCGGCCATCCACTGCTGATTACTGTTCGGCTGGCTTGCTCTCTGTGCTGGCAGCTGTTGCCTTTTCAGATCACATATTTGAAAATACTCTTAATTGGAGTTTCTTTTTCATCATCCAATGGAAGGAATTGTATGACATTTTTAAATCCCCAAATATCTAACATAGGTAAATTAAATTATAAGGGCAAGACTGTAACAGAAGGTGTCTTCTGTTCCTTCATAGGTGGGACAGAAATATGCTCCCAGCGAACCTAGGCCACGCCGCCACTGTTGGGTAAGCAGTGGCGCCACCCTACCAGACCTAAGGTCAAACAGTAGTGGGGTGGGAGGCACGATTCAGTGGGACAGTATATGCTTAGCAGGCATGAGGTGCTGTGTCCAGTCCCGAGCACTGAACAGAGACTCACCCCCATGCTTCTTACTCTAAAAGACTAAGATGCTAACTGGCTTCCTTTGTCCTGAAGAGTTTCTGCCTTTGTCTGGATCACTGTGCCATGAGATAACTTGGGTGAAGACAATTGTTTATGGGAAACAGGAGGCATTTGCTGGTGCTAGTGTCTCTTTGTCAGTAGTCAGTTTCCTAGGTGATGACTTGCCAGGTTTCTGGTCTGTAACTTGCGTATCATCTGTTTGGGTGACTCCTTTACTCTGGCTCACACTGACTTCTCCAGGGCCTGTCCTTCCTGGTTTGGCTTATGTTTTATGTCTCTGGTACTCTCTGGTCTTGTACTGCCCACCCGCCATTGACCTATGGCCCATTGCTCTTTTGTCTGCATCTGGCATTTCAAAGATCACCCCCATATTGCTCTAATCCAGAACCTTCAAGACTGACAGAATTCTATTTACTACTCTCTCCATCTGTTAAAGAATCCTGAGAGCATCGGGAGTCTCTGTGTCCCCTGATCATCGCCGTAGCAGTCATTAAACACTTGAGTGCTTTCCCACCCCTCCACCCCTTGGCGATTGCTGCTGCCCCAGTTTTCAGTCCCTGTCGTCATGTCCTTGTGCCCCAGGCCTCTTGGACCTCAAACTATCTGGGAACTATTGGGACATTAGTCGGCCCGGCAGTTTTCAGAACTGTATATTAATATCCAGCTTTATTGGTTGATTTTTATACCATACTAATTATTTTTAAGATCAATCATGATTTTAAAGAAAAATAAATGCAAGTTAAATTCCCATGGGAAAAAAGTTCTGAAGTGACTTTGATAATATTTTATGTTTTTCTCATTTAGCAATTGTATACCTTTAAGTACCAGTTCTATATGCACTACTATTCTAATGCTGTGAAATATTTCTGATTTTGTTAAAGGAAAACTCCCAATCTAATTGTAAAGTTATACATGGATTATGTGAGAACCATGATTCCTGCTCAATTTTAGTATAAACGAAAGCTTACTCTGGAAAGTCTTTAAAAAAGAAAAAAACGAAGCAACAGCAAAGTACATATAGAAAATAATTGGGAGCCAGTTTCAAAGTAACAATTTTCTCTTAGAAATTGTTTAAAATACATAAATGTTGAAGTTCTGTGAACTGCAGAATTGTGAAGAGTAGAAGAATTTGCCCATTTGGCAATGCTTCTTTTAGGAGTTGATTGACCAAATATTAAAATATTGGAAGACATAAACCATATATGGGAACAGTATGAAAAGAGGTAAAAACATGGAAGTTGGCAGAAAACAACAACAACAAACAACAAACAAACAAAACCCCATGTGGGGGCAGAGACCTTGTTTGCTGGGAGCTCTGGGGTTGCATGATGTTTGAGATCAAGGCAGCTGAGTAGATTCTTGAGAGCAGGACTGAAAACTACAGGCATTTTGTTCTTTGGAGCAGACACTTTCTTCATTGAGAAACAAGGGATGTGTTTATGATGGCGGCCATAACTCAGCCTGGAAGCCACATAGGGGAGAGGAAGACTTCTTCCGAGTAATTCCAGAATAGGTGCTGATCTTCTTGATGGGTGTGATTGGAAATGAGAAGGAAAGCAGTGTATTTCCCAGAGCAGTGTGACAGAAAGTGCTGGAAGGCTCTGGTGAGTGTCTGAGTAGGGAAGGATGAAGAAGAAACTTAAGTGGTCTGTAAGGTCCAAAAAGAGAGAGTGAGATCTGGGCAGATCCTTCAAGAAAGAAACAGTAAGGCAAAAAAGAATAAAATAAAATTTTAAAAAATATAAAAAACAACAGTAAAATTAGACAACAGTATCAAAACAGCAGTTTAAAGTCTTAGAAAATAGTTTTTAAAACATTCAGCAAATTGAGAAGCATTCCATTTGTACAAGTGTATTTTGGGTAAGAAAAGTTGGATTCTGTGGCAGTCCAGACCGGGAATGCTCTACCTCTAGACTTGGCACAGTAGTTTGCCAAGGGCAAGAAAAGCCATGAAACGTTCAGTTTCTCTGAAGAAGTGGGTGCGAACCCTCATGCCCACCAGCATGTTAATGATAGGCATTATAAAGACAAACAGAATCTGAATTTTCAGTTTGGGTGGGGACCAGCTGGTGACTTCTCAGGGACCTTTGAGACATAGTGACAGGGGTCTTGGTCAACACAGTTCCTGATTGACTCCCTGGCTTTGTATTCATGCAAGGAAGAGCAGAGAGGGCTCAAGCTAGTTGTATGCCTGGTGACTGGAAGATACTGTTCAGATGTAGAGAAGATGCAAGAAGCCCTGGCAGAAACTCAATGCCAGGGAAGAGTTGAAGACAACTTGATCTGATAATGCGGTCCCCAAGCAGATCACAGTTCTATTGGCAGAGGGTAAAAGCTTCTCTGCTTTAAGCATAACCAGGAAGCAATCCTTGTTTGTCTCTTTAGCCATGTAAACACAGACATGATCCTGGTGACTGAGTAGAGATCCAAGGAGCCTTGCACTGTGAAGAAAATAGTTCTGGAAGATTTAGTATAAGAAACAACAGCCTTAGCCGGGCGGTGGTGGCGCACGCCTTTAATCCCAGCACTCAGGAGGCAGAGGCAGGCGGATCTCTGTGAGTTCGAGACCAGCCTGGTCTACAAGAGCTAGTTCCAGGACAGGCTCCAAAACCACAGAGAAACCCTGTCTCGAAAAACCAAAAAAAAAAAAAAAAAAAAAAAGAAACAACAGCCTTGAGAGGAGAACATTAAAATACAGATTTTTTCAATATTAAAGTTAAATAATAAATTAATAATAAAATGAAATTTTCAGTAAAATATCTTTTATGTATGTTAATATATAAATCTAAAATATAATATATATATATATTACACACACACATGTATATATGGGTAACCAATACTCAGGAAAAAAAAATGTAGTCAGTATCAGGACTGGGGAGATGACTCAGTGGATAAGAACACTTGCTGCTCAAGTCCCCAGCACCCTGTAGAAAGCCAAGCATAGCCATGCTTGCTTATAGCACCAGCATCTTGTATAGGAGTAGGGTCAGAGACAAGAGGATCTCTGGGGACTACTAGGTCCATTCCTAACTCCAGGTTCAGTGAGAGATCCAGTCTCAGAGAAATAAAGTTGAAGGTGAGAAAGCAGGGCACCTGGCTTCCTTCTCTGGCTTCCATGTGGGTGAGTAGTCAGACACACACACATAAAGAAAACATTTGTGTCAGTGGAAACATTTGTGAGTGGGCCCAGATGTTGGTCTTAGCGGACAAAGACTTCAAAGCACTTACAATAAACATGCTCAAGGAATTAAAGGAAGCCATGCCTAAAGAATTAAAATGTCGCTCAAACTAATGACTCAATAAACAGAGAATCTCAATACAGAAAACTTGTTTAGGGTATTAAAATGGAAAAATCTAGAGTTAAAAAATATAATAACTGAAATAAAAATCCACTGCGGTGGGTCAGTAACAGCTTAAGATGGCAGAAGAAAGAGCTAGGAGGTAACACAGGAAGGGGGCTCAGAGAGCAGACAGCTTCACCCGGCCTGGTGAGCCTGTTCCACTGGAATCCCCACAGGAGAAGCTCAAGTTTAAGGTCTGCCTGAAATACATAGCAAAAAGTCTGTCTCAAACAGAAGCAAGAAACAGGGCATCAGAAGCCATGGTGTGTATCAAATAACATGAGAATGTTTAAACCATTGTCCAGGTTGGGTTATCATCAGAAAATCAATGACTGTTTATAAAGCAGAATAACCCCAGGATAAATATGGACTGAACCCAACATTCATTTCTTATTAAGAACTAAACAACTATGATTTAAAAAAAAAACTGGATATCTCAGAATATAAGAGAATTCCTTTGAGAAAACAACCCTTTTAGCTAATGTCTTCCTAGGGGAAAAACAAATGCTTTCCTTCTAATAGTGGGAAGGAAGGGTTTGCCTCTCACTGTTCTGTGACGTTATATTTGAGATCGTAGCCAATGTGATATGGCAAAGAAAGGGGAAATGAGAAAGGAGAGAAATAAAAAGTGTGTGGTTTAGAAAAGAAGAAACAGATCTGTCTTGTTTGCAGATGACAAGGTTCTGTGTTAAGAAGAAACTCATATTAGCACTAGTGAGTACTCTGAAGTTACAGCTGTGATAAAAACCCACAGAATGATATGTAAAATCATAATACATATATATTACACATGCATGTATATATGTATGTATAGAATCAAAAACAAAATTAAGACTGTTGTTTATAATACCTCAAAAGTATACAGGAATGAATTTAAACAAAGAGGCACGGACCTTGTCTATGGAAAGCTGTCTCTGAGTGGAATTAAAGTTTAGAAAATTCCTTACTGTTAAATTGGTGGATTTCCTCAAAATTGACACTTTCAGTACAAACCCTAACAAAATCCCAGATGGCTTTATTGGGTACAGGCTGTCAAGTTGATCCTGAAATTTGTGTATAAATGTGAAAGGCTCAAGGTAGATAAAGGGCTAGAGAGATGGCTCAGCGCTTAAGTGCACTGCCTGCTCTTCCAAAGGTCCTGAGTTCAATTCCCAGCAACCACATGGTGGCTCACAACCGTCTCGAATGAGACCTGGTCCGTCGTCCTCATCAGCTTAGACCATGAAACCCAATATGGACAAGTCAACAGAACCACCATCTGTGGGCTGCCCATGCATCCTTCAGCATTGCCAGGGCAGAAATTTCATTCATTCAGTTTCAAGGTAGATAAAACAATCTGAAATAGGAAGACTCGAGTTGGGAGAGTGATAAATTTCCATTTCAAGTTTTATAACCCTGCAACTATGGCACAAAGATGGGCATGCTGCTCAGAGGAACAGAAAGGAGTCTAAAACCAAACCCTTATGGTAAATCAGTTTTCACATGGTGCTGAGGGGATTCTGGGGGAGGGGGTCAATAAATTGCACTACAAAAATCAAACACACATTTGAAAAATAAACATTAGACTGTTGCCTAATACTACATGCAAAAACAACTCAAAAATAGGTAGTAGATTTAAGACTAAGACCTAAGATTGTCCAGCTCCATAGTTGCCTTGGGCTAGGAACAGGTGTAGTAGAGGCCTTTCTAGTGACAGATGTTCTCAGAGGAGATGGTGGTGACTGCACAGCTTACTAAATCTGCTCCCAGAGAGTGAACTGTATCACCTATACCAACCCCACAAGACCGTTTAAAAAATGACAGAATAGGCTTCAGTCGTGAAGCCCTCTTGATCCTGGTAAGTGATCATTCTTTTGTCTTAGAAACCATAAGAGTCTGCCCAGCAGACAAATATCAAACAAAAAGGCAGATGTCACCATGGGTTTTTAGGGGTGGCATGGACCTCGAGCCTCGGGCCCCTCACTCATCCTTCCTTTCTAGTTCTCTTGGCCTTGATTTGCCCTTCTTCAATTGTACCTGATGGTGACTACAGTTCCTATGGTTACCACTCCACCAAACTGGAGGGCCTCGATTCTTCTTCCACTGCCCATCCTGACTGCTGAGTTTTCCTTGTTTCATTCTTTTTTTATACATAATCAAAACAAAGTCACCCTGGCCATTCTTAGCCTCAAACTTCACTAGATCTCAGACGTCATGACGTCAGTGCACTGCCCCTCTCCAGAATTAGAATTAGGAGTAAGCCAGACCCTCAGAGGCCTGTGAGGCATATGAGCTTAAGGGCTAGAGAGTAAAAACAAGGGAAGTATAATTTTGTCCTTTAAAATTACAAATACAAAACAAAAATTTACCTTGGATTTTCTAGGTTAATCATTGTAGTGAAAAGTAGTTTTTGTTCTTATTGAAATTCCCCTGCCCCCAATAGACAGAGGACAGGGCAGTTTTAAAGAAATCATTTAAGGTATTATAAAAAAGGGAAAGTGTTTAATCATTTTCTTATCTGAAGTCAATCTCACTCACACAGAACACAAAACCTGACCCTGAGTCGGCCTCCCCCACTAGGTGGCAAAAGCAAGCTACGGGAGAGGCTGGAACAGCCCAGCTTCTACTCCATGAGGTCACTACATCCTTCCTGGCACCACTTTGTAAAAGGCGAACACTGGACATCAGGAGAGTCCCTGCTATCTAGGTTCTGTAGGGTGCCGGTGCTGGAAGAAGGGCAGAGCACCCTTTGAGTCACACGTGAGGGGAAGCTGTGCAGAGAAATGTTTTACAAGGAAGGCATCTGAGGGTCACGGGGATGAGAAATACACAAATACAATTGATTTCTAAGATGCTGAGTAGGAAAAACAATTCTAAAACACCGTACTTGGCTACTTAGTGTGGTGTGTGTGTGTGTGTGTGTGTGTGTGTGTGTGTGTGTGTGTTTACAGGAAATGCTGAAGAGAAAATTACTGCCACCATTGGCACTTTGTCCCAAGATTCTGAGAAGGTGCTGTGGAAGTTCCCTGAGTAAATCACAAGCCCCATTTTAACTAGGAGGGTAGGTCTCTTAGCAGCAGCAAGGTGGCTCTCGGAAGTCATTTCTAACCTAGTCTGTCACCTATGAGCTCACCTGGGCTTTTAGAAAACTAAAAAGTTTCTGTAAGCTTTATCAGTTTCATGGGTCTTAGAATATGCTTAACAAACAAACCAAAGCTACCCAGCACCAAAGCAGAGCTTTCGGTATGTGCTGGTCAGGGGCTTTATGAGTCTGCCAAGAATTCTTTTATTTTCATGTTAGCGTCACCAGGATTTTCCTGTTCTTTCTCCGCATATGTCCTTTGCGTTGTTCTTTTGTTTCTATCTCTGAAGGGCAGCAGACTGTTTTTTTGCTCTGATGTAAACTATCTCCGTTGCTGAGGTTTGCAAGCCGGGGCCAGTACTGCAGGTAGCGACAGCCTCCCCGGCGTTGTCCTATAGAACAGGCAGTTCAAAACTGAGGGAACCATCTCAAATCCCAGCCAGCACACAAGTGTCCAGTACTTGAATTGTTTCAGTTTAGCATTTTAATTTAAAAAGCAGCTAGTCATGATACATCATTCAATAACTATTTACTCAGTGTCCCTGTGTGCAGGGGGAAAAAAAATGTAGGAACACTTGTTGCTTTTCAAACCAGTGGCGGTATGTTTGGGTATTCTGTGATTGAGTAATTTAAAAACTCTTAGTCACTGTTTAGGTGAACTTTATGAAGAGAAGCCCTATTTGATTAATAGTTTTCTTCCTGCCTCCTCTGTTTATGCAGATGATAGAGCTCACAACTGAGACTCGTGTGTCACCCAGGAAATGAGCCTCACTGACGTGGAGGATTTAAAACCTGACCACGTCAGTAGAGTCATAAAGATGTTCTCAGCAGCCCTTCATTAGAAGGTGCTTCCACGACAGTGTATGCCATGTGATGCGTCTCCTGCGGACTTTGCTGTGTGCTGGGTCTTCTTGCAGTTCAACAGCTTCCCCTTGGAGCCCATGGCTTAGCTCCTCGTGCTGTATTGTTGCAGCTTCTGCTGCTAGTCTGCAGCCTGCCACTAATCAAACTTCCTGTCGCTCCATGTTAAAGGGTTACACAGTCACAGTTTTTAATACTCCGGGAACTTTTCAAATCAGAGTGATCCAGAGTAAAAGATAACCCAAAGTTAAGTCAGGTCATGATCCTTTATTAAATCAGAGTAATCCAGGGTAAAGATAACCCAAAGTTAAGTCAGGCAATAACCTTTTATTAAATGCCTCACGACTTTATGGTGCTGTCCTAATATGTGTGTGTTCGGATCTACAGCCTCTGTTTGTCATAGGCAGAACAGATTTTCTTCCAATCGCGATAACTGATCTGAGAGACAGCATTCAGCCTCTGAATCACCAGCCATAAAAAGTTTCCAGTCTTAAGAAAAATATTTGCAAATTGTTAATTTAGATTTTCTTTGAATACCACTCGAGGAAGACCTGAAGATGGTCTCCAGACTCTTGCTTTTGAACACCCCCTCGGTGGCCAGCAGAAATAGAAGCACCCTTCTTGTTTCTCTGTGGGATAATAGGTGCTTTCCTAGTATCAGTTACTCCTAGAGATGAACAACAAATAATTGAAAAGTCTTGAGCTACGTTTATATTTTGGGAGACATTTGTGGTCCAAACAGCAATGACATATAGTCTTGGTCAAGGAACAATAATCTCATTAAATAGATTTTTAAAAATATTTATTAATCTTTATACCCCACCCCCACCTCTGAGGATGAATAAAGCCAACACGTGTGAATTCTGTGGTAGGCAAATAAAAACAAAGAGAACTCTATGGTTCTTCCTTAAAGAATGTGAAACTTCACTATAGAGTGCTCAGGGAAGGTCACACAAACACCTCTATGGTTTGGAGTCCAAGGGTCATTTGATGTACCTGTGCCTGGGAAGGTATACAGAGAAGCTGTCATTAAGACATCTGAGGGATGCGGCTGGGTGCGTGGGACGTGATAACAAATGCAATTAATTAATTAATTTTAATTTATTGTTTTTTCAAGACAGTGTTTCTCTGTGTAATAGTCCTGGCTGTCCTGGAACTCACTTTGTTGACCAGACTGGCCTCAAATTCACTGATATCCATCTGCCTCTGCCTCCCGAGTGCTGGGATTAAAGGCATATGCCACCACCACCCAGAGCAATTGACTTTTAAAACTGTAAGACACTGAGTGTAAACACACAATTCTGAAATAGACCACACTTTGTCAATATAGTTGTTTTCTTTGTATTTTCATTTAAAAGCACAAGATTACTTAAGACGTCATGTGAAAACCTAGTACTTTGTTCTTTGCTTTAGTAAATAAAACTTTAATGAGGGTTCAGTATTCTTATTCAGTAAATACCTCACTAAGAGACTTCTGGCAATTTTTTAAGTAGGGAAGTTTGCACAAAAGAAGCATTTTCTTATACCAAATTGGTTCCTTTGAAGTGTATGGCAGATGGCATCTGTCTGAGTGAGTATTGCAAAAGACATCCATGGGACATCATTAGTGGTGCAGTAAATTGGTTATTTATGTTTTAAAGTCCAAGCATAGTGGAATCTTTTGTGTTTGCTTTTGAAGATTGTTGTTACAATAGGACACTTGTGAACTGAGTAGAGTTGTCCTTTTGGTTTAGTTAATGCTTCACTGGAACTTAAAGACTCTTCTCCCACCCATGATCTCCTCGTTAATAGAATGGGAGGAGAAAACCATAAATTACTTCAAAAGTTATTTTTAAAAAGTCACATATTATTTGTGTCATTGCTGTAACAGTCGCAGGTTAAAAAAATAATGAAGAAACCTACAGATTAATCACTGATCTCAAGTTCACTAGAAACGTTTGAACATACTAGTTTAAATGCTACCTTTTAATAGCCACACAACACCGTTGTGTTCTGTTGTTGCTAAAGTTGAAAACACAATCATCTCATTTTCAAGCTGTTTAAAATTTTACACAAGTTTAAAAAACAGGTATCTATAATATTTTTATCAATTGCTAGCTGAAATAAGCATATTTTCCTAAAGGTTTACCATTATATACTATTGCCTAACATGAATATTTAAGTACAGAAATGGCTAAAATATTCTATCTAGCAACTAAACATCCTCCATTTTACCTGAGCAGGTGGGCTGACAAAAAAATGGAGCTCAGGATATTTTTCTTTAATCTCGTTTTATAACACACACACACACACACCCCTACACAGTGAAAGGAGACACTCAGTGTTGGCACTCCTCTCAATTCCCTGAGAAAAATAAAAGATAGCTAAGATAAAGGCAAGGAGCTCGGCTTACATGGAGTTCTAAAAAGCGTCTCTTTGCTGTCTAGATGAAGATGTTTCCGTTCTAACTGGAGCTAATCTTACCCTGTGCTCAAAGCCCACCTCCTGGGAAATTCTTTTTACTTCCTGCCTTTGATTTCCCCCAAGTCACGTCTTTGTCTTCTTCCGTGGTTCCTTTCCTTCAACTTCCAATTGCTTCTCACCCCGACACTGTTGCCCCACCCATGCCTCTGCTCAGAACTGTGGTACGGTCTCCTTCACCTCGGCTGCCAAGCCCACCCTCCTCTTACTTCTCCTTCCCGACCCCATTGTGTCTTGACCACAGTCTCCTATGTTCTACAGATGGCCTTGCCAGGCCCTACTTCAGCTTCCTCCTGTCCAGTCAGTTCTGTAGGGACTCTGTAGAGTTCTGTCTCTTCTTGTGAACACTTGTGAGATGACTGAGTCTCTTTCTTTGACTGCTTGTCTTCTCTTGATTCCTTTGGTGCTATGTGATAGCCATGGTTTATCCGGGGTGTTTTAGTTCCTTTTGTATTATTAACAACTTTTGTGTACTGCACTGTTGAACATATTTTGAAGTCTTCACATATTTATTTGTTACAATAAAAATCCATTTGCTTTAAAGAGGAGGGATTGGCTTTAAATTGGTGGGCACGATTCTAATGAGTCCAAAATCTCAAATACAGACTGGTGTCTGGAAGCAGGCAGACTTGATGCTGTAGTCTCGAGTAATAAGCCTTCAGGGTAAATCTGTAAGATTAGTGTGTGTGTCACAGGCTTAAGGTAGAATTCCTTTCTCTCCATGAATCCTCAACCTTTCCTCTCCAAAGCCTGAGTGTTGGGATGAAGCCCCTACCTTTATGGAGGCTGATCTGATCAACCGATTGGAAATATCAGCCACATCTGCACTTGCTGAGTCTATTTTTGCTGTGTGTGCGCATTCAGATTCAAGGCTGACCAGTCTGCATTGAACAAACAATAAAGGAGCTTAGCCCTGGGAGAGGCTAGTTCTTCTCACAGTATTTAATAGTTGTCTGTAGCTTTTTGTGCAAGTGTTATAGCTCTGAGGGGAAAGATTTCCCCAGTGGAAGTGTTACAACTCTGAGGGGAAGATTTCCCTAATGCAAGTATTACAGCTCTAAAGGGAAATGTCACACCACACAACAAACCTCACACAAGAGATTTATTGGGAGGGAAAAACCCAGGAGGGTGGCTGCCTCTGCTTGGGCAAGAAGCAGCAGAGAACTGAGCAGAAAGTCAGGGTTTATATAGGATGTCTTGGGTGCAGAGCTTTCCAGGGTGGGGATTGGTGGGTTTTCAAGGCCAGAGCGTGGCTGCCTGCATCTCCATGGGCTGGGTCCAGCCATTATGACAACAGTTAGATGGTTCTGTGGGCAGAACCTGGTGACTGAAGGCCCTCCAGGGTGGAGCCTGGCTGCTCACAGTGTCAGCCTCCGGGGGCTTACACTTTGTCCAGGGTTGGACCTCATGAATTTTTCCCCTTTCATGTCAACACGTCCATTGGTTGCTTTTGTCCCAGTCCATAGCCATTTCTAGGAGAGACTGTTTCACATTAGACATCCTGGTATTCTGGCTCTTATAGTCTTTCCAGTTCCTGCTCTGAGATGTCCCTCAACCATTATAGATGCAGGAGCTGTGATGTACATATGCCAGTGGGGGATGGGCTTTATACTCCATTGGTCTCTGCATTGTTTCCAGTTGTGGAAACTGCAATGGTCTCTGCTTGCTGAAAAGAGAGGGACGCTCATCATTTCTTAGTTGAGAGATAGTACCTATTCTTACCTGTGGATATAAGGATAAGGTTGAGAATGTACAAAGGAATTGTACTGGCCTAGCAAAGTGGCAGTTAGTAGATTCTTTTCCAATGTTCATGACTACACCACTCCTGAGAAGCTGACTGACTTTCCAGTACCAGGCATGATTTCCCTCCTGTTAAGTGGGCCTTAAGTCCAAATAGACAGCCGCTGGTTGCCATGGACATGCAAGTGCCACTTCTTACAACTTTATGCCTATCTTGCCGTGCTGGCAATTGTCATGATTCGTAGGTGTGCAGCTGTGTAGGTTACTTTTCTCTTGCTGAGACAAAGCACCATAACCAAGGCAACTTATTTTAAAAGGCATTTAAGATGGGAGATCAGGGTTAGTGCCCATGGCCATCATGGTGGGGAGCACGTCATCAGGTGGTGTGGGAGAATTGTCTGTATTCTGTCAATCATGTATTTTAATAAAATGCTGATTGGCCAGGCAGGAAGTATAGGTGGGTCAACCAGACAGGAAGTAGAGGTGGGGAGATGAGAACAAGAGAATGCTGGAAAGGAGGAAGCCCATTCCTTCCACTCCTCCCCAGACTCCAAAGAAGCTACATGTGATCTTCCCCACTGTCAAAGGTACTGAGCCACATGGCTAACATAGATCAGAATAATCGGTTAATATAAGCTACAAGAGCTAATAAGTAGCCTGAGCTAATGGGCCAATCAGTTTATAATCTTATGGAATTCTCTGTGTGATTTTCTTTGGGGCTTGCTGGCAGTGGGGTACCGGGCGGGACATTAACCCCAACAAGCCAGCCCCTCATGTTACAATCAGGCATGCAGGCCCGGTGCCTGGGTAGTAGCTGAGACCTTGCATCTGAACCACAAGCATGAGGTAGGGAGTGAGCTAACTGGGAATAGCCTGGAATTTTGAAATCTGAAGCCCACTTCCAGTGGCACACCTCCTCCAGTGAGGACACACCTCCTAATCCTTCCCAAATTGTTTCACAAACTAGGGGCCAAACATTCAAATATACAAGCGTATGGGGGCCATTCTCATTCAAACACACCACAGTGGGATTATTTGCTTCCCTTCCTTGGCAGCTTGAATATTATTTTCTGGAACCACGAATGCTATATCTCAAGAAAGAGGCTTTCAGATGAGATTCAGCTCCAGGCATCCAAGTCCTGTGTCCTAAGTGGGTGGTGTTTCAGCAATAGGGTCCTGCTTTCTTCCAATAAAGGGGTAGTATGTATATGTGGCTGGACAGCTCTGATGAATCTCTCTCTCTCTCTCTCTCTCTCTCTCTTTCTCTCTCTCTCTCCCTCTCTCTTCCTCCTCTCTCCCCCTGAGTCAGGCTGGCTTCAAACTCATAGATATCCATCTGCCTCTGCCTCATGAGTGCTGGAATTAAAGGCGTGTATCTCCACTGCCTGGCTGAATGTCTCTTCAATAATATAGAACAGTAGAAGGTTAACTTAAACTGACATGATTTTCTTATTGGCAGATTTATAAACACTGTTTATTTCTTTAGTCCTTAATGGATCAATATGTTGTATTGCTGTTTATAGGTGTATATTGGTATCGTCTGTGTTCACTACCTATGTTGAACCAGATTTTAGAGATTTGGAGACATATCTTTTGTGTACAATGTTTACTCACTTGTTTTTTTTAATCTGTCAGATAATTATGACGACACATACTCAAGTGTTCTGCTTTGCTATTTTATGATAAACTTGAGAGGTTAGAGAATTATGGCAATATCAGGGAGAACAGTCATCTAATTTCTGTAACGTTTGGTATAATGCACTTATGGCTGATTGGGGTATGTGTTTATGCTTGTATAATCGATACCTGAAAACATAAGGAGCCTTATGCTTGTAAGCCCAGTACTTGCAAACATATGCTTGTAAGCCCAGTACTTAAGAGACGGAAGCAGGAGGATCAGGAATTCTAGACCATCTTTGACTCTGTAAAAAGTTCAAGACCAGCCTAGCCTACATGAGACACTGTCTTGAGAGCAAAGCACAAAACTTAAGAAACCTGCAAATGGATGCAAGCAACAGTCCTGTTATAGTCACTAGGGGTATGGATACAAACACTGATACTGTTGCAGGCATTGGGGGTCGTGCATAGCTAGTGGATACAAACACTGATACTGTTGCAGTCATTAGGGGTCCTGCATAGCTACTGGATACAAGTGATAACTCTGCTACCGTCATTAGGGAGGATGCATAGCTAGTGCCTTATACAGTATGCTTCAGTCAGCTAGTGAAACTCAGCTAATTTATGATAGCTCTTGGCATTTCCATAGACAGACAAATAACTTTAATGTTCTGTGTCTAAGAAAGAATTACCCAGTAATAACTGAACTGTGGGGGCACACACCTTTCATCCTAGCACTCCAGAGGCAGAGGCAGAGGCAGAGGCAGGCGGGATCTCTGTGAGCTGAAGACCAGCCTGATCTACAAAGCTAGTTCCAGGACAGCCAAGACTACACAAAGAAAGCAAAGAAAGAAAGGATGAAAAAAGAAAAGAATTACCCCACTTAGAGAAGTGAAAATGCCAGTTTTGGGGGGAAAACTTTTATTTTGAAAACTTATAAATGCTTATTGTAAACTACCTACAATCACAAATGAGGGGCTGGGTAAGGCAGGGAGTGAGGGGAGAGAGATGCTCTTGATGGGTAAGTGTCTACAGACAGATCCCCCTCCCTCTCATCTGCCCTAATATTCAGTTTTACTCAAATGCTGTTCGGTTGTCTCCTAAACTGTATTGTGCAGTTTATATTCCAATAAATACAAATGTAAATACTCTCTTACAGAGAAGCGGAAAGGGAAGTTTTGCTGATAAACTCTACCTGCGGCTGGGCAGTATTTGCTCATCGCATCTCTCTTTAAGCTTCTCTCTACCAAGCCCCACTCCTCCCTCGAGGTGCCCAGCAGGTGGACATCTGTGTGCTCTCCAGCCCGCCACAGAGCGTCAACGTTTGTCTTATGATTCTTTTTCTTCTTTCAAGACAGAAATGTGAACTATGAAAGGTGCAAGTTGACAAGGTTTGTCCATCTGCCTGTGAATCTCAGACCCTTTTCAGGATCTACCACCAAGCTGGAACGGCCCCTCAGCTCCCTTTGCAGTAAACCTAGCTCATTCCACCTTCCAGGGCAGCCGTCGTTCAGATATTTCAAGTGATCTTCGGCTGTGACAGAAATTCACGTGCATGAACTTGTATGGTACGGTGTTTTTACAGTGTTTTCGGGTTCATCCCTATTGAACTGTAATTTATCTATTTCTGTTACTGACTAGTACTGTTTTATAAATTCAGTTTGCTTGTCTGTGGTACAATGTCCGATGGCCTGGAGCCAGAGGGATAGCAGGCAGTCTCCACGAGCCATGAAACCCTGATGGGTCATACCTGGCCTGGCTCTGGAGTTTTCACTGGGCCCCTAATCCATCCTTTGTGTTACAAATACCTTTTGTTGTCCTATGTGAATCCTGACTGAGTTTCCCAAGAGTATGAAACCTACACAAAACTTGATTTAGAGGCAACCCGAAAAACCAAAACCGTGCTACGTTATGAATTAGGTATTTGCACCTGGCGTTTTATCAGTTTGTTCTAAGATATGAAAATCTAAGTAAAGTGTAAATATAGGGAAAGCTAAAGATGCTGGAGGTGAAGGCAAGGTGCTCCAGTTCACGGAGACTGAGCCCCCTTCCAGCCGCAGAGGCTAAGTTCATCCTCATGTGTCTCTGACCCGCACACTGCACCGAAATATTCGTGACACCTGTCTGAGCTGTTTCTCCTTTCCAACTATTGTGAATGCAAATGCGATGCACATTCTTGCACGGTTCCTCTTCTGACATGTTTTCATTTCTCTCCCATCAGTGTAGGAGTGAGAATGCTGGCCATACAGTAGTTGTCTATTTCCATATGGCATTGTTTGATGCTCCCGCAGGAGGAAGGCAAGTTCCAGCTGCTGCACATCCTTAGCAACATGGTAGCAACCTTTTAATTGGGTGCTCAGGTGGACAGTTTGTGGCCCTCTATTATAGGGTTTTAATTTGTTGTTTCTGAGTAACCATTGGTGTTGCATGCTTTCATGTGTGGGTTTATTGGTCATCTTTATCTTCTTTTTTTATAAAGTCTACTCCAGTTTTGTCTGAGGTTCCTTGTCTTTTTATAAAGTTGCAAGAGTGCCTAGGTAATAGGTCATGTGTTTTAAATGGAAATATAATCTGTGGTTTCCTTATTCATTTTCTTACTGTCATATTTTCATAAGCAGAAGTTTTAAGTTTTGATACAATTAAATTTTTTTGGCTTTACAATTGTTTATTTCTTTTAAAAACCCGTTGGTCCTCTCAAGTGTGAGAGTTTTTAGCTTGTACACACTTGTATGTGTATGTGGGATGGTGAGGGGACTGAGAAGCATGCCCCCACCCACAGGATTGGATTTCCTTGCATTTTGTTAAAAAGTCAAGTGACTAAGCAGTGTGGATCTGTTTGTGGCGTCTCTGTCGGTTGATCCGTCTGCTGGTATCGCGTGGCTTTGTGGAGAGTGGCAGCTACATGCGTGCCAGTATATCTGTATACCTTCATTTTCTTATTTCTTTGATTCCTAGCTTTTTACCGCCATAACTAGTGCTGCCGGGAGTATCTTTGTCACATATATCTTTCCCCACTTGTTGAATTATCTCCCAGGGCTAATTTCTCTGTGTTGGAATGCTGGGTCAGAGGATGAACTCATGTTTCATCTTGATATATCAGTCCAGTCTGTCTGGTACACTCTTGCCGACCTTCCCGTACCTGTTTCCTGCACCACACAAAGCCTTACATTTCTGAAAAGTAAACTTTAGTAAACAAGAATCAGTCCGGGGGACAAAGGAGACATTATCTTGGCCTTGGGAGGTTTGAGTGTGCTCATGGGGCTGCAATTTACTTTTCTTCCTGGTTTTCATCTCTACATCATGGAGGATTTTCAGCAGGGTACCGATGCAGACAGCATCTTGCCGGTGGAGGGTGATTTGGAAGCCTCAGCGTCCATCCCCGGTTTCACTGGAGAGACCTCTCATTGCGGGAGCCGTGGATGAGTGTGGCTGGGGAGTGAGAGCTGCCGAGACTGGATGCTTCTGAGAGCTTCCACTGAACTCTGCTTGGGCTTCCACAAGTGAAAAGTCCTTGTCCAACAGAACAGTCCAGGCTAATTTAATGGCGACCTGGTAATTTTCCGACATAATAGCAGGCTGCGTGGCCTGCCTCGGTGCTGTCTGCGCGAGGCACAGTGAGATGCTTCATTATTCCTGTGCTCTGTATTTGTGTAAATTCTTAAATGGTAAAGCTAAAAACAAAGCTTGATGCTGGGCCTCCCCCCAACACCACACACATACTGTTATTTTTTTGGTGGTATGTGGAAGGAATTTTCCATTAATTCTGTTTCTTTGTTACCAGTTTAAAGAGAAAGAAATAAAAGACCAAAACAAAACATGCCTAATTTAAAAAAAGAGAGAGAGATTTAATGATTTCTACTCTTGGGTGTTTTACATTGCTTGGTGTGATTTTACATTCAACAAGAAACCTTATAATGATTTCATAAAGACAGGATAATAGAAGAAAATCTCGTCTGTCAGTGAACATGTGACCTTGGCAGACGACCTCACTATTGGCCTCAGTCTCCTCGTCTGTAGTGCTGGAGGGCTGCCCATTGTTCTCTATTGGCCTCAGTCTCCTCGTCTGTAGTGCTGGAGGGCTGCCCATTGTTCTCTATTGGCCTCAGTCTCCTCGTCTGTAGTGCTGGAGGGCTGCCCATTGTTCTCTATTGGCCTCAGTCTCCTCGTCTGTAGTGCTGGAGGGCTGCCCATTGTTCTCTTGACCGGTTTGTGCTCTTGTCTGATTCCTTCATTGACTGCTTCAGACTCCAGTTTAGGATCTTAGGATTAGGCCATGTTTGGAAATCAGCACATTTAAAATATAACCCGCCAGCTTTTATTTTGTTTTGTTTCTAGCGAAAAACAAAAGTACAGAAATTTTAAATGTAGCTAAAATGTCATTTTCAGAACTGCATCCTGCGCGTTCCTGCACGGGGCCGGAGCGGGAGCCCACACACAGAAACCTTAGGGGCTGGGCTGGGCTGTGCCTGTCCAGTCACCTGTTGAGAGAATAGGCGACGATTGACAAGCCTGATTCATGGCTGAGTGACTGCTCTGCTAGCCCTCACATGATCCCCACTGAGCGAAATCTTTGACCGCCTGCTAAACAAGGTCTGTTTGAAGTTCCTTTTTAACATTTCCAAAACGCTAATTCAGCAGGACGTCTCCTCCAGGGTTCCCGGTGTCGCAGCACCGGCAGCTGTTGAAGCCCATTCGCTCCGGCTTGCCATGTTTTCATACGTGCCTTTTTTTATTTGTGACAACAGCAAAGTAAATATATGACTAAAGTTCTCCCTCATTCAGCATTTACACTTGTGAAAGCCGCCTCGTATGGCGCCTTTACTTGTTGGGAAGCATCTTATCCAGCAGGCAGTGTGGAGGTCAGCCCCAACTAAAGAGCATGCTGTCCCTCGGATTTCTTTTTAATGGTTGGTTTGCACATCATACTTGGAATAAGAAGTTATACTGTGGCTGTAAAGCAGGAGATATTTCTTAAGCCCTGATTAAGCTCTGGTTTTTATTTTTGTTTCAGAAATGCTTTAGATGTGTTTAAATCTCCAGATGAGATTGTTAACTGTGTCGTAGTTAAAATTCTTTAAATGTCCACTTTAAGAGGAAGAGCGCTCAGCTTCCCAAGAAATCTTTTAATAAAATAAAGTAACAGAATTTTTTGGTCGACCTAAACCCAGCAGAAATCCGATGGCAACGATAAGGCACAGCGGGGGGCCTGAGAGCTCACTGACTTGAGCAAGGGCTGCCCTCAGAGCCGTCAGTAAGGAAGAGCCATTTATCTCTGACGTGAGAACGGCCACGACTCAACATGGCGAGCTGTCCCTTTCTGTGTTTATTTAGGTTTTAAAAGACCTAAGTGTAGTTTTATAAGTTTACCAGCTTTCTTCATTCTTTGGGATGCATTTCACAGCCATGCTATCAGATTTCATTACATGCAAAGAATTATCGGATCAACCCATTATACAGCCAAGCTGCATGAAGTCTTCTCCACATACAGGGAAAATATTGTATAAATCAGGCTCTCGGGTTTCAGTGGGAGGCAGAGGGTTGCACGGTGTCCATTTGTCAAGTTGATGGCACCACAGCGAGGTTGCACTAGCTTGTCTTTGAACAGAAGTGAAATCTTAGGCGAAGCTCCCCTTCTGTCATTTACACTAACATCTACTCTCTTAAAGCCAGGCCTCTGAGAAAAACAAAGTGATGGCCCAATATAATCAGTCACTCAAGTTGTCTGTCAGCTGTTTTCTTAAGGAAATGACTTTCAAGTTAGTGGAGCAGAGCACTGGAGAAAATTAACAAAGATTGTAGTAGTAAAAGTAAGTGGAATAAAAAAAAAAAAATACCTGTGTCTTTCTCAAGAAGATTTGATATTCAGAATGCCAAAAAGGATCCCCTACTTTCATAATGAGTCACATGAATTTATTTCTCCTTGAACAATAGAACCACCACTGTTAACAACTGAAGTCTTTCTTGCTTAATGTGAGCACATGCTAATTCTCCCAAATGCTTTCTGTAAAACTCCAGGCTCGGTGGGTCCTGTGACAGGCAGTTTGCTGGCTTCAGGAGAACTATCTGTGCTTATATAATCTTGCTCTCAGGCCGTAGGGTAAATGGTTCACTGTTGGGATTTTGTGACTTACTATTACACTTTAAAACCCAGACTCCATTGCCATGATGGCCAGTCTGAGGCCCGTGGTCAGATTTTCAGCTTTTATTTCCCTAAGCCTGTTTTATGGGCTGAAACACTCAGGTCATTTGCACCCTGTCTCACTCATCATGAAGTTGTTAAACTCAGAATGTTAAACCAGGAGGGATCCGCTGGCAGTTGGGGCACCGCATGGAAGCTTCCTTCCCTTGTACTTAACTGCGAGCCATCTACTTGTGTGGCTTTTATAGTAAATGGTGTCTGAGGTGCGATTTAGAAAAAGCAGGAAGAGCACTTGGGAATGAGAGAAAGTTGTGCGACTCGTACATTTTGTCATTTTCTCGGTGATATCAAACACCTTAAGAAGTCACTGGTTGGTGTCCTTAAATAGAAGGAAGTGTTCTTTTTGCTTGCATTGTGGACATACTAATTGTGTTGTTGTTCTTGTTTAAACAAGGACTTTGAAAAAAAATCAGCTCCTTCTATGGAAATCATTGCGAAGATCAATATATCCGATCTTTTCTTAAAAGCTGTTCTAGAAGTTCCTGAAGAGTTGATGGATAAAACTAACCCAGAATCCAGAATTCTTTCCAGTATCTGGAAAAAAAACAAACTTAGAATTTTTTTAAGGAAAGAAATAAATTAGCATCTTTTTAATAATTAAATATGAATTTTACAAAATATTCCTGTCACTAACCCCTGTACACCCCACAATAAATTATTGAGAACTGAATTCTAAGGAAACTTTGTTGTTTTCATTCCTTTTGAAACCTAGGTGAACATTTGGAATCGGTGAACTTCTGAGAGACCTAGGAGATCAATCTTGATTAGTTTATTTTTCTTAGAAAAGATTTTGATAGCCTGGTCTATGCTTTTTCTTCCCTTCTTCTTTTCAAGGATCCCTTACTTCCTCTGTTGAGGGATGGGAAGTTATTAAAAGCAGCCCACAAATGAAATTGTGAAGGGGGGGGGGTTAGGCCACTGCGCCTTTCATGGCCGGCAAGGGGCCCCGGGTCGAGAAGACCAATCTTTAATTGCCCCTTTCCTCGTATTTCTTCTCAGTTTAACCTCAAGGTGATTTTAAAGTTATGGCTTAATTGGATGGTCATTCTACCTTTGCTGTGAAGCAATTTATTATCGCTTTATTTCCTTTATTACAACTTTATTTCCTTGAAGCCTGTATGATCAAAGGCTACATTATGATGAATGTAGTTTTCTAAACAGGAACCCTGAATCCATTTTTTTTTCCTTTGAACATTTACAGCTAGATAGATGGTCACAAGGACTGTAAAGATACAGGAATACTTACATTGATTTTTGATTTGAATCCTATAATTTTATTTGGAATTTGAAGTGATATTTATAAAAGTAATTTAAAACTTTGCTCTGTAAGAGACAATGATTGTTCCGTTGCCAAGTGGTGAAGAATGTTTATGGCAAATGTGTGTTCATTCATATGTTTATGAATACAAATGGTTTGCAGGGAAGCTGAAATTGTTGCCATGACTTAAATATTTTGCCATAATTTTTTTTCTCATTGTTTATGGTAAACTGATATTCTCGAGATAAATTATATAAAAAATATATTTCAGAATCATTTATTTCTCTGAAATATTTCATCATAATCAGTAAATACAGACTATGATTGATTACAAAACGCTGATTGTTTTTTGTGCTATACTTTGTACCTAATGAAACGTTATATTTTACTTTTAAAGGGAACTTTAATTCCTGCTTCTTTGGAGCTCAAATTTCTGTGTTTTTTTTAAAACTTTATTCATTTATATATTTATATTATCAGCTAACCTATGGCGACTGATTTTTGTGTGTGTGTGTGGGATTATCAATCCATTGTTCAGCATCACTAATAATGCCCAGTATTTCCTTATACAGATATCTTTACATTCCTTGAGATGCCTTATGTGGGCAATTTACAAGAAACGCATTCCTTTGCATAGTGCAGCAAGATCAGGCAAGGCTGGGGCATTGAGCAAATAAACCAGAAACTCCCTTGTCACACTCTCTAAGACACTTCTGAGTGTTAGTGTGAAAAGAGGAGAAAGAAGTCACTCTGTGCCACCGAGGCTGCTGAAGTCTCCACGGATAGAAAATGCACCAGGTGCTCCTTGCTCTCTTCCTTCTTTCCAGTGACTTTCGGATTGATTTTGCAGTAGCAGAGGGAACACCATTACATTTCTTCCACACCAATCAAGATTCATCTACTGATCCACTCCGCCCACCTACCAGAGCCCATTGTGAGCGTTAGGTCCCAAGGTCTTTTTTCCCAGGGTGATTTCTGCAGAATTCACCCCAGCAAAAGTTCTCTGCAGTATTTCCACACGACTGCCCAGAGCTCTGGAAATGTAAAGGACACAAGTGTTCTTGGAAGGGAGGTAGGAGCCCACTCCCTTGCCACCATGTCCAATGAGAAAGAGACAGTGTGAAGTTTCAGATACAGCTCTCTGTGGCCTATTTTTAGAGTTTCTTGTATTTCTACCTTTAAATATCACCTCCCTCTTTTTTTGGTTGTTTACTGTGCCCGGGTTTGAACCCACAGCTTCTTCTGTGTTAAGCCCTGCATGCTCTACCACCAGTGTGCATCCCCAGCCCAAGACAACTCTTTTGACAGCAGGTACAGGTGATAGACTTTAAATCTCTAAAATGAAATGGCATGCTTGAGGAAATGGCTCTTGCTTATGTGTAAAGAGCTAGTTGCTTGTTGATAATTGTGACATTATCTCCTTGCATCTCTGATATTTTTCAAGTTTGTGACATCATCTCCTTGTGTGTAGTTTGTTACTGTTTCTCTAATTACCCGCTGTTTTTACTGATAAGGAAGGATAAGGATAAAAATTGCATTGGGTTAGTCAGGTGTTCATATATCACACAGACACTTGTTTTTCTCATGGATATACTAATAACAAAGTGAATTTTTCTGTTTGCCTTTTTGTTTGGTGGTTTTTGTTTTGTTTTTAGTTTTCCAAGACAGGGTTTCTCTGTGTAGCCCTGGCTGTCCTGGAACTTACTCTGTAGACCAGGTTGGCCTAGAACTCACAGAGATCCACCTGCCTCTGCCTTCCAAGTGCTAGGATTAAAGGTGTGCGCCACCACTGCCCAGCGCCTATTTACCTTTAATGAGTCTACTCAGCTATTTTTCTCTCTCTCTCTCTCTCTCTCTCTCACACACACACACACACACACACACACACACACACATACATACACACACACATACACTATGCTTATCATGTCAGGCTCTGGAGACAAATTAGTAAGAAAATATGACTCTTGTGCTCTTTAAGCTCGTATGGTCTACACGAGGAAGGGAATTCATTGTGTGCATTGCTGGCTTACAGGGAGTGCTCTGGCCTGTTATTCCTCCCCACCCTTCATAGGCAGAGTTTCTTGTCAGACTGCCAGCTAGCTTCTAAATAACCACACAAAGACTTATTATTAATTATAAATGCTCAGCTGATAGCTTAGGCTTGTAACTAATTAGATCTTACATCTTAAATTAACCCATATTTCTTGTCTATGCTCTCCCATGTGGCAGTAACTGTTTTCAACACGACCATGTTTATCTCCTGCTTCCTCTGTCTGTCTGGTGACTCCACCCTTCTTCCCAGTGTTTTTTTAGCCTGGCTCTTCTACCTAGCCTCTTCCTGCCTAGCGATTAGCCAGTGGTTCTTTAATAAATCAATGAGAGTAATTATATTCATAAATACAAATGATTATTTCACAGCACTCCCCATCTAGACTCCTTAAAAAGCTACACCCTGAATTCCATCAATGTTTTAATCTCCTACACAGTCATTCTTGAGACAAGCCACCTAGTTTCCCCTTGGTCTACCAGTTGCTTCTTCTGTTCTTGGTTTTTCGTGTTTGGACATTTTTCTCCTGTTATCACCTAGCATAGTCATACCGCCCCTGCAATACTGTCGCAGTGACCACCCCTGCAGTATACAGTGACCACCCCTGCAGTATACAGTGACCACCCCTGCAGTATACAGTGACCACCCCTGCAGTACTGTCGCAGTGACCACCCCTGCAGTATACAGTGACCACCCCTGCAGTATACAGTGACCACCCCTGCAGTATACAATGACCACCCCTGCAGTATACAGTGATCACCCCTGCAGTACTGTGTCACAGGGCCACCCTTGTTCACGGTGTCTTTCCCATTCTCTTGCTGGCCCAGATCTCTGCCCTTGTTGGCCCTTTTTGCCTTTCCACTTGGCTCACGATGGTGCCTGGTAATTGGGTTATGCTCCCTTAGGGCAGGATGTCATCATTTTTGTTGCTGTTGTTTTTGAGTCTCATTGAAGTAGTCTGCGTAGAACAGCAAGGTAGTCTGCGTAGAACAGCAAGGCCTCCGACTTCGGAGTTTCCTGCCTCACCCTCCTGCTTGCTAGAATCATAGGTGTTTGCCACCATACTGAACCCAGCTTGTCATCTTTTATGTACACAAAATTTTCCTTGTCCCAGAATAGAATCCAGGTTACTGTGCTATCTTAAATTTAGTAATTTTGGAACAAGTAATTGATCTTAAAATTGTAGGAATATAGTTCCTGAAAAGGATAGGGGCTACAATCTCATCACTGGAGAGGCTGAGGCAAAGGATTACTTAGAGTTACTTGCTATCCTAGGCTACACAGTGAATACCAGACCGTCTAGCAAGCACTATATGACAAGATGCATACACTCACAAGTGCGTGTTCCCAAGAATAATAAAATATCCCTGAAAACATTGCCCGTGATTCCAGCTGCTAGGGCTAAGGAACTCATGGTGGGATCTAGCTGTGGGGTTGTTCTGGCTCTCTTTGCTGCTCTGCCACTGTTTTGCCTAGAAGATTGGAATGTGTATATCTAAATTTGCTCTTGGACCAAGACCAAGTAACTATGGTATAGAAAAACTAAATTCTGCAAGGCTGTTTGTCTTATGACTTGCCAATGGTCAGTTGTTAATCGTTTTTCTCTTTGCTATTGTTTTGTGTTTGTAGGGGGTTAGCCTGCTCATATGTCTGAGATGACATGTGTGCCTAGTGCTCAGGGAGGCCAGAAGAGGTCATCACATCCCCCGGAACTGGAGCTACAGACAACTGTAGCCACCATGTGGTGCTGGGAATCAAACCCAGGTCAGAACAGCAAATGCTCTTAACTGCTGAGCCGTCTTTCTAACCGCAGCAATCCTTATTTTATTATTAGGTGATTTCAGTGACTAGCCAGTGTGCCCAGTGTCTAAGTTTCTGATTGCCATCCAGCACTGAGTGACTTGTCAAGGCCATTCAGTGAGCACTGTAACCCGAGGAAACACAGGCTGAGTATTTCTTTTTTGTTGTTGTTTGTTTGTTTGTTTGGTTGGTTGGTTTTTCGAGACAGGGTTTCTCTGTAGCTTTGGTGCCTGTTCCGGAACTAGTTCTTGTAGACCAGGCTGGCCTCGAACTCACAGAGATCCTCCTGCGTCTGCCTCCCGAGTGCTGGGATTAAAGGCGTGCGCCACCACCGCCCGGCTCACAAGCTGAGTATTTCTTGATGTATAGCAAGAACAATAATCAGGGGAATGTGACTGGATATTGGTGATGCACTTTGACCACTTCATAAGATTCTATATGTATTTTAATTGTCCTGGATTTTACATTACTTAACCCTCAGTATATTGGAGTTTATATGTTAAAAGGCACTGTCGCTAAGTAGGGTGGCTCATGCCTGTTTTCCCAGTGCCCAGGAGACAGAAGCAGGAGGATGGAGCTGAGATGAAGACCTCAAAGAAAAATTATTAACTGAGTCCTACTATGCAATATTTCTAGGGGTTTGTTTCTATGTTAAAGCTTGTTTTAAAGAATAAGACTATCCCAGCTATCCAGTGCCACTTCCTGATGTAATCACTCACAGGAGATATAGTGAGAGTCACCAAGACACGATGTCAAGGATGTTCGCATGAGCTGGAGTCGTGTTCCTGTAATGGCTTCAGAATATCTTCCATATTCATAAATATCAAGATATGAAAGTTGCTTTTATATAGTGTAGTCATGATGGCTTTGTTAGAAGTGTCCAAAGAGACCTACCAGGTGATCTTGGAGAGCCAATGAGCTCTCATTATCTTTGTCTGGAATGTCACTTGCTGAACTGTTGACACTAGAGGTGAACCCCGATTGCCTCCTGACAGGAGACAAACTCTAGACTGGTTTTCTTCACCTTGCGAAAATGCTCCCTTGCTGACAATAGGGCAGAAGCCCAGTCCTTAGAATTTAAGAGAACTCTCCAGAGCAAGGTCCCATTACATAGCCTCTAGTCAACCTGGTGGAGAAATAGCACTGGAGGCCATGTGGGGAGGGCCGCCACTGTCCGTTGCAGCAAATCTACACACACACACCCCACACATCAGTCACACCTCCTGGCATACCTGACCCGAGCCTTGCTGGAATGCCCCTCATTATCCAGCAACAGCTTACCCCCTCTGCCTTTCTCTCCAGTCAGCTCCTCCTGGTGCCAACTTCTTCCAGGCTCCTTTTCTTCCCTAAGCAACGCCGTAATGTTCTAATGCACGCTGACAGCTGGTTTATGCAGCTCCTCTTAACTGAATGTTTTTATGTTCAATTACTGAAACTTAATCATCACAAGTGATTGAATTTTCCCTAGGTCATTCAGCTTTGCTTAAATGCTAATAGTATGTGGCTGAAGTATAAGATTTCAAAGGTGTAAAAATTCAATATTAAGAAAATTCATTAATCGTTGCACTGATCACTTTTGAAAGCATAGGAAAAAGCTATAGAAACGGTCACCTATAAATTATATCTTACTGGGAGTTCATTTGAATTGTAGCACACCAAGTCAGTGATTGCTCGTGGTTGTCTAAATCAATTTGTGAGGCACTTTTTCCCCCTTAACTTTTTGGTTTTATTTTTCAGTCTCCTCTTAATGTAATGTTGTTAAAAAAATTATCAAGCCAAGTAAATCTTTTGAACCTGTTACCAACATTGTTGAAACTACTCTCTCTGTAACTCCATCTTCTCGCTACTAGGACAAGGACCGACAAGGAGGTTCTTTCTACTGCCCTGTCCTCCGGAGCACCTCCTTAGTTTTCAGAGTCTTTTTCAGGCCACTACTTACGCTGTGTATGGAACTTAAACAAAATGCTTGTGGAAGGTATAAAACAAACATTAAATATTGGTTTTGGTTCTGATACAAGGAACTTTCAAGAGGTATGGGAACCCTGCTTCTGTGTCTTTGTGGAGAAAGCCACTCATTGAAACCACCTCACTGGTTGACTAGCGCCCATGCCTCTCCCTCGCCCCCGTGCCGGCACACAGCTGTCAAGCTGAATCCCAGGGTGACCTGCCTGTGACGTTGTTAACCTCTACATTTGGATAGTTCCAGTCAGCTAATGGGCTAAAAATTAAATATTACATTCCCCAATTTTCAGTACTTAATAAAATTTCTGTGTCACAATGAGGCATTCTTAATTTTTCTGGCTGGGAAAATGATGTTTCTTCTTAAGTGGTAGTGTATTTATTTATCTTATGGCTCAAATAAAGGATTACTGTTAAAAGACGAAACTTGAGGAGGTCAGAGGGGCAGCACAGAGGTGGAGGGCATGCCGGCCATGTTGAAGGCCCTCGGCTCAATCTCCAGCACCATCAATAACTCAATAAATAAGTAAATAAATAAAACTTGAGGGACTGGAGGTGGACCTAGCGTTTAAGCACTTGCCTGGACACATAAGGCAGGCGCTGGGCTCTGTCTCCAGCATGACAAAATCAAGTGACAACAATAACCTTAAACCCATGCTAGCGCAAGCAATCTGTATTAAATCAAGTGTGGCCTGCTGCGTGACTCTGGTTACAGGGCCTATGAGGATATCCTGTCGCCATGTGTTTGTGGTAGGATGTCTGCATGAAATCAGTTTACAAAGTGTCAAGGAGTCTTTTTCTGTCCTGCCAGCCAATGCCCAAATAGTGACACAGAGAGTTCTTATTAATTATGAAAGCCTGGTCTATAGCTTAGGCTTGTTCTTAACTAGCTATATATAATATAACTTAACTCATTTATATTCATCTACATTCTATCACGGGGTGTTACCTCTCTTCCATCTTGCAGCTCCTGTTTCCTCTCTGTGTCTCCTGGTGTCTCCTTTGTACCTAGATTCTCCTCCTCTTCCTTTCTCTCCCTGGAAATCCCATCTATAGCTCCTGTCCTAGCTATTGGCTGTTCAGCTCTTTATTAAACCAGTCAGAAGGTGCCTTGGAAAAGACACATCTTCACAGTGAGCAAATATTCTGCAACAGACTTTCTCTTCCCTTACATCCGTGGACTAAATACAGTATATCCTGTGAACTAAGTACATTAACTTGTTTAGTTTGGGATGAGTTTTCAGTTTCAACATAAAAAGGTGCTCTCTCCATCACGAGTCTCTTCTTTATGCTCAATAATTTTTTGAGGTTATAAGCAGTGGATAGAGGTACAGAGAATTCTCCAGGATTGGGGCTCGCCATGTTAATCTGCCAGCCCATGTATAATCTCTACAGAGCGAACATAGCCCCTGTAACTCTAGCTGCCTGTAATGAGAGGCTTGCAACACCCGCCGTGTGGGGATCTGACTTGTAAGGAGTCAGCACAGCCCCACCTGAGAGGAGCTCAACACACCAGTGGGCCTAGAGGCAGCAGGAGCATCTTCTGAGGTATAAAAATACACTTAAATAAGGGGGGAAATACCTGCCAAAGTAGTCTCCACACAGACAGCGTGGTGGGAAGACTGCGGTGCAAGAGGCCGCCTACAGTGCTAGACTCAAGGAAAACAAGGCTCTGCCCCACCGAGTTATTCTAAGAGGAGAGGAGTTTTGACTGAGGCCCGACTCCGTTTTATCCCCAAGACTCACTTGGCGCATGCAGTGAAAAGCCATTAAGTTGTTTCCGCCGCAGTATTTCCTACCTTTAGAAAGCACAGCTGAAAATTGAGAACACTGGCTGCTGCCGCACACCTGAACTACAGCTCTGCTTCAGGAACATTCCAGTTCTGTGTGTGAGTGTGCATCCTGCCATTTAGTCAGCAGGACAAGGGCGCGACTGCCGCGGAGACTGGCCTTCGGCTGGGTGACGTCACTTCTATGGAGCTGCAAAAAATAGCGGTCAACTAGAGAGAGTGTTGTGCAGCCTCCAGAGAAGTATTATTTTGGCATATTTTGAGACAAACACTTATTCTAGAAGCAGAAGTTGGAACTCCAGGCGGTGACTCTCGTCTGGCACCCTCCAGATTTCCAGGTGTGCTTGTGAATTGCGGGGGAGAGCACAGACATGGGGGCTTCTAATAGACTCTCAGGAAATGCTCTGCTGTTGTACCACACAACCCCGGAAGTCATCTTTCCAACCACCTAGACGGTTGTTTGGTTTTCTGTTTTGTATAATGCTGGCAATTGCCCTCAGGGCTCATCTGCAGTGGACAGATGTTCTCCCGCTGAAGTTGTTCCCTAGTCCACTTAGAACCTTGCTGCTGTTCTTTGGTCCTCAGACAGCAGGGTTGCATGTCTTCCAGGATGGCCTTAAACTTGATTTCTCCTTGCACTTTTGATCCTCCTGTGCTACCTCCTGATTTCTAGAACAGGTGTGCACCATGACACCTGGTGTATGTGTTCTAGGGCTCAAACCAGGGCGTCATGCATACTAGACAAGAACTGCAGCCACTAAGCCACATTCCCAGCCGCACTGAGAACCTGTAGTACCTCAACTAGATGGTTCTTATCAAGGCTTCATTGAAATGGTTATCTACCCGACACATAGTATTTGCACTCAACGACACTCATGGCAAGTCAAAAGACAGTAGAGTTCTCAGAAATAAATTGTTTCATAAGAAAGTGACTGATTTCCCAAGAGTACCGTCCTAACCATTTCTGCACCTGATAACAGATTCAGAATGTGGAAGGCAAAACTCAATTGAACAGCAAGGAAAAATGGCCAGGTTTACTGTTAGAGTCGGAGATCTCAACACCTTTATTGGATGTAGCATGTAGACAGAACCTCAGTAACCATCTAAGAAAGTGCACAACCCTATTGGCCAGCTTGCCACAACTGCTGCTGTAGAAGATTCCAGTGACTGGTACAGCATTGTGCACATTGTATGCAAATACCAGCGCAGAGTTCCGAACAGACCACATTCCAGGCTGTAACAGAGGCTTTGAAAATCTAGATTCGGTCATACAAGGAATGTTCTCTGCCACACTGTGATGAGGTTAGGAGATCATTCTCAGAGAGACTCCCTCCAAAACCGAAACCACAGCTGTGATCCAGTTGTTCCATTTCTGTGTGTACTATACCTAAAGGAACTGAAATGGAAACTCGAGTGGGTTTTCCACACCAGATTCACAGTAGCTGGGAGGCAGGAGTTTATTCACCCCATATGTCCCTGAATATGTGAATGGCAAAAGTGTGTCGTACATACAGTGAAATAGTCAATGTTAAAAGAGACAATTCTGCCACACTCTATAGCATGGATGAACCTTGAGGACATCTGGCTAAGGGGAAAAGTCAGTCACAAAAACAGTTCCATGAGGAGTCATAGCTATCAAGGCAGAAGGGAGCACAGTGAGTTAGCGCTCAGAGGACAGAAAACTTGGGTTCTGAAAGATGAGCAACGTCCTGGTGTGGGTGGTAGGTAGCCAGTGCCGTGAGCGCGCTTGACTCTGAGTTCTGCACTCAGGGTGTATAATGGCAAATTTCACATGATGGCTATTTTACAACAATAAAAACTAAAGCAGACAATTCAGAACAACCTACACCTTACCACAGCCCTTTAGAATATGGGCTTCTGGTTCACACCACAGAGCTAACAATGGCCCACATGCTGGGAAGGAGACCTCTTGCAAATCCACAGAAAACCTGACCTCCATCCTTTGATGGCACCGTCGCGGTACCCTTCTTGCCCTCCATCCCTTGGTGGCACCGTCGCCATACCCTTCTTGCCTTCAACTGCAAACTCAAGCTTGCAATGCAGCTTTCAAAACTAAAATGCACGTGGTAAAGCTAAGAAAAGCAAAAGATCAGTTAACACACAATACAATTAGTTATTACCACTCTTAGGGAGATGGGAGCAACAACCAGGGAAGGGGGTTCCTGAACCCCCTAAATGGTCATGTTTGATTCCATAACCTACCAGCTGTGCATTTTAAGTAAAATTATGTATGCACCTACTGGTATGCAGTATCCTTTTCAATAAGGAGAATTTGAAAGTATGTTCAGATGCCGATGAGTCTCTTAATACCCAGTGGCTGCTTCTTGCTCGGAGCACACACGTTGCAGGGCTCCATGCCTGACGACTGAGTGGCTGGTTATTTCATTTTCTTCCTGTATGAGTCATACCACTCAGCCTGCCTTTGCCGTTCAATGCTGACAATTGGTTCCCACAGTTTTTGTGTTGATTTGGTAACAAAGACTGCTGAAGGCGAACCAGCTCTATTTGAGCTTGTGATTACAGCCTCCTCTAGGCATTGCCTGTAATGAGCAGCAGATGCCTTCCAATCGATCGCTCTGCTGTGTAGCCACCCACAGCTGCGTATCAATTCTGCATGTGTAGTTTGGGGTTTTAAAGACGTAGCTTGGGCTCTTCCTTCTCCATGCATTTCAAATTCTGACTGATAGTCTCATATCCACAACAGAATGCCTCTGAGCCATTGCTAAACTCAACACATAATACCATGTCTGCTTACCAGACCGTACTGAAATCATTTACTTATCTGCATTTACAGTTTATTGGTGAGCTCCCCCAAGTCAATGACCGTGCCCTATTTTTTAATGTTATTTATGTCTTCATCGCTAGTTGTCATGCATTATATATATATTAGAAAAAATAGTGTACTTCAGGCAGAAGAAATGTGAACAAATTCATGGAGGCATAGGGTGTGCTGAAGTACTACTTAAGACCCACTGTGTAAGATCTTAGACGTGTAATGGCACACACCTTCAGTACCAGCTCTCGGGAAGCAGAAGCAGATGGCTCTCTGTGAGCCCGAGGCCATCCTGGTCTACAAAGCAGAAAAACATAACAAAACCAAAGATCCATTGTATAGACATGAACGGACAGTTTATTGTGCTGTTTAGTATGGAATGTCATAGTCCAGAAGTTCTGACATGTAAGGAAATGTGTATGGGTGTTTTATGTGCATGCATGTCTATATGCACAGACATGTTCACACATGTGTATGGGTGTTTTATGTGCATGCATGTCTATATGCACAGACATGTTCACACATGTGTATGGGTGTTTTATGTGCATGCATGTCTATATGCACAGACATGTTCACACATGTGTATGGGTGTTTTATGTGCATGCATGTCTATATGCACAGACATGTTCACACAGCAAGACTGCTCAAGCACAGCCAGAGCACCTAGGACATTGGGGCAGGTGTGAGCCTGCAGAGGTGGCACCTGAGTGTTGAATGTGATGGAGGAGACAGGGATCAGAGTCAAAGAAGCCATGAGAAGTATAAAACTACACCGGTTCATTTGCTACGTGCTATGGGAGCTAGGCTGAAAATTTTTTAAAAAATACAGAGACAGACAGACAGACAGGCCGTGGGGACATCCTTGAGACAAGAATGTCAAGAATGCCCACCTTATTGTGCTCAGGGGCAGTTTTTATAGGGCTCTGGCCACACCCCAGTTCTTGGGGTCTTTCAGCTGCAGACTTATCAGAATTCACTCCCCTGCCCTCAGGGTCTTGTGCTCAGAGCAGCTGCAGGCTGCTCAGAGCAAAGGAAAACAAGCTGTTTACAGGAAATTCGGGGTCTGGTGGTCCACAGTCCCCAACAGAGAAAGTGACTGGGGCAAAAGCAAGGACCCAGTGATAGTTCAGGTGTTTTTTTGTTCTCTGCAGCCATTCATTTTCATATTGAAACAGATGTAATGGACATAAAATGTCAGGCTCTGAGGCTGGAGAGAGGACTCCAAGATTAGGAACCCTGGCTGCTCTTCCAGAGGACCTGGGGTTCTATTCCCAGCATCCACATGGCAGTTCACAACCACCTATAAGTTCAGTCTGAGGGGTTCAGACCCCTCTTCTGGCCTCCTCAGGCACTGCGCGCGCACACACACACACACACACACACACACACACGTGTACAGATATACATGCTTGCAAAACACCTGCATACATTTCTTTGTCAAAACTTCTGGACTATGAGATTTCATTGTAAACATCACAGTAAAGTGTCCCTTCTGTCTACACAGTGGATATTTTTGGCTTCTGTTGTTGTTCTTGTTGTTGTTGTTTAGACAACCCCAGCTGTCATGGAACTTGCTTTGTAGACCAGGCTAGACTCAGACTCACAAAGAGCCACCTGCTTCTGCTTCTCAAGAGCTGGGACTGAAGGCGTGTGCTACTGCACCCAGCTTACACAGTGGATCTCAAGTAGCACTTCAGCACGACCTTAAGGAAAGATAGCCTCCTCAGAGTTTCGATTCTTGCCGTTGATTGTGATGTTGATCACTCTTAAGGATAGTTTATTAAGTGCTGATTTAATTAAAACTGTAATTTGCATTACAGTTTCTGTTTTCTATCCAACGCTTATTCTCACACAAGGAGACAGAAAGAGACAGAGAACGAGGTCGGATGCAGAAACCCCAGCCTCAAGCTGAGAACCTGGAGTTGACTTGGTAAACTTCCTGTTCTGTGTTGAGCTTAAGTATTACGCTGACACAGAAATGCGTCTAAATTCAGACAGACAAATTTAAAGAAATGGTTTTAAAAACTTTAAAACTAACACTTGTAATCTCAGTACTCAGAAGGCAGAGGCAGGGGGAGAGCTGTAAGTATAAAGCCAACCAGGATTAAATATCAAGTGCACAGATGCATAGAGACCCTGGTGTTGGGGGATTTTTGTTAACGTTCTTAGGTGTGACCATGTGGTATGTGGTGATGGCTTTAGTTTTTAAGTCCTTTCCTCCCGTGTGTGTGTGTGTGTGTGTGTGTGTGCGCGCGCGCGCGCGCAGGCATATGTGTCGTGTGTACATCACAGCACAACTTTTGAGAGCCAGTTCTCTCCCTGTACTGTTGGGTCTGGGATGGAACTCAGGTCCACTGGCTTGTGCAGTACCCTCGGCTGCTGAGAAATCTTGCTGGCCCTGGTTCTGTTTTTTGATGGTCTCCTTTGGAGAGAAATACAATGAAATACTAGAGTTGCTGGGATTTGCATTAAGTTAACCAAGGACTGGGATCTATGGGGGACAGTGGGGATGAAGAGACTGGCTGGAAGTCTCCAGTGTTGAAGGTGGCCCTGAGTTCATACTTCATTACCCCACCCGCCCAACAACTGTGGATTTGAAAATTTTCATATTTATATAAGCAAAGCAAGGCAATAAGGTTTAGAGGATTGACTCAGCTAAACTTGTTGATCAACAATGGCTAACACTATGGCCACCCATAAGTTCAGCCGGCTGCCCATCCCCTTTCACACGCTCACCTCCATCTGACCCACTTCCCCACTGCAGCTCCTGCAGCCACCTCTCCTGTTTATCCACCTGCCCACCGTCCTGCAGGACTAGACGTCTGACAAAAGAGAGACTTAAGGTGACATTTTCAAAATGTAATTTGTCTTAGATGAAGGACTTGAAGAGAAGGCCTAAAAACAGGGCAGATGAACTACGCAGCAGCCACGCACTTCTGTATGTTGACGGGAGACACAGCATCAATTTGACCAGTGAAGCCTTGCCAGCCCTCAGAAAGCAGCTTTATGAATCATGGCATCATTTATTCAATCTACTACCCCCTGACTCGAAGTACATAGTGACTTTAAATCTGCTAAGCATGTATAGGAAAGTGGAGGGAGAGAAACCTTCACTGACTTAGATTATCTAGTTGGGGACAGGTGTCTGCGTGCTTGTTATGTCCTGAAACAATGGTTCTCCCCTCCATCTCCTTTAGTCCTCTCCAACACTCAGCATTTACGAATCTCTGTGGGCGCTTGTGTATTCCTGGCTTCCTTATGTCCCCGGGCTTCTGGCCAGCAGATCAGCCATGCATGCGAGTGTCGTGGGAGAGGCAGCCCCTTTTCTCAGGTCTGAAAGGAAAGTACAGTCTAGATCTGCTCGCTCCAGCCTTAAGATGAGAATGAATTTGATACCACTGTCTGTCCCTTCATTTTCACAGATGGCTGCTTCTAAGGCCCGCGCATACTCTTTCACTTCCTATTATTAGAAATATATTGAATCAGATTATAAATGCTCTACTATCATGATCAAGAAAATGTGGTTTTTGGTGTTTTTTGTTTTGTTTTGTTTTTTTGTCTGAATACGGCTCTTATCCCAAGTCACAGGCATTGGCCACTGCACAATCTGAGTAGCCGAAAACTCTAAACTGCTTCATCCTAGCAAGAAAGTGAAAGCCAGGTGATTTCTGGGAAACAGAGCAGATGTTGAGTTAATACGGTTTCAATTTCAGGTGATTATTTATATTTGCAAATAGAAATGACCTAAAGCAGGTAAATAGTCCTTGGAAGAGTATTAAGTGGTCTGAAAGACCAGTGTTCTCAGAGTGACTTCTACAGCACAACCAAGTATATCTCGGGTTCAGGTGTCGAGGCTGAAGGGCCTCGTTGCTCTGGCTGCCCTGGGATCTTTCTGTTCTGTTTTGAAAATATGTGTTATTATTTTGATTTTTTTTTTTTTTGAGACAGAGCCACAATGTTTCCAAAGTGATCACGGGACTCAGGGTCTTGACTCAGTGCTGGGATTGGATGTACGCACCACCCCAGTGCTAATGTGTGTTCCTAAAGAAAACAATAATAATCTCCAAAGAGTCATTAGCAACAATAAACATCATTTTCAGTCTGAGAGAAGGGTGTTTTCTCAGTGACACCACTAGTGGATGAGATCCTAAACCATTAGCCAGAGTCTGACACTCAGCCATCAGGCAGGAGCTCATAATTTGTTGTCCCTCTTCATTAGAATATGTGAATAGCACAGTGGCTTAAAATTTAGCTTTACCTCATTTAACTTCATATCATCCCTTTAGTTGTTTGAAGTGTTATGAATCACTAATAAAACGAAAGCCAGGAGATTGGGATGAAAAGTGGAGCCTTAGCTGGGGATCCCGGATGCTAACCTAGGCTGTGTCTGAGTACCTGCGTGGCCATGCAGCCACTGAACTGCAGTCTGTGTCTGAGTACCCGCGTGGCCACACACGCCACTGAACTGCAGTCTGTGTCTGAGTACCCGTGTGGCCCATACACGTCACTGAACTGCAGTCTGTGTCTGAGTACCCGTGTGGCCACGCAGCCACTGAACTGCAGTCTGTGTCTGAGTACCCGTGTGGCCCATACACGTCACTGAACTGCAGTCTGTGTCTGAGTACCCGTGTGGCCACACAGCCACTGAACTGCAGTCTGTGTCTGAGTACCTGTGTGACCACGCACGCCACTGAACTGCAGTCTGTGTCTGAGTACCCGTGTGGCCACGCAGCCACTGAACTGCAGTCTGTGTCTGAGTACCCGTGTGGCCCATACATGTCACTGAACTGCAGTCTATGTCTGAGTACCCGTGTGGCCCATACACGTCACTGAACTGCAGTCTGTGTCTGAGTACCCGTGTGGCCACGCAGCCACTGAACTGCAGTCTGTGTCTGAGTACCCGTGTGGCCACGCAGCCACTGAACTGCAGTCTGTGTCTGAGTACCCGTGTGGCCACGCAGCCACTGAACTGCAGTCTGTGTCTGAGTACCTGTGTGGCCACACACGCCACTGAACTGCAGTCTGTGTCTGAGTACCCGTGTGGCCCATGCAGCCACTGAACTGCAGTCTGTGTCTGAGTACCTGTGTGGCCACGCACGCCACTGAACTGCAGTCTGTGTCTCAGTACCCGCGTGGCCACGCACGCCACTGAACTGCAGTCTGTGTCTGAGTACCCGTGTGGCCACGCAGCCACTGAACTGCAGTCTGTGTCTGAGTACCTGTGTGGCCATGCACGCCACTGAACTGCAGTCTGTGTCTGAGTACCCGTGTGACCACGCAGCCACTGAACTGCAGTCTGTGTCTGAGTACCCGTGTGGCCCACGCAGCCACTGAACTGCAGTCTGTGTCTGAGTGCCTGTGTCGCCCATACACGTCACTGAACCTTTTTTGGGTGTCCAGAGACTTATCTACAAGATGGAATTAAAATCATACTATAGTCATTTCAAAAGAATTTCCCATGGTTCCAGACTAGTATTTAATCAGCGCCAATCACATATCAGGGAAAAAACCTTTGCCAATTTAAATAAATTATTATTATTATTGTTATTGTAAAATCAATTATTATTATTACTTTTATTAGTGTGATGTGTGTACGTGTGGCATGTGTGGAGGTCAGAGGGCAACTTTTGGGTTCTCACCTTTCCTTATATGGGCTCAGGGGTCAAACAGGCTTGTACAGCAAGCGTAGTCTCCACTTGAGCCATCTTGCTGGCCTAAACAAATTTAATAGGTTATTCTATTTAATTTTTCTAGTGGTTTCTCCTAAAGAAGACATGAAACTTCCACAAAGTTTTTAGGAAATTTCAAAAAAGGAACAAAGTCCAAATTTCGAAACTGCCATCCAAAGAACTATCAGTTTCCATGGTTTCGTAAATCCACTGGTTTCCAGATATGTTTATTGAATCAGTAAGTCACAGTAAGAGAAACACAGTCACACTTTTGAGGTGTGTCTCTGAACCTCAGCCTCTGGGCAAGTGGAGTTTCTCTTCATTGGTTGCATCTGGCCAGGGGGAACGAAATTGGAAAACCAGACTGTAGCCGGAAGCCAGCAAAGCAGACTTAAGTGAACCTTATCACAAAGAGACTGGACCAGCTTTTAAAACTTCCCACAGAGCGGCTCAGCTGTTAAGAGCACTGACTGCTCTTTTAGAGGACCTAGGTTCAATTCCCAGCACACATAGGGCAGCTCACAACTGTCTGTAACTCCAGTACTAGGGCATCCAACACCCTCAGACAGGGAAACACACAGACGGACATGCAGGCAAAACACCAATGCACATAAAATAAATTGTTAAAAAAAAAAAACTCCCCACAGACTGTGAAGCAAAGTAGTATGTGCCTGCTGTGTTTCTTTCACGCCCTGGTGATCAGGGTGGGTCAGGAGTCACACTGGAGTCCCAGAATGCACTCCGCAAGGGTGCCCACTGCCCCATCTTCAGATGACATCATTCAGCTGTGCTTGCTTTCGTACTTTACATAAAAACGGGGGTTTGTGCATTTTTCATTCAGTATTATTTCTGTAGATGTTGTGAGTGTCATCAAGGCCTCTTGTCGATGGACACTATTCCTTATATGATCACCTCATAGCTTGCTCATCTTTCTCCTTGTTGGAGTCGTGTAGCCCTGGCCTTCCTGCTTGTGTTTCTGGTGATTATCTGCACCCTTATCTATTAAGGAAACATGATGTAGCATTTCCAGCATGTAGATTACTTACCCCCTGAAAGATTAAGTGGAATTTAGCTTTATTCATTTCAGAAGGCATAGATTAACTTAAGTGTAAGCCATCCTGTTCCTCTCTTTTCCCCGTAACAAACACACCCATAACTAAACAGCACATACCTCTTTTGTGTGAACAGCACCAGAACTAAGTTTTGGAGTGTCTCACGCGCTGACTGGTCAGAAAGGGTCGGCTTTGTTTGGTTTTTGTGTGTTGTGGAGAGTCTATGGGCAGAGGCCGCTGGAAGTACTTCCATTTTTCAGGTAAGATCAAATGCTCCAGAAATCTCCCTGTGCCCTTTCCTTGGGCATCATGGTAAATTGACAGTAATTCATCAGAACATACCGTATTCCCCAACCTGGTCACCTCACTTTTACTTATCTTTTTAAGATAATATATCCTTTTTACTGCTCCAAAATATAAGTTCTGGCAAAGATGAGCAGATATGAGTGGCCTTTTTAAGAGAAAGGTGATTGTAACCGCCAGGGGCTGACCCGAGAATTTCCTGTCTTAGATGTGGCCTCCTCTTCAAGCTTCTCGGGTGGATTTATTTGTTTATTTATTTAAACTATGTAAGCCACATGCTACAATAAGTTATGAGAAGATATAGAGTTAATAAATTATCCTCGCAGACATCTCATTTGCTCAGGCTAGTGACTCTCGCAGGTAGGCAAAGGAGGTTGTGCGGGTGGCAACGCACGGGGTTTGTAGCAGCTCTTATTGTGAGTACTTTCTGGACATTTCAGTCACCTCTTTTATAAATGCTCTTCTTCACTGACTCCCCTTCTGCCGATGTCCCTGCCACCATGTCACCAGGGTGAAGCGGCTTTCTAGAACTTGGTGCGTCTTTACATCCACCTTGAAATTTCACTTTTCACATAGCAAGCACGTGATCCTTTTGATTGCGTTATATTAAGCTGTTAGACCGGGCAGTGTCTCAGCAACCCAATATCACTGGCAAACCCAAGGCCAAGGCTGCTCTGTTTTCTGGGCATAGTTGAGATCTCAAGGCCACACTGAACTGAGGCACGTTCCTCCAAACCAGTCCCCCTTGGGGGCTCGTTCCTGCCAGAGTTCCCCTATCCTGCCCTGTGTGTTCATTGCCTGCTCTTGAGGCATCTGGATATTGGCCTCATGTTCAAACCACGCAACTAAGGCCCCTTGACCTTGGTTGGAGGATTCCTGTTCAGTCACCTTCCACAGCCACTCTGCCCTTCAGTGCGTGCGTCCCGCCCCAGAATATCATTTGGTCTGGGACTCCGTGAGTTTTCTCTGTATTTTCTCTAGTACGTAGTTTTATGAATTTGGCAGGGGGCGGGATCAAATGTTCTCATCAGACTGTTGCATGAGGCATTATTCATGAAAATCACCTCTCAGCATCTGCAGCCTGTCAGCCTGAGTCGTGGGCTTTCTCCTTGTCCCCTCTGACAGATGCCGGGCTGCCAGCGCTGCAGGCCCCATAACTCACCATTATTGGAAGAATGGCAGTTTTACACTCGCGCCTCTTCCTGCATAGCGCTGCCATCCACCTTGGCAGTCACAGATTCTGCGGCATACTGTGCCCCACCCCCCCATAGCTTAAACCTGAGAGAAGATTCTATGGCATATGGTTTCATTTCTTAAGGCTGTCTCTGAGTCAGTTCCCCTTCATAACAGGCTGGTTTTCACCAATACCTTTAATTACACCAGTTCTTTTTAATAAAGCTCATTTTTATTGACTCGCTCTGTTCTTAATGAATTCTCCCTGGTGAAACAGGAGCCTACAGCACGCGGCATGCACGGTGACCCCGGCTTTGAGCTGGAGTGGGCTGTGTTTTTCTGTGTCCTTTGTCTGTTAACCATACATACTTCCTGCTTTTTCTCCCTCCCCCCTCCCTCTCTCTTTTATTTAATGCTAAACCAAGTTGATTGAAAACTTTCTCTATTAAGTGGATTGCCATTACCAGATGATCTAGAAAGCATAAAAGTTTGTATTATACATTTTTTAAAAATAGCGCATTGAATCATATCTTAAGTGCCCTTTAAAGAAACTTCAAAAACTCTTTTAATAAAGCCAGCAGTTGTTTTATATTGTGAATAAGGATTCCCTACTTTACGTATGCGCGCTTGCATGTTTACACGCTTTTGTTGATAATTTTATAATAGTGTTTTCCTAGCTGAACACATGGGACCGAGAAAAGCATATACCTCAGTGAAAAATAAACAAAGACTTAATTTTTAAATTTGGCCAGGTTTCTGCTTCGGTGTAGGGCCAATGTTTTCTTTACCTTCCGTTACTCCTCCAAAGTCCTGCTCGCCTGTCTGCCCCTTCTCCCTCAGCTGGAGTGCACAGCCTGTAGCCGCATTTCCATGCTAGTCTGTCAGCCAACACCGCTTTGATGGCTGCTGCCCACAGGCAGCTCTCGGTGAGGCTTCATTTTACCCAACGACATCTCTTCTTAGTTTGTCAGTTTTGACACGTTTGTCCTTGCGCATCCAGTTGGGGTACACAACCACCCTGTCCTCCTCACTATGCTGTGATAACAGCCGCCCTTCCCTCTCCGCCTCCCCGACATCCCCCATAGCATCTCCACTCCTTAGAATGCTGCAAGTCAGGGCAGATGTGTGCCGTGGACAGATTTGGTTCGAGGGCTTTCCTCTCCTGCGTCTCAGACAGTTGGGCAGACAGCAGCACTGGTTCCCCAGCCTCCCGGCTGTGATGTCTTGCTCCTGTCTTCCTTTCCTCTCAAACCCAGAGCCTTGCGCGTGCGATGTGAGTGCTCCACACTGAGCTACACCCTCAGCATCTGACCTGATCACAGAAGTAGCAACCAAGCCCTGGGATCTGAGAAAATAACAGATTTGGGCTATTAGGGGAAAGAGAAATAAAAGGAACCCCTGGGGAAAAGGCCTCTGCACTAGACTAGGAGCAGGGTGCAATAAGAGAAGCTGGAAGCCATCATTGTCCAGGGATGGATGGTGAAGTAAAGACCCTATCATAGAAAAGCTCTCTTGAGGTAACTCGGCCTCCACTTCTGCTGGAGACCCACCGGCCTGTGTGTTTCTGCTCCTTGGAGAGCTGATGGAGTACTTACTGCCTCACTCAGCTCCATCTGTGGGGCAGGGTTGGGTGGGGTGGGGTGGGGCGGGGCCGGGCGGGGTGGGGTGCCACTGTGGCTACCTCTGCTGTGTTAGATCCAGCACTCCAGTTCTGGTCAGGTGTGTGCATCTTCCAGCTGGATAGACTTGTGCTGCTACTCCCAGCTGAAAGCTGACTGGCACATACTGACGAATCCTCCTGATTCCCTCCAACCTTGAGTTCTTCCTGTTACAGACAAAAGCAAAACCGAGGCAGTCACGTGCCCTAAGCCCATGATCTGTGTGCTCAGGAGGCTGATTATTCAGTCCCAACATGAGCAATATAGCAAGAGCCTGTCTCCAAAAGATAGTTGAACAACCCGGTATCTATTTCCCAGACTCCCTTGCAGCTATGGCAGCCGCTATGACTTGGTTTTTGCCATGGAGACATAAAATAATGCCTACTGCTCAACAGTTTGACCTAATCCTGAATGAACTCATTTGTAAAACAAATCTGAATGTATTAGTGTCAAGGAGAACTGATCCTGACAATCTTCCTATAAAAAAAAAAATTCTGCTTTTATAGAAGAAATGAAAGTTCAGAGAAGCTAAGTCACTTGTCCAAAGACACAGAGCTTGTGCATTTGAGAGACTGAGAACAAGGCTCTGACTTCGGATGGCCAGGTAGACTTCTATTGGTGTTCTATTGGTCACCCTTACATAAAAATAAAAGCACACCCTAACATTTGAAAGTCCCATCAATCAGGATCTCATGCCTAAGTCTGCTTAGCTGTTTCACATTTCCCTGGGTGACAGCTTTTGTTCCAGCTTTGGTCTGGCCCCTTGTGGAGGGAGCCTCATTCTGATCATTTCTCAGTGTGAGTTTTACATAGTGGAAACCATAACTTGCTGATCTGCTTCCCACGCTGTTATTCTCAGACCCTGATCTCTGTTCTTTTTCTTCTTAACCTGTCCATGGACATGATCCATGCAGCTGCACCAACTCCCACCTTCTGCAATCCCTCCCTCCTTCCCCCACTGACCCTGTCTTCCTCTTCCCTTCACCTCTGTCAAGCACAGGGGAGCAAACAACCCCCCTCACTCTTTGCACTGCTGGGGGCCAGACTTGGGCCTCACACAGGCTGCAAGCACTATCCCCACGCATGCATATTTTTTTAACTCTCAAGATAAATCTGTTAGTTTTCAGAAGAGAGCGGAAGTAGCTTCTTGCCCGATTCTGCCATCATTCCAACCTGGGGGCAAGTTGTCGATCCTCTCTGCCCCTTGCATTACTACCTGTAAAAAAGATAAATGCTGTTTTTCCTTCCACATTATGGTGAACTAGTTTTTGATTCAGCTAACTTTGGTTCGTACGGTGGAATAGGCATAGTTTGTTTTTTGTTTGTTTGTTTGTTTGTTTTTTGGTTTTTTTTTTTTTTTAGTTTGGGAAAGCAAAGATTTGAAGGTAAGGTTTCTTCCCCAAATTTACTTGCAGATATACACTTATATTTGGAAATTTTAATTAGTAGAAAGTTCTAGAAGTTTGCATATTCATCAGGGGCATACATCTAACTGTTCAGAAAAGGCCTGAATCCTGAAGGTAGTTTATTCTTTGGCTGATGCCTGAGACTTGAAAGACAAATGAGAGGAAGGAGAGGAGGAGCCTTGATGCTGGGGTGCCATGATGACACAAAGATGTGGGCACAACAGGACCCGCAGAGCCAGGCATCCTGAATCACTGGCATTCAGAAAGGTGCTTGCCATCTGGGAGGTACTGTGCACAGTGCTCACAGTACATGCTGAGTGACAGTGAGCCACAGGAGACCCATAACCCAGAGAATCGATGGCAGGGCCAGAAGTGAGCACCTCTGGAATGTTCAAAAGGAGATGATGGGAAAGGCCTGGTGGTTCAGTGTGGGTGGCAGTTTTGGAAGGGGCCCTCACGGAAGGATGGCTCGAGTTGCCAGGGTGGCTTCTCTTTCCCCTCTGCTGTGTCTTGCATTCGCCAATCTCTTGATACTGGCTTAAGTTTCCCTCCACCCCCTCTCTGCTGGCTTCCTTCCTGGATTATTTCTTTCATCCTGCGCAGAAGCCTTCATCTTCTTTAATAAGCCAGGGGGAGGAAGGCGTTGCTCGGGCCCTTTCACCTCTCCTCTGGAGGAATTTTATTACAAAGACTAGAGATATAATAGCAAGAAAATCATTTATTTAAGGAACCAGAACTCAGCGAGGAGGCTGCGTACATATTCTGTTGCTGCATTAAAACGAAGAGAACATGAAATTAATAAAAATGAGAGAAGAGCTCACGAGTATAAACCTAGGCAACTGAGCGAGGAGATAGAAGCTCGATATTGTTGTTCAAAGCGATATGAGACATAGACCGCCAGTCAGGTTGTGAAGTCTGAGAGTGTGCTCAGGAACAGGATGCCAAGTGCTATTCTCAGGCATCTAGTACATGATGGTTTGGTTGAGAAGTTACGGTGAGAGCCGTGGCGATGGTGAGACAGTCAGCAATTAAGAGCACAGTCAGGGTATACACTGCTCTTGCAGAGGGTCAGCTGGTTCCCAGTGCCCACCACAGGTGCCTGGAATTCTAGTGTCCGGGAACCTGACGCCCTTTCCTGGCCTCCACGGGCACGTTCATGTGCATCTACTCTCACACAACATGCATGAGATTAGAATTACATCTCTTTATCCTAATAGCATTAGCTGTTAGAGAGGGTGCGGAAGGTTGGCAGGAACAAAGTGGAGGCCTACAGGGGGATGCCCATGGGCTCTGTGTGCCCATGGTGGTGTTCCTAAGAGGATCATGTGTGCAGGTCACATCATATTCACAGTGGCGCGTGACCCTGGCAGGTGGAAGACCACATCGGGTGGGAAGTAGACAGATCCGTCATGCAGAGGGAGCTTGGGGGTTGAGTTTATTTAATGAGTAAGGAGTTTGTGGGGTGAAGAGATAAGTGGAGGGGACGGGGGAGGCAGTAGTTACCTCTTCAGAAGAGGAGTGGAGAGAGAGAGAGAGAGAGAGAGAGAGAGAGAGAGAGAGAGAGAGAATGGAGAGAGTTCAGCTTGCCTTGGGAGGGGGTAAGATTGGGGTGGGTGGAGCTTGTCTCTTATAGGGACAGGGTACCCAGGTGACAGGGAAGGTCAGCAAAATGATAACATTTCCATCTTTCTCTTGAAATAAAAAGGCGGGGGTTAGGCATGACAGGTTAAGAGGGTGGGGACGTCGGGTTCTCAAGACTGCTCCCTGTTTATTTGTGAATGTCGGAGTCTTGGGGGGCCTGAGAAAACTGGGTGCTGGTCACATCCTGAGGTAACTTGTCTAGGATTTGTGGTGTGGAACTGTCCGATGTCTCTTGGATCTGGCAAGGTGTTGGCAGAGCAGAGGACAAAGTTAAGTTTAGAAGAAAAAGAATTTTTTTTTCCTGACCAGGGAATTGAGAGGGGAGTTTATCTGACCTGTTTAAGGTGAATCCTTCAATCGAGCTCCCTGGAACTCACAAGAATTTTGAGTTTGTGAAAACATAGGTTTTAGATGCATGCATTGTATAAACAGCAGCATATTTATGCCAGAATGACCATGACAGATGTTTTTGCACAATGAAAAGTATCTCTAGTGAATGATCAAAGAGAATTTAAAATCCTGATCTTGCAGTAGAGTAGTGGGATCAATAGCTCATAAGCATTTTATTGATAATGTTAAGACTCTGAATGGCAGCATGAGAGAGAAATTTGATAACTTGCATTTGTCCTCAGACCTTTATAACTTGTACGTACGTGTTTTAATAACTTATATTTGTATAGCTTAAAAGACCCTTTATTCAGAACATGGTAAGAAGTTATACTGAAATTTGTTTGATGAGGTTGTCCTTTTTAAAGCGGCAAAACCTCTCAGCTGTCAAACTGCATCAGAGATCTTTAGTAAGGATAAAATCTTCTTGAATTATTGGTTTAAAAAATGACAGAGAACTTACTCGGTTGTCTACCTAGGGCCACTCCTCAGGTCCTCCGTGGTCGTCAAGGGCAGGGGCATCAGGTCCGTATTAGGGCCTGCCAGGCTCCAGGAGATCCTGTGGGTTAGGAAATCTGTAGGAAGACAAGTCTACCACGCCCTGAGCAGCTAGGCTGTCGGTTCCACGTCTCCTTTGTCCGCTGTCTGTAGATCTTCAGGAGTTTAGATGAAGGCAGTTCTGCCCAAGGTTAGTGCTTTCGCTTGATGGAGCAAATCACTGATGGACGTTGTTTTGTGCCCATTTTGTGCCCATTTGTCTTCTGTGTTCTTTGGAGGAGAAGGGGTGCTGCTGCTAGGAGCCTGTTATGAAACACCTTTTAATAATTAAACATTTAAATACCATATTCCCCAGATCTCTGAGCACTTGAGGGCTGTTTATTGGGTATATATTTGAAGTTGTAACTACAGTATAGAATCTGCCTGGAGAGCTTGGTCCAAGCTTGACTGTACTGGCTTTTAACTTAACAGCTGAGATTTATACTCGTGAAAGACAAAGAAGAAAAAACTGTTTGCAATAGAAACTTACAATAATGAAGCAAGGTAGGATTACGTATACAGTATGTTGTAAGAGATTTAAAAGTACATACAATTTAAAATATTTGAGACTTACTGCTTTCTTAGTCTGGAATGAGATATAGTGAACAGACTACTTAAAACATTTAACAGTAAGTATACGTACATTTACACACAGTTGAATTTAAGTTCTGCCTAAAGTTAAATGAAAAGTGAGCAAGAGAAGGTCGGCTTTTTTATGGGGAAAGCAGAGTTGTTGCAGGGGAGGAGACGTTCTACAGGCGGGCCCTGCCAAGGTGAACCATCATGCAAGTACACCAAATGCAACAGGGCATCAAAGTAGTTTTAAAAAGCATAGCTAATAAAGGTATCTGGTGACAGGTCATGTAGCTGGGGACAGCCAAGCTACTACCAGGGTGTGGTCACCTGTTAGCAGGCAAACAGACTGCTGGCACCATTTGGCTGGTGGTAGGACCTCATGAGGAGAACCTGCTGCCGGTGGCACCATCTTGCTAGGGACCTCATGAGTCTGTGGCTCCTCCCTTTCTTAAGCTCAAAGAAAATGGCAGCAGTCGTGGTTGGCCAAGCGCTGTAACTCTTTACATTTAACCATCGCTGGTGGAAGTTAGAAATGTATATGGTTTTGTCAGCCTGTTTCCCACGGGTAAGGCAGAAAAATAAACCACCGACTCAGGCCGTTATCCATTTATCCACAAGATAACAGGAGCCGTGAAAGAGCAGTCACCCGTGATGCACTAGGCCAAAAGGGGATTCATATCCCAAAAAGGATCCATCGATCCTAGAGGGTCACTGGGCCCGAAACACAAATGCACCGCTCAGTGCGCGCACTGCTAGGGCAGAGCCTGAGACAACCTTGCTCGTGGGAAGTGCCAGAGGTGATCTTACCATTTGTCCCAGTGGACAGACAGAAAGTTGGGAAGTGGGCTGCTTGCAGGTCCAGGATTTTCACGTGCCTTGGACTGTATGCCCTCAGCACAGCAGTGGCACAAACAGGGTTCTGTGAATGGAAGAGAGACAGATTCTACTGTGGTGTGGGGCAAAAGGGGCACCAGCGGGACAGGTGCAGGCAGGACAGAGTGCGGGTTATGCCAACAAGCCGGAAGCAGCCCGCGGCAGCACTGGGAGGCCGCAGCACCGTGATTATGCACCAGAAGTGAAAGGCAGATAAACACAGAGCGAGGGGGATGCATCTCCAACTAACAATCACGGGCAGACTGTAAGCTGACCATAGACAGCTAGGTAGCTTGATATAATGAGGGGGAGGGACACAGTCTCCATGAGTAAGGCAAGAAGGTCCAGAGACCAAACAAACCCCAGCATCCCAGAGGTTCAGCTTGGACCACGACTCAAGCTGGCTTCAGGTCATCCCTCACAAAGTCCAGGGGTCATGAGAAGGGGTGGGCACAAACCGAACCCCTACATTGTCACATGGAGTCGGGGGGCCAGAGCGAGGGACTTTAAGCCCAATAGGCAAGTGATTGACCAGTACTGGGTCATTTTTACACGGAGAACCACTACCGAGCAGTGGCACACTCATGGAGGCATGGCCAGATGTGTGGGAGGAATTACCATTTGATGTTGGGTGTAGAATTACAGCAATTTTAAATTGGAAAAGTGACTGTATTTAAGGGTTAGAGATTACAGGGTCCCTAGCAGTCCTCAGCTGGAAGGGATAGCCTGCCACTGTTCACAGCACCAATGAAAGAGTCATGGCGACACGACCCTGGCAGTGGGAGACCACTTTGGTAGGAGGGTGGGAGACAGGCAGATCCGCCATGCAGAGGGAGCATGGGTATAGAGTTTATTTAATGGGTAAGGGGATTATGGAGAGAGGGGGGAGGCAGAAGAGGGATGGGCAGAAAGAGAGAGGATGGAGAGAAGGCATGAATTCAGCTTGCCTCAGCAGGAGGCTGGGGAGATTGGACAGAGCTTGTCACCTAAAGAGACAGGGTACCCAGGTGACAGGGAAAGTCAGCAAAATGATAACAGTCACCCCTGGGAAAGTGACGAGAAAATGTTAAGGTGATGTTCTCCACAAACAGAAAGAGAAGTGATATGCAGCCATCCAAACTTGAGCTAAGAAATAAATAAGGAGTTGAGTGTGAGGCGCATGCTTTTATTTTATTTTTTAATTTATTTAGCTTTATTTTATGTGCATTGGTGTTTTGCTATGGGTGCCAGGTCCCCTGGAACTGGAATTACAGACAGTTGTGATATGCCATGTGGGTCCTCTGGAAGAGCAATCAGTGCTCTTAACAACTGAGCCGTCTCTCTTTTGGGGCACCTGCTTTTAATTCCAGCACTTAGGAGGCAGAGGCAGGGCAGAGGCTGCAAGTTCCAGGCCAGTCGGGACTACGTGGTGAGACCTTGTCTCAAAACATTAATTAACTAGTTAAAATAGAGAATAAAGATCTTCAACATACTTTATAGCCAAAATATTTTTACTGAACATAGAAATTAAGTAAGGAGAATGAGCTATTGGGTGAGAGGTACCATAGAGAACTATTCCATTGCCAGGCAGTGTGGCGCACGCCTTTAATACAGCACTTGGGAGGCAGAGGCAGTCAGATCTCTGTGAGTTCCTGATCAGCCTGATCTGCAGAGTGAGTTCTGGGGCAACCAGGGCAGTTACACAGAAAAACCCTGTCTCAAAAAAACAAAACAAAGCAAATGAAAGTTAAAAAAAACAAAGTAACATTAAAACCAGAGGTGATGGCACACACCTGTGACGTCAACACTCAGGAGACAAGGTAGGAGGCTTGACAGTTCCCTGGCTGCATAATAACATACTTGTCTCAAAGGAGAAAGCAAACAAAAATGTAAAAGACTACTAAATTATTATTAAACTATTGTCATCACATGTCCTGGACACACAAAGTAATTAAAATGTTTATTTTGTGTTTAAATTACTTAACATTGGGACTGAGGCTATAGCTTTATGGTAGAACCCTTGTCTGCACATGCAGAGTCCCTGGGCTCCACTCCCAGTACTTTAGGAAAACACCAAAGTGTAGGCCACATTGCTGCTCCGCCACTCTTCCCAAGGGGTGGGAAATGGAAGAGTCAGACCCCGGCTGCCTATGGGTTTGGGCTGTATGGGCTCATCTCTTTCCCCTGGCTTCTCTGTTCAGGTCTCTGCCCTTTGGTGAGCAACACTGTGCAAGAAGTCAGAAGGACAGAGACAGTTTTATCAGCAAGAGTAGAAGGCGTCGTGTTGATATGTACTCTCCATTTATTTTTGTTTCACTCATAAACGATGCCAAGAAAATAGAAATATCCAAATAGAAGCATCCTTCAGCAGGCCGTGATGTCATGCTAGCCGTATCTCCAGATCATAGTAGGACAAAACAAATTCAAACCTCCTTCATTGCTCTAACCACTCTGAAAGAGATCATTCTGACCTCCAAATGATCTGAGTCGTCCAACTTTCCCACTTCCCTTCTGCTAGGAATATTATTATAAGCCATGCTCAACTTAGAATTCTTTCCAAATGTTTTCTATGGTTCTTCCTTTTCTGTATTTTTTATGTTTTATTTTTGGAAGTTTCCTTGTATTTCCTGAAGCTCATAGAATGTTTTAAGAGAAATATTGAACTATTTAGGCAACTGTGTGTGTGTGTGTGTGTGTGTGTGTGTGTGAGAGAGAGAGAGAGAGAGAGAGAGAGAGAGAGCTCTCGCCGCTCCTGTGTACAAATGCCGCATTGTATGTTATATGGAGCTGCCTCCTTGCTTCTTGAACAGAGCACCTGGTGTTCCAGGTTTCAAAGAATATTTCAAGATTGGCAGTTGGAGTCTCTTCATAGAAGTGTACCTTCCCGTCAAGCCTGAAGAGCAGTCTGCACAGAGAAGAAGAACAGAGAGTAGGTGTTACCCACTGAGAGGATTCTAGGAGAAATGGAGACGTCTGAAAACCAGGTTTATAGTTGGATGGCAGGGCAGAAGACTGGGCAGTCTCTCAAAACACTGCTTCACCTGATCTGCCTGGCAGTCTCTTTCCTGTGATCCTGTATGCAACCAAACAAGATACAGAAGCCTGTGGGCCTTGTGCGCTTCAAGCAGTATCCTGCAAAATTTTTGTTCCAAAGCTAGAATTTTTTTTTTTTGCTTTATTTGCTAAGTATCTCAAAATAATTTGTTAAGTGTCTCGAAAATAGCAACTCTTTGTCAGAAGGAGGACAAGCAGGTGGACTGGAGACCTTCCATCCCAAGCCTGGCTTACGTGGGAAGAGTCCCCGTGCTTTGGTTTGGAAGCTGACTTGCAGGGCCACCAGCCCCTCCCCCCACTTCCTGGTCTTTTCATACTCAAAGTTAGTGAGCCTGCTTAGAGGGCTAAGATGAATAATACCCAAAATCAGTCCCTGGAGACATAGGTCTGTCCCTTATCTCACCCTGTGCCCTACAGCCATGAAGCTCCTGTAGCTCTCCCAGGCAGAGATTGTTGTGCGGAAGTCACTCTCTTGTTTACTGCAGATATGGGATAAATCAAAACCAAAGGAAATGTCCTTCTCAAAAGTCTCTTTCACAAACAGAGTAGGCATCCCAAGTCCTCTTCCTGAGCATGCCTTCCAGAAAACCGCCAGCCCCACATTTTGGATGGCATGTCTATAAATAAATGTTTAGCAAAGTCACGGGAAGATTATAAACTAAGAAAAGCGAGAAACCGTAAATGTGTTTGCTTTGTGTCTTCAGCCTCCATAGTTCCAGTGACGAGCTCTCCTATCGTCTTTCTTACGAAGCAATGCCCTCTACTGCCTCGTCCTCACAGATTCAGCCATAACCTGTTCGCCCTTCAGCAAGCGCACACATAAAATGAAACGTGCACAAAAAATATGATTTTGGGGGGTGACATTAATGTGATGAAAGCCATTTTTTATTTTGGTTTCACTGGTTTGAAGAAGGACAGTCAGAGAGGGCGGAATGGACCGGTTCAAGTTCAGTGCGTACACACTGCGACACCTAAAGGCCTGTGGCCATTTTTATTCTCAAAGGCCAGTGTATCGTTTGGAAAGGTGCAAAATAACATTAAACTGAGTCTTCTCTTGGTTGTGCTGTTAACTGTCGTGTGGCTACATACCCTGCCCAAGATCACACCACTGGAAGTTGTACCAACAGGACTGCCAAGCTTGTCCGTTCTGCCCCCACCAGATGCTGCTGGGCGAGGAGATGGCAGACCAGCAGCTGGAAGGAAAAGAGCCAAGCTCCCCGTTACTCCTCAGGATGACAGCCTTCCGTGTCATGATCTAGTTTTCAGAGAAAGTTCCTGCACAATTACTGGCTTCACGCTCTGGGACCTGTGGCGTCTGAGGCCCTCAAATAAAATGTCCACTTTCATATTAGGATCACCAAGCTTCATAGCAAATCTGGCCTTCGACTGCTGTGGTCCTTTGAATGAGAACGGCCCCATAGGCTCAGGGAGTGGCACTATTTGAGAAAGATTAGGAGACGTGGCTTTGTTGGAGAAGGTGTGGCCTTGTTAAAGGAAATATGTCACGGGCTCTGAGGTTTCAAAAGTCCACACCAGGCCCAGTGTCTCTCTTGGCCTACAGATAAGAATGTAGCTCTCAGCTACTGCCCCAGTGCCACGGGTGCCACCGGACTTCCTGCTGTAATGATAATGGACTAAACGTCTGGAACTGTGGAGAAGCCCATTGAAATGTTTCTCTTAGGAGTGATGCGTTGACCATAGTGTCTCTCCAGAGCACCAGAACAGTAAGACCACTATAAACCTGTAGACCGTAGATGCCACCATGCAGACAAGCCTGGGGGCCAGAAATGCGGCAGAAATGAGAAAAGTCTTCTAGATATTCTCTAAGTTTAAATTTTTGCTATTGATTGGCTGATGTGAACAAAAAGTTTAATGTAAATGGGGATCAAGGAGAAAAGATGGTGTGAGAAAAGCGAGAATGGACCTCACATCAGCAAGGGCGGAGCTGCAGCAGATTGATGGGGCAGTGAAGTGGGGATCCTCAAAGCTGGGTGGAGTCCCGGGCCATGGTCCAGGATGAGGAGGTTGAGCCCCCCGCAGCTGCTGGTGAGTGAAAACCTGCAACTGTACCCCAGTTAGACTTCTGCCCGGCCCTGCCCTCCCTTCTGCTGCTGCCTCTTGCTTGTTCTGCCGGGGCTGTCTGCCGACTTCTTTGGCACCACCAGCATGACGTAAGCAGACTCCTTTGATTCATTGGTAAGTCCATATAGGACACAGTGTGCAGTGTCTCCCCACACTGACCGTGTTAGCTTCCAAACCAAAGAGATGGGCTGTCTTCCATTCTTTACTCATGGAATTGGTATAATTAGGTATCCATTCCTGTCCTCCTCCTCGGAGGTTCTGCTTCCAACTTACTGCCTACTACTGCATAGGTATTTCAAAACCAGCCCTTACCAGGAATTGATGAAATGGTCTGTGTCACGGCTTCCTTCCCATTGGCTCATGAGGGGTTTGTGCTCTGCTTTGTGCTCCGGTATGTGATATCTCATGTTGGGAGTGCACTGGGAATCAGAGAAGGACGGGGACTTCCTCAGAGCACCCCAGCCAGATTCTGATACCAAATAGATCACTCACTCCCCAGTATGTACTGAAGACCCATGCCCACAGACCTCTGGGAGTGTTTGTCCAACTCAGCTGAAAGCGGGGGGAAGTGTTGGTGAGCGGTGGGGGCAACAGACACATCCCACACTGAATCTGGGTTTCAAGCTCTCCAACTGAGGTGATTCTGCTGAAATGAGCTTTTCTCTAGAGCGTGTTGGAAGTGGCTGGCGCATGACCCTTGGATCACGTTAGGACACTATCATTCCTTGTAACCTTGCTTTGGAGAACAAGGATATGGAGCCACATACAGAAGCCACTGTTGTCAGCAAAACTGTCCTCCAGAACACCTGGGGAATTCACAGGGCCTTTAATCCCAGGACTCAGGAGGCAGAGGCAGGTAGAGCTTTGTAAGTTTGACACTGGCCTGGTCTGCAGAGTGTTCCGGGGCAACCAGGACTGTGTATAGAGACTCTGTTTTGAAGGAGGAGGAGGAAGAACAGGAAGAGAGAAGAGAAGGAAAGGAGGAGGAAGAGAAATTACCACTTTCTACCTCCTGCTGGAACATTCTCCTCAAAAACCCTGTCTGTACATTTGCTGTCTGGCCTGCCTCACCTACAATGGTTATGTTTGTCATTCGCTGGAGTAGGGAGAGTGCTCCAGCTCACGGTCATCAGATCATGTGTGTCTTTTAACAGGAGAACAATGGTCTTCCCCAAACCACCTTCACCAAAAGAACAACTGTGCTGCCTAATTTTATGCCAATTTGACACAAGCTAAAGCCTTCTGGGAGGAGGGAACTTCAATTAAGAAAATGCCTCCTTTTTTTCCATGCTTTTTCAGACCCAGGCCAGCTGGCCTTGGTGAGTTCCCGATAGAACATCCCCATTGTCTCAGTGTGTGGGTGCACCCCTCGCGGTCCTGAGTTCCTTGCTCGTGCTCTCTCTCCTTCTGCTCCTGATTTGGACCTTGAGATTTCAGTCCGGTGCTCCAATGTGGGTCTCTGTCTCCTTTCATCGCCTGATGAAGGTTAATATTCAGGAGGATGCCGGACTTGCTGAACATAGCGGAAAATGAGGACTACTGAGAACTCAAGAACAATGGCAATGGGTTTTTCATCCTACTGCACGTACTGGCTTTGTGTGAGCCTAGGCAGTTTGGATGCTCACCTTACTAGACCTGGATAGAGGTGGGTGGTCCTTGGACTTCTCACAGGTCAGGGAACCCTGATTGCTCTTTGGGCTGATGAGGGAGGGGAACTTGATTGGGGGAGGGGGACTTGATCGGGGGGAGGGGGAGGGAAATGGGAGGCAGTGGCGGGGAGGAGGCAGAAATCTTTAATAAATAAATAAATTTAAAAAAGAAAAAAAATAAAATAAAAAAATAAAAAATAAAAAGAATATAGTTTTACTTTGTAGCAAACTTGAACTATTTAGCATCTTGTTGCCATGGATAGCTGAGCTTGTGGTTTCAGAATTTGTATTGTTGATTAAATCTTGTAAAGAGCTAAAAAAAAAAAAAGAAAGAAAGAAAGAAAGAAAAGAAAACGAAAATGCCTCCTTAAAACTGAGCTGTAGGCAAGCCTGGGGCGGGGGGGGGGCATTTTCTTAATTAGTGATTGATAGAGGAGGGCCCATCCCATTGTGGGTGGTGCCATCCCTGGGCTGGTGGTCCTGGGGTCTATAAGAAAGCAGGCTGAGCAAGCCGTTAGGAGCAAGTCAGTAAGCAGCAGCAGTCCATGGCCTCTGCATCAGCTCCTGCCTCCAAGTTCCTGCTCTGTTTCTGTTTCTGTCCTGACTTCCTTCAGTGGTGAACTTACATAGTTTAAGCCAGATAAACCCTTTCCTCCCCACCTTGTTTTTTTTGGTCCTGGTGTTTTGTCACAGCAATAGAAACCCTAACTAAGACAACCACAATGTCCCCTGTTCCCACTTCCTTCTAGTTCTCATTTGGTTAAATATGGGGACCACAACTATTCCAAACACCAAGGAGGACAGGGGAGTGTTTTCCAGACACAGAACCCTTCAGATACCTTTGACTAAGATACCGGGAACTGAGAAGATGCAAACCGGACTTGGGAGGAACCTGGGTTGGGCAGTATTTCTGAGAAGAGGACCAGGGGTGTGTGTATCAAGGCTATGCTTGTGTGAGTGACCTCAGGAGAAGAGGCCCATTGGGGGCCATGGACTCTTGTGGATTTCTGTGTTCTCCTCCATGCACTTAGGCTGGGGCCAGGATGGGAACTTCGCAGAGGAGCTGCTTGCTGGAAGCTGCTCCTCTCAGACACATGCCACACAGAGCAGCACAGCTGCTGAGCCAAGGAAAAGTAGTCCCCAGTTACGTTTGGGAAATTCCAACTGGATGCATAGATTCAGCAGCATACCAGGGCCCTTAGTAACAACCCACTGGGTGTTGTGACAGCTCTGTGGGTGTGACGATAGCAGCCAGTGTGGGATGTGGCAGTATGCGGGGGCAGAGCTGCATGAGCTTGAGGTTCGGTCTGGATTTCAGGGGGAGATCTGCACACGGTAGGGCTGCTGTTGGTGATCCTGGCCCAGGGGATCATCCTATCTGAGCTGGCTTGCTAGGGAAAGCCCTGCTTTCTGGTGTGTGTGTGGGGGGGGGGGGGGGGGGGGGGTCAGGGGACAAGGGTTCTTCTCAGTGGCTCAAAGTTCTCTTTGTAAAAGCTTGGACATTCAAGGTGGCTTTCAGAGTCAGAGTTTTGGATTCCTATATGGAAAACATCTTCTCTGTAGGGTTTCTATAGACTATAAGGCATGCCTTGTTAAGTCCTAGCAGAAACAGCCCACATTCTCTGTGTTTGTTTATTCTCAAATGAGAAATTCTCATGAGAATTTTTGCCTGGCAGGTAGTAAAAAGTACTGCGTATGCGCATGTTTACGTCCATCATATGTTATCACCACCTCGCCTTAGTAATCTAAGAACCTTGCCGGATTAGCATGAAGTCAGAGCCCTCGTTACAGGTTAGAGAAAAATTAATTTTGCAAAGGTCTTCCTGAAAATAAAATCAGCAAACATCCAAATTTGATTAGTTTAACAAAAGTTGGCTTTCCTTCGTGCAAGTCATTTTGTTGGCTGTGCAGTCATTGCAGGGATGGGATGGCCAGCACGTTTCAGGACACACTGCTGTGTCCATGAAATTCTAGTGTGGCCCTGTTCCCTGACCACAGGAATGTAAGAACCTGGCAGATGCCTTGCCCAGGATCGGGTGGGGTGATGTATAATTAATATCGAGCGTTATTGCCCTTGTCCAGCGCCATCTGCCCACTGACCGACCTTCTTCCTTCCCTCTCTGCACCCAGAGCTTGTTTTGTACCACGTTGGTTCTGAACCTAGCTGGATAAACTTCTGTCCGCCTGGACAATACACAAGACCCAGGTTCATGCATCATGGAACAACTTCCTTACATCTTTGTCTGGGAGGTTCAGAATATGGCAGTGTTACAGTAACTCAGATAACAGGCAACTTGGGGCATTTCTTATTTTGTGTTTAAAGACAGTGTTAAAGTCGCTTGCAGGGTGTGCTTTCTGCTGCTCTCGGTTTGTTTCCCTTTCTCCTTGGGGTGGGAGGGCCCGTTCAGGAGACTGCCACCCCGCCCTTCTCTTTTTCTATAATTTAGGGTCAAGTTGGAAGAACTGAGAGAGTGCAGTGTATTTGTGTTGAGAAGAAAGAAGTAAAATTACTGTTTCTGAGTACTGCAGGGCACTATCGAACTGGAATCAAAATAGAAATCTTGAGACTCAGTTCCATTGTCAAAAAGCTGGATTGTCTAATTGTGAAACCAAATCCCCAGGTCACTCCTAGGGCCAATATTAGTGTATGGGAAGAAAGCTGAGAATTTTAATTACATGGTAGTTCCTCCTATGAGGTTCCCAAAAAAAGAAGTTTATAAAGCAAATATAGAAATGAAATGCAAAGGGTTTCTGAGAGCGGGCCTGAGGCCAGCAGGCTTGCATCCATATCAGAGTGTGTCTGTCTGTTAGCATCCGTGTGTCAGAGTGTGTCTGTCTGTTAGCATCCATGTCAGAGTGTGTCTGTTGGCATCTGTGTGTCAGAGTGTGTCTGTTGGCATCCGTGTGTCAGAGTGTGTCTGTTGGCATCCGTGTGTCAGAGTGTGTCTGTTGGCATCCGTGTGTCAGAGTGTGTCTGTTGGCATCCGTGTGTCAGAGTGTGTCTGTTAGCATCCATGTCAGAGTGTGTCTGTTGGCATCCGTGTGTCAGAGTGTGTCTGTTAGCATCCATGTCAGAGTGTGTCTGTTGGCATCCGTGTGTCAGAGTGTGTCTGCTGGCTCTCAAACTCTAAGAAGCTTAGTTCATTGCTGAAAGCCTGCTCTGTCAAACCCTAGCTACCTTCCCCTTCTCTTTAGACCCAGCTGTGGTCAGAGCAATACCCAGGACAGCAGCCTGAGACACCCCCAGGCTTTCATGCTACCTTGGTCAGCACTAAGGTCCTCATGTACTATCTTCCATCCCGATGGAAACGATAATTAACGGACACTGATCAAATGAGGCCTTTTCCGTGGAGAAGAAAGTCAAACAGACACAAATGTTACATCAGTGAGAAAACCAAGAGAAATCTCTAAAACCCAGGTTGAAGGAATTGTAACTGAAGCCTGCGAGACAGGGGCAGTGGCTGAGTGGGATCTGTCTGCAGTGTCTCGGCCCCTTCTTGGCCCTCTCTCTAGGGCTCCACATCCTTTCGTACCGAATTGCTTAGGCTGGGAAGTCTAACCGAAATTCCTTGATGATAATGAGAAGTGAGAATGCCCAGATGTAGATGACTTACCTATGAGAGATTGACTGCTCCGTGGGAGCCATGGTGACAGCAATGCCTGGGACCCACCAGGCTCCAGCACAGCGCCTACTGCACTAGGCTCTGACCTCAGCCTTTGGTGTGACTGGCTGAGGTTAGAGGTATAGAGGTGATTCTTTCTGTGTGTTTGTAGGTTAGCTTTGATCTCTGAACGTTGTTGCCTTTTCATTGGAAAATAGATATCAGACCACATAGCAATCAGATATATACCTGTCAGAGTCCTTGGTGAGCAAGATGAGGACAGAGTTATGCTTTAAACCTCTTAGATCATGGATATAATGTACCCTGTGTGGAGGGGGGAGGGTGCGGAACTTTAAAGAGTTTTCAGTGCAAATTAAGAGAAAGATGTCAGGACTAGAAAAATGCCATTCTGTGGATTCATTAGACCAGAGAATCTGGGATTTGGGAGTAGTGAGGTTTGGTTTCATTGGGCAGTTGTATACAGTTCACCACAGGATCCATTACTAAATACAATTTCTGTGCCTTGAATTTTAATTTAGCAGCCCTCTCCTGTTTCCATCTAAGAAGAGAAGCCAAGTCTGTGTTCTTGTTTGATTGTTTTTTCTTACTTAAAAATACAAGTGTGTCGGGCACGGCAGTTAGAACCTGGGTCCTAGCACTGTGAAGTGTAGGCAGAGGGGAGGCCCTGAGTTCTAGTCCAGCCTTGCATATATAGTAAGTTCCAGACTAGTCTGGGTAACAGAGTAAGATTCTGCTTCCTGAAAACCAAGTAAGATGTGTGTACGTGTGTGTGTGTGTGTGTGTGTGTGTGTGTGTAAGAGAGAGAGAGAGAGAGAGATCATAAAAAATAATAGCCACTATCTTGAAAATATAGAATTTTAGCTCAATATGCTAGCCTGCATGCCTATGACCCCAGCCCTTTTTAAAGCTGAGGCAGGGGGATTACTGTAAATTCAAAGTCGGTCTGGATTACATAGTAAGACCCTGCCTCAAAACCACAAAAATTAAAAACCCCAAATACAGAACTTTATCTATCCCGGTAATGCAGATAGGAATGCCAAGAGGAAGGACAGAACTGAAAGCTCCACACCGTACTCTGGGTCCCTGCCCTCTCCCCTGCCTCTTGCTAGGGCTGCTCAAGCCCCTCCCTTCCTGCTGTGACTGCTGCCCCCTTCTCCCACCTCCCGCCTACACAGAGACTATACAGTGCCCTCTGAAGATCCCCAACTGAATGAATGATTGATAACTCGGGCAGGTTTTAGTGAGTCCTTCTCCACAGAATGCAAGGTGAGCGATTCCCTTTCTTATGCTGGGTTAATTTAGGTTTGCCTCTGTAAAGCAGGCCCTATTTGAAGTCCTGTGTACTCTGATGGGGGGCCCGTTTTAAACAGATCGCACGGGATGTTACGGTGTCCTTTGTGCGAATCTCAGGTGGTGTGCTTATTTATATTCATTAGACTTGGATTCTAAGTGAGCCACGCTGTAGGACACGGACTGAAATCCACACCACCCACAAAGCTGACCCTTGCGAGGGTCGTGCTCATCTTCCTGTGGACTCATCTAGCTTCCTGCCTCCAGCTTCATCTGTGCCAGCGCGTAGGTTCCTTTCTGAGTTGGACCTGGATATTGAGCCCATCTAATTATAAACATCCAGGGAGCTTTGACTCTGCTAACACTCAGACGCTGAGTCCTACCCTCTACCCATTCACCCACCCGTTCAATATGTATTGAACACGCAGTGTGCGTTGGGTCCTTGTGGAAGCCGGGGGTATAATATCCTCTTTTATTCCATTGGCCAGGTGACATACAGGCACACGCAGCCTCACATTAAAAACCTGTAACTGATACATAGATAATTATTTCTGAAGATGGAAAGAACAGAGCAGTTCACCCAGGGAGCGGAGGAGCATTTCGGTCGAGGAAACGACAGCTTCGCTGAATCTTAAGTCAAAGGTTGGAGAAAGAGCCAGCTAGGCTAGGAACTAGCCAAAGAGAAGCCAGTGAGCGCCTTGGTCTGCCCCTGTCCAGGGATGACAGCAGGGACAGTTCCTATTCCTGGTTTGGCTTGCTCTGGTCTGCCCTGAATGGAGGTTATCTCAAATCCACCAGTACATTTTCCACTCTCTCTCCAACATAAGGCTGGTTACAAATGCCAGACTCTGTTGTCACCGTGGTAAGCCCACTGGGCACAGCGCTCACTGACACCTGCCAGGCCCGCACTCCTGGATGCTGGAGCCTCCTTCCTTTACCACCTGCCCCTAAGAGAGCCATGGTGTGAACAGGGACCAGAGCTGCTCAGTTGCCTAACTGATGCCAGAACTCTGCTTCCTGTGACTTTGCAAGAGCCCATGTCACTCCCCCAGGTAGCAGCAAATCTCAGTGGACTGCAGCGCTGGCCCAGGCTGATCAAGTGGTAGATCGTGACCTGTAGCCCTGTAGGAAAGTGAGGGCTAGAGTGCCCGTTTGTGTACAGCAGGCATGCATTCTAGGGGCTCCCTATGGCAGACCTCCAGTGTCAAAGTGCAAGCTCTGTGTGGCCATTTCAGACTTCAGCTGCAGCTGGCTCTTATATGTGAGTGTGAACTGGCATGTGGGTCCTCCAACACCACTCCTCTTCCACCCTGAGGATACCACCCTTCACCTCCCACAGCTACCTCTTCCCAGTATCACTAACAGACATGTATAGTCAGCAGCTGTCACTAGGTGCCACTACCCCTGGGGGCCACGGTCCCACTGCTGACTTTATAAGCACATGAGCAATACACAGGAGTGAGTGTGGAGACACTTCCAGGTCACACCTCTGCAACCCACAGTGTCATAAGGCTGAGTGACCTTGAATCACCTTCAAAAGAATATCCTTGGTGTCTCTTCCTGCTTTCTACTCTTACTTGCCCCCACTTAAGAGCTTGAGACCTCAACACAGATGTTATGGACACGTGACAGAAGAGAGTGTAATTGTTGATGACTGATTGACATATAGTGTCGGGCAAAGTGATCTACAGCACCTTGTCCACAGAGTCTAATAATCTTCACAGCCCTTCTCTGCTGCTGCTGTTGATCTAGGATTTGATGAGGGCAGGACTAGGAGGAAATTGGCCTCCTTGGCTTTAGCTGTCTACTTGGCACAGCCTGCAGCCATCTGAGGAGGGATTCTCACTTGAGAGGTTGCCCTGGGCAGGTTGGCCTGTGGGGTTGTCTGTGGGGGATGGTACTGATGTTAATTCAGGAGGGCCCAGCCCACTGTGGGCAGCACCATTCTCTAGGCAAGTGGTCCCAGGCTGTTAAAGAGAGCGAGCCAGCAAGCAGTGTTCCTCCATGGTTTCTGCTTTAAGTTCCTGCCCTGATGTTCCTCAATTATGAATTCAAACCTTTAATCTGAAAGAAACGCTTTCTCCCCTAAATTTGCCAAATTTCTGTTACTCACGGCAACAGAAAGAAAACTAGAACGGAAATCCTTTCAGTTTATTTTATGATTTTATCTAGACATAAAAGTATATTGTGAGTTGAAGTAAATCCAGTAAATAACTTTTTCAATTATTTTATATCCAAAACTGAAATAAGCAACAAAATAACCCACAAAGAGAAGTGTTTTTTATGGGGTTAAGGATCGAAGACACGGCCTCTCCGTGCTAGGCAAGCACTGTGTCACTGAGCTACACCCTACCCAGAAATACTAGTCGGAGCGCTGCAAAATTCAAGTTTTTCTGATGGCTGCTACATCACAGTCAGATGTTTAAGATTTTGCTATGTGCAATAAAATGAACTTTATGTCCGTGCAGCGTTTTAAGAGCTAGCCAGAAAAGTGTTGAGGGCACCTGGGATAAGTGTTGAATTTGTAACTGCTAACAGTCTGGCAGAGAGAATTCCAGTTTTAGGTCTTTGTTGAGAAGCCATTTTCTGTTCCCTTTATTTTTTAAGAGATTTAAATATGTCTATATGCGTGTGTTCAGGTGACAGTGAGGCCAGGAGAGGGCATTGGATCTTCTTGAACTGTGTGTGGTTCCAGGCCGGTGTGAGCCACGTTATGGGTCCTGGAAACCAAACGCAGGTCTTCTGGATGGGTAATACAAACTGAGCCATATCTCCAGCCTGAGGAACAATTTTAATAACCCTCATTTCAGATGCCTTTTTTAAAAAGACATATTATCCCATAAACTAGACTGGTACCGAACTCATTTTGCAGCTACAGTATGATCTTGAACTTCTGATCCTCTCGCCTCCATTTCCACGTGCAGGGATTACCGGCCTGTGTCCTCAGAACAGGACAGGTGTGCTTTTCTGGATAGTTACTGTTTACGTGCAGGTGTAGGACATAAAGGCAGGAAGTCAAGCGAGGAACTGGGAATGCGTACCGCCACGGGGAGCACACAGTGTGCTGTGGTTACAAAGAAAACAGCCAACCAGAGGGCTGCGCTCTGACTGGAGGATAAACGTTTACGTTTAAAAATGGCCCGCAGCAGCTCGTGGACCCTGTATCTTATATGATGTCACGGGTGACTTTTTCCTCCATGGAGAGGTGGTGCCCCTTATAATAATTGCTAGCCTCTTAAGAAAAATCTTTGCTCTTTTCTGCTTTCTGATCCCACTTTAAAGACATAGGCATTACATTTTTAGCACAGACGCCTGCCCCTGTGATTCTCACCCTGGAGAATTAGTCCTGTTCTTCTGCAGTTTTCTTTTAAAGACAGCCAAAGAGAGTCACTTACTAACCGCAAGCACAAAATGCATTACGTTTTAACAGCAAATCTAAATTAAAAACTCAGTAAGGTGGAACAAATGAACCCCTCAGCTCATTTCCCAACTAAAACCCTGGTTACATTTTACTGCTTCTAAACCTTTCTTACTGCAAGCCATCAATCCACTGACTTCCTCTGGCTCCTCTGAGCTTTGAACTGTACCTTTGCAGAGCCATAAATTAGCATTTCACTGAACTATGCTATAATTTGCATTAATTTCTTTAGAGTCGAAGTTGTCTATCTGCGAAGACATCTTTATAGTCCTTAGAATTTGCTCGGAAAAGTCATGCCCAACTGAAAGATGTAAAACATAAATTTAGGAAACATAGTTGGCTTTCATCTCAAGATGGGAAAATAAAAGCGTGTGTGTGTGTCTGTGTGTGTGTGTCTGTGTGTGTGTGTGTATGTGTGTCCCGCTCTGTGATCTCTGCTGCCTCTTTGGTCCCGGTGTGGCAGGTGGAAACCAGGGAAGAGCAGAGCGGCGCTTGCACCCACCCACGGCAGGAGCGGGGTGAGGGCGGGCCGTCAAGAGCATGCCACTGCCAGTGAAATGTGTTTGCATCAGTTTTCTTTGGGACACAAGTTGGAAGAGTGGTCTGGGCCCAGAGGGGACAGAGCTTCTGACAGAGCTTACAAGAGTGGCCCTGACCAGGTGTTGCAAGTGGCCCTTGTGAAGTGCCGCAGATCAGCTGCCGTGTCCTCTGTCACACGGTCAGATGCTGGGATGCGGTGGCAGGGGGGTTAGGGAAGACTCGCTGTGCATCGTTCTGGGACAGGGGCTCTGCTGTGAATCCAAATCACCAGAGCAAGCCTTCCGGAGGCGTCCAAGCTGCTGGCCCACCGTGGCACCTGCCTGTCACTGTGCTGTGACCTCCTGTCCTGGCACACCCCTCCAACTCTTCCCTGCCCACGCTGCCCCTCTCCACACTGCACCCTGCGGAAGCTGATCCTTTGCTGGAATTTGTTTTCCAAGCTTTAAAAACAAAATTACTGAGAGGGTAAAAGAAAACCAAAGCCTTCAGTCCTTGGGCATTATGCCACCCAACTCCTTTAACTCTAGCCCTGGGTTTCTTGTTTGTTTGTTTGTTTTGTTTTTGTTTCTTGTTTCGTTTTATTTTTGTATGAGTGTCCCTTTGAAATAGACACGATTTGGGTTGAACCTGCACTTCCTAGCATCTTTAGCAGAGGAGGAAGAATATACTATTTTTAAAAGGAACTTTCTGGAAAGTATACAAGACCTGATAATTAAAAAAATAAAGGCCAACCCCTCAGCTGCACAAACAGCCCTTGTTCTGCAGCAAAGGTCTGTCAGGAGTGCCCACCTTCCTCTCCCTGAGAAGAGCGAGGAGAAGAAGCCAGGAAGCTTCAGTTCTGGTCTGTTTTCAGTCACTCCTTTGATCTTTCTGCGAGCTGGAGGGGCGCCTCCCCAGCCAGCCTCTCGCCTGCAGAAGGCTTGGAGGCGCTGCGTTCGTTCGCGGTGCGTTCCCTCTCTTGGAACCTATTTTTTTGAATCACAGTGTACACATCTGTCTTTATAACCAGCCGCTTTTCTGGGCCAAACAAGTTCTCTGTGAGTTTCCCTAACCGAGCTCAGTGGGATCTCTGTCAGCTGCAAGATTTATGTCATCTTGTCCAGTCCTGAGAACTGTTCCTTCAGCTTCTCACATCTGGATCTAATTGGAAAGACATTAATGCGCTGGAAAAGCAGATTTGGGGCTGTTCTTTATAGACACCCCCGTTAAAGGAGCTGACGGCCGCAGGTTTGTGTAGGATGAGCCAAGGCAAAGTCTCAAAGAGTGAAAAGCACAAAATTATGAACGAGCTGCTGGAACTGAGAAAGCCCTGGGCCAGGGTGACATCTCTTCAGTGGTTTCAGGAGGGAAGCCGGCACAAAGCTTCCAAGAGCAGCCTTTGTCCAGCAGTGTGTGGGACTCACACAGATGAGTGGGGCCTTTGGTGTTTGGATGGCTTGGTGTCTTCCCTGGCCTGTGTGCTGGTATTTGAGCCTTGTGTGCTGGCGTTTGGGTGTGTTTACATAAACATTGTACAGAAGAGGGGGGTGGTTGGTAACTACAAATGCCGTCACCTGCTTGCCTCACTGTCCCCTGTAGGGCCACCACACCCTGTGTGTCTGGATACATAACAATAGAAGCATCTAGTCAGCTTGGAGCAAAGACTGACAAGCTGTGTGACTAGAGCCAGCGCTCCCTCTTCTTCACCTTCTGGTTGAGCAAATTATGAGGTTTCAGATAAACCCACCCAGGTGGGAGGCAGAGGGCCCCTGAGATGATCAGCGTTGTGCCAATGTTCCAAAAAAGATATCTAAGAGCAGTTGTTAGAGCTTGGGAGAGAACTCGGTGGTTAAGTTCTTGCCCAGTAAGACCTGTGAGGACCCGAATTTGGATTTTGCAAATACTGGCACCCACCAGTAACGCCCATGGTGGGGAAGGCAGGGCAGGAGATACTGGAGGCAGCTGATTCTCTGGAGTAGCTAGCCAGGAATCTAGCCAAAATGACAGTCCGTGAGAGAACATGTACCAAAGCAAAGAAAGATGGGGAGTCAGAGAAAGGCACCCAAAGATTCCACACAGGCAAGTTCACCTATACACAAGCAGCACACACACACACACACACACACACACACACACACACACACCCAGCTCTTAGCAGAATACTGGTAAGTTTCTTTTATCTTTGAAATTGCATTTTAAAGCCCTGACTTTTCTAGTCACCCAGGAGCACCCTGCCGTCTCTGTCCTGGTCCCATAGTGGATATTCTCGCTTGAATCCCATCTCCTCTCATGCTCAGCCTTGACAGACAGGGCTGCTCTGGCTTTTTGTGAGCCACACCTCACTAGTGAAGCTTACACACCTCTCCTCAGAATGCTTTTAAAATACCGAAGATTTCAAGCTGGGCAGTGTTGGTGCACACACCTTTGGGAGGCAAAGGCAGGCAAATCTCTGAGTTCAAGGCCAGCCTGGTCTACAGAGCGAGTTCCAGGGCAGCCAGAGCTACACAGAGAAACACTGTCCTGAGGAAAAAAAAACAAAAAACCAACTAAACCAAACCAAAACAAAAAACCTGACCAAAGATTTCATATGTTAACAAACAGTCATCAAGACACAAACACCGTGAGCGTGCGCTAGCGTTGGAGCCCTGTTAAGACGGTGGCTAAGGTCTGGCAGTTGGTGTAAGCACTGCATTCTGCTGACAGGACCACAGGTCTATGGCTTTGCCTCATGAGGTGTTAAGTTCCTATTGCATGTTAATAAACCGTGGGACTCTGTTACCTCAAAATCTGAAATCTGATAACCTTCAGAATTCAAAACTGGGAGCATTTAAGTTTCAGATTTCAGAGCATTTCTGATTTTCTTTTTTTGTGAGTGTGTGGGTGGGGTTCTGTTGCTCATTCAGGAAGTCTATGAAAATCTAAATTCAAATCCAAAACCTCTGAGATGGGAAACACTTCAGATCTAAAGCATTTCCAACCAGAGATTCTCAGCCTCCCCACCACACACAGAGGCCCCAACCCCAGGCATCCTCCTTGAGCATCCTGCAGCTTTGTCCCTATCCTGCCCCTGGCCTGTGGAGCCTTGGCCAAGTCTATGTCAGATAAGGTATTTGATCCTCCCTGCAGCCTGCTGGCAAGGGGCTGGTGCTTTCCCGGTGTGCAGAGGGACCCCCTGGGTACAGTAGGTATTGAGAGAAGCCTGAAAGGCTCCACAGGAAGCTGCCTGCTCCACTCATTCGGGCCTTCAGTATCCAGAAAAGCCTGGTCCACTCTCCAGCCTTCTGATCAGCTTCCCTGCTGCCTCTGCTGTTTCCACCCAGCTTCCGGGACAGATCTGAGCATATGATGTCCCACTGAAGTTCACATGTGGCTAGCCCATGCTTTTTGCCTTCTTACAAAGGTCCTTCTTATGGATTGAGCTGCATCTGCAGGAAGGTATCCACTGAACTGACTACGTAGGAGTCCCCATCTGTATAGCTTTGTCATGTATGCTGTGGGAGGTATAGCATCTATGGTGGCCTTCCTTTCCAGACCTCAGTGACAGGCCATCTTCCTGTTCCCTGTAAAACTCCTAGCACACATAGCTTGTCACAACTTTATTAGAAAGCAGTTTGACAATTCTCAAAATGTTATTCATTTGCATGAAGGGCTTCAGAAGGCTGCCTATTGCAGCGTTATTTGTAAGAGTTAAGAGATCCTCATTCTCTAGCAGTGGGGACTTTTTAAGTTATGGTATAGCTACGCAGTGGAGTACTATGTAGCCTTAAAGAAAGCAGAATGGAGTTGTTGTCTGGCAGGAAGAGTTGTCTAAGGTATGTTGTTACTGGGAAATAGAAGTTGTTTGAAACACTGGTGTTTTTTTCGGGGCCTCTAGCCATTCTGTGTATCGTCTGTTTCCCCCATGGTGTGAAAGTACCACATTCCGCTAGCAGTTCGCCTCCTGTGGAACAGTCAGCTCATGTCTAGTTCTTGACTATTACAAATGAAGCTACCATGAGCTTGGACTGGGATTTTCATTTGTCTGAGATAAACACCCAGGAGTGTGATTCCTGTTAATGTTTATGTTCAGTTTTTTACAGAAAACTATTTTCCAGAGCAGTTGAGCCATTGTTCAGCCTGACGAGAGGTGCCGGAGCGGGCCCATTTCTCTGGGGTGTCTCCAGCGTTGGTGTGGCTGTGACGTTTTGTCTCAGCTGTCCTGATTGATGTGTAGCATACATGAGGTTGAACATGTTTTCGGTTGTTGATTGGCCACCCTGGAAGTCTTCACTTGGTGACATCTTCACACCCCATCCCCATCTTCTGATTGGACAGTTTGGTGTTTGCTGTTGAGCAAACTCCTTAGGTATTCTGCATACTAGACCTCTGCCCTGTAAGTGTCTGTGGACATGTCTGCATAGCTGTAGCTTGGGTTTTTATTGCTGTTATGGTTGTTTTGTTTTTGTTTTTTTGTTGGTTTTTTTTTTTTTTTTTTTTGGTTTTTGGTTTTTTCATCCTCTCCCAAGGTCTTTCACAGAGTAAAAGCTGCTGTGGTCCAATTTATCAACTTCTGTTTAAAAATTAGTAAAGTCACTCCTGCTGCCATCTGGTCTGAAGGATTTCTTGTGCCCTGGCTAGTCTTCCAAGTGAAAGGCAGCCTCGGGGACTGTCCCTGAACAGTCGCACTGAACCTGCCGATGCCCGCAGTGAGCCCCAAAGGAGACAGAGCCAGGCTTTGGGTATTTCTCCGGCCCTGCTTACTCTCCAGAAACTTCTCGCTTCCTTAGGTTATAGGAAGTCTGGCTTGATTTGCTTCTTTTTAGTGTTTAGGTTGGAGTTCACTAGAAACTGCACCACCCTTTGTTTTCCAAGAAGGCCCTCCTCTCCCTCCCGCTGTCTTCTCCCGGAGGAGAAGGGGTGAGGACATCCTCCTCTGAAAGCTTTTCCTGACACAGTGGCGACCTAGAACTGACGAAGTGAGGGCCCCTCTCAGCACGTGGTTTCTGCATCCTCTAGAGATGTTTTCAGAGAGAAGCCACTTTGAGAACAAGAGGGTGAGCCAACTGTTTCTTGGGAATATCAGAACACATAGCATCCATCTTAACAGTTGCAGGCCACTCTCCTGGGTCTTGTTAGCTAGGCAGCCACTTCTACCAAAATCAGGGGGCATCAGCTCCAGACTCGTTACCAAGACAGCAAATTCCAGGTCTCCCTAACTGAGGGACATAATGTTTCCGATGTTGCTCCATCACTGGCCACCTGCTTGTCTGAAGCTCTCCCTTTGGGAACTCATAGCCAGGCTACCATACCCAGCCTTCCATGGCATTAAGTATGGTCATGCCACCAGGTTTTGGACAGTGGATATGAAGGCTTTTGTCCCCATTCATGATCCTACCCTAGTCACCATCTTCCTGCTGGATGAACAAAGTAGAGCATAATGCCACACAAAGGGCAGAGCCGCATGGCGAGCAGAGGAACGGGGTTCCACTCCCTGGAGCCCCAGTCTAGACCTCAGGCAGTTAACTTACTTTGGTGGTACACGGGGCATGGAGTTTACAAGTTCGCCCTCCCTTCCCTCACAGAAAGGCTTCATAGAGTGGTGCCCAGTTTCCTTTGGGGCACATCCCAGATTGCATCTGATACCATAAGCACCACTTAGTTTTAGAAGTCAAGGTATTGCCTGTGTCTTTTATGTTTGTACGCATTCATTGATTTTCCTCCTTTGAAATATCATCCTCCCCTCCCTTATTTGGCTCATATGCTAGCTATACAAAGAAATGGTCTCACCCTGTCAAATTCCAAATAACTTAGTGCTTTTAGAAACCACCCCCCTCTTCAGCAAATTCTTCTAGCCTTTTGATAACTTAATTCCCATCCTTTCCGAATATTTATCCAACGATGCAGATTTTAATGCTTTCCCTCCTGGGCTTTGATGCTACCAGATGCTGCCGGCAAAACTATTCGCAATATGCCTACGATCCATTTCAACATACGATTCCATCCAACTGAATGCCAGGCATTTCTAAGGAACGCCGTAGGTTGATACAATGCCACTTGCCTGAGTTAAAGTTTTGATTTGAAATTACATGTTGGAATGTCTTGCGTTACATTTTGCCCTCCAGATTTCTAAGTCTGTCACAGATATCCCCTTCTAGCTATCTTGGTTCCTTAAACAATTAGCCATCAAGAGTGCTGTTTGACACAGTATCTTTAGATACAAAAAAAAATCCTGCTTTGGAAAGGGAATGTATCCTGTTGGGGAGGGGCAGCCTGTCAGTAGACATTGGGGGGCTGCCAGTTGTCAGGCATGTGGCTTAACGTAGATTAGGACACCCCCACCGATGGAGCATAAATCCTTACACAGGGAGCCTCTCCTCTTCATTTCACAGACACGCAATTAGAGAACAGCGTGTTTGGGTTTGTAGCCTGTATCTTTTCTAGTAGAGTGCTAGTTGTTTCTGTAGATACCGGGTTACATTTTACAAATGTATTTAGCAGACTTAACGTGTGCCCCTCATTTGGGGGTAGAGGTAGGTAAGAGAGGACATTGGGATGACGTTGTCCCAACACAAAGGAAACCCCTTTGTTTGGTTATGTTGTCTTAATAAAAGTGTTCTAAGGAAACTGGGGTGGCAGCTTTCCTTTGACAGGTATTTGATCAAAAACTGCTTTTAGTGGAGAGTCTTAGGATTATCAAACCAATTGTGGTGTCTTGGCGATGTGCTTTTCTTCCCCTTATAATAATAATAAAAAAAGACATTTTCCTTTTTGAATTTTACAGTCACTTTGCATTTGTGTTAATCAGAAAAGAAAGAATGAATGAAAAAAATGAAAGATAAGAGCTTCTAGAAAAAAATAAGTTATTACAATAAAATTTCTCCCCAATTTGCACTGATATGATTGCCAGAAAGTTAGTTTACAGGCAGGGAATGACCCACATGGTCAGTCTATCCTGGTCGTGATTCTCTTCCTCCAAGAGACCAGCTCCAGCTGAGTGGAGGCCGCCTCTCACCGGCAGGTGGATTGTTCCTTTCGGGTCCCCACAAATAAAGAAATACCCAGCTCCCTGCTCTCATTACTGAGTCTAAGAACTAGTAACTTTGTATAAAACAGGTAGTTTCGAGCTGGCTAAATGTTCTTGAATGTAGGTACTGCTTTGATACATTCATTCCTTCTTCCAGTCATACAAAAGGAATTATAGAAAGTTTCTTACTCTCCCTGCTGCGTGCAGCACCCCAAATTCTTCCCATGGGAGACATAGAAAATAGGGAAGTAAGTGGTTAAAAACATGCTAAAATTTGAGGAAAAAAATATGTAGAAAATTAGGTAATTTGAGAAGAAGAAAAGACACAGGTGTGGTGTGGCTCCTTTGGATCTAGAGGGCAGGAGAGGGCACTGGAGAGAGGAAGGAAGGACATGGAAATGCATTGGGCATGAGAATCCGTGCAGCAGGAGTGAACTGAGGGGCTCCAAGGAGAGGTTGCTGTGCTGGAGCCCATGGGGCACCCCTGTATGAGACCACAGTTGCAGGGCCATAGCAAGGAACTGGGAGTCGTTCTAAGAGAAATGAGGAGTCCCTAGGAGGTTTTGAGCCAGGCTCAGTCCAGGCCTTGTTTACATTTCAGCAAATGTTTGACGGCTATGCCTTAGCTCCAAAGGAGGGATTGGAGAAATTAGAGAGCCATGCCACGAGTTCCCAAGAGAAGACAGGGCTGTGTGCTGACAGTAGGGAGACAGGTGGTGAGCACTGGCTTCTGGAGGGATTTCAGAGAAGAATCCACTGCCCTGGTTAATGGGCAGGTGGAGGAAGTGAGCGAGAGGCAGCGGGGAGACTGAATCCTGGGGGCTTTGTCTGAACAGCTGGTTGAGTGCGGTGCCGTTCCTAAGGGAAGAGTGGTGCAGAGTTGGGAAAGACTTCAGTATGGGGCTGGATTGACATGCCATGTATTAGAGAAACCCAGGCATGAGAACTCTGAGGCCAGAGGCCAAGCTAACAATAGCAATGTGAGCTGTCTGAATTTGTAAAGGACTTAAGTAACCAGCCTCAGTGAAATCATCTTGATAGAGTATTTGATGGAGGTGATATGAAGTCCAAGAACAGACTTCCAAAATCAGGAAGAAGGAAAAACCAACTCCATGAGAGACTGAAAGGGATGAGAAGGAAAAGGAAGAACATAGGAAGTCCCAGAAGCCAAGCAAAATCTAGTCTTTCATCTTTAAGATGAAATAAGAAGTTACCAATTAATATATTCATTTATAGGCTCTGGTTCACCCAGTGAGTATCTGGCCCCCACTTACTGGGGCTCTCAGTTGACAGAGGTCTCCAAATGAACCACACTGCACATCTCTATACCATGCAAAAGGCCCCACTGTTGAGGCCAGCCCTGCCTACCTCCAGTCCATCTGCCTAGACAAATCTGGTAGCCTTTGCTAACACTCTGTACTTTCTCAGATCACACCCAGTGACCACCACTCAGAAGACCGTAAGCACAGAAAGGGAGTAGATCACAGAGAGAGCCCGTGGCTTCAGCTCCCACACCCCGACCTTTGTTCTCATAGGGCTCTATGTCTGGTCATGCTACCCGGGTGAACACTCAGATGACAGTCTCTTCCTGGGTTGAGAAGACAGTTCCAGAGCCAGCCTGTTTAGGCCCAAGTTCCAGATCTACCCGGAACAAGCTATGTGACCACGTGATCATTTCACCAATGTCTCTGCCACCACATCTTTACTAGGGTAGAAGTCACATTGCTGAGGTTGAGGGTGAAGAGTTCATGGATTTGGAAGTGAGAAGTCCTTAGCACTAAGCATGTGCTTTATCAGTATCAAATAATAGATCATTAGTAGTTGATGTTGGTGGACTTTTCTGTCCCACTAGTCAGCTCTGCCCTGCCAGCCAGTTCCCAAATAACCACACGAAGACTTATTATTAATTATAAATGCTTGGCAGATAGCTTAGGCTTGTTACTAACTAGCTCTTACAACTTAAATTAACCAATATTTATTGATTTATGTGTTGTCACATGGCTCAAGGCTGTTACCTCATTTTCTACATACCCTGTTTCCTGTTTCCTCTGTGCCTAGCTAGTGACCCCGCATCTCCTGGGGACTCCATCCATCTTAATCGCTGCATCTCTTGCTGTCCGCAGTCCTGCCTACCTCTACCTTCCTGCCTGTTGGCCATGTAACCCTTTATTAAACCAATGAGAGCAACACATAGTCACAGTGTACCCAAAGACTGTTCCACAACAAGCTGAGGTTTTTACTTCCCCATGATCACAGCTAAGAAGAAGGGAGCCTGCTGTTTGTCCAGCTGCAAACCCCAAGGTCTAACCCACTTTGCTGCAGGATTCAGTGATTTGGCTCAACTGTATGACATTTATATGCAGCAGGATGGTGCCGGACTAGATCTCATGGGTCTACATTTGCCACCTAGGCACACATCCGTGTTCACTGAAGTGTCCTGGAAGTTTGACATTGGCCATGGTGGGAGTAACCATACGTGCTGTGATCATCATTTTCACACACACACACACACACACACACACACACACACGCAGATATTACACATAATAAGTGATGTGTGTGTGTACACGTGTGTGTGTACACGTGTGTGTACACATGTGTGTGTACGCGCGTGTGTGTGTACGCGTGTGTACACGTGTGTGTGTACGCGTGTGTGTGTGTACGCGTGTGTGTGTGTGTACACATGTGTGTGTGTGTGTGTGTGTGTGTCACCCCTCCAATAACCCTTGTCCAACCGCACCCAGTCCTTAGGATTGCCACCTGTGTGACCTTGTCTTTGTGAGCGGCCCTACCTGAGTAGCAGGCCTTCGCAGCCACCTGGCTGACAGTGTGCACAAGCATCTGGGCCTCACTGAGTCTTCCCTCTGAGCCCTCCTGTTCTCCCTGGACACAAGTCTGCATTTATTTGGTTGTGGCTTCTGTCCCTGGAGCTTGGTCTAAACTTCCACTGTAAGACTTCTTCCCTTTCTGTACTATAGCTTCAACACTGCCCCAGCACACACCTGTATCCCAGCCCTGTCCACACTCCCAGCCATGCCCAGGGGCTTTGGGCTGGAAGGGTGCTCTCTCCCTAAATCTTGTCCCCTATTTGACTTCTGTGTTTCTTGGTGTTCCCCTTGCCTAGCCTCTGTTACTGCACTGCTCATATCACAGGGCTACTTTCGTGTGCCTCACTCCTGACTGAAGGGGCGTGCGTGTTGGCGTAGGTTTTCCTAGTGCTGAACGCAGCACTGGGCTCTCAATAGAGGTGAGTCATGCGGACCAGGGCCTTCCCTCAAAGGACTAATGGTGGACTCTGACAGCGGCATGAGGGGAATAAACAAAGGTGTGCGGTGGGCCATCGGAGGAGGCCTGAGCGCTGGCAAGCAGCCGGTGGCCAGAAGAATGACTAGCGGTACCGTCTGTGGGAAGGAACTTGTCCCCGGGAGGAACAGGATGGAGCTAATATAGAGAGGAGCCAGCAGAGAGGCCCATGGGTCCATGGGAAAAGGTTGGATTCTCTTCTGGAAGCAGGAGGCCGTTAAAGGACTGGGGTGGAAAGCGACTTGATCATGAGGTAAAGACTGGTTTGAGGAGGTCTGACTTGTAGGGAGTGGGCATTGCCGCTTTGTTCTCTCTCTGCTCCAGCCTCCTTCTGTGTAGGCATCTTGAGTGCTCATGGTCTCCCTCCTGGACTCAGCATGGACCTTGTTCCAGGAGACTTCCTTTAGAGGATCATCTGTGACGGCTCTGACAGTTCCAAATGTGGTACTCAGAGCTTGTCCACCTTCTTTAGGATGGAGTCTGTTGATTTCTTTGCCTTCCCAGCCTCTTGAAGCTGCCTGCATTTCTTGGTCTTTTCTTTACATTCAGAGCGGCTGATGTCATCTCCTCCAACCCCCACCCCCGTCTAACCACATCTGGGAATGGCTCTCTAATTTGAAGGTCTCCTGTGACTAGATTTGGCTCACCTGCATAACTCAAGCTAAGCATCTGCTTTGAAGGTTAACTAATCCACCCGCAAGGCCATTTTCACCAGTGAAGTAAAATATAGGTACCACGAGGTCATGGGCAGCATGGTTCGGCTACCATAGGACTCCCAGGGCTTAAGAGACCAGCCAAGTGAACACTACATATAAACTATAGGTTATCTTTGAGACTGTTAAGGAAACATTAACGTGGGATTAGATGACATAAGTGTTCATTTTTAATATTGTGAGGTGTGAGGTCACAGGATGCTATTCTAGGATTTCCTTACAAAGAACAATAAGAAGTCAGTAGGCTTGAAAACTTCAGAGAAACATGGAAGGAACAGAGAGAGAGAGAGAGGGAGAGAGAGAGAGAGAGAGAGAGAGAGAGACTGATCTACTGTGTTCTATTGCTGTGAAAACACACCATGACCAAGACAGCTTTTATGAAAGAAAGCGTTTAAATGGGGGCTGCTTAGTTTCAGAGGGTTTGTCCATGATCATGGTGGGAAGCAGGCAGGCATGGCACTTGAGCAATAGCTGAGAGCTTTACATCCTGATCCACAGGCAGCAAGCAGAGAGAGAAAAAGAGAGAGGGACAGACAGACAGACAGGGCCTGAAATAGGATTTTTAAACCTCAAAGCCCATCCCCAGTGAAATAACAACAAGGTCACATTTCCTAATTCTTCCCAAAGAGATCCACTAACTGAGAACCAAATATTCGAATATATGAGCCTATGGGGGCCATTCTTATCCAAGCCATTCCACACGCACACACACACACACACACACGCGCACACACACACACGCGTGCACACACACACACATACACACACGCGCGCGCGCACACACGCGCGCGCACACACACACACGCGCACACACACACACACATCTGACATATATGCATATATGACTCAAGAGAAACTCTTATTTATTTAATCACCACCAGAGTCCGGGCACTCACTCCCCAGGGAGAAGTTGTCAGCTCCAATTTGCAGAGACGGAGCAGGTAACTTGTACAGGGACACACAGATGGTCCACAGTAGATTAGTCTAGACCTGACAGACGCTATGTGAATTACTTTCCCATCACTCTGACAATCAACTTACAATCAACCTAGAGAGAAAAAAGGAATAGTTGGGCTCATAGTTTTGGATCTTTCAGTCCATAGTTTCTTAGCCCTCATGTTTGGGGTCTATGGCAAGACAGTATGTCACAGCAGTAGCACAGGTAAGCCCAAACTCCTCACCTTATAGCCAGGAAGCAAGAAGGAAGAGGAAGAAGGGGTTCACAGTCTATGCAAGGACCTAAGCACCTCCCACTAGGTCCCAGCTCTTAACAGTTTGTACCATCACCTAATAGCATGGCCTTAATGACAATTCAAAATATAGCATTCTGTCCCGAACTCCCAAAGGTTCATGTCTACCTCACAGAGCAAACTGCATCTAGTCTGTCTCCAAGAGTCTTTATGTCTTGTTCTAATTCCAAAGTCTCCTCTAAGTTTCTTGGCTGAGACCGTTACATATTTCCAAGATGCAATGGTCAGAGACACGGGGCAAATATCCCTATAGTAAAGTATTCAGAGCCTCCAGCAGGATATCCTGGAGCCCAGGGCCCTCTGTGATGGGAGGTGGGCACCTGAAGGCTCAGTCAGCCCTCTGCTGGTTCCAGTCCATCTGACCGCTCTCCGGCTGGCTTTGTTCACCACCTGTAGCATCACAGACTCACCGGGTACATAGAAATTTGTAAAGGATAAATTGATGAGAGGATATACATTTTCAAATGCTTCTAATACACATTGCTGCAGGAACATTGCCTGCTCTGATGTCTCTCCTTTCCTGGGTCCCCACTGCCATGGAGGCTTCAGTCCCACGGCTCTGTGTCACGCTGCCATGGGGATTACAGCAAAGAAACACACTGCCCAGCATCCCCTGCTTTCCTTTGAGACCTTGGCTGAAGCTGTCATGGCCCCATAATTCTTATATTTTGCATGCCTGCAAAACTAGCATCATGTGAATGACACCAGAGTCTACCCGTGGTCGCATGGACCCACTTGAGCCATGGCTGCCACGGTGTGTCTGTTGATGTCTTGATGGATGGCTGAACATAGAAGAAAAAAAAAATGTGAATGGTCCTGGTGGTTCTGGACAGTTGGTAAATCCTGGGACTCTTTTCTCAAAGAAACAAACAGAGAAAAATTAAGCCAGTTTTTGGTTCTACGTTTTTAATTCTCTGGTGGATGAGGTAGGTGGCTTGCAGATTCCTGAGATGGCCCTTTACAAAGGGGGCTGTATGGAACCAGCCAGGTGTGGTGGCATAAGCCTTTGATCCTAGCATTGAGGGAGGCAGAGACAGGTAAATCTTTGAGAGTTCAAGGGCAGCCTGGTCTAGCTAGTGAGTTCCAGGTCAGGAGGGGTAGGGGTAACATAGTGAGAACCTGTCTTAAAATAACAACAGACAGGAAGGAAGGAAGGAAGGAAGGAAGGAAGGAAGGAAGGAAGGAAGGAGGGAAGGAAAAGCAAGAGACTTTGTACTGAATAATCAAAATTAATCAAATCAAGACAAATCAAGAATAATGTTGGGCAAACAAAGAGCCCATTAGAGGAAACCATGGTAGTGAGGGTTCCCTCGCTCAGCTATGTTCAGAACACATGGACACAGTCCTGAGACAGTCGCTCAGTATGTTCAGAACACATGGACACAGTCCTGAGACAGTCGCTCAGTATGTTCAGAACACATGGACACAGTCCTGAGACAATCGCTCAGTATGTTCAGAACACATGGACACAGTCCTGAGACAGTCGCTCAGTATGTTCAGAACACATGGACACAGTCCTGAGACAGTCGCTCAGTATGTTCAGAACACATGGACACAGTCCTGAGACAGTCGCTGAGCTGTGTTCAGAACACATGGACACAGTCCTGAGACAGTCGCTGAGCTGTGTTCAGAACACATGGACACAGTGCGCAGACAGTCTCTCAGTATGTTCAGAACACATGGACACAGTGCGCAGACAGTCGCTCAGTATGTTCAGAACACATGGTCACAGTCCTGAGACAGTCGCTGAGCTGTGTTCAGAACACATGGACACAGTCCTGAGACAGTCGCTCAGTAAGTTCAGAACACATGGACACAGTCCTGAGACAGTCGCTCAGTATGTTCAGAACACATGGACACAGTCCTGAGACAGTCGCTCAGTAAGTTCAGAACACATGGACACAGTCCTGAGACAGTCGCTCAGTATGTTCAGAACACATGGACACAGTGCGCAGACAGGCAGTGCTGCACCTGCCTGGGCTCTGCACTGTCCAGGCCGCAGCTGTGCAGATTCCCGTTCTGACACCCTAACCACAAGAAATAGGCAATGGATGGCCAAGTCTCTACTTTAAATGCTTATCTTTAAATAATTCCCCAAATTCTAGAGTCTAAACACCTGTTTAGGAGACTACTGAAAATCCGCACGGCTCTAATCACCCACCCTCTCATTATTTTTCCCATAACAAGTAATTTTCATCTTAGCAGGCAGACATTCCTCTTTTTCAAGGGCAAGTCTTTTTATAAAGTGCCAATGTTATGGAAATTATCTGAACTAATAGGCTTGTGGAAGGATGAGTGGAAAGCACAGACGAGGGAGAAATTGTCGCCAGGAAGGACAGTAAGGTGCTAACTGAAGCTCGTGTAATTCTCTAATAGAAAGGTGACATCTGAACCGGAGAAGATGGAAGGGCCTACCTCAGTGCGAGATAGCCAGAAAGACAAGGCTGTTTGGGCCTCTCTTTCTTTACATAAAGAGAGACAGCTGGGCAGTGGTGGTGCACGCCTTTAATTCCAGCACTTGGGAGACAGGGACAGCTGGATCTCTGTGAGTTCGAACCCAGCCAGCCTGGTCTATGGAGCGAGTTCCAGAACAGGCACCAAAGCTACAGAGAAACCCTGTCTTGAAAACAAAAAACAAAAGAGAGACAGAGACAAGATACGAAACATAATGAAGACTTTCCACAGTAAAGGAGGCTGCCGGGCAGTCTTTATTTTTCCTAAAGAAACTTCTGGTTTGTTTGTTTGTTTGTTTGTTTCAGTTATTTAGCTAAGAAGTTAGGAGTCTTCCCCCGAGGATGTTTACTTCTAAAAAAGGAGCCTTTCTTCCGACAGGAGTCTGATTTGATTAACTGTGGGCTCTCTGAGCAGATCAGTTATGTCTGATCTCCACAAGAGCTCAGCAGAAGCAGGCACTTTGGGGAGAAACAGCAAAACCAAACAAACCCTGAATGCTTACTTAAATATGAAGGTCTCATTCAGATGGGCAGCTACTGTTGACTTGGTAGGAGCAGCCTGTTTCTGGGGGAAAGTGACAGAAGCAACGGAAAGAAAAGGATCCATTGGACATCTTGTTCAGAGCTGCACAGACGGCTGCTGTTTAGAAGGCATGGGATAAAAGTTGCATTTTTCTCGTAAAGACCATTGTGGTCTCTCAGAAGGTGACCTAATGCTGCTGTGTTGTCATTTCATGTTAATCCCTGGACAAGGAAGCAGGAAGAAGGAAAGATGGTGTCTACAATATTTGCTAATTACTAGTTGACAAGAAGGAGAGATAAAGATCGCAAAAATGACTGGAAAGATGTGTCTCCATTCTGATTGTGTGTGTGTGTGTGTGTGTGTGTGTGTGTGTGTGTGTGTGTGTGTGTGTGTGCGCCAGCAGGCAGGCATGGGAAGTATCTCATTGGCATCATGTTTCCGGCATTGCTATAACAACATTCAAAACAAGGGACACATGAGGTGGTAGCGACATCTATTCTAGGATTGTGGGGATTTACTCATAAAACAGTTGTAAAACCTTTGGGGAACAAAAATATCTCTATGTATCTATGCAGATACTTTCCTCTAAAGGAAACACTTGCACACGCACACACGCATCCATCCACGCACCCCGCCTTGCATATACATACCTTTCATGTACTTCCCCCACCCACACACCCCTACTATATACCCCACCCACCCTTTCTCCATCCCTCACCACCCTCAACACCTACACATACGTGTGCGCGCGTACACACACACACACACAGGGCCGAGAAAACAAGAATGAAAATAGGGAACATTTCTCCAGCTTCTTTTCAAACAAAGCTGCAGCAAACCCCCTGGATGTGCTTTTTCTTTCCATTCCTTGTTTTTTAAGTCATAGAAGAAGTTCGCAGACATAAAGCTGGGGTTTGAGGGTGTAGCTGGTAGCCAGGCTGTGGTCAGAGCCATTAGATGCTGAGTGTGTTTGTTTTGATTTACTGGGGAAACGTTTTCTGACCTTGGAAATTAAATCCTTGAGTTCTCTGTTTGTTTATAGCCAGCGACTTCTGGAGGGCTCTGGTCCTTATGTTAGTGTATCTTTGAAATCCTGGAATCCACGTCGAGTGGGAAGTTACCCAACTTGGGTTAGCATCCTTCAGGACCCAGAGTCGCCTCTTCCCACAGCTCCCCAGGATTAGTTTACATGTCTCGCAAGGCGTTCCTGCTGAGAGGGTGGGTGGCAGGCAGTGGGAGGAGTGCATCTTGTGATCTGTTTACTCTCAGCAAGAAGACAGTTTGGAGCTTGCTCCTTCAGCAGACTTGATGAGGAAGCTCCAGTACAGGTGGTTTTCTTCTCCCCGTTTCAAAGCTGCCTTGAGTATTACGTATCATGCTTATAATATATTTGGGATTTTTTAAATAGCTATCTCCAGTAAGTTAACAGTATTTTCAATTAAAATTGCTCAAACCTGAGGGTTTCGTTGATTTTACCATCCTCTGAACGTATTTTGGAAGTGTTAAGATAGGTTTGTGGACCTCTCAATTTTAGGATTTGTTCATAAAAAGCCGTATCATTAGCCATTGTTCTCTGAGGTAATTGCTGAGACAAGACGATTGTGAGTTTGATGGTAAGGCTCATTTTGCTTGTTGGGCTCAGCATGAAGCTGAGGTTTGCCGAGAGCCATTGTTCACGATCAGACTCTAGAGGCAGCTGAGGGTAGAAACAGAAGCTTGCCTATCTCCTTCCATGGGTCTCTTTAGTCTGTAAATGCCCTTTCTTGGGAAAGAGTGGGTGATGATTTGGGCGGGGGTGCGATGGGGAGGGGTGGGACTTCGTGTGATGCCTGAGCACTGGGGATGCCGAGACCAGGCGATTGTGAGTTTGAAACCAATCTGGTACTGGATTGCAACTTTCAGGCTCCCTTGGGCTAAGTGGTAAGACCCTATCTCAAAGATAAATAAATAAAATAAAAATGAGGATGATGACAGGAAAGCCCTGCTCTGATCCCACAGTGAATGTCACACAAGTGCAGGAGGAAGCAGCTTCGAGAGTTCTGTGAGTGCCTGGAAGAAGAGGTACCCCGCGACACACTCACACGCGCACACACACACACGCTCTGCTGCCCTCAGCAGAATGAGCGGCTGGCTGGCTGTACATCACGGTCAGCCTTTGTCCATGCACCTTCATGACCATGGCCTCTTACGACTGCAGTAGTCCACGTGTCCCATAAGCCCAGCAAACCCCAAAGCTGCTTTCTCCCTCTTGCAGACAATCACAGATGAGAAGTGAAAAGGTTTGTCTGATTTTCTGAAGAATGAAGACAGGAGGCCAGTGAAGGGAGCAAGATTTGTTACCTTCACAATGTTAAGACATGGAGAATTAAGTGGTCTCATTTGTGACCCCTGGGTAGTTCTAAGTGACAACATCAGGGCAGCAGGCATTTGGTGTTAGCTCCAACTGCGAATGATGCAGGAGCATTATGTGTAGCTTTGGAAACAGGACAACACATTCCTCTTCTAGGAACCGGATTGTGAGAAGCAATGGGTAGAATGAGCACGGAAGAGGATTACAAAGGATGCTGGGATAATGGTGCTGATGCTGCAGTAGTGGTGCCATGGGAAGCAATGCTGACTCTGGGGCGCTGAATGTGAGCACTTTACAGTTCAGACTAAATACAGTGATGTGGCTCGAACTTGGTCTGGGTTCAAATCTCTGACCTTGCACTTACCGACTGAGTGACCTGAAGCAGGTTACTTGAATTCTTGGTGCCTCCGTTTGCTTATGGGTGAGATCAACCTAGTGGCTACGATAAGACCTGAGGTCATGCAGGTAAGAGGCCCCATCCTATGACTCCAACCTACTGATGTTCATCAAATGGTAGCTATTACTGTTTATACAGCCAAGATAAATTGTCGCCTTTGCCCTTTGTAAGTTAGAAAGAAATCCTCTCATACTTGTGAGCTATTGTATTCTGGATTATCAGTGAGTCGTGGGCTGAATGAGCTCATTGATGATAAGGAAATGTTACTTGGAAGCCTGTGAGCATACCTGTGGAGGAGAACAGTCACGCAAGCGCTCTGGAAGACCGTTGGCAGCATGGATCGAAAGAGCGCACCACCATCCCAGCCTGCAGGACATTCTTGAAGTGATGACAGGCTGCAGAAGACCCAAATGGCAAAAGGATAGCGTCATCTGGATGATTTTGCAAGTGCTAAAGCACTATCTCCGTTCTGATGTGAGAGGCGTGCCTTGGCCCTGGGTTTAGAGAGCTGTCACGTGGGTCCTGGTTCCAGACAATGCTGAGCCAGAGTTACCGGAGCAAACAGTGAAAACAGGCTATAGCTAGCCCGCAAGGGATTCTTTCTTTAGAGTGGGGTGGAACGCTTGGCTAGCGTGGTGAGGCCTGGGGTTGATTTCTGACTAAAACAAAAGTGTAGAAATTTGTGTTTAGTCAAGCAGGACCAAGAGACCAGTCACTTTCACGATTTTCATTCGGCAGGATCACACTGAAAATGAAAATTTCCCGGCATGCAATGGATCGTCTATCATTTGTTTGGAGGAAATGACAAAAATAAGCATTCTTGACAATAATGTACCTAGTTCACAAATCTGAGTAAGGTAGCTGATCATTTGTTCAAAATGCATTTGCATCTACAAAGACATCTACATCCATCAGGTCACTCCACGAAGTTGGGATGTTTTAGAGTTGGCTTGATCTTTGGAGTGTGGCAGTGTGTGGCCTGGCTCCCCTTGCTGCTTGCTGTTTTTGCAAGCCCAGGGGAGGGCACACACCAGCAGCTCTGTGCTTAGCCTAGCCACCCATCAGGACTCCACAGTCCCCAAGGTCTCCTAGGCCAACTGAAGTGACCGATTCCTCTTTATATCTCCCCATCCCGGGGGCAGGAGGAGAACTGTCCACGTCTGTCTTTGAAGCTTGAGTTTAAGTTTTGAAAGCAGCTGTGTGAAGTAAAGAAGGTAAATGCTTGCCAGGGGGGTGGGAGGTGGCACACACCTTTAATCCCAGCACTCAGGAGGAAGGGGCCTCTGAGTTGGAGGCCAACCTAGTCTATAGAGTGAGTTCCAGGACAGCATACGCTACACAGAAAAATCCTGTCTTGGAAAACCGAAAATAGATAAATAAATAACAAAAAAGAAAAAAGATAAAGCAACCCTAAATAAGGTAGGGCCTTGAAGTCACAACGCCGTGTGTTTCTCTGGCTCACAGCTCTGTGGGGGAGCAGAAGCCCCTGAAGGTCCTCCCACTGCTGCCAAAGGCACAGTTTCCCCCGGGGAGATGGGAAGCACAGCCCAGACTCTCTGAAAACTACCGTACTCTAGCTGGGCGGGAACGACACTGCTCACCCAGAGCCCAGTACTAGGGAGGTTGTGGACAGGAAGATGAGAAAGTTCAGAGGAGGTCGTGAGTGCGTCACAGGTCGAAGGGCCACCCTGAGATTTCTAAGACCCCCATCTCAAATAAACAAACACCATACAACAGCAACAAAGCCCACACATCATCTTAGGCCTGAAATAGTCCGAGAATGTATAATACAGAAACTATTGAAATGAGGCCCAGTTGTTTTATTAGAAGGAAGCATGGTACAGAGGTAATAGCAGCTGAAACCATATATATACAAACTGCAAAATCTCAGCAGGTAGAATTTATATATTTATGCAAACTTTTATATACCGATATATGTAACAATAATAGTCAAAGAAAAAGAGACCATCAATTTGAGAGGTGAGGCACAGAAGATATTGGAGGGAGAGGACTTGGGAGGATCTGGAGAAGGGAAAGTAATGTAATTATATTTTAATTCAAAATGTATTAATTTTTAAAAGAAAATATGGGAACTGGCCCATACCGGAAGGCTTATATGTTTGCAGTTCCTGAAACACTTCTGTTGGAATAGAAAATTGCCCGCTATGGCTGCATATTGTAATTGTGACTTATGAAACAAAAGAGAAGGACCAAAAAGAAGGGAGACGAATGTTTAAGTTCTACACTAAAGCCTTCACAGACCTGTTCAGCAGCTCCACTCACCGTTTCCCCAAACTAGAAACGGTCAGGATGGCTCTGGGAAGGGAAGGGGTAAAATAAACTGTGACACATGCGCACAAAGGGAGTTTACCCGTCTCTAACGAGAAATGAGCATTGGGAAGACAGGAGACACTGAAACAGGTTTCAGAGCAGAGTGTTTCAACCTCACGACCTATTGGAAAAGATAAAGCTACTGAAGCAGGAAAAACGTGGGCGCTGTCAGGGATTGGGAGGAGACAAGAATAAATGGGCAAGGCTCGGGATTCCAGAACGGCGTGGCTGTACCGGCGAAGCGGCGTCGTTATGGGTGTCAGAACCTAAGGAAAGCCAGGACGGTGCTGCTCGCCCATCTGTAAGGCAAACATTGTGAGGTGAGCAAGGAAATCAGTATCCTGGCTATTGCTGGAGGTTGAGACCAGCCCCCGTCTCATAAAAAGAAAAGAAATAAAATTAAAGAAAGAGGAATGTTAGTATGGATCTTCCTGACAGGAAGTTTTACTGATACACTGGTGTTTGCTGATTAGCGGACACCCCTTGGGCACGCACGACGTCGTAGATGATTGGCATGGAGGGGGATCGTGGGAACTGTGGAGGTTACCCGCTCAGTTCCTGTAAACCTAAAACTGTGCCCCACTCAAAAAAAAAAAAAATCTCAGTCCATTAGTTTAAAATTAACCCATCCCCAAATAATTTCTACATAAAGAAATTTCAAAGAACTCATAGGCCTCGCCAGCTCTTTGGGAAACCGCATGAGTGAGCTCCTTTTTCAAAGGCGGCTGAGAAAACCCAGATGCCCCAAGTGTGAAGCAGCAGGCCTCGCCAAGGTTCAGACATCCTGGACCGCTGACACCTATCTCAGACTCAACAAAACCTTTCTAATGGGGCTTAGGAGGCGGGGTGGGGGAGGGGAAGAGGCACCAAATTCTTACCCAGAGAATTAACAATTTGGAACACGCACAAGTGTGTCAATGAGCTATGTAGATCTTATCAGCACTGCGTTTTTTGGTGCCTCCCAGCTATTCAGCCAGGCTCCACCAGCCTGTCAGCACCGGCAGTATCCCACGCCTGAGAAGGCCTATCAACACCTCTGGAGGCCCTCTGCTGGGCCAGTCCTGCTTCCCCAGAGCCCACAGGAGCGGGGAGTCTTGCTTTCCATCTCCTCTCAGGGTCCCCTGCACTCTGAGCATAAATGTCTACTCCCCACTTTGTGGCTTCGCTGGGGCTCCAGGTCCACTAACTTTGAAAAGAAAGCCAAAGACAGAAAACACAATGCCTTTGCTTTTCAAGGAAAAGAATGTACATGGTTTCAGCCATGTGAGGAGAAATTTGGCAAAGTTATCATGGCGGAAGCCTTTTAAGGAACTGTATTTGTAGATGGAACTTTGTGATCTTGCAAAGTTCTAAGAAGGAGAAAGGAGGGCATGCCGCCAACTCCCATCCCCTGACAATGATCTGACACTGGGTGCACATGTACAAACATGCACATGGGCATGCACACATGGATAGACATACATATGTATCCAGTGCACTTATTGTAATGGTTTAAGTAAAATGTTGCAGGTCCTCCAGTGGTGGCAATGGGCAGAGGACCATGAGACTATGCCACAGGTCACCCAGTGGGGCAGGCAGCCAGTAGAGGGTCCAGAGACCACGGTAGAAAGAGAGGAGGGGGAAGGGGAGAAGTGGGGAGAAGGGAGAGGCAGAAGCTGCCTCTTCAAGAGAGATGAAAAAAGGAAAAGACTCAGGCTATAAGCAGAAAAAAGATCTGCCTAGATCAGGGGGAGTGGGCAGGGCTTTTCTCTTAAGGGGATAGGACAGACCATTACACTATGCCTTGTTCCACAATGATGAAAACTTTCTAATGTAATTTTGATTAAGAGCATATAAATAAAACACTGTTGAAAATGACAGTCTTGCCAGGTGGTGGTGGTGCACTCCTTTAATCCCAGCATTCAGGAGGCAGAGGCAGGTGGATCTCTGTGAGTTCGAGGCCAGCCTGGTCTACAAGAGCTAGTTCCAGTGATGTCTTTGTATCCTGGCTTTCTTCCGCAGTCACCTGTTCCTTCTGTGAAAGTCAGTGAATGGTTCTGTTTGTTCTCACTTCCAGGCAGCTCTAAGTGCCTTGAAACAGTTTTCTGAACAAGGACTGGAATCAATCGAAGGGGCAGTGAACGCTGAAAAGGGCTCCCTTGAAAAGTGAGTAAAACCCTTGGTCGGTGTTTTTGCTCTTGTGGCTTTACGAAAGGTGAGACATGGTAATTGCATGGCTAAAGACAAAGCCCGACAATGATGGCTACACCCTTCACACCTCAGTTAAATACAGAAGAATGAAAACCATGTAGATAGTCCTCATCAACTCTTCTAAAATGTCTGTGGGCATTCTAACCTGTGAGTTAGCCATTGACTCTGTATTTCAAGGCCATGGAGAGAAGCCCTGGTCTTGTTGACTGCAGACAGCTACACAGCTGGCAGAGGGCCGTTTCCAAGACATAATGTCAAGCGTTCTCTCACCAACTCGGTTTTTGAGAAAAAAAAAAAATGGCATTCGCATTTCTTCTAAGAACAACTGACAGAAAACAAAGCAGGATTGAAAGCAGCCCCCACTCCTTTTTTCGCATTTGGCTTTTTATTTTGTTGTCTGGAACATTAACATACCCAGTCACAGAAACAGGGCTGCCAGGGACTACAGCAAACATACACGTAGAATCATTATTTCTGAAAGTCAACTTATAGCTTTTTATGAGATTTGAACATAAGGTGCTATGGAAATGACTGACTTTGGAGTTTCTCTAGAGACCCAATTTTTACTAGCAAAATGAAAAGTCAATTATATTTGCATAATAGAGTCCAAACACTTTCAAAGCCATAGTAAGAACTGGTGTGATCTCAGAATTCACACGAAAAGATGCCATTGGAATTAAAACACAGAATTTGGGAAGTAAAATGTAGACATGCTGCTCCTATAGTTAAATGAGCATACAAAAGAGCGCAAAACAAAACAAAAAAACAGTATTTGGTCACTTATCTTAAAAGGTAAGAAGAGAGCAAGAAGATAACATTTGGTAAACAGACGTGGCATTTTAGGCTGTCTATAGATTGGCAACCATTTATAAGCTAATTTAATCAAAACCATTTCCACATGATCTCATCAGCAGACCATCTGAGCATAAATATTGTTGCTTCCCTTTAAAATGTCACTCTTTTGGTGACCTTTGCATCCTGTGTGCCATCTGCTAATAAACATGTCTGAAGACGTGCAGCTCCAGACCTCAGCTCTTGTTAACGTATTCATCTTTCAGACAAGCCAAGCACCTACGAGAGAAAGCCGACAATAACCAGGCGAACCCGGGCTCCATCACTCAGGACTGCAAGAAATCAAAGTCGGCCATCTAGCAGCTCCCAGAACCCACGGCTGCCACCGCGTCCTTATAAAGCTGTCAGCACGCACGAGGGTGTCTGTGTTCGAGGAAATGAATGACTAGTACCGTTGTCTGAGTCTTACGTGTGTGAAGACAACACTATTCTAACACAAGGATAATGTACGGGGTACTGTTTGTTCAACTGGGGGAAAATAAGACTCTGAGCATTTCCCTTGGAACTTGAGATCAGATCACAACTCCTTTGCCCAGAGGCAGCAGAGATCTGATCCCACTACCGGAGCTTAAAAATAACCATTAATGAAAGGTGTAAGAAACAAGGCTAAAGTCTTGCAATGATTCATAGCCGAGTTTGGGTTGGGTTCTGTCCTTAACGGTTGTTTTGTCGTGACGATTGTGTCGTTATACTCCCTCGTTTGAAATAATGCTTGACAATTGAGAAATTTAACCAATGATGTGCTGTGGAATGTGATGGTTGTCTTCATATAGTCGCACCGTTTCTCCTCTTATGCAGATATTTGTAATCTTCATCTTGCAAACACACACGCACACATATACACACATGCATATATGAATCACTTTAAGGTGCATTGCACAAAGATGGATGCAAATAACTATGTTGAGGTCAGATCAGATGATTGACTTAAAATATAAAATGATGCTAGGAACAAGTAGTTTCCATGTCTTTCGGGACTTTTAAAGAGGCAAAATGAAGCAAAACCAAGCAGTTGTGGGTTTTGCGCTACATGATGCCACGAGCCATCGAGGGGGCGTCTTGCCTCTGCACGTCTACCCCGTCGTGGGAATTGTGCCCACCCCCATCCGTGTGTTGTAGTCCCTCACTGTTTGCACCGAGTGTCTTCAGTAACTGCCTCTGGACTCAGGACAGTGAGTAGGATCAAGATAAACACTGTACATGGTGGGGACGGGAAAGCTTGTTGAAGCGTCTAGCTAACCACGCTCTGGTCCAGCATGTCGGAATCCACCGTGGGGCAAATGCAGTAAAGATTTGGTCGGTTTCCGTATGAGTTGTTGTTCTTTCATTCCCTCCCTCCCGCCCGCCTTTTAAATGCCAGGGCTGTGAAACATGTAGGGAAGGTCACCACCCAGCCTCGCCGTCCTGCCCAGCCGTGGAATTAGAACTGGCTGTTTCTGTGAAACTGCAGGCAAGCCTCCTGGGTGACTGGGGCCTGACTGACAAGGGCCTGGTCCAGCCAGCCACTGTCATCGCGTTGTTCAGGCTTTCTCCTTATTGATTTGCAAACATTGTGCAATGAGAAAACACTATATAGTCTAACTGCTTGGCCCAACCTGACAATAGGAGTAGAATTATGTAAGATTTCACAAGCAAAACCACTACCCATCATGATCTGGCTGACTCACACGCGACTGCAGGATAAACAAACAGCACTATAAGGAAATAACTGCAGGGCTCCTGCTAATGACTCCCATGTGGGGAAGAAGTCTGCCGGCACCGGGAGGGCTGGGTGCCCTTGGAGGAAATGGGCTTGGTTACATAAGGCTGGGTCCCAGTGAAAAGAACAACACGTCTGTAAAGTCGGGGTTCTCAGAAGCGTTTGTTTGGGCACAGTTCTACTGCCTAATAAGGACACGGGCCCCCCTAACTCATTCCCTTGGCATCAGGTAGGCCCTTGGCTTTGCTAGGACATTGTCCCTGCGGCTTCAGCACCTGGATGGGGTGAGGGGCCCGCGTAAGGACTTCCTGCAGGGCCACCTAAGCATGGTGCTCCCTGTGCAATAAACACTGCCACCTTCTACAGAAAGAGTGAGCTGGGCAGGACTGTGGGAAGGTGGCAAGCTCAAGGGACACAGAACTCCTCAGTTCTCACTGCCCAGGTATCTGAAGCACTTGACCAGAGCTGTCTGACAAGGAGTCGCCCCAGGCTGAATCATGACCAAGCCTACAGAGCACAGTCAGTGATGGTGGGAGACCGGCCATTTGCATACATTTTAATTTCGCATCCAAAATCCTGCACCCTCTGTCTTCCAGAACTGCCCAGGAAGAGGCTCTGGAGTATGTTCCTGGAACAGTGGCACTTCCTGTACATCTTTTGATTTTTCTTTCTTTTCCTTTTTTCTCCCCCAGCTGAATTACCAGGGCCTGCATTGGCAAGGCCCGCGGCAGTGCTCAGCTCCACCGCGCAATGTTATATATCATTACAGGGGAAACCATTAAGTAGATTTATTGAGAGAATGTTTCTTCAGCACAAGGAGATCTTTTTGATGAAAAATGGAACTCATTATTCTTTAAAGGCCGCAGATTGACTTATCTCCTTTATCAATTACAGTGTCTGCTTTCAGCTTGTCTCAATCAGCCCAGAGCTTTGCAGTCACTTCCTAGGGCCGAGGCCAATATGCTGCCTGAAAAAGGGTTGTTTTCACATTTTAATTGAAAATATAATATTGAACCCTGGAACTCCGACTATCTTTTCCACTACCACTTGCCAAAGATCAATGGTGAGACACCACCCGTCAGGCCATGACATGCATTCCTCCCCTTTCCCAGGGTGACCCTCTAAGAAGCCGTCTGGCGTCCTTCTCGCCCATATACATTCTGAGTTATGATTCCCCAGCCCCAGCCCCCTGAAGTTTCGACCAACTTTGTGCACCACAGAGTGAAAGTAGATGGCTGAGAATTTTAATCTTGGGGCTCGGGAACGGCTCCTTCCGTAAAATGCCTGCTGCACACGTGTGAAGAGCCGAGTTCTCATCCCCAGCACCCACGGAGAACCTGGGTAGAGCGGCACGCTTCTGTACCCACCCCGCACACCTCACCCCACCCCCAGCACAGGGGACACAGAAATGGCAGATGGGTAAAGCTCTCAGCAGGACAGTCTAGCTAAAGTGCTGAGCTCTAAGGTTCAGTGAGAGACTTTGTCTCAAAAAGATAAAGTGGACAGCGATATGACTGTGGCCTCCATGTGCAAATACTTATATGTACACACACACACACACACACACACACACACAGAGAGAGAGAGAGAGAGAGAGAGAGAGAGAGAGAGAGAGAGAGAGAGGCAGAGGAGACAGACACAGACACACACACACACATACACACACACACATGCACAGAAAGACAGCGACAGATAGAAGTACAGAGAGACAGAGACACAGATACACACACATACACACACATACACAGAGAGAAAGACAAAGACAGATAGAAGCAGAGAGAGACACACACAGGGACAGAGACAGACTTAGTTTATTATTCAGAGGCTCTCGGGATTCCTTGGTGACTTTGGAAAGTGTCCAAACCCACATACTGGTGTCTAAATCCTGCAGGGTGTAAATGAGTACGTTAACTGCCCAGAACTTGTTCCGAATCTTCCCTTTTCCAGGTTGGTCCTGAGCTCATGCTCCTCCTCCCTGAGCCTTGGCCAGACTGGGATGACAGGCTTGTGCCACCACACCTAGATTTCCAGAAGTGCATCGTATCCCACCGTAATGTCTTCCCTTCCCCCGTGCACACTTTCTAGAGGGAACGCTCTTTAACCTCACCAACATTCAAAGGCCAGTGTCTCCTGCCTGGAACAGTACTTAATCCAGTAAGTGCCCAATATGGAAAGCTGGATACTTCATATGGTAAACACTCAATAAATGTTGACTGATTTAATATGACAGAATATGCTGACTCAGTGGGCTTCCTCCCTGATTATGTGGGCGATGACCTGATAGAGAAGTCTGGCCCACGTGGCTCGAGCCTCTTGCCTAAGAGACTAAACTTCCAGTTGTCCTTAACATGTAGCCTCATTGAAGTCAATTAACAGCTTCCAGTTTCAGCTTTTCAATGAAAACCTGGGGATAAGAATGTGCAGGAGAGCTGGGTGGTGGTGGTACATGCCTTTAATCCCAACCTTTGGGAGGCAGAGGCAGGGGGATCTCTGAGTTGGAGGTCAGTCTGATCTGCAGAGTGAGTTCCAGGACAGCCAGAGCTGTTACACAGAGAAACCCTGTCTCTAAAAACAAACAAAAACTATGCAGGCATGTTACATAGGGCCTGGGCAGATAACCCAGTGGTAAAGGCGCTTGCCACCAAGTCTGGTGACCTGAGTTCCATCCTCAGAACCCACATAGTAAAAGGAGAGCACTGACTCCTGAAAACTGTCCGCTGACCTCTCCTCTTGCGCTGTGACTGATGTGGACACATATGCACACCACAAATAAATCCCAGCACTCGGGAGGCAGAAGAAGGTGCATCTGTGAGTTCGAGATCAGCCTGGTCTGCAGAGTGAGCTCCAGGACAGTCCCTCCAGAGCTACACAACACAGAGAAACCCTGTCTCAGAAAAAAAGAAAGAAAGAAAAATAAATAAGTAAACAAACATAGAAGTGTACATGTAAAAGGTAAACAGCATCCCCACGCATTAGTGGACAGCACAATAGCTTCTTCACCCACTCTAGGAATCTGTCTCTGGACTCTGAATGAACCTTCAGGACCTCATTTTCACACACATAAAACGATGACCCCTGAGAAGACTGCAGCTCTAAACTGACCTTCCACAGGTTTTGTTTCTAACTGTTATGAAATTTTCAAGCACTTGAAAGGAGAAAATACCCCTCTCATGTCAGTTAGGATCCTTCCCATTGGACTTAGGCGAGTAAACCTAGCACTGGGAGATCTGGTCCAAAGCCAGCAGGGAAGTTGCACAGAGCCTACAGGCAATAGTCCAGATGCCAACTGGAGCCGGAAAGTGGAAGGCTAGGTGGGAACGAGGAAGCTCTCCCTGCCTCTCAATTCCCCCTTCCCTCTCCCTAAACCAGCTCCTGCTTCCTACTCGCACACATTGGAAAACATGGCCAGCAACAGAATCCAAGTATCCAGACACCTGAAGAAACACAGGCTTTCTCTCTTGACTTCATTCCAGAGTCTTAGGAAGTGCTCGCTACCCCAGCTGGCCCATCTTGGCCCAGCAGCTTGCCCTTGGTTTATTTTATGAGTCGATGACTGTCCCACCCGGTGGAGTGATCATCAGAGAAGACAGCACCACTGTTGAGGGACACAACCCAACCCAAGGCTGCCTCAGCTCTCTCCCACAGTTCCCAGGGAGGTTAGGCTCGTCGTTATCAAAGTAGTCGACGGTGAAGCTTAAATACCTGACTAACATTCCCCGAGATGTCACAGGCAGCTTCCAAGTCTGTGAAGGTTGCAGTGTTTTTGCTTGGTTGTGTTTAATCCTTTCAGTCTCTAGTTTCAAGGCTCTCCTGAACCGCAAAGTATCCGGAATGAGTCATAAAACTACCTAGAGCGAAAAGGAAAACATTTGCAGTGATCTTAAATTAGCGCATTTTAAATAAGCCTCCTTTCCTTCAGCTCGAACAGCAATAAGGGAGCGGAGCAAGGCAGCAGCATGGTTGTCCATCCTGGTCTCTACCCCTCAGAAAATGCACGACAGCTCCACGGCCTTTGTTTTCCTGAGAGATTTTGAGCTGAAGGGAAGGTTGAGTCAACAACTGAGATGAGGAGACCCAGAAGCAGTCTTGGTTTTATTTTCTTGCAAACTTTGCTCAGAGATGTTCAGGGAATGGAAGAGACTCGGTTGCTTGGGTGAGTAGGAGACAGACAATAGGAAGAATCAGAAATCTAGACTGCAAACTAAAGCGCCTGCCTTGGAGAAGAATGAGGAAACGTGATCCTCCGGAGGAGGCTAAGAGAACAGACAAGTCCATCTTCTCATCCGCCTCAGGAATGGATAGTAAAAACTCTCCCTTCTCCTCTTGAGCCTCCTGCGAACCTCCCACATGGAGTCATTTTCCAGAGCGATCCTTAGCCACTGGTTCTACCTCTTTCTCTGATGCAGAGCAAGGAATAAAGTCCACCTTCATCGACTCAATGAGAATTGTAATCACCCAGCTTTGGCAAAGACCCAAAGAGAACCTCGTCTGTGAATTTCTGAGCATAGGAAAATCAGAAGTCAGTTACTGCTAGAGTCCACTCAACATAACACACAACAGCTCTTCACAAACAGCTCACTACAGCTGCTCTCTCCTGGACCGAGGGCCAGAACCTGGGAGTCTGCGAATATAGCTCGTCCTCTAGTATATTTTCAGCTTTCCCTAAATCCTATTTCTCAACCAACAAATATGGACAAAGGCTCCATCTTTGAATTAGTCCCAGAGGCAACCCAAATTAAGTCTAAAGTCCCTACCCCAAATGTTTCCAACTGGGAAGATAAAACAGAATCAAGATAAAGGGAGAAAATGCAAGAGGCTAGAAACAGACACACTTTAGGAGGAAAAGAACCCATGTCAGCTTCTGCTCCTGCAGGGTTTATGGAAGCAGTGGGGTGACTCAGGCCAATGATCACAAGTTTAGTACTAAAGGCCTTCTACCCTCTGGGCCTGCTTCTCATAAGGTAGGGCTTGGCTTGACCAACTCTAACCAAGATGCTGTAGGAATCTACTCTGTATGTTTTTCCCTGGGTGTAAATCCTTGTGAACATTGAGGTTTTCTCAGCATCAACCCCTCCATTGCCACCGCTTCTGCCTCCAGCCTGTCCAGCTGTGGACATGTTTCTTCTTCAGCCACCACCAAAGACGCACTTCTGGGTCTTGATAAGAGTTGGTGATCTGGAGTTCCATTCCTATCACCTACAGGTAGCTCAGCTGCCTGCGATTCTATTCTTTCGGCCTCTGCAGGCACCTGCAGGCACATGCACAAACCTACACTCACACACATGTCCTAAAAACAGAAGATAAAAGGGTTGAGTCGGGCAGCGGGAGTCAGATTACTTTTATTCCACTCTTGGCCTTCCCACTCAGTCTCTAGAGGTGTAAAGTAACCTTAACTTCTCCGAGCCGCCCTTCCCTCAGCTATAAAATTAGGGCAGCAGTGTGGTTCTATAGATTAAGTAAATTAGTTCTGTGAGTCAATACATCCAAAGTGTCTTGAGCTATATGTGGCCCAGAGAAAGCGCTCATAAACATGACTTATGATTGGCCAAAAGACATCAATGAATTAATCAATAAGTATTGATCAACTACTGTGTGCCAGAAATTATAACTAGGTGCTCAGAAGAGATAGGGCCAGGATGAATAAGCCCATAACTATTTTGTATCACAGAATTTTGGTCTCTTAAACATAATCATAAAACACACAAATAGATCCTACAACAAATTGGATGTTCTCAAAGACCCAGGGCAGGGAGCGTTTTCAGAACACCCCCTTGTGTCTCCTGTCCATCCATCTTCCACCTAGACAAATGCCTGTGGCTCCCAGGGCCTCTCAGATTGGTGTGAGAACAGCCCATAGGTGAGATCACCTTTCTCACAAAGGGATCCCACATTCCCCACACACCTGCCTTACCTCCTTCACCGGCGGGGGAGGTGAGGGAAGATGGTTAAAACCTGACAGAAACCTGGCAGGCAGGCACCATTCCTGGAGGCGGGAAGGTGCCTCTGAAACGTCGGGTTTAAAATGGCCATGGTGCTGTGTGTCCACACAGGGTAGGACGGACCATCCAGACTCTCGATTTGGAGAGTGGGGCGAGAGGCAATGGGTTTAGTGCTAGACTTACTGAGGCAGAAGCTGAAGTATGGCTGCCCAGGAGAGAGAGTACCGTAAGCAATGAGCACCTGGGTCAGTGATTTCTGCCTTAATAACCTTCCTCTAGATGAGAGGTTCTCCTCCTGCGGGTCGAGACCCCTTTGGGTGGTCACATATCAGACATTTACATTACGATTTATAACAGTAGCAACATTACAGTTATGAAGTAGCAACAAAATAATTTCGGGAATCACCACACCATGCGGAACTGTGTTAAAGCATCATAGCGTTAGGAAGGGTGAGAACCACTCCTCCAGATGATTTCAGACTCAAGAAAAGCAAAGGCTAAGGGCGAATCTTTGGGAAACAGCAACACTGAAGGGGTGGGCTGAAGAGAGGTGCTTGTGAAGGGCTTGAGAAGGAACTGGAGTAGTGGGAAGAAGCCGGCAGAGGGGGGATGTTCAAAAGCAGAGTGGGTGGCTGGAGCAGGTAGGGAGACAGCCCATCAGCAACCACATCAGGGGCCGTTTAACGAACAATAAACGTCCTTTCTTTTTAGCTAGCATACGAACTAATTGGTTATAACATTTCATACACATATCGTATATTACTCATAGTCACCACCCCACCAAACATCTACATCACCTTCTTCCCTTTGCAGGTCCCCTTCCTCTCCCTTCTGTTCTAATGTTTTTTTTGTTGTTGTTGTTTCTGTTTGGGGGTTTGTGTATGTGTGTGTACGCGTGCACACGTGCTCGTGTGTGTGTGTGTGTGTGTGTGTGTGTGTGTACAAGGTCTTGCTGTATAAGTCTTGCTGGCTTCAAACTCATAATCCTTCTGCCTCTACCTTGCAGACCACTTTTGACATTCCTGTTTAGGAAAGTGGAAAGGGAGATTCCAGGAAGGGAGTTTGAGTCTCCTTTTGGAGAACTAGATGGCTCCTCCATCACAGCCCTAATTCCAGTATCTTCTAAACACAGGATATCCTGCTGAGGCAGATATAAAGACTATCATTGTGTAACTATCTCTTCCAAATTGAACCTTTCCCTCCTGGAGGTAGCAGGCTGGCTTGGAAGACTTCAGAAACCAACAATAGGTATGGGGGAGACGGCTCAGCTGGTAAGGTGCCTGCTGCCCAAACATTGAGTATCTGCTCATTGTCGGAATGCAAGTAGAAGGCTAGGAATGTGGTACATGTCTGTAATGCCGGCCTCGGGAGGATGGGCAACACGAAGATCCCAGAAGTTCACTGGCCAGGTTCAATGAGTGACCCTGTATCAAAGACAGATGAAGGTAAAAAGAGATGAAAGGCATTTGACATCAACCTTGCTGCTCTACAAACACACAAATATGTATAAACGACACATACAAGCACAGCCACGTAGTTCAGGAAGCTTGCAATAGTTATAGAACCCACCGGGCTCCTCCTTTAGGCTGTTTAAGCTGCTGTGGGTGGGGGCACTTTTGTTGGAGCCGCCTGCTGCTTGGGCAGGATCAGCAAGGATGCAGCTCTCATCCATGCAAAATGACCTTTTGCTTGATGCAGATACTTGGGAGCCTCATGCGGTCCTGTAAGTACCACCAGCCATCTAATTGGTTTACCAAACTGGAGTTGGATAGAATTGTTCCATTGGAGACGGCAACTCCACTCTGCTTTGGGATGGCCTGGAGGTGCTATCTGTGGGGATGCTCTGAGGTAGCACTCCTTCTCCCCTTGACACTGAGCTATGTTCCACGTGGGCTCCCGGTTGTAGCTCCATCTGTTTTAGTTGCCTCCTGAGAATAGAGTCTCTGCCTCAACAGTCACGAGCAGAGGGAAACATTTCACTAAAGGGAAGCTTACTGAGGGATGCCTGGAGAGCTATGGAGACCCTGGGGCTGGGTTTTGTGAAGATGGGACCTCCACATTGTGTTAAGGACTGCATAGAAGATCACACTCCCCATTAAGCTCCCTTTTAATCTGGGCTGGTTTTGTAGTTGCTGAATCAATAGAAGCCAGTAGGAGCCACATGCCAGTTCCAGGCCATTGGGTCCAGGCCTCCTGCGTCTCTATGGGGCCATTCCCTGTTCTGAGTCTCTCAGCATTCAGCCACCCTTCTGTGAAGCGCCCGAGCCACAAGTGTGGCCACTGTGTTAAAAAATCTCGGCTGTGGTTCATGCTCATCATCAGCACCGTCAGCTGGTGGTGTGAGTGAGCCCTCCTGGATGTTCCGACCCCAAAGCTCCTCTGTAATCTTAGGCCCAGCAGATATCACCAGGAGCAGAGACACCACCCAGCTGAGCTCAGTCGACCCCCAGACAGTGAGGACTGCTACAACCATTGCTGTCCTTGCCACAGTAACTCTGGGTGTCTTGTTATGCGACAGTGGGTAACCAGAGCTGTTTCCATTCATGTTTTCCACACAGCTTCAGCCCAGCTGCTGGAGTAATTGACACACACAAACCTTAAGTTACCTACTGGCTTCTTCTCAGTGGTAAGTGCTTTTTCCCATGACCCCTTCCAGTTCCATTTAGAAGTTCTGTTTGCCTTGGCCTCCTTGCAGGTGCATGCAGTGATGGCCTCAGGTGTGTGACAGAGGCAGCAGGGCGCTGGGGAAATTCCCCAGGGTGAGGAGAGCACCCTTGCCAAGTGAACTGTGAGAACCTCTTGGACTGGACCCATCTTTAAACAGACAGTTGGACACAGAACTCATTTCTTCCTGGTCTTCATAAAAGAAGGCCGAAAGTCAAGGCGGCTCAGATGGCCGTGTCCCCACTTTCCTATACTGAGGACCGATTTTAGTGATAGGGTATGAGGCTTAACCATAGTAACTATATTTTAATGACTGTGTGTGTATGTTTGTGTGTTCATTCGTGTGTGTGTTTATAATATGTGTGCTCATTCATCTGTGTGTGCAATGTGTGTGCTCATTTGTGTGTGCAATGTGTGTGTTCATTCATGTGTGTGTACAATGTGTGTGATTATTTGTGTGTTATGCAATGTGTATACTCATTCATGTGTGTGTGCTGATTTGTGTGTGTGCAATGTATGTGTTCATTTGTGTGTGTGTGCCATGTGTGTGCTCATTTGTGTGTGTGCAATGTGTATACTCATTCATGTGTGTGTGCTGATTTGTGTGTGTGCAATGTATGTGTTCTTTTGTGTGTGTGCAATGTATGTGTTCTTTTGTGTGTGTGCAATGTGTATACTCATTCATGTGTATGCTGATTTGTGTGTGTGTGTGCAATGTATGTGTCCATTTGTGTGTGTGTGCAAGTGTGTGATCATTTGTGTGTGTGCAATGTATGTGTTCATTTGTGTGTGTGCAATGTGTATACTCATTCATGTGTGTGTGCTGATTTGTGTGTGTGCAATGTATTTGTTCATTTGTGTGTGTGTGCAATGTGTGTGCTCATTTGTGTGTGTGCAATGTGTATACTCATTCATGTGTGTGTGCTGATTTGTGTGTGTGCAATGTATTTGTTCATTTGTGTGTGTGTGCAATGTGTGTGCTCATTTGTGTGTGTGCAATGTGTATACTCCTTCATGTGTGTGTGCTGATTTGTGTGTGTGCAATGTATGTGTTCTTTTGTGTGTGTGCAATGTATGTGTTCTTTTGTGTGTGTGCAATGTATGTGTTCATTTGTGTGTGTGTGCAATGTGTGTGATCATTTGTGTGTTATATGTTTATAAGGATTCAGAAACATGGGACTTAGAATGTGTCGAGGTCAGGAGACCACCTTGGCTGCCATCTTCACCTCCATCTTAAGACAGGACCTCATTGTCTTTTCCCAATGGGGACACCAGACTAGCTGTGCCCTGCCTTTCTGGGAAGGAAGTCTCCTATTTCTGCCTTTTATCTTCCTTCAGAAGCACTGAGATTATAGATGTTGGCATTACTCATTTGGTCTTTTTTGTTTTGAGGATCTATGTTATTTTTATTTATTTGTGTGTGTCTCTGTGCGTGACAGTGCAGGTACCCATGAGGCCAGAAGAGGGTACCAGATCTTCTGGAACTCGAGTTCCAGGTAGTTGTGAGCTGGGAACTGAACTCTGATCCCCTGAATGCGGAGCGAGTGCTCTCAACTGCTGAGCTCATCTCTCCAGCCCCTCGTTTAGCTTTGGTGTGGGTTCTAGAGACTGGAATTCAGCTTCATGCTTTTATGGGCAGTGCTTTTACCCACTGACCCGTCTCCTCAGCACACAGTTGTAGCTGTAAGTCTCTGACTCCCTTCGCCCCGCCCCCGTCACTGTGAGTCCTGCTCAGCCTGTAACCTGCTCCACATACCCTGAAAATCTGAGGTTTGATCTCTGGGGAAGAGTCATCAACTGCCTCACCAGACCCTCCTTCACACACCAAGGAGGGATTGGGAAAGCCTGAAGCACCTTCCTCCTTATCTCTCACAGGATTGATGTGGGAGGTCCTTCTGTATATGTGTTGCTTTTATTGGTTGATGAATAAAGCTTTTTTGGCCTATGGCAGGGCAGAATATAGTCAGGCTGGAAGAGATAGAGAGAGAGAAAGTAGGCAGAGTCAAAGAGACGCCATGTAGCTGCCGAAGCAGAGAGACACACCGGAACCTTACCCATGGACCACAGTCTTGTGATGATACAGAGATTAATAAAAATGGGCTAATTTAAGATATAAGAGTTAGTTAATAAGAAGCCTAAGTTATTGGCCAACCAGTGTTGTAATTAATATAGTTTCAGTGTGATTATTCGGGTCTGGGCAGCCGAGAACAAAAGAGCAGTTTCCGATTACATGGGAATCCCTTGCACCCCCGTTCCCGCCCCACCAAAGCTGGTTTACTAGGAGACTGTGGTCCTAGGACCAACACTTTGAGCTGCAAAGAATGCTGCAGAAAATTGTGGATAATCTACTCTGCCCAAATTCCACCTTTTTTTCTATGTTTCAATAATAGTTAATAAACATGCTTAGACTCTTCAATAGATTAAATTAATTTATGACAAAACTAATTTGGGTAATAATCATATACCATTGTTATAACTTTGCATTTCAGATCTAAAGGGGTTTCTAGCATAATGCTTGCATTGTTTTTATACTGTCTGTGACATAAATGATAGCAGGAAGATCCCATTACTAGGGAAAATAAAATTAAACAAGGTGATCTGCGGTGAGTTATTGTGTTATGGAATTCATTCCACATCCAGGCTTGGATGACCTCATAAATTGTTCTTTGGGTTGGCAATGTCATCCTAGCCTGCTAGATTGAATTATTTCCTTGTAACTCAGACCCCCTGTCTAGTCTGTAATGAAGAACACCTTGTGTGTCTTGGCTGGCACAGGGAGTAGAGTCAGATACCCATAGTCGTAGGAGTTGTGGGCCCTGCACTTAGCTATATGTCCCAAAGGGACAATTGGCAATATTGTTCACAGCGCATTGTCGCAGTATCAGTAAGGGAAGACAGATGGGAGAGGGTCCATAACACTGCCGCGGCCTGCACAGGGGTGTACAGAAGATGAGGTTGGACTCAGGCTTTCGAGATCTTATACTAACTGAAGAACAATGAGACACCACCCCGCTTTCCAGGCAACTCAGAAAGATAGCCCAAGGCTGATCAAACAGAGCCCACCTGCGACAGTCTCTGGGAATTCTCTCTGGCGGGGGGCGGGGAGGGGGTGCCTCACATACTCGGAGGGTGAAAACAGCTTCCTCGGAGGAGGAAGGACGCTCGGAGCCTCTGATCCGGAGGTGGTAAACAGGCTGACAAGAGAACCGCCGCCGAGAAAGGACAGCAGTACCGCTGGAGCGGCTCCTTTTGACCCTGCGGGGTACAACAAATCACTCTCAAAGCCATGTCCCCTTTCTTCTAAGTGGGAGAGGGGACACATTTCCCTACTTGACACAGAGCCAAACTCTCCAAAGGCTTGCGGTGACCTGACCCTCAACCTCCGGGTCAGAGCCAGGCTTGCTGACGGTTTATCATTCGCTCTCTCTGAGATCCTCAAACAAGCCAGCTGTGGAAGATCTATTGTCTCGTTAAAGAGCATGGAATAGGGTCCAGGAAATGATACTGGCTGATAAAGCCAACGGCCTTAGCCCACTGGCAGTATCTGTGAGACTACAGGAAACCTGTCACTGAGAGCCCCAATAGAAGAGCGGTCCAAACCTCCCAGCACCCTACTTGGCCACTCTTGCTGAATGGCAAGCTAGCTCAGAATTTGGGCTCGTGCCTTTCAACACATACTTCTGTTGGGACGAATTGTCTCCTAAGCCAAGCAACTGTCATCTTGGGGCATGCAGCTTCGATCCTTTGCAAAAAAATTTCCCAACTGGGTTTGTTGACAGTTTACACCCCTACACTGATGGGAGGAGAAGGGGACCAAGTGTTCAGCCACTCCTTCCTGTAGCATGCAACTCCGCTTTAATTGCCCCACAGCCTGCCAGAGGGGTTATAGTATGGCTATCGGGAAGCCCTCATCCCTAAGAAAAGCCTTTCCAGGTGTAGCCTGTTGTGTTGGAGAACACTTCAGCTCTGTAAGGGAGCATAATAAACTCAGTGGTTCCCCAGAATGAAGGCTGACTGTGGTGTTGATAATGTCTCCTCCAGGGAAGGAATTTTAGCAACCACCTCTAAAATGTCTTCTTTTGATGAGTACCTCAGAAAACCAAGTTTGATTTAGAGAGAAATACTCACCAGGCAACTGCTTTAGGTAGGGTGACCAGTCATTTGTTTGCCTAGAGCCAAGAAGGATTCTGGGACATATGACTTTTAGCCCTCAAACTGGACATGCCAAGAACAATGGGACAGGAGTAGATGGAGCAGCTAGGTTCCCATAATTTCACAAAGGCTGTATTGCAAACACAGACTGTCCAGCAAGTCTGGGAGATTTTGACAATTCTTTCTTACTGTCCAGCATGACTAAATATGAGATCTAGGCCCGTGAACCTATCAGAGACCTTTCTGTAAACTGTGTCTACTAAAGAAAACCTGTCAGGCAGTAGCGGTACACACCTTTAATTCCAGCACTTCGGAGGCAGAGGCAGGCGGATCTTTGCAAGTTTGAGGCCAGTCTGAACTACAAGAGCTAGTTCCAGGACAGGCTCCAAAGCTACAGAGAAACCCTGTCTTGGAAAAAAAAAAGAAAAGAAAAGAAAAGAAAAGAAAAGAAAAGAAAGAAAGAAAAAGAAAAAAAGAAAACCTGACCACGGAAAAGGCCCAGCAGAGCATAGGTTATCCACACAGTGAGCTTCCATTTCTTTGTAGAGTGTGTTCTACGTTATATGACCTGGGAAATCACATCAAAGGGATAATTCAGGAACTTGGCAATCCAAATGTGTTACAAGAATGGTTGGCAGATTTTTCTCTTCCCTGAGGCTATCTGAGTGTCTTTACAGGGTTCTAAGTCAGAGACCAGCATCCCTTAGTGGAGGGAGTTCCTTTGCGAAGTCTGGAAAAGATACATATTATAAAGAGTGGAGACATCTGCCTTTGCCCAGAGATGATTTGTCCACCAAGAAAAAAAAGAGAAAAGAGCATAAAGGGAAGTCTAGCTTTTATCCCGGGGATGCCACATGACGGTGCCAGCCCAATGGGGCAGGTTGCTGCATAGGTTAAGTTGCTGAAGGTGAAATTGGAACATCAGGTTGTTGCAAGCTGTTAGAATTTAACCACCTTGACCAAAAGACTGTATTTCTAACTTTGAGAAGTATGAGAAGGAACGGAGGGAAGACAGAAGGACTGTAAGATGCAATGCTGAGAGGCTCACAATGTCACCATAATAGCCTTTTCTCCCTGAGACGGTCTGTACTCATACAGCTCTGTGGCCCAGATGCTTGACTGGGGAACTGGGCCATAAAGACGGAAGGTCCCCAGAGTAGTGAGAAAAAGGACAGCTTCAGTTTCCTGCAGCTAAAAATGCAAAGACATATTAAAATTCTGTGGCCACATTGGGGTTTTACAATATTGTGTTGGGACCAAAGTCACTGTGTCCCAAAGAGGAAGAGTCTGAAAATGGAGGTCTTGGGCCTGAGACAGGGTTGAGCACCCAGGAGTCCAGCTGTATCTGGGTCTTCACTGGGCCCTTCTAGGCCAGGGCAGTGGCTGGTCTTTAGTCTTCTAGTCTGCGTCTAGTTTCTAGTCCTGTCCTATGTCCATGTGTCCTCATGCCCCATCTAAACCTCATGTATCTTCTCATTCTCCGGTCCAATGCTCAGATCACCCCCAGCCTGGAACACAGCGTCCTCCATTGCTAGTCTTAGGAGATGACAGCCTCATGCCAGGTGTTCTCATTTTTATGGTCACTACCTCACCAGACTACAGACTCCTGGAGTGCAATATTTGTCTTCCATTTCCTGGATATATGCAGCCAGGTGTGACCAGAAGTGGGAACTCAGCTGTGACTGCTAATGTCTTTTTGGAGACAGTCTCATTCTGTAGCCCAGGCTAGTTTTGAACTCATGATCCTCCTGCCTTCAGCTTCCAAGTGATGGCGTTACCAGTAATGAGCCACTTCCCTGATATCATTTGGTATGATAATCACAGTGACACAGGCATCTACTTACCCAGTGGCCTTGCGTTTTCATACCTAATTCACCCAGGAGTAAGGATAGCTAAAGAAGTAAACAAGGACGCCCTGTTGATTCACCATCTCCCTCCCTCCCACATCTGCCAAAAGCAAAATCAAGTGAACCCCTGGAAACAGTCCATGAGCCCACAGATAGAAGAACAGAAATATGCAACGAAATGTCACCTGGCAATAAATACAAGAATCCCAACAAAAACTTTCGATACTGTGATACATCTCAAATAACTTCACGGTGTGCAGCCTCTCCCAGAGCAGCTGAGCTGCGTAGGTTCGTCTGGATGAGGTTTGGAGCAGGTAAAACCTAGAAACCATACTGTCTGTCCAGGGCGAGGTGGCAGCAGCGACTGGGGAGGGGCTTCAGAAAACCCTTGCAGAAGATGGCCATGTTGTACAATTTGACACGAATTTGCCTGACCCACAAGTATGCATTCCCCGAAGCTCTGCAGCTGTTGACTTAAGATTTGCGCATTTCGTTGAAGGCAAATTTTATCTTAAAAGTAAACAACAGTAATAGGTCTCAAATGTTTATAATGTGCGTGTTAAAGAGAACTGATTTTTACAATGCATTAGAAAAAAAGTGCTTTCAAGGGGAATGAGCAGGTAAATCCATGGGGAAAGTTCACAGACAATAAAGCAAGCAAGCAAACAGGCTACTGGGCTGACCAGAAGGTCTGCTTTGGGCAGGAAGGGGAAGGGGAGGGGGATGAAAAGCCTCTCTGACTAGGCTGGACCAGAGAGGGTAGCACCTTTGGTGTCCTTGGGAGTGGTCAGGTTTCCAGGACGCCAGGGAAGCGACTGGTGTCCTGCTACGGTGAGATGGATGGGAACCAGACTGAAGCCCAGTCCCAAGGGGGCTGGGTAGGAGGCAGGCCTGACTGGGGGACTGGCTGGGGCAGCACAGCTTAAGTCTTTGATCTCTAGCCACTGCCCAAAGGGCTGCCCTATTCTTGGCACTGCCAGGTACAAAGGAACGTTCGCTGGATGGCAGGCTAGCTGAGTTCCCTCCATCCTGGGGCCAGCCTTGAAGTCCAGCTTCAAATTCAGGTTCAAAGGACTATCTTTTCTTAGGAAACATTGATAATCCAAACCACATCTAACCCCGGTCCTCCTTTGATAGGGTAAGTGGGCTGGCGGATCAGAGGACGGCTTTATATCCCATCCATCTGGATCTCGGCAGAGGGTGCAAACTGGCAGCCCTCAGGCTGAATCCAGCACACAGATGTGCTATGTGTTTTCTTTGGCCTTTCCAAAGGCCTGGTTTTTAAAAGTTTAGTTCAGTTGCCAGAATTTTAAATCACATAAAATCTGGATGCTCCGCGTTTTTTGAAGAACACGGGGCTATGCCAGGGCAGTTGGCAGACGCCCTCTAGGCCGTTCCCTCTGGCCTGCAGCTCCCTGTGGCCGTGGGTACTCCGACCTTGCATGCCACTGTCCTTTGTGTGATGGGAGAGGAGTCAGGGGTCAGCAATCATCAGGCTGTAAAGGAGCCTCCAGCAGCAATGTTCAGCTCTAGGGACATAACAGAGAACAAAGTGACTTGGTCTTTTTTTTTTTTCCACAGGAATTTGAGTTCTGCAGTGGAAGTCAGGGAGAAAGGAAAGTCTTGATCATCAACTTGATGGGATTTGGAATCACCGAAGCGACACACTTTGGGTGTCTGCAAAGGTGTTGCCAGAGAGGTGACTGGAACTTGACAGTACGAGTCATGGGTTGGGGTTCAAGACTAAAGGGAGAAAGAGTGGCAGCATTCAACTCTCCCCCTCCCAGACTGAATAGGGGCGAGTGACCAGCTACCCCCCCCCACCAGTAACTAGAGTTGCTTTCTTGGCTGCACTTCCCCATTGGGAAGCTGAAAGCCACGGGTCACCCGTCCTTCTTTACATTGCTTCTGTCAAGTGTTTGATTGCAGTTACAAGAAAAAAAATGTAGTAAATAATATGGAAGGGAGAAAGGAAGGGAAAGAGACAGGAAGGGAGGGATGAAAGAGAGAAAGGAAAGAAAACAGAAAGGAGGGAGAGGAGGAGTCAAACTTTGAAAACTGATGCTTGTCCTGAGGGACAAGAGAAGATGTTACAGTGTGACCAGGGGAGGTGAGATTCGCCACAGGACGGTGGGGAGCCTTCTGGGAATGACCCTGGGGTTGAGAAAACTAGGGAGAGAATGTTGCTATGGCAGGGGAAAGATGGACAACTGCTCGGCTCCTCTCAGAAGCTGAGAGAAGAAGCCCTGTCAAGGGCAGACATAGCTGTGGATGGAGAGAAAGATCAGGGCAGAAGAGGTCCACAGGAGGTGGTCAGCAGGAGGTGGTAATTACAGGCCCTGTGAAGCATGAATGTTACTTTGGGCACAGTAGGGAGGCTCTGAGGGTTCGGGGCAATGAAGAGACATGGTAACTCCATAGTGCCATAAAACTGTACTTGTTGGTGTAGGCCAGCTAACAGTCTCATCAGGAGTCCATTGTACATTACAGCTGCGGGAGGGCAGGGACAGAGGAAGAGCAGTATTGTGAGGGAGGCTGCTTGTTGGTTCCCGGCTGCTCAGCCCCAAAATAATCACACAGAAACTATATAATTTAAATCACGGCTTGGCTCACTAGCTCTAGCTTATTATTGGCTAACTCTTACATCTTAATTTAACCCATTTCCATTAATCTATGCATCACTACAAGTTCATGGCCTACCAGTAAAGTTTCAGTGTGTCTGTCTTTGGCTGCAGTTCCATGGCATCTGTCTAACTCCACCTTCCTTCTCTCAGCATTCAGTTTAGTTTTCCCCACCTAGCTCTGTTCCCCTATAGCTCTGCTATAGGCCCAAAGCAGTTCCTTTATTAACTAATGGTTAATTCACAGTATACAGAGGGGAATCACACATCACTTCCCCTTCTGTTTAAATAGAAAGGAAGGTTTTAACTTTATCAAGCAAGAATTATAGTTATAATATTTATGGCTACTCTATCTTTTATCATAATTAAGGAAAACTATAATTATAACTATCTATCCTTCAACTCCAGAAGGAGATGATATTACCTAAATTAACAGGAAGTGCATTGTAAGCAACTTCAAAAACTCTAGAGTTAACAAAGACATCTTGCTGCCTGGAGAGTCACCCAAAGTTCTTCTATATTGTTGGGGCATAGTATCCAGCAGACTTTTCCATGAAGCGGGAAATTTCAAAGACAGTTCCACCTATATTGGCAGTTTGTTAGTCATTTTCTTCTGTGTCCTGCAGACTGTCTCGCAGACTCCTTCATGAAGCAGGAACTCTGATGGACTGTGTCACCTTTAGGCAACTTCAGCAGTTATTTCTCTGTGGGTCCTGCCTGTCCAGTTCATACAGCATACCATCAAGCAGTCCAGGCAAGAGCAGTTTCTTGCCCAAATGACTAACCAACTCTTTAAGGAGCCTCTTCGATGCCCATCTTTCTCTTGAAGTAATTGGTGCTGCCAGGAACAGATGTGTCTCATTGTCATGAAAAGTTCTAAGTTTAAACATTTTAAGTGCCATATTCCATAGTCTTTGAAAGGTTTGAAGAATGCCTATTTATCGGAAATACATCTCTGTACATCTAGAAAATCTAACTAACATGACTACAAGCTTGACTGTTATAGATGATTATCTATTAGCCTATATTTATTAATTATACATTACATTTTTAAATGAGCGGCACAAACACAATATCTTAATCAAGAGCAGAAATATACAAATAACAAAATTGACCTTAAATTTACATCAGTAAAGCAAGATCCATACCAATGCAAATCTCTATAGCATATTCCCCTTTAAATGTAAAGAAACATTTATAAACAATATTGGGAATACAGAGCAGCAAGGAAAATTTGGAGCAGTGGTTCTCAACCTTCCTAATGCTGCAACCTTTTAATACAGTTGTAGTGACCCCCAACTGTAAAATTATTTTTGTTGCTACTCTATAGCTATAATTTTGCTATTGTTGTGAATTGTTATATAAAGATACGTGTTTTCCGATGGTTTTGGGTGACCCCTGTAAGAGGGTTGTTCAATATCCCAAAGGGGTCGTAACCCACAGGTTGTGAACCATTGGTTTAGAGGAAGTTAAGTCTTAGCTGGATACAAGAACATAAAACCTGAAAATCTTGAAACTGGCTGCATTGGGTGTTGTATTAATCATTTTCCTCATTGCTGTGATGAAAAACCCAATAAAAGCCACTTAGACAAGGAAGGTTTCAGCTGGGCAGTGGTGGCACATGCCTTTAATCCCAGCACTCTGGAGGGAGAGGCAGGTGGATCTCTGAGGAAAGGAAATGGACCCACAGTTTGAGGATGCTGTCTGTTTTGTGGGGAAAGCACTACAGCAAGAACAGCTCTATCTGTGCCTACAGGAACGTGAGGCAACTGATCACGAATGTCTTCCATCAGGATGCAGAGAAAGAAGTCTTAGCTTTCACCTTTTCTCTTTTTATCCAGTCGGTGACCCCAGCCAGTGGAGTAGAGAGATTCACAGTTGGCATTCAGGGTGGATCCCCCTCCACAGTTAATCAGCTAACACTCCCTGGAAGCAAGCATGGACACACAGGTTTGCCTCCTACTTGATTCCAAACCCAGTCAAGTTTAATGAAAATGAACCATTGCAGATGTAAACATGTAGAAGGAGGAAGACAAACATTGTCCAGAATTACAGTTGGCTCTCGGCCTCTTCTAGAGCTAAACCTGCTTCCATGCAGATGACCCCCGTCTCTGGCCACCAGGTAAAACCAAAAACCATTTAGTACAAGCATAAAATGCTGTGAACCCCATAGATTTTGTGCCCTCTTCCATAACAGATCAGCATCCTATCTAAGTTTTCAACAGTGTAAATGGCATTGCACTAAAGGAGGAAAAGACCCAGGGAGTCCTCCCCTGCTGCTGGCTAACCTCTGCTGTCTGCCGGAGTCACTCTGGAAACCTCGACCCTCCCAGAGATTCTGGTTTCATTGCTCGGCACTGTGGCCGGGGTGTTTGAAAGCAGCCTGGTAGAGAAGAACCTCGCAGAGCAGAAATTCTCAGAGCTGGGAGAGTCACCGACGACAGTGGCCATAGAACACGGACTATTGCAAAGGTTGCTTTCACTTAGCACCTATGAAATGCACATTTCTGGGACAGGTGCTCAACTTTCTGCTTCCTTCTGGTGGTTCCAGGTGGTTGGATGCTGACTGAAACTCGAGGGCTGCTGTTCTAGACTCTGTATTTCATTCTGCGAAGCTCAGACGATTGTTCATCAGATCCTTATCAGGTGAGCGGAGATTGTCTTTTTGGCAAGTGAAACAGAGAGCAATTCAGTGATGGCCAGAGTGGCTTACCACACACTCAGACCCAGATGGACTGAAGGCCAGGATAACAGCACCGCTTTATAGCTCCTACCCCATGCCATTTTCTGAGTCTTGAAAACTGACAATCTAATGATGGGCTGTCTCCCACCCCCAAACCTAGACAGAGGTCCAGAGGGTTAACAAGCTGACAGGAAATGGCTTTGCCCCGTGCAACAGGAATGTAGCCACAGGCGATACAAGAATGAACAAGTATGCCTGTGCTCTAACAAAACCCAATTTACCAAAGTAGGCAGAGGAGTGCTGTAGATGTCTTACTTAGTAAGGTGCTTTGCCCTGCAAGTGTGAGGACCTAGCCGGATCTTCAGCACCCATTTAAAAGGCCAATGTGAGCCCAGTGCCCGGAAGTGAAAACAGAAGATATCCCCAGCTTCCTCGTCAGCTCATCTTGCCCAACCTGTGAACCCCAGGTTTTCTGAGATCCTGTATAAGAAAAAGAAAGTGACAGAGAGAGATACTTGACATTGATCTACACACACACACACACACACACACACACACACACGGAGAGAGAGAGACAGAGAGAGAGACAGAGAGAAAGACACAGAGACAGAGGTGGTGGAGGGTCATTTCTGGGGTGGGACAAGAGTGTTGTTCTGGAGTGAGGCTCAGGCTAGGATTCAGTTGGCCAGAACCCTGTTGAGTGCCTACTCATTCACTCCTCACATAAGCCATGTGGGGACTCCTAGGAAGCTCAACAGTATAATTGCTCATTAAGATTTGGGTTTTAATTGTTGTGCTGAGGCCATATACTAATGGCCAGTAGGTCACTGGCCTGTTCAGTTGGAGGAGCCTTTAGGAGGTCACGTCTAGCGAAAGGAACCTAGGTCATTGTAAGCTTGCTCTTGGAGAGGTTGCTGGGGCCTTGGCCCCTTCCTTTCTCTGTTTCTCAGTCACCACAGATGAGAAGGTTTCCTGTATGACATGCTTCCACCATGATGCCCTGCCTTGGACAGGCTCAAAACGATCAAGCCAAGCAACCATGAACTTAAGCCTCTGAAACAGAGAGCCCCAAGAAATCCCTGCCGCCTTAAAGCAATTTCCCAGTGTTCCTCGTAGTCACAGGAAGCTCACCATGTTCCCCAGGTTATAAAGTGCAGAGGCCTGAGACCAGTTAGACTCTAACCAGTTAGAGGAGCGGAGCCAGCCCATCTGCTAGCCAAACCCAGTGGCTAATGCTCCTGGAAATTACTTTCATGGAAAGGGGTGGAACATTATTAAGAAGTCACTTGCGTACGGAAAGGAAAAAAACAACAACTGAGATTAGAAGTGAGGACGAGCCAGCAGAGGTCCCGAAGGCAAGAGCTCAACTGGGAAAAACAGCCTCTGTTCAAACCCACAGGGAAATTGCAGGCTTCCAAATCCTGTGAGCACTCAAAGGGATTGCTAAGAGAGGAAGCTCAGCAGAGCCAGAGCAATCCGCAGAACGAGAAATCAAAGCCCTATAGAGCTTTGTCTTATTTTAAAATTCATCCTAAGGCCTGGAGACATGGCCCAGTGGTTCAGAGTAGTTGCTGCTCAGTAGTGAGGACCAGAGTTCGGATCCCAGGGCTGACATCAGGTAATTCACAAATGCCTATAACTCCACCTCTAAGTGATCCAGTGCTCTTTCCTGGCTCCTCTGAGAACCCACATGTGTGCATGTCCTCACATACACATGCGTCCAGACACACAGACACACCAGATGTATACACAAGAATAATAAAAGTTGGAGAGATGACTCGGGGGCAAGAGTACTTGCTCTGCAAGCTTGAGGACCTGAGGTTAAATCCCCAGCACATACACAAAAATGCATCAGGCGTGAGACAGATGCATTCTGGGAGCTTATAAGCTATCTGGCCTAGCCAGAATAGTGGGCTTCTAGTTCAGTGAGAGACCCTGCCTTAAGATAATAAGGTAAAGAGAGATTATGCTTAATTTCCTGCTCTAGCCTCTGTATGCGTGAGCAGAGGCACACTCATGTGTACCACATACGTACACCATATTCTCCCCCAACAAGAAATATCTGTATATATATTATATGTATTAATATGATATATATGTATATGTATGTTATTATATATGTATGTATGTATCTATATACATCTACCAGGTATAATGGAACTTGCTTTTAATCCCAGCACTCTGGAGGCAGAAGCAGGCGAATTTCTGTGAGTTCTAGGCCAGCCTGGTCTACAGAGTGAGTTCTAGTACCGCCAGAGAAACCTTGTCTTGAAACAAAACAAAACAAAACAATGTGTGTGTACTGTCTTTGTTTCTCTTCTCATTGCTGTAATAAAATACCCTAACAAAAGTGACTAACGTAAGGGGAAGAGTCTTCTTTTAGCTCACGATTGCAGGTTACAGTCCGTCTGTCTGTTGCAGGCAGACAAGCTGGCCAACACGTGAAGACGCTGGTCACATCACATCCACAGTCAGGAGCAGAAAGAGTGAATGAAGGCATGTGTGCTTGCTTCTCAGCTCCCTTCCTCCACTCCTACAGTCCAGGACCAAAGCCAGGGAATGATGCTGTCTACAGCTGGCCAGGTCTTCTCACGCCAGGTCATGTGATCGAGACAATCCTCCCTAGGCATGACTACAGGCTAACCTGGTTCAGATAGTCCCTCATTGAGACTCTCTAAGTGATTCCAGATTGTGCCAAGTTAAAACCATCACTTACATCATGTGAATTTACATTATGAAGCTTTAAAAGATGATGGAAACATATCATCCAACAAACCAAGATCAGGTCCCAGGACCCACGTCATGTGACCCACAAACACCTATTACACCGGTTTCAGAAGGGATCCTGAATAGACATGCACACTTAGCATACATAAACACTGTCTATAAGATATGTACCTAATGCTCTTCCCTTAACCAGTAGCCGTAGGTCTCCAAACAGAAGTAATCATATTCTACATTTGGGATATACCACTCCATTCACATATGTGGTTGTCATAGTTTGAATATAAAATGTATCCCAAAGGTTCATGTATTGAATACTGATTGGTTTCCAGCTAGAGGCACTATTCTGGGAGGTTCTAGATATGGCACCTAGTTGCTAGAAGTAGATCCCAGGGGTCATGACTTTGTAGGTTGTACCTTGTACACAATCCCTTCCTCATTCTCTATTTCCCATTTCCCATGATGTTAAGAAGGACTTTGGGTCTGGAGAGGGGGCCCAGTGGTTAAGAGCTTGCACTGTCAAAAGACCCAAGTTCAGGTACCAGGACCCCCATCGCATGACTCACAAACAGCTATTATACCCCAGTTTCCGGTGATTCAGGACTCTCTTTTTCCCTCTGAGGAATCCTGAACAGACATGCACATACATGTACACATACATACACACACATAGATAATAAAACAAATATTTTTTAAAAAATTACCACTTGTTATGCTTCACCATGGGCCGGCAATCAAAGCCTCTCAGACGGTGAATTGTTCCTCCTTTCCACAATGTGGCGTCACAGCGCCTACAGAAGTAATGAGCATCCACTGCCAAATGGTCAGCTCTGAGAACGGATGCACATAAGTAACACATGTGGACTTAGTAGATTGTATTTATGTATTTAGAAATACACACACACACACACACACACACACACATCCTTAACAGCTATTAAAGGGGAAACAAGGCAATTAACTCGAAAGAGAAAGGAGAAGGAGAGGTTCATGGGAGGACTTGGAGGGAGGGAAGAGAAGGGGAAATTACATAATTATCATACCCCCAAATAAAACACAAAATTTAAAAAGCAACTAATATGATCCATGTTGCTGTACATATCAGTGTCTGTAACTGCACGGATCGCTTGTTCTGCTCTGTCGTTCCTCTACATGGAACCGGCCCGTGATTTGCCCACTTGTTCATGACCAATAGAGTTGTTTCTAGTTTGGTTTTGTTATTATTAGGGATACTGGTTTTTTAAAACCTGTATGGACAAATTTTTCTTGAATAGATAATAGTGAATTTTCTGTTATACGCTATGTGCGTGCTTACAATTTTAAAACTCATCAAGCCATATAATTCTATATTCCTACTGGCGCTATGTGGAAGTAGCAATCTCTCCACACTCTCACTAATTCTGCGAGAACTAACGTCTAATCAGGTACAGCCATTATAGTGTGCTAATCATGTTCAGCTTCTCTTCCAGTACCTTTGTATATCTCGGATGAATATCTGCTTAAATGTCTGATAATCATAAAATTGGGTTATTCGTTCTCATATTATTTTTCTTGGTGTTTTTATTCAAATAAAAAATACACAATATTCACAATCTGAAAGTTCCCATTTGTCCATTTCTAAATGTGCTGTTCTGTGTGGTTAAATACATCCATACTGCTCTGTGGCCATCACCTCTGTCCGTCTCCAGAAGTTTCCCACATCAGAAAGCGAAATCGTGAACCTATCGGACATGAGTTTCCATCATTTCCTTTCTGTTTTACAATTGTCAGAACATTGAGTAGACATTCCCCGGAGGTATACAGAGGACCAGCAAGTGCTGGAAAACAGACCAGACTCGGGCCTGGAGAGATGGCTCCGTGGTTAAGAGCACTGACTGCTCTTGCAAAGGATCTGAATTTGGTTCCTAGCACCCACATGGCAGCTCATAACCATCTGTAAATCGACTCCAGGGGATCTGACGCCATGTTCTGACCTCCACCCGCCTCATACATGTACATGGTGCACATACACACATGAAGACAATCACTCATGTATATAAGAGAAAAACAAACCTTTTCAAAACGAGGTTTGTCTGCAGTGCTTTTTCTTCTGATGTCTGGGTTAGTATTGTCGTCAGTGAATTAGTTAGAAACTGATGATCCTACTATGTTTTTGAAAGAGTTTGGGTAGGATGGATACTTTTTTAAGTGTTAAAAAATGTACCAATAAAGCTATCTAGACTTTTGCAGGGTTTGTTTGGTTTTTTATTACTGTTGTTTTTGTTTTATTTTGTTTCAAGAATTTTAATACAGATAATTCAATGTCTTTATTTTTAATTTTACTAAGGTTATTTTTCTCTTAAATTTGTTTTAGTAGTGTGTCAATTTAGAAATTTAACCATTTCATATTCTAAACCATCTCATTTCTTACATGAAATTGTCTAATTTCTTCATTACACTTTTGCTTGCAGCTGGTTCTCAGTTTGCTGTTTGACTCTTCTGTTTTTCCCCTTTGTCATTTACTAAAAGCTGTATATATTTTGTAGCTTTTTTTTGAAAAGTCAATTTTTTATTTTACTGATTTCTCTTGTTATTTTTCCTTTTGTTAGTTTCTACTCCGTCCTTTATTATTTCCAACCTTGTATTTATTTTATGTTTGAATTGGTCTCTTTTCCCATTACCCATCTGAGTCAAAGATTATAGTGCTGATTTTAGAGTTTTCAGTGTAAGTGTTCAGAACCATGAATTATCTTTTTTTGCCAAAGTGAATTGCAATCAAAGTTTTGATGCTGTCTGTTGCCATTTGGTTCAGTTCAGGATATTTTCCAACTCCCTCATGGTTTCTTCTTCAGTTCCAGGGTATGTTTATTTTACAAATACTAGAGAGCTATTTTTTTCCATTTTCAGTTTCTAATTTAACTTTTTTATTATAAATACATTTTATGGCTTAAAATGCTTTAAATGTATTGAGATGTATTTTTTGACTATCATAATGCATGCAGAATATTACATGTACGATAGAGGGTTAGGTATATTCCTCTGTTACTGGTTGAATTCTGCTATATGTATCAGTTCAAATTGGCATTATCCATGTCTTTTGTATCCTCACTGATACTCTGTCTAGTCAGTCAGCTAATGGAAGGGTACTCTTAAAATTTGCAAATGTTTTTCCTTTCAACGTTTTGAGGTTTCTCAATGTATTTGGAAATTTGTTTTAGTTGTGTTTAATGTATGACATGTCTTCGTACCCTGTCACACGGCTGTGTGTCACACGGCATTCCCTTTTTGTCTTCTAACATGTGTTGCCTTGAATGTTGCTATGTCCCATGCCATAAACCCACTGTAACTCTGCCGTGCCATGCCTTCACATCCATATGTATTTTTATGCATTTCCCTCTATCTGCTGTCAGTGTATTTATACTTTTGTACCTGCAGTTGACATTTTAGACATCATAAGGCAGATGGTCCTTTCCAATTCAATCTGACCATCTTTCTTTGCTTTAGTGCTCAGAATTTCTTCTCATGTGCTGTCCATTTAACAAATCATCTCTGCAGCTGTACCTAACCTGATACCTAACCCCCATTACATTTTATATTTCAATTTTTATGTTTTACTTCCAGTAGTTCTATATTTACTTAAATTATTTTTTATTTGTTCTTGATAACTCTTTTTCTTACCCATTTTTGTGGCTGCCTTTAGTTTTTTTTAAATTATACATTATTCTGGTTAGTTTTTATTGTCAGTTTAACACAGCCTACAGTCATCTAGGTAGAGAGAATCTTACTTGGGTAATCACCCCAATCAAACTGGTCTGTAGCCACATCTACAAGAAGCTTATTGTGCCAGTACTATCCGTAGGGAGGGCCTTGTGGCTGAGCAGGTGCTCTGTCGCTGAGCCACACCCCAGACCAAATATCTTTCTAAGTTTCATCTAAATCTCATGTTGGCTTTATGACTCTGTTTTTCAACCCTTTGTCCTCCATTGCCCCACCTTGTGTTAGAGGATTGCTGCAGGGAACCACATATGTGTATAGAGGGCAGGGCACTGGACACTTTATTCATCCTGTGTGATGGAGGAAGGTCATTGGCTAATAAAGGCACTGCCCTGGCCCATTTTATTGGTTAGAGGATAGGTGGGAGGAGTAAACAGAACAAAATGCTGGGAGGAAGAGGAAGTGAGGTCAGAGACTCCACAGCTCTGCTCTCCGGAGCAGACGCCTGAGAGAGACGCCATGCCCTGCTCCCGGGATGAAGCTCGGACCCAGGATGGACTAGGCTAGAATCTCCCCGGTAAGCGCACCTTGGGGTGCTACATACAGATGATTAGAGGTGGGCTAAATTAATATGTGAGAATTAGCCTAGAAGAGAATGGGCCAGGCAGTGTTTGGAGGAATACAGTGTCCGTGTAATTATTTCGGGGCATAAGCTAGCTGGGCAGGCGGCCGGGGTGTTGGGAATGCAGCGCTGCCACCCTTATTACTTCATATGGCGCCCACGTGGACAACTGAATCTACAGAAAGCCTGAAAAAGCTTGGGAAAGAGTAAAGCATGTTTTCTTGATAGTGACAATTTCTCGGATCTACTCTGCTTGCTAGAGGCAAGCAAGCGCCTCATCTGAGAGAGGCTTCCTGACTCAGCTTTAGCTGCAAAACCCTGCAGCTCATTAAGAGTTCCTGCCACGAAACACTTAAACGGTGTTGACGAAAAGCTGAACACATGCTTTTCGGTTTTCAGCCATAGCAGGAAAAAAGCTGCGCCGTTTAAAAATGCCGGCTTTCTGGGCCATCCTGCCAGGGCAAACTCTGACTGTTTGAGGCAGGAGGGCCGGCTACCTAGAGAGGACTTGAGTGTTGTCTGTTGTAGCTCAGTTGCTGGCAGGGACCTTGAAATGCCATACAGTTGTGGCAGTAAACATGGCTACAGCCTGTATATCCGCCATGAGGCTGGAAAGCTAAGGAATGGACTGGATCTAGCTGGCAAAGCCACGCCTTTAGTCCTACTGAGATTGCTTGGTAAATTAAAGATTCATGTGGTCAGAAAAAGAGAGATATACAGTAAAGAGAGATTCAAAGACAAAGAAAATTTTTAAATGGTTTACAGTGTGTTAAAAATATATGCAGACTAAAAGTTGAAGTTCTTAAAGTAAAAAAAAAAAGGAAGAGAGTTGTTATGTGTGGTAGCACATGCCTTTAATCCCAGTGCCTAGAAGGCAGAGACAAAGAGATCTCTGTGAGTTCAAGGTGTAGTAGTGTACACCTTTAATCCTGAATGCCTGGGAGGCAGAGACAGGCGGATCTCTGAGAGTTCAAAGACAGCCTGGTCTACAGAGTTACTTCAGGTCAAAGATACAGAGAACCTGTCTCAAAAAGCAAAGAGTTAAAAGTAAAAATAAACAAAATAGAGGTTAAAACAAAGCTGCACAAAGATGGAAAATACACAGAGAATTTTGATACTGTATGCTATTATGCTCTCTTTGAATTGTTTAAATGCTGAGGAAGGAGAAACAGATGCTAAAAGATATTTATTTATAAATACTGCTGAACTAATCCAACATAGATATTATGAATTTGGATCTAAGGATATGATACTTTGGAAAGGAGTTTCTTATTTTGTTTTCACAGAGGATGAGACGCTGTTCATTTCTTCTATTCCGATTTGGTATGATGGACCACGCCCTCCTGAAGGGTTGGTGTGAACGCCTTCAAAAAATTGCTTCGCTCAACTGCCAACTGAGATGAAACTAGCACACAGGTTATACCATGAAAGACCAAATTAACGACGCCCCCATTCAGCAGGAAGCAGTTTGGAGAGAAATAACTGCGCCCAAATTCCCAAAAAATGTTTATAAATGTTCTTTTACATTTAAAGGGGGATATGATATAGATATGAATAATTTGCATTAGTATAGATTTTGCTTTATTGATAGCGATTTAAGGTCAATTTTGTTAAATGTATATGTATTTCTGATATTGATTAAGGTATTGTGATTGTGTAGTTCATTTAAAAATGTAATGTATATAGGTAGTTAATAGATAATCATAATAGTCAAGTTTGTAGTCATGTTAGTTAGATTTTCTAGATATATAGAGATATATTTTAGATAGACATTCTTCATGTCTTTCAAAGATTACAGAAGAGGACATTTAATGTTTTAATAACTGAGGACTTTTCATGACAATGAGACACTCTGCTCCTGGCAGCACCAATCTATTTCAAGAGGAAGATGGGCATCGAAGAGGCTCGTTATGGAGTTTTGATAGCCATTTGGGCAAGAAACTGCTCTTGCCTGGACTATTGCATAAACTGGACACAGAGAACCCGCAGAGAGAGGACTACTGAACTTGCCTAAGGTGAGATGATCTTTCAGGGTTCCTGATTCATGAAAGAGTCTGCGAGACATTCTGCAGGACACAACAGATAGTGACTGAATTGACTTTGAATTTTCCTGCTTTATGGAAATGTCTGCTGGATACCATGGGCCTGAAGGCTGAAGATGGATGCCCCAACGGTACAGAGGAACTTTGGGTGACTGTCCAGGTAGCGAGATGTCTCTGTCATTTCTAGAGTTTTAAAAGTTGCTTTTTTCTTGTTTGCTTAGGTAGTATTGTATCTTTCTGGAGTCTTTGATGGAGTTAAGAATAGTTAGTTATAGTTTTCCTTAGTTATGATAAAGATTATTGTAACTTTTACTTGATAACTGTTTTGTTATATGTAATTTTGCTATGTTAAAGCCTTTTTTTTTGTTTAAACCGAAAAAGGGGAAATGATGGAGGAAGGTCATTGGCTAATAAAGGCACTGCCCTGGCCCATTTTATTGGTTAGAGGATAGGTGGGAGGAGTAAACAGAACAAAATGCTGGGAGGAAGAGGAAGTGAGGTCAGAGACTCCACAGCTCTGCTCTCCGGAGCAGACGCCTGAGAGAGACGCCATGCCCTGCTCCCGGGATGAAGCTCGGACCCAGGATGGACTAGGCTAGAATCTCCCCGGTAAGCGCACCTTGGGGTGCTACATACAGATGATTAGAGGTGGGCTAAATTAATATGTGAGAATTAGCCTAGAAGAGAATGGGCCAGGCAGTGTTTGGAGGAATACAGTGTCCGTGTAATTATTTCGGGGCATAAGCTAGCTGGGCAGGCGGCCGGGGTGTTGGGAATGCAGCGCTGCCACCCTTATTACTTCACCTGTGTGCTAGTTTGCTGATACCAATGGAAAGAGGTGCCCTTAACTGCAAACACTGGCCAGTGGGACTGGATGGAAAAGCTCCCTGGGCACAGGAAACAATGAGGCTGAGTTGTGAGACTCATAGGGAAGAAAGAGCAGACACCAGCCTTTCACTTCGTCTGCGAATTACAAGAATCACCAAAAAAGTGCATACCGGATGTTTAGTTTCTCTTAAGTCTTCAATAGGAAGGAAGTGAATCCCAGCACTTGGGAGGCTGAGGCGAGAGGAGGGTCCAAGAGTTTGAGAACAGTCTGGTAGAAATGAGAGCAGCTGCGGAAAACATGGGGTAAGGGGAGGGAGGAAGGAAAAGGCATGAGAAAGAGAAAGAGGAAAAAGAAACAAAGTGATTTCAGGTCCATACACACATACACACATAGAGCACACACTACAAACACATACAGGCACGTACATGCACACAGCCCTCATAGGGACACACACGCACACACATACGCACATGCACACAAACATATGCTCCGTCTTGCCCATGTTTTATAGTATGATTAATGTAATCAAAATCCAAAGCACTGAGTCAGTTGCGACTTCCCTTTGTGATGTCTCCTAGTACTTATGTATTCCTTCCTCCTGACTCTTCCCTTTGTGATGTCTCCCAGTTCTTAAGTATTCCTTCCTCCTGACTCTTACCCATTAACGACATTTACTCTAATTGTCTGTGTGCCTGTTTCACTACCAGACTGCAAATTATTTAATAACAAAGACTGTAGCTTTTCATCAGCCCCTGGGAGATTGTATATACTCAATAAATATTTGTTAAATGAATACATAGATGTAAATGAATCAATACTTATAGCGAACAAACTCCAGGGGCATCCATACTCCATTTGACCTGTGTTTTCTTTCCCTCTGTTTCTTGGAGCAGTCAGTAAGCGAGATATTTCCTTGCGGAAGGTGGAGTGGTCAGTGCTGATTTAGAGGATAAGGCAATTATATATCCGCCTTTGATATGTACGAACCATACTGTGGTATCTGGAAGGAAAGTTATTTTCCAGAATAAGCTCCCACTATAAGTAAAGGATCTCCAGAATGGCTGGCTACCCGAAGTCTGTTTGACCACAGACGGTTGGTCTAAGCCTCTTAGCCTAAACCTAGGGAGTTATTCCATACTCCTTGCCAATGCTGTGCAGATAAATGGAAGAGAACAGCAGCCTGGAAGATTACGGGGACACTGTCTGATCAAGAGGACAGGGTGACAGTGTTCCAATGTCCTGTGCACCTCGTCTCATCCTGATGTGCATGCGCACACCAGGCTGCAACAGCTGCACCTGCAGCTTCATGCAGAAGCCCAGGTTAGCAGATGGAACAAAGGCAAAGATGCCAGCTGGCAGATGGCAGGCCCTTGAAGCAGAGAAAACCACAAGGAGCAACCCCACCACCACCTGCGCAGATTTCTGCCTCCAGTACCAGGTACACAGATGACCCGGGCAGGCAGACTAAAGAAAAATCCAATTGTTTAAGCTTGTTTAAATTAGAGATTTTGTGCACTTCAGACCAAAAAAAAGAGTAAAAAGAATAAAGGTTATTCTTCCACAGATTCGCTACCAAAGGAGAACTCGGGATAATCCACCTTAGATTTCTCATTTCACAGTGAGGGGACACAGACTGACCAAGACGGGCAGAGTGGTTTGAACAAAACCGTGCAGAGAGGAAAAACCCAGCCAGACCTAACTCTTGGTTCAGTCTCCTGCCCTCTTTCTCTGACACCTGACGGTTGGCATTTCACCAGAAGTCATCAGAAAACAGCCATGTTTTGAGCACATTTCCTTGTACCTGCATTATGGAGGCTTCTGGGGCAGCTTTCCTTTTCCTTCTGTCTTTATTTTTCAACCCATTTCCCTCCTGGAAAGCAGTCGTAATGGCCAGAAATGCTGCAGCCATCTTGCGTGTCTATGAGACACAAAGCCAATCTATTAAGAAACTGTCTTGAAAAGAATTTCTGCTCCAGCTCTGAGCTTTCATGTTCTCTCTCTCTCTCTCTCTCTCTCTCTCTCTCTCTCTCTCTTTCTCTCTCTCTCTCTGGCTCTCTGGCTGACAGCAACAACAGGAATTCAGCCAGGACCTTCTGTTGACATTTTTTTCTTCCTGCATATACTGCTGTTAAAATACATCTAGTTTTGTTTGGTTTTGCTACTTTCCATTTTGAAAAAGTATAGCACCTACATAAAAACTGGAACAAGAGTACAGTTAACGCCTGTGCATTTTCCGTTTCATCGCACGGATTTTGCTGTGTTTCTCACTGTCTTTGTATGTGGTGGTTAATGCTGACTGCCAGCTTGACTAACTTGACCAGCTCCAGAGAGATTTGTAAAGCACGCCTCTGAGTGTGTCCATGGGGTGTTTCCAGAGAGAAGCAACTCCCCCGGATTCAAGCAGCTCCATTCCATGGGCTGAGAGCTGGATGGAGGAGAAGGGTAAAGGAAGGAAGCCTAGACGGCAGGCATTGCCACTGTCTGCCTTCCTGTCGCTGCGCCATGAGTGTCCCTGTCTCACTGGGCGTCTTCCTCGATCTCGCTCCATCACAGTTTTGGAGATAGCACCCTCACTGAACTGGGGCCATTCTAATTGGCTAGTAAGCACCCAGGGTCCTCCTGTCCCCACCTCCCAGCACAGGGACTACAGGCACACGCCACCCTGGCTTTTCCCTGAGTGTTGGTAGTCAGAGCTCAAGTCTCAGGCTTACACAGCAAGCACTTTACCCACTGGGCTATCCTGCCACCCATGAACCTTTTGGCTCTCAGTTGCAGACACTTGATACTATCAATATTAACCCTAAATATTTCCATGTGTATTGTGTATTCTATATGAACAAAAATACGATTTTGTGGGCTGGGGTTGTAGCTCAATAGGTGAGCGTTTGCCAAACAAGCATGAGGCCCTAGTTCAATTCCCAGACCCCCCCAAAAAATCCATAAAACAAAACAAGAACTATCTTATGTAACTGCAATACAGTTAGGAAATTTAAGATTGAAGACGTACTCTTAGTTTTTCCTCGCTCCTAAGACAGGTGTGTGTGTCCTACTTGTGCCCGCCCTCATATGGCCACACTTTATAGTGACATTACAGCCGAGCTACGTTATCATATCTTTTTGGTCTTTCTCAATCCAAAATGCTTCTTCGGTCCCCGTATTATATAAGATTGGCACTTAAAAAAGCAAAACCAAAAAAGGTGAGAATCCCGCTGCTTCATGGAATGCATCTGTATTTATCTGGTAGCTCCTTCTTGAGGAGATTCAAGCCATGAAGTCCGGAGTCTGGCATTGGTGATAGGTATCTCAGAGCATCAGGCAGGGGTGTGACTTGGACATCACTGTGGAGTATGACCAGTTATAAAGGGAAGCTTCTCCTGGCCAACTGTGTTCACTGTGAGGAGCAGAGAAGCATCTCTCTTACCTGCTTGCTGGCTGAGCAGAGTCATTTCCACGGTCTAGAAGACTGACCTACAGGGCAGGCAATAAATTCAGAATGGGACTAAATACGCTACATTTGAGGTGAGCAGTGACCACTTTCTCCCTGACAGAATGGACGAGCTGCCAGGCATCCTGGAAGTCACAGAGAACGAGTTAATAAAGACACAGGACATCTGGTTGTCTGTAAAGACTCTTCAGCCTCCCTAAATACACCTGAAAACCCTGAAGTCCCGATTCCCAGGGAACACACAATCCAGGAGCCCTGACCTGTGATTTATATAAAAGTAGCCATTCCTTAATTTCCCCCACAATGGCCTCATTCTTACCTTATGAACCTGTTGTGTCAGGGCACCCTTTGATTTGTGGAGGAATTCCAGCCCCCTGAATAACTATCCCTTTTCTTTTCATTAAAGTTAATCCCCACAAAGACACTTTGATCCGTTGATTAGTCATGCCCCAGTGAGCCCCTGCTAACCAGGGGCTAAGTTACTGATGTGTTAAAGATGGAATCTCCAGGTCCGGGGACCACTGAAGAACCCCTAACATGTTATTTGACAGTCAGCCCTGTACAATGTATGCCTCCTCCTTCGAGCAACCTTGGTCACACGGGTTCCTCGGGGCTCATACATTTCTGTGGCCCGACTGCCTGTGAGGGCTGAGTTTATTGTGGAGCCAAGATGCAGCTGCCAACACACATTGCCTGGCACCGCACGATACGGTGGTGCCTTCTGCAGACTCAGGTTTCCATTCCCAAGAATCAGTGTCCAGCGCAATCTATCATGCCGGCAGCTGCAGCCCACGATTTGGGGCCCTGCCTGTAGCCTCCCTCAAAGCCTTAACAACCCACAAATCAACAAGACTATAATCGGGGTGTGCTGTGGGCCGCTGGAGGCACTGGCCCTTCCTCCTCCCCCTTGATTCAGAGCGTGTGTAAGCTGGGTTCAGTCCCAAGTGAACTAGTTTCCGACCTGTCGAACGGAAACTGGTCTCCTCGACGTTGAAGAGAGCCCTTTGTGGAAACATGTTGCAGTCTCTCACCAACCAAGTTTAAATTTGTAGGTTTTTAAAAAGGATGTTATATATTCTAAAAAGTTTTATTGATTTAATGTGTATGGGTGTTTGCCTGAGTGTATGTCTGTATACCATGTACATGGTTTGTGTCTACAGAGACCAGAAGGGGGCATGGGATTGCCTGCGATTGGAGTTACAGATGATTGATTGATTGATTGATTTGGGATTTTTGAGATAGGGTTTCTCTGTGTAGCCCTGGCTGTCCTGGAACTCACTTTGTAGATCAGAATGGCTTTGAACTCACTGAACTCCGCCTGCCTCTGCTTCCTGAGTGCTGGGATTAAAGGCGAGCGCCACCACTGCCCAGCCCCGGATTTTCTAAGTGATGAGCTGGAGATAGTTCAGTGAGTAAAGCACAGGGCACACATACCTGAGGATGAGAGAACGCTAAAACTTAACCACAAGAGAAGCTGGGAAACTGCTAGCATGGGCAGTCTTGTGGTTTCTGTACTCCTAGCTCTGGGGAAGTAGAAATGGGCAAGTCCCAGGGGCTCACTGACTAGCAAGCCTAGCCTACTTGGTGAGCCCAGGTCACTGTCTGAAAAAACAATGTGCATAGTGTCCTGAGGAGTCATACATGAGGCACACACACACACACACACACACACACACACACACACACGCTATGTGAGGTTCATTTGGGTTTGTGGAAGCCCAGTGTTTCTCAATAGCAGACAGTCTGTGTACAACATACTTCATATACTGTGCTACAGCCAAGGTTTATTATCTTCAGTGCTCGCCTTAAATGACAGCGGACATGTCTGGTTATTGTGACACTCTCAAATGCCAGTATTTGATATTTTTGTGGATATTTTAAAAACCCATAAAAGTCTGGTGGTGGTGGCGTACACCTTTAGTCCCAGTACTTGGGAGGCAGAGACAAGTGGATCTCTGTAAGTTTGAAGCCAGCCTGGTCTACAGAGTGAGTGCCAGGACAGGCTCAAAAACTACATAGAGGGCTGGAGAGATGGCTCAGAGGTTAAGAGCACTGACTGCTCTTCCAGAGGTCCTGAGTTCAATTCCCAGCAACCACATGGTGGCTCACAACCATCTGTACTGAGATCTGGCGCCCTCCTCTGGTGTGCGGGCATACATCGAGGCAGAATGTTATGTACATAATAAATGAATAAATCTTTAAAAAAAAAGCTACATAGAGGAAACCTTATCTCAAAAAAAAAATAACAAAAACAAAAATGTCACAGAGTAAGAGTGTGTCCCCACGGCCTAAAACATGACATAAGATTCATCCGAGGAAGGACATAACATTGTCCCATGGTATTCTACCCAACTTTTGTGACATTGTTGTTTAAATGGTATACACTTACCAGCATACAGTTCTGTGGCTCAAAACACCAGGTGGTCACAACGACTATTATAGATGACAGAAATAAAGATTATACCTGGGCTTATCCCGAGCTCAGAGAAGGAACTGCTGACAGGCACAGCAATCTGCCAGGAGAATCCAGTTCCTTGTAGCTGACCTTGACTGAGGTAGCAGGGGCTTCCTCAGCATCCTTATTATTTTACTTGCACCAGAGACTGATGAATACATACTTTCAAATGTGCAAGGCGCTACAGAGAGCTAGCACCCCTCAGCCACCTGCCACAAACTTTGCACTCTTCCCCCCACCCCAGGAACCATGGTGAGGATTGGATGGACAAACAGTCCGGCTGCAGTTTATATAAATGAGATAGACAGATAGATGTAGGTGGAGGCTTCTTGTTCATTTCCCAGCCACCCAGACCTGAAATAATCACACACAAAAAACTGTATTAATTAAAATACTTCTCAGCCTATTAGCTCAGGTTCCTTATTAACTAACTCTTACATCTTAAATTAGCCCATTCCTATTTTGTATTTTATCATGAGGCTTGTGGTTTACCAGTAAAGTTCTGGGGCAGGCATCTTTCTCCTTAGTCAATGCAAGGCAACTACATCCACATAAAACCTGAGAGAGCTTGAAAAGGAATTCTAGACACACACGCAATACTGAGTTTAGTGTAGCTTCTTGGTAGCCACATTTTCTTTTCTGGATGGACTCTGTTTGCTGGTAGCAAGCAGGGGCAACGTGGCTCCTTTAGAGAGGTCTTCCTGACTCAGCATTGGCAGCAAAGGCTGCATGGAGGGCTTCCTGGTTCATGCTTGCAGAATGAACTCTGGTTCTTTTGGGAGGTCCTACAATTAAATGGGGTCTGTGAGTAGCATGTTACAAATTGTTCAATGATGACAGCCCCACTGTGACCCCTGGAGCTAGGGTGGTGTGCAAGGCTCTGAGAGGCAGTGAATACACTTCTGCCACATTGAACTGGGCGAAGCCAACAAGCAAGGCCACAGAGTTGGTCATAGACATGTGAGCTTAGCATTTTTTTTTTTTTTTTAAAAAACACTCCTGGTCAGAAAATAATTACACTTATTCATGCAATGGAGACAAATTCAGGTGGAAAAGACCTCTAAATGGATCACAGTTTTGGATAAATGTATGTAGGCTTGAGAGAGGAAAAAAGAATACAGACAGTAATAGATTAAAGGAGTAAAGATAATAAAATAAATATTAAACTTATAAAAAAGTAATAGAGTAAGAAAAATAAGATACTTAAAGATGGAATAGACAGAGTCTGGATTATGTATATTATCATGTTTTCTTTGAATTTTTTTTACTATGAATGAGCCAAGTACAGAAAGACATTTCATTGTATGTATGGGTTGCTAAGCTAAACCAACATATGTATTTTAAAGGTATCTTGATTTCAAAATTTGGGTCTAAGGATATGTTACTTTGGAAAAGAGGTTCTGCTTTTGTTTCCACAGAGGATAGAAAGTTGTGGATTCATTATCAACTAATATGGTTTGATCAAACAAGACCACCTGAAGCAAAGGCCCAGAAGGTTTAACATCCATGATAACTTCAGGACTGCTGGCTGAGATGGACCTACCACACAGGATACCCCTTGAAAGACCTGATTAACAGTGCCCCTAATCTGCAGGAAGTAGTCTAGAGAAAAATGCCCAAATTCCCTAAATGATTGTTTATAAATGTTTGTTTACATTTAAAGAGGGATATGCTATAGAGATGAATACTTTGCATTGGTATGGATTTTGGTTTATTGATAGTAATTTAAGGTCATTTATGTTATATGTATATTTCTGCTCTTAATTAAGACATTGTGTTTGTGCAACTCATTTTAAAATGTAATATATAATTAAGAAATACAGGTTAATAGATAGTCATCTATAATAGTCAAGCTTGTAGTCATGTTAGATTTTCTAGATGTTCAGAGATATATTTCAGATGGATAGTTATTCTTCAAAGCTTTCAAAAACTAACAGAATATGGCATTTAAAATGTTTAAGAACTTAAGACTCAGCCGGGTGGTGGTGGCACACGCCTTTAATCCCAGCACTCGGGAGGCAGAGGCAGGTGGATGGATCTCTGTGAGTTCGAGGCCAGCCTGGTCTACAAGAGCTAGTTCCAGGACAGGAACCAAAAAAGCTATGGAGAAACCCTGTCTTGAAAAAAAAAAAAAAACTTAAGACTTTTCATGGCAATGAAACACATCTGCTGCTGGCAGCACCAATCAACTTCAAGAGGATGATAGGCATTGAAGAGGCTCCTTATGGAGTTTGTTAGCCACTTGGGCAAGAAATTGCTCTTGCCTGGACTGCTTGATGGTATGCTGTATGAACTGGACAGGCAGGATCCACAGAAAAATAACTGCTGAACTTTACTAAAGGTGAGATGGTCCTTCATGGTTCCTGCTTCATGGAAAAGTCTGCCATATGCTATGAGCCTGTAGGCTGAAGATGGATGCCCCATGTTACAGAAGAAGTTTGGGTGACTGTCTAGGCAGTGAGATATCTCTGTCAATTCTAGAGTTTTGGAAGTTGCTTACAATGTACTTCTGGTTAACTTATGTACTATTATATCCTTCTGGGGTCTTTGATGGAGTTGAAGAACAAATAGTTATGGTTATATTTTTCTTAGTTATGATAAAAGATAGACATAAAACTTTAGACTCACAAAGATAGGATAAATTATAGAGTATTTTCCTTAATTTGCCAAATGTAAATGGACTAAGTATTATAACTAAAATTCTCGCTTGATAACTGTTTTGTTGTATGCAATCTTGATATGTTAAAGTTAAAACTTTCCTTTTTATTTGAACAAAAAAGGGGAAATGGTGTTGGAAGTCCTTCTGTATATGTGTTGCTTTTATTGGTTAATGAGTAAAGCTGCTTTGGCCTATGGAAGGGCCAAGGAATAGAGTAAGGCAGGAATTCCAAGCAAACAGAAGAAAGAAGGCAGAGTCAGAGAGATGCCATGTAGCTGCCAAAGGAGAGAGAACCCCAGAACTTTACTGGCAAACTGCAAGCCTTGTGATAAAATATAAAATAACAGAAATGGGTTAATTAAGATATAAGAGCTAGTTAGAAATATACTTAAGCTATTGGCCAAACAGTATTACAATTAATATAGTTTCTGTGTGATTATTTCGGGTCTGCATGGCTGGGAAACAAACAAGCAGCCTCTGCCTACAGACAGACAGATGATAAAGAGATAGAAGATGATGAGAGATAGATAGATAGATAGATAGATAGATAGATAGATAGACTGATGGATGGATGGATGGAACTCTAGAATTAAACAGATGCAGTTAAATTGCTGCCTTTGAAGGAACAGGCGGTACTAATTTATCATAGCATGAACTACAACCTTGTCCCTTTTTTGTTGTTGTTTGGGGGGTGGGGGAGGAAAAGTTTATTTCTGCTCAGATTTGTAGTCCATTCCTTGTGTAGTCCATGGGGAAAGTCAGGACAAGAACTGAAAGCAAGAATCTGAAGCCAGGAATTGAGGTAGAGGCCATGGAGGAATGTCTTTTACTGGCTTGCTCCTATGGATTGTTTATCAAGCTTTCTCATTCTAGGTGGTACTGCTCACAGTAGGCTGGGCCCTCTCGTATGAGTCATTAGTTAAAATGCCCCACAGACTTGTCTATAGGCCAAGTAGATGGGAGGCATTCTCTCAGCTGAAGTTCCTATTCCCAAATGACCTTGGCTTGTGTCAACTTTGCAAAAATCTGACCAGGACAAGTTCCATGCCTACCACAACTGGTTGGAGAATGTAATGTATTTCTGGGCACTGTCAGGATTACTTTAGGCTTATAATTTCCTGCTTTTTGTCTTGATTTTGTTTGTTTGCTTCTCTTTACTTCCTCAAAACCCTCCTATAGACCTCTCTCCACTTGCCTTCAAATTCATGGCCTCTTTTTTCATTAATTGTTATTGCATGCATATGTGTGCATATATAAATATTCCTAAATATAACCTGTTCCATCCATATAATGTTACTTGCATGTGTGTTTTTAGTACTGAGCTCTTGGCACTGGACCGCCAATTGGTGTGCTCTTCCCTGGGGAGGACCACCTCTCCCATATCTGCTCTCCTCAGTTGTCTATAGCTCTTACGAAGGGTTGAAGCCTCGGGGATATTCTCCATCCAATTTTGACAGCCCTGGCCAACAACTCAAAAGAGGGCTTCTTATGTCTAATATTGGAGTTTTGTTAGGTGTCTTTGCTTCTTGGAGAGAGCACTGTCAGCTCAACCTTGTTCTTTAATTTTCATTTCCCTTTTTACTAAAAATTGGGTTAAAAAATTTGTAGGTGGGATATACAGCCCAGGCTGGTCTTAAATTTGTGATTCTATTGTCTCAGCCTCCTTGGTACTGGTTTACAACCATCTCTGGCTGAGACTATAACTTCTCGTGGTTATTGTTTATTTAAAGGTCTTCTTTGCAAAATAAGCTAGGTATAATTTTATTTTAAAAATATTTAATTTTTAATTTGGAATGTTAAACTCTTACTAATTTGTAAGTATCACTTCTACATTTTAACTAGTCTTTTGCTACATAAAGTGCAAATATTTTTAGTTGTCCATATTGCTAAAAGCTTAACACTGACCATGTCTTATTGGATGGGAGACTTTATTTGTATGTCATATTTATTATATTTTTCTTCTATAGTTTCTAAATCTTAGGTTTGTAAACCTTCTCTACCATAAATTGATATGATAATTTCTACATTTTCTTCTAATTTCTTTTTTTTTTTTTACATTTGTGTTATAAACTATCTGGTAAGAGAGAAAAGAGAGAGTCTTTCTGTCTGTCTGTCTGTCCAACTGACTGATGGTGACCTCAGATTCTCTCACATTTCCTGGTTTCTTTCAATTAATAATCTGCCCTTCCCCACCCCCCTTGTTTGAAATACCAGCTTTACTTTGCCCTGAAACTCCATGTCTACACACCAAGCTAGTTTTTAAATCCATCCCTGAGTCAATACCATGCCCTCTTAACTACCTTAGGTTTCTGATACAGCTCCTTCTCAGGTGGGAGAAATCTTGCCTGTTCCATCTCCCTTCGGGACAATTATCTTGGTTATTCTTAAACATGTTCTTTGTGAATTTTACAATCAGCTTGTCAAGTGCCAAAGAAAATCATGTTAAGATTTTGGTTGAAATTATTTTAAACTCACCGATTACTTTCGGGAACTTCACACAGCCATTGTCAAAGATTCGTAAAAATGAGATAAAATCAAATGCGAGTGCAAAGATGTGAAGCCAGAGTTACCTGCAGAAAAATGCTCTTGGTCCAGAACCAGAACCAGTGCCAGAGTTCTCCCTGCCAGGGCTCTACTGACCCTGTTTGCTGTTTCGTCCTATTCTGTCAGCTGTCTCCATGTCACCAAAACCTTCAGTTTCTGGTTCATTAGAACAAACAGGGCTCACACATTTATTTTTTTTTCAAAGTAGGTAGGGTTGATTTTAAAGAGGGGGTCAGCAAGATGGCTCAGTCACCAGTTAAAGGGACTTGTAGCCAAGCCTGGCAGTACGAATTTGACCCTTGGAGCTATGTGGGAGAAGGAAGGAAGAACTTCTGCTAATTGTCCTCGGATCTCCACCCCTGCCTCTGCATGTGCAAGCCTACATAGACACACAGTAGGTGAATAAATGTAATTTTAAAACTTTTAGATGTGAAAAGAAGGTGGAGACTGGATGTCAAGAAACAGAGAAGAAACCACCCATCATGTAGTGATGAGGTGAGCAGACCTGCTTTTCGTCCCACCCGACTCCTGCATGGCTAGCTTTACACCCAAAATAACAACACATAAATTGTATTCCTTTAAACATTGCCTGGCCCATTAGTTCTAGCCTCTTATTGGCTAACTCTCACATCTTGACTAACCCATTTCAAATAATCTGTGTAGCACTACAAGGTGGTGGCTTACCAGGAAAGATTCAGCATGTCTGACCTAGTGGCTGACTCCATGGCATCTGCCTGAGGCATCTGCCTGACTCTGCTTTCTTTCTCCCAGCATTCTGTTCTGTCTTCCCCACCTACCTATGTTCTGACCTATCAGGACAAGCAGTTTTCTTTATTAATTAACCAATGAAACAACAGATAGATAGAAGACCCACCTACATCACCCATCATTTATGGTTTTATTTTGTTTCTCCATTTTTGCAATAGGTTGCATTTAAAAATATTTTATTTTGATTTTCTGTATGTGTCTTTTATTTTATCTGTTATATTTGTGTGTCATTATATGCACACTGGTGCTCACGGGAGTCCAGAAGATGTCAGATGCCTTGGAGCTGGAATTACAGGTGGTTGTTGTTATGCCCAAATCCACGAAGTCCCCTCAAGGCCAACAAGGAAACCGAGTCCCACCTGTAAAAGCAAAGAGCCTTTATTTTAATCAAGTTTGCAAACTTGGTCTCTCTGCATGTTCAACTATTGGAATAACCAGAGAGCCCTGAGCACAATTAAGATAGAGTTTTATAGTAGTAAAGGTGGGGGTGAAGGGGTCTCTGAGGTTCAGGACCCCTGATTGGGTGGCATTTGTCTAGGGTGTCCAGGTGAATGTGCTCTGGCAGGTGTCTCTATCTACAGTGGTTGGAATGCCAGGCATTTCCTTTGAATGGTCTGCCCTTGGGTGGTGGTCGGATTATCTCAGCTTGTGGTACTTTCCTGCTACCAGGTATTACTTCAGGGTAAACTACTGAGACTAAGGCCTCTTAATAAATAAATCCAGGGTTGAGGTCTACTCTGGCAGGTGATAAAGGTTGGAAATAAAGAATTTCCTTTGGGTGACCTGTCCATACTTAGTTTATCATGGTTGACCCCCACAGTTGTGAGCTGCCTGATGTCAGTGCTGGGAACCGAACGCAGGTCCTCTGCAAGAGCAGGAAGCTGCTATCTCTCCGGCCATTCAAGTGATAATTTTTGGATGCTTCTTATGACTTAGACACTAATGTTCATCCACACACACTTTAAATCATCTCTAGTTTACTTACAATATCCAAGGCAATGCAAGTATTGCACACACTGATGTTAAAGGATGCCGCTAAGGAATAACCACCTAAAAATCTGTATGTGTCCAGACAGATGCAGTTTTTTGTTAATCCAAATGTGTTTAATCTGCAGTTGGTTGCACCTGTGGAAAATGGAACTCACAGAGAAGAGGAGCAGTTAGCTGTGTTGGGGATAAGGGCACTGCAGGTATGGAGGTCAGGGCATTCCTGGACAGCATCTCTGGGGATAAAACTGAAGCCACCACCAACCTGAAACTTGAGAAGCAGTTAGGGTGCTGCAGAAAGAGCCCGAGGGCTCTGTTAGAAAGGAGGTGGTCTTGAGGCCTCTTCAGAAGCCGGTGTGCAGACCATTGAGGATCAGACAGCATGCTGGGGGACATTACTCATGGTGAGAAGCTAGGCAGGGAAGAGCTGAGGGGAGAGCTAGGTGCTAGCGAAGGCTCTGAAGTGGCTCTCTTCCGGAATAATCATTTACTATGTTTTAAGAAATATTTTACTATTCCTCACCTCTTGTTTATTTTTTAAATCTCAATCTTTGTAAGAAAATAATCTCAGTCTAGACTACACTGCCTTGCCTTTTTATGAAATTGTCAAAAAACAAAAATGTCAAGAGAGCAACAATAGAACAACAACAACAACAACAAAGCAAACAATAACAAGAACCAAACCAGTCCTGACTTCTGTCTAGAAGCATTTGTGATGCTGAGAAACTGCTTAGCCTAGAAGGAAGAGCGTGTCCGGTAAGGGTTCTTGTCCCTTCCTCCTTGCTGTGAAACAGACTCAACCTTGAGTTGATCAAAGTAGAGTCTGCTAAAACTCAGAGGAGTTTCGCAACCTTGGGGAGGATTTAGTCTCCCCAGACCCTGGAGGAAGAAAGCTCTGTGACCTGGGCCTTGACTGGAGAGCGTTCCCCTGCTGTAAGCCCAGGTCTCCTTCTCAGGCTCTGAACCGGATCCTTTTCTGTGAATAAATTCCTTGCAGCTGCAGTTTATTTCACTTAGCTTATCAAAAGCCTTGGCCAGGCGCCAGAGCAACTGACAATGAAAATATTCAGGTACCACAGTTGGGATTAGCTGCAATGTTTTGCTACGACTTAGGAATTGACTCTGAAAGAGGGAGCAAAGGAGAAATAGAATCTGGCAGAAACACCCAAACAACAGACATTCCGTTACCTGTAACTGGGAGTGGCCCTTTAAGAGCCACAGTGCAAGCCAGGGAAAGCACACAGTGGACATGGCATCTGCGCATCTGCAAAGGCATCTGCCGAGTCTGATGGATCCATCCTTGAGTGTCAGCCTCATTTCTCTGCTGTGCAGAATGGAAGTCATTGCGCCTTCTCATTGGATGGTGAGGATAAACGGCTCTAAGCTTGTTGTCTGGGATTGCTCTGTGGTAACTGAGTGTTGACTACGATCCTTGTTGCTCTAACAGGACACTGGGAGAAGCAACTCATCGGAGGAAGGCTCTGTTTCAGCTCACAGTTCAAGACCACACAATCCGTGGCGGCAGGGAACTCATGACAGTGTGGGGCTGAAACTCCTCAGTATCTTGGCAGAACCAAGCAGGAATGAGCTATAAAGGCCCCCACTCCAGAAACCCACTTCCCCAGCAAGACCCTGTCTATCTTCTGAAGCTTTTGCAACTTCCCAAAATACTGCTACCCACTGGGGACTAAGTATTCAACCGCATGAGCCCATGGGGGACGTTTTATGTTGAAACCATGACAAACTGTTAGTCTTGGAGGGAATACCAACCCACAGACTACAGACTCCCTCAGTGGGGGTGGGGATAATCTAGTAAGTCTGGGGAATATGGAGAATCCTTGCCCAGATATTCACCAGCCTTGCAGGACTGCCCACTCTGTAATTCTTCAAGCGTGTCTCAGCTCCTCTCTCCCACTCCATCTTACCCCAGCTACACTTTAATATTGCCTCTAAGTATCTATTGCTTTTTTGTTCCTGCCTTCTGGCTGTTGGTTTATACTAGAGGGATGTGCTAGTGTGTGTGTGTATGTGTGTGTGTGTGTGTGTGTGTGTGTGTGTGTTGGTGTTGATGCTGTTGCTGCTGTTATCGTTGTTTCTCTAACCACACCATTTCTGTCACAAGTTACAGCTATCTTTGGTCTGGAAGAGATTGGCTCCAGGAGCCCCCGCCCTCATACCAAACAAGACCAGATATTCAAGTCCCCTTAAAATAAGATGGTTTGGTATTTACATGGAACCTCACTTACCGGACTGTATATTTTTTTCTTTCTTTCTTTCTTTTCTTTCTTTTTTTTTTTTTTTTTTTTTGGTTTTTCAAGAAAGAGTTTCTCTGTAGCTTTGGAGCCTGTCCTGGAACTAGTTCTTGTAGACCAAGCTGGCCTCAAACTCACAGAAATCCACCTGCCTCTGCCTCCTGAGTGCTGGGATTAAAGGCGTGTGCCACCACTGCCCAGCTCAGACTGTTTACTTTAAACCACCTCTAGGTTAATTTACAGTGCCAAAGCAATGCAAACGCTTTGTAAATGGTTTTAGACTGTTGTTTAGGGCACAAAAGTTCTTTGAAGTTCAGTATAGACATCATTTCCCCCCCACAACGCATTTTGAACTGGGGTTAGAGAAGTCTATGTAAAGCTGTCTGTCTTTAACACTCAGCTCTAGGGAAGCTTAGCCTGGGGTGCCCTCCAGCACAGGTTCCATCAGCAGTACCCAAAGGGTGGCCATGGGAGGGATACAGCCATACTCTAACAAAACGTTATTCACAAAGCCTGGTGGAGATAACCTTACTCTGTAAATGTGCTTAGCTGGCCTCTGATTAGCTTGTGCCCACTCTCGCTGGTGCTGGGACTCTGGATGCTGGGAGTCCTTGAATCTTTGCTGCAAGCCTCTCACCTCTGTGCTGGAGTTGGAGCCATATGAGGCAAGCCTTCCACCCTGAGCTGCATCTGCAGGCCTGAATTCTGTTGCTTTTAATTTAAAGTTTTTCAAGAGCTTATTCTTATTCTTTCAGATAGTGACTTTGGACCACATTGTTAGAAAGCCGGGAGCTGCCTTCTTAAACCCATAATTCTGGGCTCCTCTTCTGAATCATGAAAATGTCATTGCTGCTGGAGTTTTAGGGCAAATGACTGGATTCTGCCAACAGCTCCAACCAACTAGGTTTCAATACTCACCCCATTGCCCACTGCGCTGGTTAAAGAGACAAGTGAAGGGCAGAGAAAAGAGGTTTTATCAGTGTACATTGGGAAGAAGAAGCATAAAGGGGGCCAGTGACTCCAAACCCACTGTGGGTAAACTCATGTGAGCTTTGGCTTTGAACAGAAAAGGGACTGAGGCCGTAGAGACCTGTGGCAAGCATAATCAAGCAGGTGCTGCTTAAGATGTGGTCTGGTTGATTATTGGCTTTGTTCTGGCTCTATGAGTGGTTAGAAGGAGGCTGTCATCACCGTCATTGCCTGAGATGATCAAGCTGGTCCCATAAGACAATTACTACTGCTATAGAGTACAGCTTTCCCACCAAAAATAACTGCTCATTTACCATTCCTTGGAATCCATGGTGACTGCACGTTAGGGAACGACTCATCTTTGTGCCTTCAGTCTTGAAGGGAATGTGCGGTGGTTTGAAAGAAAATGGCCCCCAAAGGGATTGGCACTATTAGGAGGTGTGGCCTCGCTGGAGTAGGTGTGGTCTTGTTGGAGGAAGTGTGTCACTGTGGAGGCGGGCTTTGAGGTCTCATATATGCTCAAGCCATGCCCCGTGAGACAGTACACTTCCTGTTGCCTGCAGATCAAGATGTAGAACTCTTAGCTCCTTCTCTAGCGTCAGAAGGATGGTACATAGTACCTTGTTTCCCACCATGATGATAATGTGTTGAACCTCTGAACTGTAAGCCACCCAATTAAATATTTTCCTTTCTACCAGCTGCTGTGGTCACAGTGTCTCTTTGCAGCAAAAAAAAAAAAAAAACAAAACAAAAAAAACAAACAAACATTCAGACAGTATGAGATAGGCCAGGTAGATGGCCTCTCTTTAGTTGATCAATGTACCTTTTCAGACTCAAGCAGGAATCTGACCCAAAGTTAGGAGACAGACAGAATGAAGGCAGAAATGCTAGCTAGGCGTTCATTCCACTCTTAGCTCAAAAGCCTAAATGAGGAGACCACACTTTCAATCAGCCTCTAAGGGGCTGTCATGGCTTCATTTGTGGTGGGCTGTGGGCTTGGATCTTCATGAGCTCTCAGGGAGTTCTAACTCAGTGGTTTCCAAACTGGAGTCCCTAGACCTGTGAGAGATCCCCATGCTGCAGGGGACATTTGCAAAGCAGGAAGGAATAACAGAGTGTGCTGTGTGGAAGTCTGTTGGGAGCAAAGCCTCACAAGGAGGTGGTAGTCAAAGCAAGGTCTGAAGGGACCTCGGGGAAAGGGGTAGATACTGCAGAGGACCAGCAAGGTCAAGGCCCCTGAGGCTGGTGTGACTCTGCAGACCAGAGTGGCTGATGTGAGGAAGAGGGAGATCTCATCAGCTGGGGTGCAGATGGGATGGGATGTGGGGTAGAAGATGGAGGCCTCGGAGGAAAGGAATGAGGCAAATGGACTTAAAAGTCCTTAAAGGACTTTAGCTTTTCCTCAGAGCAAAAGCAGTTTCTTGGTGTGTTTGAGCAGGTTGAACTATGGAAGCTATTCTGGGAATCTAGCCCTGTCTTCCTTCTGGACGAGATTCTTTCTTTTCTTCAAGGGTTTTAGTCCTCCCAAAGCTCCTGGAAGGCCCAACTTCATCCTATGCATTGTTATCCCCAATGCCTACCATGGTCAGGTGTTCCTGGGAATTCAGTAATGCTGATAAAGGTAAGAACATTTGTCTTCTCTGAAGCTGGGCTCTGGCTTGAGCTGGTTAGAACTTAGGAAAAATTCAAAGTCTTTTTTTTTAAATAAAGACTAGAAAAAATTTCTATGAGTAACAATAAATGATGTATTGTCTCAAAAGAACAATCCACCATCAAAAAACCCACTACTTCAGCACAAAGTAGCAAGCTGTTCCTTTGTAATTATAGATAAATCTGAATAAAAGATGAAGATTATGTGGATGTAGTTCTGAGGCATTTGGAAAGCAGAAACAGCTCTCCTGTTTCTGGTCTTTGGAGAGTTATGTGCTTCTCTTTCCCCCTCTTCTCTGATCAGGGCTGACTTATGCTGTGTGGCAGCCCTTCCCTTCTGGAGCCCCAAGGCCTTCCTCATTCTCTGTGCTTCAGCCTTGTCCTCCACCCAGTGCTGACCCTGTCAGAAGGACTGGTGTCTGTGAGAGGCCTCTGAACCCCATCCTAGCCCCCATGCTTGAGACGGACATAGAGGAAGCCAGTGTCCAAGTTCCTTTCGGTAGCTTTAAGGGCTGGGAACTCTGCTAACGGAGTGTTGCTAATGCAGAGTAGCACAGACCGGGTAATAAAGAAAGTCCATTTGTTCATGAATCTGGATGCCGAGAAGAGTCACATCAAGATGCCTGTCTAGTGATGGCCTTCCAGCTGTGACATCCATGAAGAGAAAGCCCCTAAGAGACAGAAGGAGCCCCAGTGTGCAGCCTCAATGCCTCTATAGAGGATGTTAATCCACTCAGTGTGGACCCCTCTTGACCTCAATCCCTCCTCCCATCAGGCCCCAACTCCCTAGCCGGCTGCATTGAGCATGGTGTTTGAGCTGCTTCCGTTCGGGGCTGCTCGGCCTTAGTTTAGGCTTGTCCCACTAGTCTGTTTTATTGTGAATCTGTAACATTTTTTTATTATCCAGGAGCATTTTTTAAAATGTTAAGCATTTCTTAAAAACTTAAGTTGCATCATATAGGGGTAATACGGTACTGCCTGTTTATTGTCAAGTCTAAACCTTAACTGTGCTGTTATTATGGTAATTATGGCAGTTCCTGCCTGAGGTCAGCACAGTTCAGCATGGAGCAGCCCTCCTGCCTCAGATCCATTGGTGCCCCTGAGCTGAGCAAAGTTTCAGGCACACAGCAAGTCCACATTGGAGCCACATTCAGCAGTTTAATTTTGAGACTGAGCGTGTAGCATAGAAACTCTTTTTATCCAAGTTACAACCAAATCTGACATGCAGAGCACTGCGCAGTCTGAAAACATGTCTCTTCCGCCATGCTCTTCCGCCTGCCTAAGCCTGATTCTGCCGTCTGTCCAGGTGCAGGCGGGGAGCACTGAGAGCACTCTCCTTCCGATCCCAAGTGGGAACACAAACATCTAGTCCCATAAAAATCCATTGAAATGCTTTAAAGCCAGAGTTTGCATTGGCGGCACAGTCCCAAGAAGCCGCACTTTAAAATGACGCAGCTTTTTTTTTTGTTGCTGTTGCCGAATCAGGAAATCTCTCTACAGCATGCCATCAACAAACAGCAAAAATCTGTGTGAAATTCTCTCTCCCTTATTTTTAAGCCTTCTCAGGTTTTTAAGTGGGTTTAGTCCATCACGTCTGGGCACCACTCTGTTGAAATACGGAGCTGCGGGCCCGCCACCGGGCTAGCTTTACCCGAAATAATTACACGGAAACTGTATTCTTTTAAACATTGTCTGACCCATTAGTTTTAGTTTCTTATTGGCTAGCTTTTACATATGGATCTAACCCATTTCTATTAATCTGTGTAGCCCACAAGCTGGCTAACCAGGAATGATCTTAACCTGCCTCTGTCTGGAGTGGGAGAACCCTGGCGACTCCCTGACTCAGCTTCTTTCTCCCAGCATTCTGTTCTGTTTACTCCGCCTACCTAACGGTTGGCCTATCAAATGGGTCTAGGCAGTTTCTTTATTAATAAGAAATCACTCCCGCATCACACTAGCTCTTTTTTTTTTCTTCTGGTTTTTTGAGACAGGGTTTCTCTGTGGTTTTGGAGCCTGTCCTGGAACTAGCTCTTGTAGACCAGGCTGGTCTCGAACTCACAGAGATCCGCCTGCCTCTGCCTCCCAAGTGCTGGGATTAAAGGCGTGTGCCACCACCGCCCGGCCCCACTAGCTCTTATAATTACTTTTAGCCTGTTTTTCTTCATCTACATTTGCGTCAGGGTTTTTTGGTTTTTTTCCCATTATGTATGTCCTACTTTCCTGCCTTCTCCACGTCTGGCTGGCTGATCCCTGGCATCTTTTTCTCTTTCTCCCTTGTTCTCTTCTCTCTTGAATCTAGATTTCTCTTCCTGCTTATTCTCGCTGCCTGGCAACCCTGCCTATCCCTCTCCTGCCTAGCTATTGGCCATTCAGTTTTTTATTAGACCAATCAAGTGCCTTAGGCAGGAAAAATGAAACAGTAACACTTCTTTACATGGTTAAAGAAATGCGACACATCTTTACATAGGTAAACAAATATTCTATTCCACAAAAGTGAGATTTCTGGAAAGTATAGTAATTCTATGAATAATTTATTGTTTTTCACAGTTTGTTTTCCCACCAGCAAAACATAACAATTCTTCTATTTTGGCATCCTTACCAATATCTCATATCTTCTTTGTAAAATATTTACCATCCTAAAGGCTGTGAAGTAATATTTCACTGTGATTTCCATCTTATTTCTCTCCTTACTAGTTATGTTGGCCACTTTCTCATGGGTCTGTTGGTCACGTCTGTATCTTCCCTGAAGACATGTCTGTTCAGATTTTTTGTCTGCCCTGTAATGATTAAACTCGGGGCCTTGCCCACGCACTCTTACTCTTTCCTGCTGTCTGTCCCTTCAGCCCTCACCTCCTAGTTTTGAACTGAGTTGTTGGATTTTATTGTTTAATTCTAGGAGTTTATTTATATTCTGGATTCTAATCCTTTATCATCTTTGAAATGCTGTCTTTATGTGGTCTGCAAATATTTTATCCCTCACTGATGAGTGGCTTTTTGAAAACGGTTAATAGTATCCTTTGATAGACAAATTTATTTTTATTTTGGTGAAGTAGAAGTTTTTCCATTGTCTGAGCATTCGATGTCTCTACCCCATTTTTCATAAGGAGAAAGCATAGCAGAGAGAGATGAAGTAGCTTGTGTGTGCTCACACAGTGTTGAGGCTGAGGATGTAACCAACAGCAGAGACACTGTGTCTGTAGACTCCTGGCTGGTAAGGCATCCCCTCTCCTAGTCGCCTCTCTATTCCTTAGAGTGGACTGGCGCTTGGCACAAAGTAAGCACTAAGTACTGAGTTAGTATATGGAGGTGCTCAGTGACGATCCCCAGCTTTCTACACTTTACCTGAGTCAGTTTTAGCACAGTGGTGCCTGTTGCTCATCTGTGAAAGCAGAGAAGTTGCAACACTCCCACTAGGGACAGCAGGGGAAACAGCTGACTGTTGGCTATCAACTCGGTCTCTGGCAAGAAAATGCAGCGATGATGCTGACACCCGAGGTATGGCCCAAACCCAGATATTTACTGATTGGGAGGACAAGACTCAGGTAGTAAAAGGGGAGGTTTATTAGAAAAATAAACACATAAAAGCCAGATGAGGTTGACATCATTGCCAGGGGAATAGAGTGCAGAGAGAGATTACGGGGGATGAGGACAATGAAATATGAACTGGATTGAAAGGAGAGGTAGGGGAGGCATGCTTTATGTGAGGAGAGACGAGCCTTAGTGCTGCTCCATGGCAGATGAGTTCAGGGCCTCAGTAATGTTCATCTAGCAGGGATGATGAAGAAGAAAATTCAGAGCTGGGAGGAGGAGTGCAGGGGTAGCTCTAATGCTCAAGAGACTGAAACAGAAGGATTCTAAGTTTGAGGTCAGCCTGCATTGCACAGTGAGTTAGCAGCCAACCTGGCCTATATGGCAAGACACTATCTCAAAAGGGAGGGAATGAAGAGGAGGAGAGGAAATAGGAGAGGTAGGAGGAGGAGGAGAGGAGAAGAGGGAGTAGGAGGGGGAAGAGGAGATGGAGGAGTAGAGGGAGGAGAAGGTAGAAGAGGTGGGGGAAGAGGAGAAGGAGAATGGGATGGAGGAGGAGGTGGAAGAGGAGAGGGAGGAAGAGATGAAGGGGGAGGAGAGAGGAGAGGGAAGAGGAGGAGAGGAAAGAGAGAGGGAGGAGAAGGGGGAGGAGGAGAGTGAAGGGGGAGAAGGAAGAGGAGAGGGAGAAAGACAGGGAAGAAGAGAGGGAGGAGGAGGGAAAAAGAGGAAGAAGAAAGCAGTTGTTCAGGGTAACGCATCTACTATGACCTTTCAATGCTAAAACATGATTTTGAAAAAGAAATGTCAGAATATTAGCAAAAATTTATCAGCATTAACTGTCAAAAGGCTCTCATAGCAGGTTCCTAAGCTCCTCTCCTCACTTTTTAATGATCCATTTATTTTTCAGGCAATTCTTGCAGGAATTTGAAAGTTTAAGCAGAGGTTACAGAGAGAACTAACAGGAAATGTCTCATCTTTCCAAGTGTATTGTTGAGAGTGGCCAGATGTCATTTGTTTGTGAGTGGGAAATGGGAAGTTAGATCACAGAATGTGAAATTTAAAACTATTTTTTTTTTAAGAAAGGGGGAGTGGGGCAGAGGAAAACACACAGAAAAGCCACTTTGACTCCTCAGACTGTGCTAACATCGGTGAAGCAGCTCAGGAGAAAGCCACCAAGGAGCGAATATGTTTATTGTCTGAGACTTTGCTCTTGCCAGGGTCTGTGGTAAACAGCTGGTGTCCGCCTGGCCAGGGCAGGGTGTCAGGGGCTCTCTGCGGATCTGCTGCAACTATAAGCCCCACAGAGGCCCAGCAACGGATGCCAATGCTCTTAGTGGTCGCCATGCCTCAGAATAAAGAATCAGAACATTAACTTACTCATTCTTTGACATTTATTAAAAGAAGTTACAAAAGCAACTCGATTGAATTTTTAAAAATGATATTTTCATTCTTGTGGTTTAAACTGTGGGTCAAATACTTCCAAGCTGCGGGGCCTGCTGGCTAGGATCTGGCCCTTGTCTCGAAATTGCTCTGCTGACAGCCCAGGAAAAGACCCTCTCTTCCTTCACTGTTGCTATAGTGGGCTCTCCACATGCTTCTGCTGGGCCAGGTGTTGGCCCCGTTATCACCATGACAACAATATACAACAAGACTCCAAGGGGCTTGGGATCGACAGGCCAGAGGTATGACCGGGATTCCTGTCTCTAGCCCATGGTTAGCTGATCCATCTGTCTTCATCAGAAAGGGGGAGGAGAGGAAGAGAGGGAGGGAGGGAGAGAGGGAGATAGAGAGAGGAGGGAGGGAGAGAGAGATAGATAGAGACAGACAGAGAGAAAAAGAGAGAGACACAGAGAGAGACACACACAGAGACAGACAGACAGAGAGAGAGAGGAAGAAAGAGGGGGGATTGGGCTTCTTTGGAAGATCATGGGCTCGAGGCCAGACAAACGGATGAAATCTTGGATTTGTTTTTGGACCACTGGGCCAAACACGGGACACTTAGCTGAATGCAAGAATTCAGAATAAAGTGAGCCAGGAGAATAAAGGTTCAGAATTTCTGTCCAGCTTTGCAAAGGAAAACAACAAAGCCCCCAATGTGCCTGCTGCATGCCCAGGGGTAAAGGCAAGATTTTCTCCAAGCTCAAGCTCATTTCCTCCTCTATTCCAGGTTTTCAGCAGCTCTGGGTTCTGCCTAAAATACTCAGATCCCCATACCCACTTCTTGGAGCTAAATTCTCAGGGCTTCCTTTGCACACTGTTGAGCTAAGTGAGCCAGCGCTTTACCAGGCTCGTCTGTCACACGTGTGTTCCAGGGCTGTGACAAAACACACAGGCTGCTTTCTTATTTGAGCTGGGGTCTCACTACACAGCCCATGCTGTCTTCAAATCCTGGCATCCTCTGCTTCAGATGCTTACGTTCCGAGATTAGTATGGGCTGACATTTACAATTTTAAGCATTTCAAGAGTAGAGTCAGGTGTTGAAGTCAACGTGTTGTGTAGCCATCCTACGATTTTCAGAATATTTCTATTGTCCCAAACAGGAGCTCCACCTATTAAACAGTAATTCTTTATTTCTCCTTTCCCCCACCACAATGGTCTCCTCCATCCTCCTTCCTGTCTATATGGACTTTGCTCATTTGGGTATCAACAGATATTTTATATTAATAATTATTACCTTGTGTAAACAATGCAGGCACATATACATGTATATATGTATGTATACATATATGTATATATATATACACACACACACACACACACACACACATACACACAAATGCACATCCACCTAGAGAAACTTTACAAAAAATGAGCTTATTCAAAACAAACATAGACCTTTTAAGTTAGATTTTAATTTGGGGAATTTAACAGAAGAAAAAGTTATTAAAGCATTTGCAAGCTATTGTCAAGAGATTCTTTGCAGTAAAAATTATGAGCCGTGGAATGCTTCCTCTTTGTTAGTGTAGCAATGAAGATGTCTGACTCCTTCCTTTGCTGCTGATGGTTTTAACTTGTTCACAGGAGATGAATCAGGGAGTGAGGGATAAAGTGTTTGAGCACTCAGCCCAGGAGGCCTGCTTGCTACACAGCACCAGGACCTCCTCCTCAGAGGTCATTTCCAAAGTCATGCATGATGCTGAGGCCAAGAGGCCATGCAGAATGGTAACTTACCATCTTGCTCACAGTAAGTTCCTTCACCCTTGTTATCAACTGTGATCAGTGCTTCTTACTGGAGAACCTACATTTTTACCATATAAGAAAAGGCTCAGCAAAGATGTATGCCCAAAATCCCAACGCTGAGGGACACAAGAGTTCAGGCAGGCTGCATGCTGAGCTCACAGAACCCATCAGAATGAATAGCCATTAGCCCTCCGAAATCAACAGGGGCTTCCCTAGCAGGCTTTACTGGGTGAGGGGGTGATACGAGATAGGGAAGGACGACCACAAACAGTGGACAAATAGCAAAGAAGGGCTAGGGGGTGGCTTAGATGGTAGAGTCCTTGCCTAGCATGCATGAGGTCTAGAATTAATTCCCAACACTTCATGAAACAGGCATGGTAGTGGACATCTGTAATCCTAGATCCTAGCAGTCAAGAGGAGGAACTGGGAGGATGGGAAGTTCATCCCAAGCTCCCTAGTGAGCGTGAGACACACCCAGGGCTATATGAGACTAAATCTTTTAAAAGTAGAGTGGGATAAACTCTGGGTCCCTTTAGAATTTTTAAACTATATTTTAATCATGTGTGTTATCTGTGTGCAGGTATGTGCATGTGAGTGAGACGAGAAGAGGGCTTCTTGCAGTTGCAGGCACCTGATGTGGGTCTTATGAGAGAATGTAACTGCTGAGCCATCTCCCCAGCCCCAAACTCTGGGCTCTTAACCTCTGATGTGTTAAATTCATGATGTGCAATTTCTTCTGCCTCCAGCCTTACACTTTGCTAACAACTCTATCAACAAATGCCAGCTGAGGCCACAAGGCAGAATGTTTACCCGCTGGGAGACCCTTAGGACTGGACCAAGCTAAGAGCTAGCAGGGTTCATGTGGCTGCACGGATGCCAACTAAAGGGGACCAATGCAGGATAAGAGTCCTCCTGATGTTGCAAGGAGAGAGGCCACTTGTTTGTCCCGGCTGCCCAGAATCAAAATAATCATACAGAAACTGTATTAAGTCACTGCTTGGCCCATTAGCTCTAGCTACTTATTGCCTAACTCTTACATCTTAATTTAACCCATTTCTATTAAAATGTATATCACCATGAGGTTGTGGCCTACCAGCAAAGTTTCCGCATGTCTATCTCCAATGGCTGATCCATGGCATCTGCCGACTCCGCCTTCCTCCTCCCATGCTGTAGGCCAAGCTGGTTCTTTATTCATTAACCAATGAAAGCAACACATAGACAGAAGGACCTCCCACAGCACCCTGATCCATCCCCTGGCTTTTCCTGTGTAGTACTCTTAAAAATAGCCACCTTTCGAGCTCATGCAGCTGAGACACACAGGTCACAAGTGGGCCATTCACAGGCTTTAGAACTGCAAACTGACATGTCTATGTGTGAGTTATGTAATAGTTATCTAGGTTACTTTGCAGAATCTTAAATGTGCAAAAACATTGACTCTTTCCTGATGATGGCTAAAAGGAGACAAAAGGCTTGGCATCTCTGTCCCCACTCAGTCTTGACCTTTGAGTCAGACTCTGCTCAGCTTTGTACATGGACTTGTTTGCGAGCTGTGTTGTCCAAGATGATGGTAGGGGTAAATTTGGCCTACAGCCTGGAGTGAATATGTGTCTGTTGTTCCTCCTCTACCCTTGTGCTCTCTCAGCATCCCAGCACACACAGTCCCTCAGTCCCATCAGAAGGCCAAGGCATTCATGTGGGATGATAATGCCTGGATGGATGGAGTTGACTGCCCTTAGCCCACCAAGTACAAGGCCAGGATATTTGTACACAGGTTTGTGCCCATGACTGATGGGCAATTGCCAAACTTTAGCCCATCACCCAGACAGAACCATTACCTTGCTGCTTTTCTTGCCCAGATGGTCAGAAGCTGGACTACCTCTGGCCATCACTGGTACCTTTTACTTTATGCCAACTGGCTCAAGCTGAGATCCCAATGAAAGAATCTTGCCTTGGCTTGGTTTCATTTCCACTGTCTCTATGCTACAACTTGGAGCTCTCTGGTATCCTTGGGATCCCGCCAGCTCCGTGTGCTGACATGGTGCATTCCCACAGTGATCTCACTTGCTCATCTCCATCTCGGTCCTATCTGGCAGGAGCGCCGTAGCGACTCCTCCAGGGACACAACTCCACATCAGCTTTGGCCTCTCCTTCTAGAACCACCTCCTTCTGATCTCTCTTCCTGAAACAGTTGTCATTTGGAAAATTTAACTAAACACAAAAGATTCCCTTTTGAATGAACGTTTCTTGCTGGGTGATACAGAGATTAAAACCATGGCCCAGAAACAAATGTCCACAAACTGGAGGCCTTAGATCAAGCTTACATCCATGTGTGGGTTGGGGACACATGTAAAGAAAGGCACTATTGATAAACAGCATAGTGTTCTTACACAAACTGTCACTTGCGCAATTCAATGCTACATGCTACCTAACACTGAAACGCTGGGATACAGTACATAGCTGTACTTTTCACAGCTCTGGACACCACACATCCAAAAATCAAAGTGTCAGATGGGCCTCACTCCCTGTGAAGGTTCTGAGGAAGAGCCCATCCCTGTCTGTCCCAACTCTTGGTGGCTCGTGATATTCCACATCCCGTAGTTTGTTGTTGTATCAGTCTAAGCTCTGACATCTTCACACCTGTGTCTCTCTATAAGGACATTTGTCATTTGATTTAGGGTCCTGTCTAATTCATCAAAATCTTACCTCTAGATGGTCTTTCTTTTGTTAAGGAGACAGAATCTCACTACATAGCCCTGGTTGTCCTGGAACTCACTCGGTAGACCAGGCTAGCCTTGAACTCACAGAGATCTGTTTGCCTCTGGCTCTGGGATTAAAGGCGTGCATCTCCACACCCAGCTTCTCACCTTTAGAATTTAATTGCCTTTAACAAATACCCTTCCTGGCTATTACAAACAATGCTGCTATGAACATAGTAGAGCATATACTTTTGTTGTATGATAGGGCATCTCTTGGGTATATTCCCAAGAGTGGTATTGCTGGGTCCAGGGGTAGGTTGATCCCAAATTTCCTGAGAAACCGCCACACTGCTTTCCAAAGTGGCCTGGAAACAACAGCCTGGAGATGCCCTTCAATGGAAGAATGGATGAAGAAAATATGGAATATATACATATTAGAGTACTACTCAGCAGTAAAAAACAAGGACTTCTTGAAGTTTGCATGCAAATGGATGGAAATAGAAAACACTATCCTGAGTGAGGTAAGCCATACCCAAAAAGAGGAACAAAACCGGACTTACTGAACATAGCGGACAATGAGGACGACTGAGAACTCAAGAACAATGGCAATGGGTTTTTGATCCTACTGCACATACTGGCTTTGTGGGAGCCTAGGCAGTTTGGATGCTCACCTTACTAGACCTGGATGGAGGTGGGTGGTCCTTGGACTTCCCACAGGACAGGGAACCCTGATTGCTCTTTGGGCTGACGAGGGAGGGGGACTTGATTGGGGGAGGGGAAGGGAAATGGGAGGCGGTGGCGGGGAAGAGACAGAAATCTTTAATAAATAAATTAATTAATTAAAAAAATACCCTTCCTCCAAGTACCGTCCTAGTCCCACATTCTGAATGGATGGATATAGCTTCATGGGAAGTGGCCGCATGTGTCAAACCCATCAACAGTGAACAAAAGAGGCACTGGACATAAACTTCAGTTCCATCACAGGAGATAAATTCCACTTCCCAGAGCCATGGCAACTGCAAATGTCCCTACGATTTGTCATTTCATAGAAATTATCTCTATAGCCGGGCAGTGGTGGTACACGCCTTTAATCCCAGCACTCAGGAGGCAGAGGCAGGCGGATCTCTGTGAGTTGGAGGCCAGCCTGATCTACAAGAGCTAGTCCCAGGACAGTCCCCAAAGCTACAGAGAAACCCTGTCTCGTAGGAGAAAAAGAAAGAAAGAAAGAAAGAAAGAAAGAGAAAGAAAGAAAGAGAAAGAAAGAAAGAAAGAAAGAAAGAAAGAAAAAGAGAAAGAAATTCTCTCTATGGCCTAGAAATAGGCAGCTACAACCTGTGGATATAAAAGAAGGAAGAAATTGATGCAGCAAAGCCTGTGAAGCTGTGACATGGTCCATGTAGAGCATCCTCCTGTTGGCATACACACCCTACAGAGGTCCATGTAGAGCATCCTCCTGTTGGCCATACACACCCTACAGAGGTCCATGTAGAGCATCCTCCTGTTAGCCACACACACCCCCTACAGAGGTCCATGTAGAGCATCCTCCTGTTGGCATACACATCCTACAGAGGTCCATGTAGAACATCCTCCGGTTGGCCATACATACCCTACAGAGGTCCATGTAGGGCATCCTCCTGTTGACCATACACACCCTACAGAGGTCTATGTAGAGCATCCTCCTGTTGGCATACACACCCTACAGAGGTCCATGTAAGGCATCCTCCTGTTGACCATACACACCATACAGAGGTCCATGTAGAGCATCCTCCTGTTGGCCACACACACCCCCTACAGAGGTCCATGTAGAGCATCCTCCTGTTGGCCATACATACCCTACAGAGGTCCATGTAGGGCATCCTCCTGTTGACCATACACACCCTACAGAGGTCCATGTAGAGCATCCTCCTGTTGGCATACATACCCTACAGAGGTCCATGTAGAGCATCCTCCTGTTGGCCACACACACCCCCTACAGAGGTCCATGTAGAGCATCCTCCTGTTGGCCACACACCCTACAGAGGTCCATGTAGAGCATCCTCCTGTTGGCCACACCCCCCTACAGAGGAGACTGTGATTTGAACAATCCCCGAGTTTATAGGATGTATGATGGGACGAAACCACTGACACATTGTGTTAAGGATAGAAACCTAGTCCAGAACATACATTCAACCCTGAAATCCTGTATCTGACTTCATCCCGTGCCCTGTGGGTGTGGTGGTGGTAAGCCCAGGTCCTCCCACCTCAAAGGAGGCAGGCACTAATGGGTAGGTTGGGTGGATCTTGGCTCCACGCTAGCCAAGAGACCTTGACCACTGTTCTCTATCAAAAACTTCTTTCTCTGTCCTCTCTCTTCTCAATCTACCCCACCCAAAAAGTCAAAAAGCTTGAGATGGATGCTTTTTGGGATCCAAAGATTTTCCCTAAAAGTCAGACTCGTTTCTTATCAGTTGGACTCACAGTCACTCCTTCCTTGACTCCCACCTCACTGTGCCCTGACCTCAGGGTCCCCTCTGAAATCCCTAAAGCTTTACTGCTGACCTCCTTTGTCAGTCCTTGTGGATACTGGAAGGTATGCCAATTTCTTGACTCTCTTTAGCCCCACCTGTATGACATCATTGCTGACTGGCACTGGAAGTCTCTGGTTTTCCAGGAATGTCCCCAGGCAGCAGTAAAGACACTTGATTTCACAGAATTATATATTTTAAATAGTTGTCTTCCTTTAGTGTTTAACTGTCCTCAGAAGTGGTTGTAGAAGTTCTTAACTTTGATCCTTTGAAAAGATCCATTATTAGTTGTATTATTTAGCCCAAAAGAAAAGAAAAGCAGCATATCCAGGGAACTGGCCATTTCTATCTGGCCACTTTTGTGACTAATGCTGTCATCAGAGAATCTGTAATAGGAACTATCAGGCGTGAATTCCCCAGGCTCCTTCCCTAGAAAGTGACTCTCCAAAAGCCTGCTTACTGTCAAGTGCATGATTCAGTGGTGAATACTTTCTGCCACACAGGGTCAGTCTGAGCCAGGCACTGTCTACCTGCTTTGTAAAGAGCCTACTCCTCTGACCGGCCTATGGAGAGAATGTTATCATCATTTCCATTTTAAAGCAAGAAAACTAGGATCCTGGGAAGTTAAATAACCCACCCAAGTTAAATAACCAAGACCTTGGTTGGACTCAGTTTGTGCACCTGACTAGTATTGTGTCATGGCATGGCCACGAGGCCACACTACTCCTTTGGGAAGAAACAGTGTCTACTGTAATGAAGCATACCTGGAATGTCTCAGTGTGCAAAGGAAGCCTGTTCAGTGTGAAGGGACTTCCAAAACTAACATGTTAGTAGGATTTCTATTACTGTGATGAAACACAGTGACCGAAAAGCAAAGGAAAGAAGGATTTAGTTGGCTTATACTTCCACATCACTCTTCTTCATCAAAGGAAGTCAGGGCAGGAGCCTGGAGGCAGGAGCTGATGCGGAGGTCATGGAGGGGTATTGCTTACTGACTTGCTCCTAATGGCTTGCTTGGGCTGTTTTCTTATAGAACCCAGGAGTACCAGTCCATGAATGGCACCACTCACAATGGGCTGGGCCCTCCACCATTAATCACTAACAAAAAAAAGTGATTAACAGCCATTTTCTTTTTTTTAAGACTTTAAAGATTGGGCTTTTTTGGTTTTTTTAATTTTATTGATTTTTTATTGAGCTCTACATTTTTCTCTGCTTCCTTTCTTTCCTCTCCCCTCCCCTTCAGCCCTCTCCCAAGGTCCTGAGACTCCCAATTTACTCAGGGGATCTTATATTTTTTTTATTTCCCATGTAGATTAGATCCGTGTATGTCTCTCTTAGGGACCTCTTTGTTGTCTAGATTCTCTGGGATTGTGATTATTGGTAGGCTGGTTTTCTTTGCTTTATGTTTAAAAACCACTCATGAGTGAGTACATGTGATAATTGTATTTCTTGGTCTGGGTTACCTCACTCAAAATGATGTTTTCTAGCTCCATCCATTTGCCTGCAAAATTCAAAATGTCATTTTTTTTCTGCTGTGAGGTACTCCATTGTGTAAATGTACCTCATTTTCCTTATCCATTCTTTAGTCGAGGGGCATTTAGGTTGTTTCCAGGTTCTGACTATGACAAACAATGCTGCTATGAACATAGTTGAGCACATGTCCTTGTGGCACGATTGAGCATCCTTTGGGTATATACACAAAAGTGGTGTTACTGGGTCCTGAGGAAGATTGTTTCCTAATTTTCTGAGAAATCGCCACACTGACATCCAAAGGGGTTGTACCAAATTGCATTCCCACCAGCAATGCAGAAGTGTTCCCTTTTCCCCACAACCTCTCCAGCATAAGTTGTCATCAGTGTTTTTGATCTTGGCCATTCTTACAGGAATCTCAGAGTTGTTTTGATTTGCATTTCTCTGATGACTAAGGATGTTGAACATTTCCTTAAGTGTCTTTACAGCCATTTTCTTAATTGAGGTTCCCTCCTCTCAAACGACTTTAGCTCATGTCAAGTTGACATAAAAACACCCAGCACAAGTAAGTATAGGGGAACTGTCTCTAGGTCTATTTTACATGTGAAGAAAGTGGGGGAAAGAGAGGCAGAGTAGAGCTCCTCTGTTGCTAAGTCCTAGGCTCTTTCTCCCGCTCTTAGCTAATTCCCAAGAACACACACACCTTCCTCCCAAAGCTGACATGACACCTCTGGATCTGTCCTGCTTCTCTTGAGAAAACTCCTACCCTGGAAGCATCTTTGGTGCTTGCTGGCTTCCTTGTCTGTAGTCTGTCTGCAGCTCTGTCTCTCTTCCGCCCAACTCTGCAGGGCTGTCCTCCTTTGCTACAGCTTGAGGTTATTCCCAGGTCTGATCCACTTCTTCCCAGTAAGTTCTCGCCAGCTAAATGCAAATGTGTGGTCTGGCAGACAGAGGCCTCTGCTTATTGTTTTCATCCTAGAGAACAAGGTTGGGCATGGTGAGACTTCCTAGGGTGAAATGATGCCAGGGTGGAAGGCCATGGAGGACAGTGGTCCCAGGGACGTGGAGGACAGTGGTCCCAGGGACGTGGAGGACAGTGGTCCCAGGGACGTGGAGGACAGTGGTCCCAGGGACGTGGAGGACAGTGCTCCTAGGGACGTGGAGGGCAGTGGTCCCAGGGACGTGGAGGACAGTGGTCCCAGGGACGTGGAGGGCAGTGGTCCCAGGGACGTGGAGGACAGTGGTCCCAGGGACGTGGAGGGCAGTGGTCCCAGGGACGTGGAGGGCAGTGGTCCCAGGGACGTGGAGGGCAGTGGTCCTAGGGACGTGGAGGGCAGTGGTCCCAGGGACGTGGAGGACAGTGGTCCCAGGGACGTGGAGGACAGTGGTCCCAGGGACGTGGAGGACAGTGGTCCTAGGGACGTGGAGGACAGTGGTCCCAGGGACGTCCAGTGCAGCACCAGGGAGGCGAGAAGAGAAGGCAAGCTGGTCCTGAAGAGGGATGAGGATGGGACCATAGGCCACCTGACTCTTGGAAGCTGCGAACCTGATCCCCCCGGCTCAGATGACAAAGGCTCATCACTGCTGAAGTCCAAGGCTGTGTCTTCTCGGTCCCCAGAAGGGCAGACAAGTAAATCTCTCCCAAGAGTACTCAGCTGCCTGCTCATCTTCTCCTATTCATTCCAGGCCGGGCTTTCTCTCACAGAATAGCAAATGGAGAGGGGGCAGCATCTCTCGCCCACCTCCCAGTCAAGTTCATCAAAGAATCTGCTTTGCTCTTCTCTCGAGGCAAGCTCTCTCCTAGATCTTCTCTGAGCATCAAAACACTGATGTAAATACAGTGCTGAATAATGGATCTCACACAATACACGCTTCTGTGGCTTATAGGTTCCATTTAAATACACTGGATAGCTCCCTGTCGATTCCAGGAGATAACTCACAGTTTAAAGACAGCTGCATTGCATCATACACCACAAACGCAGTGTCTCAATAGCCTGAGGTTGCCTCCCTTCTGAATAGGACAGTTGTCTTCACAGTGTTTTTCTTTTGAGCATTGCTGCCAGCAGCATGTGAGTGCCTGTATCTTGCATGGGTAGAACTGTATTGTAGAGATCTCACCAAGTGCAGCGTTTTTCTCCCTCCATCCATGCTTAGGAAGAGAGAGAGGAGGACCACATCCCTCCCTGATTGAGCCTTGGAAGCTCGGCTCCAGGCTGCCCTCCCGAATGCAGGGCAGCCAGTGAATCATCTCACCGCAGGTCTGAGCCAACATCAGGGAGATCAACCAAGAGTGAGAATCTTGACCCCACAGAAACAGCCCAGGTGGCCTCTGGCCTCCCATTCCGGGGAACGGGAGGCTCTCCTGCATCATTTTCTGGAATGTCAGAGGAAATCCCCAGAGAAGGTGGACTCCCTGCCTCCCAGAAGGCTCTCCCACGGAGATAACCAACCGGATGAGCGCCTTCCTCGTCACCCTCTCCGCTCACAGTTCTCAATGTTCTCAATGGCCTCTGCCAAAAAAAAAAAAAAAAAAACCCGGTCTTTCAGCCCACTGCTGCTTCCTCCAGACACAGCACTTCCTAGAAAACCCTCACTCCGTTTACTGTCTCCTCTCAGGGTGGCTAACCATTTCCCATAAGCGCTTGCAGCCTGGCAGCAGGTTTTTGGCAAATCTCACCAAGTGTCCACGTGAAGGGATGCCGTGTATCTCACATTCTCGATGTTTAATATTCCAGAGAAAAGAAGATAAGAGCCCATTTCTTTGTTCATGATGTAAGGAAGTATTCAGTAGTTCTCGGCAAAACCCAAAGGTGTTTTACCAACATTCTCTTTCCCTACTGAGAAAGTCCCTGCACTGTGTAAGTGTGAAAAAGAGTAAGACCATTTGCCCATTGCGCAACGGGCTGTACGAATTCCCCAGGCCTGTCATCGGTCTTCGGATTTTGTCGGATAGTCTGTGAACCACTCATACGCCTAATTTCTTACACTAGTTAACGGCGTTTTTAGCTGCTATGGTTTTATCCTCATTAATGTAATAGATTTGGCATGCTAATTGTATCTTCAATGCGTATCAAAATTTAAATCGTTGCTTATCACCTAAAGTGCTCTGGAGCCCAGAATGGTGGCACACTGCCAAGCACAGCACCGCATGAGGTCCCAGCCTCCTGCCTTCTGTAGGGGCGCGGTCTGGAGCTAACAGAAGCTGAAGCGAACAGGCTAAGAGAGCCCGCCATTTGCCTGTGCGGTCTATACACCACAGGTCCAGAAACTGGGCATTGGGAAGGATGGGGAAACTGACTCTCTTTCATTTGAAAGACAAAGCAGCCGAATGGAAAACATATGAATGTAGATACAGATCTGAGTAATCTTGTGAGTGACAATAGGCGCCTTGTTTGAAAGAGGAGCATATTTCTAAGGAAATCTGAGAGCCATTTTCTAAATTGGAATGAAGATTAAATGAGATAAAATATACAAGATGTCTAGCTGAGAGAGCTAGTGCAGACCCCAGTGAGGCCAGTGTGGCCTTCAAGGAAGCCTGCACATGTGACAATCACCCGACCAGGCAGGCCTAGCTCACATGTTCCTGGAAGACCCTGAGAATGAAACAGGCTTCCGTGCTGGGAGAGTCAAGGTCTCTGAGAAGTGGAGCCCTGCTGTGGGGTCCCCTGAGGTCATCCTGAGAGGTGCAGGGAAGTAGCAGGTGGTTTTCCCTGCTGTTCTGGCTTCTGCCTTTCACAGTGGGACCAGCAGCAAAGTAGGGGGTAGAAACTAAGTTGAACTTTCAGCATGTCTCCTGACAAAGGAAAGGTGAAGTCACCACGGTAAGTTGTTTAGGATGGGCAAAGGCAGCACGGGGCCATGGTGAAGGGGCGGGCCCTAGGTTGCTACCGGGCCAGAAGAAGGGGCAGTCCCTAAGTTGCTACCCAGGCCAGAAGCAGGGGTGGGCCCTAGATTGCTACCAGGGACAGAAGCCTGCCTCCACTTCACACCTGTGTTGTGCAAAGCAGTGTTTGTATAGGGCCTGGGCCAAGCATGTGGCTAGGGAGTGAGAGGAGAGCCAGGCGTCTGACAAGGCTAGAGTGGACTGGAAGAGGGCCTGGTGCATCTTGGGCCTGCATTCCCTCCTACCCTGAAGTGCTACTTTTGGAGGTCGTAGTATGGGACCTTAAAAGCTAGTCCTCTGAGCTGAGAAGATATCTCAGTGTCTTTGTGTGGAGGACATGTGTCACCTGAACTTCTGTTCTGCCCGGTTGACATCAGCCGTATCACAAAGCTGACGTCTATTCTCTGTGTCTGAAACAGAAGCTGTGGTGAGCAGTTTCAATACCACCAAAGCAATATTCATCCACATTCTTATTCCTAAAAGGAAAAGAAAATCCTACGTTTACAGAGACCTTGGCCCCAATTCAGAGATTTACTGGATTGGGGTGGGGAGAGCAGTCCTCTGCCTGCAGTCTGGGGTGAACGAACAAAGGTCATATCTGACCCAGGTCAGGGCTGGGCTCTGCCTCTTGACAGCCATGTAATCATGACCCACTGGCTTAACCAACAGAGATCCCAAAGTCTTCAGCTACACAGTAGAGATAGCAGCATCTAGCTGCAGAAGCACTGCAAAGAGGAAACAAAAGCCATGGCCAAGCCTCCCTAAGCACACAGTAGGAGCTGGCTGATACTCCATGTTTTAGACCTTGTACCAGGGTCACCTGGCCTCTCGGTCCCTAAAATCCACATCTCTTCTCTCATTGTCTTCTGGAACTAGAGGGCACAGTGAGACACTCTTGGCCAGTTCTAAAGTTCTAAGTGGCCCTTCTGGACTCATGACCACACTTAGGCTTCGCAAGCCTCACCCGCCTTTGTAACAGCTCCTGCATGTTGTGGGGTCCATCCCTCCCCAGCTGACGCCGCACAGAGAGGACAGTGTTGGGCCACAAGGAGGCCTGTTCCAGTTGACTTCCTGCAGGGAGATCTCACGCGGTCGGGCCTCCCTCGGAAGATGCGCTCAGATGTGCCGCTGAGAAAACAGCTCACTTCCTGCGGAGACTTCAGAAGCCCACGCCCGCTCTACCGCTGCACATTTTTGCAGCTGAAGGAGAAACTGCTGGAACTAGGAGTTTCCCTGATGTCATCGTCCGAGGCCAACTGTGTTCTCTGGGAGACACCAGGGGAGTTGGCTCAGGAAGGGCTGGGTGGGAATCAATGTTGCTTGGCTCAAAGGTGCCGGGTTCTTCCCAAAGGGAGTTGAAGCAGGACTCAGAGTTGGCTGAACTTTCACCTGCCCCTGAAGGGCCGTAACAGTTCTGATTAGGAGCTGGGAGCGGGAGAGGGAGGCAGGTAGACTGTGGAAGATCCTTTGATATATTCCAGCCACTATTAGTTTATCCTCTCCCCAACTCCTCCACACCCCGTTTTAATCCAATGGACTCCTCTTGCTCCTTCTAACTCCTCTTCTTCAGATGGTTCTCAGAGGTGCCTAGAGGATCTGGGGTGTAGGTCAGTGGCAGAGCACTTGCCTAGTGTGTTCAGGGCCCTGAGTTTGATTCTCAGCACTGCAGCCACCAAAGATTCAGTGGGCCTATGGCTCAGCGGGTACCGCACTTAGTACACCATCCTGACAAGCTGGACTTGATCCTGGGACTCAGAGTGATGGAAGCTGTCTGTGGCATGCCTCTCCCCCTCCCTACACACAGAATACCACTACACTCATGGGGGAAATTTTAAATGTAATTTATTGTTATGGGTTGTTGGAACAACAACATATTTCTCTGAAAACTGACAAGAAAGAATAAATATATATCTCACCATTCTGGGCCAAGTCTATTTCAGAGCAACCAAATTGTTAATAGGGTGGAGTTCATCTTTAAATAAAAAGCCCACGCTGGGCGTGGAAGCACACACCTGCAATGGGTAGAATTCTGGAGGCTTAGTCGGGAAGATTTCAAGTTCAAGACCAGTCTAGACACCACAGTGAAGCCCTGTCTAAGAAACATAAATGTTCTCTAACAAATGCAGAAGGGTAGAGGAATTAGAAAACTATGGTTTTGCAATCTGTGATGAAATGTTCGATTTAGAAGTGATTATCCACAGGTGCTAACTATTTAGAGAAGGGAACTTTAAAACAGGAAAGGGTGACAGGGAATTTTGTTTTTTGTTGTTGGCTTTGCTTTGATTGTGTTGGAAACAGTATCTCTGTACATTGTCTGGGCTGAGCTCTCAATGGCACTGCCCCCTCCCCTTGAGTAGCTAGAATTGCAGGTGTGACCCACCATGCCCAGTTTAGAGAACTGTGCGCAAGCAGCCGGGGCCAGATGCATGACGGTTTGCTGGTACCCCAGCCATCAGGAGGCTGAGGGAGGAGGCTCTCTGATTCCCAGAGTTCAAGCCCAGCTTGGACAGTGTGGTGACATGCCATGCCTTTCAAAGGTGGGGTGGGGAGGAACCTCAATAACAGCAAATGGTGTAGCGTGTTCTGTGTATATAAAGTGTTTTTAATGGAGGCTCTGAGATGGGTCAGCAGACAAGTCTGGTGACCTGAGTCCAGTCCCCAGAACCATGGTGGAAGGAGACAGCCAGTGCCTGAAGGTTATCCCCTACCTCCACAAGCAAATGGAGATTCTCCCTTACCCTACCCCCCACTCGTGATAATAACAGAGTTTTAATGGAATCTCTGTGGTGGTGGTTTGAATGAAAATGTTTCGCATAGGCGCAGATATTTGAACACTTGGTCTCCCAGCCCCCTAGTAAGTGTTGCTGTTAGGGGGGCAGGGTGCAGCCTTGCTGGAAGAAGCATACCATGCGTTGGGAGTGGGGTAGGCTTTGGGAGTCTACAGCCTCCCCGCACATCCAGTTCACTCTGCCGAGAGTTTGGGGTGAAAGCAGTGGTCTCTCACCTTCCTCTACTGTGGTCACCGTGCTTTCCTCACCATTATGGACTCTAACTGGACTCTTCTGCAGAACTGTTAACCCACGTAAACTGTTCCTTCTACAGGTTGTCTGGTCAGGGCGTTTCATCAGAGCAACAGAAAGTCTACTACACCATGTCTCCTGCACTGTGCGGTTCAGTGTGACAGCCATGTGATGTCCTTCAGACACTCAAAATGTGATATTCTCATTGGGCAACTGGCCAACACTTTAAACAGCTAATGTAAAGAGAAACAAAACGATTTTGTTTATTATTATTATTATTGGTTTTTTGAGACTTTGTTTCTCTGTGTAACCTTGGCTGTCCTAGAACTCACTCTGTAGACCAGGCTGGCCTCAAACTCACAGAGATCCTCCTACCTCTGCCTCCCAGGTGCTGGAATTAAAGGTGTGTGCCACCACCAGCTGGTATGTTTATAGTTTTTATGTCAATCACATTTTGAACTGATAACATTTTGGTTAATTTATATTAAATTAAATATAGCATCGAAAGTAATTTCAGAGTTAAGTGATGGCTCAGTAGATAAGATCCTTGTAGTGGACCTATGGTGGGATTCACAACTCCTGCCATCTGGGTGCAGGGGATCCAGTGCCCCCTCCTGGACCCCGAAGGCACCTTTACTCACACGCAGACACACAATACACACACATTTTTTTTTACAAATATTTTTCAAAAGTAATTTCACCTGGTTTGCATAACTTTTTAAGTGTGGCTGCCAAAAAGTTTAAAATCAAACATTTGGCTAGAACTCAATCTCCATTGGATAACGTTGTTCTACCCCAGTTTCACGGTGTGCAGAAAGTTCTAAGCACAGCAGAATTAGCTAAGCACAGCTAGAATGTGGGGGAATTTTACCAGTATAGAAATTACTTGTTTCCTACAACAACTAAATGGATTTAGATTGAGAAGGAAAGGCAGTGGCTTTAGATCCCAGTCTCTTAGACTGAGTGTCTCAGTTAGGGTTTCTGTTGGTATAAAGAGACATCACAGCCACAGCAACTCTTATAAAAAAAAACATTTAATTGGGAGTGGCTTACAGTTTTAGAGGTTTTAGTCCTTTATCACCATGGCGGGACATGTCTGCTGTCTGATGTGTGTGGGCAGGCAAGATGCTGGAGAAGCTGAGAGTCCTACATTTTGATCTGCAGGAACAGGAAGTGAACTGTGTACCACACTGGCTGTAGCTTGAGTATCTGAGACCTCAAAGCCCTCCCCCACAGGGACATACTTCCTCCAACAAAGTCACACTTCCTAATGCTGCCATTCCCTATGGGGGCAATTTTTTTTTTTTCAAACCACCACACTGGATGATAACCAAATATCATCCATTGAATGTGGAGACATGAATGTTTTGACAACAGAGATGATTTCTATCATACAAAGTTAAAGGTGTCTCTGGCAGAGCTCTCCTGTGTGGTGTTTCATGCCTTCACTGAAGCCTTGGTGGGTCCCACATGCTAGCTTTACACTGCATATGCCAACACTCCACAAACAACAACTCAGCTTGGGTTAGAGACTATTTATGTTGTGTCTTCTGCACACATGTACACACACGCACACACACCAATACCCTTGCGCTTTTCCTGTACACACAGAAATTTTGTTGTCATTCAAATAGACGGTTTAATTTCATGCAAAGGAATGTTTTAATTCCTACCATCATTCCTGCATGTGTACATTAAATTGCTATACCTTTGTCTTGTATTAGGTTAGAATGCTCGATTTATTGATTGATTGGTTTTTCAAGACAGAGTTTCTCTGTGTAGCTCTGACTGTCCTGGAATTCACTCTATAGACTAGGCTGGCCTCAAACTCATGGAGATCTGCCTGCCTCCTGAGGGCTTGGATTAAAACCCAACTAGAATGTTTGATTTTAAGAATTGTTATCAATGGGTCAGAGAATTGACTCAGTGGGTAAGAGCACTTATTGCTCCTGCAGAGAATAATCTTCAATTCCCAGCATCTTTAATGACAGCTCAACCATCTGACATTCTCTTCTGGCCCCACAGGCACCAGGCACTCATGTGGTACACAGACATACTTGTAGGCAAAACATATTCACATAAAATAGAAATAAATAAATAAATGCTATCTAGGGGCTGGGAGATAACTCCATGGTAAAATGTCTGGTGTGTAGGCATGAAGCTCCAGTCTTATCCCAATGACCCACACTAAAAGGGTGAGCCTGATGGAGCATACTAGACCTGGGCAGGCATGGACAAGGGGATTCCCGGAACTCACTGGCCAGACAACCTAGTGGAACCAGTGAATTCCAGTGAGAGATCTTGTCTCAAGGAGGAAAAAAACAAGGTAGAAAACACCTGGGGTTCACCTTTTGCCTCCATACACATGTAAATACACACACACACACACACAAGTTTATCTGTTAGAATTGTATGATGGTTACTTTTTGTCTGTCTGTTTGTTTGTTTGTCTGTCTGTTTGTTTGTTTGTTTTCTGAGGCAGGGTTTGTCTCTGTAACAGCCCTGTCTGTCCTGAAACTCACAGAGATCCGCCTGCCTCTGCCTCCCGAGTGCTGGAACTAAAGGCGTGTGCCACGACCACCACCTGTTGGTTTAGTATCAACTTTCCACAAATTAGAGTCACTTCAGTAAAGAGCCCAACTGAAGGATTTTCTTGATTGCTTTAATTGAAACAGAACAACGTGGCCCAAGTGTGGGCAGCACCTTCTTGGCAGTGGCCCAGATTGCAGAGGGCATGGCAAGAGGAAGATTATACCCCACCTTTGGTTCACAGGATCGTCCCTCTTTCCTGCTCAGCCTTCCCACTGGATGCTGAGTTGATTTTCCCTGTTGCTCTACGGCTGCTGAATCCTTCACTGCTCTCAGAACCAACATTTCCAAGATGGACTACAGACCAGAAGGTCTCTAGGACCTGTCTAGGGTTTGGTCCTAGATTGGAACTGCTAAGGTACCCAGCCTTGTGGAGCTGAGCAACTACCTGGTTCTCAGTTGCTCAGGTGTGAGACAACTTGTTAACTACTGACAACTATTTTAACATTGTAGTAATAAGAGCAGTGGGGCTGCATCCCCGGCACCCGGCCGCCCACACGGCTAGCTTTGCCCGAAATAATTACACGGAAACTGTATTCTTTTAAACACCGCTTGGCCCTTTAGCTCTAGCCCTTACTGGCTAATTCTGATATCCAATCAACCCATCTCTAATAATCTGTGAGCACCGGTCTTACCGGGAAAGATTCAGCATGTCTGACCTGGCGGCTTGCTCCATCGCGTCTGCTTCAGAGAGCAGAGCTATCACGTCTACCCGGGAGAGGGGAGCACGGCGTCTCTGCTCCAGAGCAGAGCTGTTGAGTCTGAGCTCACTTCCTCTTTCTCCCAGAATTCTGTTCTGTTTACTCCACCCACCTATGTTTTAACCTATCCAAGGCAGTTTATTTAACCAATGACCTTTCTCCATCATAACATAGCTGTATTAATAGAACCTGCACACACACACACACACACACACACACACACACACACATTCTGTTTGCTCTGTTCCTCTAGAGAATATGAGTACTAGAGAGTGTGTTTGCTTTAAGTGATTTTGGAGGCCACAGCCACGGTGCTCTGGAGAAATGACACCAGATGGTTGCAGCTCTAAGTCGTCAGCATCCAGAGCAGTGGCTTACACCTGAAACCCCAACACTTGGAGGGTTGAGGCAGGAGTCTGAGAGCTGCCTGGCAACATAGTTTCAGGATAGCCTGGATTATAGTGACTCTGTCTTAAAAATAATAATAATAATTAATAATAATAATAATTTTTTTAAAGTGTGGAGAGAAGAAAGAAGAAAGCCCCACCCTCTTTGGCCTCCAGCCCTATGGCAACAGGTCATGCCTATGTTATCATGAAAAATGTAGGCTGCCCGGGAAGCAGCTCAAAAATCTTGGCAAAGCCTGAGGTCATCTAAGGAAGGCCTGGACGGAGCCTCTGGTGAGCCAGACCAGATCACCACAGCAGGTGACAGACTGTCGACCAATGGTGTGTCTAGACAGCAGGTCCTGAGTTCACAGGACACAAATGCTCACAATTACAGTTTGTTAACTGAGCTACAGCCGCCAAAAATCAGGTAAATACCCATGGCTACTGAGTAGCATGACGTGGGAGAACCACACTCAGAATAGAGAAGATTCTAGACCATAGTGGTGGCTGATGTCATCATGCTGTGACCATCCCAGTGCAGCTGCCTCTGCCAGTGGGAAAGCAGTCCAATGGGCTGCACATGACTTGCTGTGTGGTAGAAGAGGAGCTGGGCAAGCTGGATGAATGCACCTCGATTTTACCTCTGTGGGGTCCTGGCTGAGCATCTTCCTCACTACACCGTCAATCGGGCTGCGGCTGAGACAGTAACTCTATTATACTTTTATCAATCTGTTCCTCAAGTTCTGAGAGCACCTGAGTCCATTTGTGTTGCTCTACCAAAAACAACACCAGATAATTCACCATAGAATTTCTCACAGTCCAGGATGCTGGAAAGTTCAAGAACTTGTTCTGTTGTCGGAAGAAGGATGCTCTCTGTTTTCTTTTCTCTGTGCCTTCATGGTTTAGAACAACAAAGAGAGATGTGTGTGTGTGTGTGTGTGTGTGTGCACATGTGTATATGCATATAAGTATGTGTATGTGCGTATATGTATATGTGTGATGTGTGTATTTATATGAGTGTATGCGTATATATGTGCATGTATGTACACAGGTGTACATGTGAGTATTTGAGACAGGTCCCAGCTGGCTTGGAACATGCAATCCTCTTGCCTCCGCCTCCAGAATGCTTTAGAAGTCTCTTTTAGAAGAGTTTCACAAAAGCCCCACCCTGGACTACTGTGTCATTGTGAATCATGTTTCTATTGGAATTTTAGAATAAGAAAAACAGTCAGACCATAGTATACGTGACCCCTTCAAGTACAGAAGGTACAGAATGCATCCAGGGTATGCCCAGCCTCGCTGTGTAGAACATATGTCCTAAAGATGCGTGTGTTGGGATTTCATCTAATCCCACTGCCTCTGCCAACCAATTTTATGACCTTGAGCAAATGGCCCTCTAAGGCTCAGTATCTTAAGAATCAGGGCCTTCGATATTAGTGGGAAAGAAATGACCCTGTACAGCACATAGTCCCAACGCTGGCGCCTGAGGTACTTGATAAAGGACCGCTGTGGCTGGTGCATTATTGTTGTTGTTGAAGCACAGCGTTGACCCTGGCTACGAGAGCTTTGCTCATGGAGGTAAGAGTGTATTCCAGACCGGAGCTAAGTGCGGCACCCACCCTCCTCCCCCACGCCAGGCTCTTCTTCCCTTTCTCGTCCTCTACTTAGAGTCTTCCATACTGCCTGGGCTTGTCTTGAACTCACAGCCTCCTACCTCAGCCTCCCCAGTTCTGGGGTTACAAGGCATGCAATACTACACCCCACTTACTTACGTTCATTCTCCCATCCCCTGCCATGCTGGTCAGGTTCCCAGCTCTGCAGCGTCCTTCTTCGTTGGCAGTCTCTTTGGGAAGGACGGTGGGAGATCCTGGGGCTTCCCTTCAAGGTAATGTTTGCTTTTATTTGTTTATTTGATGTTTGTTGAATTTCAGGGTGTGTGTGTGTGTGTGTGTGTGTGTGTGAGAGAGAGAGAGAGAGAGAGAGAGAGAGAGTCTTGGTACATAGTCCGGGGTGCTCTCAGGCCCCTTTAGCCTATCAAGTACTGAGATTACAGGCATACACTACTACGCCCAGATAGAAGTTTGGTTCTGAGCTCAGTATAAAACTAAAGTCAGCTTGAAATCACAAACCTATGAGAATTCCTGTGAAGTTCCCCACGTGCTAGCACCTGATAGGCAATATTTATTAAGTGATATAAATATTTATTAAGTGATGAATGGAGGGGTTTTTCTAGGCAGTGCTTTAGACTACTGGGGGACATCCTTTAAGCCTGGGGACTTTCCTGAGACCAGTTTAATCACTCCACAGAGGCCGATTTCCTTGTTGAGCTACCCAGAAGGTCAGTTGTGGCCTGGCGGAGAGCCTCAGACCAGCATGTCTGAGGGTGGGGGGGCTTGGGTTGGAGTGCTCCCCCCAGCTGTGCCTCAGATCCATTAAGGTCTGCTTCCATGGGATGGTTTCCCAGGGGGGTGGGGAAGAAAGCTCACCACTTAAGTCATTTATGCTCTGATGGTCCAGGCCTGAGAAAAAGGCCTCTGGGAGCAATCTTGAAGTGCGGGAGGTTGCGTTAAATGGCTTAATAGATCCTGGCAGCTTCGGAAAGACTAATGGCTGAACATTAATTGAAGAGGGAGTTCAGATTTGCACATCCAGCTCTTGCTGGCTTCCACCTCCACCATGGTTATGACAGAAAGAGGACTCTGGAGTCCCACTCCATCCTTCTCTGGATGTCCCTGCTTGTCTCCTCAGCAGCAGACTGAGTACCTAAGTGGTGTCCAGCACGGGGAGTGGGGGCCGAGAGATGATGGGGTACCTGGCCTCAACTTCTGTTGGGGGGCAGAGAGTGGAAATTAGAAAGAGTGAGACTGGCGATGGTCAGCGGTGTCTCAGAGGATGGCTGTCGGGAAGAGTGGATCACAGCTGTTCCTGGGGCTGGGGGGCTGGAGGGGGCTAGAGGGACTGGAGGGGCTGGAGGGGGCTGGAGGGGGCTGAAGGGGGCTGGAGGGACTGGAGGGGCTGAAGGGGGCTGGAGGGGGCTGGAGGGGGCTGGAGGGGGCTGAAGGGGGCTGGAGGGACTGGAGGGGGCTGGAGGGGGCTGGAGGGGGCTGGAGGGGACTGGAGGGAGCTGGAGGGAGCTGGAGGGGGCTGGAGGGGGCTGGAGGGGCTGAAGGGGGCTGGAGGGGGCTGGAGGGGGCTGGAGGGACTGGAGGGGCTGAAGGGGGCTGGAGGGGGCTGGAGGGGGCTGGAGGGGGCTGAAGGGGGCTAGAGGGACTGGAGGGACTGGAGGGGGCTGGAGGGGGCTGCAGGGACTGGAGGGGGCTGGAGGGGGCTGGAGGGGGCTGGAGGGGGCTGAAGGGGCTGAAGGGGGCTGGAGGGGGCTGGAGAGGCTGGAGGGGCTGGAGGGAGCTGGAGGGGCTGGAGGGGGAGGCTTTCTGGTTGGGTGGGGACAGGCCTCTTAGGTGGGCAAACAAGGGCTCTTGGCCCAGGAAGCCCCGTATGAGTCATCTGGGAGTGACGCGGGTACACGGAGGAGCTAGTGAAGAGCGTGTGGGCAGGTGAGGCTGGCAGATGCCAGGTCCCACAGGACCCAGGCTTCCTCGGGAGTGTTTTGCTTACATTCTGATGTGACTGTGAGTCACGAGTGGATGGGAACACGCTCTGATACGGGCAGTCATGAGCTGTGGAAAACACACTGAAAGCACAGGGGACCCACGCGTACATGAGACCAGAGACTCCTTTTTAAGAGTCACGACAGCGGCTACAGTCTGTGGCAGTGTGGGAAATGTGGCTGCTCTCTCTGTAGCAGTGGGGGCTTAGTTAGTTTCTTTGAACTCCTTTCCTGAGCTGAGGAGCGAATGAGAAGGAAGATGGGCCTGTTTCTTATACACGGGGCAGCAGGAAAAAGTGTTTACAGGACAGGAAGAAGATTCTCTGAGAATCACACTCTTCAGTCTTAGTTAGGGTTTCTATTGCTTGATAAAACACCATGACCAAACCTGGGGAAGAGAGGATTCATTTCATCTCACATGTCCCGATCATAGTCCATCAGTGAGGGAACTCAAGGCAGGAATTGAGGCAGAGGCCATAGAGAAATGCTGCTTAGTGGCTTTCCTCACTGCAACTTATTTTACCTGCTTTTTTATTTCATGCAGGAACACCATCCCATGGGTGAGTCTATCCACAATGGGTTGGACTCTCCCAGATCATCAATCAAAAAAATAAATAAATAAATAAATAAAAAAAGGCCCCATAGGCTTGCCTAAACCCCAGGAGCCCCGAGTGTTGTGGCCTCTGGTTTCTCTGTATAGTGCCTGTGCTCACCTCCTAGAATGTGTTAGTGAGGTCCGTTCACACCAGACACCCCAGAGTCCATGGCTGTGCCTGGAACACAGTAGGCTCTCCACCACTGTGGACTGAGGGGATAATTTCATACTCTAGGAACCAGGGTGAGTCCAGCCCTCTTCCTACTGGGCATGGTCAGTTTAGTGCATGTCCATGGCGTGAAAATCTCCAAAAGCAATGGGAAGGCCATGTTTCCAAAACGGAGGAGCAGCCATCGGCAAGCAACAGAAGGAAAGTTGAGGTGGGCACCGAGGGTGTGTTAGTTAGACCCTGTCTCTGAGAGGACACCTGGGATAATAATCACCTTAAGGTTTGCCGCGACCCATAGTTTCAGAGGCCTCACGATGACGGTTGATTGGCCAGATTGCTTTGGGCCAGGTAGGCTATTATGACAGGAACTCAGGCGGAGGAAGTAACTGGGCTCCCAATGTCCCCCTCAAGAGCATGCCTCCAGGACTGTGAGGTTTTTCAGAGCGTGGTTAGGAGACATATCAACACTGCAGGAGTAAGGTTTGTGTGGCGAGGGAATCCTGAAGAAAACTGCCTCAGTCACACCAGGAGAGCAAGGAGCCATCCTAAAGGTTTCTGAGGGGGAGGGAAGCCTACCACCACGAGGCAGCTGGCATGGTTAATATGTGATCTGGGCTGTGTGGCAGAAGTCACTGAGGCACTAGCTGGAGGGATGGAGCTAGTTATTGTGCTACCACAGGCTGCTATGGACCCCCAGGGTGCCCAGGTGTCTGTGAGAACAGTGGGTGGTCTGTCAGCTTCAGCAACCAGAAGGGTGCGAGGTTAGATCAGTGAGGCAGGAGACCTGGAGGAGGGGGAGGGCCTGGACTCCTAACTAAGCAGCTTCTGTCCCTGAGGCGCCCGCTTCCCAGAGGTTCCATGGCTTTCCCATACTGGCACAGGATGGAGACCACATTTTCAACACTGCAGCTTTGGACAGTATTTTTAAGATCCACATCTGAAGGAGAAGTGAGGCTGTCCCCACGGATCCTCCTGACTTTCCTCCAGACTCCATCCTGTTTGCTTCCCTGGCCATCCAGACTGCGCTCGGCGTTGGCCTAACTGGCTGGACTTCACGGTGACTGGTGCCTGGAGACCACGTCTCTGTGACTCTGCAGCTAGAGAAGGTGGCCAGGGGGGTGACACCTGAGGTGACACCATGTTTCTCTTATCTGCACCGGGGTACCAGACATTGTAAGATAACCCCCCTCAAAGGAGGAGGGGAATCCTGCCCCATGCTGTCCCAGTGCCATTGAGTGTGGGACTCTGACTCCAGAGTTCAGCTGCTGGGGACAGCTCCCTGCTCTGTGGGGCGGCTCCATGCTGTTGGGCTGTTGAGAGGGGAGAGGGGAGGGATGTGTCCACCACCTTATCTGACCTGCTCTGGGCTGGGGAGACTTTCTCTGCTGTAGACTTTAGACTCACACCCTGATGGGGACAGGGTGCAGCATCTCAGGCCATGGGCAGGGCAGCCAGGTGCCACAGAGGGAAGCGGCCACCCGATCCACCAGGAGCCCGGTTGGTCACAGCCTACATTGAACATAGTATGTGTTTTATTTTGCTGCAGAAATAAGAGTAGCAAAATATTCTCTGCACCTGTAGAAGACGTACGTTTAAGTCTATTTGGGCTACTGAATCGGGATGGCTTATGAGCAAAAGAAATGTTTCTCGCAGTTGCGTGGGCTTGGAAATCCAATAGCAAATTACAGAAGATTCTGTGTCTGTGAAGCCTACTTCCTCGTAGATGTGCTCATCAGCCTTCCGCCACGGTGACAGAGAAACAACTGACAAAGAGGAAAGGGTCACTTCAGCTCACGGGCTCAGAGAGCTTAGACCATTGTCACTTAGCTCCTTCTCATTTGTGCTGTGGGACACAGAGCAGGACACTGTGAGACAGGATTGTGGAGGAAACGGCTCATCTCAGGGTACCTAGGAAACAAAAATGAAGGGAAGGACCACGGTCCCAACGTCCTCTTCAAGGCATGATGTCATGATCCTCTTCATTCTACTAGGACTTAGCTTCTAAAAATTCCTCCATCTCCCGATAGTGTCACAGCCTGGAAACTGAGGGTTTGACCCATGGGCCTTGAGGGATATCCAAGAGCCAAAATATATGGCAGAGGCCATTTAGGTTCCACCCTTACTAACCATCTCCCAGAGACCCATCTCCTGCCACTGTCACATGGGGTGAGGGGTTTAGCGTATGAGAGATATGACTATTCAATCTACGGCAAATATAAAGACAAAACGGCACCATGTTATAACCTGATACCCCCACACACAAACACTACACACTTTCTACCACATCAGGATTAGTATTTGGAGCTTAGAAATGCAGATTTGCTACACTATTCTCTCTCTCTCTGTCTCTCTCTCTCTCTCTCTCTCTTTCTCTCTCTCTCTCTCTCATTCTGTCTTTTTTTTTTTTGTAGCTATGAGGTAGTTTGAGTGCTATGAGGAAGTTTGAATATGACTGGTCCCCATAATCTCCTAGGAAGTGTCACTATTAGGAGGTGTGGCTTTGTTGGAGTAGGTGTGGTCTTGTTGGAGGGCATGTGTCACTGTGAAGATGGCCTTTAAGGTCTCATATATGCTTAAGATACTGCCCAGCCTCAGACTATTTCCTGTTGCCTGCAAGATGCAGGGCTCTCAGCTGCTTCTCCAGCACCATGTCTGCCTGCACACAGCCTTGTCCCACCATGATGATAATGGACTAAGCTTATGAGCTGTAAGCAAGCCACCCAAGTTGGTTTTTTTTATAAGAGTTGCCATGGTTACAGTGTCTCTTCACAGTAATAGAAAGATTAACTATGACAAACTACATAATATTCTGGTATATAGATTTGCCGTAATTTATCCAATAGCATCCTATTTATTATTAGGTACGCTGAGTTGCTGGCCATTATCTGCAATTATTATAGGCAATGCTATCACAGATGCTTGGTGCATGATCACACTTGTTCCATAATTCCTAAAAGGAATTTCCCTGAAGTAAGAGAGCATAGAATTGAAGGATGTCAATACTGGGTCAGTTTACATCCTTCCAGCAATAGACAGAAAGTCTCAATGCAAGCAGGGTGTGGTGTCACACACCTGTAATCCCAACATTCAGGAGGCAGAAACAGGTGGCTCCCTGAGTTCGAGGCCCAGGACAGCCCAGGGCTACACAGAGAAACCCTGTCTCAAAAAAACCAAGGAATAAAAAGGTGTCAATGAGACCTAGCTCGTGGTCCCCACCTAGGTGCCAGAGGACACAGGCCCGGCCTGCGTGGGTGCCACATGACGGGCAAGTGTGTGGTGGTGAGGTGGGAGAGAGAGGCTGAGAGGTTTGTGCAATATGGAAAGAGACGTAAATAGAGGCTCGATATCGGTGATGAGGAACAGCCTGAAGTGAGCAGTCTCTGTTGCCACCTGGGGCCACCGTGATGTCTGGGCCCATGCTGCCACCGAGGGCCATGTCTGGGTCTGTGGCCCTGCAGAAACTGGGTTCTGTGTTGATGTCCATGGCCGGTGTTATCACCTAAGGCCATGGGGATGTCCGTAGTCAGGGCTGCAGTCTGAGGACATGCTGATGACCCAGAGCTCTGCTGAGTGCCCCCCCCCCCACTCACTGGTCACCTCACCATTGTGCCAATGGGTGCAGAAGAGCTGGCCCCAGTGATGTGAGCACAGCAGAGCAGAGCAGGTGGGCTGACCAACTCAGCTACCACCTGGGCCCAGAACCAGGGCTCTGAGCTGGCACTCCCTGTATCTACCCCATCTATGACCTGATAGAGAACACAAAGAGACTGGTCCTGCAGAACCATCGCTACAGGATCTCCATGACTCAGGGCAACAGCAGGGCTTCCAAGAGGAGTCTTGGTGAGAGTCCAGGACTGATGGTGTGGCAGGCGCCAGAGGCCTTAACCAGACCTGACCCATTGCAATGAGCGTTTGCAAATAAAGCTGTTTGGACACAGCACGCACTGTGTGACACACTGTGACACACCACGCTTCCATGGCAAGATTTTTATTTCTTTGTTTTAATTTTTATTTTTAATTTTTTCTCTTTCAGGAGGAGGTTAGCAGGGTGGGGGCAGATATGGAAAAACTAGAAAATGAGTGGGATTGGGGTGCATGGTGTGAAATTCACAAAGAATCAAAAAATTATGAAAAAAGTATCAATGGAGATACTTTTTTAATTTTAAGTTTTTATTTTATGTACATGAATGTTTTGCCTGTATGTATATCTGTGTACCATGCGCATGCTTTGTGCTCAAGAATTCCAAAAAAGAACATTGGATCCCCCGGACCCGGAGTTACAGTTGGTTATAAATTGCCATGTGGGTGCTGAGAATCGAACCTGGGTCCTGTGGAAGAGCGTCAGTGCTCTTAATGGTGAAGCTATTGCTCCAGCCCCATATACATTATTTTTTGTTTTTACTGCTCTTGAGATATTTATTTTGTTTTAGTTTTTGTGTCTTTCTTTTTAAGTTAATTTTCTCATTTTTATATACATACATATGTATGTATATATTTGTAGACTGTGTGTATGTTTAGATTTATGCACACATTTATGTGAGTGCAATGCCTGTGGAGGCCAGAAGAGGGCATCTGAACCCTGGATCTGGAGTTACAGGTAGGTGCCAGTGACTTGATGAGGGGCTGGAAACCGAGGCCAGGTTCTTGCAAGTGCTATTAACAGCTGAGCCATTTCTCCAGCTCCATTCAGTTTTCACTTTTGACCTCTAGAGTGTTTGCAGCTAGTTTATTTATGGAAGTCTTTTATTTTATATTGATCTTTCTTTCTTTCTTTCTTTCTTTCTTTTTTTTTTTTTAGACAAAAATCACACACTATAGAGCCTGGCTTGCCTGAAATATACAATGTAGACTATACTGGCCTCAAACTCACAGAGTTCTCCCTGGCTCTGCCTCCCAAACACTGATGTTAAAAGTGTACACTACCACCTGGCAATTTTTATTTTGTTTTTATTCCATGCACGAGAGAGAGAGAGAGAGAGAGAGAGAGAGAGAGAGAGAGAGTGCATGTCATGGTGTATTCATGTGGAGGTCATAGATCAACTTGCAGGAGTCAATTCTCTCTTTCCACTGTGTAGGATCCACACATCAAACTCAAGTCATCAGTCTTGGCAGCAAGCCCCTTTACCTATTAAGCCATTTCATAAACCTGTCGTGGCATTTTTTCCCCCACTGAGAAGCAAAATGACTCCAGTTTAGAAGATAAGACCTTGAAGATAAGACCTGTACAACAGGACTGTTGATTGCTTTGAATTTGCACTTTCTCCTTCCTGCCTCACCCACTCTTTCTGGATCAGACCCCTACTGACTGCCTAGTGGGCCACGGAGTCCTGGCCAGTCCTGTGTCCAGGATGGGTCTCTCCTACATCGCCCCTCAGATTCAACTGAGATCTTACTGGGGTCAGGACCCCCTCAAGCTCTCTCGCTGAGTCCTGAGAATTAAACACAGTGAACCATGACCACTGCTCCTAACAGCTGCATCTAGCCAGAGAGTCAGATGGCTGCCACCCTGAGGGGGGTTAGCAGAGAACTTCCTAGGGGAAAGGCATTCCAGCAGCGAATGCACTGATCCTGAGAGCAGCTTCGGAACATTGTCACTGCTAATCTCCATGCCTTCTAGTAAAGAAAAGAAGGTTTAGTGAGGCTGAATAACTGGCCCACATCCTCTAATTATTGTTGGGAAGGAGATTGGATCTCAGGTTTGGGGAAGTCTCCTCAGGCCCATGGATTGAAGACTTGGCCTGTAAGGAGCTCTAGTGTAAGATGGTGAACCTGAAGGAGGTGGAGATCATGTGAAGTCCTTAGGCCTTTATGACCCTCCCACCCTGGCACGCCTCTTCCTGCCCCTCCTCCTTCTGCACCACCATGCCTTCCTACCATGGCTGCCCAGGAGTCCACCAGAGCCCCAAAGTCTCAGACTGGCCTGACCCTCCACATGAATCAAGAACCCCTCCTCTTCATAAAGTCATCATGTGGACAGCTAAGGCCCAGCAACTCTTCTGTCTTCTGGGTCTCAGTCCTGGCCTCATCTCCTCCAGGAAGCCTTCCTGACTTCCTGAGTTTATCTAGCTGTCCATCACGACTTCTTGGAATCCATCCTTTCTCACGAACTTACTCACGGCATATCACCGGCTACTCATCTTTCTGCCCACCAGACAGTAAGCTCCCGGAGGGTGGGGCCCATCAGGTCACACTTGCATTCCCAGTGAGTGAGTAAGAGAATGTAAACGTCAGAGGGCCCTGGCTGTGAGGGAGGCTGAAGCAATGGACTTGGCCACAGGCAATGGGGCTTAGCAGAAAAGAAACCTTTGAAAATTTGGTGTGGTAGAAGAGAAAGAGAAACAGGGTGGCTGGACAGCTAGACACAGGCAGTATCCCAGGGACAGATACCTTAGCTCTGGCTTGGGATTGTCTGAGTCCAAATTCCAGGTCTCCTTCCTGACTTGGAACAATACTTGGAAAGCTATCTGTGCCTCCATTTTTTTCATTGCTAGAAAGGGCCATCTATCATGACAGCACCTAGACTGGTCAGAGAAGGGCATCCTTTTAGATGGTAGACACAGTGGACCAGCATCCTCAGCGTTTCCCACTTCCTCGTGGCATCTCCTGTTTTCTTGAGATGATGCTGGAAGTGTGAAGGGTGTGCAGCATATGCAGGCCCCTTCAGAAGTGGATACCATGCATGTTCCTCTCCCGCTAGTCCCTGGAAAGCTCTGGTCTATCTCTGTAAACTGACCGCTCAGGATGTTTTATGCCACAGACTTGTGTGGAGTGTGAGACCATTTGTGCCCAACTTTCCCATAACACGTTTTCACTTGTTTTCCTTTTTTGAGACAGAGTCTTCAACTTCCTATGCAGCTGAAGCTGATCCTCCTGCCTCTGGCCTCCCAGTGCTGAGATTACAGGAGAGTGCACCATGCCTGACTCACTCAGCATATTTTTGAGGTTTGTTCACACCATACCAATTGTAAGTACTTCATTCCTGTTCTGATCAAATAGTATTCTGACGTATACACCGCCTACAGATAACACGCTGATTCCATCATTGGTAGGCGTTGGTTGTCACCCTCTTGATGATCTCCAGCAGTGCTTCTATGAGGATGAATTGTCTTCCCCTAGGAGCAGAGAGAGTCCACAAACTCTGTTTGTATTGTTTTTCTTCTTGCACATACACGTCTATGCTATAGTTCAGTGTGTAAGGCAGGTACAATAAGAGATTAGCAATAATAATCAATGATAAAAATAGAGTAATACTATTTTTAGTTTAGTTTAGTTGTCGGCTTGTCACACCTGGGAAGAGAACCTGCCTCCATCAGATTTGCCTGGGTGCGTGTCTGTGGGACATTTTCTTAGCTGCTAATTGATATAGGAGCATCCAGCCCACTGCGGGCAGTATTATCCCTAGGCAGGTGGGTCTGGGCTGTATAGAAACGTTAGCTAGACATGAGCCTGTCAGCAGCATTCCTCCGTGGCTCTGCTTCAGGTCCTGCCTCTAGATTCCTGCCTTGGGCTGTTGTCTTGCTTTGATGATGTAAGCCAGATAAACCCTTTCCTTTCCCAAGTTGCTTTTCGTCAGTGTTTTTCCACACTATCGGAGAAACCAACTAGAAAAACTAGTAACGAAGGCTATGTGAGTGTCATTTTTCCTTGTCCCTTGAAATAATTGTTTTTGCGACGGCTTACCCACTGCCCTCTCAGAGCAGATGAGAGGGAGCGCCTGCCTTCCGTGTGAGCTGAGAGGCATGCCTTCATCAGCGAGCTCTGGGGTGAGTCTGTCACATAAGAGATATTGAAGACAGGCACCCCTGAGCCTTGACAGCTGATCCAGTAACTGAAGGGAGGGGATCATGGCTTGCATGTGTGTTCTGGGTCAAGGGAAGATGCCTGTCTCTAGTCAGACTAAACAGGATAAAAATCTAAAACTTCTCAATTGTTTGCTTCTGGAATTTTCCATTCAGTGTTTCCCATTGAGATTGACAGTGGGTACCTGAAATCACAGAGAGCAACAATTCAGACAAAGGAAGGCCACTGTGAATGGATGCTTTTACTTTAATATCACTCCTCAGGTTTTTGGGGGGGTATGTGAGGGATTTCTGGTTGCTATGGTAACGTGACAGCCTGCTGCCAAATGAGGCTGCTGCATTTCACATTCCCACGGGCAGTGTGGGGAGTTCCAGTCCCTCCACACTTGGATGATCCTTATTTTCTGGAGTTTTTGTGGGTTTGGGTTTGGTCACAGCTGTGACTGTCTTATTGTCAATGTGACTGACTTGAGAGATGCCTAGAGTAAAATAAATCTCTGGGTGTGTCTGTGATAGAGTTCCCAGAGATGCCTGACAGATAGGACAGCCCCTGAGGATGGGAGACCCACCCTGAATGTGGGCAGCAACAACCCACATCTGGGGTCCCAGAAGAAATAGAAGAGGGCAGATAGGGAGAAGCTCTCTGCTTCTGCTGGCTGGGAGCACCAGAAGCTGCAGCTGCCACCTGTACAGCAGCTTCCTCCGCCCTTCCCAGCACAGGCACTGGCAGACCTTAGGGGAGCGCCAGGCTTGCAGCCTCAAACTGGGATTGCATCATTGCTGCTCTTGTTCAGAGGCTTCAGCTTCCTGAGCTGAGTAACAAGGCTGTCTACTTCTCCAGTGTTCGGACAGTTATTGTTGGATGACCCAAGTTCCAATCATACAAACCAATTCCATAAGTAAGGTAATTTCCCGTGGGTCCTGTTCCTCTAGGGAGCTCTAGCACACACGGTACTGTCTAAGGGGAGCAGTGCAGACCGCATCTCCCTTCAGTCTTCTTTTGTATTTCTCTAATGATTTAGCTTCTTCTCGCACACTGAGTTGTTGAAGCCCAGGCAGATTTGGGTTTAATGGCCTTGTACAATTCAGGGAAATATCTTTAGAAAGCGCAACCTTTCCTTCACCTTGCCCTTTATAGCCAGGATGTCTGCCTGGGTCCTTCTTGACCTCTAGTTGTGGCCACTGTCCTGTGTCAAATAGGATCAGTGGCACCTGGCTCAGACTGAAAGTACATTATACAGTGGAGTAAGTAAGAGTGAGGACCTTGGGTTTCCGTTGAGCTGTGCCCTTGAGTTGACATTGAGCTGTGCCCTTGGGTTGACATTGAGCTGTGTTCTTGGGTTGCAGCCATCATGGCTCTGACTCTTGTCATGGCTCTTGTCTGTAGCTAACTTTAATAATCGTGACTGCCCCCCCCACCCCCATCCCCCCAGTCATTAGCCGAGATGAGCTAATACCTGAAGTCAGCACTCATTAAGGGCTAGCTGATGCCTTCCTGGACATGCTGTATTTCCTCTCCCATGGACATGGCCTTAAGCTCCTGTGTGTTCGTCTGCCCTGTTCTCAGTCTCCCTGGAGGTCTGTAGGAACTATCTCTATTTGAGCTACATAAGGACTCTCGTCTCTGTTGTTTGTCTGTGCCACTCTCCAAAGCAAAAAGTGTGTCCTCATAGATGGCATGTTTACGTCAGAGCAGGACTTTGATGAGTGCCATTAAAGGGGCCAGGGATGCAGAGTGGGAGAAGTGAAATTGGAAAGGCCAGCTCCTTCACATCCCAGCTGCCAAGGTAACACCAAAGTAATGGTTTCCTCTTCCCAGCTCACCCCCTTATGCAGCTGGGCTAGCACAACTGAACATTCCAGAATCCACCTTGACCTTGCCCCTTTCCAACCGTGGGTTTCTGTAAAGTTTTTACTGTCCGATAAGCCTCTCCACCGACGTAATAATCCAAATCAGACCAAATCAAACCAAATTAGAAAAGGCGCAGGTTTAATGGATGCCAGCACTCCCGGGTGGCCCTTCAGCCTCCCCCAATCCTCCCCGCCCCAGGAAGACCAAAAAACCATGGAGAGGGAAAAGGAGAACCAAAAAGACCATGTGTTCATTCTTTGGGGGGCAGTTTTAATAGCCTGTGGGAGTGGTCTTGATCCTCTCTGGGGAGGTCACCCTTTGGTGGGCTTTCTTGGAAGGAGGTGGAGTCTGGATTGTGGCAACTTCCAGGGAGGGACCTTGGGATGAATGCCAGGGGTGACACTGCCGACCAAACATCCCAGACTCCTTGGATATAGGAGTGTCAGGGGGCTGGGGTCTCACTTCCAACCAAACAGTTTCCTCTGTCCAACCTGGGATTCCGTCACTTTTGGACTAAACAGATTAGGCACGAAGCTCTTAATTTGGGTGAAGACTTTTCCTTTGACGTTTTACTTGAACCACCCTTTTGAAGCCTTTCCCCCCCTAGCTACAATGAACCAAAACCACTTTAGATTATGGAAACTATTTTATTCTCTTTTCTTTGCAGTACTGGGATTGGACCCAGACCTGTCTGGTGCTGTGGGAGCATCTACCACCATGCTGAGACACAGCCCACTGGAAATCATTCTTTTCTTTGTGGAGGGATAAGAGAGTTTATCCCAGAGCCATTGTGAGGAACCACAGCCTGGGAACCCAGATTCAGGCTACTCCAAATTCCACATCCCAGTGTGGAAGCAGTTTCATGGTGTTTTTATAGTTTGAAAGGACAAAGAAAGTCACAAATCAAGGCATGTTTAAAATACGCTAATGTGTGTATCCATCAGAGAGGCAGGTACAGTGAGATGGGGAAGCCTTGGTCTAGGCCCAAGACGGAGATCATTCCTGTAGCAAAGAAGCCAGGTACTGAATGAACTGGGGGTGGGGGCACTCAGGGCAATACCCTGACTGTGAGGGCTCTTCCTGCTCCTGGGTGGAGAGATGAATAGCCACCTGAGGACGCCTTTCAGCTAGTGCAGAGGAGCTCCGGGCTCAAACCATTCTTGTTGCTGATCTTCATTTGCATGGTGGGCCTGATGGCTTTATCTGTGCTCAGCATGGTGTCAGGCCAGCTTGGATTGATTTCAGGGCCCTGAAGCCAGTGTTCCCAAGCTCCCATCCAATAGATTTGGGTGGCAATCCAGAATGCTGCACCTACAAGCATGACAGGAGGCTTCCTGTGCACATCCTGCAGGCTCAATCTCCCCGTTCTACTGCCAGGCATTCCAGGACGCTTCCAATACGCCCCATCCTACCTGCCAGTCTCCTGCGGGCTGTGAGCTTGTGAGGCCTGGAAAGCCCAGGCCTTTCCAGCTTCAGATCGCCATACCTTCTCAAAGTGTGGTCTATGCCCTCAGCAAGGGCCCGATCACTGGGGTCAACCTAGGAGGTTTATATTTCTGCTTCTAGTGGGCATTTTCCTCCCCCTCTTCTCTGTATAAGTGGGGACCTACATATAAACTCTCACAGAGCGACGGGGTGTGTCCACATGTCTCTAAACCTGTCTAAGAGTTCATGGGGCTGCATATCTGTCTATGAGGCTCACGACTGGGAGCTGTAGGGACTGCCCCTCAAAGTGCCTCAGAGATGCATGGCATGCTCCTGGATCAGTACTATCTGACTAGCTAAGCACCTTCTCTTCTCAGAGTTCTCCATGGCTTGTCTTCTTTCTTGCCTCCCGCAAGGTTTTCCTTGAGGACCCATATGTCCATGCAGGGTCTGGGACAATGCATGACCATCCCACAGCAGGCCTTCCTAGACGGTTTGCCGAATGAACTCCGAAGCTAGTAAATGAGATATAGGACACCTTTTGATCCTTAAGAAGGCCCAGTATGGAGAGTGAATTGAAAGAAAACTGGATACCTAACCAAAGTCCTGTGTTTGAGAGCTCCTTCCTTCCCTCACAGACCAGGTTAACTGAAGAAGTCAGCAGGAAGTGTGGGTGTCTCCTTCCCTCATCTATGAGATAGGCTTGATAATACTTATCTGCTATGTTCTCACCTCTTACCAAGTGCCCCACCTTTGTAGCGGAACAATTCGTGTCTCAGGAAGTAATGCAGTATTCTGTTCACATATGAAATTGCTTTTTTTTCCACAAAAAATATTTTAACTTTAATATAAACAAGCCACTTGGCCTAACATCTTGTTGGCAAGAAAATCAGGAACTGATGGAGAAAAACAAATTTAGAATTTAGACTCTTCTTCAGGACAGCTGACCTGGCCACTGAGCACAGGCTGGTTTTATGAAAATGGCTCTAAAGGTGAAGGGTTGTTCTCCATTAAGATAATATTAGGGGCGTGATGTGATGGTTAATCCCTGTGGTCGGTTGGGCAGGATCTAAAATCACCTCTGAGTTTATTGTCAAGGGATTATCCAGACTAGGTTAACTGAGGTGAGAAGACCCATTTTAACTGTGGGCAGCAGCATTTTCTGGGTTGGGTTCTGTACTGAATTGAAAATGAGAAATTTAGGGCTAGAGATGGCTCAGCTGTTAAAGGCACTTGCTAGTCTTGTAGGCTACCTCTGGCTTCAGTGCCCAGTATCCACACAGTTCCTGCTACTCCCACAGTGGCTCAAGTTCTGGGAGATCCATCGCCCTCTTCTGGCCTCCATAGGTACTGCATGCATGCATGTGGCGTACATACATGCATACAAAACTCCCATACACAAAAAATTAAAAATTCATAAATAAAAAAGGAGAAAGCAAACTGAACATCAGCATTCATTGCTCTCTGCTTCCTGTGGCTACCATATGACCAGCTACTCCCCACTCCTGCTGCCAGTCCTTCTCGGTCATGAACCATGAACATGAACTTTGAACCATGAGTGGAAACAAACCACTTCCCCCGTGAAGTGCATTTGCAGGGCTTTTTATTTATCACAACAGCAGAACAAGCAGTACAAGAGGCATGAAGTGCATGATCTTGCTTGGAATGCAGTTTTCGAAAACATCATTTGTCCAGGCGTGATGGCCTGCTATTCCAGTAGTTAGGAGGCTGAAGTCAGAAAATTGCTATGAGTTGGAGGCCAGCTGGGGTTACACAGTGAGATCCTTTCTCCAAACAGAAAAGGTAAGGGAAAAATGTCTCCATCATCTATATAGGCAGAGAGTAGAAACAATAACAATGCTTAAAATGCTCAATGAACATATAAGTGTGAATATAGTATAGAAACTATAGGCATTATGTGTGCTACCTCACCTCCAGGTTAGCTTTGACCCTGTGATCCTCCTTCCTCCTTCTTCAGCCTCCCCATCTCATACAGAGGATGGAAGGCCTCCAAAGCCTGTGCCATGCTGAAGATAGAAGACTCCTCGAGCAGGCGATCCCACTTGCTGGTTGTGGAGGATGGGAGGAGTTCAAGTTTGTAGTCTCCAAACAGTTCCCTGTATAGTGCAGTCTTGGACACATCACCTAGCCAAGCCCACCTGGGTCATAGGCTTTTCTCTTTGTTTTGTTTTGATTCTTCGAGACAGAATTTCTCCTGGCTATTCTGGACCTCATTCTGTATGAGGTTGACCTCAAACTCACAGACAGTCACTTGCCTCTGCCCCCTGAGTGCTGGCATTAAAGGAGTGTCATGACTCCTAGTTGGCTTTTCCTTTTTAAGAAAGCGGTTTTTCTTTATTCTTTATTTTTATTGTTTTAAATCCTGTGTATGCATTGTGTCTTTGTATGGATATGCATACAAAAGGCAGGTGCCCGAAGGCCAGAGGTGTTGGATCCCTTGGCACTGGAGTTACAGGTGGTGTGAGCCACCTGTTATGGGTGCTGGGATTCAAATTCAGGTGCCCCGGAGAAGCAACAACTGCTGCTAGGCTGTCTCTCCAGCACCTTCCCTTTGAAAGAATAGCTTTTATTTGTTCTTTGATAATTTCATATGTGTGTACAGTGTATCTTGGTCATTCCATCTCCAAATGCCCCCCATGACCCTTCTCCCACCATGTCATTTATTTCCTGTACTTCTCATCCACCGGGTTCATTCAGCAGCCTGCTGCAATGCCGGCTGGTTTCGTTGCCTTGATCTTGTGCCGGTGACCATAACTGCCGTGAGTTCTGAGTGCCGCAGCCATACCGTGTCTGGAAGACAGCACTCACAATTGCCTTCCCTTCTGGCTCTTATAGACCTCCCACCGCCTTTTCCGTGATGAACCCTGAGCCTCGGTGAAGGAGAAAACAGAGGTGCCTGTTTGGGGTTGAGCATTCAGCAGCTGCTTCTTCTCAGCGTTTTTTACCTGTTCTACATCTCTGCATTGTGATTGGTACAACTGCCAGGAGAGATGTGCGCCCTGGTGTGATGGTGCTGGGCCTGGATTTGCAACTTACTGCATAGGACTGAACGCATAGTCTCTATGGGGAGCAACCACTATTCCTGTTTTACTAAGTGAACAAGTTGTCAAACTGCCTTCTGCTTATGTTTATACCCAGAGATTCGTGCTATTCTGTCTTGATGATTCTTTCCTTTTGGTATTGACTTTAGAGCCTTGTACATGTTAGGCAATGACTCTACCACTGAGCTATACCCCAAGCACTGTATCTAAAAACACAATGCCAACTAAATAAACCAAGCTCGGAAGAAAAAAAAAAAAACCTATCATCTGATGCACTATAGTGTGGGCTTTGATATAAACGATGTCAGGAAATTGCTAAGGCTGTGATATGATATTTTGGCAATGTATTTCAGGAGATTTAAATACCGAAGCAAGTGGAGACATAAGCGCATTCCTTTGAAATACTGAGGAAGAGGGAGAACTAGGAGAAAAGGGGAGGGGTTAGTGTTGAACGAGTTACAGGAAACAAAGTCAGTTCAGTGCTTGGTTAGCAGTGGCAGGAGCGACGTGACGCTCATTGCATTGTATGCTTTTGTCTATGTTTCTGTCTTTAATATCAAAATTGTGCATTTTTAGCATGTGTTTGTGAGTGCAGCGCCCCCTGAGGCCAGAAGAGAGAGCCAGCAGGAGTTAAGGGCAGGTGCAGCCCCCCCCCCCCCCATCTTGGCTGCTAGGACACAAACTTAGAGCTTTCTGAAGAGCAGCAAACACTCTAACCCCGTGAGCCGTCTCTCTAACCTTGGGGTTTTTTGTTTGTTTGTTTGTTTCTTTTGGGGGGGGGGTTAGAACCCTTTCGTAATTAAAAGCTGCAAAAGCATTTCTATAGACTGCTAGGTGGCTTGGTGTGTGCTCAGGAGGCTGAGACAGGATAATTGTTTGAGCTCAGGAATGAGAGACTAGATGAGCAACATAGAACTAACTTTTAAAAAGAGAGAAATGGTAAAGAAAGAAAAGGAGGAAGAAGAAGGAGGGAGTGGGGGAGGAAGTGGGGGAGAGAGAGAGGGAGGGAGGGGATTCCGTGGACCTTTTTCCTGCGCTTATGCTGCGAGGGATATGAGCAGTTGTGGTATCCCTTGCTTCTCAATCGGTGCCCCTTGGAGACCCCTCTGCCACACCCAAAAGGTGCTATGTTGGCATGAGTTGGTTTTTTAAAACATTCCTTCTGTGTGCAGAAGAACAACTTCTAGTTGAGGATAGATTTCAGAAATCCCACTTAGGGCCGGGAAGGTGGCTCGGTAGGCAAACTGCTTCTCCGGCTGCAAGGGTGAGCAAAGGTGTAATCCCAGAGACTGCTAGAAACCTGGGGCTCAACGGCTAGTCAGTCTAGCCAGAACTGGTAAACCTCAGGTCCCAGTGAGATCCATATCTAAAAGAAACAAGAAGAAAAAGAAAAGGAGAGGAGAGGAGCTGGAAAGATGGCTCAGTGGTCTCTTCCAGAGGTCCTGAGTTCAATTCCCAGCAACCACATGGTGGCTCACAACCATCTGTAATGAGATCTGGTGCCCTCTTCTGGTGTGCGTGCATACATGGAGGCAGAATGTTGTATACATAATAAACACATAAATAAATCTTTAAAAAAAAGAAAGAAAGAAAGAAAGAAAGAAAGAAAAGGAGGGACTGGAGAGATGGCTCAGAGGGTAAAAGCACTGGCTGCTCTCCAGAGGTTCTGAGTTCAATTCCCAGCAACCACATGGTGGCTCACAACCTCCTTGCCAGCAGTACATTGTATGCTTAATAAATAAATCTTTTAAAAAAAAAAAGAAAGAAAGAAAAGGAAAGGAAAGGAGAAAAGGACAAATAGAGTGGCTGAGGAAGACCCTGCATTTCCACATTCGTGCACATAAATGTGCACGCATATTTGCACACACAAAAATGTATTCAATTTATTTAATTAATACACTGCAGGGAAGAACTCTTCACTTTCTTTAAACTTTTAACTTTAATTAGCAACTTTCATTTTATTTTTGACCCTAAATCTTTGCTTTGAGGGGGTGTTTTATGTTTCACTTAATTAAATCCCCTTATATATTTTAAGGCGAATTTATAATTATACTCTATTTGAGTTTACTTATAAGGACTTCAAATGCTTAACAATCAGAACATTCCCAAACACTTAAACGATTCTAATAAGGATAATAAATTACACTTTAAAATACAGTACATCTCAAGTACTCATAAACATTCCGATATTGTTTACAAATCTAGTAAAATCACAAATCTAAACAATTACTCAATTACACATTTTAAACTGGAATCATGAGGCTCATATATTAAATTCTTTAATACTGACTCCGTTTAAACATTGCAAACACTGAAACTGCCCTGTGTACACAGATCGCTCCTAAACCACGTAGAAAAGCGTTCCCAGTCCATCTGAACCCTTCCCAAGGTCAACAGACACTTTCGCACAGAGGAGACAATTAGATCAACCCCAGCAATTCGCAGTTTCCACTCAGAGATTGAGGCAAAGTGGAAGGTTCCGCTACTATCGTGACAAACACCAACGAAAGGAATCCATGGCTGTGCAGGGCCTGAAATCCCCGGGGCTCTCTCTCTCCTCAGATACCTTTGATGTGTTTATTTATTGCCTGATTCTGCTCAGGATCCTCATGCTACGCATTATTCCTGTCTAGTGTGGCCACAGCTCTTAGCTGTTGACTAACACCCAGGTGGAATCAACATCTCTCTATTGGCTGTTTTTAGTTCCACTTTCAAGATACAAAAGTCACACCAGAGGTTGACCTGGAGCCCAGAACTCACAGACTGGCTCCTTGCCATGCCTCTGGCACCGGTCTCTCCTACACTCCAGTCCTAAGAAGCTGTCTTGGCAAGGCAAGGGCAGGGGCCTCTTTCTCTGTGTCCCCAGATCCGGAACTATTTCCCTGCTGCGCAAGTGAGTGGATGGAGGAGGCCTCTCCAAACCTCAGGAGCCCAGGAATTTAGTCTAGACTTTGCCTTTCCCCACAAATTTCTTTTTTTCTCTTAAGAGTTTTAGAAGGGCAAGCACAACAGGTTTCCACATCTCTTCCACACCCACTTTTGTGGTCTTTTATTTATTTTATTTTGTTTCTTTGAGATAAGGTCTCGCTATGGAGTGCAGGTAGCCTCAGCCTTGCTTATGCTGGAATTAGAGATGTTCACCATTCCTGGATTGCTGTTATCCCTCCCTCCCTCCCTCCCTCCCTCCCTCCCTCCCTCCCTCCTTCCCTCCCTCCCTCTGAGCTCAGCCAGCCTGGTCTACAGAGCGAGTACCAGGACAGCTAGAGCTGCACAGAGAAGATCTGTCTCAAAAACAAAATAAATAACTAAATAAAAAATAAGGCACTTGACAGCCGCAGCCCTCATCAGATATCCCTTTGGGTCTGAGGTACTTAGTACACAGTGCACCCAGTGTCAGCAAAGCGCACTCTGTCTTCTGAACTGTAAGTGAATGGCTTCATATAATGTAATCTTCAGCCATTTGCTCTTGGCATTCAGCTATATGTTGGTGTGTATATGAACAGACCAGTCCTTCTTTCTCGGCTTTCTGAATGAACGTTGGTCCATTCTCCTCTTGATGGACAGGTTGCTTCCATTTTACCTACACAGGCATACTATACTAGAGAGACAGTCTTGCCACATCCTCTAGGGTGCGTGTGTGAACCCTTCTCTAGGCGTTCTCTGTAGGAGTGGGTTGCTGGATGATGTAGCACATGCGTGCGTCTTGGCAGAGTGGGAGGTCAGAAACTCCCACCAGCAATGATGGGAATGCCTCTCCCTCCACACCCCAGAGAACCATTCTGACTGTCGGACTTCGATAGACATGAAACACGCTCTCTCTCTCTCTCTCTCTCTCTCTCTCTGGTTTGAAATTGCATTTCTCTGATTGTCAGTAAGGCTGGCCATCACTAGCTGACCCTTCCCTGCAGGATTTTCTAAGTTGTGGTTTCCATCTCCTGCACTCCTGAGCAGAACCAGTCTGGTTATTTTTAAAAGAGATGAATAGCTTCAATAGTCCTATAAAGAATATTTATTTTTCACTCTGAGGTCCTAGGTATCAAACCCAGGGCCTCTTGCTGGCCAGGCAAGAGCTCCATGACTGAGCTCCAGGCTCTGGCTCCCACAATGCCTCCTTCCCTAGTTTGTGGTGGCCTGCAGCTGCAGGACAGCCTTTCTCCAGTGCTATCACCTTGTGTCAACTGCCAGCCTTCCTTCTGTACCCTGCCATTGCCTCACCAGTGACCTTCCTTTTCATTTTGTTTTTTTCAAGACAGGGTTTCTCTGTGTAGCCCTGTCTGTCTTGGAACTTACTCTGTAGACCAGGCTGACCTAGAACTCAGAGATCCACCTGCCTCTGCCTCCCGAGTGCTGGGATTAAAGGGCTGCACCACTGTGCCAGGCTAAGGATCCTTCCTTTAACACATTCCACAAACAATGGCCAAATCCCCAAAGGCTTGGTGCCTGTGTGGACACCTTCACACCTTCTTCCTGCCGGTATGTTTTGTTTGTACCAGCTGCTTGGCCCTTTGTGCAGTAAGCGTTGCACATTGGAGCCTTCTGCCCTTTGATGCCTGATCACCTCCTCCCTTCCTAGAGCCAAGGATTCCCAGCACATAAAGAGTCTCGCTTTTTCTCAGGAAAACTCAGACATATCCGCTGTATTCTAAGGATGTGAACAGCATTGAGCCTGGGACACCTGTTGACTTTATGCCTCTTTCACTTATTTTCACAAGAAAGTAACATCTGCATTTTTGTCATGGTTTATTGCAGTTGTGGAGGAAACCCAAGCTGCCTGCGCAGAAGTCACTGGATAGCACCGAGTCTCCCCACTGAGTCCAGGGACCCCTAAGGTGTGCCCAGCCTCTCAGTTTGTAGGCTTGAAGTTGGATTTTTGAACATCTTAAATGGTGGCATTCCCACCCATTAATGGAACATTTGACGATTAAAAGTTTATTAAAGGCTGACAAAATGGCTTAGTTGGTAAAGGCACTTGCCACCAAGTTCGATGACCCCAGGACCATGTGCTGAGAGGAGAAAGTCAACTCCAGACCTCCATGCCAGAGATGTGGCAGGAAGGCACACACTCAGTTACATACATACGTACATGCATGCATACAGACACACACACACTCACACAGACATACACACTAAATATGAATGTATTTTTAAAAGTTTATTCTACATGTTCATTTATCATTTTTTCATGTATTCTTTTTATTTAAAGAGCTCTATTGGAAGATTATTATACGCCTATACACTGCCACCGTGAAGTGCGTGGTTTAACGATGTTCGGTGTCTGGAGTCCCCCCACCACCACAAAGACAGGCTCAGTTCCCTGTGGCCACCGCAGTCCTATCCCGCCACAGACACCCTCAGTCTTTCTCAACTACTGACCTTCCTGTGACGATACATTTGTTCCTCCTGGGTATTTCATAAAAATGAAGTCATACCTTTGGTATGTTATGACTGGCTTCTTTCACTTCACGTATGTTTTCAAAGCTTATCTTGCCATGTCATGTTCAACGCTTCATTCCTTTTTTAGTGGTCAAATAATATTCCATTGTATGGATACACCACATTTGTTTATCCACACATCCTTTGATGTCTATTTGGATTGTCTTTACTTCTTAAACATCTAGGCCTGGACTTCTACGAACATTCATGTATATGTTTTTGTTTGAATACCTATTTTATTTATCTTCAATTTTTGTTTATTAACAAACCCTGGTCTAAGTTATTGTTAATTCTTTAGAGTATATACTTACCTAGGAGAGGAATTCCTAGTTCACATAATAATTTGGTGTTTAATGTTTTTAGGAGCTTCCAAAACGTTTTCTACAGAAATTATAGTGTCCATTGCCTTTCTGTCCTGTGAATTTGTCTCTTCTGGAGATTTCATAGGAATCTACAGAAGCAAGGGAGAGTGTTCTAGACTCCTCAGGTTCTCATCAGCATTTATTTTCTGTTACAAAATAGCAGGTGTTGGGGGCACAAGAGATGACAGTGGGAAAGTGGGAGGAATAAACATTATCATTGCCATTGCAGAGGGTGCACAATGGTGCCTTGTTATGGTTTTGAGTTCCATTTCTCCAATGACTAAGATGTTGATTTTTTGAAAATGGCTGACTGGGCATTTATGTACCTTCTTTAAAGGTATGTCTATTCACTGGGTGGTGGTGGCGCAAGCCTTTAATCCCAGCACTCGGGAGGCAGAGGCAGGCGGATCTCTTGTGAGTTTGAGGCCAGCCTGTTCTATAAGAGCTAGTTCCAGGACAGGCTCCCAGCCACAAAATGATATGTCTATTCAAGTCTCCTCTCCTTATTTTCTTGTTTATTTTTTGAGACGTGGTTTCTCTGTGTAGCTTTGGAGTTTTCCTGGAACTCAGGCTGGCCTTGGACTCACAGAGATCTGCCTGCCTCTGCCTCCAAGTGCTGGGATTAAAGGTGTGCCCCAGCACTGCCTGGCTTCTCCTCCCCTTCTTTTAATTGGGTTGTTTAACTTTTGAGGGATGAGTTGCTTGTATTCTTTAAATTAATGTTTTCCCGGGCTGGAGAGATGGCTCAGAGGTTAAGAGCACTGGCTGTTCTTCCAGAGGTTCTGAGTTCAATTCCCAGCAACCACATGGTGGCTGACAACCATCTGTACTGAGATCTGGCGCCCTCCTCTGGCGTGTGGGCATACATCGAGGCAGAATGTTGTATACATAATAAATAAATAAATCTTTAAAAAAAAATTAATGTTTTCCCAACATAAATTACGTGCAGGTTACCGGGCTCTGGTGCTGGGGAGGAGAACCGCAGAGGTGAACCATCTAAGATTCCTGGCAGCTGTCGTGTGAACAGAGAGTCCTCCCTCTGAGAGTCAGTGCAGAGCCGGAGGGAGGACTCCCAGCTAATCCTGGGGCCTTGTGGAGGGGGCAAAAGCTGAGTGGAATGAACTTGGAAGCCACGGTTGGATTTGGGGAAATGGTAAGAATGCCGGGCTGGAGTCCAGGGATCCCTGAGGAGGTCCTGAGTGTAGAACGCCAAGCGTGGAGGTGGAAGGAGGCATGGGAGTGGGAGTGGAAAGTAAAGGGGAGATAATATAATTAAAAACTGACTGGGTTGGGCTGGGGAGGTGGCTCAGTTGCTAAGGTGCTTGCTATGGAAGCAGAAGGACTTGGACCAAGTCTGGTAGCAAATGCTTGTAGCCCCACTGCGAAGGAGGTAGAGTTGTGCACATCCCTGGGGCTTGCTGCCCAGCCGGCCCAGCCAAATAAAGCGAGCCCCAGGTCCGTGAGAGATCTCCTGAACAGCTTCGGAAGAACAACACCAGGATGACCTGGCCTCCACAGCTACAAGCACATACTAACATGCCCCTCTCCCACAGGAGCATGAGCACGCGCGCGCGCGCGCACACACACACACACACACACACACACACACACACACACACAGTTGACAAGGTAGGCTAGGCATGTTGCTCCATGGTAGAACACTTGCCTCGCATGTTTAATCTCTGGCACTATAAAAAAATAAAATAAAATGAAACTAAAGTTAAAATGTACAAGGTAAAGGCATAATGTAAAAACCATAGGAAGTTCACCCCATGACTGATAGTAACTAGGAAAATCAGCAGCAACTCTGGACTCCCAAACTCTTGCCAGAACAACTGAACCCTTGTATATTCCCAGAAGCAACGTGCAGGCTTCCAACTGAGGTCCCCCACAAAGGCAATGAGAGGCCATAGAAGCAGCAAGCACAAAATGTTCTGCTTTGTGCCTGGGCTCATAGGAGTTGCTGAGAATAGACCCCAGGCTGTCCTGGCTCCCACCGAAGATCATCAGCATCCAATTCCAGAGTGGGACAGGGGTCTGTGACTATGTGTGGCCTCGATCCCTGCTCTCGGTCTGGCTGTTCAGGAGCCACATTGGACTCTGCAGACTGTTCTCCAAGCTCCCGGGCGCCTGCCAGTATCCCAGCCTGTAGCTTCCCATCATACCTCAGGCCATCCGCTAAGGAGGGGAAAATCAGAAGAATTTTGGAGAGGCCAGCCAGCTCATTTCTATTGAGAAGCACCTTCTAAAGCATGAGGACACGGATGTGCTCTTGTCATCCTTGGTATCTAAGTGACATTGGCTTAAGAGCTATGTGCTTGTCCTGTGCTTTCTTCCTTTCTTGTCATACACAGGCAAGGGTGACATTAACTTTGGAGAACGTGAACTGTGACTACTTGAATGTCCTAAACAAGCCAGGCCACTCTAGAATCTTACGCATATCTGTGGCTATATCCACAAGAACTTAAAGTCACTTTGTGGTGGCCAAGTACAGTGGTAGCTGTCTATAGTTTTTGTTGAGGCAGAAGGATTTCTCTATAGCTTTGGAGCCTGTCCTAGAACTAGCTCTTGTAGACCAGGCTGGCCTCGAACTCACAGAGATCTGCCTGTCTCTGCCTCCCAAAGTGCTGGGATTAAAGGCACGTGCCACCACCGCCCAGCAACTCTTAAATTCCTTACAAAAATACTGTATATATTATCCAACCCTACTTTAAAATATATTAAGCTGTTCTCCACTATTGTCAATTCTGCTTTTAAGCTTCTATTGCAAGCAGTTTTTTTCTTCTTTGTCTTCCACCAAGTATAAATCTTACCTGTTAAAATCCTGAACAGTCAAGCTTGAACCCAACTCTGGAGGCAGATTCTATACTGCAGTTATACCTGATAAACAGCCCTCAACTGCTCAGAGATCTGGGGAATATGGCATTTAAATATCTAATTATTAAAAGACTTTTCATAACAAAAAGAGACACGTTGGCTCCTAGCAGCAGCACTTTATTTCCTCCAAAGAAGACAGAAGACAGATGGGCACAGAATGACGTCCATCTGCAATTCACTACATCAACTGCCAAGCGCTGACCACTGGGTAGAACCGCCTTTCATCTAAACTGAAGATCTCCAGATAGTGGACAGAATCAGTGGAATAGACAGCCTAGCTGCTCAGGTCAAGTTAGGCCTGTCTTCCTACAGATTTCTAACCCACAGGATCTTCTGAAGCCTGGCAGGCCCTGCACTAAACAGCAGAAAGCAAATACGACCCTCAGAGACCATGGAGGACCTGAGGAGTGGCCCTAGGTAGACAACCGAGTAAGTTCTCTGTTGTTTTATACTCAATAACTCAAGTAAAATTTTATCCTTCTCAAAGATTTCTGATGCAGTTTGACAGCTGAGAGGTTTTGTCAGTTTAAAAGGACAATTTCATCAGACAAATTTCAGTATAACTTCTTCACATGGTCTAAATAAAGGGTGTTTTAAGATATACAAATGCGGGGGCTGGAGAGATGGCTCAGTAATTACGTGCACTGACAATGCTACCAGAGGACCCAGGTTCAAATCCCAGCACCCACATAGCAGCTAACAACTGCCTGTAACTCCAAGATCTGACACCCACATAAACATACATGCAGGCAAAACACTAATGTGCATAAAATAAGAATAAATAAATTTTTAAAAAGATATACAAATGCAAGTTACTAAGGTATGTGCCTACAAGTTATAAAGGTGTGAGGACAAATACAAGTTATCAAATTTCTCTCTCATGCTGCCTTTCATAGTCTTAAAGATACTTTTCATTATGCAAAAACATCTGTCACAGCCATTCTGACATAAATATGCTGCTGTTTATACAATGTATATGCCTAAAACTTATTTTTTTCACAAACTCAAAAAATTCATGTGAGTTCCAGGGAGCCAAGTTGAAGGATCTACCTTAAACATGTCAGATCCACCCCCTCTCTCAATTCCCTGGTCCTACATTTTTTTCTTCTTCTTCCTAAACTTAACTTTGTCTTCTGCTCTGCCAACACCTTGCCAGGTCCAAGAGACACAGGACAGTTCCATACCACAAGCCTTGGGCAGGAGTAAAGAGACCAGCTACCCCAGAATGTGACCAGCACCCAGCTTTCTCAGCCACCCACCCCAAGAAAGATTTCTATGCTCACAAAGAAGCAGGAAACAGTCTTGAGAATTTGCTGTCCCAATTCCTTTAACCTGCTGTGCCTAACTCCTCACCTTTTTCTTATAAGGAAAAGACGGGAATGTTATGATCTGCTGACCTGGTCTGTCACCTGGGTATCCTGTTTCTTTAAGAGACAAACCCCACCCACTCCCAACCTCCTCCTTGGATCTCCTGCCTCCTCTCCAGCCTCTCTCTCTCTCTCTCTCTCTCTCTCTCTCTCTCTCTCTCTCTTCCTGTCCCTCTTCTGAAGAGGTAACTACTGCCTCTCTCCCACCCCTGCTTCTCTCTCTTCCCTTCCTTCTCCCCTTCCTTCTTCCCTTTCCTCTCCATAACCCATTAAATAAACTATATATCCAACCTCTTTCTGCATGGCATATCTATCTCTCTGTCTCTTACCCACCGTGGTCTCCCACCCACCAAGGGGACCCACCAAGGCCTTGAGTGGCCCACCACTGCCTCTCAGGAGACCAGCCTCCTCTGGTCCCCCATATATTTATAGATGATAACACAGACTGGTCTTGATGTCGAGCCTTCTGCCTCTATGCCCCAGATACTGGGATTATAGGCATACACCACCATGGCCTGGCTCATTCATAAGTTTTAAAGAGCTGGCTTGCCTTCCATTCGTGTCAACATGGTGGGGCATTCTAGTCTTCTCCATAGCTATTTTTAAGACTGGGGTTTCATTTGAGATGAGGTAGAAAATGTAGACCACTACTACGTCCTTTTTTTTTTTTAAGACTTATTATACATACAATGTTCTGCCTGCATGTATGTCTGCAGGCCAGAAGAGGGCACAGATCTCATCTTAGATGGTGTGAGCCACCATGTGGTTGCTGGGAATTGAACTCAGGACCTTTGGAAGAGTAGTCAGTGCTTTTAACCTCTGAGCCATCTCTCCAGTCCCTTCCTCCTCTCCTCTTCCCCTTCCTCCTCTTCCTCCCCTTCCCCCTTCCTTCCCCTCCTCCCCTTCCCGCTTCCTTCCCCTCCTTCTCTTTCTCCTCCTTCCCCGCTCCTCTCTCTTATTTTCCGACCTCCCAAGAGCAGAACTTTGGAGGTGTGAGACAAGCTAGAAGCACTAAGGCTGACTGCACACCCTCTGCAGATCTACCTGGGTCTGCAAACCTCTGCAGACAGCCGACAAAGAGCACTTAGTGGCCTGAGAGGCAGCTTCTGCTCCGAACCCGGTTCTCTCCTTTTCAGCTGACATCTCACCGATCTCCAAAGTCATGTAGTGTCCCGTCAGTCCATAAAATACCTCTTCCTTTCTGTGATAAGTTATTTCAAACTGACACTCCCTTGTGGAGGATAAACAGAAAGATCTCAACCAGATGAACTTCTTACTCTATGGCTCATTGAAATAAACCATCTGAGGCGGCAATGGAAAGTTCCCAAAAGTTCTGTCCTAGGGCCTTGCAGTCCCTGCTCTCCTGAGTCCTCCTTAGTTCCCTGCTGTGTGTGCTACAGGTAAGGAACTGGTTCCTGGGTTTTCAGCTGGCTGGGGGAAGGACCCCAGGGACAGGATCCAGGCGGTGCAGCACAGGAAGTTGAGCAGCTGGAGAAACTGTAGTTAGGGAATCTCCCCTGGGCCGCAGCCGCGCTTCATCCAGCCCCGTCCATGACAGCCATATTCATTTCTTACTCCCTGGCCACGATGTGTGTTTCCTGGCTCTCAGGCCTCCAAGAATGTGAGGGCAGTGACTTGGGCTCCAGAGCCCTCAGGAGGAAAACACCTCAGGTGCAGTTCCAGGGCTTTTCCAAGACCCCCAACATCCTGCTTTGCAGCTCAGAAAACCTGACAATGCCCAGCCGGCCCTGAAGGCAGAGAGCACAGGGAGGAAGTGAAGAAGCAGGCTGTAGACACCCGGCTTCCATTCCTTCTTTCCTTAGAGACAAGCTCTTCATTGTCATTTCCAGCCAAGTGGTTTTATAGGTTCCTCTCTGCCTGCCTCTGTGGCTGCCCCTTTAAAACCCTGCCTAATTCTGTTTGCTTCTCTGAAAAGCCTGGTGGCATGAGGGCTTGGGAAGGCTCTCGCTGTTCAATCCCGATCCGACTGCCCTTGACAGAACTTTGCCAATTTCTTTGGCTTTCTCTAACTCTGCACCCAGGAGAGATGGTAAGAGTCAAGGCCCCCAAAGTCTGTATATCATGGCTTGCTTTCTTCTAGCAGCTCCTTGGAAGCGACCGAGCCGGTGAAAACAAGTACATGCTTATGCGGTGTGGGAAGTCCCTTTAAGGCAGATGTTGACATGATCCTATTTCTAGGTCATAGACTATAGGTATCTGAAGAGTGCAGGGGAGCTCAGGCCAACATTTACTGAACATCTCTGTGCAGTGTTAGGTCCAAGCCCCCTGAGATAAAGAAGAGAGGCCATGTCTTGGGTGTACAGTGATTAATCCCAGCACAACAGCTAGAGTATAATAAAACATATTTGGACAAGTGCACCGTGTAGTGTGTGCACATACCCATACATAAAAAATTAAATGCCACCCAAAACATATCAGAAGTTTGTCTGTAGTTCCCAGCTCCTAAACTCAGAGATTCTAAGGAGGTAGGGGTTTCTCTTTGAATGCATACAGCGCCTCTTTCAATCATGTCTGAGTGATGCTAATGGAGGCTGGGTGCTTGCAGAGTTTCAAGTTCTCTGTCAGAGGATGAAAGGAATTTTAATCACCACTCTACAGTGGGGAGGGAGGAGGAAATGGAATCCATCCTGCAGTGGCTAATGGTTGGATTAACCACACCTCCATAGCAAGAGCCTGGATCAAACATCTTTACCTATTCTATCTATCTATCTATCTATCTATCTATCTATCTATCTATCTATCATCTATCTATCTACCTATCATCCATCTATCTATCTATCCATCCATCTATCTATCTCTATCATCTATCTATCTATCTATCTATCTATCTATCTATCTATCTCTATCTATCATCTATCTATCTATCTATCTATCATCATCATCTAACCTTTATCTATCTAATCTATCAGTTATCTACCATCTATCTAATCTATTTACCTATCATCTATCTATCTATCTATCTATCTATCTATCATCTAACCCTTATCTATCCAATCTATCAGTTATCTATCTATCTATCTATCTATCATCTATCTATTTGATACAGAGAACTTATGTAGCACTGGCTATCCTGGAACTCACCCTGTAGACCAGGCTGGTGTCAAACTCAGAAAGATCCACCTGCCTCTGCCTCCTGAGTGCTAAGGAGAAAACAAGTGTACCTTTCCACCCACCTGTACAAAACAAAAACAAAACAAAACCTCTTGAACTGCTCTCCGGGTGTGCTACTGAAGGCATGAAGTCCTAGCACTCTGGAGGTAAAGGCCTGAGGATCAGAAGTTCTGGACCAGCATTGGCTATATGGTAAGTTCCAGGCCAGTTTTAGGCTACAAGAGTAACACTACTATGCTGTCTCAAAACAAGACAAGGCAAGACAGAACAGAACAAATGAAAACCAATAACCAAAGGAAACCCCTTGAACTATAAGGCTGAGAGTTCTAGGTTGTTGAGCACACTGGGCTCCTGGGGAAGGTCAGGACCTAGACGCCTTCCCACACCCCAGGTGCCCCTTGCCACACCCCTTGCCCTGCATACTGTCTAGCTCACTGTTCATCTTCATTATCCTCCAACAAACCAGAACTACTACAGCGTTTTCCTGAGTTCTGTGCCATTTTAGGGAATTAGTGCTCCTGAGTGGAGTGATGGGCGCTTCTGAATGTGTAATCAGCGAGGTGAGAAGCCTGGTGACCCCCTTTGCGGCTGGCATCTGAAATGGGGGCAGTGTTGTGGAATTGTACCACTTACTGTGGCATCTGTGCTCATTCTGGGGCATTGTCAGAAACTGGACTGAACTGTGCTGCACCCAGACAATATCAGAACAGGCACATGCCATCGGAAACCAAACAATGGTAGAACCTGGCTGGGGGGGTGACTACTCCCACTGCCCCTTCCGCCTGCTGTTAAGGTGAACATGCGCAGCCTCCGTATATTTCAGCCTAACTCAATCTATTGAAAGAAGTCCCAATATTCAGGAGGCAGAGGCAAGTGATCTCTGTGAATGTAAGGTCAGCCTGGTATTCATATTAAGACCCTGTCTCAAAAAAAGAAAAAATAAAGCCCGGTGGTGGCGGCACAAGCCTTTAATCCCAGCACTTGGGGTGCAGAGGCAGGGAGATTTCTGTGAATTCGAGGCCTGTTGAAATAGGAGCGGCGGGGCTGCGTCCCTGGCTCTCGGCCGCCCACATGGCTAGCTTAGCTTATGCCCCAAAATAATTACACGGAAACTGTATTCTTTTAAACACTGCCTGACCCATTAGTTTCAGTTTCTTATTGGCTAGCTTTTACATATTGATCTAACCCATTTCTATTAATCTGTGTAGCCCACGAGCTGGCTTACCAGGAATGATCTTAACCTGCGTCTGTCTGGAGTGGGAGAACCATGGCGACTCCCTGACTCAGCTTCTTTCTCCCAGCATTCTGTTCTGTTTACTCCGCCTACCTAAGGGTTGGCCTATCAAATGGGTCTAGGCAGTTTCTTTATTAATAAGAAATCACTCGCACATCAGAGGCCGGCCTGGTCCACAAGAGCTAGTTCCAGGACAGCCAGGACTACACAGAGAAACCCTGTCTCAATAAATAGATGGATGGATGGATAGATGGATGGATGGATGGATAGATGGTGGATGGATGGATAGATGGTGGATGGATGGATAGATGGATGGATGGATGGATAAATAGATGGTGGATGGATGGATAGATGGATGGATAGATGGATGGATGGATGGATAGATGGATGGATGGATGGATGGATAGATGGTGGATGGATGGATAGATGGATGGATGGATGGATGGATAGATGGTGGATGGATGGATAGATGGATGGATGGATGGATAGATGGTGGATGGATGGATAGATGGATGGATGGATGGATGGATAGATGGTGGATGGATGGATAGATGGATGGATGGATAGATGGTGGATGGATGGATAGATGGATGGATGGATAGATGGTGGATGGATGGATAGATAGATGGATAGATGGATGGATGGATGGATGGATAGATGGATGGATGGATGGATGGATAGATGGTGGATGGATGGATGGATAGATGGATGGATGGATGGATAGATGGTGGATGGATGGATAGATGGATGGATGGATAGATGGTGGATGGATGGATAGATGGATGGATGGATGGATAGATGGATGGATGGATGGATGGATAGATGGTGGATGGATGGATAGATGGATGGATGGATAGATGGTGGATGGATGGATAGATGGATGGATGGATGGATAGATGGTGGGTGGATGGATAGATGGATGGATGGATGGATAGATGGTGGGTGGATGGATAGATGGATGGATGGATGGATGGATAGATGGTGGGTGGATGGATAGATGGATGGATGGATGGATGGATAGATGGTGGATGGATGGATAGATGGATGGATGGATAGATGGTGGATGGATGGATAGATGGTGGATGGATGGATAGATGGATGGATGGATAGATGGTGGATGGATGGATAGATGGTGGATGGATGGATAGATGGATGGATGGATGGATAGATGGATGGATGGATAGATGGATGGATGGATAGATGGATGGATGGATAGATGGTGGATGGATGGATAGATGGTGGATGGATGGATAGATGGATGGATGGATGGATGGATAGATGGTGGATGGATAGATGGATGGATGGATGGATAGATGGTGGAGAGGTGGAAAGGTAGATAGAAAGAGTACAAGGTGTGGAAGGCACCATTCAAATCCATTCTTCTCACCATCTCCTACCCTCAGCACTCTCTTGACAGAAGGCCTCTATTATTTCCAGTTTGTAGACGAAGGAACTGAGATAATGCTAAGACAGAGGTCCATCTGTAGTGAGGAGCTACGGGTAGGCCTGCTTTCATCCCGCCCGGCTCCTGCATGGATAGCTTTACACCCGAAATAACAACACACAAATTGTATTCTTTTAAACACTGCTTGGCCTATTAGTTCTAGCCTCCTATTGGCTAATTCTCACATCTTGATTAACCCATTTCTAATAATCTGTGTAGCACCACGAGGTGGTGGTTTACCGGGAAAGATTCTAGCCTACATCTGTCTCTGGTCGAAGAATCATGGTGTCTGCCTGAGGCGTCTGCCTCATTGCCTTCTTCCCAGAATTCTGTTCTGTCTACTCTGCCCACCTAATTTTCTGTCCTATAAAAGGGCCAAGGCAGTTTCTTTATTAACCAATGAAAGTAACACATAGACAGATGACTCTCCTACATCACCCATCTGATGAGGGACAGGCAAAGCAGGATTTGAGTGCCAACTGACAGCAGACACTGAGGTTACTGAGTCTGCAGGAAAAGTATTTCAATCTGAGAGGAGTCAGGAGGGGGTTAGCTCAATGACAGAGCACCTGCCTCCACACGCAATGTCCTCACTTCCATTCCCAGACTGTAAAGTTGAAATAGCAGAGATCTAGTCTTACAATTCTGGAGGCTGGCCACCTGGAATCAACATTTTAGCAGGGGTGGCTCTTTATGCTCAGGGAGAATCCTCTATACCCTTCTCCTAGCCCCTGGTACTTGGTATAAATCCTTGGTGTTCCTAGCTTTGTGTCACTGCCTCTGCCTGTTGTCATTTCTCTCTACACCCCTCCCCCTACTACTACTACTTTCTATCTACTTTTGAGATAGGGTCTCATCTATCCTAGGATGGCCTTGAACTCACTATGTAGCAGAGGTTGGTCTTGAATATCTGATCCTCCTGCCTCCACCTGAGATTACAGGCGTATGTCATGCCTGGTTTTATGCTGTGCTAGGGATGGTACCTATGGCTTTCATATGTACTAGGCAAGAGCTCTACCCATTGGGTTACACTCCTCACCCTCCAAGTGTCTTTTGCTAAGGAAACCAATGACTGAATTTAGGGCCACTCTGATCCAACATGATCTCATCTTGGCTCCACCTGCAGATATCCTATTTCCACATCTGGGGACATTTCCAGGACTTCATTGCATCTTCCTGGAGGACATGCTTCAGTCTGTTTTTGTACAACAACTCTACAAGGTGCTGTGCTGCTGACACATATAATGCGTCCATGTTGGGCCTAGGATGATCACCTGTCTAGCAGGCACCTGGATTACTCAGGCTCTGGATGAGATGGGCTGGCTGAAGACAGGACAGGCTTGAGTCTGTGTGTGTGGGGGGGGCACTGGGGTGGAGCTAGGTTTCTGGCTCTTCTCTGGAGAGGAGGGGAGGCCTGCAGTGGGGTCTAGGTGGACCACACAGGATGTATGGGCAAGGGAAGGGGCATTTTTCTTGGCTGCTAGGCATACGCATCTCTCCCTGCAGCATGGTTTCAATCACCCTGACAGCAAAACCTCAAGCTTCAAATCTGGCCCGAGGATGCTTTGTTTTTCTTGCTAATCAAGACTCTTGCTTTTGGCTCATGGTAACACAGATTTCAGCAGCCACAGCTAAAAAGGTTGGTAGGAGCTCCTCCAAGGCATCAGGTTAAGGTCTCTATGAGAACCGAGCAAGGTAAATGAGAACTAATCCCTGGGAAGCAGGACTTGCTGGGAAGAGGGGCCAAGTGTCCTTCAGCATCCTCTGAGACAGGTCATGAGATGTTTGATACTCTGCCATCCTTAAGTAACTGTAAACCCAGGAGGAGTTGAGAGTATGTATGAGCTGAACTGGGGCCTCAAACTCCCTGCCTTGGCATTCTGGATCTGGAGGGCAGGCGCACATCTGGATCTGGGTCCTGCCTTGGGCAGGTCTTGGCTCCCAATGATGATGATGCTTCAGGGACCAGAAAGGAGCTCATTGCTGAGCAGACTGATAGATAGAAGCTGCTCCTGTTTCAAGCCTTGTCACAGAGAGAGAATGCACTGAAACCACCATGTATCCACTTGGTGACTCTCAAAATGTATTTTGTTTCCCCCCAGAGTTCTCATGAAACACTGCCTGCACATTTAAGCAGTTCCTGCTTCTGTAGCCAAGCAAGCAAAGCAGCCAGAGAGCAACAGCTTCCAGGCTTCACTTAGCAAGAAAATTTCCTTTGGTGTTTTAACAATGGATTCAGTTACTAGAAACCCAAACGGAAGGTTAAAGACCCCTGCTAACACTGTTCTTCACCTTGTGGGCCCCTGCCGCAGGGCTGGCCACACACACTCTTTTTCTTGGGACAAACTGAGGTTTCTGAAGTGTGACTCAGGCTAGAGAAAGGATCTAGGCAGGAGGACAAGGCTTCTAATTGGGTTTCACCTTGGGAGAGGAAGTTCCAAACTTCAATCTGGCAGCTTTTGTGACCTGCTGCCAAGTTAGGTCCCTAGATCTCTTATTCACTCACCTCCCCTACCTGGATTTGCCTGTTTCATAGCTTCTGTGGGACTCCAAAGCCCAGCACCAAACGTCTTCCTAAGGGCAGGGGCCCGTGTTCAGCTCTAAGTCAATGGTGATCACCCTGAATCCCAAACATACCCACTACCCAGTACTGGGGGCTGCACTCAGAGCCTGTACCTGCCAAGACAAGGCTCTGCCAATGAGTCACCACTCAGCCATTTTCTGAGACGTGACCCCACTAAGCTGCACAGGATGGCCTTGAACTCGCTCTGTGTGTAGCACAGGTGGTCTAGAACTTTTTGCTTCTCCTGCCCCAGCCTCCCAATATGATAAGGCTTACACTGCCAGGCACTCCCCAAAATGTAACATCTCTACAGCTGTGTGGAGCCTGCTTTTTCCTTGTGGGTACCATGTTGCTCTTCGGTGCTGAAAGCCACCAAGAGAAATCAGTGCAGTTCAGCCCAAGATCTCTGTTCTCACTGCTCCCTGACTTTCAGCCGTTCCCCATCAGCCTGGCTACTGTCGTGTCTGCCCAGTGTCTTCTCACTTCTGGCGTCTCAGGCATCCACAGAAGCCTGGTGGATTCCATCAGTTTGAGTATTTCACTTTCTTCCCATATCAAAAGGAGCTGGTTCCCATCCAGAATGATGGCTATTCTCAAGACGGAATCTTCTTAGTTTTTTTTTTTTTTTTCTATGTTCTGTTTTAGCCACAATGAATAGAATTTGTTAACTTCTGGGGCTTCCCTGGAACGTTACCAAGCCCGTGTCAGCTGCCACTTCTCCCCTCCCCCCTTTACTGAGACCTCACTGCAGTCTGAGGCTTCATGCATGCCACGTGTAAACAAAGGTACCGGCATTGAAATTGACTCCAGACTGAGTCCCTGGTGCAGACGCCTTGTGTACCTGTTATGTATGAACACACACACTCTGTGCTCCCTGGCCTAGACCTGGCCACTTCTGGCCCTTACAGCTTTGGTTTTCCGCACTCATCTTTGTAAGTAGGTGCAGGATGGGCGATACATTTGGCCCAAGAAGGGCTCACCTGCTCCCCTAGTCCCCACCTATTTTAGATTTTGTTGGAAGCAAAACAAATCGCTAGGATGGAGGACAGCGTCAAGTTAATTTCTGCTAGCTGAAAAAGACAATTCACAGCAGGTGGTGGTGCACACCCTTAACCCCAGCAGAGGCAAGCAGAGCTCTGAGTTTGAGGCCAGCCTGGTTTACAAAGTGAGTTCCAGGACAGCCAGGACTCACAAAGAAACCTTGTCTTGAAAAACAAACAAGAAAGAAGGAAGGAAGGAAAGAAAGAAAGGAAGGAAGGAAGGAAAAGAAAAAAAATGAAAAAGGCGTTTCACTTTTTTTAACTTGGGAAAAATGAGAAAGGTATAGCCTTTCAAGGAAACAGGGTACTTACACACACACACACACACGGGGGGGGGGGAGGGGGCTGGCTTTATGTAGTTCAATCCTGTCAAGCTATTCTAACTTTATGTGACAGAGCAGCAGACCTAGTAGATCAAGAGGGTGACAATAGCTGGAATTCGTCTTTGTCAGCTTTGAAACTTGATTTCTGAGTCCTACTCATGATAATCCTTAAACTAGTTGAGAAGTTAGGGAAGACAGGGCCAGTGCTGGCTAGAGTGAACAGGCCAGACAACAGTAAACTGTGGGGAGGGGGAGCAAAGGGACCGGCCTTGTGAACACAGAAGTGAGCAACAGAAGCATGGGGGGGTGGGGCGCTAGAGCAGAGTCCGTGTGGAGGAAGAACGATCCACACCAGCCATTGCTTGCACATGTGTTAGGTGAAGACAAGGGCATGTACGGGTTTGTGGCTCTCAACCTGCTGTCAACAGTATCCCTTCCAGACTGGGTCAGTCACGGGAAAGACAGAATTAAGTCAGCCCAGGAGCAATTACACTGGGATGAGACATGGAAATGAAAGATAAAGTTATATGAATTAGGTTTATTAAACTTGGAGATGGACCACTCTATAAGGGAAAGCAAAGAAAACTAGGAATAGATTTCAGCATATGAGAACAAAATTAAATGTGACAAGGGTTTTCCTTGGCTTTAAGGCTGATCAACAAACTATCAATCAGCAGAAATTTCCCAGGCTGGTTTTGTATACCCTAGGCCCCGATAACCTGAGAACAGCCGCCCCGCCCCAACATTGTGGGAAGACTACTTCAAAGGGCTTATTAAGTCCATAATCCAAAATTAAGCAGCAGCTGGCCAATTTACTGTCACAATGCCTCCAGGAGTAGCTGGCTGTCATTCCTAAAGAGAAGTCTGGCCTGGGGTGGTGGCGCATGCCTTTAATCCCAGCAGAGGTAGATGACCTATGTGAGTTCCAGGACTGCCAGGTTGGGCTGCACAGAGAAACACTGTCTCGAAGAGAGAGACCTATCCAGAAGGTGGGGCCCTGAACAGTGAGACACCCACACTAACACAGGCAGGAGGTTTCCTTCTCCTATTTGTAAGCAAGCTCTTAATGAAGTACCTGCTCCAGGCAGACGGTGACACTGAGGTTGGAGCACAGGAAACCCACCGAAGTGTGACCCCCTTCAAACATTTTTCTTTACGTAATTCAGGATAGGAGGGAAAAAACCCCACACTGCTTTCCTTTATAATGTGGTCGACAGCTAATAAGCACACAGCCAGTCACGTAAGTATTTAATTAGTCCTTTAGAAAACTTCCCGATTAGTAAAGGTAGGCTTATTTTGACAGCCTTAAACATTGGTCACTGTTTAAACAAGACACCCTAAAACAAACAAACAAAAGCAATCACGGAATAGTTCATAGTCATTTACAAGAGGATGGTGCACACGTGGACACAGAGGTAGAGATTCACTTTTACAATGTTTCACTAATGCACAGATACCAAATTCAAGGCACAAAATAGCTTGCTTTACAAAAAATACTGTAAAAATGCCATTTGCTGTCCTACAATGTGAATCGACCTTTCAAAGGAACCTGTAATACAATGGGATCGTTACAGCCATCCACAGCACTCCACACGAGATCTGCTCCCCACACTAATCAGAGTTGGCACAAACATGGGGACTTTTTAATGCAGAAATTCCCATTTTCCGAAACTGTCCTTAGAGCTGCTGTGTTCTGTAGACAAGGTCCCCTCCCCCAAATGCGACTCCACAGCTCCCTGAGGAAAGGGCCCTTTATGCAGCGAAATTCACAGGAAGAAAATGGACAGTCGTTTCAATGAACCAGGTCTCTAAACAGAGATCGAATTTAAAACTCACCTAATATCTTAGTTATCGTAAGTGTGTGTGAGAGAGAGAGACCCTCTGGCCTTCGCTGTGACATTCAGACTGCACTGATCTCAAACTGACATCAAAAACTCCTCTTAACAAGAGCTAAACCCACAGACGCCATGAGAAGCCACCCACCCTTGCATGAGTAGAACCCAGAACACACAACAAAATGTGGCAGTGCCAGTCCTTGAACGCACAAAGGCGCCAGCTGGCTAGACTTTCACAATGACGAATGAAGGAATGAATGGGTTCTGTGGGAATTCGGAAGGACCATACACAGGAAACACACTGGAGTCATCATTTCTAGACTTCCTTGTTCATTACAAAAATAATGATGTCACACAGTGCTTGTCTAAATACTGGACTCATTTTTGGGGCCTTGTCTAAAAAAGTCCCCATTGGCAGAAACCCAAGCTCACATTTTTCCAGCACTCTAGTCAGTTAATTTACATTTTATTATTTTTTAAAAAGTTGGTTAGAAAAAAAAAAGTTGACACGGGGTTAGAATCCAGAGACCGTCAGCACTGCTGATGTGCACAGACCGGACCATCCTGACCGACATGGCACTCCGTACAAAGCAGTCTTAGATTCCATTTTTTGCTTCATTATTGTTTGTGGCTTGTTTCCTTTGCGCGATGAAGGGGTACATACACTTGTCAGCTCCTAGAAATCGGTACATGCACACGACTGCTTCGAAAGGAAGGATGCTGCAAAGGAAAGGCACAGTGAGCAAATGGTGGGCCGTGGTCCCCTCGGCTGGGGCGGCCGGATGGAGGGGGAGCAGTTACCTCTTCATGAAGGTCACGATGTACATGAGGCGTGGGGTGCAGATCATGGGCTGGTCGGTAAGGATGGCCCGCATGGCCTGCTTCACACAGTAGTCGGGCTTCAGAGGGGGCAGGAAGGGCTCGATCTCTTTTCTGGAATTTATATTCAAAAATGAAATTCACAATTAACACGACTTGGAAGACTGAAAACAATACATCAAAATACTGTGATGTCAACTGAGGAGCACGATTTTTAGAACATTTTGGTTCCTTCATGGTATTTTTGTTTGCCTCACATTTTCTACTATAAACACACTTCAATGTATGATCTAGTGAATAAATTCAGAGAAAAGTAAGCAGAAGGAGTTGGCTTTTTGGTAAAATGAGATGAGGTTACTGAGATGCCTTGTAAGCTGTATCTCAATCCTTCTAATGCTGTTCTCTGAATAGAGAAGGGAGCTGCTTGTCATGAGCATTAGACTAACAAGTGGTGCAGCTTTCTGCATTGGTGCGGCTAAAGCGGCATGAGCAGCAGGCAGCCTTTCCCGGCCTCACTGCTATAGCCTAGGAGCCTCTGAGGTGAAGGAAGCACACCGCAGGCTCGTGGGCACAGCACAGCTCTACGCAAAGGATAAGAGGCAGACCTGGGATTCAATTTCTTGTCTCTCATTTTCCTTTTCGAGCTTGGAACCAAAACCAGGCCTTGAACATGTTAAGCACATGCTCCAACACTGAGCCCCATCTCAGGCCCTAGAGCTAACTTCTCAGTCCAGACTTCATGCCAGCTGGAGCCTGAAAAGCCCAGACCACTCTCCATCACTTGTCCGGCTCAGTAAGTCTACAGAAAAGTCCCCAGCAAACAGGGGGACTTGACCATTGTCCTTTCACCCTTCAAAGATCTCCATGTCAGCAAGTATCCCTGCTGATTCACAGGTGGGTTCACTCTGTTGGGAGCCTTGGCAGGTAAAACCCAATGTTTAGGAATTCATATTCCCATATGCCCCTTCCCAAGTGTGAAGGAATCCATTTAACTGTAACTGTAAATAATTTCATCTTATTGGGCTGAGTCTAGCTGTATATACTTGTTAGGGGGAAAATGCTTTCAAGACTGTAGACTCCGTCTGTAGTGTGACATTCACGCAGTTTGTAGCGTGACGCTCATTTGGTCTGTCGTGTGACACTCACTAGGTCTGTCGTGTGACACTCACTAGGTCTGTCGTGTGACACTCACTAGGTCTGCAGTGTGACACTGTCTGTCGTGTGACACTGTCTGTCGTGTGACACTGTCTGTCGTGTGACACTGTCTGCAGTGTGACACTGTCTGTCGTGTGACACTGTCGTGTGACACTGTCTGTCGTGTGACACTGTCGTGTGACACTGTCTGTCGTGTGACACTGTCTGTCGTGTGACACTGTCGTGTGACACTGTCGTGTGACACTGTCTGTCGTGTGACACTGTCTGTCATGTGACACTGTCTGTCGTGTGACACTGTCTTGTGACACTGTCTGTCGTGTGACACTGTCTGCAGTGTGACACTGTCTGTCGTGTGACACTGTCGTGTGACACTGTCGTGTGACACTGTCTGTCGTGTGACACTGTCTGTCGTGTGACACTGTCGTGTGACACTGTCTGCCGTGTGACACTGTCTGCCGTGTGACACTGTCGTGTGACACTGTCTGCCGTGTGACACTGTCTGCCGTGTGACACTGTCTGTCGTGTGACACTGTCGTGTGACACTGTCTGTCGTGTGATACTGTCGTGTGACACTGTCTGTCGTGTGACACTGTCGTGTGACACTGTCTGCCGTGTGACACTGTCTGCCGTGTGACACTGTCTGCCGTGTGACACTGTCTGTCGTGTGACACTGTCGTGTGACACTGTCTGTCGTGTGACACTGTCTGCCGTGTGACACTGTCTGCCGTGTGACACTGTCTGCCGTGTGACACTGTCTGTCGTGTGACACTGTCGTGTGACACTGCCTGTCGTGTGACACTGTCGTGTGACACTGTCTGTCGCGTGACACTGTCTGTCGTGTGACACTGTCGTGTGACACTGTCTGTCGTGTGACACTGTCTGTCGTGTGACACTGTCTGCCGTGTGACACTGTCTGCCGTGTGACACTGTCTGTCGTGTGACACTGTCGTGTGACACTGTCTGTCGTGTGACACTGTCTGTCGTGTGACACTGCCGTGTGACACTGTCTGTCGTGTGACACTGTCTGTCGTGTGACACTGTCGTGTGACACTGTCTGCCGTGTGACACTGTCTGCAGTGTGACACTGTCTGCCGTGTGACACTGTCTGTCGTGTGACACTGTCTGCAGTGTGACACTGTCTGCAGTGTGACACTGTCTGCAGTGTGACACTGTCTGTCGTGTGACACTGTCTGTCGTGTGACACTGTCTGTCGTGTGACACTGTCGTGTGACACTCACTAGGTCTGTCGTGTGACACTGTCTGTCGTGTGACACTGTCGCGTGACACTCACTAGGTCTGTAGTATGACACTCAGGCTTTTTAGAAGGGAAGGTATGGTGACCCTCTATGACACTGATATTGTTTCATACCCAGGACAAAGTCACATTTAGGACTTTTCTCCTGCAGCTATCACCTGCCAAGACTAATAAATAGTAGAGAAGTAACTCTTAAGGATCTAGCGTCTAAGAAAACTCCCAGGTATCTGTGTGTCCTCCTGGAAGATGGAGAAAAGCCTACTCCTATCTGATACTCAGGATTAATCCATTAGTATCAGCGTGGCATCAAGCCCTCATTTGTCAATCTTACACATGCACGTTAGAGCCTTCCCTTCCTTCTCTGTAGCTAGGTCTCACAATGAGGCCCTGGCTGGCCTGGAACTCACCATGGAGACTAATCTGGTTTCTGACTTGTGACAATCCTCCTGCCCCTTGAGAAGTGCTAAGGGATCACTGACGTGTGTCACCGCACTCAGCTGGTGCTGACAGTTCAAGTGCAAGCCTGGCTGATGAGAGATAAGTCCATACATCTCCAACATTACTCTGTTGTATTAGAAGGAGACAGGTTCCCACTGACCTGATTCGGCAGCCTCTGAACATGCCCGTGTCTACAAGGTAAGGGCAGACCAAAGTTGTTTTAATTCCATCCTTTTCAGCAGCCTTTAGCTCATGGCTCAGAGATTCGTGAAAACCCACAACTCCAAATTTACTGGCACAGTAATCCTGAGTAAGAGGAGAGAGAACAGAAATGCTAAGTCTGTGCACAAGCTCCCAGCTGATGTGCAGCTTCCTGGTGCTGTCTGGTTAGACGTTTACTATGAAGGTTACAGGTGACGAAGCCAAGACAAGGAAGCTGTCTTCAAGGACATATATCTGATGTGGTTCAGAGCAGAAATAGCATCTTCCAGGCAACAACAGAACAGAAGAATGCTTTTTGCCACATCAACCAAGTATCATGTTACTTTGGGGGAAGTCACTGCAAAGGGTTCTATGAAAGCTAAAAGGCTGGAGTGAAAAAATGCAGGGAGCTTCTCTTTGAAGTGCCTGGAAACCTTACAAATGGCCTCTTGTTTAGCGAAGGAGACTGAAAAACCTGTTTGTTACCAGGAGAACAAAGATAAGTTAACTTGGGCTATAAGCTGTTAGGATCTGAAGTTAAATAGCAAGAGCCATATCTTCTGAACTTCAAACACAACTTGAGAGCATATGATATAGGAGTATTTGCGTATCTGCAAGAAGCGGCGTTTCGAATTTTCCAGGCATCTATAGCCAAGTCTTAGGGAACAATGTGTGGAGATGTTTTATAATCTCAACCCAGCTGAGAACGGGTTAAGAAGCTGAGATCTACACACTCATAGAGCACCTGCCCCTGGCCATGGCAGTTCACCTTTGACCTCACTTATCCGTTCTCCCCACATTGCCGTGCCGCTCTATGGGTCCATTCTCAACCCTGTACCTTCTACATCCAGCAAGGCTGCTGAGGAAAATGGGCTCCGTCCCTGCCCTGTCTTCTGGGTTGTGACAACTTGGCAAATTGGTATTGGTAAGTTTACAGCCAAGGAGAACCCCTCCTCCGCAGCTGGCCTGTTTTAGAGGTGTGGTAGCAGGTCTCTTGTGATGTGAGAAGGAAGGAAATGCTTTAGAGCTGACAAACCTCAACTCCAGCAGTGCTGAACAACCCCAAGGAGCTCGCGACCGTCACAATGTGGCCATGATTAATCTCCAGCATCGTGGGAAGAAAGGCCTTAGTGGTCTGAAAGAAGCAAGATGTAAGCTTTAGAATTGACATGTCACATCCCCTCTGAAGCCCAGATCACAGGACAACCTCAGAGCTGTAAAAATGACATCTCCCAGTTCATCTGAAAACATCTTCCAGCTATCAAAGAGAGACCTTTATTCTTAAGTGTCTGGCTAACTTAGCGCCATAGCATTGCCCTGCTAGGCCAGCTGTAAGCCGGGACCAACAAAGCTGTAACCCAAGAGCTTTGGGGGCTAATGTCCAGAGATGAAAAGAAAGTCATTAGGAGAAGGTTCTTTATCACCTTTCGAGTGATAGAGATCTGCTAATCTGAACCACTCCTGGGTCACAGGGCCTTCTCCTGTCATGCTCCGTGGCTCAGCTGTGTTCTGGTCTATGAGCAGCTGCCAGCCTGCCCACCAGCAGGTGCCTCACAACAATGTTTCCAAGGTGGCAGATCCATGAATGAAGAGCCGTCCTAGCACTCTGCAACACCTAAGGTTTACAGTCTAAGAGACGAGCAGGAGGTAAGGTACTTTAGAACATAAACACTGACAAAGCTCAGAGCCATTTTAGTGAAAAAATAGTGTCATGGTGTGAATGCCGCACTGCTGGGAACCCAGAGGAACCCGAAAGACCACAGTCCACTGTGGAGCACATGCAGGGTCTTCCCACAAAGGCAGAAGTCCACCCCTCAGGGTAGCAGATGATAGAGCAGGCCCACAACAAGGTAGCAAAATCAGACATTGCATAGGCTTCTTATTAAACTACTGACTCCTGTCTCCAAGACATAGGCAGTATTTAAACAAAAAGATCCCTTGAATTACTTAAGATGATCTATAAACCATCCCACCAGGCTCCCAACAGTTTTATAACCTGCTTCTTAAAAGAAAGCAGCGAAGAGCAATCTGTCTACTGTTGAGTTATGGTCTACTTCCAGCACCGGTCCCCATGATTTATGAACTTACAAGACAAAACACTACACAGCCTCCTCTGAGAAGAGCTGCGTTCCATTTCAGACACTTTCCTGCTGAGGTATCAGAGTCTGCGCACGCATTTCTAGTGCTTAGATAACTTGTGTGCACAAGATCAAAAACAGTGGTCCCATTAATTCTGAAGCTTTCCACACTCCAAGGGGCAGTTGCCAGATGAATCTTCAAGTGACTCAAGGTCTTGCCCAGACTGTTTCCCGCATCATCACAGAGCACCCATCCCCCAAACGACATCCCATTTGCTTGGGGCTCTTTTGGAACCCATGCCAAGCTCACTCTCATCTGCCAGCATTCCTGTCCTATAGAAACCGAAGTGTAACATTCATTACTCATTTACCTTGTTTTTAAATGAGTTTCAAATGCTCAACATCACTGGAATCTTCAATAATAACTTTACTAAGTTTTTTTTTTTTTTTTTTTTCGAGACAGGGTTTCTCTGTGGCTTTGGAGCCTGTCCTGGCACTAGCTCTTGTAGACCAGGCTGGTCTCGAACTCACAGAGATCCGCCTGTCTCTGCCTCCCGAGTGCTGGGATTAAAGGCGTGCGCCACCACCGCCCGGCTAACTTTACTAAGTTTTAAAATTCCTATAATTCTTTATTTATTTTAGTCTTTGAGTATGTGATATCAGAGATTGAACCCAAAGAATTATGTGCACACCACTCAAAATACAGCCCCAGGTCATGTGGTTTCGTATTGTTCTAGACCAGCTTGACTTTGTCTACACCCTAACATATCATTATGTATTTTACAGTGTTTTGATTCTGCTTGTCTTATACTTGTCTGGCTATCCCAGACAAGCTCAAAGACATAGCTCAGTCAGTCTTACAAATACTGGAGCCAAATCCTTCTCATACCACATGGACCAGCGCACTGTTGCTGTCCGGAACAGAACACCAATGCTTTGGTTTCACTGTTTCTCTGGAGTAGTAAACAGGAGCAAGGCAAATCCGATACTAATAATTACTTTGGTCAGTTGGCATTCCAGGTCACTTAAGGGCTCAACTTCAGGCTCTATAACTTACATGCAGTGGTTATTCCACAGAACTGAGGTAGAGGAGTTTGCAGGAGCACATACATTTCGAACTAAAGTAGAAGGTATGAAGTCTTAATAGTTACATCTCCTGAACGTCTAGTTAAGACTAATGCCTGCAGATTAATTAAAGGGTCTCTCATTGAGTGGCCAGACAGACTGAGTGGCGAACACCAGGGATCCATCTGTGCACCCTGCCAGCAGCAGCAGACTTAAGATCCACACCACCATACCTGGCCTTTATTGAGTGCTGGGGATCCAAGCCCAGGATCTTAATGCTTGTATAAGCAACACCTTATCAACTGAACATCTCCCCAGCTCCAGGGAAACATCTTCTTAACCTTCATCTGAGGTCACTTCTAGGGACTTGTGAGCCAACCTAAAAACTTACCTTAAGCTGAAAGGGAACTTACTATCCCAAATCTGCTGAACACTCCAGCTTATCCTGGCCCACCTCAAGTGTGCCCAGAGCACTTGTGTAAGCCTCCAGCCGGTTACAAGTGCAGAGCGACTGCAGCGCCTGACGCTAGTCCAGGGAAAGACCAAAATTCAAGGCACAGTTCCTTCTGCGCATATTACCATTTCAAATCATCACAAAGTCAAAGGAACCTAGTCACACCGTTCTGAGTTGAAGGGACTGTCTATATTAAGTTTGCCTAGTGTTGAAAGACAGGGATAAATTTAGTGCCTTTTAAACTTTTTTGTTTTAAAAGTTCTTAATGCGGGTAAGTACAAGGACTTGATATTAAATGCTAAGAAACGGCACAGTCTAAAAAGCCAGGAAGATTTTGGTCTTCTTGCTTTGGTGGCCATGTTCAGCAACTGGGCTGACTGAGAACCCATTCACACCAGAGTAGGTGAGATTCTGATAACCGCTAGGCCATATGTGCTAAGGGCCTGTCTAGAGGCATTAAGTAACTAACCCAGATCCCCAGCACAGAACAGGGCAGGTGACAAGTTCCCAAGGTTGTGACAAGGTCTCAACTTTAATTTGTTGCAAAGTTCTGAAACTGATTAATGTCCCTTCCTCCCTCCAGGAGGGAGTCTGGTAATATTAATGTATCCACTTGACAGGCACTCCCCCGACATCTAGTATTGGCAGGCACTATGTAGGGACCTGGCCAAGCAGCCATTAATGAGCCATTCCTCCACTCCTGTCTTTGAGCACAACTCCACACTCACCTGTGCATCAGTGTTTAAGTCAGCTCGAGTTTACCTTTTGCATAAGACGGTGCACAGTGTCAAAACAATGTGATTTGGGTCTAATTTTACTCTGATGCCCTTGGTCCATCTCACCCACCTGCAATACTGTCTGGAAAGCGAAGGTACTCTGTGTTTAAGGGAGTGAACAGAAATAAAATCCAAATATGGCCAAGTAACTGGTCTTTATGTGTGCACTACCGGAGAACTGTTTGAGTGGCTAGTAACAAGACACGGAGAGGAGTGTTTTGTTCAGATACAAACCTCTTTTTAGTCTTAGTCTTTACAGTGGCAGTGGTCAATATTCAATTAGAAACGCATGACTTCTTTACCTAACAGTTACCTCTGAATGAAGGAATTGGAACGTGCCTTTGTATTATTTACATTTTAAGACAAAGGCTCATATTTTTCATTTAGAAAGTGTCTAGTTGTAGGTGAAGCTATAAACCACTACACTCCTGACGATACGCATTACAGTTTGACCCTAAGAGGTGAAGCCATCTGAGGCCGCACAGTCTCCCTGCAGGTTTCGGGCCGTTTGAATGAAACTCTTACCAGGCCTTCCCCTTTGCGAGGCAGAGACAAGCCTGAGGTACTCAGTACCCATGTCAGGATCACTCCAGTGCCCGCTGACGTCACACGTGACTGCGCACTGCGGCCGTGGGCAATTACAGCTGCCACGAGCAACCCCACCTGAGGTATGAGCTTTGCTAGTAGATAAAGTTAGACCCTTACTTTGTAAGAAAAAATACTGCAAATGGGTGAGTAGAAACCATGGCATTTTCAGGAATTTTCTGAAGTAAGCTTTCCTGTCTGATTCTTCTTGCCCTCAACAGTCTGCTAGATGACATCTGAGATAGCACAGTATACTCCGTCCTTGACACAGCTTGACAGCACAAAGAAATCTGGCACTTGGCAATGAATTATTAATGTGCACAAATATTGTAGCATGTGTGAGGTGGAGACCAGCGAAAGGTGAAGTGCTAGTTGCCATGACACCAGTCAGTTCAAGCTAAGGTTCATCATCTTCACCTTTGTCTCAAAGAGTCTGAGCCTCGCGCCTAAGTGACTTCAGGTATGAACTTGAGCATGTTCTGCATGTGTGCTCTCAAAAGGGACAACTCAGAAAGTCGCTGACCATCGAGCGTGTTGAGACAAGAGGATCTAGATGGGGTCTTTCAGGCTGTGTAGCCAGGCCTGATGCCCACAGTGGTTGCTAAGGTTCCCTAGGTCCTGATTTTAATTCAGACAACTGTACCCTGCTTTCTCTTCTCGCTCACACGTCTGAAAGAATGGAGGAAAAAAATCTAGTGTCCATCAGAGAAGCCACAGTTGGTCACAGCACCGGCAACTCTTAGTTGGGACCTAGGACTGTTTAGTGTTTGTGTTCCCCGCTCCCCTCCCCATTTGTAAAAATGAAAACTTTAATTGGCATTCCATGTTTCCGTCGGCACAGTTCCTCAAGGTCCCTCTTCAGAGCTCTGGGCACTCTGGAAGGAACTGTTAAGGGTCCCGTTTACACTTTGAGCAGGGTCTTCCTAACAGAGAAGCAAGGGGCTGCATAGGGACACTACATGCTGCAGCTTGAGCAATCTTTGAACGCTTGAGCAATATGGTGAAGTTACACCAAATTAACTTCCAACAGCCCGCTGTCCAGACTGTTCTTGGTGCTCTTAATGACAGACTGGGCAGCATGGAGCCTGCAGCTGCAGTGTCAGAACCAATCAGGCTCAACGAGAGGATGTGGAAAGATGTGGAACCCGGCAAAGGCTAACTTCTGCCATCTGGAGACATCGCACGGTGGAGGCGCAGGTGAGACACACAGAGTGTGCTCCATATACCTGAGCTAGTTCAGGTTCACGGACACGAAGGGGAAAATTAATTTCTTTCAATAGAAAAAGGATTCACACTACATTTTTATGCATTTGCCAGACCATTCCATGAACAATTTCAGAAAAGCTATCTTTAGAAAAAATTCAAAGTATTTGTCTCTCAGTTGAATATTCAAGGATAAACAGAAACTCGTTTCCAAGTGGGATAATGGGAAATGGGTTAATAGCGCTGACATACCTAGTTAAGGGTTTGCAGATCTCCACACGGCAGCATGATATACAATTTAGGGAAGGAAAAATAAAGATGAAGGAGGGGAGGAACAGAAAGAGGAGTAAAACCAAGACTGCACTGAGCAGAACTTTCACACATGGAAACGTTGTGTCTCCCCAGGAGTAAACCTCTTTCCTTGTACTTTGCTCATTCTATCTGTGCTACTACCAGAGTCTTTACCAGGCTCACAAAAGAACACTCTGCTTACTTGCACGACCATCATGGAATCTGGCGGTGCTGCTCTGTGAAGCCTCAGTCATGTCTCCTGGAAAACTGTGACTCAATCGTGAAAACCTTTGTATATGTGTATTTGTGTGGGTGCATCTTTCTGTCCCCCTCTCTCCGTCTCTGTGTGTGTGTGTGCACGCACACGCCTGCTGGGGGTAACCTCCAGCCACTCTTTAGGAGCCATCCACCTGTTATTTTCAGACAAGGCCCCTCATGGGAACCTGGAATTCACAGATAGGGCCACAATGGCCAGCCAGTGAGCTTCAGGGATCTGTGAGTCTCCATCTTCCTGGTGCTGGGATTACAAATGTGCACCACACCTGGCCTTTTCATGTGCACGGTGGGCATTAAAACTTGGGTCCTTAGAAGCACTTTACCAGCTGAGCTATCTTCCCAGCCCCTGGGAAGGACTTTCTAAAGCACTACAAAAACAGCTGACTGAGTTTGGAAGATAATAGGATAAATCACTAACATGCCCAAAGCATACAAATGCTGATGCACTGCACTCTAGGTAAGGAATGAATGGCTAAATATTTTGAATTTTATAAAGTTGAAGGTATCTGATGAGTAAATATATATCAAACTTTAGAACTTTGGCCACAGACAAGTGATGCTTGATAAAAGCAATCTTTATTACAAAAATACCTATAGCTAAGAGATAAAGTATATTTGCTAGGAATGTACTGATGAATTCTTTTAGATGCAGTTGACAGATCCTGCTGTTCATGTAGCTGCATGAGAACCTGTGCTCCCTGTCCCAGCTGGGCTCATTTGCACAGGCAGAAAGGTCTCTGAATAGTTGTGCAACAGAGCCCCGGGGCACTGGAGCCTGGAACTACTGTTCTCTTAGCCTGAACACAATGCACATGTTACTGTCCATTAAACCGAGACACAGCATTTGTTTTAAAGACAGAGGGGAGCTAGAGAACGTCACGAGAGTCACATCTGTTCTGGTGTTGCAGACAGTTCTGACTGAGAAGCTATGGACAATGGACTGAAAGCATCAGCAGTTAATACTTGCACATGCACAAGAAGACTCCTACAGTTGCCCTGCAACCAAGAAGCTAATAAAAGCTCAGCCTTTCAAATGAACACCTAGATGATGACACCATTAGTTATTCAGCAAAAATAAATGCTTCATTAACTTGTCTTCCCACTGTTAAAGACGGGATGAATGTAGCCCAGGGCAGAAGCTGTGGTTCCAACATTCCCTTACAGCGTAGGACCTGCTGCTACACAGAAAGATCAGGGAGGAGGTGACTACACTCTATCTGTTGGGAGAGTGCACTGGTCTTCGGGATCCAGAGCCTACAGTCCCGACAACCAGTTACCTAACCTTCCTGTCTGGCTGGACAGAGCTCATTTGTGATACAGAAGGGGACCTCCAGGACTTATGCTCCATGCCCACAGACTCCTTCATCCGTCCCTCAACAGCAAGAACTCACAGCACAGGTCTTCACTCTGCAGCATTCCTTGCCTAAGCCTCTCGTAAATGACTCAATAAGGAATCAACTCTATTACTGCAGCTGCCAGCATCTGGTGATCAGTAAAACATCGACTCATTAAATATTTATTTGTTGTCGTGGCTGTGCCTTTTCACATAGTTTAACATGCATTCATACCTTTTATCTATTAAAAATTACAAACTGTCTGTGAGAAACACTTATCATTATTCTCCGTTTTGCTTAAGTCTGTGGCAGTTCCATGTGTTAAAAACAATGAACATGGGTTTTGAAATTCTGCTTCCTCTGCTCCCCAGATGATCAAAGGAGAGGTCCAGGAGCTCTTAAGCTCGGGCCCCCTCGCCTATTTAACAACTCTTATGGAATAATGAAAATAGCTCAGAAAATTGCAGCCATATCACCTGATGAGTGGCAGGCTGTTGCCCAATGCCATGCCTCACACTTGTGCCCCTTCCCAGAAACCACAATTAAGACAGACACTGGTTCTGTACTAGTGACCACAATTAAGACAGACTTTCCGAAAGGCAGACACTGGTGCTGTACTAGTGACCACAATTAAGACAGACCTTCCGAAAGGCAGACACTGGTGCTGTACTAGTGACCACAATTAAGACAGACCTTCCGAAAGGCAGACACTGGTTCTGTACTAGTGACCACAATTAAGACAGACCTTCCGAAAGGCAGACACTGGTTCTGTACTAGTGACCACAAATAAGACAGACCTTCCGAAAGGCAGACACTGGTTCTGTACTATGACCAGGAGCTACATCCAGAAGGCACAAGACGCCCACACCAGCTTAGCCACTGCAAGCGGCAGGATGTCTTTGCCCCAGTCCAAAGGCCCTATGGCCTTCAGCCCTTGTAATTCACACATGCAAATAGTTCACACACTTCACTGCTTCCAACAAGTCTTTAAAGACTTCTTTATTTAGCACAGGGTACATGTAATCAAGGGGTTAACGCCTGAAAACCTATGGCGTCTGTGCTGAGTTAGATGCTGCTAAAACACAAAGATAAAACACTTGTGACTCTCGTGAGAACTTTAGGAATTATAGAAACCACCTTTCCTTTAAAACAGTGGTTCTCAAATCCTGCTGCACACCAGAACTATCTGTGAAGCTCTTCTCCTCATGTCCAGGCCACACACACCATCTATTCCACAATTCCCAAGGGGGCAAAGCAGGTGGGACATACTCCCCGGGGGACTGCAGAGAGCAGCGGGGGATCCAGTGCTATAGCAGAGCATCTCAGACTCAGGACCACCAGGAAGTTTAGTGTCTTAGAGGCACACCTCGGGATGCTGGCGGAACATGCCTCTCATCTTCACTCGATGCCAGCTCCATCAAGGCGACAGGAAGAAATGTTTCCAAAGGTTGCCATGCTACATGAAGGCAAGGCTGCCTCCTAAAAGTCATTCTCTAAGGAACATGGTCATCAGTGAAGAATGCATATATACATATATATGTACATATACAACCAGAGTGATTTTCTTTTAAGGTCAGGAATACATTCTATGCAAAAAAAAAACAAAAAACAAAAAAACCCTACAAATTTGTGCTATCCCATCACGTTTAGCTTCTATGGCTTTACACTACCACTTTACAACTAAAATCTTTTTGGGAAGTAAAATAATGCTGAGGATACAGCTGGGAACTGAACAGCATTACAGGGTTGTGCGTGCGTGTGCAAGTGTGATGCAGGAGTTCAAGGCCGTACACACAGGGTCATTGCTTCACTACTGAGCTGCATCCCTAAACAAAGAACACTAAACAGTAACAAGAGGACTGCTAAGATCACATTAGTCAGCTCCAGCTAACCCACCACAAATGCTATTATTAAACTGTGAACTCCGAACAAGAAAACGTCCTTTTAAGTATAGCAAGTATACGTGACACCCTCCCCCATGGCAACAAAATGCCAGGGTCCTGGGCTGGGAGCTGGGACTCAAGGAGAGCAGCACCGGTGATGCCCCGCCCACCAGCCCACAAACCGTGGCCAGAGCTCACTGCAGTTCTTCATTTTCTGCCACTCAGCTTATAGCAGAGGGCAACAGTGACTTGGAGAGACAAGCTGGACTTGCTCATTCCTACCCTAGATCTGAACCCAAATTAAAACAAAACAAACAAACAAGCAAACAAACAAAAACCTCGCTGGGTGTGGTGTTTTTCTGGATCCCAGCACTGAGGCTGTGGCTGGAAGACACTGAATTCCAGGCCAACCCAGGCCGTGTAGCAAGACCTTGTCTGAAAAACAGGAGATAAGCCACTTGCTGTGCAGTGGGAAGACCCTCGTTGGAATCGTCAGGGCATAGCAGTGTGTTTGTAGTCCAAACAAGAAGACTGGAGCAGCCTAAGAGGCTCAAAGCCAGCCAGCATGGCATAGCCAATGGTGAATGAGAACCTGTCTCAGGGTGGAAGATGAGGAGAGACACTCAGGGTTGTCCTCTGATCGCCACAGGAACACTGGTATGTTGTGGAATGCACACATCTGCCCGCACACACACGAACACACACACATACACAGAGAGAGACAGAGATAGACACAGACTTTTTTGTTTGTTTAAAAAAAGAAATCTTGATGAGGGTGGGCTCTATCTACAGTGTATGACAGGACATTTGCCTAGTTTAACAGGCTGGTTAAGGAAAAGGGGAAGAGGCTGGTTGAGGAAGCTGGGAGGAAGGATGAAGACCTGCTCCTCTCCAGACAGAGATGGTACAGCGATTCTCAGAGGAGAGCTGCCACTGCTGTCATTCTCTGCACTAGCATGGCCCCACTTCCATTAGAACAAGGTCTCCAAGACCCAATATGGTTCAAAATCCACAGATGCTCTGAAGGTGTGGCTGTCGCCACTGTGCAGACCTGAGCAGCTCAGTGCCCCTTCCACTTCCTGGGACAAGTCAAGCCCAGTCCATGCTCTGTGAGCTCGTGAGCTCACCTGGGAGAAGATGGCGTCTGTACAAGTCAGGTGCTTCCGCAGCAGTACCAGCTGGTGAAAACCGCAGGATTTTCAAAATCCTCGATTAAGATTTTAAAGAGAAGTCTTAGAGTGATCTGAAATTCTGATCTCATAAGATGCTTATGGAACAGAATAAAGATTTTTGCATTTCCCAGGAGCTAAGCAAACAAAAACTAGACCCATGCTGACTGAAATTCTGCACCAAGCACTCATAGGCCTTGCTCGCCCGTCCTTGTAGAAGAGGCCTTCTCATGTGCTCTCCTTCAGGTCTCCTCTGCAAGGCTGACATAAACCAGGAAGCGAAGGAAGGGAACTGGATGACCATGGGTGCAACCACATGACTCTCCAAGATCTTGGCCTCCTCCAATGTAGGCCATGGGAAATTACAGGAAAGGCACAGAAAAACCCAGAGCTGGACGTTAGTAATAAAATTCTAGTGTGACACTGATTCTTCAAGCTACAATTTTACATGCATGTCTAATTTATAGAGCAAACTTTCTGGGGATATTAGCTAGGGTTAATAAGTCATTACTAAACTTACCATGCTAATAAAAAAATCACATTTGAAGATTCTTACATTATACCAGAGGGCAAAGACTGTAAGTGAGTCACAGGACAAGCTACTGGACAAGAGCTTTGAACATTAGTAACAACTTTACACGTCCTAACTTGGAGCTTTCGGGCGAGGGTCTGGGTCCTACCGCCTGCCTGGCTTCCTTGTAGAAGACCTGAAGGAAGTCTCGCTCTACCTCAAGATGGCTGTTTTAGCCACCGATGAAAGGATAATAGCGCTATTTAACTCAAACTTGCTGCAAGGCTCAAATGAAAGGTGAGTGTTTCTGAAGAATCTGCCAGTTCAAATACCATATAAAAAGCCCAGTGAATGGACGGAGGCTTGTTAAGGACATGCTTGTAGGCTATTTTGGCTGAGTGCTGTCTATTTTTGGCTGGCTTGCTCGTTTCTTTCTTGAGGCTCCCGCAGTTCCTGGTTCTTACTATGTATAGCTGCCAGTCCTCCCTGCTCTCCGCACAGCACCAGTCCGTACTCTGGGTTAGAACCCGGATGTTAGCACAAGAGGAAGCCTGTGGCTCATGCTGCTGAGCAGTTGTTTCACACGCCTTGTATCCCAGAGGATGCTGGGAAACAGAAGCAACACTTCACAGTGACACCTCTCCTCTAATGCCTTTCCTCAGTCCTTCTGGACTGAGCACAGAAAACAACTGTTTTAACTATGAACCAAAATAATACTTGAATGCAGGTTAAAAATACTCACTCCAAGTCTGTGCAGAAGTATTGAAAATAACTGATTAAACCAATTACCCTCTATGTTTCTTTCCCAGGAGACTCAGAAGCACCCCATTTAAAAGCCCTTGAGAAAGCAGCAGGGGGCAGTATGCTAATTACAATTTGCAGGTGGGAAAATCGAGGCTTTGAATGTGATGTTTCACTTGTCCTCAAAATACCCATGTGTTTATGTAACTTACACTACAAATATTTTCCCAGTTACACTGATTTGGGAAGTGTTATTTTGAGCCTCATTGCTTAGAATAACACTAAGAAACCAAACCTTGTTAATATTCAAAAACTCAAGTACTAAGGTATTTGAGGGAAAAGCAACAAATTCACATTTTATGCAAGCAGCAAAAGCATTTGTGTGATCTTGGAAAGCTTCACAGACCAAGTAATTGGTCTTGTAAAAACCCAAGTTTTGTTTTCAAATGTGAATTCCTTCTAAGTGCCTTGTCACTGAAGGGGCTGGTGTGGCGGTCAGGGCCCCCAGCAACTGTCCTTGCTTGTTAGACATTCTAGCGGCATTTGAGGACGCTTCTGTGATTACCAAGCAGACTCACATTAGTTTCTGAGCATGTTGGGGAAAATGCGCCCTGACAGGTGTGAACTTGAGTTTGAAGGGAATTGATAAATACAATGGAAAGGAAAAAGGAATTGCAAACAGGCCACACTTGGGAAGCTCATCGGGTAAAACAGGCCAGCATTCCTGTGGTGAAATCCTTCTTGAGAGGGGGATGTGGAAGGCTGCACAAACCCAGAGAACCAGGTGACTGAAACTGGTTGGCCAGGTGTATCACGGGAAGTGTGACTAAACCCTGAGGCCATGCTCTGCCAGCCAGGGTTAAGTCACAACACAGGGACATTTTCTGATGCTGCCTTCCTACTTTAATGTCAGAGGAAGAAGCCAAAGCTCCCACCCCCTTAGTTACTTGCTAATTATGAGGGAGGGGGAGGGGAGCCTGGAAAGAACTTCCAGGACTGCAGACAGATGTCAAGGGGCAAGGCCCTCTGAGTAGCTAACATAATGCATTGCCCTCTGAGATAAGGAATCACTAATTAACCCAAACGAGATTAACACATTTTAGTCTGAGTTTGGGCATTACAGGCTCAAACACTGGATTTAACTCACTCAAGTGAGACAGGAGGTAGATCCCTATTCCTGAGGACTGTTAGACTTTTTTCTCCCCACACTTTCAAGATTAATAGCCAAGGGTCCCTTCTCCTAGGGAAAATCGAGTTATGTTTTATGTTTGTAGGAAATAAGATATAAATCTGACCTGCCATGACACCCCCTAGTGGAACTTTAGCAAAGTACAGTTTGGGGGTCCCAAAACATCTTGGATACAGGTTATTTTTCTAATCCAAAATGCCTACAACAAGAAGGGTTCAGAATTCCTCCATATTTGCATATGCATAATGAAGTATCTTGGGGATGGAACTCAAGTGTAAATGTAAATTTGTTTGTGTTTCTCACATATACTCAGCACATATACATAGCCCAAAGGAATTCGATGCAAATATTTTGCTTCTGTTTTGACCCTATCATATACATATGGTTAAGTGTGGAACTTTCAGGTTTCTGATCAAGGTGCTCTTGTTTCTGGGGACTTCCAGTTCAAGGCTAGGGGCCAGCACCACAATCACCTGCCCACCACTCACCACTGAATAGAACAAAAGCAAGCAAGTAAATAAATGAAGCATGTGCTCTGCAAATTCCCCCAGAGTAGGGATCCGAAGAAGGCAAGCTGGCTGCTCGCCTCGGCTCAAGAGGCTTAATTTTAGTTTCTGAAAGAACTGAAGCAGAAAGTTAGGCAACTCCGCTATTATTTATATCCCTTATCCCAAGAAAAGCCTTAAATAAAAGGGATTCCTACTTAAAATTCTTCTACTTCTCAAGTAAGATTATTAAAGTGCTCCCAGTAATTTTCTGATTGTCGTTAAATTAATTCACTGAGGTCAGAGAATCAACCCACTCGAATTTGCCAAAGGTCATGAGTGGCTCACAAACAATTGCAGCAAAAACAAATTTAAGGGACAAGAATAAACGGGGAGAACATGGGTGGCTGTACGTTTAAGCACAGTGTCTGCAGCTCTGCCCCTGCCCCAGCGACTGGCCCTGCGATGAATGGCTAAGGACTCTGCCAAGGGCTCTCTGTTCAGCCTTTCTGAAGAAGCTGCTCAGGGAGCTAGCCTGGTATGGGTTAAAGAATGCCCCACTCTCCCACGCCTTTTAGATTAATTTTTACCTGGGCAGATAATAAATAAAGTCCCGGGCACAGAAACTCCAGGCATAGAGAACAAATACCACTTTGCTTCAAGAAACTGAGAAGCACCAGTCACTTGCGATCAAACAACAAGAGGTCATTCCTTGGACCATGACTTTGAGGACTGTCCACCAAGGCCTGCCATTTACAGATAAAGACCCTGTTGCCTTTCACAGGTGTGACATGCATCTGCTTGTCCCTGAGACTGGAGTCACTCTGCAGCCCAGGCTGCACCTAACTCACAACAATCCAGCTGCGGCCTCCTAAAATTTGGGTTTACAGGCTTAAGCCCCCATATTTGACATTGTTTGGAAAAATCGATTTGATTTTATTGTCTCCCAAAAAAGCCAAACTCTTCTCCAGTGCCAGAAGCACCTGGGAAGCATGGCTACACGGGCTCTCGCAGGTCAGTCGAGTGTCTAGTCCAGCAGAGACAGAGAGTGCCAGGAAACAGAACAGGTGCTGAACTGGGAAGACAGATGTCGTTCAAGACACCATGCTTATGGCCTTCGACTTTCCATTGTGAGCAATATGGTCACACTTCAAACTCAACACTGCTTAGATAACCCTGGGTTGGGCAGCAAGGAATAGACACAGGGAAGGACGTCCTGGGGTCTTAGAGTGCAGGTGAGAGGACGTGGAGGCATGCATGATGGAGTGGACATTTGTTCAAAAAGGTCTTGGTGACCAATGAATGCGCACAGGACACACAACTGCTGTCAGGCTCGGTGACTCAGCCAGAGTAGGGAGTGAAGGGGTAGGGGGCTGAGCATCCTCACAGGCTGGAGGACAAGAGGACAGCCAGGAGGAGCGTGAGCTTGCCAAGGGCCTAGAAATCAGTTAGGCCACAGATCACCCAGTTAGATAGAGGCACGGAGAGAAGGGTGTGAGCACACAACACCGAGGAGCCAGCGCTTTACCATGGAGAGCTAAGATGTGGAGCAAAGGGGAGAAGGGAATTGCATTTCAAGGAGGCGATCAAGGCCACATTCTGAGAACACAGGCTTCCCTCTGCCAGCTGAGAACACACGGCACTGGCTACCCAAGTCTGACAACCAGGCACAGACCAAAGATGGAGTAGCACTTTTAGATGAGATACCATTTTCTTCCCTGCTTACACCAGGATGCAAAGTACATTTTATCATGTTGTAAAATTTGACTTTTAGGGGCAATAGATTTGGCCCAGCATATATCAATATAGAAATTCGAAATTCACAGAGCATGTCTTATTCTGAGTACACAGTACAGCTGTGCACGCCCCAAGCAGCTGCCAATCTAAAGAGAAGTCTCATCAGTGTTCAGCGACCGCCAGAACCCGACAAGGTAGCCAACACGGACCTCTGCTCAGCCACCACCTCCTTCTGCCCTCACACGGCTATACACAGGACGTCTACCGGGTGCCAGGAGCCAGTTCTGGCACACTGACGAAGAGGCTACAAACTCCACATTTTCAGCAGCTACCCTGAAATAGGAAAGTGATCATTTCATAAAAGATTTAGTTTTATAATATTAGAGTATGACAGAGAAAGAATTAGACAAATAATTTTATGAGTACTTTAGAAAAAACACAACATTTAAAGTCTAAGAGAGCTTAAGCCAACTAGGTTTTTCTAGTCAGAGAACACAGTATATAAGATTAAAAACCAGTAAATCACATAAGAACGCAAACATTAACGATCATCAGGTACAGTGGTAGCGCGCTAATGTCTTAAGTGCTGCCTTACTCTGATCTAGCCAGTGGGCTCTCACTTCTCCTGGATGGATTCTACTAAATAGACTGCAGACATTTAGATATAGATAAATGCTGAATTCGGTAATTAGTATTTTAAAACTGTGAAACCTTTTAAGTTAAGTGGTCTATTAATTAACTACCAATTATCTTGTCTGACTACCATATCAATAGAAGTAAATTACTGACTAGCTATCTGACAGATTTAGTCCTTTACCATGGAAAATCTCTACTGCACATAAAAGGCCTGAGGTTGAATGCTTTTGCTTTTTCTCTTTCTGGTAATCCTGGATCAGTTTGCCAATTTGATAAAGGCCAAATGCAGCTCCCTGGTTTAAAAGGACCTATGGCTAAACTCTGGCTCAGAAACCAACCAAGACTCCCTCTCCGGAAAAAAACCTGAAGAGAAGCTAATTTAGTTATTTCAGGGAAATGCGAAGCTGCAGTCACTGTGTGGAGGCCAGGCTGTAATGTCACTTGGTGGATGAGAGGTGTGTTTTCAAGTTCTTGCCTCTCACGGAGACGGCATTTGTGTGAATGACTTGGATGCTCATGGTAGACAAGCAGACTAAAGCCTACCCCGCATCATCCATTTGCTGACTGGAACCAAGAGAAGGCTCCTGGAAGGTCTGCTGGTGCAGAACAACTCTGAAGGCTAGCGTCATAGCTGACGGCACAGCTGTGCCTTCCCGTCTGCAGAGTGTGTGTGCTCAGAAGGAAGGAAGCAGCAGCAATACAGGCTCTCCTGCGGAGGCCCGGGTCACAGACAAGGAATGATGGCTGCCATGCATTCAATCTGTGTTTGATTCACAGTGCTGTACCAGCAGCTGTCTTCTTAAAAGACCGAGCCTTGCACCTAGGAGTGGGCTCAGTATGCTACGGAAACAAGAGCACACAGGAGCAAGGGGAGCAAAAGTGTGGGTAGGAACTGAAGGAGACAGAGACAATGAGTGGAAGGCAACCCCGACTTGAAGTCAATAGCTTGGTTAGTCCAGCATGATGTTTCCCTGCTCAGAAGACAGCATGGACCCATCTGAGTACTCTCTGAATAGGTTACCTTCTAAATATTTAAGCAGAAGCCTTAATATGATCAAATATTTATTAACTAAATTAGAATGCAGTTCCAGGTGTGTGTGTGTGTGTGTGTGTGTGTGTGTGTGTGTGTGTGAAGTGGGGGTTCGGCTATAACAAATTGCCACCAAACAATCTGTCACCAACTTTGTTATGTGAGGCACAAAGTTGACAAAATTCTTTCAGAAAACACTTACTATGCGCCAAAGGACAAAATGACAATATATGCCACAAAAAGCAGAAAAGGAAAAAAAAAAGTTATACACAGTTCATTTAACTGTAGCATCACTAGAAAAGTAGGGATTAGGCCAGGAGTGTAGCTAGGGGGTAAAAAGCCCCAACATATGCAGGGGCTCAGAGAACAGGGTGTTGAAAGGACAGTCCTAAGGCTCCTTACAGCTCCCAAACCCAAGGTACCAGTAAAGGCAGGGGTTGGGAGGGACGCTTACATGGCCATCTTGAGCTAGACCTTAGAGGAGCAGTGGCTGGAGCTGGCAGAGCACCTCCAAGGTGGAGTCACGTGCTATTCTAGTTCCTCCACGACTTCAACTCCAAGTCAGGGTCAACACAGTTGTAATTCTACGAAAACACATTGACTGCTAGTTAGAAGTCTGGCTTAAGATGACCTGTCCAAATGGTGGAATGTACTCTGCTCAGCAGACCAACATTTTTACTGGATGGGGCAACTTCTTTTCCCAGCCCAGGCACAGTCAAAAGGCACACTGGTTATTTCCTTCTGAAGCAAGAATGGCGGGAGCCAAGGCAACACATCTCTGCAAACCTACCACTAACATTTTCAAACAAGAAAACCAGAAATGGGGCTGGAGAGATGGCTCAGAGGTTAAGAGAGAGCACCGACTGTCCTTCCAGAGGTCCTGAGTTCAATTCCCAGCAACCACATGGTGGCTCACAACCATCCATAATGAGAGCTGGTTCCCCATTCTGGCCTGTAAGCATACATGCAGGCAGAACATTGTACATGAAATAAATGTTTTTTTTTTTTTAAAAAAAAAAAAAGAAAACCAGAAATGGAAGCTGAACTCAAGTGGCGTTCAGCAATACTTTTAAACCCCCGCAGCAACCACCGTAAAGATTAAAAGCAGCCTTCTTTTATGTTGCAGTTGCTAACTCTCAGCTTCTCTAAAGGTTTGCGAAGTCTTGGCAAGAAGTCAGAAATTCCAACACTAAAATGAATTTTCTGACTCAATATTGAAAATAAACTCTTAAGTTTAGATGCTTAGGGGAAAAACAGCTGGAGAATTCAGGAGCCTCCCATAGTTTAATACAAAGTGATGTCATTACCAACCAGGCTTCCAAGAACTCCCTAAATTGTGTGGTTAAGCAACTCATAGCTCAGCGAGGAGGTTAGGAAGGTGCAGTTCACCCTTGGTGCATGGACTCGGGCACAGGGGTGCGATCTCTCCCTATGTTACAGAGTGGGTTTCCTTCAGCACTCTAAGTCAGCCCCTAAATTTCATGTCTAAAGAACTGCTGCTGCCCTGAGGCATGCATTTAACCCAAGGCTGCACGGTTTCTCTAAAAACCTGGGTATATTTAAAATTGTACAAGTTAGAAAAATGATTTGCAGAGAATAGTCAAGAAGGTGATACTGGAGGAAACTTGGTGAAAGTTGAAGTTAATAGTTAGGAAATCTTGCATCACCTCAAACGTTACTGAGGGGGAAAATCAGTGTCTAGTTAATACTAATCTTCCAATGGATGTGTCTGTTCTCAAGGCTGGTGAGGCAACTGAAATCAGCTGGAATCTGTGGCGGCTCAAACAGGGAACTTACACTGTACCCACAGTTTGTTTTTTATTTCAAATGCTGACCCTCATTTTGTTTGTTTGTTTTGGAAACAAGGTCTTGCTCTGTAGCCCTGGATGGCCTGAAACTCAGTGTTATTAGACCAGGCTAACCTTGAACTTATAGAGATCCATCTACCCCTGTCTCGCAAGTGCTCAGGTTAAAGGTGATGTGTGCTACGCCTTGTCTGGGGAGTTTTTTACACTCAGAATTATAAACACGTAGGATTCCTGACAAATTATCCTGCCAAGTCCATTCAGTTGGCCCTTACTAACTCATGGCTGTGCTGTGACACTTGATGCCTGTTCCTGCAGCAGCAAAAAACTTGTCTGCTTTGCACACCGACTGCACACTTATGTACGTGTACATGTGTGTGCTCATTCTCCCACACCGTTCACTCATTTAAAATGCCACGATGGGTGAGTTCAGCTTATTCATATGTTCATTTCCAGAAGCTTGGAAACAAATTGCATAAAGCTCATGTTTCCAAATAAAACATTAGGATAAGTTTCATCCAGGACCAGAGAAGAGCCTTGATACTGGACAAGCAATATCTGAATACTTCAGAAGACAGATTAAGTTTTTAAGCAGTTGCTAAAACATTAATGAGGTTTAATGTGACCTGTTTAGGAGAAACAGCCCTTTGTTGAGTTCTATTGGAAGACATCTCTGCCTATGGGGGTAAAACCCTATCTCCTTACCCTTTCTTCTTCCTTTCCCCTTAGTGCAGGGATATAACCCAGGGCCTTGCACATGCTCAGTTAACACCCTACCACTATCTGAACTACTCTCAATTCTTCTTGGTTCTCTTTTACTGGATCATTTCTGACTACATAAGGAAAATACAAAGAAAAAACAGTAAATCATGGATCAACACGACATGCTCAGAGTTGGAGGGAAGGTGTCGCATCTACCTTTATTGACAATCCAGCTAAAAAGGTATGGTCCTCTGGGAACTGAAGCCCCCTTGCACTCTCTGGATGCTGTAGGGCTCACAGGGACTCACAAATGCTCTTCCCCTCTCTGCAGTTCTTTCAAGATGACTCCTCATTTGAGAGGCGCCAGATAAAACAGTCCTGAGATGTCCACCATCTGAGCAGTCTGTATGGCCGATGGATGCTAAGTAGCTGCCAAGGTGGCCTGGCCACTCCCAATTAACCACAGACGCTGATCTCAGAATTTCTGGCACTTTCTAAAATGTGGCTGAGCAGTAGTTTGGAAGCCTAACCCCTGACTTTATGTATCCATAAGAACTAGGGTTTTCTAAACTCAACAGAAAGCTAAATAAACAAAGCCGGGGCTTACACTCCCTCTTGTTATTTTAACAGCAACCTTTCAAAGTAGTTCACCATCATCAATTTCTACCTTCTTAAGGAACACTGAAGGGGGCAGTTTAAAATACCCACCAGACACGGCGGGAACAGCTCATTAGATGTGGAGGGGTGCAGGTGGCTTTCATGCTGGCACACGAGTCTGTCCTTCCGAGCCTTCTCACTGAGGACCCAGGAATAAAAACAAAGACATTGATATTTACCCAGAAGTGTGCATGGCAGTTGACCATCATGGTTCTCTCGATGAGCTCATCAGGGCATTCCAGGAGGTGATGTCCAGAAACCACACCGGCATTATTGACCAGGACCGAGACCTCACCGACCTCCTTGCGGACCCTTTCAGCTGTTAGGTAGACATTCTCCCTCTTTCCCACGTCACAAGTGTAGGTAAAAACCTGCAAGTTACACGGGGGCAGGATTTCCTCCTCACCATTGCCAGCTGTCCTCAGAATCCAGATGAGGGGAGGATGGAAGAGAGAAGGGGTGCAGAGAGTGAACCACATGGCAGTCAGCAGGACAAAACTCATACAAAGCAAAAACACTACAGTGAGCTTCAAATTTCTAACACCGTAATGCTTGCCAATAATTCAGCTTACAGCTGCCTTCCTCCCCCGAAAGTCTTTGGGAATTACAGCAATTTACTGGACAACCTTGCTTAGGGGAAAGTCATGTAATTGTGGCAACTCCAATACAAGTAGACCACATGGGATCAACTTGCTGGAGCTAGACACCTGCAAAGAACTGAGCTCAGCCCAGAGAATAACACACATTACACATTCCTGGTTTCAGATGGGGGTGGGAGGAAGCCAGTGGCTAGAAAGCTCTACCCTCAGAACAGAAATCCTCTCCAAGGATCCTCTCCAAATTGTAAGCAACAATATGAACTCATTCAAAGCCAGGAAATGGATGAGAAGTTTCTAATGAAAGAATGGAGGTCACTGGTTTGTCTTTAAACCGATTCCCTTAAGAATTAATCTCACGGATGGAGTTTAGAAGTTAATGTGCAAGTTTACCACAGTAGAGTTCAAACAGCATAAAATCAAAATCCCTTCCCTAAAAATGAATATTTCTTTCTCTCAAATGTGTTGCCTCTCCATACTAGCTCTGAAAATGTGACATTCTGAATCTCACCTAAAAAGCACAGGTTCTGGTAAATTAGGTAACAAATGATAGGCATGGGGGAGAGCAGGCCAAGTCAATCTGGCCACCACCAAATTTCCCAGAACAGGATCTATAGCTGATCATGATCCTCACTTAGGTTTACATTTTTTTTTCTCAGATGCACACTAGCTGTTGAGCTCATAAAATGCAGAGTGGGGTACCCCCAAAACCATGAAAGAAGTCTACCCAAGGTCTGAAACACTGAAGCACCTTCTTTCTCAGAGGAAGGGAATCGCTCTCAGTTACTTAAGGATGGGGAAACAATGTAATTATTTCCCGGAGCTAAAGTTATAGTGAAACGATCCACACAGCTCTAGCCTAAGCGGCCCAGACCTCACAGAAACAGATAACTGCTTCAGTTCCTTGTGGAACAACTTCCCAAAGACACTTTTAGCTTCCCATCATGCCACATGCAAGCCAGACTGGGAAACTGCTTTGGGATCTAAACCTGTGGTAGTAGCAAGATTCCCCCCTGCCCTCCACTATTGGCAGAGTTTAGGAAAGCTCAGCGTGGCGCCAGAGAAACCTGGCTTTAGCGCACTTCCAGTCTTTCAACACAGAAAACAGTGCTCTCTTATCAAGGGGCAAATTCCACTCGCCTTTGGAAGACCTGTGGGTGTTCTTTTCCTGGAGAGCGGGGCTGCCCGTGACAGTAGGGTGTGGGGACCCTCCGGGGAGGGGAGAGGTTTGACCCAACAAAGCACGGGCCATTACCTTGCAGAGCAGCGGCGTCGGCCGCCTCCAGGTCCCGGTAGATGTGACGAACCATGCCTGCAGTCTCCTCGTTGCTCTGCGTGTTGATGTCCCAGAGAACCAGCTGTGCCCGGCGCCGGGCAAACTCCAGAGCGAAGAGGCGGCCCAGGCCGCTGCCCGCGCCCGTGATGAGGCACACCTGGCCGGCCACGCTCTTCTCCTTGGGCCGTACCAGCCAGCGCGCCGCGGCCAGCACGAACGCCCACAGCACTTTGAAAGTGACCACGAAGAACTCCACCACGATGTTCATCGCGACGTCCCGGGTCCCGCGCGAGTCCCAGCACCGTGTGTCCTCACCCTCCCCGAGCCAGACAGCCCAGCTCCTGGCCCCGGAGCGCTTGTCACTGCGATCGGGGCGCGAAGCGTGCGCCCCGAGTCCGCCCCCGAAATGCCGAGAGGGGCCGAAGTGCTCGGGGGTCAGTCCCGCCCGGCCACTCGGCGCGGTGGCCACGGGCTGTGCCTGCCGCTGCGGCCGCCCGGCTCGGCGCCTCCTGCTGGCGGCCGCTGGCTTGTCCCGCAGCGCCCAGCCGTCCGGTCCCGCTGCAGCAGCGGCGGTGACAGCCACGAGTTAGGCGACGCGCGCTGCCTTCATGACCAAGCCGCCGACGCCCGAACGTCCCCTGCGCCGCTGCTGCGGCTCCCTCTCCTCCTAGGGCAGGGGTGCGCCGGGCGGGTGGCTCCGGGCGCGGGAGTTGTCAACTTGACTCAAGTTGCGGGAGGGTGCGGGCAGCGCCGGGAAGGGACGACTTGTGGGGCGCACGAGAGGGCTGCCAACCGCTCGAGGTGCCAGCGCGCCTCGGGTCCCCTGCCCTGCACTCGCGCCGCTGTCACTCGGGCGCCGGGCTCTGCAGCGGAGCTGTGGCCGCGAGTCGGGGCGCTCTCCGCCGGCTCTGAGAGAGCTCCACACACCGCGCTATATAACCAGAGGGAAGCGCCGGCCGCTGCAGCGGCAGCGGCCCTCCCTCCGCTCGGCCCTCCCCGCCCCCGGGCGCACCCCGCCCCCGGCCCACCTCCCCCCCCCCCCACCGCGCCCTCCCTCCGCCCGCTGGCCCCCTCACCGAGCGGGGCAGCCCCTCTCCCACGACCGTGGCCGGAGCCTCCCGCCCTCGTCGCGCTTCTCCTTGCGGCTCACGCCCCCTGCCGTGGGTCGCCGCGGCTGGCTCCTGCCGGGCCCCGCGGTCGCCAGAGCACCCCCCATCCTCCTCGGACCGTCCGGTCATCGCTCTTGCCCGGCTCGCCACTTTCGCCAGCCGAGGGACTGTGGACTCCGCGGCCTGCGATCAGGCGCTGCGGAAGACAGCCACACTGGCGGGCGAAACGAGGACCTCGGGAGGGTGGCCGGGGTGTGGGGGGGAAGGGAGCAGGGCTGCGTGACCACGGGCGGCAGAGAGCCCGCGGAGGTGGCCGACAGTGACTTCGTTTCTTAGTTAGCCGCTGAGGGACGTGAACCCCCAGACTCTAGAGAGCCTCACGGGAATCACCACGGCGAAGGCTGCCCAGAGTCCCGGTCAACGTCGCCCTACAGCCCGGCGGGCTGTGGAGTGATGCATGCTGGGATTTGTAGTTCACATTCATGAAAGTGGCTTTTGGGTCCAACGATCCCGCGGAGTCTGAGCCTAATGTTGTCAACGTAACCTGGAGGAATTAAAGCTTCGAACTGATAAAAGTGTCAGTGTCGTGCTCATTTAAAAATAATGTACTTAGTGTATTTGTTTTCCCATGAGTTTTACCCTGAAGTTGGCTGGCAGTGAGTAGGTCAGACTTGTTAATTTTGCGCCTGCAAAGTGAGCGCTCATTTCCAGATTCTTTTCTGGCTTATCTCAGGACAGCTATAAATCCTGGGGCTTCGCGCTCGCGGACCTTTAAGGGGACAGTGCGCAGGCGCCGACTTCCTCTTTTTTTTTATCCGCCTGGAACCATGGAGGCTGTGCCGTAAGTAGAGTCTCCCCTTCTCCAGAATCCTCCTCCATCTCCCACACTAGAGGCATTTTTGTCTCACTTTTCCAGTGTCTGACTGTAGCCTGCACCACTTTCTACCTGTCTGAGTGTTTGTGACGCTGCGTGACATTAGGAGGGGGGTGCGGGCAGCCGAGGCGCGGAGGCCTCGGGGACGCCGGCAGCAAGCGGCAGAATGTGTGCGGAACCCGCCGCTCGGGCGGAGGTCCACTTCACTGTGTCATGCGTTTCGAGGGGGCCAGGAATGAGCAGGCTTAGGCATTTGCCGATCGGCCCACACCTTCGACATGTGGAACTTGAGACTCTAACCAGGAGGACATTTAGAGTCCTGGGACCTTGGTCCTACAAGTTACATCCTGTGGTAGCAGTTTCTACAGTGTTTGCCAGCTTTTCCATCAGAGGCCAGGACTGATGACTGGGAATAGGCCTAAGTCTTAATGTCTTAGGTGTTAGCCTTTAAGGCGTAAAGGTTCGAAGATGAATATTATGGACATGGAGGAAATCTAAACTCTGCATCTTCAGCAGAACATTCTAGGACAACGGAGATGCCAGTGGGTGATGGTTTTAACAGCATATCACTGAGTACCTGCAGTGTTTGAGAGACAACATTAAGGTTTTTCAGTTATCAACAGTTCTGTTTGCTAATGACAGGGAGAAGAAAAAGGTTCCTGCTGCACCGGGAACCCAGAAGAAAAAGAAGGTTCCTGCTGCGCCAGGAACCCTGAAGAAGAAGAAGCTTCCTGCTGTGCCAGAAACCCTGAAGAAAAAGCGAAGAAATTTCGCAGAGTTGAAGGTGAAGCGCCTTCGGAAGAAGATTGCCCTGAAGTCAGTAAGTAAACGTTGGGGGGCCCTGGTCGGGACTGAGAATGGAGTGAGATGTTTGTTAGTAGATTGATCTGTTTCGTAGTGGTTGTTGCTAAAGAGTTGCTAAAGTGGCAGGTCCTTGTGAGAATCTGTCTTTTAAGAAGTTGTCCCTTACTGTGGTGAGACAGTTTCCTAGAGCTGCCACTGAGCTAAAGTGTGAGTTAATTGCCGTGGTTTTCAGCTGCGAAGGGCCCAGAGGAAGCTCATCTATGAGAAGGCAAAGTACTATCACAAGGAGTACAGGCAAATGTACCGGACGGAGATTCGCATGGCCAGGATGGCAAGGAAAGCTGGGAACTTCTACGTGCCCGCAGAACCGAAGCTGGCGTTCGTCATCAGAATCCGAGGGTAAGTTCTCAGGAATCCTGTTCTAGGAGCCCTGCTGCAGAGACTTTGACATTTATCATAAGTGCAGTTAGAAAGGGGGACCAGAGATTCTTTGAGGGTTTATTTGTAAGACCTGTGCCTGAGCTCTCCACTCTGATAGCACTGTAGGAGTTGTCTAAAGTTATAATGTGCTATAGTATTGTTACGAAGATGTCTACAAAAGTAGATTCTTGGTTGTTTTTTATTGTATAACAAATCAAAAGATAGAGATGGCGGGTTAGTAGTGTTAAGTCTATTTATTGGGACTTGCATGCAGTCTTGTTGTGCTTAATTTCCTGTTATTTGAAATTATGGTAAAAGCTGCAGGAACATTCTTGGTCTCTTTCTGTGGCAGTATCAATGGTGTAAGCCCAAAGGTGCGCAAGGTGTTGCAGCTTCTTCGTCTGCGGCAGATCTTCAATGGCACCTTCGTTAAGCTCAACAAGGCTTCGATCAACATGCTGAGGATTGTGGAACCATACATTGCATGGGGGTGAGTTTTCCGCTTAGGCGATTAGTTATATGACAAGATGAACTTAGATACTTTGGCTGTATTCGGATGACCCCTTCCCTGATTTCCCTATTTCAGGTACCCCAATCTGAAGTCAGTAAATGAGCTCATCTACAAACGTGGCTATGGCAAAATTCATAAGAAGAGAATTGCCTTGACAGATAATTCCTTGATTGCTCGGTCTCTTGGTATGTTATGCTTTTTGGGGGTAGGGGTGGGTGCTCGATCAAGGTCATGCTTTCCAGCCACACTTTACTTTTGTGTATTTGCGGGTGGAGGCTATGTCTGCACTGTGTGGTGTGGCTATGTCTCACTAGAACCTGTCCTGTGTTTTCATGTGCTAGGATTACATACAGGCAGGCCACCATGCTTGTCTTGTTGGTTGGGGGGGGGGGCTTCATTGTCTCTAAACCCCGGTCCTTACTCTTGTGCAGCAAGCAGTGTTATCTCCTGAACCATTTTCCCCGCCTGGCCCCTGTGACATTCCTAAACTCCTTGATGGTTTTAAGAAAAATAAATGCTTCACACACCTTTATTTTTGAGATAAGGTCTCAATTGTACCTTTGGCTGGCCCTGCCTCCCAGCTAGGGTTAAAGGTGTGGACCACCGGGCCTGGCTAGTCCTTGTTTATTTGATGGATAATATTTAATTCCGCCTTTGTGTTTGTTGAATAGCTAGGCGGTGGTAGCACCAGCACCGACTTGTTCTACAGATTTAAGTTCCAGGACAGGCTCCAAAGCTGCACAGGGAAGCCCTGTCTCAAAAATGATAAGTAAATAAAATGGGTGATCTTAGACTCGGATTTTTTTTTTTCCAGGTAAATACGGCATCATCTGCATGGAGGATCTAATTCATGAGATCTATACAGTTGGAAAACGCTTCAAGGAAGCGAATAACTTCCTGTGGCCCTTCAAATTGTCTTCTCCACGAGGTGGAATGAAGAAAAAGACAACTCATTTTGTGGAAGGTGGAGATGCTGGCAACAGGGAAGACCAGATAAACAGGCTTATTAGACGGATGAACTAAGGTGAGAGACTGTGTCCTGAACTAGTCTTGTTTGTTTTTTGAGACAGGATTTCTACATATTTCTGACTGTTCTGGAACTTTGTTGATGAGGCTGGCCTAGAACTCAGCTTTTGCTGTGCAGTTTCTGGGATTGAAGGCATGTGTTGCTATGCCTGGCTAAAAACTAGTTTTCGGGGAGGACGTGTAATCTTGAATGCTTTCTGTTAAATGTTGATTGGGTGTATCACTGATTTTTCTTTTATTTGTATGAGGGGTTCTGTCTGCCTTTGAAGTATGTTCTTTTACAACTGATGTTGACTTATAGCTTAGAGGGTAGTTTTTAACTTGTGTATGTTTTTCCTTTTCAGGTGTTGCCCATGGTATTTTTGTAATCTGGTCAGTTAATAAACAGTCACAGCTTGGCAAACTGAACTGTGTTGGAGTCTTTGTTGGCCTGCCTTTGGCCTATTCACTGGTAGTAGCAAATCTTAGAATATCAAAAGTTAAATCATATCAACAGCCTGTGACATGCAAAACCAGCTCCAGGGTATATGTTATGAAAAACCATTTGTTAGAAGATTTTTCTCTGAAAACAGTCATTTTTTTAACTTAAGTAAATGAGTGAAACCTTGTAATTTCAAGGAAAATGCCAGAAGTTTGGTGTGTTGGACGTTTACTGCTGAAGTACCACGTCTTGGGCTTTGGCTTTCCTGGCAGCCTAACACCTGGATGCATTTTGCTGTGGGTGTTGAGACTTCCAAACCATTGCTTTTAACTGCTGAGCCATCTCTAGCACTTCCTTCTGTTTTGATCCTTTCAGTTTTTGATTGTGAGTGAATTATACTTTTTAGTGTATATTTTAAACAGATACTTTGAGCATCTAAAGCAGTTGCAGTGAAATTGGTAAGCAAGATTTAAAAGATTTTTCCTTATTTTCAAATGTGCAGTGGTGTTTTGCCTGCATGTATATATGTGTGAGGGTGTTGCGTCCCCTGGAACTGGAGTTAAAACAACTGTGAGCTGCCATGTGGGGTGTTGGGAATCGAACCCAGGATCTCTAGAAGAGCAGCCAGTGTTCATAACTGCTGAGTGATCTCTCAGGCCCCTAAAAAAGGTTCTTTTGAAATATACATGTATGTCTTCTAATTCCTCCTACTGAACCCCTTCATGTGTCCTTGCACTTTCATGTCTGTGTGTGCCTCTTGTCTACTGCATTTAATTCTGTTGCCTGCACGAGCACAGGATGTAGTTGTTTGCCCTGATCAGTTTAAAGGCTATACCACTAAGGGATATGACTGCCCCTCCCCCAGCAACTATTAACTACTTACCTACCTCGGAAAGTAACATACAACATAGTAAATGGTTTTTGGTCTTCATTAGTTGTACCAAAAGTCTTGAGTAGCCGGGGGATGGTGGCGCACGCCTTTAATCCCAGCACTCGGAGGCAGAGGCAGGCGGATCTCTGGGAGTTCGAGGCCAGCCTGGTCTACAAGAGCTAGTTCCGGGACAGGCTCCAAAACCACAGAGAAACCCTGTCTAGAAAAGCCAAAAAAAAAAAATATATATATATAGTCTTGAGAGTATTGTTAAGTAGGTGACTTAAATTTGGGGGCACTGTTGGAGAAATTAATGGTTTGAATAGTTCTCATCTCATGGTCCTGGAAGATAATTTCTCTGAATTGAGAGTCTTGAGTTCTGGAGAGAAATCCAGGTTAAGCTGATGTTAATCCCAGCAGTTCAGAGGCAGGTGAATCTTAATTCCGTGCTAGCTAAGGCTACACAGTAAGACCTGGTCTCAAAGAAAAAGTATATGCTCATCTGGGTACCTGTGAGAGGAGTTAAAAGGCTCTTGTGAGCCACATGGTATAGGTGCTGCACTGAACCTGGATCCTCCACAAGATGACTCCTCGGGGCCATACCTAACCCCTTGCTCGGGGTGTCTGAGCAGGTGGAGCCAGAGTTTATGGTCTGTCTTGTGTCTACTATGAAAAGTCGACACAGTACAACTGTTGGTGACTCCTTGGTTTCCAGGCTTTAAGGAGGGTGATAGATGGTCTCTGAGACATGAGAGTCAATACAACGGACTACTGGGTGGTGGTCTTTATCAAAGTGTTAGGGCTGTCTTGTGATAGGATCTTAGTTGATAGCCTTTTTTGGAGCATATGTCGTCCAGTGACTGCTTTAACCTGAATTTGTGAGTATGAACAAGTTAGTAAATGAGGAAATCTGAGCAAGTTAGGCATAGGTTAACATGTAGCAATGCCTGGACTGAAGAAATAGACACGAAGAGAATGACTGCATTCCTTTTGCAGATGTCCTATACTTTGTGTGTGTGTGTTAGGGGGTGGGGTTGCATGTAGAAACCAGACAGTCAGTGGGTAAGAGGATGAGAAAGGAACTATAGGAAAATACGAAATTGTGACCAGGATAAGCAGAGAATAAAGTGCTGTCAGGTGTCAAGGGTCTGTTTTCTAGTACATTTTAAAAAGTTTTGTGGTCATAGCTGAATTTTAAGTGAGACCTTCTGGGTTCATGCCCCATCTCCACACTGACTTCTGAAGTCTGGGGCCTGGGAGGTAGCTGTGTAAAAGAACTTAAGGCACAGCCTTAGCCAGACAACCTGTCAGGAACCCATGTATGCAGTGGGCTACATATGCTAGCACTCCTTAACAAGAAGGGAGACACCCCCCCACCCCCCCTCCCCCGCGCCATGGTCTGGAGTGTGCAGCCCAGAGGCAAACAGGATACTCAAACAGCTGGAGGTGAGTATGGGTCCCTGAGTTCCACAGGTGCTGTGGGAAGTTTGCACTCACACTGTGCAGATGTAAAGAAGTCTCCCTGTCAAGTGGAAATACTTGTGTTGAGCTTCATAGGATGCTAATGAAGGTGAAGTATTTCTGGTTGTCTCAAAAGTGGCTTGAAGTGTAGCTTGAACACAAATTAGCGTGTCCAACACTAGACAGAAAACAGCTTTTGGTCTTGTACATCTGTCCAACAGACCAAGAGGATCTGGTTTGGAGATGGGAAGCCAAGAGTTTATCTTATGTCTTCTCTCATTTATAAAATAAGTCGTACAGGAGAGGTGACTCAGTGGTTAAGAGCACTAGAGGACCATAGTTAAATTCTCAGCCACCCATAGAAAAATCACCTATGCATATAAATAAAGATTTTAAAATTAAAGTTGCCTTTGTGCTTATGGAGGTACCAGTAATTGAACTTGGGTCATCAGGGTTGGTGGCAAGCAATTTTACCTACTGAGCCTTCTCTTTGGACCCTACTTTTAATTTTAAGAGCCTTGTGATATCAGGCCACTCTAATAAGCCAAGGTGATTTATCCATCTCAAGGTGTTTAAATACATTTGCAATCTTGTTCCATATGGTGTTCACAGGTTCCTAAGTTTCACAAAGGGGTGCCCAAATTACCTTGTCAACTGTAATCTTGAGTCTGATACCTTGGGAAGCACCCTCCCTCCCCCTTCGCAAACCTATTTTTTTGAAGCATTTGTCAGTTCTGAAACTTGCTTTTCCTAGCCGCTCAGTGTAAGTCTTGATTCCTAACCCTGTAAAGGAACATTAGAGTAGCATTAAAGTTCCTGGTGCATTATAGCCACTTCACACACCCTTTTCTATGAATTCATTAACTGATTTAAAGCTTTTTAATAGATTAGCAACCAGTTCAGGAGGTTGTTTTAAGTCAACAAGGAAATTTTATATCCTTGCTAGTTTTTTGTCAACTTGACACTAGTCATTTTGTTTTTTTTTTAAAGTTTAAATCTAAAGTTTTTTTTTATTTATTTATTTTCATTATATATACATTGGTGTTTTTCCCATGGGTGTCAGGTCCCCTGCAACTGGAGTTACAGACAGTTGTGAGCTGCCATGTGGCTGCTGGGAGTTGAACCTGGGTCCTCTGGAAGAGCAGTCAGTGCTCTTAACCACTGAGCCATCTCTCCAGCCCCGACACTAGTCATTTTGGGAATAGGAATTTTCTGTTTTTGAAAAATGCCTCTTCCACAACCAGATTTTTTTTTTTTTTTTTTTTTTTTTTTTTGGTTTTTCTAGATAGGGGTTCTCTGGTTTTGGAGCCTGTCCTGGAACTAGCTCTTGTAGACCAGGCTGGTCTCGAACTCCCAGAGATCCGCCTGCATCTGCCTCCCTAGTGCTGGGATTAAAGGCGTGTGCCACCACCACCCGGCTCCCACAACTAGATTAATGATTGATGGGGGGAAGGCCCAAGTCATCGTGGGCAGTGGTCCTGGATGGTTTATATATTTAAAAAGGTGAGCAAGCTGGTAAGCAGCATTCCCCCATGTCCTCTGCATCAGTTCCTGCCTGAAATCCTTTCAGCCCCGTGTTGTTTTTTGTCGTCGTACTTGTTACTGCAATAGAAACAAGACAATATACTGCAAATACAAGAGAAAATTTCAGATTGTTCTTAACTGATTCTAAAAGCCAGCCAATGTATGTGTTCATGGCTGTTCATACGCGTTCAGTGCCTGTGGCTGGGGTGCTTTCTCTGCACTGTGCACCTACTTCTATCACATCTGCTTCACTGTGCGCCACCTGGAATGCCGCCACCTGACTTTGTCCAAGCATAGTGTGTTTTGTTTTTAAATTGCTGCTACTACACTCTAATGCAAGGGTGTTTGACCCACTCTTGGAAAAGCTCAAGTCTTTGATTAAATCACATTGACAGTCTTACGTGGTCCAGTTACCTGAGGTTGTTAGGAAAAAAAATGCCATTTGCTTTCAATACCCCAGAGAGATTTCACAGTTTTCCCTTCACACTGTTGGGATGAAGACATGGCTTCAACAGTCCCTTTGCTGCCCAGCCTGAATCTGCACCCCAGAGCCACAGTGGGAGGGAGGACCAATTCCTGGGGTTGTCCTCGACCCCCCTGCGCATGAGCACACAGAGAAACTTTTGTGGTTGTTTTAAAACTTATTACATACGAAATTCAGACAGCGTTGTGGGAAGATTCCAGCCTCCTGCCTTCAAATGAACACTAGGTTATTTGTCTCTAGAAAAACGTGATAAACTGGGAGAAGATCTTCACCAACCCCGCAACTGACAAAGGTCTGATCTCCAAAATATATAAAGAACTCAAGAAACTAGACCATAAAAGGCTAACCAACCCAATTATAAAATGGGGCATTGAGCTGAACAGAGAATTCTCAACAGAAGAACTTCAAATGGCCAAAAGACACTTAAGGTCATGTTCAACTTCCTTAGTGATCAGGGAAATGCAAATCAAGACAACTTTAAGATACCACCTTACACCTGTCAGAATGGCTAAAATAAAAAACACCAATGATAGCCTTTGCTGGAGAGGTTGTGGAGAAAGGGGTACACTCATCCATTGCTGGTGGAAATGCAAACTTGTGCAACCACTCTGGAAAGCAGTATGGCGGTTTCTCAGGAAATTCGGGATCAACTTACCCCTGGACCCAGCAATACCACTCTTGGGAATATACCCAAGAGAGGCCTTATCATACAACAAAAGTATATGCTCTACGATGTTCATAGCAGCATTGTTTGTGATAGCCAGAACCTGGAAACAACCTAGATGCCCTTCAATGGAAGAATGGATGAAGAAAGTATGGAATATATACATATTAGAGTACTACTCAGCAGTAAGAAACAAGGACTTCTTGAATTTTGCATACAAATGGATGGAAATAGAAAACACTATCCTGAGTGAGGTAAGCCAGACCCAAAAAGAGGAACATGGGATGTACTCACTCATATTTGGTTTCTAGCCATAAACCAAGGACTTTGAGCCTATAATTAGTGATCCTAGAGAAGCTAAATAAGGAGAACCCAAAGAAAAACATATAGGCATCCTCCTGAATATTAACCTTCATCAGGCGATGAAAGGAGACAGAGACAGAGACCCACAATGGAGCACAGGACTGAAATCTCAAGGTCCAAATCAGGAGCAGAAGAAGAGAGAGCACGAGCAAGGAACTCAGGACCGCGAGGGGTGCACCCACACACTGAGACAATGGGGATGTTCTATTGGGAACTCACCAAGGCCAGCTGGCCTGGGTCTGGAAAAGCCTGGGATAAACCCGGACTCTCTGAACATAGCGGACACTGAGGACTACTGAGAACTCAAGAACAATGGCAATGGATTTTTGATCCTACTGCACGCACTGGCTTTGTGGGAGCCTAGGCAGTTTGGATGCTCAACTTACTAGACCTGGATGGAGGTGGGGGTTCCTTGGACTTCCCACAGGACAGGGAACCCTGATTGCTTTTCGGGATGGGGGGGACTTAATTGGGGGAGGGGGAGGGAAATGGGAGGCGGTGGCGGGGAAGAGACAGAAATCTTTAATAATTAAATAAATTAAAAAAAAATAATAAATAAATAAATAAATAAAAAGAAAAAAAAACGTGATAAAGCTGAGTTGCTGAAGCAGTCATCGGCCCAGTTAACAGTGTCAGCTCTCTAACGTACTTTTTGCCAAGAAAAGCCATTTCTGGTCCCAATATCAAGCCCTGAAGCATCCAGTGTTTCCTTACCTGCCTCTCTCCGTTCATACTCAAGAGTCCTCTGTCTCCATATACTTGAATGCCATCAGGTCTCTCTCAATAGAGGGCCCTGGTATTCCCAGGTCTCTGGCACCTACTGGACAGATCTGTCTGCCCTGGGACTGTCGTACTGAGCACTGCTGAGGCTCCCAGTGCCTGCTGGAAATCTAATGAGTCGTCTTTAGAACATAGCATTTGAAATCCCAGGCCTCTGGTTAGCTGGCACAGTGTGGTTATTGTGGCGCAGGATAAAAGGTGGAACATGAAGTGTGCATCTGTGTCTGTGTGGGTGCACATACTACACACATATACACAACTGTAGGATAAAGTCATACAGGACAACATGTTACAGGAACACAGTTCATATTATATAAACTGGAAAATTTTATAAAGGAAGCTGGAGATACGGATTTATATTAATACTATCTCTAATACATGAGGTGAAATAATTATGAACTGCTTGGGCTTCGTAGTGTTTTCCATTAAACCAATTAAGTTTTTAAACTTCATTTATTGTGTTAGGCATGCATATGTGTGCATTCACTGAGTGTGTGGTCAAGTGTGTGTTCGCACACATGGGTTCATCTGGGGAAAAGGATGATCTTGAGTTGGTTCTTTCAACTTTGTGAGGGCTCTAGGGAGTGGACTCAGATCAAGCCTGCATCGTAAGCACTTTTACCCATTCGCTGGTCCCTAACTTACTGTTTTACAATATTGTATTTATTCTGCATATGTGTATGTTCACGTTACCACAGTGTATCTGTGGAGGTCAGAGGAAAACCCCTGGATGCCTTTCCTGCCTTCTTGTGGGATCACAGATGGCTGGAAAGTATTTCTACCTAGTGAGCTATCTCACACCTCTAACTTACGTTTAAAAAAAAAAAAAAAAGAAAGAAAGACAGACAGGCTGCCCCTAACCCAGACCGTCCTTGACCTCACAGTCCTCCCTCAGCCTCCGACAGGCTGGGATTACAGGTGTACACCGTGAGTCACTTGTTCTCAACATTATATGCTGGCCATTGTTTGGGTATTTATACCAGCTGCGTGTGGAGAGTTATTAGGTACCCTTTACTTTTTAGATAGAATCACTGTTTTGTTTTTAATTGAGAAAAACTTTTTTTTTGCTAGAATATAATTGCATTTCTCATTCTGTTAAAAAGTCTAAGTAAATAAGTGAGTTTGCCACTTTTGTGTGAATTCTTTTCACGTTTGCCCCCGTCATTTCTTCTGACTGGGATGTGGACGGATTTGCGCTGGGAAGATGGCTCAGTGGGCTGATTGCCTGCTGCCCAAGTGTGAGGTCTGGGAGCCTCAGAAACTGGTGTGTAAAACCTGGGACATGATGAGTATGCCTGCAATCCTTTCACTCCTACAGGGAGATGGGAGGCAGAGTTATCAGCTAGTCTGGCGTAGACAATTGTAAACAACACAGACCTTGTCTTAACCAAGGTGGGCAACATCCTGTTTGTTCTCTGACCAAACAAACATGCCTGCATTCAGACACACACACGTGAATTGTGTGCGTGCATGCATGTACACACACACACTTTTAAAGACTAAGGAGAGACAGTGAAACAGTAAAATAAGGTGGCCACTCTGGGCTTTATCATGTCATTGGCAAATAGTATGGGATCCAATTTTTTGGCTCCCTCTGTTTCTACTGTATTTTGAATGTTTGTATTCATGTTGAAACAATGCTCAATAACATTAAGAGATACAAGATTATTGGTTGTCAGGTTGAGAGTTTCATGGATGGGATCAGGGCCTTATAAATTGCCTGGGAGACCAGCCTGGTCTACAGAGCGAGTTCCAGGACAGGCTCCAAAGCCACAGAGAAACCCTGTCTCGAAAAACCAATAAATAAATAAATAAATAAATAAATAAATTGCCTGGGGGCAATATGGCAGCTCTCTTTTTGCCCTTCTCCATATGACATTTGTTTTTCTGGAGCACGTAGTGTTCAAGGTGCCTTCTTGAAAGAAGGTACTGTGTCCTCACCGAGCACTGACCCTGCCTTCTCATTGATCTTGAACTTCTTAGCAGTAGAATTTTTATTTGTTTGTTTGTTGTTTTGTTTTGGTTTTTTGAGACTGGGTTTCTCTGTGGCTTTGGAGCCTGCCCTGGAACCAGACTGGCCTCAAACTCACAGAGATCCACCCACCTCTGCTTCCGAGTGCTAGGATTAAAGGCGTGCACCACCACCACTCACCCAGCAGTAGAATTTTAAGAAAACAAACCAGGCAGTGTTGGCACACACCTTTAATCCCAGCACTCGGAAGCAGAGGTAGGTGGATCTCTGTGAGTTTAAGGCCAGTCTGGGCTACAGAGAGACTACCAAAGCTACACAGAGAAACCCTGTTTCGAAAAACCAAAAGCAAACAAACAAAAGCGTTTAAGGGCAATATTTAGATACCCAGCAAAAGAACAGCTGGGGAAAGGCAGAGTTTGTATGGTGCAGGAGCCAAGAGAGCACGGGGAAGAAACGTTTGAATTCTAGCATATTGTTTAATCCACATAATCTCTTCTATGTGATTCTCTACTTTGCAACTCCAGAACTGAATTTATAATTGGTTTTGAGATTATCTCCAGACATGTTTTCTCTTAATTTCTACCCACTAAATTCTCCCCCTTAAGGAAGTTAATATGCAACCCAATCCTATATGTCTCATTATCCTTATTTTTGTCAAGAATTCTTTTATTTATATAAAGTATACATATTCATGTATTTATTGGAGACAGGATATCACATATTCTAGACTGGCCTTGAACTCACGATTACCTTGAACTGATCCCCCTGCCTCCACCACAGGGTTTGGGATTACAAGGCATGTGCCACCCTGCCCTCTTTTATGTACTGCTAACCACCAAACCCAGAGCTTGGTGTGTGCTAGGAGACGGATCCGCCATCTAGATGCCCAGATCCACTGACCGTAGTTTCACACGAGGGCTTAGTTTCTCTACCGGGTCTAATCTGAATTAGCTTTCTTAACCAGAGGCCCTGAGAACCGGTATCCTGTGTGTTGAACAGCGAGGCAGGCTGATGCTGAAATTACTGAGTAGCTGCGGGTGCTAGACTTCTTAAGGTAGGGAGGGGACACCCTTTTCACAAAATACTTGAAAGGGTCTAGTTACTTTGAATCTGAAAAATGAGGCTGATGCCAGCTGATGTGCCAACGGCCTAGGAAGCCAAATTCCACCTTGTCCAACTGTCCATTCTCTCTCCTACCATTGGAAGAGTGTCAGGACTGACTAATGTGAGCCAGCTTGTTTCTGCATAGCTCCGCTCTCAGCAGTGACCCAGAGGTAGCAACAGTGTAAGCGGTCTCCAGGCACTTAAACTAGTTTGGTACCCTGAGGCAAGATTCCTTCCCTGCTTTCAGTGTAAGCAGTTTTCCTAACCATCCCAGTATCACTCCGGCCCGGTAACCCGCCCTGCTCTCCTAACCATCCCAGCATCCACTCTGGTGCGGTACCCGGTCTCCGGGTCTTTTCGGCTGCTGTACTCTCAGAGCTCAGTGGGACGGCCCCAGGCTACCGGCGCCTAGCAACCAACGGCGCACTAGGCAGGCGGGGCCATAGCTGCAAGCGCTCGCTGGCCCGGCAGGACCGGGCCGTGCTGAGCGGCGGCTGCGCTCCGAGCGTCGCCGGGCTGCCGGCCGCCGAGCATGCTCGCCCTGAGAGTGGTGCCAGTGCGAGCAGGCTGCCGGCCGCCCCGCCCCGCCGCAGCGGACAGTCCCGCGACACCACCGCCGGCCTGGGCCGAGGGCTCGGGTCCGCGCCAGGCCGTCGCTGGCCCCCGCGCTGCCCGCTGCCCCCTCTGGCCGAGTCGACCTCCTTGGTGCCGTGGGTCCGGCACCTGAACAAGCCCATCTCTTCGGTGCAGCTGCGGGGACGGTGAGTTCAGGGAACCAGGGCTCCAGGCTGGAGGCAGGAAGGGCTTCCTCTAAGGAGAAACTGAATGTTTAGAGAGCCACGTGGGCCACTCCAAAGCTGCTCTCGTGACACTTCGGCCGGATGGCTTGGGCATGGGGACCTGACCAAGCCTATTCCACTTGTGGGTCAAATGGCAGGAAATGGGGATGAAGTCATGAAAATTCTTTCCACACCAGTTAGGTACTGTTCAAGCAAAGCACCCCAGTGTTTACTGGACACACCCTTACAGGTTTGCCCTCCACCTCTCCCAGAGCAGAAGCCTAAGGTTGGAACCAGAGATGCATTTACTTAGCTTGACTTCCATTTGTCTCCCTTTCTCCCACGTAGACTCAGCTACATGAACCAGAAGTCACTGCGCTGCCAATTCAGTCTTGTTTAATTTTTGATGTGCCCATATTTGTGGGTGCATTTTTTTATTTTCACTAGATTCTAATGATACTAGGAACTAATAATGCTGGGCAGGTAGATTGTTTGATGCACTGGTCATCCACACTGGTTGTTCCGCCTTTTTGGAGTCATAACTGTCAGGGAAACCATAGGGACAAATGCAAACAACTCTGCAAACAAATGGATTTAGGTCATTGTCCTCCAAGAAGCAAAAGAACCGCAGGTCTTGGGTCATATGCTTGGGCGCATATGTGACCCTGTTAAATGTTAGAATGGTGATTCATAAAACCCTCGTTGTTAAAAAGGTTCTCTGTGCGCTTGTTAAATTATATTATGGCATTTGGGGGCTCCTCGTTGATTTGTGAGCAGGACACTTTCCTTACTTCCTACTACTTCCTTTACTTTTTAATACATTTAGTGTTCGTGTTTTTCCACTATTTCCTCCTTTGATTTTGGCCACGGATAGTGTAACCTATACAATCCACAGAGAATGGTTCCAGTTTTTCCCGTTTACAAACAACACAACGATGAACGCCATTCTCACACAATGAAACAGTTCTGTGGAACAAACCCCTTGAAATAGAACTGCCGAGGTGAGGGTAGGGTCTGTGAGATGGCGTGAGTGAAGGCATTTGCAGCACAACCTGATGTCTTGGATTCCAGAACTCCTTAGAGGAGGAAAGAGAGAAGAACCAACTCCACAGGGTTGTCCTCTGCCCTCCACAAGCAAGATGTAGCATATGTGACCTCTGCCCTCTCCCCATACACACCATGCACAGGAAGGAAAAAGTAAAGAAACAGTACTGAGTTGGATTACGTACATTAAAATTTTTGGTAGAATTTTGCTTTTAAAAAATGTATTGACTTGCCGGGTGGTGATGGCACATGCCTTTAATCCCAGCACTAGAGAGGCAGGTGGATCTCTGTATCTCTGTGAGTTTGAGGCCGGCCTGGTCTACAGAGGGAGTGCCAGGACAGGCTCCAAAGCTACAGAGAAACCCTGTCTTGAAAAAACAAAAACAAAACCAAAAAAACCGTGTTGACTTGCATTTTCTTTTGGTGTATGTGTGTGTGTGTGTGTGTGTGAGAGAGAGAGAGAGAGAGAGAGAGATAGAGAGAGAGAGAGAGAGAGAGAGAGAGGGAGAGAGATAGATCATGGCCTCCAGGCTAACCTTGAACTCCCTACGCTGCTTGAACTGATCCTCTTCCCATTTGCTCCCAATTATAAGAGCGCCATCAAGCAGGGCATGATTTCCCTTGTCATCAGCAGGTGTGGCGAGGGGAAAATGTTTATTATTATTTAAAAATAAATTGTAGTTTCTGTTTGCAGAGTGCTGAACACTTAAAAGTCTTTTAAAAATTCAGTTTTTGTCCTCTTATGAGAGTCAGAGGCACAGGCCTATGAGTGTTTGACTATCAGAAGACAAAGTGAAGACTAAATGCAGGCTCCCTTGACTCTGATGCTGTGCTTCGTGGGCTTTAAAGTCCTGTGCAGTTGTCGGCCTGCAGTCATCTCAGTGGGTACTTGAGCAGTGTTAATCCTAACTCTTGTACACGTGAATATGGCCTCTTGCCTCCGTGATGCTCGGGTTATCTGTCCGGTCACTCCTCACTGGCCTTTCCTTCATTCTCGTGCCCCACATATATCTTAAAGGCTCTTCTGGCTTTCTTTCTCCAGTCTCTTTTGCCAACTTTAACAAAGTTTCTGGCCTTCTCGTCTGTGAATAGTTTTTAGCATTTTTTAGAAATAGTTTATTTTTATTTTATTAGCATTGGTATTTTCCCTGCATGTCTTCTGTGTGGAGTCAGAGACGGCTGTTAGCTGCCCTATGGGTGCTGGGAACAGAACCCGGGTCCTCTGGAAGAGCAGCAGTTAGTGCTCTTAACCACTAAGCCATCTCTCCAGCCCCTAGTTTTTAGCTCCTTGTCTTCAAGTCAGTTACCGTACCCAGTTTCTACTGCTTGGTTCCAGGTTTTGTATGTCTACTGGATGTCCTGCTGGGCTTGTTTTATGGAAAACAGTGTTTCTCTGCCTGCCAATCTCCAACCTAGCTCAGTCCCTTTGAACTCTGTGTATTGGTCAGGTTCTCATGCCCAGATAACAGCTGCAGTCACCTTCAACTCCCTCTTCCTTGTCAGAGCTTCAGTCTTCAATCTATTGTCAAGCTCATTCTCACTGGACTGTTTTAATAGTCTCTTAGCAGGGCATGGCGGTGCACGCCTGTAATCCCAGCACTTGAGAGACTGAGTTGGAAGTTTGTGAGTTTTCGGCCATCCTGGGCTACATAGTAAGACAGATGTTGTATAAGAAAAGAAAAAGTACTTGTTTTAGCAATTTGCCAGCTATAGTGACACGCAGATCCCAATATGCTAGTTGCTTTTATATATAGAAGATGCTCACATTGTAACAATCCCAGGGCAGGTGCATTTATCACCTGGTGGCTTGCTTCCAGTTTCTTCCAGTTTTTAGAAGAACCCAGACTCTGCCTAAATTATCCTTTCACTCCTATCCAAATTCAGCTAGCAGACAAATGGTGGCTAAGCGCAGCGATCCAGCTGGAAATTGTGTTATATTTTTTGACTTAATCTTGGAAGTCACACTGACTTCCTTTGCTTTATTTATTTATTTATTTATTTATTTATCTATTTGTATCTGTTTAATGGCTGAAGATGTTAAATTCAGGGAAAGCGGCACCGATCTCATCACTGAGCACTGACGTCACACAGGAAGTGTGACTGAATTTGTACTAGCACATCCATCTTTGACAAAGCCGGTTTCCTAAGTGCCGTGAGAAGACAAATCTCAAACTGCCTTTGGCCTGTGAAGGCTGCTAGGCTTGCCATCTATCAAGGAGTGAGCTGCGAAAGGGCGAAAGGGCGGAGCTGCTAAGCTAGACCAGCTCGACTCTGGGGCCAGAATTCCCAATGACACCGAGTTAGAGACTGCAGCCCAAGAAGATGACTTGATTGTGCCTGTAACTGTGAAACCCCAGGCCAGGCAGAGACCAGTGGGAAACTTCTCTGTATAGCAAAGTACCCATAGCTTAAGTAACCGTTGACTCCTGGAGGCAGCGCTCTCCCCAAATCTTGCTTGAATGTTGGAAGTAAATTAACCACAGTTGGGAGCCGCGGCAAAAGCAGCTTGTGGAATATTTGTGGATAGCAGCTCCGAGCCCCTCTGGGCCCAGCAACACCCCCGAGAGTAGCAACAGAGAGCCAGAGGAGAGATGGGCAGAGGAGTTGGCCCAGGAGTCACCATAGAGAAAAGGTGTCTTGCAACTGCTCTGAGAGCTGGCCAGCGTGGTGGCCCTGGAGACACGCAAGGCTTCTCAAAGCGCGCGCGGGCGGGGGACGACACGTTGCAGTGGGAGCCATCTTGAGAAGTTCCCAGCAAGCCTTGCGGAAAAAGGAACCGGTGTCCATCCCCCGTCCTGCAGCGTGCACGCGTCTTTCCAAGCAGCTCAAAGTCCAAGAGGAGGGAGGAGGAAGTCAGAATGGTGGAGAGGGGAATCTCTCCTTCCCTGCATGAGCACTCCTGCAGGGAGGGTCTTTTTTTTGGGGGGGGGGGGGAAGTATTTGTTTTTTGCGTGTGCTGACTGGTTAACTGGAGTGTGTGTAATTCCATATAAGTGCAAGTACTTTTCATTCTCCTGTTACCTTTTTCTTCCTCCCCCATTCTTCTCCATCCCTCAATCCCTTCTCTTTCCATCTCCCTCCTTCCCCCTCAAGATCAAGCCTTTCACTTTCCACTTTTGACCCATTTTTACTTTTTGGGTATTAGATTTTTTTTTTTGGTTTTTCTCCCTTTTTAACAATCTTTTATCATAATAAAATAGATTGTTATAGTAATCATTTGGCTTATACTATTTCTCCAGCAGTCCAACTGCTGTTGCTCTTAGGTTGTGGGTGATGTAGCTGGTTCTTGGTCTTTACTGTACTTTCACTGTTACATGCTGTTATGGTTTTCTCCTTCCCACAGTGTTTGGAGAGTGCTGTGTAGATGTTGAGTGTAAGCCACTGATGGGACACACCCAGCTCAGAATCAGCACATGTTGCCCTACACATAACCTCCCTGGCTCGGCCATCAGCAAATACATAAAATACATAAACTCCAAGAATAGGAGAGGTAAAAATTCCAAGCCAGGGACCAGACTCTAAGTAAGCATGGTGTGTGTGTGTGTGTGTGTGTGTGTGTGTGTGTGTGTTATGGAATTTCTGACCCCTGGGGGGAAAACATAGATTCAATCCAATTATAATTAAAGGATTTATTGATTATTGCTAGCAGAGCAACAGTTTTTGAATTGAGTATGAGACTCAACTAATGACTGCTTGTTAATTTCCTGACTGCTCAGACTCAAATAATCATACACAAACCAAATTAATTACAACACTGGCTTCTTATTAACCAACTCTTACATTTTAAATTAACCTATTTGTATTAATCTGTGTATCAGCACGAGGCTGTGGCTTACTGGGAAGGATCCAGTATGTCTGTCTCCTTTGGCAGCTACATGACATCTACTGATTCTACCTATTCTTTATATGTCTGTTCAGATTTCCCATCTGGCTTTGCTCTGCTAAGCCATTGGCCAAAACAGCTTTATTGCTCAACCAATGAAAACAACACATATACAGAAGGACATCTAACATCAATTTGGCTCTGCCAAGTTTAGGCAACCTGAATGCCTGCACAAGCAGGTTACAAAAAACCAAAAAGCAGTTAGTCACCACATAACCAGTAGATGGTCATAGATGTGCATTTTTGGGTGGGTGGTCACTAAGTAAGAGTTACTGGGAAATTATCTTCCAGGGACTGGAGTCAGAGACAAACATCTGGTTGGCACCAAGATGGATGCCTGTCATAAAACAGAATATATTTTAGCCATCCTCATGGTCAACAATAACAGAGGAAAATGGAAAAGCCTGACAAGTCTATGTGCTCCTATAAGGACCACAGCACAGACTGAGCCCACAGCCTTCAGAACACACGTTCTTACCAGGATAGAGGAGTAATTGAAGGAGGAGGGCCCTGTATGTTCCAGTGTTTACATCTTCTGGATCCATTCCTCTGAGGCCTCAGAAAACAGGATCCTCAGCTTTCTAAACAGTGTGCACTGTTTGAAAACACTAACCCCTAACCAAGACATAAGCAGGGAAATTATATTATTAAATCCATTAGGGTATATATCCACCACGTAAACATTGTCATGTCATAGGCTGTCTCACCAAGGGAAATCTCTTCCCTGAAAAGGCTGCCACATAAAAATGGAAATATATCCATCCAACATGGAAAGACAAGAAACGTGGGGAAAAAACCAGGCAAGATGACTCCTTTGAGAATTCATAATTCTCTTGAAACTAGATCCAAAGTTATTGAAATGAGTAAAATGCTGGATTAAAAACCTCAAAATTATGACTCTTTAACAGACCAATGAAGGCTGGAGAGATGACTCAGCAGGTAAAGGCACTTGCTGCCAAGTCTGATGACATGAGTTTGATTCCTAGAAGCCTTGTGGTGGAAGGAGAGACCTGATCCCTGACTTCTTCACACATGTTCCATATGTACACACACACACACACACACACACACACACACACACACACACGAGTAAATAAAAGTAAAACAAAAAAATCATTGAATTCGGGGGGGGGGGGCTGAACTAATTAAGGAAGATAATACAGGATACGAATAAGAAGTTCAATAAAGATAGATTTTTGAAAAGAAAACAAACATGCTTTTAGAAATAAAAAACTAAGTAAGTCAAAATTAAAACAACTCAGTGGAAAATTTCACCGACAGGGGAAGTTAAGAAGAGAGTATTTCAGGGCTGGAACATGGGGTTCATGAGCTAAACTATGCAAACAGGAATAAAGAAAAAGAAACTTCAAGCCTTTGAAGTGACTGAGAAGCTACAGTAGGAAAGTCATAGGCTTGACGCCTCCCTGCCTGCAGAACGAGTTCAAGACCAGCTGGCGCAACTTCCCAAGATAAAAGGCAGAGGCTGGCTCAGCACTTAAGAGTTTACTGCTCTTCCTGGGGATTCAAATCAGGCTTCCTGAACCTCTTTTGGGTGGCTCACAACTTCCTGTCCAGTTCAGAAGAAGAAAACAACAGCCATGAATGCACAGGAGAGAATAAATCCCACTAGGAGAAAAGATAAGCAATCAAAAAATTAGAAGAGCACCAATTAGAAAGATAAAAAATGATAGGAACTAGGACACACGTTTATATTATCACCTTAAGTGAAAATGGTTTTATTTCTCTAATTAAAAGATACAGACTTCTGGGCTTCAGAGGTGCTGTGTTCAATTCCCAGCACCCACAAGTTGGCTCATGACTCTATAGTGGGATCTGATGCCCTCTTCTGGCATAAAGTCGTACACACATGCGAGATAGATAGATAGATAGATAGATAGATAGATAGATAGATGATACATAGATGATAGACAGGTAGATGATAGATAGATAGATCTTTACAAAAAGATATAGACTGGCTAATTAGATTGAAAAACAACAATCAACTGTTTGCTCCTGTAAGAAACACACCTCACTAACAATGACATGTACATAGGCTGAAAGAAATGAAAAATTATATTTCAAGCAATTGTAGTCTGGAAGAAAGCAAAATTAATTGTGTTCATATTTAATAGTGCAGACTTCAAGACAAAATTAGGAGAAACAAGATCACTTCATATTAGTTCAAGGAATATAAATACATATGCACCTAATGTTGATGTACCCAATTTTATAAAACAAAACAAAGCAGGAATTACTGGACATAAAGGGACATGGAGGCTCCAGTATAATGATAGTTGGTTACTTCAATATCTTATCCTCACCAGTAGTTTGGTGGCCCATAAATATCTCACACACACACAGAAAAAAAAAATCACTGAAGGAACTTCAGAGATGAACTATCTGAAAAATTAATGGAGCCAACAGACTCTAAGCTTCATCTAACAACTGCAACATACACATTTTGGATATTTTATGGAAATTTCCTCAAAAATATATCTCTGAAATAGTTATTTTTAAGGCAGAAAACAAGTCTTAAGAAATTTAAAACAGCCGGATGGTGGTGGCACATGCCTTTAATCCCAGCACTTGGGAGGCAGAGACAGGCGGATCTCTGTGAGTTCGAGGCCAACCTGGTCTACAGAGCTAGTTCCAGGACAGGCTCCAAAGCTACAGAGAAACCCTGTCTCAAACAAACAAACAAAAAAAGAAATTTAAAACACTTGAAATAATTCCTGTCACCTTCTCAGATCATAAAGAAATAAAATTAGAAATCAACAGCAATATATACTACAGAAACCACATAAACATGTAGAACACAACTGTCCTTTTTGGACAGTGAGCAGATCATTGAAAATATAAGGAGAAAAATTTAAAAGCTACTAGAATCAAATTTAAAATGTAGACACAATCTATTAGAGTATGTGGAATATACCAAAGGCTGTTCCGAGAAACGAATAGCTATGAGAGTCTACATTAAAACAAAACAGAGCTCTCAGCCTGATGATGCATCAAAAACCTGTAGAATAAAAGGAGGAATACAGATCAGAGTTGAACTCAGTGCAATGGCGGCCAGAAGGACAATACAAAGACCCAGGCAGACAAGGAGCTGGTTCTGTGAGTAGGTTAGCAAGACTGATAAACCCTTAGCCAGTCTAACCAAAAGAAAGAGAGAAGATATAAATTGTTAGAGAGGCAAAGCAAGATACTATAATATAATGGACAGAAATCCAAGAGAGGTAGCAGGAATTCTTCAATAAACTTAAAACAGAACTGCTATAGTGTCTGCCTTCCAGGGCTTTGGAACTGACCTTACTGGGGTGACAGTGGATGACAGACACAGTCTTACAGGAGAATGGATGGGGAGGGCTGTGTGAGGCAAACCAGTAGCCTAGTAGCCTAGTAGCATGTACAGCTGGATTAATAGCTTCGCTAGTCTCAGAAGGAGGTCTCTGTACGGAAGTAGTCTTGGGCTTCAGTCATCCCAGAGGAAGTGCTTTCTGCCCACAAGATCAGCATCCACTCAGGGATGCTTGTCATTACCCAAAGTCTGGCCTGGGGAAGGTCTGAGGTATGAGGGTCCGCGACATGGCTGTGCTCATGTCATGAATGTTCATTCATACAAGGGTACCTTTGCTCCCCAAATCCACCCATACCTGGTGTATGGGGGAATCAAAGCCATCATACATGAGAGGAGCCTGCGATGCCATGTTGATGATGACGGTATTCATTCAGCCAGGTTACTGAATCAGCCCGGGAGCCTAGCAGTGTCTGCATGCGTAAAGAAAATGTGGCAAATGAGAGTACTATCCAGACACACAGAGGGATGAAATGATGTCATTTGCAGGCAATGGAGGAATAAAGACCATCATATTAAACCTGGGTCAGGTGATTCCAGGTCCTTGGCCTCTTATCCAAGAACTGAACATACTTGCAAAAGCGAGATGACTTTACTCAGAGTCAAGTCATGGTGTAGGTTATAGAAATAAACACTGTCAGGACTGACATGAGACAACTTGAGCGACAAGGGTCCTGATTATTATTATCTTATTTGTTTATTATATATACAGTGTTCTGCCTGCATATATGCCTGTATGCCAGAAGAGGGCGCCAGATCTGGTTACAGATGGTTGTGAGCCACCGTGGGTGGTTTCTGGGAATTGAACTCAGCTCCTCTGAAAATCCGTCTCTCCAGCCCAAGGGTCCTCATTATTGTTCTGAGCTTCCTTTTAAGGTTCTCAAGAGAAAGAGTTGGTTACTAAAGGTTTTTTTTTTTTTTTTGAGGGTTATGTAATGATTTCTCCTTTGGGCATGCATCTCACAGTGCATCTGATGCACACCCCAGCTGTGCATAAGCAGAAGGTGGTACATAGTGGATCCTTCCTATAAAGTTTCTAGAAGACAGTGTTTGCCTTGCGCATGTACCCCAAACCAGTTCAGGCCTGACTGGCCCTTGTATTTCCATGCCAGATCCATTGGGAATACACTTGACTGAACTGCTCACATTTGAGAACTTCAGAGCTGGGAGTGTGTGTCGTCTAATGCAGGTGAAGGAGGGCAAGGGGCGTCTGGAGCAGCTAGCTGCACTGTTTGGAGAGGGGCGTGTGTGCACACAGTTATATGCAGGTGAAGTAGTCGGTTATTAACTGTATTATTACAGGAGGGTGTGTGTGCATAACCCCAAAGCAAATGGCAACCACAGGGCACTGGCCTGCCGTGGTAGAGATTGTGTTTATGAGAAACACCAGAAAAAGCATTGGGTCTGAGTCCGGTGAGACAGCTTAGCAGAGAAAGATGCCCAATGACCTAAATTTGGTACCAAAGATCCACAAAGTAGGAGAGAACCAATTCCCACGGATTTTCCTCTGACCTCGGCATGCGTGGTGTGGAACATTTTGTTTTTGAGATAGGATCTCTCTAAATGGGTCTATCTGACCTTGAATTTACAGAGACCCACCTCTCTCTGCTTCCCAAGTGCAGGGATTAAAGATGTAAGCCATCATGCCTGATTAGTTTTGTTTTTGTTTTTAATTATATCAATTGATTCTTGAAGTTGTAAGTACTTCCAAATGTGGACTCATTATTTTTTAATTTGTATTTTAAATTTCTTTTTTTTTATTCCACCACCACCCCCATAAGTTTTTTTTTAAGACTATCTTATACCACCCAAACAGGCCACAGACTAGTCAAGGATGTTCTTAAAGTCCCCATCCTCCTACCTCCCCACTGCTGGGATTACAGCATCCACTGTGGGGACAGAGTCTCTCTCTTTGTAACCTTGTAACCTGGACCTCTCCATGCAAACTGGTCTGGCTCTGAATCTACCAGCTTGCCTCTGCCTCCCAAGTGCTGAGATTAAAGCAATTCACCAGAATGCCGGGCTCTCAAATGTGGACTATCAAACAAAATTTTATCATAAAAATGTAAAATGTAGATTTAAATTTAGAGATTTGTCTTCATGGATTTATCGTGTGGATGGTCTAGAAAAATCCAGCTGTAAGAACATCTTCTGATCCAGCAGGATAAAATACCCCTAGGAGGCCATTGTGGTCTGAGACACTCAGAAGTCCAGCTGAGTGTTCCTTCTTCCGTCTCCCACTGGCAAGCAGGGTCTGTTGAAAGGGAGCAGGAGACTTGCTTAAAGCTGAAAGTTCTCCAGTTATCTCTGTTTCTATAGATAAAAAGGAAGTTCTTAGAATGGAGTCTGGATTATGATTCTAAGAGTCTTTTTTTTTTTTTTTTTGAGCCAGGGTCTCACTCCTATGTAGACCAGGCTGGCCTCAAACTCACAGAGATTGTCTTGTCTCTCCCTCCTGAGTGCTGGGATTAAAGGTGCGTGCCAGCATGGCTGGCTAACTAAATGTCTTTTAAGAAACTATCAATTACTTCGTATTTCATTTGCAGTAATTTTTATGACTGCTGTCGCGCAGAGAGAGGTCTTGGTGGGTCTTCACCTCTTTAGCCACAAATCCTATGGCATCAAAAGCACTTAGGGTATCAAAATACAGGGAGTGGGTGGCATCTTCCTGTTATCTCAGCTCTGGGGAGGTGGAGGAGGAAAGATGGGAAGTTTAAGGCCACCCTTGGAGAGATCTGTATTAGCCTAGGATAATTGAACCCTGTCTCAAAACACCAACCAACTGAAAACATTCATTAAAATGCTTAAAACATAGCAAATTTTATTCTTAAAACTGTCTAGCTTTAGAATTCCAAGGCTATGCTGAGCATTGTGGTGCAAACATTTCTTCCCAGCGCTTCAAGGCAGGGGCAGTCATGTCTCTGTGAGTTCAAGTCCAGCTTGGTCTACATAGTGAGTTCCAGGCTACTCAGGTGCTATATAGTGAGACTTTCAATAAGCAAAACAAAACCCCAAGAATGCCTATTTCCACATTATAGTACATGTGTGTTAATATTTAATCTTCATGGTAACATGAGAAGAGATAGTTACCAGAAATGCCCATGTTCTTGCCTTCCCTGCCCCGAAGCAGCGTCTCCTTCTCATCCGGGGTATTGAAAGAAGAGAAGATGACAATGTTCTCTCCTGAGTTCAAATTCGAGGCTTCCAAAGTCAGCAGAAGTTCCTTGGACAACTGCTTTCTGTTTGAGAGCAGTTGGAGGAAAGCAGTTTTGGAAACACAGAAGATAAGGAAGGGTAAGTTCATCTTGTTTGTCATCTCTTGGAAAAGCAGAAGGGATGCCTGGAATTTACATATATTTCCCCCCTAAGCAGTCAAGAGACATCATGTAACTCCTATGACATTTATATTGGGCTAGTATATTAAGTTTATGGAAAGGGGAAATGGAAGCAAGTTAAGATTAATATTCATTGAGTGATGCAAACACAGTTTACTTATTTATTATGTTTTAAATTATTTTATTATGACTTATTTTTAGATTGTTTTGCGACAGTCTCACTATGTTGTCCTGGCTGGCCCGGAAGTTGCCATTCAGCCCAGGCTCACCTTGACTCTTTGAAATCCTCTTGTTTCTGCCTTTCAAGTCTGGTGCTAACAGCATGCACTGCAATGTTCAGCTATCAACTTTTTAAAAATTACCCTTTTCCCTCCTATTTTTCTTTCTAACAGGGTTTTACATACCTCAGGCTAATCTTGAACTTGTAGTCCAGGCTGGCCTTTTAATTCCTCATTTTCCTGCCTCCACCTCCCAAGTGCTAGGATTTCAGGCTTGTGCCACTGTGACCTGGAAGCTTTTAACCTCTCAACCTGCCTCTTCTATTTAATGTCTTTGTTTTTATTTGTTTTTAAGAGGTGTTTATTATTTTTGTTTTATGAGTGTTTGCCTGCATGTATGTGTGGGTACTAGGTCTCATGGAGACCAGATAAAGATGGAACTGCAGTACTACTAGACTTACCCTGGGGATGAGGAAAGGACTCTGCCCTTTTGCTGAGCAGGCGAGTTTAGGTCCCCGGAACACATGAGCAGGACAGCCGGCATGGCAGCCCTCCTGTAACCCAGCACGCCAGCCAAGAGGCGGTAATTACCAAGCTGGCCGGCCATCCAGCTTAACTCCACAGCTCTGCGTTCTGGGTTCTGCCTTAATATATGAGGTGAGAAGGATTGATGAAGGTATCTAAGCAAATCTTGGGCCTCCACACAGGCAAACACCTCCACATTCCTACACACATGAGAAAAAAAATGAAAGAAAACCTGAAGTGGAGCGTACTTCTTGTGATTCCAGGATTTGGGAGGCAGAAAAATTGTTGCAAGTTCAAAATCAGCCTGAGCTACATAGAGAGACCTTGTCTCAATTAGAACCCCAACCAACCAACCAACCAACCAAGCCCAAAACCCAAACAAAAAGACTTGGCAAAATGTGAAGCCAAATGAAGGCAGTCTGGAAACTTCATGTTGGCTTTTACAGATTTGGTTTGAGATTTGTGGAGAGAAAATTCAAATCACTGCCAAGGGAAGGGTTTCAGATGATGTAATTTCTATTTTGTGGTTATTCACACAAACGCGGGACAGATTCAGTAGCAGACAATGCAGGTCTTGAAGGTGATGCTTGTCTAAATGTGGTGCTAACATTCTGTGAACGCTGATAAAGAGAACAGCCGAAGACTGGCAAAGCTGCCACTGCTCGAGCTTTGGTTCTTGGGGGAAGGGCCTGCGGGATTCTAGGGACGGAACCTAGAGCCTCTCACACTTAGTGAGCCCTGCTACCGAGCTGCTTCCCAGTCTGTGCCTTTTATTTTCAGACCCAGAGTCACTAAATTGCCCAGGCTGGCCTTGAACTCACTTAAGGCCCCAGGCTGGCCTTGAACTTAGGACCCTCCTGCCTCAGCTTCCCAAACACTGGGATTTCAGGTGTGAGTCAACACACCCTACTCTTGTTCCCATTCTTACCCACCCTCCAAATCTACTCCTCCCTGTGGTGAGTCTGGCTGCATTTGAAAGTCATTCTCCTGGGAGAGACAGACGACAGCAACGCCATGTTCTTCCCTCTGTGGCTGATTTGCTTTGCCACACTGTGTGCTTTAGTATGTGATAGAAGAAGTGTGCATTTAACCAAGACAATTATGATTTTTTTTATCACTACACACTATAGCATTTGGTCTAGAAGAGCCCAAAGAATGTCTCAAAATGCCATATTTACCAGAACTGCCAAGTTGCCCAAAGAGCTTAAATTCAACTCCGCTAGAGATCCATAAGCACTTGCTGCATGCTGAGACTGAGATCCCTCCAATCAGGTAGGTGGCCTGCTTCTGACTGCCTTTGTTGACTGTTTATGTCTAAGTAAAGATGCTGAGGTAAAGGGCTTTCTGGGCTGCTTACTGATTTTTTTTCATAAAGGAATGAATTTTTATTTGTATTCTTTGCATCTAAGTTAGCCATTTCATTCAAGTTGACAAATAGGCATGTTTCTCTCTTTTCAAGTGACATTGTCAGACAGGTTTGAAGGACCTGATTTTAAGTATATCAATTGTCTGCCGGGCTGTGGTGGCGCACGCCTTTAATCCCAGCACTAGGGAGGCAGAGGCAGGCGGATCTCTGTGAGTTCGAGACCAGCCTGGTCTACAAGAGCTAGTTCCAGGACAGGCTCCAAAACCACAGAGAAACCCTGTCTCGAAAAACCAAAAAAAAAAAAAATAAGTATATCAATTGTCTGAGCCTAGTTCAAATGCAGAAGAACACAGGAATGATTCTCTATAAGAACTTTAACTCTGCAGTGTAATTGGTGACTGCCTCGTTCATTTCTCGGCCACCCAGAGCTGAATAATCACACAGAAACTGTATTAATTGCAAAACTGCTTGGCCTATTAGCTCAGGTTTCTTAATAAGTAACTTTTACATCTTAAATTAACCCATTTCTATTTTGCCATGAGATTGAATCCTACTGGTAAGGTTCCTGCGTGTCTTTCTCCTTTGGCAGCTACATGGTGTCTCTCTGACTCTGCCTACTCTGTCTTTCTATTATCTCTTCCAGCCTGGCTATATTATGCCCTTCCATAGGCCAAAGCAGCCTTATTCATTAACCGATAAAAGCAACACATATACAGAAGGACCTCCCACATCACTGCAGCCTTTGCAGGTTTCGGAAGACTATGGGGGAGACTCGGGGCTGATAACATCCTGCAGCATCAGGAGGGAGTTTCAGCCAGTCACCCACCTTTGTAAACTGCCACTAAACGCCTGGGCTCAAGAGCTGGGCATGTAGCTTGGTGGCACGGTGCTTGCCCAGTAGTCTAGGTCCTGAGTTTCATCTTCAGTACTGAAAAAAAAAATCCTATCTTTATCTGCATATCTGTAATCTCAGTACTTAAGGAGCCCAAGGCAGGAGGATTTCTCCTTCAAGGCTGCCTAGGTTTTAGAAGGAGGCCTATTCCCCCTGAAAAGGAAAGCCCTTGTTTTCTAATATAACTCTGACATACTAATCAAAGAAGGGTTTTATTGATTTATTTTTTTCAAGACACAGTTTCTTTGTACAGTTTTGGCTGTCCTGGAACTAGTTCTGTAGACCAGGCTGGCCTCAAACTCACAGAGATCTGCCTGCCTTTCCAAGTGGTGGGATTAAAGGCATGCACCACCACTGCCCAGCTCAAGTTCTTTTCTAATAAAAGAAAACATCTTTCTACAAAGAAATTGATAGTGTCTAACTCCAGCACTCTTGAGGACAAGTCAGGACTGCTGTGAGTTTGAGGCCATCTTGGGCTACAGCATGAGTAAAAGGCTAGCTTGGGTTACATAGCAAGATCTTATTTCAAGAAATGAAATGAAACAAAAGCAAACCAACCAAGCAAACAAAGAAACAAACACCACCGTACAACCTAGAGAGGTGGATCAGAGGTGAAGTGTGTGAACAGCTCTTCTTGGCGACTGCAGTTTGATTCTTAGTACCCACTTAAGGCAGTTTACATAGCCACCTGTAATTCCATCTCCAGGGGATCTCTCTCTCTGTCTCTCTCTCTGTCTCTCTCTCTGTCTCCTCTCTCTCTCTCTCTCTCTCTCTCTCTCTCTCTCTCTCTCTCACACACACACACACACACACACACCAAAAAAGCAAAAAAAGTAAAAGCCATCCTAAAACAAAAGAGAGAGATATCCGTAGGTTAGTAAACCAGCCTCCTGTTCTTCTAGGCTTCTGCCTTACTGACTACTGAACATCTATGTCCTAGTTGCTTTCTCTGCTGGTGTGATAAACATGAGCAAAAGCAGCTTGGGGTGCGGGCAGGGAAGAGTTTATTTCATTTCACATTTCCAGGCCATGGTCCATGCTTGTGGGAGGTCAGGCAGGAACTCAAGGCAGGGACTGGAAGTTCCAATAGAGGAACGCGGTGTCTTGCTAGCTCTCTGGCTCACATTCGGCTACTTTTCTTTTTAAAAATTATCGTTTTATTTTATGTGTCTGGGTGCTTTTTCTGCATGGATATCTGTGTACCATACGCATATCTGGTGTCCTTGGAGGCCAGAAGAAGGAATTGTTTCCCCTGGAAATGGAGTTACAGATGGTTTTGAGCCAACTACTTTTCTTATACAGCCCGGGGTCACCAGTTAGTGTTGGTACCACCTACAGTGGGTGATATCAATTAACAACTAAGAAATGAGCAATGGACATGTCTTCAGGCTAACCTGATGAGGAAATCTTTCAGTTAGGGTTGCTGAGAACCAAGATTAACCACCACAGGCTAGTGCTTGTTCATTTGGCCATCTTAGAGAAAAGAAACATTATCTGAGATAACTTTTTTAAAGGAGGTGTATTAATACACATTAATACACACACACACACACACAAATATACACACACGTAGAATTTTGTTTGACTTTGGTGCTAGAACCACCACGCCTGGCACACTTAAATTTTTCTATGATCTTTGTGTTGTCCACGGACAGCACACAAGACTGGGCTTTCAGATCTATTCTTTCAATTGTCTATGAGATGGGGTCTCACTTTGTAGCCCCGACTGTCCTGGAGCTCACTCTGCAGACCTCACTGGCCTTGAACTCACAGAGATCCACCTGCCTTTACCTTCCAAGCTCTGGGATTAAAGGCGTGTGGCACCATGCCTCACGGTGCTGTCTGTTTTTGGGCTGCTGGAGATTAAGGCCAGGGCTCTGTGAATGCTAGGCTAGTAATCTACCACTGAACCCTATCCCCAGCCTTTGGTTTGTTATTTTGTTGGAGACAGGGTCTCCTGTAGCCCAGGCTGACCTCTCATTCACACAGTAGCAGAGCATTCTGTAAACTTCCAACATCCTGCCAAATTTTGGGACCATAGACATGTGGATCACACCTAATTTTATTTCTTTAAAAATGATTTTGTCTTGTGTGTGTGCATGTTTCCCTTCATGTATGTGTATGTACCACATGCATGACTGATGCCTGAAGAATCTAGGAGATGGAGTCGGACCCCTGGAATTAGAGTTACAGCTAGCTGTGAGCTGCCACGTAGGTGCTGGGAACCAAATCCAGGTCCTCTTGCAAGAACAGCGAGTGCTCTTAATGGCTGAGCTACCTCTCCAGCTCTCAGTTTTATTTCTTGAGTTTACCAAATCAGATTGCTGTTCAGTACTCTCAGAATTAACTGTGGTAGCGTAAGTAGGTAACAAGACGGTATTAATGAAGAGTCAGCAGTGTCACTGGCTGATGGCTGCCATATTAGAACTCGGGTGAGTCGGGGGAGCTCACTTTTGCTCAGATCAGACACGGGGAAACCTTATATCTAAATAAATAAATAAATTGAAAAATAGTGGAAGATACTTCAAGTTTACGGAGACTCTGGAGGATACAAAGAGCACAGGGTGTTTTCTTCTGTGCTTCATTTTCATGGACTCATTTTAGCTGTGGTCTTAGTTACCTGGACTTTCCATTCTGTCCCTTTCCCCAAAGATCATTCGCAGGAACACACACACTCATGTGCTCATGATTCAGGTGCCCAAGGAGGCCAGAGGCATTGGCACCACCAATTCTGAGTGTGGGGAAGAACAGTCTTTGCTCCCAACTGCTGAACCATCTCTACAGCCCCTTACTGTGCTGTTTAAAAGTTAATATTGGCCAGGCATTGTGGTACCAGCCTTTAATCACAGCACTGTGGTAGGCAGATGTCTGTGAGTTCAAGTCCAGCCTGGTCTGCAAAGCAAGTTCCAGGCCAGCCAGAGTTGCATAGTAAGGCCCTGTCTCAACAAAGCAAAAGAAACCACAACAACAACAAAAATATCCAAATCCAGCATCCCCCAGCCGCTGTACTTGACACTTACCCTGCCATATAATCCTCACTTCACATACTCTTGCCGTCCACGGTACTGCCCTCACATTGCTCCGTGTTTTGTCTAACCGTTTCCTCTTTTAGGCGTGTAACTTCTTGTGACATCCCTGATTTTGTAAGTAACATCTCAAGGAAACCCTGCTATATACAGCTTGTGTCAGCACCTTCAATGTTTTTCTGAAAACAGATTTTCTAGCATCAAAATGTAAAAGGTGGAGGCGGGGATCAAGCACAGTTGGTAGAGTGTTTGCCTACCAAGCCGTCAGTCCTGAGTGTGATACCCAGCACTTCACAGTGGCAGAGCATCCTGTCATCCAACATTCAGGAGGCAGAGGCAGGGAGCTTCAGACTTCAGGGTCACCCTCAGTTATAGAGTTACATGAACTACGGGAGACAATAACCTCAAAAGGGAAGGCAGAGATGGAGAGAGTAGGAGAGAAATAGCAGTTTCAGATGTGTATCACAGAGGAAGGATGGTAAGGGTGCAGAGAGAGGAGGTGCCCTTTGAAGCGTGCACCCCAAACTTATCGAGGACTGTTTACACCATTTCTAAGACATCAATGTCCATGACACTAACCCTGCTCCTGTCACTTTTATCTGCAGCCACAGCCCTTCGCCTGGGTGCAGATGAGAGCGTGTAGGGTAGCCTGTGGTAACAGGGTCTATATCAGTCTAGTCCAGTCCTGTCACCTTCTTCCAACAGATGCTCAACTGTAAGTCTGGGAAACACCCCCGGAACTAACCCTCCTACTTCCACATTTTGAATCGGCATCCCTTTCCCGACTTCAGCTGGTTTTGTTTGGCTGTTTGAGAAATCACTTCTTGACACTTTACATTGACAACTGTGAATTTGTCTCTTGCTGGAGGATAATCTGAATACATTTGGTCACATTCTGGCTAGTGTTCCTCACACATGAAGTGGAGCGGTGGGGACTAAGTGACATAATGTGTGTAAACTGGTAGGCAAATGTAGATATTAGTTCTTTCCCTTGCCTGTGAAGTTCCAGCCATCCAGTGAGGACACGCCGTGTTGCCGTCCGCATTTTATTCCCCCTGCACATCGTTCTGTGAAAGAGCAGTCTTGGCAAAGCGGGGAACACTCCATTTGTTTGTGCACAGTTTCTTGCCTCTTTTAGCCCCTCCCCCCATTATGTGAATATTTGACTCCAAAACTCTGGTAAATGTCTAATCTTTTCTCAAATATTCTTAATGGAGATCAGAGATTTTCAGTGTCTCTCATGACACACAAGGGATGTGACTGATGATAGCACTGTAGCCGTAAAGATTGAAGTTTACCTTAGTTCTGTGAAATGTGGAATGCTTACAATGGCTCACTTACCCATTTCCCTAATAATTTGCTATGCTAGATATTCCTTTAGGGACAAGAATGATAGCAAAAATTTAGATCATGGTGACTGACAGAGAAAAAGTACAACAATATGGGATAGGGACATCTACATCTCAGCACACATGCAGACACATCCGTGTGCCTTCCCCCAGCCTGGCTTCTGACTACTGACGGCTACACACACACCTGTGCAGAGCTAGACTCTGTGCTCGGCTATGGTGAGATGTATTCGGAATCGGCCATTGGTTTGGTTCATTCCTACCTCTGCTGGGGTTGATTACGGTGGAGCTGTTTCTCTACTATACCATGGTTTTTTTGAGACAGGATTTCTCTGTAGTTTTGGTGTCCGTCCCGGAACTAGCTCTTGTAGACCAGGCTGGCCTCGAACTCCCAGAGATCCGCTTGCCTCTGCCTCCCAAGTGCTGGGATTAAAGGCGTGCGCCACCACCGCCCGGCTATACCATGTTTTTTGTCCCTATGTGATATCGTTTGACAAGGTGAGTTTCGCTAGGACCCATCATATGCTTGCCAGATGCAAGAGTCTGGGCCTTGTCCCCAGCACAGAAACAAACAGAGCCACAACAAATGTAAGAAGCCAGTGGGTGTGACTGAGACTGTGATGTTTGTCACCCGTGTTCTTCAAAGTCAACAGGTTGATATATGCCATTTTCTGACTGTCTGTAATCTTTAGGATTAAGAAGACCAAAGAGTCGTGCAGCATGACAGCGCTTCAGGAGAAGTCAAAAGGTACTTCGTGTTCCCTTGCTCTCTCCCTTTGCCTTTTCTCTTACTACATAGCCAAGGCTGGCCACAAGCTCACAGGAATCCCCCTGCCCCAGTCTCCTGAGTGAGCACCTAGCTTTTTAATGCTTCTGTTAAGCTCTTCTTAGTCTGCAAATTTAGTGGATTCGAGGTTCATTACATACACGTCTGTCATCTCAGGACCAAGGCCAGCCTCCAACAGAGCTCCCCTGGGCCGCTAAGCAGCCTTCAAGCTGGCTACCTTATTTTAAATCTCCGAGTTTTAAAACCATTCATCGCTGCAACAGAAGCCTGCAGCCTTGATGTCCAGTCACACTGCTCCCCTGGTTAGCAAACACCTGCTCATTACCATGGACTAAAATGTCAGTGTAGCTCTGAACCCTTTACCGCCTTCCCAGAAAGTTCCATTCTATCCTTATCTTTTTCTTCTATTTTTAAAAACTATTATTTTATGTGTGTGGTGTTTTGCTTGCATGTGTCTTTGCAGCAGGACTCTGCACCGTGTGTGTGTGTGTGTGTGGTATACTAAGCACCAGAAGAGAACACTGGAGGCTTCCCTGGAGCTGGAGCTAACAGATGTAGGCGTCAATGTGCTAGGAATCAACCTGGGTCCTCTGGAAGATCAGCCACCGCCGAGTCATCTCTCCAGCCCCCATCCCCATCTCCTGTTTTTTCTTGTGAATTCTGTGTACTGAACACATTTATTCACTGCAGAAACTATCTATACTAGCCGGGCAGTGGTGACGCACGCCTTTAATCCCAGCACTCGGGAGGCAGAGGCAGGTGGATCTCTGTGAGTTCGAGGCCAGCCTGGTCTACAAAGGGAGTTTCAGGACAGGCTCCAAAGCCACAGAGAAACCCTGTCTCGGAAAAAAAAAAAAAAGAAACTATCTATACTGTACCTGTTTAGAGCTCCACACGGACTCTTAACTCAGTTTCTTCCTAAGCACCACTGAGTAGTCCCACCGTATCTGGAGGAGAGTCTGTCCTTGGATGCTTGGACATCAGACACTCCCAATTTCTCACTTAGGATGTACTTGGTTAGAATTTTGTTCTTTGAAAGTAGACACTAACACCTGTGCTCAGTCAGGGGCCTTAATGACATCTGCAAGATTCCAGAGAACTTTCTCGTAATTCGGGTGGCTGCATTCACTGCCTCATCCCTGTACTTGTTAGATTTGGGGGTATTGTGTTAGAGGCAATGCATATGGCATGTGACAGAATTGCATAGCTGGTGTCCGAACCCTATAATAATGTAATTTGGCCCAAAGTTAGTGGTACCGTTTCTTGAGCCATATACTCAAAAGTTTCCCATTTTTTAGTTGTGTCAGAAGTAGGCACTGGCCTTTCTGGAAAGTTCAAGGTGTGTACGCAAAGATTCTGTAGTGTTTTGTGGGCATGGGTGGCCACACGTCACTCAGTCACGTCATATCAGTGCTGAACCGAGTTGTGAGAGTTCACTTTCTCCCCGCAGGTTCTGTCTTCAGCGACCCTTTCTCAGGAGCTCCCTCTCAGTTTCTGCAGAGACTGTCCCGAATGGCCATACTGGAATATGACACTATTCGCCAGGAAACACACAAGAAATCAAGGCGAGGCAAGAAGCGGGATCTCCGAGACTGCTGAGGGTCGCACATCACGCACCATGCACCACGCCATGCTTCTCCCCTGTGCTGTGGTTCACATTCGTCATGTTTCTTTTTCTTTCTTTCATTCTCTTTTGATATGTGATATGATAGACATACAAATGGAAATGTAAATAGCAAATAAATATTTTATGTTATATATGAATTATATTTTTTGTGAATTTTGTGAAACATGTCATTTCATCTTTTTTTTTTACTTTTTTCCTTAAAACGAATATTTTATTATTAAAATTGAATGATTTTACTTTGGTACTAGGGATTGAACCCAAATCTCTGTGTGTGCTAGGTAAGTGTTCTGCCCACTGAGCTATATCCTCATCAAAAAACATTTGAATTATGCAAATATATGCATAATGGAAATTATATTCCATAAGTTTATATGTCTTTTGACCTAATTTGATAAATGCTTTTGAGACTTATCTTTGCAATGGACCGCATTAGTTGTTCAGAAGGTTCGAGAAGAATCCAGGGATGATGTCATACATCTGAAATCTCATCATTCAGGAGTCTGAAGCAAGAGAATTTTTGAGTCTGGACTGCAGAGTGAGGCTCTGCTCAAAACAACCAAACAACCAAAGAAAACAGTTTAAAGGAAAGTAAGTGCTGTTGGCATTAGAAGGACCAGTACCTGGAGAACTGGCTCAGCTGGTAGAAACGCTCGCTGCTCTCCCAGAAGACCCAAGCCTGGCACTTACACCAGGCTGCTCACAGCCACCTGGATCTCCAGGCCCCGGGGATATGACTTCTTCCAAGGGACAGGCACCTCCACAGCTGTGACACATGGCCATGTACAATTAAAAAAAATGTTTTTACTTAAAGAAAAGAGAGTTTTTTCATGTTTGGAAACTACTGTGAAAGAAATCCAGAGCCAGATGAAGAGGAAAGTATCGCCTCAGTTCTCCGATGAGGTCTTGATGGGCAATCCTGCCTTTGTTTGTGAGACAACGATGGACCCTCCAATCCTGAACTTTAGAACGGAGCAAACGAACACACGCAGGTAGTACCCGCTACTCTTGGTCACCCATAACCTCAGGGCCTTTGTTGCCAGGCAGACAGAGTCTCTCCTTGGCATAGACAGACTGATCTGTGAGGGGGAGGAAGGGGAGAAAAACTTACCCCATCTTCATGGAGTGGAAAGACTAGTTCAAGAGAGAAGCCCTTCCTTCTCCAGGAAGCCTGTGGAACGCCAGACCCATGCTTCCACGAAACCAGCTTCAGTTTGAGTTTCTAATTGTTTTCGGCCTATACATTAATTGACTTCAAGTTAGTTGTTTACACATCGGAAGGATTTACATAAAACAGTCTAGGACACTGACAGCTGGCCTTGGAGAGTACAGAACACTGAGTCTCCTGGGAGTTTAGACCAGGCAGTAACCCGCAGGCGGAGAGGGCCTTGTGGAGGATAGACCGTTCTAGAAAGCTGAGAAAGCACAAGCAAAGGCGTACTCTACACTTGGGGAGGACACACATGGGGTGCAGTGTGCACAGAGCAGGCAGCATAAGCTCAGTTCTCCATACCCCAAGCCAGTTCCAGGCTCTGTGGCCTCAACAGGCAGAGACTGTAGTAAACCTATCTGAAAGGGCCTGGACGCCTAGCTTCAGTTCTTTGTGTTATATGAGTCCAAAGTTGCCAGATAGCCCAGCTTTTTGAAAGAAATGAGAATCTGAGTTTTGGTGCAACATTTCTATCTTTGGGTTTTTATTTTGCTGTGAAGACACCATGGCCACAGCAGCTCTTAGGAAAGAAAGCATTTAATCAGGGCTTGCTTAGAGTTTCAGAGGTTTAGTCCATTGTTATCATGGCAGGAAGCATGGTGACACACAGGCCACATGGTGGTGGAGAGGTAGGGGAGAAATCCACCTGCAGCAGGGAGAGAGAGCCACTATGCTCGACTTGGGCTTCTTCTTCTTCTTCTTTTTTTTTTTTTTTTTTTTTTGAGACAGGGTTTCTTTGGTGCCTGTCCTGGAACTAGCTCTTGTAGACCAGGCTGGCCTCGAACTCACAGAGATCTGCCTGCCTCTGCCTCCTGAGTGCTGGGATTAAAGGCATGCGCCACCACCGCCCGGCATGACTTGGGCTTCTGAAACCCCAAAGAGACACACTCCAAGCCTAATCCAAGTGACACCTCCTAACCTCTTTCAGGCAGCTCCATTTCCCTAATGACTAAGCATTCAACTATTTGAGCCTGTGGGAGCCATTCCTACTGAAACCACCACAATTCCAAAAAGTATATAGAGAGTCTAGTTAGAAAGTGGAAGAACTGGGAATCTACCCAAAGTTCATGTACAGAAACTCTTGGGAATAGTAATTTAAAAGTACTTTCAACTTATCATGCCAAAAGATACGTCACGACTTCTTGCCAAAGTCATCAGGACCTTCTTTTGACACAACAGATGTAATGAACTATGGAAATAAATATAGCCAAATACTATAATAATGTGGTCAATCAATCAAGCAAACAACCTCAAACTTAGTTGATAATATACATTGTATTAAATATTATAAATATATAAGAAATGTAATCATGGCTTAACTGATTAAAATTTAGGGTAAGCTAGAACATCTATACACAAACCGCGGCTTCAGGTCAAGACAGTATGACATCACGGATTGATGCCTGTGGAACGAAAGCTGACGTTGCTTATACAGATATTATGTCTGCCCCACCCTATCTCCCTAGGAAAGAATTCAACTTAAGATAGTTCCAGAGTGGACTATTTGCTTTTATTTATTATGGGGGCTGCGGGGGAGTTATGCCACAGGTAAGCAGGAGTCTTTGGAGGACACAGGAGGCACTGGATCCCCTGGAGCTGGAGTTACAAGTGGTTGTTAGCCATCTGACGTGGCGCTGGTACCCAGCTCAGGTCCTCTTGAAGAGCAGCAAGTCCACTCTTGTCCACTGAGCTGTCTCTCCAGTCTCTATTGTTTCTTTTTAACAAACAAGAAGGGCTGATAGTAACTGATCTCTTGTTGAGCCTTAGAGTCCAATTTAGTTTAAGATTTTCATTAAATCTTTTCTTGCTGTTTGCTTGTCTTGAGACAAGGTCTCATGTAGCTCAGGCTGGCCTCACACTTGAGGAGGATGATCTTGAGTTCCTGATTTTTCTGCCTCCACTTTCCCAAGTGCAGGGGATAATGGCATGCACCATTAGCATCAAGGATGCAGATTCAGTAAGTTGAAAAAAAATTCACAGGCTCTACTACTTTAGACCACATTTACCTTCTGTACTTGATAAACAATAAGGAAAACTAGTATGTATTTTGAACACAGAAAGCACAAGGCACCTCCAAGCAGGACAAACCAAAGACTTAGAGAAGGATGAGAAGATTTATGTTTAGTGCATATGAATGTTTTGCCTCCATGTGTATCAGGATATCATCTCTGTGTAGTACCCTAGGAGGCCAGCAAAGGGCATGGGATCCTCTGGAACTGAAGTTACAGGTGGTTGTGAGCCTCTGTGTGAACTCCTGGCCCTCTGTAATAGCAACAAATGCTCTTCACAGCTGAGCTATCTCTCCACCCCACCCCTGGAAGACCGACTTCTATTACTGCAGTCACCATAAATAGTAATACGAGTTTCATCTTTGTGATTTGGAAACCCCCTCCAGAGTAAGCAGCAGCATTCCCAACCCTAAGGACCTGTACCTTATGATAAACATTTAGGATGGGAAGACGGAGTTGAGAAAACAGTTCATTTAGAGGTTTATTTTAAATATGTGTGTGTGTGTGTGTGTGTGTGTTATGCTTATATGAGGTCAGTGCCCAAGGAGACCAAAAGATTGGATTGGATTGGATTTTTGGAGCTGGAGTTACAGACACCTGACATGGGTGAAAGTCACCTGACATGGGTCTAAGTCACCAAATGTAGGTGCTGGGAACCACACTCTGGTCCTCTGACAGAGTTATGTGCTTTTAACCTCGCCGTTATTGCTCCAACCCAAGAAAAAAATTCTTTATAAAGAACTAGTTACTTCATCGGAGGAAGCAGTTCTAGTCAACGACGATTCCAAATTAATTTTTTCTAAACAGAAAGACTCATTTTCTTTTCTTTATTCCTTTCAAAGTCCAACAGCTTCCTTATATGTAATTTGGGTTTCTCAGTAAATGTATCCACTGAAGATCAATACTTTCTCTAGATGAAATATCTTGGATTTCGAGTGGCTATGTTAATTGAATTTACTTCCCTCCCTCCTTCCCTCCCTCCCTCCCTCCCTCCTTTCCTTTCCTCCTTTCTCTCTTTTTCTTTCTTGAGACAGGGTCTTAAGACCCTAGCTGTCCTCTGCCTCCCAAGTGCTGGGATAAAAGGTGTGCACTACCACCTCCTGGCTAGGTCTTCATTTCTAATTGATCCTTCTGTGAGGACTTTCAAACTGACACAGGGGAGAACTTCTTACACTCCAGATTCTTGTGGCACTTGGGATTGATGGTCTGTGATGCTGTAAAGCACCAGGTGATGCTAAGGATGCTGATTGTGGACCACTTCAATAACCCTGCCTTAGCACGTCCTGTGCTCCGGGTACTGGATGGGCTACCCCTTCAGTAAGTAACCTTGCACCAGCATCTCCTACACTCAGGGACACTGGGTGAACTTTTGAGAGCTACCCTCATTCAGGCATCATCCCAGAGTCTGATCCAATTTGGTTAGGGTGCCTTCTTGGGTAATACTTAAACTCTTCCTGCCCCCATAACCACCCATATGTTACCTGCATTCTGAAGAGAGCCTTCTTTGCATTTCCATTTCCTCTCGAGCAGCTGTATCCCTAAATCATCAAACTCTCCCCGCTTCCCTTACTTATTATTTTTACATGTATGGATGTGTGCTGGCATGATAGGTATGAGAAACACTCCATAGTTGAGAAATTACGGAGAATATTTAGATACTGAAATAAGCTGCTTTCTTCTCTAAGCCTTGGTCTTTCCTCCAGAACTCCACGGATGTTGTTTCCTTGTCTTCCAGTGTCGTCAGCTGCTGACTGGGAAATCTGGAGGGAAGCCCCTCGGCTGGCTCCCGGGGAACTGCTGGCTGTCACCTAAGTGACTGTTGGGATCCCTGAAGTTGATGTTGATGCTTCTGGTCAGGCTCTCATTGGAAAATTACAAGAAGTCTTAATCTTCAAGGTGACTTACACTTCTTCCACAACGACAGTGAAGTGCCCTTTTGATTGTTCCGAACTAGATTCTCTCTCAGTTCTGTAGTGAAGGAGCGAGATCTCCCACTAAGACGTTCTCAGGGATTTGCCTCCCAGCATAAAACAGCAAGTTCCGCAGTACAAGCCCTCTGCCTCCTTCCTCCAGACGCTGCTTTGGGAGTTAGCTCAAGACTGTCATTTCTCCTGCAGTTGTAAGCCTCCCTTCATGGTTTACTTTCTGGTTGTGCCTATTAGTTTCGTTTTTGTGTGGAGAGAGAATCTTGCTAAGTGGTTCAGACTGACCTTGTATCGTGATCCTCCTGCCTCAGCTTCCCAAGTGCTGGGATTACAGGCATATAACCCCGTCAGACTCCACATAAGGAGTGAATTTTCTCCTCAAATCTCTTGTACCCTATTTGTCACTTCTGCCTGGGTGTCTGAGGACTTTCTTGGTTATTAAGGCTGAATCTGAAATGGTTCACCGTAGCAAAACCCCCTGACACTTGGCTGACACTTCCAGGATCCATACTCAGTCCCCTGACGTCTGGTGGACTGTTTCAGGATCCAGACTCGGTTCCCTGACAGGCGGTGGACTGTTTTAGGATCCAGACTCAGTCTTCTGACACGGTGGACTGTTTCAGGATCCAGACTCAGTCTCCTGACATCCGGCAGACTGTTTCAGGATCCAGACTCGGTCCCCTGACCACAAGGCAGACTGTTTCAGGATCCAGACTCGGTCCCCTGACCACAAGGCAGACTGTTTCAGGATCCAGACTCGGTCCCCTGACCACAAGGCAGACTGTTTCAGGATCCAGACTCGGTCCCCTGACACACGGTGGACTGTTTCAGGGCCCGGACTCAGTCCTTTCTTCATTTGGGGGCATCTTTTCCTGCATCCATGAAATTTCAGCTCTTTCTGTTCTGTGGTTTTTAAGGCCTCCTTTTCCCCAGGGACACTAAATATCCTGATTTGGGACCATTTTCATCGATTTTAAATATCTGGAGGGGGAGGAAAGGAATTCGTGAATAGTTTTGATTTTCTTTCTGATTGCTTTAATCTGTGGGCTTCTCCATTGCTGGATGCATTCGTTGTTGATTTTAGCCTTGTTCTAGGTCAGCAGTCCAGCCTCCAGCTCTGCCTCCTTGCTGTTTCTAGTTATTAATTCTGTAATGATATCATTCCTGTTTTCAATTTATGTGTTTTTTAGGTCTGCAATCACTTTTTATCTAATTCTATGTCAGAGATTGGCAGCCTACTCTTTTTGAAGGCCAGACTGTAAGCACTGTGGGCTTGACAAGCCATACAATCTCGATGCAACCACTGAACTCTAACATTGGAGCCAGAGGACTGTTGTAGGTTCCCTGTCAACATCACACCTGTAATAGATATGATGGATGGTGTGCAAAAAATATTATTTACAAAAGAGGCACTGGCTCACGTATCCCTAACTGTAGAATGGCTTAGCACATACTGTTTGTGGAGTGATTGTTAGAATGTCCCTCTTCCCCTCGTTACTAACTGTAGAATGGCTTAGCACATACTGTTTGTTGAGTGATTGTTAGAATGTTCCTCTTTCCCTCGTTACTAACTGTAGAATGGCTTAGCACATACTGTTTGTTGAGTGATTGTTAGAATGTTCCTCTTCCCCTCGTTACTAACTGTAGAATGGCTTAGCACATACTGTTTGTTGAGTGATTGTTAGAATGTTCCTCTTCCCCTCGTTACTAACTGTAGAATGGTTTAGCACATACTGTTTGTTGAGTGATTGTTAGAATGTCCCTCTTCCCCTCGTTACTAACTGTAGAATGGCTTAGCACATACTGTTTGTGGAGTGATTGTTAGAATGTTCCTCTTCCCCTCGTTACTAACTGTAGAATGGCTTAGCACATACTGTTTGTTGAGTGATTGTTAGAATGTCCCTCTTCCCCTCGTTACTAACTGTAGAATGGCTTAGCACATACTGTTTGTGGAGTGATTGTTAGAATGTCCCTCTTCCCCTCGTTACTAACTGTAGAATGGCTTAGCACATACTGTTTGTTGAGTGATTGTTAGAATGTTCCTCTTTCCCTCGTTACTAACTGTAGAATGGCTTAGCACATACTGTTTGTGGAGTGATTGTTAGAATGTTCCTCTTTCCCCCCATTAAGCTCAGGTTTTAATTCCCCGCCTCGAGGGGTAGGTAACATATTTTCCTGCGGATGCCTCTCCAGAGGCATCTTGATCATCACCAGGTTAATTTAACAAGCACTGTTTCTTCCTTACGTGCTCACTAGGCACAGGACACTGTGCAAAGTGCTTTTCATCTCGTGTCTTACTGAATCTTCACAGCCACTCAGCTGTGTAATCCCTGGTCGCCTCCCTCCTTGCCCCATCCCTACAAACCTCTCATTCCAGGATTAGGACCCTTCGTATTTCCTTTCTAAAGCAAAATCAATGAAAAAGAATTTCTATTTTCCTAAGCTAGAGACCACCTGGCCCTGTGCTCGCCTGTGTGTGATCCGTATCTGCTGGAAACACCATCTGCTTTTCTAGTTCTCTTCAGCAGCTGCAGTCCCAAACCATCACAGTCTCTCCATCCCCAGGAGGTGGTGGCGCATGCCTTTAATCCCAGTGCTCAGGAGACAGAACTAGGTGGATCTCTGTGAGTGTGGGGCCAACTTGATCTACAGAGCTAGTTCCAGGACAGACAGGGCTGTTATACAGAGAAACCCTGTCTCTCAAAAAAGCAAATTAAAAAAAAAAGCAACAAGAAAAATGTGTGTGTGCGTACGCATGTGTGTGTGCCTGCATAAGTAAGTGTATGTGTACCGTGTTTGTGCAGAAACCTGTGGAAGCCAGAAGGAACTGGAGTTACAGGGGTGTGTGAACCACCATATGGGTGCTGGGAGCTGAATTCTGGTCCTCTGCAAGAGCAATAAACACTCTTAATCCATCTCTCCAGTTAGTTTTCCCTCTTAGTTATTTCTCCCAGTATAAAAACTCAATGCAAGACCTCCTGTCTTGAGCAAACACACATACACACATACGCACACATACACGCACACACACATGCATACACACACACACATGCACACATACATGGCTCCTGTGATGTACTCCTGTATCTATCCTGAGCAAGCACAAGAACAGGTCCTGTGAGGCCCTACTGCATCTGTTCACCTTGACAACAAACTCCTCCAATGTGTGGTTGGAACTAGGCTTCTGCTTCTTTGACCCAACCCCCTTTCTCTTTCAACCCATTTTAATCACATCACTGAAACAGCCCTTGTGAAGCTTTCTGAAAACCTATTGTAGATAAGCCAGTGAGAACTGTCTTTGTTATCTTACTTGACCAATAAAGGGGTATTTGATATAGCTCTCCCCCTTTTATGAGAAAAGGAGAGAATGTTTTCAGGCATTATTATTCTCTTTCCACCCTCTTCCTCCCTCTGGTCAGTTCTCAGATGATTCACAGGGCCTGTGGTCTGTCTGGGATTTGAATGCTCCAAGGCGGATACTATGACTGTTTATTGCTGTCTTCTCTGTATGTACTATCATGCTTAACCCGTACTGCGGACTGAGAACTTTATTGTTTTCACAGAATGTAAGAACTGGAAGTCCAGCCGGGCGGTGGTGGCGCACGCCTTTAATCCCAGCACTTGGGAGGCAGAGGCAGGCGGATCTCTGTGAGTTCGAGACCAGCCTGGTCTACAAGAGCTAGTTCCAGGACAGGCTCCAAAACCACAGAGAAACCCTGTCTCGAAAAACCAAAAAAAAAAAAAAAAAAAAAAAAAAAAGAACTGGAAGTCCATTGATGATGACACAGTTTAGGTCAGAGACACTGAACTGGGTAACCTGAACACAGGACCAGGTAGTGGGTTTCCTGAAGCATGAGGAAGAGATGGGAGGCCCAAGAAGATGAAGTCAGAAGATAGTCTTCAGTTAGTACCTGACAGAAGGAAACCTAGCCTTGACTGACAGGCGCTGTCTTCAAATGAAGACTAACAGCATGGAGGTGAGGGAGCGTTTTCTGGTCTTGAGTCAGAAGCACATGGTCTGAGGATAGTCACTGAAGACCCAGACTCCGAGTTGGAGCTGAGTGGGGGAGAGGAAATGGTGAGGCACCAGGACCGCCTTGGGGAAGGGCGAGTCACAATTCCACAAGGACCCTGGGGGGCTAAAAATCTCAGTATTGTCTCATCCTGAAACAAGGAGACTTCATCTATAAAACTGTTCTCCAATTGACACTGATCAATTTTTGGATCATAGGATGTGAACTGTTCTTGAGGAGGGGTGGGACCCTGGACAAGGCGGCTGTCTTCTGAGGGAAATTCCCAGAGAGAAGTTTGACAGTGAGCACTGTAAGCAATGTGCTCCAGGGAGGTTTCCTGGGAGAAAAATCACCGTATCTATTATACATGTACACAGAGGAATTAAAATTCACACAGAGAATTAATCCATGCATCTAAGGGTGGACAAAGAAAATGTCCTGGAGCAGGTGAGATAGCTCAGTGGCAAAGGTCCCTGTCTCCAAGCCTGATGATCCGAGTTTGACCCTCAGGACAGAGCTCTCGAAAGTTGCTCCATGTGGACACCATGGTGCTGTAACATACACACACACACACACACACACACACACACACACGCGTGCACACACTCACACACACAGTAATGAAATATTTTTGAAAAGGAGATGGCACAGTCATGTTTGTAAAGCCCCTGTTAGGAAATGAGTCAGATGTAGAGACTTCACAGACAGAATTAAAGAATCATTTAAGATCAGACATATCCAGAGAACAACGAACAGAAAGTTGTTACTACTCTCTGGGCAGAAGGGTCAGCTGACCCCAGTGGCGCCTGGTGATGTAGAAGCGTGGCCACTTTAAGAGAGCTGCTGCTAAGAGGACTTGTCGGAGATGGTGTAGCACTGAGCAGATAAATCCCCAACTCTTTCTACCTCCCGCCAATGGTTCCCCACAACAGCCCCAGTTGAAAGTCTGTCCACAGTGAAGCCTAGGTGATGAGCTCCACAAAAATCAGAACTTAGCATTGGGCTGAGTGCACAGAGAGTTCAGGACCAGCTGCCAGAGAATATCCAGCAAAGAGCACACGTCAGACTCTAGGATCGCAGCCCAACACCACACAGCATCAGGTGTGGATGGAATATCTAATTTAATATCTAATGTTATATGTAATTTCCCTGCTCTACTTTCCAGACGGCCAATACTGAAGTGAACTTGGAGTTTGGAGAGGACCAGCCTTAGGGTTTCTTGATTTGAAGCCTGGGCACAAAGCTTGAAGGCAAAACTGAGTGATGGGCAAATGGTGGAAGGACTGAAAGAAATAAAAAAAAAATTAATAAATCAGTACAATCCCCCACAGAATTCAGGGCAATGTACTTTGCCTTCTCCTCCAGCGGGTCTGCTGTGTTGGCTTCCTTCTCACTGACAGAGTTCTGATGGAGGGCCAGCTCTGCCTTTCAAGTAGCAAGGGAACTGCAGCCTTGCTCCCGGTGAGAGGCCTGGAGAGCGAGTTCAGGAAGAGGAGGAACCCTTAAAGTAGAGGTGCTGGAGCGAGGGTGGGGGGCAGGCTCTGCTCGGAAGGCACAGGGGTATCGAATAGCGCACATGTGGAGTGTGAAAGATGAGGACACGCCTGTACTTGTGGGTCTCAGCTGACATCTGTGTGGGAAGCTGTCTTCACACTGCCCTCTTTGCTTGCTTTTCTGTAGTCCTAAGCGAGCTCTAGCCCCGGACTAGAACCCTATTGCTGGGAGGACAGACAGACCTTCCAAATTCTTTTCCCTCAGGAGATGAGAAAGGAGCAGCTTGTCTGTAGTTTTTCTTTGGGGGATAGATTTGGACTGTTCACGGAAGCATCTGCAAGACAAACGCGCTTGTCCTAAGAGAGAGTGGTCACTCCCGGTGCACTGCTTTGAGGTCCTACCCAAAAAAAGTTCCCTTTGCCAGGAAGGAAGGAAAAGGGTGGCAGATGTTAAAAAAGTGATTCATTCCTCAAATTGTCAGTTACTAACCAGTGGTTCATATACTAGGTGACTGTTCTATGTCAGGTCTATATTAGGTGACAGGATGGGTTGAGTGGTGGCTTTTCCTAAAGATTTCTAGAACTTGTAAGAGAGGCATTAGGGAAAGGGGAGTTTTCAGGTGCCAGTGACTTAAGGATCTAGAGATGAGACCATTCAGGATTAGTGGGTGGTCCCTAAAGTCAATGTCAACTCTCTGCAGTCTGTAGAGAAAGGGATGCAGGAGACAAGGAAGCCAGCTGCAGACAGGTGCTGAAAGAAGGGAGAGAAGGGGGTGGCAGAAGCTGCCTCTCTGAGAGGGAGACAGAAAAGAGAGAGAGCTCAGGCTGGAAGCTGAAGATCAGCCTGTCTCTGCAGATGGGGGAGGGAGTAGGTGTGGCTTGTCTCTTAAAGAGACAGAACAATCATTACAACTAGTCCAAATTCATCATAAATTATGTAATAAATCTGAAGTCAGCTTGAACTACAGACATTCTGTTTCCAAAACAAAAAAGAGGTGGGCATGGTGATGCATGCCTTTCTTAGCACTCCAGAGGTAGAGGCAGGTAGATCTTTATGAGTTTCAGAAGTTTAAGACAATGTCTCAAGTTAAAAACAAACAAACAAACAAACAAAAAACCAAAACATAAGCAATCTACAGATTCAATGCAATGCCCATTAAAATCCCAGCAAAATTTTTCAAAGACATTGAAAGAACGGTACTCAACTTTATTTGGAAAATCAAAAACCTAGGATAGCCAAAACAATCCTGGGCAATAAAAGAACTTCTGGAGGCATCACAATTCCTGACTTCAAACTCTAATATAGACCTACAGTACTGAAAACAGCCTGGTATTGGTGTAAAACAGACAGGAGGACCAATGGAACCAAATTGAAGACCTGGATAACAATTCACACATCTTCAAACACCTGATCTTTGATAAAGAAGCAAAAAATATCAAATAGAAAAAAAGCATATTTAACAAGTGGTGCTAGCATAATTGGATATCAACATGTAGAAAAATGAAAATAGACCCATAACTATCACCATGCATAAAACTCAAGTCCAAATGGATCAAAGACCTCAACATAAAGCCAGCCACACTGAACCTTATAGAAGAGAAATAGGGAAGTTCACTTGAACGCATTAGCACAGAGAACCACTTTATAAATAGAACCCCAGCAGCACAGACACTGAGAGAAACAATTAATAAATGGGACCTCCTGAAACTGAAAAGCTTCTGTAAAGCAAAGGACATGGTCAACAAGACAAAACGACAGCCTACAGAATGGGAAAAGATCTTCACTAATCCCACATCAGACAGAGGTCTGATCTCCAAAATATACAAAGAACTCAATAAATTGGACACCAAAAGATCACATAATCCAATAAAAAAATGGAGTACAGACCTAAACAAAGAACTGTCAACAGAGGAATCTAAAATGGCGAAATGACACTTAAGGAAATGTCCAACATCCTTAGTCATCAGAGAAATGCAAATCAAAACAACTCTGAGAGTCCATCTTACACCTGTAAGAATGGCCAAGATCAAAACCCCTGATGATAACTTATGCTGGAGAGGTTGTGAGGAAAAGGGAACACTTTTGCCTTGGTGGTGGGAATGCAAGCTGGTACAGCCCCTTTGGATGTCAGTGTGGCAATTTCTCAGAAAATTAGGAAACAACCTTCCTCAAGACCCAGTAATATCACTTTTGGGTATATATCCAAAGGATACTCAGCTGTGCCACAAGGATATGTGCTCAACTATATTCATAGCAGCCTTGTTTGTCATAGCCAGAACCTGGAAACAACCTAAATGCTCCTTGACCGAAGAATGGGTAAGGAAAATGTAGTACATTTACACAATGGAGTACTACACAGCAGGAAAAAATAATGACAGCTTAAATTTTGCAAGAAAATGGATGGAGTTATAAAACATTATTTTGACTGAGGTAACCCAGACACAGAAAGACTCATAGGTGGTTTTTTAAACATAAAGTAAAGAAAGCCAGCCTACAAATCACAATTTCAGAGAACTTACACAACAATGTGGACACTAAGAGAGACTTACACAGATCTAATCTACATAGGAAGTAGAAAGTATAAAAAGACAAGATCTCCTGAGTAAATTGGGAGCATGGAGACCTTGGGGAAAGATTGAAGTGGGGAGGGGAGGGGCAGAGAGGGGAGCAGAGAAAAATGTAGAGCTCAATAAATATCAATAAAATAAATAAACAAGAACAAAAACAAAAACAACCCAAAACAAACCCAAAACCAAAGGCGACCCTCAGGGCCTCATCACCTCTTCAGGGACCACCTCATAATTCTATCCTCTTGGGCACACCTTCAAACCACAGCACACACAGGACTCTGTGATCCTGAAACATGAGAACACACACAGAGGAGATATTTGACTGATTCTTTGGATGAGGGCAGCAGAGGGTTCACAGATCAAGCAGAGTCCTGGTGTCCCACAGTGTCTGAGGGTCTGCACCTCACAGCAATTGGTCTTACAGAACATTTAAAAACCTCCTTTTAGTTCTGTAGGCTCATATAATCAACCTCATAAATGCAAATTATTAATATTTCTATTTTTTTAAGTCTGAATTTTTCTGTATTTGGAAATAACGAGGGCCTTATTTTCTGCATTTGGAAATAGGAAGAGCTGGTTCCTCCTTGAACAGACTCTGAATGTTAAACGTTGAGTAACTGATGTCAGCAGACAGTGCCGAGCAGAACTGAGCTAAGACATGCTTTACAATAAATATTTATGATTCCTCCAGTAGTTCTTGCCTTTTAATGTATGGCGTTTTCAAAATGCTTATAGCCTGCACCCTGATGGATGCGTCTGTTTAGAGAACTATAGACATGGCATCGGTACCTGGTGATTCCCACCGGGGCATTAAGCTAAACAAAGAAAATGAATGCATTCCCAACCACAGGCACGATTTACAGCTCTTGGAATAGAAGCTGACATGGACTGCAGCGAGGTATGTGTTGGGAGGGTGCATTTGGACTCATCCAGAGGCTTTCGCTCATGTCAGGTTTTTATCTGAAACTGGAGCCTGCATCTCCCCCTTACTCCACACACCTGAGTAAAAACTTCGGCACTGTGCACTCAAAAAGAGACCCGAGTCTGGCTGTGGTAAGACAACTCCTCAGGGACCTCAGCCTGAGCTGGTGGCTTCTGATGTGGCAGACAGATATAGGCCTGGGCTTATCGGGTATTGTTCTGATGACAACTGAGAAGAGCAAAGAACAGAACAGCACCCTCTTTGGCTCAAAAATAGCCACTTTCATTTAATAGAAATAAATTTTAGCAGATTAAATAATTTTTCAACTTGATTTATAAATTAGACATTTCGTACATGGACTTAAAATAGTTTCAGAAACCTTCTGCTCCAAATATAAATCATGTTTCTGCAATTTTTTTTATTTGAGAGTGTTTCATATAATCTAGGCTGGGCTTGAACTTACTATGTATCTGAGGATGAACCTTAAACTTTTGATTCTCCAGCCTCTACCTTCCAAGTGCTAAGATCATGCCACTATAGCTGGTAACCTTGAAAATTTTATTATGATAATGTATATAAAATATAACATCTATAATCTTACCTATCAATCTGGTTGTTTTAATTAAAAATGTTGGTGGATGGTCAAATGTATGTCTCTGCACCACATGTATGCCTACTTCCTGCAGAGGCCTGCAGTGGGCATCACACTTTCTGGAACTGGAGTTACAGATAGTTGTGAGCCACCATATGGATGCTGGGAACTGACCCAGACATTCTGTGGGAGCAGTTAGTGGTCTTGGCCACTGAGCCACCTCTCCAGTCCCTGGTGTATATGTGTGTGTGTGTGTGTGTGTGTGTGTGTGTGTGATTGAGAGAGAGAGAAAAGGTCCTCCTGCCTCACCTCCCTATTCTGTACCATCACTAATTGTGTTTTCAAAAATTTATTTTCACCCCAGGAGGTGGTGGTGCACACCTTTAATTCCAGCACTCAGGAGCCAGAGGCAGGTGGATCTCTGTGAGTTCAAGGCCAGCCTAATCTACACAGCGAGTTCCAGGATAGCCAAGGCTACACAGAGAAGCCCTGTTTTTAAAACCAAAAAATCCATAAAGCAAAGAAAGCAGCCTACAAACCACAATCCCAGAGAACTTAGACAACAATGAGGACATTAAGAGAGACTTACATAGATCTAATCTACATGGGAAGTAGAAAGAAAAAGACAAGATCTCCTGAGTAAATTGGGAGCATGGGGACCTTGGGGGAGGATTGAAGAGGGGAGGGGAGAGGTAGGGAGGGGAGCAAAGAAAAATGTAGAGCTCAATAAATATCAATTAAAAAAATAAAAATAAAAACCAAAAAAGATTTTTTTTTTCACAAGTCAAGATTTTGTTGTGTAGCTCAGGCTGTCCTCCAATTTGTGACAACCTTCCTGTTTCACTCTCTCAAGTGCTAAGATAACAGTCCTCAGCTGCCACACCCTTGTCCATTTTGCGTATGGATACAAATATGTGTTTGTGTGTGTGTGTCCAGAGGCCAGAGATGCAGTTTGTTAGCACAGGTGACCTCCTGCTTGTTATGTCTCTTACTGGCAGGCTTATGCTAGGATGACTGTCCTGTGACCACCACCTACACAGGTACACACACACACACACACACACACACACCACAAAATGAAGTGAATCTATGAAATATAAAAATGACTAATGTAAGGGAATCTATTAGTATTTTAATTAAACTTCAAAGTGAGTGAAATTACAGGCTGTGAGGCAATTTAAGAAACCAGAGCTGCCGGTCTAGTCACACAAATGCCTCACCCCTTGGCTGCAGATCTCCTAATCTGAATTCCTCAGCATGGTCCGGGAAGGCCATGTGGGGTGGCCCGACACAGTCTTTGTTATCAGCAGGAACCCATCTTCTTTCATCTCGGAAAATTACATCCTTTCTGCTATGAACGGACACAAAACCACAGCGTGGTAATTGAATCCCGCTCAGCCATACAGGACTGAGTGAAAGCAGCCCAATCAGCCCCTCTTGAGTTACACTCCTATTCATGTGGCTTTTAAAAATTGTTTTTAGTTCTCACCCTACCTCTGACACTCCACAGGCTTTGTTTGATTCCTGGGAGGTGGGGTAGAGCTATCTTGAAGGGCTTTTATAAACTTAAAAGCCGCTCAGTCAATACCGCATGAAGGGCATCAGTCTGCCAAGACCCCTGAGGAATGGGTGTTACTCGACTGGGTTTTTAACGTCTCCATGTTTCAGATGACCACAGTTCGAGAGCTGGCGATGTTCAGAGGAAGGATCCGACCTCGATTCTAGTTGACACGACCGGCTTTCCGCGGCACTTTATGAACTGCTCGATTTGAAACTCCCGAGACCCACACGCCGACATCTTCCGTCTCAGTCCATTTCCTGGTGCTAGAACAAAATACCCGAGGTCAGGACCTTGATAAGGAATAGACACTTCTCTGGCTCACCATTCTGGAGATCAGAAAGGCAGACTGCATATCGGCCTAACCCCTAACAAAAGCTTTCTTATTGCATCCTGACAAGACAGAGAGCGTCACGTGGTGAGACAGCTAGCTCAGATCCAGCTAGACTTCTACAGTCATCAGGTCTCAAGACAGGAGACGTTCTATTTGGCCTTTTTAAGATTGAGGAAAACCGGACCTTAGAGACAGAAGAACCTTCACTCCCTCCACCCCCGCCTTATGGCTAATGCTTCGGTCCTCCTCCCTGCCAGACCTTGCTGCCCAAGACATCCCTCCCCGCTCACAATCTCTATGGCATCTTCTAGGAGAGCTACCTGCACCAGACCTCTTTCTCCTTATACAAAGCTTCAGGGTCTTTGGTCTGTTTGCTAATTTGTTGGAACTTCAGGGGTAAAGCCAGGAAAAGAAAGGAAAAGAGAAGTCAGTTCTAAACAAAACACCAAGATTATAGATGCAAATATAACACACTAACGGTTAACACAGAGGCTGGGGATTGTGCTTGGGTGCACACGTGAGGACCCAAGCGGGATCCTCACAGGCAGCACCGAAAAGCAGGGCCTGGCAGCATACACTCGCAAGGGAGCAAAATGAGGGAGTTGCTTCTCTGTGTCTACCACGTGGGTCCTGGGTACTGGACAGCCAGTATCTTTATCTGCTGAGTCATCTTTCTGACCCCAAATGATTTTTTTTTTTTTGAGGTTGGATTTTGCTAAGCAGCATAGCTGACCTTGAACCCTCAGTCTTGCCCCAACCTTTCAAGCAATAATCTAATCCTGGTCTAGTATTTAACTTTAAACTATAATTTTAATCATATAGCCATAATATTACAGCTCTCCAGCATGTGGACAGCCCGTATTGGACCATGGAAGCTGATCAAATAAAGAACCCGTGCAATATATATCCACCCTATCAGTTCTGTTTTCTAGAATAGTGGTTCTCAACCTGTGGGTCACAGCCCTGAGCTCAGATTATCCATTCACAGGGATCTCCTAAGACCATTGGAAAACATGGGTATTTATATTATTGTTCATAGCAGTAGAAATTACAGTTACAAAGTAGTAACAAAGGATCCCATTAGAGAGGTTGAGAACCACTGCTCTAGGAGGCTTTAGCTAACACATCTCCACTAGAGTAGAACCCTAGAGGGTGCTGCTGTTTCTTTTTGCTGTGCAGAAGATTGATAATAAGTCTGCTGGCTGCTTTAATGTCAACTTGATACAAGATATGGTCATTTTGGAAGAGGGAAATTCAATTGAGAAAGTGTCGCCCCCAAATGGGCCGGTGGGGAACCCTATGGTACATTTTCTTGATTGATGAGGGAGGGCCTAGCCTGCTGTGGGCGGTGCTACCTGAGCAGGAGGTCCTGGGTTCTATAAGAGAGCTGGATAAGCAAGCCATGGGGAACAAGTCAGCCACTCAGCAGCACCCTCTGCAGCTTCTGCATCAGCTCCTGCCTCCGGATTCCTGCCCTGCTTGAGGTCCTGCCCTGACTGCCCCCTGTGATGGAGTGTGAACTGAAAATGTAAGATGGAATAAATGCTCTCTTCACAGCAACAGAGCCCCAACTGAACAATAACTTACTATGCTTTCTGAGGCGTTTCTGGTGTGTTTGGTGGAGATCTTTGAACACTACCTTGATCTTGTAAGAGGAGAAATTTTAAAATGCGTCAAGAGAAAGCAAAGATAAAAATGGGTACAATCCATAGGGCATTATTTCTTGCTCTATCCATTCGGGTGATCCCATCAGCAATTGTGTTTGTACAAAAGAACCTCTTGGATCACTTGGGGTTGAGGAGAGGGTTCAGTCAGTAACGTGCTTAGCTACACAGCATGAGAACATGAGTTCAGATTCTAAGCCCCCAAGGACAAGCTGGCTGTGACAGCACACACACAGCTCTGGTGCAAGGGGACAGAGAGGCAGGTTTGTGATGCTGGCTGCCAACCCCACCTCGCACAACCAGCGAGCTCCAGATTCATTGAAAACTTTGTCTCTAAACATAGCGGAAAGCAGATGGAGAAGACGCTGGATCTTGACATCTGGCCCCCACACTCACAGGTTCACATACACTCATGCACACACATGTACATACACATACAAATCTCACCCCCAGCGTGCACGTGCGTACACACACACACACACACACACACACACACACACAGAAACCACTGATAGATTATTTGCAGCCATGTTCGACAATGATCTGCATCATAACAACTGAGGCAGACACAGATGTCAATATCTGGCCTCCACATGCACACGTATTCAAGCACATTTACATCCATATAATGCCTACACACACACACACACACACACACACACACAGAGAGAGAGAGAGACACACACACACACACACTCTCTCTCTCTCTCACACACAGAGTGGGAGATTATTCGCAGCCATGTGTGAGTCGGCTATTCTTCCTAACTGGCAGATCTTAAATGGACACATAGAACTGTCAAGCACCTGTGATAGCAGGCTGAGCCATCATGATTAGGAAGGCTGGTTTTTTGGGTCAATGGAGTCAACACAGTCCAAGGAGGCACAGGGCTGTTCATTAGTTGGAAAAGGAATTTGGTGCTTGCACAGCGCTGGGTGTTTGCAGCCGCTTTGTGGCTCTGGTTTGTCAATGCTCCTCTTTCATACTCTTGATGAGTACACACGGCCATATTCATTTGACACGGATGACAAATGGCATTTGAATTCACCAGGTTGAAAGGTCAGCCCTGGTCTCTATTAGTCAGTGTGGCTTCCTCAAAGTGTCTCAGTTATGAGGGCACAGCTGGAATCCCTGAGTGCACTGTGCTGCATCCCACTCAGTGTTCACAGATGCTGGATTCTGCATGGCCTTGCCTTGGGTTCCTGGTGCCTGACTCTGTCTGGGTACTGATAGAGGAAACTACATGCTGCCTAGCATGCTGGCTTTCATCTGGGAAGGGGTTCATAATAACAGCGCAAGAGTATGAAAAAGATCTATTTCCTGAACCCAAAGAAAAGGGTTCATTCTCCAAGGCATTGTGGTGTGAGAACAAGTCCTTTAGCCAAGCATACATCCCGAACTGTTAGCAGGGGCACAAAAACACCTCTTTACTTCTCCTGGAGGAACAGGATCTGGGATTGCCATGGTAAGATGGATGTTTAATTCAAGTAATGACAGGACCAGCAGCCTCTGCACATCTATGTGCCTAGTGCAGAAGGCCTTGTTCCACTCAGGGTTTGTGGGTTTGGGTTAAAGTAATGCTCTGACTCCTAGGTGCCTGGATCTAGGGTGCCTTTTTCTGTCTCTGTGTGTGCATACAGAGAAGCGCAAAGGGGTCAGAAAACATCAATCCACACTCTATCCACTTTGCAGTTGGTGCCATTTGCACTATTTCTGATTAGGATTTAATTTTGTTCTATCTGTAATAAAACAAGTCATCACAGATGTTGTTGGTTTTATACTTTCTTATTGTTTTTGTTTTGTTGTTTGAAATAGGGTTTCTTTGTTTATCTTGGAGCCTGTCCTGGATAGCGCTCTCTCTCTCTCTCTCTCTCTCTCTCTCTCTCTCTCCTTTCTTTTCTTTCTTTCTTTTCTTTTGTTTTCCTTTTAGACGAGATTTCTCTGTGTAGCTTTGGAGCCTGTTCTGGAACTTGCTCTGTAGACCAGGCTGGCTTTGAACTCACAGAGATCCGCCTGCCTCTGTATCCTGAGTGCTGGGATTAAAGGTGTGCACCACCACTGCCCAGCTAGTTTTCTTTTCTTTTTTTTGAGGGACTCATCATATAACTCAGGTTGGCTTCACCCTTTCGGTCCTCCTGCCTCAGCTTCCTGGGCACTGGAATCAGAGAGGTGAGCCACCATATCTGGCTCTTCGAAGATCTTCCATATAGTAAAGAAATTAGAAATAAAATATTATAAAAATAAAATGAAGTAATTTTTTTAATAGACTTCTAAGTACCAACTGACAAAAATAGCTGATAAGCTGATTCGAGAACTAACTCTTCTTACTTGCTAAGGGCCTTTCTAGTCCCTCTTTCGGCTGTATTAAGACCTGTTTCAGCTGAATAATTATCTACTTCCTCCTTTCTGCAAGCTATGACATCGAGTGACCTAAACAAAATGTCTATGGATAATTATGTTGAAAACTATGGTAATTAGTCCCATGTACTTTTGTTATAGATATGCAATAAAGTCGTGAATCTATAATAAAAACTCTACAATCAGATTTTCCCTTTATTAAGTATTTAATGACATGTTATACCATACATATGTTATATTTACATCTCACTATGTTAGTAAGATGTAAACTACTTTGTATCTAATCTAATTTTCCCCAAGACCAATGAGATAAATGTAAATATAGCATTGATATCGTAGACGTGATTCAGAAAGGTCAGCTTACTTGCACAAGTTCCCACAGCCTGTGAATGGCAGAGCTGGGATTCAGATTCACATCCTCTGGTTCCAAAGTCAGCTCTGAAACACGCTGGTGTACTACATCCATGGCAGAGAAAACCATCCCCTGCATCTGAGAGGGCAGGACCTGCTGCTGTGCTATATCCATGACATAGTAAACCATCCCCCACATCTGAGAGGGCAGGACCTGCTGCTGTACTGCATCCATGACATAGTAAACCATCCCCCAGCACTGAGAGGGCAGGACCTGTGGAGTCTGTGTCTATGCTCTGCAGCAGGTACTCTCCATGAAGTATTCAAGGGAAAACCTCTTCTGGCCTTGCAGGTGCGGAGTGAAGAGAGTTGTGGTTCAAGGCAAAACAAAAGAGGCAGGTAGATGACTCAACAGGTGGAGGCAACTCACGCCAAGCCCAAATAACCAAGTCTGGCTTCCCAGATCCCTATGGTGGAAGATGAGAACCAACTCCAGTGAGTTGTCCTCTGACCCCTACAAGTGGTCCACGACTTGTGTGTCCCCTGTCTCCCAACACACATGCATGTGCATACACACACACACACACACACACACACACACACACACACGCACACACACACACAGCAAAGTTTGAAAAAAATAAAAAGATCAGCAGAAGGTAATGTCCGCTGCAGGAATGATTTGCCAGCAAACTCATCAGACAGATCCTGATCTCACTGAGATATGAGACTGTGAAACAGAAATCCACATGCTGTTTGCTCATGTGGGAATGAGGAGACTCTGGCTGAGAGACTCCACATCTGTTTGTCATACACCAATGGACGAGTGGGACTTCCCAGTGATGTGCGTGCTGAAAAACAAGTGTAAATCACAAATAACTTTAAAAATGTGCACTTAGTCTGGCAGTGGTGGCACACACCTCTAATCCGGGAGGCAGAGACAGGCAGATCTCTGTGAGTGCAAGGCCAGCTTGGTCTACAGAGTGAGTTCTAGGACATGTAGGGCTACACAGAGAAACTCTGTCTTGGGAAAGAAAACAAAAACATATGCATTAGTTCTTTCTGAAGAACCTGTGGATGATGACTCTAGGCAATTTTGAATTGACCTCAGTCTGTTTTCTACACACAAAGTGCATCCTACACATAAAGATGCTAGAAATTCAGTTCAGCACAGTTCTCTGCATTTTACTTTTCAAATTAAACCAAAGTAGAAAATCTTAACACTCCTTTGATTTTGAAGAAATTCTCTCTCTCTCTCTCTCTCTCTCTCTCTCTCTCTCTCTCTCTCTGTGTGTGTGTGTGTGTGTGTGTGTGTGTGTGTGATGCTGTTTGTTTGTTTGAGACAGGGTTCTCTGTGCATCCTTGGCTGTCCTGGAACTCGCTCTGTAGACCAAACTGGACTCGACCACATAGATATCCTCTTGCTTATGCCTATTTATTCTTTCTTTGACTTTGAGTAAATTTTGTTTTTAAAATCGCCTTGAGACTCCATCTCACTCAGTCAGAATTGTCATCAAGAAGACAAATGACTGCTCCAGCTTGTCGTTGATGGGGTAGATGCTGGGGGAGCCAGCCGAATGGTGTGAGGGGACTGGTCCTGTGGAACTGTAATATAGGATCTCCATGACTCAGGGCATCAGCAGGATATCCAAGAGGAGTTTGGTAAGGGTCCAGGATTGATGGTGTACCAGAAGCCAGAGGCCTTGAACCAGACCTTGAACCTTTAGCAGGGCAATGAACATTTGCAGGTAAATCTGTTTGGACAAAAGAGCATACTGCATGTCTACTGGAGCTCCCAATACCAGCAAGACAAATGAAGAGGGGATTAAAAGGCAGGAAAGACAGATAATCAAAGTGATTTTTAATTAATATTTTCATTTTCTTGGGGGGAGCACTGCAAGGATGAAGGGCAGATATGGAGGGTTTTAATGCAGTGAAAGAAACAAAGCCTGGCTATTAGGCTAAAAGATCTAATACAGAGAGAATAGAATTTGTTGAGCATCTGGGTATGGCAATTAGAATGTGGGCTGTAAAGTGAGAATGTCTTGTGTTGTATGAGAGGGACCCAGGCTTCTGAAAGCCTCATCAGCTCAGCTATTTCCCTTGGAAATATTGGAATTGTTCGTTTGGTGTTATCAACAGTGGACAATTCCTAAGGCTGTGAGAACACGAGAGGCCTCTAGCAGGGCAATAATACAGTCTGAGTTGGTTATGGATCCTCCTTTTGTTGTTACTAGCCCGTGCTCCTTCCACATAGCCACATGTGACTGGAGACTGTGAAAGCGTGCTTGGATTCTGTATAAAGGTTTAGGGGCTACCCCTCTGCTAGTTGAAAGGTGTGAGCAAGAACTATTATTTCGGTCTGTTGGTTTGTGGTTTGGGCTGGAAGGGCCTGTGCCTCAACCACTAGAGTGTCTGAAATGACAGCATATCCTGCTTTGCATGCGACTTCATATAGGAAGGAGCTGTCATCACTGTACCATGTATAGGTGTCCTGAGGTAGTGCTCCCTCATGCATATGTCTAGGTTACGGTAATACCTCCTTTAGGGTCTTTTTTTTTATTCATTTATTTATTTATTATGTTTACAATATTCTGTCTATGTGTGCCTGCAGGCCAGAAGAGGGTACCAGACCTCATTACAGATGGTTGTGAGCCACCATATGGTTGCTGGGAATTGAACTCAGGACCTTTGGAAGAGCAGGCAATGCTCTTAACCTCTGAGCCATCTCCCCAGCCCTCCTTTAGGGTCTTGATCAAGAGCAAGAAGGGAACTATTCCAGGATTGGTCAGGGGAGAAGACTTGAAATGTTAAGAGGTAGACATGGCCGAAAGGTAAGTGTTGCATCCTCTACCAATGCTATCTGAAGTGAGAAAACTCTGGAGGGAGGTCATGTTTGGAGATCCTTGTATATTAGAAGGTGGAACAGGTGGTGAGGAGAGAGGATAATAATAGGTGACCCAAAGGTTAACTTCTTTGATACACATATGAGAAGTTCAGCTTGAGCAAGAGCTCATAGACAAGGTTTAAATTACGTTAAAAAAAGAAAAGAAAAGAAAACAAATGGCAATAAATGCTGAGAAAAAAAAAAACCACTTCTTCACTGCTGGTGGAAGTGTGAACTTGAGCAGACACTATGGAAATCAGTATGAACATTTCTCAAGAAGCTAAAAATGGGACTGCCATACACTAGTCAGGAAATTGAAACAGTCCAGCTCAACACTGGTGTTGGGAACACAAAGGTCCTTGTCCCCTCAGAGCAATAAACACATAGAGGTCTCTTCTCAAATGAGGAACACCCATTTTCCACCTAAAAGGCTGGGAGTGACCTGTTGACCTCTTTTGCTCTCTGTGGCAGCAGACCTTATCTACCTTTTGCTGTAGAGACAGACTTCACCCAAATTCCCCAGAATGTTTATTTCAGACTCCTCCTTCCTAGACCTTTATCGTTAGCTCCCAGTTAATAGCATCCATCCTTTGGGGAGATGTCACATGTACTTTATAGCCGGGTGACCTCTATGCTAACATGGTCAGAGACCACACCAGATTTTAGGCCTTTTAGCTATAGAATCCACCCTCATGGTCACATGTTCTTTGCAAAGGAGTTTCTATGTGGTCACCCCTAAGCTTTATTGTGCACCTGGAGCTGGGATGATTGTTGCCTGGAAATGTTCCCCAAAATTGTACTATTTTAAACATGCTGGCAATGAACCTCCTGACACCAGACTCCCAAGTCTGATCCAGGTTGGTGAAGTCAACCTGAACTCTGATTTTCCTCTCAAGTCTTTGTGGTTTGCTCCCATGTCCTGAACATCTGCAAAGTCCCTATAACATAACATAACATATAAAATATGGGATTTTATTCAACCATAAAGAAAAATTAAATCATGACAAAGAATAGACTAGAAATCATTATGAAGGTGAAATAAGATAGAGAATCACGTGTTCCCACTCACATGCAGAATTTAGATTTAAAATTCTCTCTCTCTCTCTCTCTCTCTCTCTCTCTCTCTCTCTCTCTCTGTGTGTGTGTGTGTGTGTGTGTATGTGTAGGTTATGAAGGTAGAAAGGAGATTATAATAGGGGTTGGGGAGAAGAAAGAGCAATAGAATAAAAGCTACACAAAAGCAGAGTGGGGAGCAATCTATGGGAAGGAAGGGAACCAACTGGGGCTTGAGAGGAGGAAGAATTAGAACGAAGTATAAAGAAATAGACATTAGAATTGATCATGAGGAGAACAAGCTGCCAGATCTTGATGATAAGGAACAGAGATTGATACATTTGATGAAAAACAATAATAAAAATTTAAAAACGAGCAAAGGCAGCAGGTGACTCAGCACTCACAGGGGCTGCTGAGCAAGCTTGGTGACCTGAGTTAGAGCTCCAGGTCCCACATATGTGGCTCACATCTGTAATCCCAGAATTCCTGCCAAGAGAGGCAGGGACAGGAGAATTTCCCAGAAGCTCATGGACCAGATGGCCTGGAGCACACAGAGAAGCAAAACCAGAAGAGACACTGTTTCAAGGATGGAAGCAGAAAACTGGGTTCTCAAATTGTGCACTGAGCTCCACACATGAGCTGTGGTACATGCCTGCTCCATACACATACAGTAATAATATAGTAAACAACAAACAAAACCCCCAAATGAATGGAACATGAAAAAATTTGAGGATGCCACCAAAGACCAAACTGATGAATTATGGTCATAAAAGAAAGAAAAGAACTTCATGCTAAAGGCATAGAAAATATTTTCAATATTAGCAAAAATTCTTAAAATTGAGGTCCATCCAAGAACAGGAGTCACTCAAAGCACCAAATAAACAGGACTAGAAAGAAACTTCTGTCTTAGTTACTCTTCTGGTGCTGTGCAGAGACACCATGAATAAGGCAGCTCTTAGAGAGTATTTAGTAGGGGGCTTGCTTACAGTTTCAGAGGGCTAATTCATGGCTGTCTTGGGAAGGAATGTGGCTGCAAGCTGGCAGGCATGATGCTGGACAGTAGTTAATTACTTATATCCTGATGAGAAAGTTGCAGGCAGAGAGAAAGACAGGCACACACACAGAGAGAGAAAGAAAAACAGAGACAAAGGCAGAGAGACAGAGAGAGAGAGATAGAAAGATAGAGAGACAGTGCCTGCCATGGGCTTTTGAAACCTCAAAGCCCAGCTCACTGGCACACCTCCTTCAACAAGGCCTTATCTCCTAATCCTTCTCAGTTTTGCTAACTGGGGACCAAGTGTTCACATCTATGAGCCTGCGGGGCCAACTAAAGTAAATGTTACTTTAGTTGGGCTTCAGGTCTGACTGTCCCACAGAAAAGGCTCCCTGGCCTCTGACTCCTGCCTGTGTCTTTCCTAGAAGCCTCTGAGAGAGGTCAATGGAGAGGAACCTTCAGCTGAGCACACCCCCAACCTCTTCCATCTGGGGACTCTACTCATTTCAAGCTGACACCACCTGACACGGGCTTTTCTGTTGAGCCAGAACAGTGCCTCTTGCCTTTAATCCTAGCATTTAGGAGGCTGAGGCAGGAGGGTGCCATTATTCTCAGATTTAGTGAGTTTTAGGGCAGCCTGGACTAGCAATTCTCTGTCTTGAAATATATAAGCAAGCAGAAAACAACAACAACAACAACAACAACAAAAAACCAAAAACTCAACCCAGTAAATTTTAAATCATTCTCCCTTGCATTCTGTACACACAAAAGATAAAATGATATTCGAGTCCCCTCTGTTAGGCATACCAGCCTTTGGAGCTCAGGATACTTGGTTGCCTTGTGACTTCAATGGTTTGGTGAGTTCTGAGAAGGGCCATGATTGTGCAGACGCCCTGCTTTTGTTTTCTTCTTCCACTGTGTGGATCTGTGTTCTCTGATGGCATCCAACAACCTAAGTGGAAACAGAACCTGCTGGAAGGCTTCAAACCACAAAAGGATATTATCTGATTCACATGTTCAACAGCCTCTGGCCATTTCATGGAAAATGCATTCTAGGGAGGCCCGAGTGGAAGGAGAGGTTAGCAAGGAAGGAGTTTGGTCACGACAAGATGGCAGTCTGGACTAGATGGTACAAGCAAGAGGAGAAGGGGAGATTTGGGACATGTTTGATTTTATTTATTGAGACAGGGTCTCATGTATCCTAGGCTAGCCTTGAACTTGCTAGGTAGTCATGAGTAGCCTTGAACACCTGACATTAGGATGACACACAGACATTACCCCTCCTGGTTTGTGAGGTACCGGGGACCAATCCTGTGCTTTGTGCATGGCAGACAAGCATTCTACAACCAAGTTGCTTCCCCGGTGCTTAAAAGCGAACTAAGAGACTTAACGAGGAACTAATGAAAGGAATGAGCGGCAGGAAAAGCTAATGACTCTTGGGAGAGGGGCTGAATATTATCATTTTCCGATAGGAGAACAGACCTGGAGAGGATGCGGAACCGAGGTTCTAGGCTGGATGCACGGGATGGCTAGTTGTAACTCTTAGTTTTGACATGACCCAGAATCACCACAAAAGAGAACCTTAGTGAGGAACCGTCTAGATCAGTGATCTGGTTAGTTTTGTCAACAAGTTAGATGGGATGAGGAACCTTAGCTGAGAAAACACCAGCAGGTTTCCTGTAGACAAGTCTGTGGGCATTTTCTTGTTTCCTGATTGGTGTGAGTGGTAGTGCTATCCACGGGAAGGTGGTCCTGTATTGTATGAAAAAAGATGGCTGAAAAAAATCAAAGCAACTTTGAGATTTCATCTTATTCTAGTCAAAATGATAGAGATAACAAAACAACGGGCAGCAAACTCTGGAGGAAAGGGAACCCCATTCACATTGGTGGGAAAAATTACGTAGTTATATTTTAATTTCAGAAAATAAAAAAAAATATTAATTAAAAGTACAGGAAGCAGGCTGAGCAAGCTAGTAAGCAGTGTTCCTGCACACCCCGCCTGAGTTCCTGCCTTGAGTTCTTGTGCTGATTTTCCTTCATGAGGGACTTTGAGATAGAAGGGGAAATATGTCTTTCCCTCCAAGTTGCTTTTGGTCATGGTGTTTATCACTGCAATAGAAAGCAAACTAAGACCATGGGGCTGGCTTGCGAGGAACTGTCTTGACTGCTTTAGCTGAGATGGGAAGACCACCCCTCGGGTTGGATCCTGGACTATATTGAGGGGTGGGTCTAGCACAAGTGAGCACACCAGAGTTTATTTCCTTCTGCTGCTGACTGAGGATGGAACGTGATTGGATGCTTCAGGTTTCTGCCCTAACTTTCCCACAACGATGGATTGTGAACTGTGAACTAAAACAAACCCTTTCTTCCCTAAGGGTCGGGTATTATTGCAGCAGCAGAAATGATGCTACTACAAAATGCGAAGTTCTAGATCAAGGCCCAGGGCACAGGGAAATCCTGATTTGACCATTTCCCTGTGAAAGTTCAATCTGGCAGTCTGGGGTTGGATGGGATTGCCAAGGGAAGGGATATAAACAGAGCACTGTGAAGGCGTAAGTCACAAACAATGCCACACCAATTCGGGGTTATGATTATTAGGGTGGTATTTATTTAAAGGGGAAAAAACTTACAGATCACTGTCCCAGGCAACAGCCCTCTTCGCAACCAGGAAAGGAGTCTAGTCGCAGGCGGAGCAGGAAGTGAAGAGAGAGAGGAGAGGGAAGTGGCCGCTTTTTTAAAGGGAGAGAAACCACGCCCCAGTGGGCTGGTACCTCAGCGGTGATAGGCTGGAGGAGTGGGAGGACCTCCCGCAACAGCACTGTCCACAACTGAGTCTGGGGACAGTTACCACTGCACATAGGATGGACAAGAAAGCACAAAGGAGACACAGAAACGTGGTCAAGGACAGAGAAGAAGACTCTCTTATTGGTCCCTTGAAGGTGATTTTAATCTATATTTGGTAGTTATCAGCTATTAGCCATTTGTCATGTGACTGTGATAGACTACTTGAAAAAGAAAACTAAGGAAGGAAGGGTTGCTTTGGGCACAGTTCCAGTGGCGAAGTCCCCCAGGGTGGGGAAGGTGTGGCAGCAGGAACGTGATGTTTCTGGTCACCTTACACCCACAGTCAGGAAGCAGAGAGTACTGAGTGCCCATGCCCAGCCTGTTTGCTCCTTTGTGTTTGGTCCGGGACCCCAATCCATAGAATGGTGGCACCCACATTCAAAGTGGGTCTTCCCAACTCACTAGACAACCCCTCACAGGCACACCTGAAGTTTCTCTCCTAGATGACTTGAGATTCTGTAAAGCTGAAAACATTAGCCACCATGGGTAACCATCCACAAGTAACGCAACACTGTATTTTGTCCAAACTTTAACTTGAGATAATGAAACTCTACTTTCTCTTTGACGATTAAGAGAGTAGAATTTCTAGTTGCTTCTCGAATCTGGAGCCAGGCTCTTTCTCTGATGCCAAGTAGAAGCCTGCTACTGCTAGACAGGGGCAAAAAGATCTCGTTTTCATAAGAGTTAAATTTCTGGAAGGAAGTTCTGATGTTCCTATTCCACAAGATGAGAATGAGCCCTCCTGAGAAGGTGACATGGTGTCTTGCTGCTGTGTTGTGTGCAGGGACATCTCACTGAAATCTTATCAAGCTTTTCAGTGTGTGTGTGTGTGTGTGTGTGTGTGTGTGTGTGTGTGTAAGAGAGAGAGAGAGAGAGACAGAGACAGAGACAGAGACATAGAGAGGACCTGCTGTTTCTCTCGAAGTCATTTCACCTCTCCTCTGAGGCATTCAGTCCTGGCCTGACGGGTACCGGCTGCCATGGACAGTTCTGCTTTGGTTTCTGCATGTGTTATTGTGAAAGAGGAGATTCGCTCTGTTGAGTAAGAGAAATGCAGCTAAAGAAGCATGGTAGCAAGGCTCATCAGCCTCCTCTGTGGGTAGTGACCTTCTTCCTTAACCCCGGTAATGTGTTGTTTTGGGTTTTAAAAACAAACCACAAATCTCACAGTTCTTTCATTTGGCTTTTGAATTGCACATAGACTTAAACTCACTAAGAGATTTTAGAAGTTAAAAAAAATACTGTCGTGTTTGGTCTTTTGAAAAAAAAATTCAGGAAATCAAGAATGCTATTGTAAGGGCTGGGGATTCAGTTCAGGTGATAGAGTCTTACATGTAGCCTGGATTTCATCTCCAGTCCCTGACAAGCTGAAAGTTGTGGTGCTGGTCAATAAACTCATCCCTCGGGAGGTGGAGGAAGGACCATCCTGGTCTACACGACACCCTGTTTCAAAACACAACACAACACAACACAACAAAACAAAACAAAACAAAACAAAACAGCGTTTTATTGGAAATGAGAGAATGGACATGGAGGAGGGGTTTAGTTTTACCAAAATAGCAAACACCATCAACTACTGTGCTACTGTTTCCTAGCAACCTTAAAGGGCCATGGGCTTCAACACAACCTAAAACACAGCACTACTACCCAAAAATCTATCACGAAAGGGCTGGTGAGATGGCTCAGTGGTTAAGAGCACTGACTGCTCTTCCAGAGGACCCGGGTTCGATTCCCAGCACCCACATGGCAGCTCACAACTGTCTGAAAATGTAGTTCCACGAGATCTGACACCTTCACACCAACGAACATAATAAAGTTAAATAAATAAATAAAAAATAAAATGTTTAAAAAAATCTATCACGAAAACTTAAGAAATGAACTCTGTTAGGATTCAGGTCACCGCTGAGTTTCCAAACTATAACTTTTCCCCCTCCAAAAACACACAAATCTGAAACCCATCTTGATCATTCTCTTTGGAACCAAGAACAGCATTTAGATTAAGACAGCTACTTTTCTTAGTTCAGGCACTCCTCTCTTCTTGTGCCATCTTAAGGATCTTGATTCTCTGTCAAACCCCAGACAGTGGGCTGCTAGGACAGCCCATGGTAGGTGGTCCCATGCAGTTGTCAACAACAACAGAATCTTTTCCTTCTTCTGTCCTTCCACCCCCATCCAGAGAGAGGAGATACCGGTAGGAACAGAACACTGGCCCCAAACTGAGAAGTATTTTCCCTTTTGTGGAGTGGAGCTCCAGCTGTTTGCTGGTATACACCTATAATCTCAGCCCTTCAGATGCAGAGGTGGGAGGATTGTGTGTTCGAAGCCAGTGTGGGTTGTATAGCAAGACTAGGTCTCAAAAACTAGAGCAACAAAAGTATCCATGGCTCCTTCTCCTTACACATTGCCTCTCTTTAAGTTACATTGTTTTTGTCCATTCATGCGCTGGCTTCATTTGAGAGAGTAGAAATAATTAAAATCACCATGGGATCCCCAGCAAACTTGTGTCCTGTGGCTCTACTTCAAAGCATGTTCGCTCAGATCACTTCATTGGATGTGGCCTGTGAATTTATAAGAAAAATAATGGTTTGGTTTTTAGAGACTTCATATTTCTGGGTTGGCAAGGAGTGCCACTCTCCCTCTCCTTTTCTGAAGACGTCTTTGACTATGACCTGATTATTGCAGAGAACTAGTTCCTGCCTCACAGCCGGGCAAATTCCTTGGGCAACCATGGAATTGCTTGCTTTTGCGTGGCACCTAGCTCCACTCCTCACAGCTGTGCAGATTCCCTGGGGAGCCACAGAATGGCTTGCTTTTGCGTGGCACTCCTTGATGACTGGTCCAGTCTGTGAACTGTCTTGCCATCCATTTCTGTTAGTTGGTTAGTTTGTTTGTTTTTTTAGTCAGAGTCTCTCTGTGGTGTTCTTGGCTGTCCTGGAACTTGCTATGTAGACAAGAAGTCAGGTTCACAGACTTCTGCCTGCTTCAACCTCTCAACTGCTGGGGTTAAAGGTGTGTGTTACCATACCCCACTTGGAAATTATTATCTCTATTCTAAGTTATGCCAACCCACTCATGGAATTTAGCCCTGTTCTTTAGTTATGTTCATACATGTGTTCACAGACATATGCATAAGTACACAACCACTTGGATGAGTCGGGTCAGAGCTCCCAGAGGAGCAGAGCTAAGGGTGTGTTTGTATCTTTGACAGTCTTTTATAGGTGTGTGTGTGTGAGAGGGGGGTGCAGTGTCTTATCTGTCTCAGGCTGGCCTTAAATTTGCGACGTAGAGGAGGATGGTCTTGAACTTCTGATCCTCTTGCCTCCACCTCCCACGGGCTGGCTGGCGTTACAGATGTGGGGCATGGTGCCCAATGCGGTTTGTGTGTACAATCAGAAGTACGTGGGGATGGGGGGAGGTGAAGGAGACAGAAAGAGGAAAAAGGAGAGAGAGAGGGGGGGAGAGAAAGGGCAGTGAAGATTGAAAATAGAGATTTTAAAAGAATCTGTTTGGGGGGAGATGCCTCTACTCCAGTCAGTTGCTGGCAAGTCCACTAGTTGTGCTAGGCCTGAAGATGTGTAAGCCTTGGATTTGCAGGACAGCCCAGAGGCGGAGACCGTCAGCTCCTTCCCACCCTGCTCACAGAGACTCCAGGTTGACAACATGCAATCTCACCACGCCTGCCTTTTCCTTCCCCACATGCTCCTGAGAAGGTGCAAAGATGTCAAATTTCATGCATTGTCTTAAGTTAAATGTGCAAGGAAATTTTCCTCTTGTCAGACCTTTTACAACTATCCATAATAAAATGTAAACTCTTATAATCCTGTCAAATATTGCTGATTATTTACCCAGTTTCTTAAAATATAGCACCTGTCTTAGTCGGTGTTCTATTGCTGTGAAGAGACATCATGACCAAGGCAACTCTTTAGAAAAAATGTTTAGTTGGGAGCTTGCTTACAGTTTCAGAGGCTTAGCCCATGATCATCATGGCAGGAAGTGGACAGGCACGACCCTGGAGCAGTAGCAGAGAGCTTTACTTCCTGACCCAAAGACAGGCAGACACGGGGCCTGATGTGGACTTTTTAAACCCTGAGGCTTCCCTCCCTAGTGAGACACCTCCTTCATCAAGGTCATTCTAATCCTTCCAAAGCAATTCTACTGAGGACCAAGCATTCAAACATTCAAGGCTGTGGGGGGTCATTTTCATTTAAATCACTACAGCATCTTATGAAGATGATTTTACACACACACACACACACACACACACACACACACACGTACACACACACGCACATGCACACACAATGAACTAATATTCAGTCATGAAGGAGAAATCATGCCTTCTGCAAAAAAATATAGGTCAAACTGAAGAACATTGTGCTAAGTGAAATAAGCTTGGCTGATTCAGAAGGACAAATATCTGGGTTTATTTTTTTATATTCAGAATCCGGTTTCTGAAATAAAGACATGAACTGAGCATAGTGACACACATCTGTAGTCCAGTACTCAATAGGCTGAGACAGAAAGAAGCCAGGCTTGACGATGCAGGGAGAACCTGTCTCACACAAACAAAAACATGACCTGACTGTGAAGCTGAAAAACAATAAAACAGAAGTGGGACTATTAGGGAAGACAAAAGAGAGCAGTGGGAGGGGTAGAGAGAAGTGATGGAGGCCAGCCTGAGCTCTAGAGTAACACACACACACACACACACACACACACACGGACTGGAGAAATGCCTTATCAGTTAAGAGCACTTGCTGTTCTTTCAGAAGACCTGAGTTGGTTCTGTCCCACATGGACAGCCCACAACCACCTGTAACTCCAGTTCTAGGGCCTCTGACATTGTCTCTGGCCTCCTCAGGGGCCTGCACACATGTGTACATATACACACACTCAGATCCACATATATACACACACTCAGATCCACATATATATATACAAAAATTTTTTAAAAATTTATTTATATTTTATGTTTGAGTGTTCGATATGTATACCTGCATGGCAGATGAGGGCATCCGATCCCATTATAGATGGTTGTGGGTCACCATGTGGCTGCTGGGAATTGAACTCAGGACCTCTGGAAGAGCAGCTAAGGCCTTTAACCCCTGAGCCATCTCTCCAGCACCTAGGTCAGGTTGTTCACAGCTTCCTTTAACTCCAGTTCCAGGAGACCTGAGGACTTGAGGGAACCTGCACACATGTCCACAAACACACAAATGTACACCTACTTCCAACAAAATAAAACATTAAAGCTAAAGACATCCTGAGTTTCATACTGGAAAACCTTCATAATGTCTGTAGAGAGGAGGAAGAGTCATGACTGAGGCTCACTACCACGGGCTCAGTGTGACCTGTGTGGAGCCCTGACACCTTCGGGATCCTGCTGAGGACAGCTTCTAAGGCATCTGTTGAACGTGTTTCACAGACAACATTTGGGGAGCATCGAGAGCCACATCTCTTTGTCCTGGTGATAAACACTGGCCGTCACAGGGGCAGGATCTTAGCATCAAGGACTGCAGGGTACAGTGGCAGCGGTAGCATGCCATTGCCAAGTGGTGCTGGTGGCCAAGTGTAACTAAAGAGGGAAACCGCTGTTCTGACATGGTCGCGGGCACCGCAGGGCAGACAGTGGAGCAAGTCCACCAGGGCCTTGGAAGTGTCAGTGAGGGAGGTACCCGCCCTATGGCTGTACCTTACCTCATAAGACTGTTTGCTTGTTATTCAGGTCATATACATGATGGCAGAGACGTAAGAAGGGGGGAACGGGCTAAAGGGAAGGGATGGGAGAAGGGATGAAGGAAAGAAAGAAGTGGTAAGATTTCTGTAGAAAGTTTATTACTGAGAGAAAGTGGGTGTGGGGCTCTAAATGATTCGTGCAACTTCTTGACTCTACGATCATATAAAAAAGAAACGACAAAGGAATGGGTAATCTCATGATCACTGCCACTGGTTGCGATATGCGTCTTTGGTTACTCTTGGAGACTCGCCACTCCGGATGGAAACCCAGTCACTTGTGGGCTACCACAGGTTATCAACATGCATGTACCTCTGTGTTCATGTGTGTGTGTCTGTGCTTGAATGTGTATAATCTGCAGTAATCGACAAGGTACAGTAACTGAGTGAGAGCTACTACAGAGTGGGAGCCGGTCATTCTTACTGGATGTTTTGTGTCTGTGTGTGAACTCTCCAACTACTCATAAGTAAAGCTGTAAATGGCCCAGAACTACAGCATACAAGTACTGTTACTCCAGACAGATGCCCTGAAAGCAGCCTAGATGATACTTCTGCTTTAAGGATATAACTGCTGTCCCCTAGAATAAAAACCTCCACACTGGCTTTAGACACTTGCCCTGAATCAACAGTCCATCCTATACAGAAGTAACTAGAAGGGCCAGAGAACAATGATCCGGTACAAAGACTGGACTGGGGGTTTGGGAGCTGGTGCAGTTGGTGCAGGGCCTGGGCTTGGGTCCTTAGCACCCATGTAAAACGCCCGACATGGAAGCAGGCATCCCTAAATTCAGGGCTGAGGAAGTAGTGATAGGAAGGTCCTGAGGGTCGCTCATCAGTCAGGCTAGCCAACTGGAAAGCTCCAGATTGGGTCAGGGACTATCAGAAGTCAGGTGGAGAGTGTTGTTGGAAGATTCCCAGTGTCCACCTCAGATCTCTGTTTGTGCACTGGTCAGTGCAACCTCATATATACAGACACGTACAGACACAGACATGTGCATGCGCGCATACACACACACACACACACACACACACACACACACACACACACACAGAGAGAGAGAGAGAGAGAGAGAGAGAGAGAGAGAGAGAGAGAGAGAGAAGCTGGAGAAAAGGTGGACGAGAAACCCAGATTCCCACAGAGCAGAAAAAGGAGTACAGTGAGGTAGGTGGCGTCAAGGACCTAACATTTAAACTAATATTAACTTGGTGCTGACCTGGAAGTCAGAGGCCTCCACCAATAATAGCCTGGCTGCACGGCGTCCTTTCCATCTATCCGGATGGAGAGGCGCGTGAGACCAGTCAGAAGACCACAGTTCCTGCTTCTCCCCAAGGATCAGGCTTCAAGTCCCACCATCCCACGCAATTACACAAACATGGCTATCCCATCCTCCCCTGAGAACCGGGGCACCCCACCCTCTTGCTACTTCAACGCCTGCCTCACGCAGTGAGTACCAGACGCCTCTGTCCCCAAGCGCAGCCTTCTTCCCAGGCTGTGAGACCGCGTTATTAATAAACTGCAGTTGATCTCACCTGCCCACTGACGGGTGGGACTGCCTTCATCATCACCACGTGAAGAGGAGGCGATCAAACCATGTGGGTGCGGCGTCAGCTGCTGGAGATGCCCTCTGCGGAGCTGCGCCGCCCTGGGCAAGGGCTTGTCTTCGTGTGTGCCGTCCAAGCCTCAACGCAGAAGCTGTTGGGGCAGTTGGGGTACTTGTTTGCCTTGATTTACTTACATTTCCTCTTTTTGGAAGAATTCTTGTCAACAACCCGAATTTTGCCTTTCAGGGCCAGCTCTGTTAGTGAGGAAACAACTGCCTACCAGCACAGCTATGGGCTCCTGGCTCAACAGGAAGAGCGAGTCCATCATCTCCACGTGTTCCCACGTGATTGCTAGTGAGTTTTTACAACATCAGACGAGGCTGGAGTGGAGGGGAGGATGGATACTCTTAATCGTGCTGTTGAGGTCTTACATGCATATCTGGAGAATTTGGAGCAGGCTGTGTGTATCCAATGGAACAATAAAACAAAGGACCGGTTAGGAACCAAGATACCTTCCCTTCAGGAAACCCGGAAGTAAATGAGTGCATTGAAGACAGCATCCTCCTGACGTGTGGGGGTCATAATCCCTATCTTTGTAAAAGGCACATCATGACAGTCCTGGGAGCTGGGGCAGCAGTGTGACGTTTACTGAATGTCATTTTCAGTTGGAGACGAGGGTATAATCAGAGGGGATTAGAGCACGTGCTTTTTTACCACCTCCGTGCAAGGGTCTCACCCGGTGCAGCTTGGTGAAAACCTGAAAGAAAATACCGTGGGATTTTGGAGTGGGAACTTCTTTTTCTTCTTCACTATTGCGCTTCAAAAATGTTTCAAATTTACCGAAATTTATTTTTTTTTTTTGAGGTTGAATGTTTATTCAGGGCGTTATGGAGGAGGAAGGGTGAAGTGGGGGGACAGAGAGAGAGGGAGAGAAAGGGAGAGAGGGAGAGAGAGAGAGAGAGAGAGAGAGAAAGAAGAAGAAGAGAAAGAGACAGAGAAGGGGGGGGGAAGCAGAGAAGTGGGGAGAGAGGCAGAAGCGAAGCTGCCTCTCCAAGAGGAAGATGGAAAAGAGGATTACCGAAAATTTTTAATAAAGACTTACAGAACGTTTGCCTGTTGACGGTGTGTGTGTGTGTGTGTGTGTGTGTGTGTGTGTGTGTATAGGCCAGAGGTCGACGCCAGGTTTCCTCCACATTTTCCTTTTAAGACTGTCTCTCCCTGAACCTGGAGCACACCAACTGGCCTAGGCTGGCTGGCTCCAGAGCTCTGCCTGTCTCGGCTTTCCCAATGCTGGAACTCTACACACATGTAGGAGTGAGTTTTTACATGTGTGCTGGGAATTTAAACTCCGGTCCTCACACTGCGTGGTCAACACTTGATCCCCCCTCCCCATTTGTGTGGACAGCATTTTAAAACAAGTTTGATGTGTTTCCCACCTACCCCATACCTTTAAAAAAAAAGTGTATTTATTCCTATGCAATTTCGTATACATATGTGTATATAATTTACATTGATCATATCTTTTATCTGCTCTCACCCTTCTGTGTTCTGATGAACCAGTTCTTTTATTTAGAATCCCCCCCCCCCACATGTTTGTTTGTTTACTTGTCTGCAGTCCAGCTGGTCTAATTGGCTCACTTTGATGAGCATGGATGGCATTAGTTACTTGGGCAGGTAAAACTTACCAGTGTTTACATCTCTGAGGAATATGACATGTCTCCACCAGCTACCATTAACAGCCTACAGCTCCTCAGGGAGCAGTGGGGATCTCAGGAGCCTCTCCTCCACTTCTGAAGGACTGTTGATGGGTTTGGGCTTGCGCAGGTAGCTACGGCTGCTGTGAATTCATGGATCAATAATCATGCTATGTCCAGAATATAGCATTTCATGGAGCTTCCCCTCCTCCAGATCGCAGATTCTCTCTAGTCCCTCTTCCACGCTGTTCCTTATTTCTCTAGTTGTTTGTGTTTCGTTGTTGTTTTGAGATAGGGACTCGCTCTGATTTGTGACTGGTCTGGAACTCATTATGTTGGCCTAGCTGTCCTGGAACTCACTCAGTAGACTAGGTTGACCTTGAAGTACACAGAGCCTTCTGCCTCTGCTTTCTGAGTGCTAGGATTAACATCCTTTTCTGTTTAAAATGCTTTGGTTTATCCTCTTGCTTGTTGGATCACACGAAAGGGTTGGAGACATCCACTTTGCTCGCAGACAGCCCAGCGTGAGTCTTTTAAGGACAGAGAGTTCACACAGCACATGAGACAGCTTGATCTCTGCCACTAATTGTCTTAGTTCCTTTTTATCCCTGTGACAAAGCACCAAAGAAAGCATTTGGTTGGCTTACAGTTTTAGAGGCTTAGAGTCCGTTGTGGTACAGCAAAGGCATGGGGACAGGACAAGCTGAGCGCTCGCGTCCTGATCTGCAAGTAAGAGACAGAGGAAAGCACACTGGGAGTGGTGGGAGTCTTTTAAAGCTTACCTCAAGTGACACCTCTAACAAGACTATACCTCCCAGTCCTTCATGTATAGTTCCACTAACTGGGGATCAAGAATTCAAACATGGGGCTGGAGAGATGGCTCAGCGATTAAGATCACTGGCTGTTCTTCCAGAGGTCCTGAGTTCAATTCCCAGCAACCACATGATGGCTCACAACCATCTGAAATGAGATCTGGTGCCCTCTTCTGCCCTGCAGAACACTGTATATATAATAAATAAATCTTTTTTTTAAAAAAAGAATTCAAACATATGAGCCTATGGGGACCATTCTCATTCAAACCATCACACACACGCACGCACACGGAAAGAGAGAGAGAAAGAGAGAGAGAGAGAGAGAGAGAACTGTTTGTTTTTGGGGGGACATGAACAAACAAATACTCATCCAAATAGTGAACCAATGGCAAAAGTACAGATTCCACCATGATCTGGCCACAAAGTTCAGCTTGGTGAAACAATGAGGTTTTTTTTTTTTTTTTTTTTTTTTTTTTTGTCACTTACAGGAATATGGAGGAAGGGTTACCTACAGGAACAGAAATCACTTGAAAATAGCTGCATCACTCGAAGCTACCCCAGCACGGGAGACATGTCATATGATGGGGAACTGGAGAGTACTGCACAAATTGCAAGCACGACTGACCTACTGGAGAAGGTTGAGGAAGACTGGTCTAGGCCTTTGCAAAGTAGCTCAGCTTCTCTGAGAGATTTTTGGGCAGCTCAGATAGTTTGAAGGTTTTCTAGGCAATCCAGCCTATCTGACTGTCTTCCCGGGAGCTCTCCTGGTGAAAGCCTATCTCCCTGTAGTCTTGACTACATATATATTCTTGAGAAGGGAGGGGCTGGTGAATCTGATCAGTTTCAGGGACTTCCTAAAGCCTCCTAGTTGTTTACCTTTGCAGTACCTTCCCTATAGGATGGACTGTTTCACCTCCCTTTAGAACAGTGAGAGAGAGAGAGAGATCTTTCTACTGCTCTGACCCTTTTAATTCGCTTCCTCATGTTGTAGTGACCCCCAATCATAAAAGTATTTTTGTTGCTACTTAACTGTAATTTTGCTACTGTTATGAATTGTAATGTAAATATCTGTGTTTCCTGATGGTCCTAGGTGACCCTTTTAAAATGGTCTGGGGTTGAGAGCTGATGCTTTAGAACACCCTGTGTCTTAATGAGCTTTCCCCTAAGACCCTGGTTGCTCTTTGGTAGAAAATTGCTACACAACACACACACACACACACACACACACACACACACACACACACACACAGAGAGAGAGAGAGAGAGAGAGAGAGAGAGAGAGAGAGAGCATTTTTTGTAGGACATCCCATCATCCCACCCAAGAACTTTGACGCTGCTTTGCTAGCATCGTCTAATATACTGCTCAACTTCAAGTTCCTATTTTTTTTTGTAAGAAATGAGCCAGGTGGTAGCAGCACGTGCCTTTAATCTCAGCACTCGGGAGGCAAAAGCAGGCGGATCTCCAAGTTTGAGGCCATCCTGGTTTACAGAGTGGAGTTTTAGGACAACCAGGACCACACAAAGAAATCCTATCTCAGAAAAGCAAAACAAAAAAGAAAGGAAGGGGCTGGAGAGATGGCTCAGAGGCTAAAAGCATTGGCTGCACTTCCAAAGGTCCTGAGTTCAATTTCCAGCAACCACATGGTGGCTCACAACCATCTGTAATGAGACCTGGTGCCCTCTTCTGGCCTGCAGGGACATATGCAGTCAGATCACTTTATGCTTAATAAATAAATAAATCTTTAATAGGAAGGAAGGAAGGAAGAAAGGAAGAAATGCCGCATTACCAACATTGTTTTAAAACACAGACTGAGTTTTTGAGTCTAAGAGAGTCACAGGAACTAGACACTGAAAATGTCATTGCCATCTCATTTCTTTTGGGAGAGACTCTAGCCAGCCCAAGTGTGGCAAACACGGCTCTGGAAGGCCTTGTAGTTCTGTATTCTTTCTGCCCTGCTAAAAGCCATTAGATTGCATTCCTAAAGCTAGCCACCAACATCTATTCCCTTATTTGGCCACTTCCTCCTCCTAAGGCTGACTCTCAAGGTCCAGCTATCAATATATTAAAATCTAGCAATTAAATGCCCCCTTTGGCTCACTTAATTAACATGCCCCATTAAAATTAAACACCTCATCCATGGGGTTTCCTCTTGTACCTTTATAAACCGCCAATCTCCTACGTGCCATGTCTGTCTCCTTTCTATCCAGAAGCAGTCCTTTGTCCTACTCCCGGGTAAATAGCCCTCCCCACTCTCTCTCATTCCCGTCCCCTTCTCCTTTGCCCTCTATCTCCTGTCTTTGTCTCATATTTTCTGCCCTTTGTCCCTCTGGGGCAAATAAATCGCTTTGTGCTGAGAACTTGGTCTTGGGGTGTCCTGAGTCCATACATGTTCTTTTCACTTTCCCTTTTCATCATTTACAAGTTTCTAAAAGAGTCTAAGTGACTAAAAATTTAAGTGATGTGACTGCCTTCTGTTATAATCCAATGGCTATATTGCTTTTTTCTTTGTAGTACATAAAATAACAGCACATCTTACATATGACAACATATTCTAGGCGACTGTCGTTCCAGAGCCGAGAAGAAAATAAGCCGGTATGTGAATCTTGTTAAGAGTCCTGAAGTGTGACTGTGTGCCTAGCTTGCTTTCTCTCCTGGACTCATCTCTCTGGAGACAGCCTGACTCTCATGGTCCTTCCTGTTCAAGATTCCAGGCCAGTTGAGGCCAGGTATTGTAGAGAATGTGTCACCCTAAACAGATCACTTTAACATAGGGACTTTTGTGAGTTGAAAACATTTAGTAGAAGCAGGCACAAGAATTGTTGGGAAGCTTCACCCAGCCGGCTCCTCCCATTCCAGACCCCACCCCCGAGAAAGCCTGCCGTGTGCGGCTCCTCCTCCTGGAGGAAACTTAAAGACTCCTCCTTGTGTTTTCTCCTGGTGGTTTCTCTTCCTTTCTTGGAAGCACCCGGGAATGCTTTAATCAGATTAATCCTGGACTTATTAATTTGGCCTGATCTGATTTATTACATTTGCGGAGAGACTTAATACCCGAGTACAGAAATCTTTCAAGAATAACTGTCTACCTTTCTATAGTGGTTTGAATAAGAATGACCCCTGTTGAGCCCAGGTTGGGGAGACCCCAAGAAGACCATCAGAGACACAGACTCACAGAAATGCAAAAGCAAGGTTTAATCATGCAGTACAAACTGCGGTAGAGACCTCGTCTCTCACACTCATGCGGGGGGGGGGGGCATAGGAGGTGCCCCACCGTTCTTAGGCAGGGTTTATAAATGCAAAAAAACCCCACAAATCTTCAGATATGGGTATAAGGGATGCGGGTTGCGGGTGACTCTCCAATTGTCTCCAGTCTAGGGGACTTTTCACTTTGCTGAAAGTACCCACCTTGAGCAGCTGGGCTGCAGTCTAGGGAACTTCCCTCTCTGCTGACAACTGCCTTGGGGGTCTAGCACAAAATAGAGTTGGTTTTGTCCCTTCAGCCCCCATAGGCTCATATATCTGAGTGCTTGGGCACCAGGGACTGGTAGGATCAAGATTGTGGCCATGCTGGAGGAAGTGTGTCACTGGGGGTGGGCTTTGAGATTACAAAAGCGCATGGCAAGCTTAGGCTCTTTCTTACCGCATGTGGATCAGGATGGAGAACTCTCTGTTCTTCTTCAACACCATGTGTGGCCAGTGTTGCCATACTCCCTACCATGACGATGATGGACTAACCTCTGTAACTTTGAGCGAGGACCAGCTAAAATCTTTTTTTATGAGTTGTCTTGGTTGTGGTCTTCGCAGCAATATCAGTGACTAAAACACCTTTCTTATTTGCCCAAAAGCAGATACAATTTTACCAGGGCCAACATGTCCCATTTCCCCCTCTCTACCATGAAGAATAAAATTTGAATCATCAAGTTAACTTTAGACCCATGTCAGCCTAGAAAAGCACCACAGGCTTCTGTGTGACAAAACCCCATTTGTTGGCCTTCCTGGAAATTGCCACTTCTAGAGAATCAGAGTCCTTCCCTTTTATCTCTCCTTGTCTCTAAAAGAATGCTGTCTTTGCTGGGCGATGGTGACACACACCTTTAATCCTAGCCCTCTGGAGGCAGAGGCAGGTGGATTTCTGGGAGTTCAAGGCCAGCCTGGTCTACAAAAGTGAGTTCTAGGACAGCCAGGGCTGTTACACAGGGAAACCTTGTCTTCTAGAACAAAAACAAAAACGTATTGTGCTCATCATGATGTAAACCAAGAGTTCTAAGGTATTTCTTTAGAATTTCTTAGGATTGCTTATGCATGTGTGAAAGATATGGGCTATAAATATTCCATTTTTTTAAAATAATGATCTACGTTTGTTAATCTGACCCAATTGAAAACCCAGGAGTTGAGAGGGAACTGACTTTTCCTCCCCTATACCGCGGTCACCTTCTTTCGCGCTGACTACTCTGGGTGACCGACCGCCTTTGCTTAGATATTCCTCAGCTGATTCTGAGCCTCTTGGACCTTCTGTCAGTCCTTCTACTGACTGGTCACGGGCTGTTTTGAGTTTTTCCTTCTTCATTTGCTCCTGCAGGACAGTCATATTTCTGCTTTCAGGAACGTTCATGATCAGAGTCTGGTCCTGGCTGCTAGTGTGTCTCTGCCGATCTGTTCTGCCCTGGATGATTGAGAGCTGAAGTTCTCTGGTCCCTCCCCAGTTTGTCCCAGCAGTTAAGTCCAGGAATATTCCTGTTGGGCATTTGCCTTTGATATCTTACCTCACACTTAACTCCAAAACCTTCTCTCCTGGAAGAAAGAGGAACTTCCTTCCCTTACAACACGGAACTTCCCCTATCAAAAGTCCTCTGAACAATTGATCCACAAAAGGTATGTGGTGGTAGCTGGACAGAATCTGAAAAGGAGGGGGAGGAAGAAAGTTTTTTTTTTTTTTTTTCCTAGAAATCCTCAGAAACCTTGGAAACCTTTGTTAGTGGGATGGAAGCATCTTGTTTGATAAATCCAGGAGCTTTAAATTAGACCTCAAGATTGCTCTAGGAAAAACAAAAATAAAAACAAACCTACTGTTTAGGGTCTGGGGAGATGGCTCAGTGCGTAAAGTGCTTGTTATATAAGCATAAGAACACGAGTACAGATCCTAGAACCCTCTGCACACCTGAAATCTCAGCGGTGGCAGCAGATCTAGCATAACTGTGATCCTCAGGGTCAGTGTAAAAGAGAGACTCTGCCTCAAAAACAAAGGAAGAGATGGGTACAGGAATGCACCTGATGCCAACTTCTCTCTCTCTCTCTCACGCACATACACACACGCATGCACGCACGCACGCACGCACACAAACTACCATTTGAATGCTTAAATAATTGCCTTCATTACCAAAGTCACATTAAACAAACAACAAACCCCCAACCAGTTATAAAAAGTCTCATAGCTGTTTGTCTTAGCAGATTTCCTTCTATCTTTCTATTTTGGGTAGCAGAATCCCAGACTCTGCCATAAAGGCCTGGGCACGTGGCCTGGACAAGCAAACTGAAGGATCCTGACCTCACAAGTTAGTGCCTCTCACTCTGATGTCGTCAGCCTCGCTTTCACGGCATTGGGGACAAAGCTTTCTTAACAGGGGAGTTGCTTAATGTGGTCTATGTATGTAGTACAGGGGTGCCAGCACTCAAAGAGGGGAGGGGAGGGGTGTGGGGGAGGGGATGCTAGAGCTGCAGAATTAAGCCAGAAGAGAAGGGCAGAGAGTCAAGCAGAGTGGGGAGCGGGGAAGGTGGGTGGCAGTAGGTTCTCTGTTTCTCTCTTCCTCTGATATTGGATGGGTTCCCTAGGCGCCCTTCACTCCCCTATTTTAACCTAATCTGCTTCGAGTTTCTGCCAACTGCTGTCAAAGGCATTGCAAGTCACACCCATCCTCCAAGTTGCGAAATGGCCCCTAAGCAAGATGTCAGGGAACCTTGGCTGCAGTTTCTCTTTGCTTACGAGCTGTGTTTTTTGTGCTTCCAAAGGCTTTTGCTCAGGAAATACATTTGCTTCTGAACTACAGGGAAACAAAACAACAGCTAAACAAACAAACAAAATAATAAAAAATGAACAAACAAAAAGCCATGGAAAGGAACTCAGCTTCTGGACAGCGTTTCACCCCAGTCGTGGTTGGCTCTTTCATCAATGTATACAACTTGACACTCAGACTAATGGCACACCCCAACTCCGGCACACCAAGTCTTCTTCAAAGATTTCAAAGTGAAATAATTACAGAGTGAAGGCAGTAATGGCAGATGGATGAGGGGTGCCAGTATTATGGTAATCTGATACACTGTAGAAGGGCTGGGGCGGGCTGAGGGGAAGCCTCTGCCAGAAGGCAGCCACTTTCGAACTTACACAACAGCAGCATGGCTCGTGTGGATCAAAGCAAACACAACCACCGCCTTCCCTGAGGCTGAACTTTGCTCCTTCTGCTCCGCAGTCCACTGGCCTGGAAGGCCTGTCGGGAGTAATTAGAGTGCTAAGGACTAGTTGCCCTCAAGCTAGCTAAGGGAAGGAAGACCCTTGGCCTGCAAAGGTGTGATAGGGCAATGCACCAGACACATGAGATATATACACAGATATACCAGACACATGAGATAGATATACACACAGATATACCAGACATGTGAGAACTGGAACAGACAGAGCTAGGAGCAAGGACACCTCATTTCTCATTATAGGCTTAAAACTAAACTTCAATTTGGAGAGAAATGTGACTGGTGGCTGCCAGGATGTCAGACATTCCTGACCTTGATTAGAGGAGGTACGTATTGTATTGAAGGTGAGGTCATGTCCAAGGGTAGCTGGCTGAGCTTGGTTCTTGAGCAAAGACTACAGACTACAGTATGTCGGCCTGTGTGCAGCCTGTGCTTCTCCCCATATAGTAGAGATTCAGGGATTTCACGGAGTTTCTTTCTGTTTGTTTTTCCGATCTGATAGAAGATAGAAACTTTGCTTAGGGTGTATGCATATGTGAGTGTTGTATGTATATGTGAGTGTGTGTATATGCAAGTGTGTACCTTGTCTGATTTCAGCTGGGCCAGATCAGACCTGATCTCCTGTCTGCGTTGTGGTGAGTAGTCCTTTCTCTTCCCGGCTCTCTTCTACCCCTGTCCTTATTCATGTTCTGTGACCACTTGGTGTAAGACAAATAGTTCCTTCTACTTTAAGACAGCCTGAATATCCTGTCCCCTTAAACGTCCAGCAGTGCCATTGTCATTGTCTTGTTCCCCCGGGAACCTTCTGTAGCTCCCCATTGTCTTCTGTCCTGGGAGAACTGATTTCTCTGAATCTTGTCTGTGACTGAGGCCTGGTGCGGTGTCAGCCTGATTAAAAGTAGAGATAATTTCCATAACCTCTGGACGCATTGCCAGGCCAGGCACAGAATACACGTGCAGCAAGGCTGTTGTTCCTCCTATGCTAAAATTTGCTGAGTCAGTGCCCTTACCATAGCATCCCAGGGACCCCAACTTCCTTAAGAATTTCCCTTACGTCCTCTGCATCCCTGGTTGCACCAGGTCAAGCTCACTGAGGTGTGTGCCAGGAAACTGGGAAGTGAGGAGACTGCCATCTCGAAGGGTCCAAGTATTTTGGCCTTAAAACATGTACCATGAGCTTGGTTCTCCCAGCCTCTGCAGTCACCAGCAGGCTATTGCCTACACCTCCACATTGTCCCCCAGGCAGCAAGTTTTCTCAGTTCTGCTCAGGATACTTCCACGTAACGTTCAGGCTTGTTATTTGACCATAAGGACCAGTGGACCCCTTACCTTGTTTACACGAGACAGGGCTTGGAAAATGAATATGAGAGATTAAACATCCCCAAGTCTGGATTTGTATCCACGCATCCCAACTGTGGGCTGGCTTCCTGGGTACCAACACGTTTGTGTCATTCTTTAGTTACAAGGAACAGAAGTGCTACGCCTTGATATAGAAGGCCCACAGCCTCCAGGCGACTCAGATGTGCAGCATAGACTTTGAGACTCACGATCTGACTGTTCCCTGTCTCTGGGGTTCCGTAGCCTTTCTTATTGCGTGCACTTTCCTAACAGCACACACCTGGCATGCTGCAGGCACAGGCTTACGCTGATTGCAAATCAATGTCTTCTGCTTGAGCTGCGGCCGAATTCTGTAGGCTCTTAGTTATGGTCTTCTTGTGTGCTTAGAGGCCTTTCTAGAATGTTCCCTGCCTCTTTCTGATTAACTCCAGCCCTGCACTTGGGATTCCTCGTCAGGGGCTTTAATGGGTTTTGCCCTGATTGCAAGCTGACTTGGAAGCATCTGTCATGTGTGCACAGCCCGTGACCCACTCACTGGAAGCTCTCGCCACTGTCCACTAGCAGTTGGCACATTTATTTCCTGGGCTATATTTCATGTACTGTGGTATCATCATGTGTTGTTGAAGCTAAAAATGTTTCCTGAGCCGGGCAGTGGTGGCGCACACCTTAATCCTAGTACTTGGGAGGTAGAGGCAGGGGGATCTCTGTGAGTTCAAGGCCAGTCTAGTCTACAGTGAGAGAGTTTTGGGACAGCCAGGGCTACACAAAGAGAAACTCTGTCATGAAACAACCAACCAACCAAACAAACAAGTTTCTTGAATGAATAAATGAGTGTATTTCTTCCCAAATAGATCCCTGTTGCAGAATCACGTGCATGAACTTGGAATATGAGCATTAGTTTGTTTATTTTTATTTTTTTGACGCAGGGTCTCAGGTACCCTAGCCTGGCCTCAAAAATGTGTAGCTGAGGACAAGCTACTGCTCGTTCATAGGGTCATCCTATGACCTCACTCACCTTCGGGGCAAGGGACAGCTCAACTCATCCATGGTCATTCCTGTGAGTTAAGATGTCAGTTGACCGAATGTGTTGAACCAGGGCCCACGTAAGCCTTTTCAGGAGTCAGTTCCAAACCAGTGTGTTTCAAGTGTAATCTTGGCCGTTGTGACTGGGAACTCTGAGTAGAGAAATCAAGGCGAGGTGTATTATGGTCCTCCAAGCGCAGCTCATAGCAAGCCTCGCCTTTGAATGGGTTTTTATGTGGGTACCCTCTCCCCGTTATGGTCTTCAGTCCCCCTCACCCACATGCCAGAACTGAGTTATTGGCAGTGGCGTGATTACTTGCCTCCAGGGGATAAGCTTTTAATCACCTAAAAGAGCTGTTGGCCTCCTCTAAAAACACTTCAATAAAGTAGAATTCGGCCCTTGTCAGTCCTAGGCTTTTTTTGTGCCAAGATGCATTGAAGCCAGAAACCAGGGTCAAAAAGTTACTGAGAACTGACCTAGCTCAGACGCCAGCTACTATGGTATGTACTTCTTAAAATGTTTGTGCGTTTTAGCTGCTCCTTCTCTTCGTGATATTGGTATCTGTTCTTCTCTGCCTAGTTTGGCCAGGGCAGCTGTCATGAAGGACGGACAGGCTGAATCATCACTCTTGGCTCACATCGGAATTCCTGGTGTCTGAGATGGTTCGTGTGGAAGATGCAAATCAGGGAAGCTGGGATCTGTAATCACCAGGGAACCAACCGGCTTGGAAAAACCGGACCTTTAAGGCTGTGTCCCTTCGCGGAGACTGTCTGTGTTCAGTGTCCACTAGATGGCGCATTGACATAGGCACAGGCCATGTGTCTTCTGGACTCTTAAAGAGACTCAATCATGACTTACCTATCCCGAACAACACTGGGGAGTTGCTTGCTAGTGAAAGTGTATGCAGGGGTGGCAAATGAATCTGTTTCTTAAATCTCCACGTACAATGAAAATTGTATGAAAAAATTTTATGTTTGGCTAATACTGAGCAGGCTTAGGAATGGGAAGGTACCCCTCTGTCAGGTGAGAAAACACCATTCAAAGCACTGTCACTACCTCTGGTATTTAGAAATTGTATCCTATCCTAGGATTTAGGCAGAACATATGCCACGCAGCTTTTATGCCTTTCCAGGTGTGGTCCTCCTCGGCCTCCATCCATTTCTGTATCCTTGCAGGGATGTAGGAGGTAAGGGCTATTTGATGTGTACATTTGTCCTTCTGCAGCCATTAAAGGATTGTTATTCGAACCACCACACATACGACATCCAAGGATGCTCCAGTTCCTTGTGGAAGATTTATCTATTATTTGCCTGAACTCACGTGATATTTACAACACCCACTGTGAGCAAATGCTGTGTGACTTGTCATGCTATGTTGTTTAGGCACTAATGACAATCTCTACCGAGTCAGCACCCATTGTCAGTCCGCTTTAACCTAAGGTTCATTGCAAATACTGCAGACAGAAAAACCTGAGTCACAAAGAAGCTGAGTTATTTGTCTCAAGACAGAGCCAGTGAGTGCTGGAGCTGAGACTCAAACCTAGAGAGCTTGGTTCTCTCTGAAGTCCATGCTCTCCGGGTCTGTGCTAAAACACATTGTGGAAGTCCAGGAGTGTGGTTGCAAAGACAGCTTTGATGCTTTCTCATGGCCAGCAACGAAGTTCTAATTCTTGGTGCCTTCATCCCCAGCCCCCGGGCCACATTGGCCTCACTACACTGGGATGGCCGTGTTCCTCAGAGCTCGCCATCCCTCATCTTCTAGTTTCAGCATGAATGGCGCCACCCCCACAGAGATAGTGCTGGGCTGCATGGTGATTTATCTGCTGGAAGAGCATTTCCTAGGAGCGGATGGTGCAGCTCAGTGGGCAGAGCTCTCCTCTAGCGTGCACAGAGCCCTTGGTTCGGTCCCCACAACTGCATAAACCAGACGTGGTGACTCACCTCTAATCTCAGCACTTGGGAGGTGCAGACAGAAGGGTCAGAAGTTCACCTTAATCTTCAGCGACACCATGAGTTCCAGGCTACCCTGGGATATAGATCTGTCTTAAACAAAAATCTCCTTTATCGATTAGGAAAATTAACACATCAAATCCTTCTGCCTCGGGTTCGAGAGTCTTAGGACTCCAAGCATATGCCACCATTCTCAACTTTATGAATTTTTTTTAAATCAACTTTTTTTTTAAAAGTTTAAAGTCCACTGTGTATTTTGCATTTGAGGGTTTCCCCCAGATTGATTGAAAACTGGCATGACCGAAACACCTTGAGATTCCAGCAGGTGGTCATCAGATTCCAGCCAAAGCTCTTCCTCGCCCTGTGCTGCTGGCTTTCGGAGGAACCAGAGAGAACGTGTTTCTCTGGTAGGTGGAGAGATAGAAACGGCTGGAGCCAGCTCAAGCTTGTATTTATTTTAAAATGGCATAAATATTTAAAATATGATGTGTAAACTTGCTGTCAGGTCACTTTTCGCTTCAAGGGGCCTTGACAGTTCCCTGTTAAGTCTGTCTAGGGGGCAGAGGAGGCTCCCTGGGTGTTCCCTGGAAGGAGTCAGCAAAGGGAGGTGCTTGCTACTCAGGTAGCCCTTTGCTCTTCAGCAAAATGATGAAGGAAGGGAAGGCAGTCAGGCCAGCACAGGAGGCTGCTATGTAGGAGATCCCTTATTCCTCTAACGTCAGGATGGTGGCAATAGGCAACCCCAGAATCCTAGCAGCTCCAACCAACGCTGTCATTTCTCCATTTTGCATATGAGAGCATTAGATTAGCCATAGCTTTGTGGGGCTGCTTCTCATGTACTTGCAAAGCTAGTTCTGGGGCACACGCAATCTAAAGCATGCAGCCTATGGCAAGGGCAAGGCAAGGCCAGGCAGCTGCATTCCAGTAGCTGCCTATCTGTCTCCTGTGGACCCAGGAGGTCACATGGACAAACCCAAAGCCATTGGAGATAAGGCTATATTATAAGGAAGGAGAAAATAAACTGTAGTTAATCATTCACTCCTTGCGTATTTGCCACTGCTGAGACAGCATTGCTCCAGAAATTGTTCTGGTTTTTCCTTCAAGGAGACCACGACTCAGTGTGGGGTGCAAATGATCAGAGCAGCAACTGTAACGGATCTGAACTTGATCCAACATTTCAGAAGCCTCATAACAGTTCCGGGGCAGCAGAGTCATAAAATGACAGCCATGAAGTCCAGTGATGAATGAGCCCAGAATGTTTTCATAGCAAAAGCCTGAACAGCATTCTTCTACAGATAGGGTGTGATGTGATGAAAGAATTCTGTTTATGGAAATTCATCTCAGGTTCCTGGCCTTCTGATACCGGCTACTCAAGGCCTTCTCTGCTGAGGCAGAGCCAGGCCTTTGCACGTTTATCTGACCTGAGATCTTTTTCTCCACCTTCCCTCTGCAAACCTAGCCCCGTCTCCTTCCTAGCCCTGTCAAGTCCTGAAGGATAAAAACTTAAATGGATCCAGCTCTGTATAAGGGGTGGAGGATCAAGATACCCTTGGGTATTTGTCTCCAATACCGGATGCTCCAATTTTGAAAACAATTTCTGCTGTATTCCTAGGTTTTCTTTACAACCTCCCAAACTGCCACTACTGCTCCCATCTACCTCCCCTCCCCCAATGACCCCCCTTTGCCTTCTGCACTCCCAGTTCTAGGGCTAACAGCCTCCAACAATTCTTGCATGTCTGCACAGAAGGGCACCTCTCAGAAGGATCTTCTCCTCGGTACCACTTCTCATACTGTCTTGAATAATGCTTGACCAGGAGAGCAGATATTCTGCTTATTTCCCTGATATAACATCTGTCTTCCTCTAAAAGAAAGAAATCTTGGTTTATACCTAGATGATATTGATACTCATACATTGATATGGTGGCTGTGCTGCTTTCCGAATTTACTGCTCTTTAAAACCAACTATGGCAAAAGTGTTGGGGACAAAGTGCATGTTGATGATGGCCATGGAGGGGATGACTGTGCATGACGGCAGACCATGAATTTTAATCAATGATTTGTTGGCATTTATGTTCTCACATGAGTTCTTGGAGCCAAGAATAGTGACCCTGGGCACTGGGATCCAAGGCTGCAGGAAAATGTGCACCCTAGGTTCTAATGGAGTTTATATAGGGAAGGCTGCAAAACCAGGCATCCAAGTACAGAAGCAGCTCAAGTGTCCCATCTGCATGGCTTTACTAAGATTTATTTGGAAAGTTATGGATAATCTTTCCTAAGGTGAATCTTCAGATTGCCATACTCCAATTCCAAGGACTCTGAGGTCTTTATAACAGCCATCATTGAGTTCTTTCTCTTTGTAAGGAGATTAATTAGGTAAATTTCATTAGAGTAACACCAGCGTTCTTGGAAAGAAATTATCCAGCTTGAGAATGACTTTGAGTTTATATTTGGAAACCAAGCAATGTGAATGTTTACAGTGGAGAATGTGAAACCTTAGGCTTTAATAGATGTTGATGTCATTCTTGGCATCCTGCAAATGATATAAACGCTTCTATAAAGAGGTAACACATTGTTAAATGTAACCAAAATGCAAAGAAAGAAGTGAAATGTATACACACGCTGTTCAACCCTGCCTCCCACTTCCCCACCCTGCACTCACCTTCTGAGCTGAAACAGAAAACAGCAGGTGACAGGCACGATCTATCAACCTTGTCTAGATAGAAACCGGGAGTGACTACCACATGACATATTGGTTTGATGCTCCTATAGTTTAAAGGAGGCAAAATGGCCAAGGAGAGAGGTCGGTCTTGGTACTGGTTTCTGCTAGTTCTTCCTGGATCTTGAACCAGTCCCTTTGGTCTGAGAAAGTTATAATTCGGCTTCCAATGATGAACATAAAAATCTTATCCTTGGAGGGAATACTTTCCCCACTGTCTGGATATACTTTTGCAACCTCTAGCCATCTGATGTCACTCACCCAATTCCAGAGAGAATCTGGAAATGTGGGCACCGACTCCTTAAACACACCCAGATGAGTTTTTCAGTTGAGTTGTGGATTATTCTATGGCCTCGATAACAGTCAGGAATAAATCAATTCTGAGCCTTCCTTAGAGACAGAACTGGACAACTTCATTCTTGGGACCCTTTTCCACACTTCTATATCATTCTACATCATCACCATTCAAAGAGTTACTCCTATGTTTTCTCATTCTCTCACTTCTATGAGGTGCATAGCCAAGACTCTTGTAATTGCTATATGAACACCAAACCAGTTATATAGGTTGAAAACCTAGACTACACTGTAGAATTTGTTCTACAGCCCTCTCTGGAGAGCAGCACCTTTCTGTGATTCCTTAGCTTCTCTAAAATCATGCCCCACAAGAGCTGAATATAATTATTGGAGTGTTTTGGTAGGAGTTTGACAAGCCTCACCAGGGCGTGTAAATAATAGTTAATTGGGTTCATTCTAGGGGCTCTAGGACCTGATCAAACTCTTAGTAGTTCTTTTAACTACTTAGTGACTCTGACTTCTGCCCAAGGATCTACTGAGCACATCTCTGAGGTCCCTCCACCACCTTTGTACCAGCTGCTTTCTTGTTGCTGGGACCAAAGACCTGATATGAAGCAGCTTGGGAGAGGAAGGGTTTGTTCTGGCTCACAGTTTGAAGAAACATAGTCCAGCATGGAAGAAAAGACAGGAAAGCAGGCAGCTCTGTGGGGGCAAGGATGTACAACTGGGACTCTTCATTTTCTCACATCTTAGTGGGAGGTAAAAAGAGAGAAGCCAGGAAGTGGGACTGGCTATAAAACCTCAAACCCTCCCCCGAGTGACCCATGCCCTCCAGTGAGGTTTTCCCTTTTGTAGATTCTATAGCCTTTCAAAAGAGCACCAGGAGGTCAAACATATGAATCTATGGGAAGCATTCCATGTTCAAATCCCAGCAACTTTAAAAGTCAAATGTATATTGGACTCAGCATCAAAGACATTTGCTTTGGCCTGGAGAATCTAGAGGATCCTGGAATGCTCTCAAATGTTTGCACCTTCAAAGAAAGCAGGAATATGGAATGTATTCTGCATACTGACCATAAAAGCTCTCAAAATTGTGTTCCCTGTTTTGGACTTAAGAACTCAAAATCAGCATAAGAAATAAGGTACGATTTGAAGATAATGAATGGATTAGTAAATGTTGGTTTTGCAGGAAGTTAGAAAAACTTGGATAAGTTCCCTTTGGGGAGAGAGAGTGGAGGAGAGTTTTTGTGATACTCTTTTAAATATACAGGAAGCATTTTACAAAGATTATAGTTTATTTGTCTTCCATGCATGAGGTCAAGAACAAGAAGTCTCACACTCAGGGATCCATGGGTTTAATTAGTGAGAGGGATGCTGTATTAGTCAGGGTTCTCTAGGGTCATAGAACTTATGAAATGAATCTCTATCCATCTATCAACTTGTCTGTCTATCTCTCCATCTATCTATCTATCTATCTATCTATCTATCTATCTATCTATCTATCTATCATCTATTTATCTATCTATGCATCCATCCATCTATCTACCTACCTACCCACCTATCTATCTGTCTATCCATCTAGGAATTCATTGGAATGCCTTGCAGGATGCAGTCCAACAATGGCTAGTTGTGAATGGAAAGTCACTCAGTCTCATGAGGCTGGATGTCCCAGCTGAACTTCTGTATATGCTGGGATCCTGAAAAAGTAGATTCCAATGCCAGTGAAGGAGTGGATGTGCTGGCAAGGTGAGAGTAAGCATGTGAGGAATGAACACACCCCATTCCTTCTTCCATTGTCTTCCAACAGAAGGTGTGGCCCATATTAAAGATGAGCCTTCTGATCTCAAGGTCTGGATTAAAGGCGTGTGTTATATAGCCTCAAGATCTGGATCACAATGCCCTCCATTTCTGAATTATAATTCGTTTTAGATATAGTCAATTTGACAACCAACCATAGCCATTACAATGTGTGGATTCAAACCCCACTCCTGGTACCAACTCCTGTCTTAGGGTTATGTTGCTGTGAAAAATATACCATGATCACTGCAGCTCTTATAAAGGAAGCATTTAATTGGGGTGGCTTGCTTACAGTTTCAGAGGTTCAGTCCATTATCATCATGTTAAGGAACATGGCAGCATTCAGGCAGATGCAGTGCTGGAGTAGTTGACAATCCTACATCTTTCAGGTAATAGGAAGTAGACTGAGACACTGTGCTATCTTGAGCATAGGAAACCTCAAAGCCCACCCTCACAGCGACACACTTCCTCCAACAAGGCCATACCCACTTCCACAAAGCCACACCTCCTAATAGATTGTGGGGACCAATTACATTCAAACTGCCACAGATGCTATTCTGTCAAAGCAGCGAGGCCCTGGGATGAATCTAAGAAAGTTGCAAAGTGCTCTTCTCCAGCTCCCATGGAAGCAGGGACCTTTTCCTTCTTGCTGGTGAGTTCCCTGATAGTAGCAGAGAGACTAAATCAGACTTTTAACTATTAACACTTTGGTGATACTAATTTTCACCAAAGACAAAATCCATCCACAGATCTGTAAGAAATACCTTAAAAGAGTCTGAATGTCAGGAGGAGTCCATGTTAACTGTCAATGCCAGGCATTGCAACTGTGAGGGCTGCCACCCAGGCTGGAACCCCAGAGCTTGCTTCCTAGACACATTTCTGAAACCATTTACAGGATGGAATGAGCTGTTCTCTCAGGTTTCCAGGACTCTGGGGTTAGAGCAGTGCTTCTGAAAAGGGGATATTTCGAATGTACCTGTAAATGATAAAGGAACAAATCACTCTGCTCCATCGGTAACTCGGGGCTTGAAAACAGAAATGGGAAATGGCCAATGGTAAGGTTCCATTTTATTGAGTTGCTGGATAAATAGATAATGAGTTTTCATGTGTGTTTGTTGCGTGAAAATAACAGTTTCACCTAGAGCTGTGTTTCCCATTGTAGGCTTTTTCTTCATGTCTTGTGTCAGCAGGGCACCTTGGTAGAACAGCCAATGGACCAGGGGATTTCCTTGGCCTTTATATCTATTATCCATGAGAGATTGGATCTGGAATCTCCACAGATGATGTAAATTTGTATATAACTCTTCCATGCTTCTTTCCAGATTACCTACAATCATGCATAAAACATGCTGTGTAAATCACTCCTATACTGTATGATGTCAAGAAGAAAATCTGTACATGTCTGAAGCTGATGCAATTATTTTCTCAATATTTTCAGTCTTCTACTGGTTGAACTTGTGGCCATATGACTCACAGAAAAAGGGAATGACTCCCCATTCTGTTTTCCTCATGAAGGACCAACTATGTGCTCTTAAACTCCTTAGAGAGTTCTGGTCTACCTTCTAAGATGATGCTCTCAGGGTAGCTCCAAGTATCAGGCAGCTGTGGTTAAGCATTCAAGCCTCACCTTCCAAATGTTGCCTGGGCTTGCATAGTAACTTTTCTCTTTACATCGACTGCCTGTTCATTATATACATTTGTTTAAAAGGTAATTTTATATCTTATATGCTGTCTATAAATAGAAACTAGATGTGAAAGTGAATGCAATGAACGTGTTATTAGGTTCTAGCTAGTGAGCGCTGCCTGCCAAAGACTATGAGACTGAGACTTATGCTCTCTTTATTAAAAAGAGACACTAGCAGTGTTAGAAGAGTGTCAAAGATATATTATTCCCAAACCAACACTTTCTCTCACATAATTACAAGAGTTGAAAGAAACCTGTAAGACTTCTTTTTTTCCTGGATATTTTTTTCTTTCTTCTTCTATTTTTTTAACACCTTTTTCTTGTTTTGGAATTATCTCAAACTTGGAGAAAATTGTAAAAATAGCATAAAGGAACCCAGTATATTTCTTTTCACCTGGGCTTAATAGATTTGGTTTGGTTTTGTCTGCAAACATTAAGCCACTGTGCTGTACTTTGAAGCAGCTGGGCTCAAGTTTCTGGATGGGGATGGAAAGACAGTCATGAAGCAAGGGCTCCATGGCTAGGGGAGCTAAGCCAGGGGTAAGGATGCCAGAATCAAACCAAAAGGGCACACCCACTAGTCACTGTGCATCTCAACAAGCTAAAATTTAAACGAGCTTAGATTTATTTAGAATGTCTAGGATATCTTTTCAGAATCCTTATCAACTATTAGTGTGTGCGGTTTGATGGCTGCCTTGAGTTTTAGCAATGTTTCTTTTATGTACGTGGGTGCTTTTAAATTAGGGGCATAGATGTTCAGAATTGAGACTTCATCCTGCTGAACTGTTCCTGTTATGAGTATAAAATGCCCCTCTCCATCTCTTCTGATTGATTTAAGTTTGAAGTCAACTTTGTTAGAGATTAGTATGGCCACACCTGCTTGTTTCTTAGGTCCATTTGCTTGATAAGCCTTTTCCCAGCCCTTTACTCTGAGTAGGTGCCTGTCTTTGTGGTTGAGGTGTGTTTCTTGTAAACAGCAGAATGTTGGATCCTGTTTTCGTATCCAATCTCTTAGCCTGTGCCTTTTAATAGGTGAGTTGAGTCCATTGACATTAAGTGATATTAATGACCAGTGGATGTTAACTCCGGTCATTTTTTTAGTCGTAGAGTTTGTGTGTTTCCCTTCTTTGATTTGTGTTGGTGAAGGGTCTCTAGATGTCTGAGTTATTGTGGTCATTGTTGGACTCCTTGGTTAGTGATTTTCCTTCTATTACTTTCTGTAATTAGGGGAGGATGGGGGGAACTTGGGGAAAAAGGATGATTGGGAAAAAGGAAGGTTGGATGGGGGAGCACGGAAGCACGGTTCTTAGTTAAGGGAGCCACCTTAGGATTGGCAAGAGACTTGAACCTAGAGTGGCTCCCAGATACCCAAGCCGAGGTCCCCAGTTAGTTCCTTGGGCAGCTGAGGATAGGGAACCTGAAATGACCCTATCCTAGAGCAATACTGACGAATATCTTGCATATCATCATAGAACCTTCATCTGGTGATGGATGGAGACAGAGACAGAGACCCACACTGGAGCACTGGACTGAGCTCCCAAGGTCCCGATGAGGAGCAGAAGGAGGGAGAACATGAGCAAAGAAGTCGGGACCACGAGGGGAGCACCCTCCCACTGAGACAGTGGAGCTGATCTATTGGGAGCTCACCAAGGCCAGCTGGACTGTGACTGAAAAAGCATGGGATAAAACTGGACTCTCTGAGCATGGCGAACAATGAGGGCTGATGAGAACCCAAGGACAACGGCACGGGGTTTTGAACCTATGTAATGTGCTGGCTTTGTGGGAGCCTAGCCAGTTTGGATGTTCACCTTCCTAGAAATGCACGGAGGGGGGAGGACCTAGGACTTACCACAGGGCAGGGAAATCTGACTGCTCTTTGGGCTGGAGAGGGAGGGGGAGAGGAGTGGGGGGAGGGGGAGAAGGGTGGGAGGAGGGGGAGGGAAATGGGAGGCTGGGAGGAGGAGGAAATTTGTTTTTTTTTCTCTTTTCTCAATTAAAAAAAAAAGTTAAAAAAAAGAATCCTTATCAATAAAGATCAGGCTTTATTTCATAGTGTTCTGTTTTGAAACACCTCCCAAACAGACACACACTGTGGAGTTGAAGAGATGCTCAGTTGACAAATCTCTTGCTACGCAAGCATGTAGAACTGATGTGTAAAGTTGGTGTGATGGTATGAAGCCAGCTCTTGGGAGGCAGAGACAAGAAGACCCCTGGGGATCTCTGGCTAGTTAGCCTAGTCTAATTGGTGGTACTTGTTCCAAAGAACAGGGTGGACAGCTCCTGAGAACAATACGTAAGGTTGGCCAGCGTGTACATAGGCAACTTCCCAACACACACATAAAGACTGAAATATACCAACGATGTAGTTATAGAGGCTAAATATAATTAATCATTACACAATCACCTCACATAGTTATACTTTTGTTGTTGAGAATACTTACTATCTGTCTTGCCAGCAGTTTTTATAACTATAACCACTGCCATTGTTATAAGCGTCATTATTTTACAATAGATCTCTTGAGCTTATTCCTTCCATCTAATTGAAATTTCAAATCCTCTGGTCAACATGCACCAACTCCTTTCTGTAGTCCCTGGTAACCACACTTTATTCTCTACTCATTTGAATTAAATATTTTTTTTGTATTCTACATATGAGCAAGATTATGTAATATTTATCTTTATGTGCCTGGATTATTTCTCTTAACATAATATCCAGGCTCATTCATAATTTTTCAGATGACAAGGCTTCTTTTTTATTCCTTTTTGGTATTACTGAAGATGCAGGACAGGGGAAGAAGCTCTAACACTGAGCCCAACTCCTATCTCTGTACTTCTTTTGAAGACTGGATACTATTCCATTAGATATAGAGCATGTTTTCTGTATTCCATGTGTTGATGGACACCTGGAAGGATTCCCCGACGTGGCTGTTGTGAGCAGTGACTGCGGCAGTGAAGGCTGAAGTACCAATGTCTCTTCATCACTGATTCCATCTCCTGTGCTCGTGCATCCAGTAGGGATGCTGGGAGTTCTATACTTCACTGTGTGAGGTGCTTCCATGCTGGGTTCTGCAATGGCTGTGTGACTTCATATCCTTCCAGTAGCTTTATCAGTTTTGCACATGGACTTCATTTGCTTCTTCATTTTACAAATACTGAATGTGGTTTGGAACCATTGAGAATGCAATGCTATGCCATTATCGCCCCGGTACGCATCTTTCAAGAGCAAAGATAACTGATTTTATGGTTGCAATACAATGGTAACACCAGGGAAGCTTGGTAGTATGGGATACTCCCACCTGACTGCAGACTATAGTTCAATTTTTTAGGGGACCCAAAAATGCTGTTTGTAGCATAGTTTCCTTGTGCAGAATCACTTCTGATCCTGTTCTGTATCTAATGGTCTTGTCTCGTCAATCTTTTAAAATAAGGACAAGGCCTTGGCTTTCTTTGGCCTCTATGGTGCTGACAGGATTTGAAGAATGCAGGCTGGCTACTTCTACAGGTTGACCCTAAATTCCTGTGTCTGATGCTTTATTCTGATTAGGATCAGGAAAGGATGACATACGTATGATTCAGTGCTATTTAATACTGTGCCATGTCCCAACGGGATCCTTTCTTTCAAAGCAGTGAGAGCCACCACCCTTGGCTGACACCGAGAGAAGGACTGTCCGTAGTACCTGTTAGTGCATGTCAGTTTATATTCCCAAAGAAAATCCAAACACTAATATTAACCAAGCCACACTACCTATACTAAATCACCTTGTACAATCTTTCATATAGTTTCTGGTCCTGCTAGGTATTGTATAGAGAGCTTTGAACGGAAAAGTGCTCTTTTTGCATGCCTCTGTCTGGGAGAAGGACTGATGATAGCAGCACCAGTAAATGCAGAGAGAGATGTCTGAGTTATATGCAGAGTGGGTGGTTACAGCTCCAGTCCCTGCTCCTGACACCCTTGAGATGACTAGGAATGGAAAATAAATACTAGGGGTGAGATGGTCGCTGGTGAGCTGTCTGGTTCAGATCAGAAGTCTCCACATGTAGCTATAGAAGCAGGAGAAGGTTCTGGAAGCCTTCTGCTATATGAAGTGTTTTTATAGTTTAGAGATTTAAAATCAGTTCAAACTAGCATAGGCAAAAAGAATTTATTGGTTCATTTAGGCTTCGGGGATGGCTAAATCTGGAGGCTGATGTGGACCACCATCAGATGGCTTCTCAGTACTGATTTTCCTCTGTGCATGCTCCTCACCTCCGTCTGCTTAGAGAAACAATGCTTCCTTTAATTAATAAAGCTCGCTGTCTCAGAAGGAGGGAACTGGTTTCCCATATTAGTCCTGATAATTGGTCTCTGAATGACCTTGTCAGGGACAAAAGCCCCTCCCTGCCACTAGATCATCACCGTGCTTAGGGAGAAGAGCTTCTCTGATTGATTAGGCTGGCCCCCCATCTCACACTCACTGGGGAATCAGCGGCATTTGCCCAGTGGAAAACATGCTAATGAGGGTGACGATAAATATTCAGCCCAGCTATGGTGCAGTGCGAAGGCTGGGTTAATGAATTCTCTGGTCCTGCATGGAGAATTGGCGGTTATGAGGCTAAGACTCCAGGTTTCCAGTCTAACTCTTGTCTTGCTCTTGGCAAGCTCTGTGGCATGGTGGTTTTCTACCAGTTTGAATCTCTTCAGCTCTAAGGTGGAGAAAGCAAATAATACTGTGTCAGTGGGAGTTTTACTTGCAAAAAAAATTCATTTTATTTCAAAGTGTCTCAGAAAGACTTATCAGGAGATTGTTTGTAGAAATCCCAGAGGGTCTAAAACACCAGATGTTGGGGTAAATTTCTAGGATTAACTTCTGGAGTCATCGACAGCTGGCTCAGTTGAGGAGTTGTTGCCTCCAGACCACCATTCTAGCTTCAATATTTTGGAAACTGCTCTAGCATCTACCTGAGAAGCCTATCACCCCACTGTCAATCATGTGGGCAAAGACTACATCCCCACCACAGCTGCTTTTAAATACAGTTGGCTTCTAAATCAAACTCTGGCACAGGTATGTCTGATCGAAAGACCTGTCTGTGGTCAATGCAGTGACGGATTCAGGGCATGCAACCTGGTGGTGCCTCTCTTCATATGTTAATGCTGAGATGTTGCTGCAGTTTCATGATTTTTTCAATGATAATAATTTTATTTTATGTCTCCATTTGTGCCCGAGTGTTGACTGTGTACCATGTGTCTACAGGAGACCTCAGAGCTCAGAAGAGGCCTCAGATATTGGAGTTACAAATCCTCAGATCAGAACTAGAGTTGCAGATGGTTGTATGGATGCTGGGAATGGTACCGGCTCCTCTCAAAGAGCAGTAAATACTCTTAACCACTGAGCCACCTCTCCAGCCCCCAAATCTTGAAACCATAGGTGCTTTGTCTTTGGATTTGTGTTTGCCTGTGAAGTCTGATGGGACAATGGGACACATATGTGCGGGAGTGGCACACTGAATTGTAGACATGAATATATAGGCTCCAGCTTCTAATCATGAGGGCTCTGAGCTAGGCAGGGAAAACTAAACTGAATTTTGGGAGAAAGAAGGCAGAGTCAAGAGATGTCATGTCGCCGCCTCCAGGACCAGACATGTTGGAACTTTGCCAGTAAGCCACAGCCACATGGTGATACACAGATGAATAGAAATGGGTTAAATTAAGATGTAAGAGTTAGCCAGCTGGGCGATGGTGGCGCATGCCTTTAATCCCAGCACTCGGGAGGCAGAGGCAGGCGGATCTCTGTGAGTTCAAGACCAGTCTGGTCTACAGAGCTAGTTCCAGGACAGGCTCCAAAGCCACAGAGAAACCCTGTCTCGAAAAACCAAAAAAAAAAAAAAAAGATTTAGCCAATAAGAAGGTAGAGCTAATGGGCCAAGCAGTGATTTAATTAATACAGTTTCTGTGTGGTTGTTTCAGGGCTGAGCAGCTGGGAACAAACAGCCTTCCTACAACAGAGTTTCTAGCCCATGTGGTTTTTAGTTCCCACCTCGAGTTTTCTCTATCTTAAATCTTCACACTCTGTTTTCCCATAATCCCTCGGTTTTGAGTATTCTCTTCATCCTTCTATGTAGTGAAGTTCCTAGGAAGAAGCCACACCCACGTTAAGCAGCCTACAAGAATGGCTGACTGGTTAGAACATCAGTGACGGTGGAGAGTGGGTATGCTGCAGGTCCAGAGCTGAATTTCTCGAGCTACCTTAGCTTTCCCCTAACAGATACCATTGATTTGCTACCTCTGCATGTAACCTAACATCTTTGTGTCTTTTAGGGGAATCTTTTTAGAATTAGCCTATATACCCCTATATAAATCCAAAGTCTAATAATGTCATCAGAGAGCATCTGAGACCCATAGCAGTGACTTCCTGCTTTGCTATAGTCTGCTTATAAATGTCCATTGTATTTCAAAAGTGGCCTGATTTATGATTGTCTTTGTTCCATGGTATTTAGGGTAACTTTTTAAAATTTATTTATTTATTTATTAAAGATTTCTGTCTCTTCCCCGCCACAGCCTCCCATTTCCCTCCCCCTCCCCCAATCAAGTCCCCCTCCCTCATCAGCTCGAAGAGCAATCAGGGTTCCCTGACCTGTGGGAAGTCCAAGGACCACCCACCTCCATCCAGGTCTAGTAAGGTGAGCATCCAAACTGCCTAGGCTCCCACAAAGCCAGTACGTGCAGTAGGATCAAAAACCCAGTATCATTGATCTTGAATTCTCAGTCGTCCTCATTGTCCGCTATGTTCAGCGAGTCCGGTTTTATCCCATGCTTTTCAGAACCAGTCCAGCTGGCCTTGGTGAGTTCCCGATAGAACATCCCCATTGTCTCAGTGTGTGGGTGCACCCCTCGCGGTCCTGAGTTCCTTGCTCGTGCTCTCTCTTCTTCTGCTCCTGATTTGGACCTTGAGATTTCTGTCCGGTGCTCCAATGTGGGTCTCTGTCTCTGTCTCCTTTCATCGCCTGATGAAGGTTAATATTCAGGAGGATGCCTATCTTGTTTTTCTTTGGGTTCTCCTTATTTAGCTTCTCTAGGATCACTAATTATAGGCTCAATGTCCTTTGTTTATGGCTGGAAACCAAATATGAGTGAGTACATCCCATGTGCTCTTTTTGGGTCTGGCTTACCTCACTCAGGATAGTGTTTTTCTATTTCCATCCATTTGCATGCAAAATTCAAGAAGTCCTTGTTTTTTACTGCTGAGTAGTACTCTAATATGTATATATTCCATACTTTCTTCATCCATTCTTCCATTGAAGGGCATCTAGGTTGTTTCCAGGTTCTGGCTATGACAAACAATGCTGCTATGAACATAGTTGAGCATATACTTTTGTTGTATGATAAGGCCTCTCTTGGGTATATTCCCAAGAGTGGTATTGCTGGGTCCAGGGGTAAGTTGATCCCGAATTTCCCGAGAAACCGCCACACTGCTTTCCAGAGTGGTTGCACAAGTTTGCATTCCCACCAGCAATGGATGAGTGTACCCCTTTCTCCACAACCTCTCCAGCAAAGGCTATCATTGGTGTTTTTTATTTTAGCCATTCTGACAGGTGTAAGGTGGTATCTTAAAGTTGTCTTGATTTGCATTTCCCTGATCACTAAGGAAGTTGAACATGACCTTAAGTGTCTTTTGGCCATTTGAACTTCTTCTGTTGAGAATTCTCTGTTCAGCTCAGTGCCCCATTTTAAAATTGGGTTGATTAGCCTCTTCCAGTCTAGTTACTTGAGTTCTTTATATATTTTGGAGATCAGACCTTTGTCAGTTGCAGGGTTGGTGAAGATCTCCTCCCAGTCAGTGGGTTGCCTTTTTGTCTTAGTGACAGTGTCCTTTGCTTTACAGAAGCTTCTCAGTCTCAGGAGGTCCCATTTATCCAATGAGGCCCTTAATGTCTGTGCTGCTGGGGTTATACGTAGGAAGTGGTCTCCGGTGCCCATGTGTTGTAGAGTACTTCCCACTTTCTCTTCTATCAGGTTCAGTGTGTTCGGACTAATATTGAGGTCTTCAATCCATTTGGACTTGAGTTTTATGCATGGTGATAGATATGGATCTATTTTCATTCTTCTACAGGTTGACATCCAGTTTTGCCAGCACCATTTGTTGAAGATGCTCTCTATTTTCCATTGTATACTTTTAGCGCCTTTATCGAAAACCAGGTGTTCATAGGTTTGTGGGTTAATGTCAGGGTCTTCTATTCGATTCCATTGGTCGACTTCTCTGTTTTTATGCCAATACCAAGCTGTTTTCAATACTGTAGCTCTGTAGTAGAGTTTGAAGTCAGGGATGGTAATGCCTCCAGACGATCCTTTATTGTATAAGATTGTTTTGGCTATCCTGGGTTTTTTGTTTTTTCATATAAAGTTGATTATTGTCTTCTCCAGATCTGTGAAGAATTTTGATGGGATTTTGATGGGGATTGCATTGAATCTATAGATTGCTTTTGGTAGAATTGCCATTTTTACTATGTTGATCCTCCCAATCCAAGAGCAGGGGAGATCCTTCCATTTTCTGGTGTCCTCTTCAATTTCTTTCTTCAAAGACTTAAAGTTCTTGTCATATAGATCTTTCACTTCAGTGGTCAAAATTACCCCAAGATATTTTATGCTATTTGTGGCTATCGTGAAAGGTGATGCTTCTCTGATTTCCCTCTCTGTTTCCTTATCCTTAGTGTATAGGAAGGCCACTGATTTTTTGAAGTTTATCTTGTATCCTGCCACATTAGTAAAGGTGTTTTTCAGTTGTAGGAGTTCTTTGGTAGAGTTTTTGGAGTCTCTTATGTATACTATCATATCATCTGCAAATAACGAAAGCTTAACTTCTTCCTTTCCAATTCGAATCCCTTTGATCCCCTTATGTTGTCTTATTGCTATTGCTAGAACTTCAAGCACTATATTGAAGAGGTATGGAGAGAGTGGACATCCTTGTTGTGTTCCTGGTTTTAGTGGGATGGCTTTTAGTTTTTCTCCATTTAATTTAATGTTAGCTGTTGGCTTGCTGTAAATAGCTTTTATTATATTTAGGTATGACCCTTGTATCACTAATCTCTCCAACACCTTTATCATAAAGGGGTGGTGAATTTTGTCGAATGCTTTTTCAGCATCTAATGAAATGATCATATGGTTTTTTTTCTTTCAGTTTATTTATATGGTGGATTACATTGATAGATTTTCGTTTGTTGAACCAGCCCTGCAACTCTGGGATGAAGCCTACTTGACCATAATGGATAATTTTCCTAATGTGTTCTTGGATATGGTTTGCCAGTATTTTATTGAGAATTTTTGCGTCGATATTCATGAGTGAGATAGGCCTGTAATTCTCTTTCTTGGTTGAGTCTTTGTGCGGTTTTGGTATCAGAGTGACTGTAGCTTCATAAAAGTAATTTGGCAATGACTCTTCTGTTTCTATATTGTGAAATACATTAAGGAGTATAGGTATTAGGTCTTCTTGGAAGTTCTGGTAGAATTCCGCATTGAAACCATCTGGTCCTGGGCTTTTTTTGGTAGGGAGGTTTTTGATACAGCTTCTAATTCTTCGCAACTAACAGGTCTATTTAGATTGTTCACCTGGTCCTGGTTTAACTTTGGTATATGGTATTTATCTTAAAAAGTGTCCATTTCTTTTGTGTTTTCCAGTTTTGTGGCATACAGGCTTTTGTAGTAAGATCTAATGATTCTCTGAATTTCCTCTGTGTCAGTGGTTATGTCCCCCTTTTCATTTCTGATCTTTTTTATTTGTGTGTTCTCTCTCTGTTGTGTAATTAGTTTGGATAGGGGTTTGTCGATCTTGTTGATGTTCTCCAAGAACCAACTTTTTGTTTCATTGATTCTTTGGACTGTTTTCTGTGTTTTTATTTTGTTGATTTCCGCCCTCAGCTTGATTATTTCCAGTGTTCTGCTCCTCCTGGGTGCTTCTGCTTCTTTTTTTTCTAAAGCTTTCAGGTGTGCTGTTAAGTCCCCGATGTATGCTTTCTCCGTTTTCTTTAATTGGGCAGTTAGTGCTATGAAATTTCCTCTTAGCACTGCTTTCATAGTGTCCCATAGGTTTGAGTATGTTGTCTCTTTATTTTCATTAAATTCAATGAAGACTTTCTTTCTTAATTTCTTCCTTGACCCAGGTGTGGTTCAGCAGTTGACTGTTCAGTTTCCATAAGTTTGTCGGCTCTCTGGGGGTAGCATTGTTGTTGCCTTCTAACTTTAATCTGTGGTGATCTGATAAGACACAGGTGGACACTGATATTGTTTTGTATCTGTGGAGGTTTATTTTGTTTCTGAGTATGTGGTCAATTTTTGAGAATGTTCCATGAGGTGCAGAGAAGAAGGTATATTCTTTCCTATTTGGGTGGAGTGATCTATAGATGTCTGTTAAGTCCATTTGCTTCATTACCTCCAATAATTCTCTTAATTCTCTATTAGGTTTCTGTCTAATTGACCTGTCCATTGGAGAGAGAGGTGTATTGAAGTCTCCTACTACTAGTGTGTGTGGTTTGATGTCTGTCTTGAGTTCTAGTAATATTTCTTTTACATAAGTGGGTGCTTTTATATTAGGGGCGTAGATATTCAGGATTGAGACTTCATCCTGATGAATTGTTCCTGTTATGAGTATAAAGTGTCCATCTCGATCTCTTCTGATTTATTTTAGTTTGAAGTCAGTTTTGTTAGAAATTAATATGGCCACACCTGCTTTTTTCTTAGGATCATTTGCTTGAAAGACCTTTTCCCAACCCTTTACTCTGAGTAGATGCCTGTCTTTGTGGTTGAGATGTGTTTCTTGCAAACAGCAGAATGTTGGATCCTGTTTTTGTATCCAATCTCTTAGCCTGTGCCTTTTTATAGGTGAATTGAAACCATTAATATTAAGTGATATTAATGATCAGTGGTTGTTTACTCTGGTTATTCTTATTGTTTTTGGTAGTAGAGTTTGTGTGTCTCCCTTCTTTGAGTTGTGCTGGTGAAGGGTTGCTAGATGCCTGAGTTATTGTAGGCAGTGTTGGCAATGTTGGATTCCTTGGGTTGTGATTTTCCTTCTATTACTTTCTGTAGGGCTGGATTTGTGGCAATGTATTGTTTAAATTTGTTCTTATCCTGGAATGTCTTGTTTTCTCCATTGATAGTGAACAATAACTTGGCTGGGTATAGTAGTTTGGGTTTGCATCCATGGTCTCTTAGCTTCTGCAGTACCTCTATCCAGGACCTTCTGGCTTTCACGGTTTCCATAGCGAAGTCAGGTGTAAGTCTGATCGGTTTACCTTTATAAGTTACTTGGCCTTTTTCCTTTGCAGCTCTTAATATTCTTTCTTTAACCTGTATATTTTGTGCTTTGATTATTATATGGCGAGGGGATGTTTTTCTTTGATCCAGTCTGTTTGGTGTTCTGTATGCTTCCTGAATATTCAAAGGAATATCTTTTTTTATGTTGGGAAATTTTTCTTCCATAATTTTGTTAAAAATATTTTCTGGGCCTTTGAGCTGTGACTCTTCTCCTTCTTCTATTCCTATTATTCTTAGGTTTGGTCTTTTTATTGTGTCCCATATTTCCTGAATGTTTTGTGATGAGAATTTGTTGGCTTTGCTGTTTTCTTTGATCAGTGCATTTATTTTCTCTATGGTGTCCTCAGAATCTGAGATTCTTTCTTCTATTTCTTGTATTCTATTGATTATGCTTGTTTCTGTAGGCTCTGCTCGTTGACCTAGATTTTCCATATCCAGCTGGTCCTCAATTTGTGTTTTCTTCCTTGCTTCCATTTCAGTTTTCAATTCTTGAACTGTTTCCATTACCTGTTTGATCGTTTTTTCTTGGCTTCCCGGGGTATCATGTACGTATTTACTCATTTCTTCAAACTTTTGGTTATACTTCTCATCCATTTCTATAAGGGCATTTTTCACATGTTGTTTAAGGGACTCTATTGCTTTCATAAAGTCAATTTTTTCCACTTCTTCTGTGTTAGGGTGTTGAAGTCCTTCTGTTTTAAGATCATTGGATTCTGGTGTTTTCATGTTGTTTTTCAGATTATTGGGTGAATTCTTGCCTTGGCGCCTGCCCATCTCCTCTTATCGATGCTATCTAATGGGTCTTTTAAAATTGGATCAGGTTTTTCTGCTGGCCAGGGGCTCCTCTTACAAAATGCCCTCGCTCTGTTTCCTGGCTCCTGCCGGGGGCCAAGATCCCTCTCACCCCTCAGAAGGGTCTTCAGGAACAGGACCCGGCTTCTTCTTTGCCAGTGACCTTGCCAACCAAAGGCCTACCTCTTTGATTTAATTGTAGTGGGGCGATCTGCTCTCGGTGTTGCCACGCCGATCCCCTCCGCCTGCAGCCTGTGTTGTCTGCCTCCGTGCCGGTCCCCACTGCCTGCCTGCGGCCTGCGTCGTCTGCCGCCGCCTGCACTGTCTGCTGCTGCCTCTATTTAGGGTAACTTGAATCTGTGCGCTCAGATCATGGCCACTGGTGTTTGGATCTAGGCTCAACTTTCTTCTGAACACCTTTACCCACTGAGCCATCTTCCTGGCCCCTCTACAGAACCCCAGCTTCTGTTCTTAGTTTGGTGTTTGTTTTTTTATTTTTGTTTTTTTAGATTTATTTATTTATTATGTATACAACATTCTGCCTCCATATATGCCCACACGCCAGAGGAGGGCACCAGATCTCATTAGAGATGATTGTGAGCCACCATGTGGTTGCTGGGAATTGAACTCAGGAACTCTGGAAGAGCAGCCAGTGCTCTTAATCTCTGAGCCATCTCTCAGCCCCTTGTTCTTATAGTTTGGAGCTCTGGGGATTGAGGTTCTTCAGTCTCAGTGGCTCTCAGGGATGCTACAGTCACCTTCTTGCTGCCACTGTTACTGCCAGACCTTGAAGCCTAAAATTAAAAAAATATTTTTTTTTCTTAGCAGATGTTAGTTAAACTTAGTAATGGGCTCATTATGAGTCTGTGCAGGGACACAATGTGCTTTGATAATTGCCATTCACTCCCTGGACTCCTTTCTTGTCCCCCCAACTTCTGCTGACCCTTTTCTACTTCCCAAGCAGCCCCTCTTCTAGTTTGCTGACTCTCTCTCTCTTAGTCTGTGTGTGAAATCCAGTGAGTTATGCCGTTCTCAGAAGCCCACCTCCTTTCTCTACCTCTTGCATTCTCTGACTTTTTCTGCAGCATTCCTTGAGCCCAGAGTGGGTGATAATGATATTCTGTTTATGGATGAGCTTTCAACAAACATTCTCAGTACTCTGACAAATCAGGAGTCTTTGGAGATACCAATGACAGTTGCAAAAAAGAACCTTCTCGGACCAAAACTGAGAGCAAAACTAATCTATGAATGTAAACATTACGAGGAGCAATTTTATAGGCACATCATGTCCACTCAGCAAAATAGCAGTAGCTTTCCCTTTGGGGCTCAAGACATTTCCAGCTTAAAAAATATTTTGGATTTATTTTTTATTTTTATTTTTTATGTATACAATATTCTGTCTGTGTGTATGCCTGCAGGCCAGAAGAGGGCACCATACCCCATTACAGATAGTTGTGAGCCACCATGTGGTTGTTGGGAATTGAACTCAGGACCTCTAGGAAGAGAGGCAATGCTCTTAACCTCTGAGCCATCTCTCCAGCCCATATTTTGGATTTATTATATTATTATATATGAATGTTTTGCCTACAGGCATCTACGTATACATATGTGCTTGGTGCCTGTAGAGGACAGAAGAGGGTGCTGGATCCCCTAGAACTAGAGTTATGGATAGCTATGCAGGTGCTGGGAACCAAACTCATGTCTTCTGGAAGAGCAACAAGTGAAAGGACCAGAGTTGGCACAGGATACACTAAGATGAAGTACTGTCTCTCCATCCACGCATTCCCAATCCATGGACTTTCAAATGAGTTTACTGTGTCATATGTGAATTCTTGTCTATGAAGCAGCTTAAAATTTAACTAGGAAGTGGTTGGTTACCCCTACAACAAATCTGGCACGGTTGCACCAGTAAGTACATCTTGGCTAGCCAGTTGGTAGTGCTGCAGGCAGCGCCCACAGCTGAGTACTGCTGTTGATGAGAAACGTACTGCAGTAGCCTGAAAAGCGTCTTCCCTGACCAGTAAGTCATAGTTACACAGCAAACCTCTACACTGCAGAAGCCTCAGATTTTGTCTGCTCTTTATAAAACTAGCCCCACCTACTATAATCATGATAGAGACCACAAGTTAGCAATAGACCATTTGGGAGAAGCCTACATTAACTTTAATATTGTAATATAATGGAGAGGATTCAGTCATAACTAACCTGAAAAATAAGGGAAATAGCCCACTTGTATAGTCAGAAGAGGGGTGTGGCGTGCTTAGGTTGGCATGGTAATTCCACTAATCATGGCCTTGAATGTACATGGTGTATAGTTCCATCAATCATACACCTTACAGATGAGTCAATCATAGGCTCCTCTTGTGTATCGTTAACAGGCCTCATGCAGGTATGTCTCCTGTCTGCCCATCACAAGCTTCTTGCTAGGTCACTAGGAGAAGTGCTCATCTTCACCCTGAGTGATAATAGCGTCAGGGTCATCTAGAGTTTACTGAGGCTTTTCTTGCCCAGAATAGAGTCTTGCAAAGCCAGTGCAAGCTGCCTGCAGTGGTCACAGCTGAGCAAAGTCTCAAGCAGGAGTTGTGACTCCAGCAATATCCATGGCTGTACTCGTCCTCATAGTTGAAGCGCAGCCTTCTCAGCACGGTCACTGAGCGTGCAACACAGATGGACTTCCTGTGATATCCTGGCCATTTGCCAAAGAAGTGGTTATTCTCCACTCAAGGCACAGGGGGAAGGGTGGGCGATCTGTCAATCAGATAGCTGAGCAACTTGACCATGACAGCTCATTCCAAAGAAAAAACAGCAAATACACCTGCAATAGAGGCTTATCACAAAATCAGCATTGTTGACAGTACTTAATAGTGCGTGACCCATAGCTAAAAACCCTTAGGGAGAACTCAGTTCCTCTGATTTGCCTCACAATCAGCATCTGGCCAGTGTTGAATCCCTTACCTGGGAATGTCCAGGGAATCCAGATGATGGCCTACAGGGCTCTGGGCTCAGATCTGTGACATTGTTGTCAACAACAGCATCAGAAGAAGAATGAGGAAGGAAAGGAGGGAAAGGAAAAAGCGGAGAAGAAGGAGGAGGAGACAAAGAAAGCAATGGTGGCAAGGTGGTAGGAAGTTGGCCCTATGAGGAAGAGAAAAAGGCTCCCTGTGGGTTAAGACGGGAACAGGGCACCTTATAGCATCGGCACCGATATTAACTCTCTGGTCTAAGAAATGAGTGAACGATTACAAATAGAAGTACAGACATAGGTCTTGCAATAAAGCACATCAGGGAAATTTTGGAATTTGTACAGTTTGGGACTTTTGATTTTAAGAATGGCAATATTGTAAAGGAAATATCTACAAGGTTAGAAACAGAAGTTAAGTTCCAGTTGTCCAATCTGCTAAAAACAAAAAACCCTCTCCTTCCATGTGAAGCTTTGGATGAACCACGCGCTACAAGGATATTCTGTCCTCCAAGGAAAGTGTGAAGCCACTTTCAGTGTCCTCTGCGAGGACAGCAAATCCCAGGCATGCAGAGGAAGCGTGGAGAGTCCACTGTGTAAGCTTTCTTTGAAACTTAAACTCAAACTTATACAAACACATTAGTATGAAGAGTTAAGTTGATTTGACAGACTGGGTCCATAAGAATCATAAATGCCAGAAATACTAAAACTAAAATTTCTGTTAAGAAAATCATAGGCTTGCTGGGCGGTGGTGGCGCACGCCTTTAATCCCAGCACTTGAGAGGCAGAGGCAGGCGGATCTCTGTGAGTTCGAGACCAGCCTGGTCTACAGAGCTAGTTCCAGCACAGGCTCCAAAACCACAGAGAAACCCTGTCTCGAAAAACCAAAAAAAAAAAAAAAAAAAAAAAAAAAAAAGAAAATCATAGGCTGGAGATCTTGTTTAGTGGTCGAGCACATGCTTAGCAAGCCCAGAGATGTAAGTTTGATCCTCAGCACTGGGGCAGGGGTGGGGGGCCGTGAAAACAAACAACGAACAACATAAGAGAAAAAGCAGCCAGCAATGTATCCCCACCTCCTCACACTAGGAAATACCCTTATAACAACAGTGGCATTTGTAGAAAAGTCCTTCTGAAAGTTAAACGTTAGAAGACATGATCTGGGATGTTGTTTTTTCTGTGGTCAGAAGCGGTGCTACCGCAGTGTGGTGGGTCTCATAGGCTGTCGCCATGGTTCTCAGGTACTCCAGAACCTACCTGAAGTGAGACCTTATTGCCTTCAGATACCACACAGCTGAATCTTAGAACATGAAGGAATCAAGCTCCTACTGGCCTGTGAACTTCATCCCTGCTGTCTAAATGCCATAGGGCCTGAGGCTGCCAAGGAAGAAAAACCATCTATAGTCTTCCCCAGCTGAGAGCTCCAAGATCCAATAATAACTACATCCCAGCGGTCTCTGTTCTGACATGTCATATTCTTGCTGCCCTCGGGAAACAGACTTATCCTGGCATGCTGCATTGACATCGAAGGACAAGGACATGGGCTCAAGCACTTGCCTCAGCTGTGTGAGACGGACCTATGAGACACACGTGCCTGCCGCGGTTAGGCTGGTCCTGCCTCAGCTGTGTGAGATGGACCTATGAGACGCATGCGCCTGCTGTGGTTAGGCTGGTCCTGCTTCAGCTGTATGAGATGGACTTATAAGACACAGGTACCTGCCATGGTTAGGCTGGTCCTGCCTCAGCTGTGTGAGACGGACCTATGAGACACACGTGCCTGCCGCGGTTAGGCTGGTCCTGCCTCAGCTGTATGAGATGGACTTATAAGACACAGGTACCTGCCATGGTTAGGCTGGTCCTGCCTCAGCTGTGTGAGACAGACCTATGAGACGCATGCGCCTGCCGCGGTTAGGCTGGTCCTGCTTCCTCTTGTTTCCCCAAAGATGCTCCTGCTGGTGCTGTGTTTATATCTCAAACCTGTAAACTCAGGTGCTGCAACATCTCCAGTGCCAGCTGGGGTGTCTGAAATCACCGCCTCTGCTGGACAGTGGGGACGACAAGAAGGTGCTTCCACGAACAGCCTGTTTCCATGAGTTCTCGTGCACAGCAGACAGGCTGCATTTCTTTCCCTTCTGTGTCATCAGCTTCCACAGAAGCAGCCTGGGGAGCTCCAAGGTCTCTGTAAGCTCACGGTCTCTTCCAAGGGCATCACAACCACTTGTAGCTGGCTCAGCAATACGACACTTGGTATCAGCAGCCTGGGGCTGATAGATCCAAAATCCATTTTTATCATTTCTGTGGTGGATACATGATTATATCTCTTTATTTTGATAACCCAGGGGAAAAATTCACTTTAAAAGATGCATTGATTATGTTTGATCTGAAGTTATCTCTGTACCTTGAATCCCCTTTTAACATCTAAGAAAGGACATTTTTGTTTCTAACATTGGCTGTGTCTCCTCCAGTCATAGCGGCCCATTGATCAGACAACGTCCAAATAAGGCAAGTGCCCTGTTTGTAACAAATCAGGTTACTTGTGACTGTCACCCACAAACAGCCTGCCCAGGGAGCTCTCTGAGCTGGTAATGATTCTCAGGTGTTTCTGCATTCATGATACATTCATTGCTCAGTGGAGCCCTTAAGAGTGAATGGTCTCAAGTTTTCTTTCAGTACAGGGAACTCCCCCCTGTGCAGATGTCACTGAGACTTTCCCAGAGATGTATCCTACACGCCCTTGGTGACTGACAGGGTGACAGAGTTTCCACTCGCGGCTTTGCGCTGTGCTAGCTCTCTGTTGCTCCTCCACACCCGGGTCACCACACCTTGTCATCCGCTCTGCGTTCCCCAGGGCTCCCCGGCTCATGGACGAGCTGCGGTTCTGGAGGGGGCACCACTCACGACACTCACCACTCAACTCAGCCCTTGGGTGACAGTGGGGAAGATGCTGTGCCTAGGTCCAGGTTGCAGTAGCTGAGGGTGAGAGGACGTAGAAGGCTTTTCAGACGTCCTCACTCCCAGGCGTGAAACACACATCCACTAAGCCTATGTATCTGCTGTTCTTTACTCTGAGCAGCCGTCCAGAACTGTTGTCTTCTTCCTGAGGAAGTATGTACACTATGCTCTCTGGGTTTATCTCACACTCATGGAAAGAGGCCATTGGAACACATGTGGCCATCTCACGGAGCCCAAGGCCTGTTGTTGAGAGCTCTGTGCCCAGGAACCTCCCTTGTGGCTTAGTGGCAGAGTTGGTGTCCTGGGTCCTGAATCAGGGTTTATCCGCTTCTCTTCATGCTGTCCCTTCATGGCTGAGACAAGAAGCAGGTGTCCCAGGGATACCATTTAATGAGTTCTCAGTTAAGTGGCAACTTCTGAGCCTGAGGCTCTCGGGCCAGGCCAAGTTAGAGTTCTAACTGGAATAATTTGGGTGCAATGGAAAAGGGACAAAGGTTACACTATTGCTTCAGATTGTGATCAGGAATGGAAAGAAGTCTGGATGCCTTTTGTAAAAGAGAAAAGAAACATACATACCCGGCTTTGGTAATTCATGAGCACACGGATGAGTGGGAATGTGTTTTGGTGAGTATTGACTGTAGGATGTGGCTAATCAAGTCATTGTCATCAGATCCTAAGTTATAAAATACAGTTGATTTCTGTAGTCAATTAATAGGGACACTGTGAGCATTAAATGAGACTCTTTATGCAAAGGTCTTGAAGTAGTGCCTGGCACCCAGTGAGTGTCTCATAAATACACGCTATTGTCTCATCTGACCGCCAGGGAGCTATACTTTCCTGGCTGCTGAGTTTTCTGGGACTCTGTGCTACCAAGTTTCTCATCTGCTGTCCAAAGCTAATGCCCATCTATCTTGACTGCGTTCTCACTTTCTGCTGCTTAGAAAGGGACAAGTTCACTCACCAGAACCTCTTGTCCCTGGCTGCCTGGTTCCCTCACCCCCACTGACGTCTGACAGGAGTTTGATGTGCACAGGTATTTTCTAACCATGGCTTGTCTGCCCATCTCTAGGTGGTTCATTCCTAGGGAAGACCCCTAAGGTCACAGTACTTGACTTAAGACAGTTTGCTTTGGAGGGTTTTGTACCCAAGAACGAGAAAGCATATCCTCAAAGTCATTATGCTTACACCCAATGTCACTCAGTAAAGTATCTGAGGGAGTCAGTTCTTATTATAAAGTAGGCGTTAGATGAGGTGGTTTTGTCAAACCTCTGGCTAATGGGAGTGTTCTGGGCATGACTGAATAGGCGAGGGTCAGCTAAGGGGTTTCCTAGGTCAGGTGTGCATATCAAACACACCTTTGATTTAAAGAGGTCTTCGTCTTCAAATGAGGTTATGAGTATGTAACCTCGTCTGCACACCGATTCACTGCTGCCAGCCTGAGCAGCCACCCACAACTCCTCCCCTTCCTCCTAAGGAAGCGGTCCCCTGGCTTCCTGGGAAAGTAGGGTTGGTAAAAAGGAAAGAAAGACCCATCTCATCCACCCTTGTCCACAGCCTGTTAGTTCGACTTCTATGGAGAACCCTGAGTAAGATCAGAATCCGGTCTCTGACTATTACCCTCTCGAGGACTTTAGGACTTTATTAAACTTTAGTTTTTGTTTTAGAAGACAGGGTCTCACTATGTAGTCTAGGTTCGGCTGGCCTTGAATTTATAATTCTACCCACTTGGTTTCCAAATTGCTTAGATTATAGACAAACATCACTGTGCCTGGTTTATTTCTGTAGAAAATGAGTTTTTTTTTAAAAAAAAAAATCTAAGATTTTATCTTTTTTTTGCACATGTTAGTTGAATAAATAATGGGTTTCATTGTGATTTTTCAGAAATGTACACATTAAACAATTTTGATTGCTATTTCTGGATATAAAGTCACATTATGGGAAATGCAGAAAATATAAACAAACAGAACAAAGATGGTCACTATACCCGCTTTGAAGAGCCCTTTCTTTTCCATAGTGCATAGACAGAAAGACGCCACAGAATCTCGACTCTGTCTCTCTCCTAATGAGACAATAATAAGCATTTCTTAAGACATCATTAAAAACATAAAGATATTGGCAACTGCCCACTAGTCTCTTTTTGTTGAAAATTTAGGTTATTCCCTGTTTCGGGTTATTATAAATAGCTCTGCAATGGAAGTTTTTGTACATAAATCAGCCTTGCTGATTCTTTCCTTAGGAAAGATTCTTGAAAGGAGAATTACAGAGAGCTTTGACCTCACAAATGATATTTATAAAAAAGGAAGGGGAAAACACAATAAATGAAAGAAACCTCATTGCTTGACTCATTTTCACTGGGCGAGTAAGAAACACCCGAGTCCTGCAGGGCTGCAGCGGCTGCCCCCAGTGTCCTGGGGAGGCGGTTAGGCACCATTATCAAAGGGACCAGATCAGGAGCCAGATGTTGGGTTCTGGACCCACCTTGTATCTTCACAGCTGGGGAAGTGTTGACCTGTTTTGTTCTCTGTTTATCTGTGACAGGGAGAGAGCAGCTGCCCATCTGCTTGGCAAGAGTTCCTAGAAGGCCATTGCTACACTGTGTGTGACCTGTGCCCCTGCCCTCTTGACCTGGGCTCCTGATCTATAGGAGGTACAATCCAGCTGCTTCTGAGAAGGCTGTCTGCATTAGCTTTCCAAGAATACATCTGTAGCCCCTTCTCTAATAGTTTCCTAGCACACAAAATGTAGACTCCTAACGCTCAGTTCCTGGAGCTAGCCTGAGCCTTCCTCACGGGCGTTTGCCTCGGTCCTTAGTGCAGTGGAAAGCATGCAAGCGGTGCCTAACTAATGGGCTTAAAAACCTCAGTGCTGAGTGAGCGTGACACTGTGGCGACATTTATTAAGCACCAACTGTATGTCTCGGAGGTGCTCACATCACAGAATCTGCAAAGTGCTTGACGCATTGGGCAGGAGCATGCCAGGCAGGAGTTTAGGACCGTGTTTCAGCTGAGAGAAATTCTCTCTCTGGTAGCCTCTCTGCTCCCCTCTGGGTTCATTTGTGACAAGGAGTGTAAAACAATCATTTGCTTAGCATTTTGGCTGCATGGAGCCTTTTACCATGCGGGCGTAGGTTTTTCTGGCTCTCTTCTCTCCCCTCCTCTATAATCCAGATAGGCCTTAAACTTGAGATTCCTCTGCCTCTGCCTCCCAAGTGCTACAGAGAACCTTCCCGAGGACTGTGGTGGCCTCTACCTAGATCAGCCTCCAAATCGCTGACCTTAGATAGGGAACGACTCTAAAGATGTGACCTCAGGAAGGGGACCTCCCAAGTGGCCTACTGTGCGGTCTACAGTGGCAGTTCTATAAAGTCCGGTCTGTGGGGGGTGGAAGAGCACAGTGCAGCTTTACAGACCTCGTGACACAGATGAACCATCCGTCTGTTCTTAAGGATACTATTTCATTTTTAATTTTTTTATAATTTAATTTTTATTCCATATGCATTTGCGTTTTGTGTGCATGTATATTTGTGTAAAGGTGTTGAATCACCTGGAATTGGAGTTACAGAAAGTTGTGAGTTGCCATGTGGGTGCTGGGAACTGAACCCGGGTCCTCTGGAAGAGCAGCCAGTGCTCTTAGCCACTGAGCCATCTCTCCAGCCCGAGACTGTTTCTTGTGTCTGTGAAAAGGGGACTGTCCAGTCAACCCAGCAGGAGTATCTCATTGTCCCAGCAGGGTCCGAATGTGGTATAGACGCACTTGAACTGAATTTCTCCTTGCTGTGTGGCCCTGTGTGGGCCTTTTGCTGACTGGAATAGCTTTTACAAGTGACACGAAACTGAGGGGCCCCACGTGACTTCACATACAACTTTTAAAGACACATATGACATGGCCTAAACTTTATTTTGTGCCAAAGTTGCTGAAGTCTGAAAATCAGGAGTTACAGCAAGTTACCTCAAAGTCCTCAGTTACTTGCCAAATCCATGAAACAACGTGTTTGTCAGTCAGCCTCCTGTCACTCCGAAAGGTCGGAGGAAGCGGCTTAGAAGGAGGTATGTTTTAGTTTGCTCACAGGTTTCAGGACCCAGTCAGCTGACTCCCTTGCTTTTCAGTCTGTAACAAAGCAGGGGCATCATAAAGGAAGGGTGTGGCTGAGGAACACTGTTCTTTTCAGGTCAGTGAGTACAAGGCACTGGGCAGGAGATGCTCAAGGCACGCCTCCAGTGGCCTGCTGATTCCATCTTGTCCCTAACCCTGGCAGTCCTTCAACTGTTCACTCACCGTGGACTGATCCCTTGGTCTCTCAGTAGCGCCATCGGTTAAGACCCAACTTTCAACCCAGTAGTCTCTGAGACACACCAGATTCCAACCATCACATGCATGATGTTTTCCTTGGGTTTTACTTTAGAAGACATAGACTTGCCTTCAGGGATGTCCTTAAGTCATAGATGGATGATTTTCAAGCAAAATTAGTTGAATTATGAATAGTGGGGATTCTTCTTTTATTGAAGCTAATAAAGGTGAATAATATAGCAGTTTGATTCTTTCACAAACACGACATCCACAGTTAGGAGGTCCAGCATTTGTATGTTGACTCCATCATCACTAATCTGTAGCCTTCTATTTCTTCCACTTACATAGACGCCTAGAACACAGACAGTTACAACTTGTTCCAGGAGTAAGTAGGAAATATCCTGCAGCTGAAAAGCAGTGTGCTATCTACAAGACAGTTCCTGCGAAACAGGACAGGACAGAGTTCCTGCAAAACCTACACTTGACTGTACCTGTTAATTATCTTTAATAAACTGTAGAAATCAAAGAAATAGTATATATGAGTGAAAGATGCAAAAATGTCATTCTTAGGATGAAACTGCCTTCTGACATTTCAGATGCTAAATCAGAAGTGTTAGAGCATGAAGTCAGGCATAGTGGCACAGGTCTTTAATCCCAGCACTAGGGAGGCAAAGGCAGGAGCAGCTCCGTGAGTTTGAGGCCAGCCTGGTTTGCAAAGTGAAATCCAGGACAGCCAGAACTACAAAGCAGAGAGACTATGTCTCAAGAAACAAAACACAGGGGCTGGAGAGATGGCTCAGAGGTTAAGAGCACTGACTGCTCTTCCAGAGGTCCTGAGTTCAATTCCCAGCAACCACATGGTGGCTCACAGCCATTCTGGCGCCCCCTTCTGGCTTGCGGGAACACGTGGAAGGAATGCTGTACACATAATATAATAATAAAAAAAACAACACAACAAAAGCAGTTATCACTTTACTGTATCTAGTACACTAGCCTAATAAATGTATTGAACAGTATATATAATATATGTCTATATATAAATATACATTTATAAAATATTAAAAGGTATTTTTAAATTTTAAATTAGATAGCAACATTTAAATAAGGCATATTCAATTACTTATAATTACCATCTAATTGTATTTTTTCAGGTCCAATTTTTTTTTAGCCTTTTTATTGTGAGCTCCAATATGTAAATGGGAAATGCATAAAGCATAAGTGTAACTTATTTTTTTTGGGGGGGACAACAGGGGTTTGCCACAAGATCTTGCTGCGTAGCCCAGTCTAGTCTTGAACTCACAACCCTCCTGCCCCTTCTCTAGAGGGATGGGATTACTGGCCAGTACTGACATACTGACTATGAGCTTTGGGTGTTTTCTAGGTCATTACTCAGCTTGACCTCAGCAGCTCGGTGAAGAGGAAAGGGAAAACACAGGTACCATCACCCACGTGTCCTAAATGAAGACCAAGGGAGAGTCGGTGACTTTCCCTAGGCTCCAAGTCAGCGTGATTCAGAATTAAACTCTGCCTTCTGCATTCGGATTGCTGGTGTTTTTTCCCTGCTGCCTTTCTCGGACAGGATGAGAATCCTGTGAAACTTGGCAGAGTCAGAAGGAGGTGAGTCGACGTGAAAGTGGAGGGAAGAGACCACTAGGCACCGGCGCAGGCGCACTTAAAAAGAAGATATCCACAGAGCTGCGCTGTAAATGCGGCTTGAATCACCGCTGGAAGTAAACAGTGTCGAGTGAGAGGAACATGCAAAACTGCTCCGAAATAAAGTCTCCCCCCCCGCGTGTGTGTGTGTGTTGGGGGGCATGCTTGGCAACCTTGGCAACCCTTTCTTCTTGTCACTATTTTTGGTTCAACATCTGAAGAAAGTTTTAAAGATTTCCTTATAAGGAAAAAAGAAAAAAAATCACGCGGTGACCTTGCGACCTCAGCAGCAGCGACTCGGCGAACCCCCCTCAGTTATTAACAGCTGGAAAGAACTGGTGTCAGACTGTAAAAGCTCCCCCACCCCCGCAAATGGCAGAACAGTTGAAATCGGCTCAACAGGCTTAGAAAGTCGTTCCTTTCTGAAAGGGATGGAAAACCCTGGGGGCTGGAAGGTGGCACTGCCCTAAGTGGGAGGCCTCCTTCCTTAAGTGGGCGTCAGATCCCAGCCCTTAGGAAAAGGCTTGGTGAGGAGGATTTGGTCCTTATAAACCCATTCATCCATGGAACTTGTAGCTGGTGGAAAGAGAGAAGCAGTAAAACGACCCATCACCCTGCATTTGCAGATCAGTTATGGTCGTATGCACGGACGAACTCAATTCTGCAGCAGATCCTGTTCGCGACTGTGCTCAAGTGAAAACCCAGGGTGTTTTGGGTGCCAGGTCCAAAGGCATTTTGAATAGCAATTCATTTACTATTCCTAAGCCCCTCTGGGAGGTATTACACACATGAAGTAACTGGGGCTTACTCAGTTTCCCTGCGTGACCTAAGTCAGGGAGCTTACGGATGGATGCAGATTCACATCCGGGCCACGGCATAGCGGTTTCTCGTTTTCCTGTACACGCAGTCTTGATGTATGTTCGAGGGGGAATGATTTGGGAACACGGGTTAAAATATCTTGTTTATTAGCTGGTGTACAGACGGCAGCGCATTCATCTCGTGCTTTCCTGAGGGAAAGGCTACAAAAGAGAAGTGGGAAGGGGTCCAGGGCTTCATTCAAAAGATTCTGTCTTCCGTGTCATTTCCTCAGAAGAGCGGTCACGCCAGCGTGCCTTTATGAGAGATTATTCACTTATAAATTAACTCCAACGAAGCATTTGTGGGAGTTAATGTTCATTATAAAGTTTACTGAATTTGGAGTCACATGGGAGGTGCGATCTCTGGGGCTTGTCTGTGGGGACTTCTTCAGGAGGGAAAATTTATCCTAAATACGGGGCAGGGTGGGGAGTGGGATGATTACAACAGGAAGAAGGAAGCGAGCTGAGTGCCAGCGTTCATGTTTTTCTACTTCTCGACTGCACATGTAATCTGACCAGCTGCCTTACTTTCCTGGTGCCGCAGCCAAACCCACTCTCCCCGCCATGCCTTCCCTGTCAGGTTGAATGCGCCTCTCACTGTGACCCACTACCCATCCTTTCTCCTTCAGTTGCTGTTGTTAAGTGTTTTGTTGCACACAGAGAAAGGCAGCTGATGGATTATGTCAGAACACCCCATGAAAGCCTTTTCATATATGATCAAGAAGTTTTAAAATATTATGATCCAACCAATTTGATATTTTTGTTTTTGTTTTTTTTTAACATTTCCATATTCCACGTTTGCTTTGACTTGGGAGTGGTGGTGGGAAAATATAAAGAAGGTGAGCACAGCTAAAACTCTCTCGTTCCTCAGAAGTCGTTAGAGTCAGCTAATCACCTTCTTCCATTTGGCTAAACATTCCTAACGCTGCACATGGCTGGCTCCAAGTGTGAAACGCTCATCACGATAATAACAGCTTTATGTAGGAAGCTCCCTCTGAATGGCGTTCATCCAAAATCATAAGCTGCACTAATCCTTGAGGCTTCAAAATGTTTTATTGGCCTGCAGATGTTTACACCTCCGGTTTATTATGGAAATCGGGGTGATAGGACTTGTGAATACCTGCTACCAGCAGCAACAGCATTCTTTGCGTGAGGCTTCATGACTTTAGGCCCCCTGCTATTAGCTGGGTTCACGTAATCACCGACTAGGGACTCCTGCCTTTGCGGTGTCTCCTCTTCCTCTCTCTCTCTCTCTCTCTCTCTCTCTCTCTCTCTCTCCCTCCGGCTCAAGGGCAGGGGTTAGGACCCTTTGGGAGGGCTAAGTGGGGGAGACCATCTGGGTATGGGTGGTAGTTATCACAGGTCTGTTTATTTTCGGTTCACCTGGGTACTCCACAGGTATCACAAACCCAAATGTGTCCAAAGTTGAGCCCATCCTCTTCTCTTTCTCCATTCCTAGTTCCCCGACTGGCACCATCTACCTGCCGGCCTGGGAGTCGCCTCAGAAGACCTACGGTCACTGTCCCATGTGTCGGCCTGCTTACAGCCACCATCACACCTTGCCTTCAATCTGTCTTCCATATTATGCTACAGATATTCTCTTCAGCACACATCTGTTTAATTTCAGGGGTTTATCTATTGCAGAGAATTCAAGCTGATGTAATAACTGCCTTCCAGTGGTCTCTGTGTTCAAGTTGCCACTGGAAGGCAATAGAACTCTTAAGAGCAGGGATCTAAGATGGGGGTGTGGTTCAGTGGTACAGTCTGTGCTTGACTTACACAGGTTATGGGTTCAACCCCCAGCACCACAGAAACACACAAATCTCACACCCACCTACCCACCACACACACACATCATACACACACACCACACACATCCCAAAGGTTGAGTGCTCGGAAAGTGAACCGCCCTTCTGAAGTCCATGCATTTTGGTTACCCCAGTTGTGCTATTCTGGAGAGCTGTGGCATCTGTAGGTGGTAAAATTCTCCTGGAGGAAGTGGGTCGCTGTGGGAGGGCCCGGAGGTTTTTATAGCTTAGCCCCACTTCCTGTCCTCTCTCTGCCCCCCTCCCTTCAGGACTTCACAAGACCAGCTTCTTCACTTCCCTGATCCCACACCTCCTCTGCCGACCCTTCCCCACCTAAGCTGCTTTTCGTCAGGCGTCAGGCGTTGTCATAATAATGAGCAAAGTAACGAATGAATTCAGAGATCATGGAGATCATGCCCTTGAAGGGGATTATGGGTCCCCAGGCCCTTTCTTCTCTTCTGCTTCCTGGTCACAAAGTGAGCACTTTTGTACGTCACACATTTCGGCTAGGATATGCTGCCACTGGCCCAAATCCACAGGACTGGACTGAGGACCCTAAACTGGGAGCCCAGACTTTTCCTCCGTATCAGTCGATTCTCTCCGGTAGTGGGGGATGGGTCCTAGGACTGCAGGGTGGTTCCTCGTTTTCTGCTCCCTGTCCATCACCCTGAGAAACTGTGGCTCCTCCTACTGACGCCTCCTTCGACTTTCTTGCACATGCATACACCTAGTCACACTGGTTGCTGGTCTACCGCAGCTCTCCCGGTTGTCAAATACTCACCCAAGAGCATCTGGGCTCCCAGACTGCTGAAATATCCTCCTTGAAGCATTACAGGGACCAATCAAAGCCCTCACCAGGTCCTACTCTGTTCACTTGGCCCTCGTCTCTCCCACTCTGGTCAGAGAATCTTAAACAGCTTTTGTAATTCCCACCTATGGTAAAGTATAACGTAAAAGACAATTGTTTTCTTTTGGTTTTTTGAGACAGAGCTTCTCTGTGTAGCTTTGGAGTCCGTCCTGGAACTCGCTCTGTAGACCAGGCTGGCCTCAAATTCACAGAGATCCGCCTGCCTCTGCCTCCCAAGTGCTGGGATTAAAGGCGCATGCCACCATTGCCCTGCTCAAACAGACATTATTTTTTATTTTTTAATAAAGTTATTTTTAGTGATATCCCTAAAATTTTAAAAGAACCGCTCCCTTTTCTTTTCTTATATAGACCACAGAGGCTGGTCCTCAGCCCAGCTACAGAGGCTGGTCCTCAGAGAGGTGCATCTGCACATCTTAGAAACCTGATGATGTAGTTGTAAAAAGATTTTTTTATTCTGAGCAATGAGGCTTTTCATCACGCTTGAGTTTGAGTCAACCCCAGGAGCTTATTTTTATTAGTATTGCACAATTGGCACAGAGAAACACTAGGCCCAGGAGCGTGGATAATTTTCTCTAATGAACGTCTCCCCACCGTTTATAGAATGACACACCAGATTAACAGCTGAGCAGACTGCAGGGCCCGACACGAACTGTGTTCCACAGATTAAAGCAGCATTCTCTGTGCTGCGTACTCTAAGATGAAAGTTACAGTCCAGAAAAGATGTGATCATCCTTCAGGACCGTCCTCCAGAGGCGTCACCCCAGGAACGCATGTCTGTCTTCCCTCCTTGCTGAAAGCACAGCCAGGGCCATGCCCCAAAGGTACAAACACACACTTTCCTCCTTGGACTAGTCTGTGTTCTCTGTGAGGCAGGGACCACTGCAATGAAAACCCCTGTCCTGTCCCTCTCTGTTGATGATTAGTTCCTGCTATAGGCTGTTCTCCCATGATAGGAAATCAAAATTGGGCACTCGGGAAACAGAAGCAGGTAGATTTCTGTGAGTTCTAGGTCAGCCTGGTCTGCAGAGTGAATTCCAGGACAGCCAGGGCTACATAGAGAAATTCTGTCTCGAAAAAAAAAAAAAACAAGCAAATTAATTCTATTTTTTTTATTTTAACCCAAACAAAATATTTATGTTTTCTTTTCATCTTAGTTAGCCAGGCTATTATATTTGAAAAATAGGGTTTTTTTCCCCACCATATGTGTTTTTTCCTTTCTCTCTCCCTTCTCTCCCCTTCCTTCCCTCTTCATTTGCTTTGACAAACGTTGTGTGCCTATTCTGTCATATAACTGAGTGGATGCTAGAGATGAAAAGAAAGAAATTCAGACGTAATCCTACAGAAGAAGATGACAGGGTGGACAAGGCCGACAGGTACCCTGAACATTCCGACTGTGTAAGCACAGGACTGAGTTGCCCAGTGGGTGTGGATAGAATGGGAAAAGAATTCAAGGCTGGTATTGTGTGGAAGTGAAGCTCTTCCACGAGCTGGTTAATGTGGGTGTGAGCATGAGGGACGGGTGCTCAAGGTTTCCAGTTGTGCATAGGAGTCCGGAAGAGCAAAGCAGGGTCAGGGGGAGGAAGTAGAACAGAGTCGTCGGAGGCGAAAGTATGGCAGAGGGGATGCCAAACAATGATGACCGACAGTGATCAGAGTAACTCTAGCCAAACAAGTGGAAGACTTGTATGACAAGAACTTTAAATCTTTGAAGAAAGAAGTTGAAGAAGACACCAGAAAGTGGAAAGATCTCCTATGCTCTTGGGTAGGTAGAATTAACGTAGTAAAAATGGCAATCTTATCAAAAGCAGCCTACAGATTCAATGTAATACCCATCAAAATCTCAGCACAATTCTTCACAGACCTTGAAAGAATGGCACTCAACTTTGTATGGAAAAGCAAAAACCCAGGATAACCAAAACAATCTTGTACAGTAAAAGAACTTCTGGAGGCATCACAATTCCTGACTTCAAACTCTACTACAGAGCTACAGTACTGAAAACAGCATGGTATTGGCATAAAAACAGACAGGACCAATGGTACCAAATCAAAGACCCAGATATTAATCCACAGACCTTCAAAACACCTGATTTTTGACAAAGAAGTAAACTATGTCAAATGAAAAAAGGAAGCATATTTAACAAATGGTGCTGGCGTAACTGGCTATCAACATGTAGAAGAATGAAAATAGATCCATATCTATCACCATGCACAAAAGTCAAGTCCAAATGGATCAAAGACCTCAACATAAAGCCAGCCACATTGAACCTCATAGAAGAGAAAGTGGGAAGTGCACTTGAAGGCATTGGCACAGGAGACCACTTCTTAAATACAACCCCAGTAGCACACACTGAGAAAAACAATTAATAAATGGGACCTCCTGAAACTGAAAAGCTTCTGTAAAGCAAAGGACACGGTCAACAATACAAAATGGCAATCTACAGAATGGGAAAAAAAAATCTTCACCAACCCCACATCAGACAGAGGTCGGATCTCAAAAATATACAAAGAACTCAAGAAATTGATCATCAAAAGAACAAATAATTCAATAAAAAAATGGAATACAGACCTAAACAGAGAACTCTCAACAGAGGAATCTAAAATGGCTGAAAGTCACTTAAGGAAATGTCCAACTCCTTAGTCATCAGAGAAATGCAAATCAAAATAACTCTGAGATTCCATCTAACACCTATAAGAATGGCGAAGATAAAAAATATTGATGACAACTTATGCTGGAGAGGTTGTGGGGTAATGGAAACACTCCTACATTGCTGATGGGAATGTAAGCTGGTACAGCCCCTTTGGGTGTCAGTGTGGCAATTTCTCAGAAAATTAGGAAACAACCTTCCTCAAGACCCAGTAATACCACTTTTGTGTATATATCCAAAGGATGTTCAATCGTGCCACAAGGGCATGTGCTCAACGATGTTCATAGCAGCATTGTTTGTCATAGCCAGAACTGGAAACAACTTAAATGCCCCTCGACTGAAGAATGGATAAGGAAAATGTGGTACATTTACACAGCAGAAAAAAATAACATTTTGAATTTTTCAGGCAAATAGATGGAGCTAGAAAACATATTGAGTGAGGTAACCTAGACCCAGAAAGACAAATATCATATGTACTCACTTATAAGTGGTTTTTAAACATAAAGCAAAGAAAACCAACTTACAAATCACAATTCCAGAGAGCCTAGACAACAATGAGGACTCTAAGAGAGACATACTTGGATCTAATCTACATGGGTAGGAGAAAAAGACAAGATCTTCTACAGATTGACATCCAGTTTTGCCAGCACAATTTGTTGACGATGCTCTTTTTTTTCCATTGTATACTTTTAGCTCCTTTATCGAAAATCAGGTGTTCATAGGTTTGTGGGTTGGGCTTCCCTCAGGTCAGGGAACCCTGATTGCTCTTTGAGCTGATGAGGGAGGGGGACTTGATCTGGGGAGGGGGAGGGAAATGGGAGGCGGTGGCAGGGAGGAGGCAGAAATCCTTAAATAAAAAAAAAAAAGGACAAGATCTCCTGAGTAAATTGGGAACATGGGACCCTGGGAGTGGATTGAAGGGGAGGGGAGAGGCAGGGAGGGAAGCAGAGAAAAATGTAGAGCCCAATAAAAATCAAGAAAACAAACAAACAAAAATAAGCAAAACAACAAAAAACAAAAAAGTTAAACTGTATATCTTGTGGCAAATGAATACACAGACTGTTCATGAACTCAATGAAAGAAACTGACGTTTCCATTTACACTGAAGTTGTTGGAAGAGGATTTTGCAGAAAGTAGCCTTCACATTTCTGAAAGCAGAGATTCAGTACACACGGCAATACCCGGAGCTCCCCTTTTCCAGAAAGGACCAGTCTTCTGGAGTATGGCAGCTTGGAATGCCTTGACATAAGCACTCTAGGACCTTCTAGAGCAGAGTCCTCCGGCAGGCATGGCTCTCCTTTGGTGTGGGTAGCTGCCTGCGTTTGCTTCCCATCACCTGGAGAGAGCAGCTACCAAGGGGGAGGGAAATTTGGGGAGCTTTTTGTTGTTGGTTGTTGTGTATGGAATACAAGTAAATGACATTCCTGGTTGAGGGCCCAGCACCCAGCTCCCTCTGAACACCTGCTCCCTGGTAAAGAATGCAGTTTGGCTTCAAAGTCAAAATAAAAGTCCTCATTTTCTTTCCCAAGTCTTCTCCCACCTTACTGATCCCTGAAGTCCGTTGTAAAATTTGGTCTTGACATAAATCTATTTCTGTGTTGGATTCACATTTCAGAGGAGTTTGTCACTTTCAAATTTGCTCTGGATGAAATCTCTTCTCACTATGTTTTTGTGCCCTAGTTTAGATTTGGGGAAAGTCCTAAATCTCCTGCATCGGCTGGAGTATGCTCTGGGTGGGTATCAGGGCAATGGTCATCACCTTTTGTACTGAGCTGGCGGAAAAAGTTCGCTCCTCTCTTTTCAGAAGCAACAATACCACGTTTTCCCAAGAGGGCTCCCTTCCTTGTAGGCAGGCTTCCTGGCAATGCGGGGGACTTTGGGAGAACACTGCCTGCCACTCCCATTACTTTGAAAGCTCAATTTATAGCCTTTTAGCTGATTTCAAACTCAGCGTAAATTAACACCTTAGATGCGGGAGTTTGAGGACTATTCCTTTAAACAAGTGATATTTAAGACCGCAAAACTTGTGAAGCTGTTGGTGCAGTTTGATTTCTCAGAGAGCATCCTTTAGAGGCATCAGGGGGGCACATCTGTAATATTGCCAACTGTGTGACTTTAATTTCAAGATCTTACTTTACATTGCTAAATGCTCCCCCTATTCATTTGCCTGGACAGACAGGGGCTCCCAAGTTCCAGTCTCCTCTTTAATTATATGTCTTCATTAGAGTTCACCCGCTTTTTGCAAAAAAAAAAAAAAAAAAAAAAAAAAAACCAAAAAATTTTTTTTACCATTCTGAACATTTGAAACCTTTTCAAGTAAAGAGAACTGGAGGGCTCTTTAGAACAGGTGATAGTCTGCAGCAATTGTTCTCCTGAGCTGAGATATTCTCATTTAAACAGTTTAGCCGGGCATTTATAACCCTCACACTAGGAGGCAGAGGCCAGGGAATTAACACAAATTTGAGGCCAGCTTGTACTACATGGTAAGATTCTGTCTCGAATGTTCAAACTCTCCAAAAACCAAACCTCTCCAAACTCATTTAGTCTTTGTGGAACTAGAAAACTCAGTTCAACCCTGGTCCTGAAAACAAGCAATACATCCACAAACACAAGCCTGGTGTGGTGCATATTTTTAATCCCAGCTCTTGGAGGCAGAGGAAGGTGGATCTCTGAGTTCGAGGCCAGCCTGGCCTGCAGAGCTAGTTCCAGGACAGCCAGGGCTACACAGAGAAACCCTATCCTGACAAACAAACAAACAAACAAACAAACAACCACAAACACAGCTTCATTGAGCTTTTTCTGTCCGCGTCTTGGTATTTGTAGGGTCTGTCTAGATTCACTATTTCTGAGAGTCACGTGCAGCTGTGTTGTTTAACAACAGGGGTGCATCTGAACCCCACACTGGCAACCCATTAGTCCCTTGTCTTATTTCTGCGATAAAATGCGTTGGAACTTATGACAGAAAAGGTTTGTTCTTGCTCACAGTTCAAGGGTACTGTTTAGCACGATGAGGCAATCACGGCAGCAGGAGCTTGAAGCAGCCAGTCACACTGCATCTCCAGTCCATTCCAGGATACAATGAATGCTGGCGCTCAGCTCACTTTCTGTTTTTTATTCAGACTGATACCTCAGCACGTGGAGAGGTGCCACCCACAGTTAAGGCGGGGCTTTCCGTCTGAGTTAACCTATTTAAGATAACCCCTGACAGGGCTCACCTTCTGGGTGATTCCAGTTCTTGTAACAGCGATAATCTGTTTTAACCATCACAGTAGGCAACACTGTCATTGTGTGGACATCACAGAGTGCTGCAAACCCACAAGGCATAGGACAATTGCTAGATGTGGCCTTGGTGCAATCAAGAGGCATGGTGAGCTCAAGCTATGCCAGGCTGCTGCTGTTATAGCATGGCACACCGTTTGCAGGAAACTATTTCTCTATAAGTGTATCGCTTTAACATAGAGGTAGGAAGTATAACAAAGCTAGGTGTAGGTGCTTGTGTCTGCCTCTAATCACAATAGGCTGAAGATGGAGGATTCTAAATTCAAGCCTGGCCTGGGCTGTGTAGTCAGACTGACTCAGGAAAAGCAAAACAATAAAAACTATTGTATAATATATATAATGTATATTGCCACTGTGAAGTGTCTATACTGTAGGTAATGGTATATGCTTGCCCTTTCTATGCCTCAATAGAATAAAGTTCATCATAATCCTTTGGTTATGCCATCTGCTTTCTGTGTTCATGGTGACAGGACTGTTACACTCATAAACTCACAGCTGCTGTGCTTACCTGCACAAAATCAAACAGGATAAAACTTCTAGGATGGATGGAGGAGGAGCCCCTGAGGTCCCATCCCTAGTGGAGGAATTAGTGGCAGTTGATGACTGTGGGGAAGGGAGAGTCACTTTTCTCTGGGAGGTGCACACTGGTAGGCTGCCCATGTTCCAGTGGGTGACCCTATAGCTGTGTATCTATGTGAATATAAACAGCACTAATTGAACTTTCTATGTTATGGGGAGAGAAGAGGAGAGAGATCTGGTGGGGGAGCACGGGGAGGGAATTTGAGGGAGGGGATGCAGGTGGATATGATCAAGATAGATTGTTCACATACAGGAGATTTTCAGGGTAATAATAACATTGTGGCTCGTAAACCCTGTCCACCATGTTAGCAGAAGCAAACTGTTAAGAGTCCTTGAAGGATCTGTGTAACATGAAGGGCTGGCTTGTTGGGGGTTTCTGTCCTGCCTGGTTCCCACAGCTGTTCAGCCCCAAAGAAAATCACACAGAGATCTCTATAAGTTATAAAGCTGATTGGCCCATTAGCTTAGGCTACTTATTAGCTCTTATAGCTTATATTAACCCATTATTCTGATCTATTTTTGCCATATGGTTCAGTACCTTTTTCAGCAGGGCAACTCACATCTTACTTCTTCGGAGTCTGGACAGGAGTGGGGGGAATCAACTTCCTCCTTCCCAGAATTCTCCTGTTATCATTACATCATTTCTACTTCCTGTCTGGTTTTCCCGCCTATACTTCCTGCCTGGCCAATCAGTGTTTATTTAAAAGATGATTGACAGAATACAGACAATTCTCCCGCACCAGATCTGCTTATCTAATGGAATGACTCTTGACTTCCAAGAATGGAAAGATTCCAGAGGGGTTTATATCAGCAGAAACAATTCCAGTCCAGACTGAAAAGAACAGAATGGTCACAAAGTGATAGATCCCTTCAAACTTTGGGTAAGAGGCTGCCCAATTTCCTTTTATGAAGACAAGGATGACCCAGAAACCAGAGCAGGGAGCCACAAAGGCTGACTCCCAGGTCCTAAGCCTAATCAAATTTTGTTCAGCTGGATTTTAACATTAATTAGTAATTGCTCTTTTCCTTTCTAATTTCTCCTGGATTATGGGGTGAGGATGGTGTATGCACACATAGACAAGTGGATGCCAAAGGTTAGGTGACTCCCTCTATTACTGTCCACCTTACTCTTTGAGAGATAGCCTCTCACTGAATATGGAATTCACCATTTCATCCAGTGGCAGACAGAAGAGTCCTTGGGATCCACCTGGATTTGTCCTGAGAGACTAGGAGGTAGACAGACTCCCTAGTAGGCAGACAGACCAGGGAGAGGAGCCATGGCTAGGTAGTAAAGGCGGTGGATTTCCAAGATGGTCAGCTTCTTCCTCACTTTCCTGACATGACTGTAGTGGCATTTCATTTGTATTTTAATACATAAAGCTTGCCTGAAGATCAGAGAGTAAAACAGCCCCATTGGTCTGTCTTACAGGCCAGGCAGAGGTGACACACACCTTTAATCCCAGTAGCCACACTAGTTTGCCGTGTAAACCATGTGGTGCATGTCCTTGATCCCAGTGGTGCACACCTTTAATCCCAGAATTAGAGAAGATTATAAAACGGGAGGAGACAGCTCTCAGGCTCAGTCTTGTTCTGAGATTCCTGGGGGCAGGATCACCACTTTCAGACTGGGGTCAAGGTAAGAGCCAATGACTGGCTGTTTTGCTTTTCTGGTCTTCATGTTGAATCCCAATATCTGTCTCTGAGTTTTTATTAATAGTGCTTCATGAGACAAAAGCCTGGCAGCATCTTATGAAGGCTTTGTTGGCTTCTGTCTTCCACCAGCAGACCCTGTTGAGGGACTGGCTCAGTGAGGTCCAGGCCTGCTCAGGACGAGTCACACAATAGCCCCAGGCAGTCTTTGTTACTATTCTATGGTTGTGAAGACACTATGACCAAGGCAACTCTTATAAAAGAAAGCCTTTAGCTGGGGACTTGCTTACAGTTTCAGAGGGGCTTGTTTAGCTGGCAGGCATATTACTTGAGCAGTAACTGAGAGTTACATTCTGATGCACAGGGGGAGAGAGAGAGAGAGAGAGAGAGAGAGAGAGAGAGAGAGAGAGAGAGAGAGAGGTGGGGGAAGGGAGCATGATAACACCACCTGGCATGTGATTTTAAAACCCCCAAATTTACTTCCAATGACACGCCTCCTCCAACAGGCCACACCTACTAATCCTTTCCAATTAATTTGTTAACTGGGGACTAAGTATGAAATATATGAGCCTATGGGAGTCATTTTCATTCAAACCAGTACATGGGCCATAAACTTTCTTCAAACTGACTGTATTAGGATTCTAGAGACATGGAACTGATAGAATGAATATATATCTGTATCTATATCTATCTATAGACAGATACACCATATATATGATTTATTTAGTAAATAAATAAATACACACACATACACGTGTGTGTGTGTGTGTGTGTGTGTGTGATTTATTAAAATGGCTTACAGACAGTGGTCCAGCTAGTTCAACAATAGACACCAAAGGAAGGTTCATGAATCCTGTGGTTGTTCAGTTCCTGAGACTGGTCGTCAGTATATGCTGGAATCCTGAAGAAGCAGGCTGTAATGCCAGGGAGAGCGAGAGCAAGCAGCAAAGAGAACAAGCAAGCTTCCTTCTTACCTGGCCTTTATATAAGCTTCCAGCACAAGGTGGGGCACAGATGAAAGGTAGATCTTCCTGCTTCAAAAGATCCAGATTAAAAATGGGTCTTCCCACTTTAAATGACTTAATTAAGAAAAATCCATCACAATTGTATCCAGCCACTTGGATTTTTTCTTGTTTAACAGACATCTATTACTTTAGTTGAATAACCTCTATACACAATGATTTGTTTTGCTGAATATTAAAGAATTATAGGTCTCCAGATTTTAACTCTACTATTTACTGGAAATTAATAAAACCATCCTCTAAAAATCTGAAGAGAAAAAAACAGTTTAAGAAAAGCATGAGTTTGGTTTTTCTTGTCAAGCCCACTATCCCAGGTCTGTGCAAAGGGCAATACCATCTGTTTCCGCCACACTCAAAGGCACTGTGGGGAACTAGTCCATGGCAGGGCACAAACAAACAAAACTGTGGTCTGTGTGGCCTTTGTGGACTGTCAGCAACCTCCAGGCAATATATCAAGGGCAAGTAACCCCAGGCACTGCCTAAGGGAAGACTATAAACATTGAAGTCAGACTTCCAGCTGGCCTTTCTTACCCCAAGATGAATTGACTGGCCTAGGCTTGATCTTTAAATACCCAGCCATCTTTCTCGATGGTTGCGTGCTAACTTGATCACAACTTTTTTATGCTCACTTGGTTGGTGTTAACTTGAACCCCACATGGCGCCCATCACTAATTTACCCTAAGGGAAATAATCTGCCATGCGCCATCCAAAATTCAATCCCCTTCAATTTCAAAATACACAGGTGTCAACACCGATTACTGGACATCAAGCCTGTACTCCAGAGATCCAACAGAACGAGAAACCTCTTCCAATTTTACCTGGTTCTTCTGAAAATATGACACTGGATTCAATTTTCAAAATGTGGATTGTAGTTGACCTCCCTTTTCTGGGCATGCTCACAGAGCAGGTGGGAAAGCTTGTGTTCCTACACATTTCGAAGCAAAATTCAGCTCTAAAGTTTGTACTCATCAAACTCCCAAGCAAGCAGCCACTTGAGTGAACGAGAAGACGGCATCACCCCAAGAAATCTGTAGGACCTATCATATGCACCAAACCCATCTCCAGGGCAAGTCCTAGGGCTCGCTTTTACAGGATTTTACACATAGAATGCCACGGGGTGTAAAGGCCATACGCTTAACCCCCTACGTAGGTAACTCAAGACAGAAAGGTCATCAGAAAACAAGATAGAACTGCCTCTTCCTCCATAGCTCCTGGATGTATTTGTATGCACCCATATTGGCTCACCTGATGGCTGCTGCCAGAGGAAAGGCCAGCCACCTGGATTTTAATTAACTCCACATGTGCCGAGAATAGCCCTCGCAAGTACATCCTTTGCCAACCTGAAACACTGTCACATCTCCTTATGCCATGCTTAATTTCCAAATAAAAACATTAACTAGGTCATAATTATGCTTAATGATATAACAATACCTTATATAACCATAAACACATAAATTTAGAATAGGCCCAAAAAAAAATGCTTGCTGGGCAGTAGTGGTGCATACCTTTAATCCTAGCACTTGATGGTGGAGACAGGAGGCTCTCCTGTGAGTTCAAGGCCAGCCTGGTCTACAAGAGATAGTTCTAGAATAGCTAGGACTGTTTCACAGAGAAACCCTGACTCAAAAAGAAAGAAAGAAAGAAAAAAAGAAAGAAAGAAAAAACAAAAAAATTAGAATAGGCAGTAACGTATTTTGAGGGACATTTCTTTAGTATCTCAAACTTAAATATGATAACTACTGATATTCTCTTAATTGATATTACATTACATAATAAAGAAATCAGGAAAGAAACACAAATAATCATACAAACACTTTCTTAACAAAGTATGACAGAAACACTCATGTCAATTATAGTCCTTGTTTCTGCAACTGGTCACGTGACTTTAGCTGGTATTTATAACTCATTTCTTCAAGTACCCATTCTATATTTCTTTGACTTTCTCCAGGAAAAGAGCCAAGACATGCTGAGGTATTTGCTGAAGAGGCTGCCTGGCAACAGAATGGGTCGCCCTAGCTACTTGATCTCTGAACTCCTCCTCAGCTAAAGTCACCTTTGATGAGCATTTACATGGGATGCAAGTATCTTCACATCTTGGCCCGTTTGGAGTGATCTATCCACATACTTCTTCCCCAGATGCCTTTCTCATCCACCTTCCAATCATCCTCTTTCCAACTCCCTGACCACTGGGAAATTTATTGGCTACAGCCCGCCAGTCAGTTAACAATTACACATCTGGTCCTTTCTCCTTCCAAACAAACTGCCCCAAGTTCTGTCCACTGACTATTTCTCTCTGCCTGTCTATATCAGGGTTGTCCCAGAAAGAGGGCACAGCTGTCCACGTCTGGGCGGTGCTGCGCAAAAGGCAGGACAACAGAAAGCTGATGCAAATGCAAATTGAATAAGTGCCCAAGTTCCAGCCCCATCCAGCCACAGAAACCGGCAGATTGGGCAAGGTGGTTCTGGCTTTAGAGTCAAGTATTCAAGAAAGGACTTGTGGAATCTCCCTCTGTAGCTGAGGAAAGCTGCTGAGGTTAGGTGTGTGTCAGGGGCTCCCTGAATGGAGGCCCAGAGATGCTACTGAAGAAAGATGCTAAGGAGAGGCATTTACTTTATTAGAAAACCCAAAGCATTGGAGTTCCAGAGTCAGTGGATATGTGCCAAGTGAAGGTGCAGACTGGGTGTGGAACCAGGCCTGGAGGGAGAGAAGCTGCTGCAGTCAAAATGACAGGAAGCTGGCATCTAGAGCGCTTTGACATCAGACATGGAGATGCAGAATTTGGAGTTTGCCCCTCTGGTTCTCAGTTTTGCTTTGGTCCTCACTGTGCTCCCTTTCCTCCCTTTTTGCATGGTGATGTGTATCCTGTGCCATTGTATGTTGGAAATATGTGATCTGATTTTTTTAATTTTATTTTTATAGGGGATTACAATTGAGCGATTGCCTTGAGTCTCAGCAGAGACTTTGGATTTTTAAACAGCGTTGAGACCGAAAGGCTATGGAAACTTTTGAAGTCGGACTGAATGCATCTTGTTTTATGATATGGCTGTAAGCCTATAGTGGTCAGGGAGTGGAATGCTATGGTTTGAGCATATGGTGCTCATAAGCTCATATATTTGAATGGTTAGTCATGAGGGAGTGGTACCATTTGAGAAGGATTAGAAAGACTGGGAGCTATGGCCTTGTTGGAGTAGGTGTGGCCTTGCTGGAGCCCAAGTGTCACTGAGGTAGGTTTTGAGGTTTCAAAGTCCACATTAGGTCAATCTTCTCTCTGTCTATGGTTCAGGATGTCACTCTCAGCTACCACTCCAGTGTCTGCCTCTATGCTGTCATGCTCCCCACCATGATAACGGACTAAACCTCTTAAACTGTAAGCCAGCTCCCAGTTAGATGCTTTCTCTTGCAAGAGCTGCCTTAGCCATGGTCTCTTCACAACAACAGAACACTGACTAAGCCGAACGCTGGAAACAGGGAGCAGGGCACTGCTGCGAGAGGCAGGACCACACGGTCCTGTGGCTGGAATGTGGACTTTGGGACTTTAGATAAGAAAGCAATTGTCCAGATTTTAAGTGGGTGCTGGAAATCCAGCAAAACACCTTACCTACTAAGTCATCTCCCCAGACCTCATCTTCTCTGGTTTTCAATGGACATGCCTAACACTTAGTCTCTGATTGCCTTGCCACTAATGTTAAGAGCCATCATCTCTGATAACTGCTGTTTCTTTAGTATTCGAGTCTGTAGGTGTGGAGAAATTGTGTTTCTGGTTGGACTATCCCTAGAAGTTCGATGATGACAACGGAGACTTTCTGAGTTGATGAGGTTTGGCACATTGAGCTGAGACTTTGTGGGAGCTGAGATCGAGCTAATTATTATGCCTATGGGGCAGATACAAACTTTTGAGGGCCATAGTGTGAACTCTAACTAGTACGTAGACATTACATGTCCCAGTCCTCATTCTCAAGACCTGGGAGCAAGCTATGTGACTCAGCCAAATGAATGGCGGTTGCAAATGCACTTGAGATTTCTAATTAGCTGACAATGAGATAGTCTAGGTTACATCAGTGGTCCAGCTTAACCTGCGAGTCTTTAGAAGTGGGGGAAGAGGCTTCAGATTGTGATGGGTCATTGAACTAGTTACACCATCTTATGCAAGTGTTCATAAGGATACTGTAAAGTTCTAAGATGATCTCGGGGAAAATGGTTTCTGGTCAGCAAGACCAGCTGCTGTGGGATAAATGCTCTTGTACACTGTAAAGGTTCCTTACTTATATTAGTTTAGTAAAATGCTAATTGGCCAGTAGCCAGGCAGGAAGTCTATGTGGGGCAGCCAGAGGAGGAGAATTCTGGCAAGAGGAAAGGCAGAGATATGGTTGCTAGCCAGGCACAGAGGAAGCAAAATGAGAAGGCCTTACTGATAAAGGTACCAAGCCACATGGCTAAACAGATAATTATTATGGGTTAATTTACATTGTAAGAACTAAGTTAATAATAAACCTGAGCTAATAGGTCAAACAGTTTATAATTGTTATAAGCCTCTGTGTGTTTCTTTGGGACTGAACGGCTGTGGACCTGGGCAGGACAGAAACTTCTGCCTACAACCAGCTAAGTTCCTAAGGTAAACTGGTCTCTGGACCAGCTGTAAATTCCTACACAATGTGTCCCTGGCCTAAAGGTTAAATGTCTGCCCATTTAACGGCTATCTCTGTACGTCTAGGACTGATCACTTGCTTCAGATAGCCACAGCTACATTTCTGTATACGTCACAATTGTGGGTTTTGCCATTAAAAACCCAGACAAACTAGAGGTCAGAGCTGCTTTCCACTACTCCGGGACAGCCCTGCCAGGGATGAACAAAGACTTCAGGCATCTCAGGAGCCGAATGTGGCATCTTGGAAAGCACAGGGTCCACCGTTGGGAGTGAGAGGATGGAGGAAGCAGTTCAGAGCAGTGAATGCAGGCACCTGGAAGAGCTGGGAGAGCCAAGGAAACATTCTCCGAGAGCTTCCAGACAGGAATGTGGCCCTGGCAATGCCCGTTCAAGCTCTGTGAGACCCTCAGAGCACTGCCAATCCACAGAGCTACATGGTAAAATGTCAGTGTAGAGGCATGGTGATTTCTTTCAGGGATGATGAAATACAAATGCACTTAACATATATCAGACATGCCTGGAAGGCGTGCTAAGCCACCGACTGCTGTGCTGGCTAGCTTTATGTCAACTTGACACATGGTAAAGTCATCCAAGAGAAGGGACCCTCCATTGAGAAAATGCCTCTGCAAGATCTACCTGTAGGTCATTGTCTTAATTGGTAATGGACAGGGAGGGCCCAGTTCATCATTCTCCCCTGGGCTGGTGGTCCTGGGTTCTGTAACAAATCAGGCTGAGCAAGCTAGGGAGAAGACGCCAGTAAGCAGTGTAGTAATAGGAGCGGTGGGCTGCATCCCCGGCACCCGGCCGCCCGCACGGCTAGCTTTACCCGAAATAATTACACGGAAACTGTATTCTTTTAAACACTGCTTGGCCCATTAGTTTCAGCCTCTTATTGGCTAGCTCTTACATTTCGATCTAACCCATTTCTATTAATCTGTGTAGCCCACGAGCTGGCTTACCAGGAAAGATCTTAACCTGCGTCTGTCTGGAGTAGGAGAATCATGGCGACTGCCTGACTCAGCTTCTTTCTCCAAGCATTCTGTTCTGTTTACTCATCCCACCTATTTTTTAACCTATGGGGCCAAGCAGTTTCTTTATTACTTAACCAATGACCTTCCTCCATCATTTCCCCCTTTTCTGTTTAAACAAAAAGGAAGGAAGGCTTTAACTTTAACATAGCAAAATTACATATAACAAAACAGTTATTAAGCAAGAATTACAGTTACAATATTTATATCTACCTTATCTTTTATCATAACAATGGAAAACTCTAAGTATAACTAACCATTCTTCAACTCCATCAAAGACTCCGGAAGGATATAATATTACCAAGCAAACACGAAGTCCAAAACTCTAGACACCCAAAGTTCCTCTGTATCGTTGGGGCATCCATCTTCGGCCTTCAGGCTCATGGTATCCAGCAGACATTTTCATGAAGCAGGAAATTCCAAAGACAGTTCAGTCACTTTCTGCTGTGTCCTTCAGAATGTCTCGCAGACTCTTTCATGAATCAGGAACCCCGAAAGATCATCTCACCTTTAGGCAAGTTCAGCAGTCCTCTCTCTGTGGGTTCTTTGTGTCCAGTTTATGCAATAGTCCAGGCAAGAGCAGTTTCTTGCCCAAATGGCTATCAAACTCCATAAGGATCCTCTTCGATGCCCATCTTCCTCTTGAAGTAGCTGGTGCTGCCAGGAGCAGATGTGTCTTCTTGTCATGAAAAGCCCTAAGTTATTAAAATATTTTAAATGCCATATTCTGCAGTCTTTGAGAGATATGAAGAATGTCTTACTGAAATATATCTCTGTATATCTAGAAAATCTAACTAACATAACTACAAGCTTACTATTGTTGATGATTATCCATTAACAACCTATATTTTCTAATTATACATTACATTTTAAAAATGAGCTACACAATCACAAAACCTTAATCAAGATCAGAAATACATATACATATAACAAAATTGACCTTAAAATCCATACCAATGCAAATTATTCATACCTATATCATTTCCCCCTTTAAATGTAAAAGAACATTTGTAAACAGTATTTGGGAACATGGGCTCAGTTTTTTTCTCTCCAAACTGCTTCCTGCTGAATGGGGGCGTCGTTAATTAGGTCTTTCATGGTATAACCTGTGTGCTAGTTTCATCTCAGTTGGCAGTTGAGCGAAGCAATTTTCTGAAGATGTTCACAGCAACTTTTCGGGAGGTCATGGTCTATCATACCAAATTGGGATAGAAGAAATCCACAGGGTCTGGTCCTCTGTGAAAACAAAAGAAAACCCTTTCCAAAGCATCATATCCTTAGACCCAAATTTTGAAATCGTAATACCCTTATATCCATTCTGGTTTAGCTTGGAAGCCCATGTAATGAAATGTCTCTCTGTACTTAGCTCCTTCACAGTCAAAAATTTTAAAGAAAACACAATATACATAATCCAGATTCTCTGTGAATTTTCCATTTTTACGTGGCTTATTTTTCTTTATTTCTTTTAATCTCTTAACTATCTGTACTCTGTCTCTTTAAAGACTTTACCTTTTCTTTTAACCATTAATTTTATTCTTTATATTCTTTTTCTTCTCTCTCTCAAGCCTATGTACATTTATCCAACAGTGTGGTCTTTTATGTCTGAATCTGTTTTATTGTGAATCTGTAACATTTTTTTACTATCCAGGAGCATTTCTTAAAATGTTAAGCAGTTCTTAAAAACTTAAGTTGCACCGTGTACAGGTAATACGGTACTGTCTGTGTCTTGCCCAGTTGAAACCTAACTGCGCTGTTTTTACAATAATTACGGTAGTTCCTGCCTGAGGTCAGCACAGTTCCTCATGGAGCAGCTGCTCCTGCCTCAGATCCATTTGGTGCCCATGAGCTGTGCACAGTTCCAGGCACATAGCAAGTCCACATTGGAGCCACAGTCAGCAGTTTAACTCTGAGACTGAGCGTGAGGCACAGAAACTCTTTTCATCCAAGTTACAGCCAAATCTGACACACAGAGCACTGCGCAGTCTGAAAACAATCCACCATGCTCTTCCACCTGCCTAAGCCTGATTCTGCTGTCTGCCCAGGTGCAGGCGGGGAGCACTGGGCCATCAGCATGGTCTCAGAACACTCTCCTTCCGATCCCAAGTGGGAACACAAACATCCAGTACCATAAAAGCCTTTGAAATGCTTTAAAGCCAGAGTTTGCACTGGCAGCACAGTCCTAGGAAGCCGCACTTTAAAATGACGCAGCTTTTTTTCTGCTGCTGTTGCTGAATCAGGAAATCTCTCTACAGCATGCCACCAACAAACAGCAAAAATCTGTGTTAAACTCTCTCTCCCTTATTTTTAAGCCTTCTCAGGTTTTTTAAGTGGGTTTAGTCCATCACGTGGGGCGCCACTCTGTAGTAATAGGAGCGGCGGGCTGCGTCCCCAGCACCTGGCCGCCCGCACGGCTAGCTTTACCTGAAATAATTACACGGAAACTGTATTCTTTTAAACACTGCTTGGCCCATTAGTTTCAGCCTCTTATTGGCTAGCTCTTACATTTCGATCTAACCCATTTCTATTAATCTGTGTAGCCCACGAGCTGGCTTACCAGGAAAGATCTTAACCTGCATCTGCCTGGAGTGGGAGAATCATGGCGACTGCCTGACTCAGCTTCTTTCTCCCAGCATTCTGTTCTGTTTACTCCTCCCACCTATGTTTTAACCTATGGGGCCAAGCAGTTTCTTTATTACTTAACCAACGACCTTCCTCCATCAAAGCAGTACTCCTCTATGGCCTCTGCACCAGTTCTTGCCTTGAGTTTTCTGCCCTACTCGAGTTCCTGTCCTGATTTCCTACCACAAAGAACAGTGATGTGGAAGTATTAGCCAAATAAACTCTTTCCTCCCCAAGCTGCTTTGGTCATGGTGTTTATCACAGAAACAGAAGCCCTCACTAGGGCAGAACTTGGTAGCAGGGTAGCGGGGTACTGCTGTGACAGACATGACTGTGTTGTTTGGGGAGGACTGTGGAAGGACTTTGGAACTTTGGGAGAGAAAAGGCATGGAGTCTTCAAAGCTTGATGAGCGTTCCGTGTGAGCCTGAAATGTAAGACTGTTGAGAGCAATGCGGATGATGAAGGCCTGGTTTATGAGGTTTTAGAGGGACGTCTGAGAGTCCCGTAAGGACTAACACACTCATACACCCTTCTCTCCCAACCTCGCTCTCAAATTAGGGACATTTGCTATTTTAAGATAAAGATGGTGGCAATACATGACTTTAATCCCAGAACTCAGGAGGCAGAGACCCCGGGATCTCTAAGTTTAAAGCCAGCTTGGTCTACAGAGTGAGTGCCAGGACAACCAAGACTACACAGAGAAACCCTGTCTTGAAAAAAAAAAAAGTCAAAACCAAAATAAACAAAAAAGAAATAATCTGTGGCTGGAGCTGAAGATTCATCTGTGATGAACAGGATACCAGAAATACTGAAGTGAAACCATTGCTTTGCTGGCGCGACTGACACCAGCTGGCTGGAGCTGGAAATCAGCTTATGAAGACAGGAGCGTCCTGACGTGAAATCTTCTGGCAAGTGCTTCCTCAGAGGCAGCACATGCGAGCTATGTTCAGAGGTGGCCAAAGCTGTACAGTGTGCTGGCAGCCAAACGTGGTCATGTGTAAGAGTCTCCCAGGTAGTACTGGTTTTGAAGACCTTGGTTTAAACAGAGAAGTTAAGAGTTTACACCATAAAGGGAGCCCAGGAGAGGCTATCGGTGAACGTGCAGCCCAGTTGCACCAGAAAATCCCAGCATCTTGGAGATGTGAGTACCATGGGACAACTACCAAGAACAGCAGCCACTATGGAGTGGAACAGCCCTCGGCCTAGAAGGCAAGCTGTATAGACCCAGACCAAGAGGGCAGACCCAGATGAGTGACCAGGCCCTGAATATAAACATCATAATACAAAACATTTTACAAACTTAAAAAGTCCCACAGCCTTACAAACTCAATATTTTAATTTTGTATTGTGATGTTTATATTTATGTATATTCCTGGGAATGAACGAGAAAGGAATGATTGTGGCTTTACAATGACGTGTGTGTCACATTGTCAAGAGGTCCCTTTTGCTGGCCAGCTTATGTCAGCTTGACACAAGGTAAAGTCATCTGAGAGGAGGGAACTTGTACTGAGAAAATGCCTCCATAAGATGGAACTGTAGGCCATTTTTTTATTTGATGATTGATGGGGGAAGGCTTAGTCCATTGTGGGTGGAGCCATCCCTGGGCTAGGGGTCCTGGGTTCTAAAGAAAGCAGACTGATACAATTCACAATTCCAGAGGACCTAGACAACAATGAGGACCTTAAGAAAGACATACATGGATCTAATCTACATGGGAAGTAGAAAAAGGCAAGATCTCCTGAGTACACTGGGAGCATGGGGACCATAGGAGAGGGTAGAAGGGGAGGGGAACAGAAAAAAATATATATCTCAATAAAAAAATTAAAAAAAAAGAATATCCTATGTAACTAAAAGGAGACAGAATGCCTAAAGTACTAGCTGATTCAACTGTTGATCAACAACCAGCCATCTGAAGAAGATGGGTCAGGTTAGTCATGGAGCGTTCCTTGGGCAAAGTAGACATTGCTCAGGACTTTTCTTTCAACAGCACCTCCATCATTGCGGAGTTCTCACTTCCTCTACAAACACTGAGAAAATATTCCTATAATACTTAGCCTGGTGTGGTGGCTACATCTCTAATCCTAGCACAGAGGATTGTGGGGAAAGCAGGTGGATCTCTATGAATTTGCGGTCAACCTGTTCTATGGCAGCAAGCCTACACAGAAAGACACTGTCTCAAAGGAAATAAATGAAGAAAGAAAGAAAGAAAGAAAGGAAGGAAGGAAGCAGGCTGAGCAAGCAAGCCGGGGAGAGCAAGCCGGTGAGCATCATCCCTTCAGGACCTCTGCATCAGCTCCTGCTTTGAGTTTCCTGCCCTGCTTGAGTTCCTGTCCCGACTTCCTTTGATGAAAGGTGACGTGGAAGTGACTTGAATGAGCTCGCTCTCCTCAGGTTGCTTTGGTTGTGATGTTTCGTCCCAGTAACTCTAACTAGGACAACTGGAAAAAGCTAAATTATGAAATGCCTGATGTGGCCGACTGCTTGCCTAACATGTATGATGACCTGGTTTTGATCGCTAGACAAAAATCTTTAAAGTAGATTTTTGTCCTTCCTCTGCCTCTTCCTCTTCCCCTCCCCTCATCCTCCCAAGAATTCGATTCAGCAGATCTTGGGAAGGTCCCAAAACTTGCACTTCTAATGGACATCAATCAGGAGATGCTGATGCTGGTAGATTGGTGAGCACACTGGGAGACTCTGCCTCACTTAAGCTCTCGATGGCCACTGCTGCTGATGTGACCTATTTTGCTGTTTAACTCCTCTGTGTGTGCTTTGGCTTGAAACGCCCACAAAGGAACAGGCTCGAATGCGTGGGTACCTTGAGCAATGAACTCACGGTTAGCGAGGCTCCCTTTCTTCACTGCAGCTTGTTTTTATAAGGACGGGCCCTTATCGGAGGCATCAAGCACCGGCCCACTGAGGAATGTAGCTGGAGGTAAGGGCGTCTATCTGTGGTTCTGTTTCAAGGCTTCAGGCTGGCCTCAGTGGCACATGTCACTCAGCATGGCAGCAGTCCTTGGCATGGAGCTAAATGGAACAGTGGTTTTGGAATGACAACATTGATCTCGATTTTTAACTGATCTTGGGAGTCTCTGTGTTCTCAGGTTTCACGGCATGCCTAGTATCACACACATTCTTCAGGGTTTCTGGCTATAAATGGGCCTTTTTAGGCTAAGAAAGAGGTCTTCACGCTGAGAGGACCCAGTGCCAGGTACAGGAGCGGAAGGACTGCACGGATTTCTTGCTGTTGTGAGGCAGCCTCAATTGCACTCAGAGAGTAGGCGCTTGAGAAGAGCAGACAAAGGTACTCTGTTTCACTTTTCAAAGCACATTCGTGTCTTTCATCTCACGCTGCCTGTAACAGATATTAATGGCAAAGCCAGGAAGAGACTCCAGGTTTTCTGAACCTTAGTCGCATGTTCTGCCGACCCCGAGTTTCTGCAATGCTTTGATCTCTCCTCCAGAGCAGCATCCAGAATGTTCTTCCATCTGTGGGGGCTGGAGGACAGACAAAGGACAGAAACAGAGAGAGAACAGAAGAAAGAGAACAAGGAAAGAACACAAAACACAAGGGAAGAAAAAGGAAAAAGAGAAAAAAGGAAGGAAGGAAGGAAATCCACTCGCAAGCCTCTCTTAAAGGGAAATTTAGAGTCATAACCTTCTAGAGCAGTGTGCAGGAACAGTAATGTGATTTCTCGGAGGTGAAAACACATCTTGAGAGAAGCCGGGTGTGGATACACTGAGAGCAAGGCTGTGCCTTCCCTTCCCACGGGCTCTGTCCCATCCCGGGAGGGTCTCTCCTTGGCTCTGCTTTTCTAACCTCTTTCTCATTGAATAGTCTGTGAGAGGAGAGAGGAGAGGCTCCCCATCTGCAGGTCGCCTTGTGCTGTCCTTGCGTGGCCTAGGAAATGGCAGAATCCAAAACTCACCCCTCGACTGCAGGAGTGCCACCCCACGAGCGATGCTATGGGCCCAGAATCCTTTTTGGTGACAGCAGACTGAACAGAAACTGGGGAAGAATCATGGCGTTCAAAGTGTTCTCTTGACAAATGCCAGATTTAGACTGTTAAACTTTTTGACAAGAACATGGGTCACTGGGTTCAGCTCAAAATGAAACATGGTATGTTTAAGACCATATCATGGAAACAAAATCATTCATGGAAGTATGGTGAACAACTGTCCAATTGCATGGCAGGTCAGGGGACGATGGGACCCTAGACAGGAAATGCCAGTCACATGCCTGGCTTCTCTGCATCCAAAGCCACCTCACTTTGTTTGAGTTTTCTTTCCTTTTCCTCACATATTTGTTTGCCCTTTGGACCCATGTTATATTCCTCAAAGCAACCAGGCCCTGGCCATATGGGTGCTCAGTAAGGAGTAGAGATGCTGGAGACAGGGACTTCACATGGGTGCTCAGTAAGGAGTAGAGATGCTGGAGACAGGGGATTTACCACATGGATGCTCAGTAAGGAGCAGAGATGCTAGAGACAGGGTAAATTTACCGCATGGATGCTTAGTAAGGAGTAGAGATGCTGGAGACAAGGGCTTTACCCATGGGTGCTCAGTAAAGAGTAGAGATGCTGGAGACAGGGACTTCACATGGGTGCTCAGTAAGGAGTAGAGATGCTGGAGACAGGGGATTTACCACATGGATGCTCAGTAAGGAGCAGAGATGCTAGAGACAGGGTAAATTTACCGCATGGATGCTCAGTAAGGAGTAGAGATGCTGGAGACAAGGGCTTTACCCATGGGTGCTCAGTAAAGAGTAGAGATGCTGGAGATAGGGGCTTCACATGGATGTTCAGTAAGGAGCAGAGATGCTGGAGATAGGGGCTTCACATGGATGCTCAGTAAAGAGTAGGGATGCTGGAGACAGGGACTTTACCCTTCAGTAGAGCTCAAAGAGGGGTCACACATACCCTCATTTGGCAAAGGAGTGGTGTGGGAGGTCCTTCTGTCTATGTGTTGCTTTTATTGGTTAATGAATAAAGCTGCTTCAGCCAGTGGCTTAGCAGAATAGGGCAAGGTAGGAATTCCAAGCAGATAGAGGAGGAAAGAGTAGGCGGAGTCAGGGAACCTTGCCAGTAGGCCACGACCTCGTCGTTATGCACAGATTAATAGAGTTGGGTTAGTTTGGGATATAAGAGCTAGCTAGAAATACATTTAAGCTATTGGCCAAACAGTATTGCAAATAATATAGTTTCTGTGTGATTATTTCGGGTTTAGGTGACCAGGAACAAACAAACAGCCTCCAACTACAGAGAAGGATTCAGGAAGAAGATGTGGCTGGATTCAATGGATATAGAATTCCTCAAACCCGATTATAGCTTCAGAAACGCCAATGCTTGCTGGGCAGTGGTGGCACATGCCTTTAATCCCAGCACTTGGGAGGCAGAGGCAGGCGGATCTGTGTGAGTTCAAGGCCAGCCTGGTCTATAAGAGCTAGTTCCAGGACAGGAACCAAAAGCTATGGAGAAACCCTGTCTCAAAAATTAAAAAAAAAAAAAAAAAAAAAAAAAGAAATGCCAATGCTTGATCTGAAGGGATGCTCCCCAGAGATTTGTAGTGTTATGTCAGAGGCATATAAACAATACATGCTTGGCTTTATCACGTGTTCAAAGTTTTCATATTTTTACCAGCTTAGATTCTATTTCCATAAGAAAACCAGAAAGCAAGTTTCTCGTGACTCCTGGTATTGTGGTTTGTATGAACTTAAAGGTAGAAGTTTGCTGAATTCCTAAGGAAGGCTAACTGCGTCCAGTAGAGCAACGTCTGCTGAAGTTTCAGTGGCCTCTGCACATGTCAAGCTGTAAAAAGGATGAAAACTTGAGCTCTTCAAATCTTCCCACAGCGCTTCCCACCATCCTCCATCCCCAGAGCACTACAGTCACTGGGAAGCCCTCCAAATGCTGCTCTGTGGTGGGCATGTTTGGTTATAAACAGATGAGGAGCTGTATGGCTCTATAGGTAAGGAAAGAGAAACACACACATATGCGCACACATACACACACACACACACACACACAGAGAGAGAGAGAGAGAGAGAGAGAGAGCTTTAATACAAAAAGAAAGCTTATTTCTTGTTTTCTGTCTGCTTCACCGTTTTATAGAAAAAGATAAAACAATTAATCGCAGGCATCAGCAATCCATGCGAGCTTCATCGGGTTTTCTGCTCCTGAGGCAGAACCAGGGTCCTGGTATGAAGACATCAAGCACAGAAATTTTGCCACACGCAAGTCAAACTCCTCCAGGACTATCCAGAGATGTCTGTGTGGGCTGCTGCTGCTGTGGGCTCGGGGGACTGCAGGCTGACCCTCATCAGGGAAGGAGGTTCCTAGAGGAAGGATGTGTCTGTGAGAAGCCCACAAGCTGCAGCGGGACCGCCATTGCAGAGCTGGCCTTCCTTGGTGTTCAGCAGCGCTTCACAGCGTCTTAAAGATGGACTGCTGACCGGAAACAGAGGAGTGTTTCTACAAGGAGGGACAGTCTGTTGCTTCCTGAGCCCTGCCTGACTGACGCTGAGGTTAAGATGGTATACCTCCGACCACATTGCATCTTATTAAGGATTTTTATTAAAAACTTTAAGGTCAAATTATATCAGGCCTTTATAGATACGTTCTAATTTATAGGAAATATAGCAGTGAAAACATCTAGTCAGACAACAGCTTGTACAGGCCTTAGAAAGATCTGGAATGTGAAACTCTATCTGCAAAACACTGGTTCCATGCTTCCAGAAGTCGGGGGGCTAGGGAAGATGGGGGAGCTTGTGAGGCCAAGGATAGAAAACAAGCAATGCCATGTATGGATTTAACGAGCTCCTGCTGGTTCAAAATCACTGTGAACAAACATAGGGGAATGACTGGGAATTAGGAAAGCAGGTGATAATGTAGAGGTCTTGTCATATTGTGTTAGATGTGATGCTAGTTTAGTGGCTGTAAGAACTGTCCTTGATGCTTAGGGTGGTGAATCAAACTAACAATAAAATGGCCTTTAAGACACTTTTTTAACACATTTTTGTGTGGATATAAGAATCAATAAATCCAAGACACAAGGAGTCACTTTCCAGAGAAGAGTCCTTGGGTGGGCATCCAGGGGTTGGGATCTGATACAGGGCTGCCCACAGACACGTGATGTCCCACAGAGTGCTGGCTACTCTCCTTAACACGCACAGGACAGAAGCTAAGGGTTCCCCTGAGAAACTTTTCTCGCATCTGACAGGGTTATTATGTTTACTGACCACTTTAAAAATGGGAAAACGCATTTTTCACCAGATATAGTAACACATGCTTATAAATTCAGCAGTTGAGAGACTAGGCAGGAGAGCCAAGAGGCTGACAACCTGGGCTAAATAGTGAGAGCCTCTCCCCAGTAAATAAGAGAGTCAGAACTCCTAATTTGTGTGTGTGTGTGTGTATGTGTGTGTGTTGTGTGTGTGTGTGTGTGTGCGTGTGTGTGTCTATGCGTGAAGTTCTGAGGATCAAACCCAAGGCTTCACAAACAATAGGCAAGCATTCTACAAAAAAGCTACATCCCCAACCCTTTCTAGGGTTTATTTTTTAATTAATTAATTCATTTTGCATCCCAACTACAGTTCCCCCCCTCCTTCCAGTCCCTCCAACTGCCCTCTGCCCACCCCCATTCACGCCTGCATTTTTATCCAGAAAGGGCAGGCCTCCCACGGATATCAACAAAACAGGGCTTATCAAGTTGTTATAAGACTGAGTACCTTGCCTTGTGTTGAGGCTGGACAAGAAGGTCCAAAAGTTAGCCAAAGAGTCAGAGACAGTCCTTTTCCCACTGCTAGGAGTCCCATAAGAAGACCAAGCTACACAACTGTCACATATATGCAGGGGGCCTAGGTCAGTCCCCTGCAGGGTTTCTCTTCTTCAATGTACATTTGTATTTATTTAGTGTGTTAGTTAGGGTTTATATTGCTGGGACAAAACACCATGACCAAAAAGCAAGTTGAACAGGAAAGGTTTATTAGGCTTACACTTCAGCATTGCTGTTCATCACTGAAGGAAGTCAGGACAAGAACTTGAACAGGGCAGGATCCTGGAGGCAGGAGTCGATACAGTAGCCATGGAGGGGTGCTGCTTACTGACTTGCTCCCATGGCTTTCTCAGCCTGCTTTCTTATAGAACCCAGGACCAACAGCACCACCCACTATGGACTGGGCCCTCCCACATTGATCACCAATTGAGAAAGCACCTTTAACTGGATCTCATGGAGGCATTTCCTCAGCTGAGGCTCCTTCCTCTGATGACTCTAGTTCGTGTCAAGTTGATGCACAAAACCAGCCAGTACTTTTAGCCAGTTTGTGAATGAGCTTTTCCAACAGCATCTCACATGGCTCAGGCTTGCTTCTTACTTGCTATGTAGCTAAGCTGGCCTTGAACTCGTGGTCTCCCTGTCTTTCCCTCCGGAGTGCTAGGACTGTAAACATGGACCACCACAACTGGTGCTACCATTACTTAATCTGAGTTCTTAAATATGTTCTGGGAGCTTGTGTTTGAGATTATATACCAGATGGCACTGCAGACAAACACACACGAACAAAAAAACAGCCCTACATGAATGTACTAATAGCTTTCCTCCGATTATTGTAGAAACTTCAAGATCCAAGAACCTTGAAGCGTCTCGTCCCCAGCGTTGCTATAGAGCAGCCTCCACACCCTGCTTAGGGACACCTCCATGGGTGCTCCTGACTTCAGATCTTAACCTCTCACATGCCATTCATAGCTCTCCGCACAGCTGCGTGCCATCTTTCCTTGTGAATACACGCTTGGCTATCTGCTCTCATTCCTCCGTCAAAAGGGAACTCTTACACGTTAGTGTTTACCCTTCTATGATTTCTCTTCAACCATAGTCATCTAAGCTCCTTCACCCAAAGTGGACGAGGTTGCAGTAGCTTCCCAAAGCCTAAGGCCTCCTAGTGCCCACCTCTGTTCCACCAGATTGGCAGGCTCCTTTTGAACGTTTTCTTTGGCTTAACAACCCACCACATGATTAGATGTTTAAACAAATTCCACAAAGCACATCAATTATTACTAATGAATTCCAAATCAAATCATCCAGAACTACAAAGGCCAGCCAGATGTTTCAGGGCCTGCCAGATGATGTTTCAGGCAAGGAGAAAAGAGTGGGTGGGAGGCGTGGGGAGAAGAGAGATTCCTTCCCACCGCTCCATTAACTCAGATCTGAGAGCTATAATTTATCACGCACCCAATACAAGGAGGCATCACATTGAATAGATGACTTGGAGACTGTCCTACCATTAATTTGATTGTAGAATATTAGTTTGCATTGGTATCATACATAATGATAACTTTTCAGACCTCTGACATATTGCCAGAAGGAAGAATTCCAATGGATGTAAAGGTCTTAATTGCCTTTCATTTGTGACCCTGAACTGTGGCAACACCTTATCCTAATGACTAGAGCGGGTGTTCCCACAAGCTCAGCAGAAACGGAGATGGGAAAGCATATGAACTGCTTTCCTGTTAAGGCATAGGCCCTTCCTTATCACAGCCCCCAAGTTAGGCTTGTTTGAAGTTGTGGAATTCTTATTAGTTTAGATAAATAGCTTGGGAATTCTTCAAAGGGCAGATAAACAGCCCAGTTTCGGCTCTGTGGTGTGGGACTCTGGCACAAATGATTCGACTTAGTTGGTCTTAGTTCAAGAGCTCAGAACCACACCAATCAATAGTGACTTATAAAATTTGCTAACATCGCTGGGGAGATTACTCAGTCAACAAAGCTCTCAGCTTGTAAGCAAGAAGACTTGAGCTAAATGTTCCAGAAACGGTATTTAAAAAGCCAGGTGTGGTGGTGGGTGCTTGTGATTCCAGTGCTGCGACTGTTGAGATAGAGTCCCTAGGGATCAACCATGCTAGCCTATGCTATGAGTTCTAGGCCAATGGAAGACACTGCGACCAGACACGAACAAATAAAAATCCTCATAGCGCCTGATGAATGACCCTGGAAGTTCCCTCTTGCTTCCATATGCATACACACACATGTCCCTACACACGTATGTACCTAAATATATCATACTTGAATACATTTGAGTATACCCATGTATGCACATGCAAAATTTACTAACACACACACACTCTTCTATGCACACATATATGTAACCTTAAGCAATAATTTTCATTGGTTTTTTATTTTTTGAGCAACTGTTTTCCATTTTCAGGTGCTTAAAGGAAGGCACAGAGCAAAAGAAATGTTTTGCATGTGTGTGCTCTAAGTAATGGGGCTATTTTTAGAAAACAGTTGTTTTAAGATTCTTCTTTGGTCACTGATATCTTCAAACAGCCAGTGAGCTACTGGGCATAAAATGAACATTTCCAAAGGCTAGAGCGCCAAGGACCCAGTTGAAAGTTGTGATGTGCTTTAAGGGACATCTGTCTGAGAGATAGCAGGAGCCTAAGTCCACAGTACTGAGCCTGTGGGGCCGGGTGCGAGTGTCAGGCTAGCCACAAGCACTTGCTAGTCCTCAGAGGCTGGGGAACAGGGAGCACAGGCTACCACCAACAAGGACATGAGAACGGTTTTCTACCATTGGTGTGGTATCAACTGATCGATAATCATTCTGAGCAAATCACAGCGCATCTGACTCTCCTCCCAGCAGGAAGGTTTCTCCATTATCAGACAGAAGTGAAGAAATTCTGAGGCTGGGGCATTACTGGAAGTGTGGGTCACTCATGAAGTTGTTAGTAGGTCTGAGAAAGAGAAGGACTTGATGGCACTCAGGTGGGACTGGACACACGTGGCTGCCCCTGTTCATCTCAGGTAGGGTCCTGTGTCAGAAAAGGAGCCTCTTTCTCAGACATGAAGATAATCTGCTAATGACTTAATTTTTTTCTACTTGTCTTCATCTTTAAAAAAATATTTTAAATGTGTGGTGGTGGTGGTGTGTGAGAGAGAGAGGGAGGGAGGGAGGGAGGGGGGGGGAGAGAGAGAGAGAGAGAGAGAGGAAGAGAGAGAGAGAGAGATACACAGACGTGAGGAAATCAGAAGACATTAGATCTCTCAGGGCTGTAGTTACAGGGGTTGTGAGCCAACTGATCAGGGTTCTGGGAACCAAACTGAGGTCCTCAGCAAGAGCAGCAAGTGCTTTTAACTGCTGAGCCTCTCTCCAGTCCCCTTCTTGTCTTTATGCTCATGTTAAATGGCCATATATCTTTATGGATCTCATCATTAAAGCTGTGCTTGTAGATGTTGGAATGAAGAATTATTCAGTGATGGATTTTTCTCTCTCCTATAATATTTGTTCAAAAGACCAGACCGTCTTTAAATGTAGACTTGTAGTTTTTTAGAAGAAGACACAGTAGCTACCTCAGGAAAGCCCTGCAGAGGGAAGGTCTCGTGGCCACAGCTTGTGCTGTGGAAAGTCATCAGGGTGAAGTTGCAGGTTTACTGGTGGCTATGCATTTTGCTGCACGATAGCCTTACAATAGGTCTGACTTATAGACCCTAAAAATAAGACATAGTTTAGAGAGAGATGTAGGTTTTGTCAGAGAGAAAATAATGGAATCAACAATGCCTCCCAATCATGAATAGTCCAGAGCTGTTTTTCAGAGAGATTATTAAGCCAACAGCTACAAAACTAATGCTCTTTAATTTGTGCTATGCAAATCAAGGCAAAAATTCTACTCTCGGCTGGGTGGTGGTGGCGCACGCCTTTAATCCCATCACTCGGGAGGCAGAGGCAGGCGGATCTCTGTGAGTTCAAGGCCAGCCTGGACTACAAGAGCTAGTTCCAGGACAGGAACCAAAAAGCTTCGGAGAAACCCTGTCTCGAAAATCCAAAATAAATAAATAAATAAATAAATAAAAATTCTACTCTCTAACACGAGAACACATTATGGGTTTGTTTTTGTTGTTGTTGTTGTTCACACTTCTAAGATCAAGTCTCCAATAACATATATGTTTTAGAAACTGTAGTAAGACATTCAGGCATATACCTCCCTTCTTTTTTACTCCTCACCCTCTTTACTGTATTTAAATTAATTTTACTGAAAAGTTACCACTATAAACATGCACAATACATTTCAGATGTTTATTAATTACTAATACTTCAATTTTCAAGTGTAAGGAATTAGGAGTCTGTCTGTAGATCAATGGGAAAGCCTTTGGCTAACACAGGCCTTGGGTTCAATTCCAAGTACTGCATAAATCCAAAAACCTAGCCAACCACCACCCCTAGGATCAATTCAAGAAAAAGTGTATTTCTCCATCAAGTTGCCTCCACCAAATACTACAGTTTTCTTCCTGTGTCCAAGTGCCATGCTCAGAGTAACTGAAATCCAGTGTTTCCGTAACACTGGTTTTGAAGGACTTGTTCCTTGAGGAAGGAGTGCTGAGTGAAGGCACCAGTCAGAACTCCTGACCCATCAGAACCTTGCACTGGAGGCCTTGCACTGTTTCTCATAAAATAGTCACTCAACAAACCCTTACCGAGAGTCAGGCACCATCCTGGGGGTGAGTTTCAAGAATGAGACAGCCCCTGCCTTGGGAGACGTCCCATTCTACAGAGGAGATGGGAGAATGCTCAGTGTACCCTCTTATACCCAGACAGGAAGAAGAGGCAACGGTCATAACAGCCCACAATTATGAAATGGCTGCTGAGGGCATGCTGTAGAAGAGATGCCGTGCCCCAGGGTGGGCTGTCAGGGAAACAGAGCATTTTATTATGTATGAAAACGAAGCAACTCCCACCCAGTGACTCACACGTCATGGAAGAAACATGGTAATGTGGTGCAGGAGAAAGGGCCAAAGCAGGCTGATTGAATGTTGCTTTGTTTTACCGCCTCATAAAACCCGAAATGGCAGATATTTCTGTGTCTCTCTTCCTCATTTCACTCCAGAACCTCCTTTTTTTTCATTTTTACTTAGGCAGAGATATGAGATTGAGGATAGGCCAGAATGTTGTTAGATAAACAAAACCCAAGCATTCAATGCCCTCCTGTCTTCCACAGCAAGATGCTTCTGTGCCTGAGTTCACAGCATCATGGCTTCAAGTCTGCACAGCTGGGTTCTGATCTGGCCCGTCCCTCCAAAGAGCTGGCCAGCAGAGCAGCATCACGTAACTGTGTCTGAGTTCTCTTCTCAGAACACAGACTGGGAATGTCTGACTTGCAGGGCTGGCTTAGAAATAAAATAAGAAATTAATGAAGCACACACAGGACCTAGCATGTGACACCACAAATAGATAACTATTGTCATTATTCTGTTAGCCTCACTCAGGTCCAACACGCAAGCACCCAAGACTTGGAAACATTAATAAATTCAACATGCAAGTGTGTGTGTGTGTGTGTGTGTGTGTGTGTGTGTGTGTAACAGAGGGCAGGCATGGGAAGGGAGAGAGGGAATAGAGAGGGAGGGAGTGACAGAGACACAGAGAGAATGGTGTGCTTCCCTCCTTGTTGGGAATCATGGCAGAGATGGATACGATCATTTATTGAACCTGTGTGAAGGCAAACTGTATGGAAAGCTTCCAACGTCCTACGTAGATGGCCCTCCTGGCTCACTCCCCATCTCCAGAAACAAATATCAAAGCAAGGGCTGGAGAGATGGCTCAGAGGTTAAGAGCATTGCTTGCTCTTCCAAAGGCCCTGAGTTCAATTCCCAGTCACCACATGGTGGCTCACAACCATCTGTAATGAGGTCTGGTGCCCTCTTCTGGTGTGCAGACATGCAGACAAAATATTGTATGCATAAAAATAAATAAATATTTTAAAAAAATATCAAAGCAAAAGCATGCTTCTGAGGACATACCATGCTAAAGTTACTTGTGAGTTTTTATCTAGGCTCTTACCGACACATCCTTCCTTTTCTGTATATGTATTTAGTGTGTGTGCGTGTGTGTGTGTGTGTTTATATGTGGTATGCATTGAAACTCGCATGCCCAGGTATGTGTGTGAAGTCAGAGGACAGCCTGAATGGTTAGCTCTCTCCTGCCTTGTGAGTGCAGGTCATCTGGCTGTCAATCAGGCAGCAAGCAGTTCTACCCGCTGAGACATCTTGGTCCTCTTCCCTTGTGTGTTCTGTGACACTACCACATTCTTGTCTCACTCACCTCTGTGCTGATGTTTTGTTTGTGATCTAACAAGTAAAACTTGCCTGAAGATCAGAGTGCGGAGCTAAGTCACTAGTTACCCAGAGAGGCCAGGCAGTGGTGGCACACATCTTTAATCCCAGCAGTTCAAGACTACCCTGAGATCGGTCTAGTCTAAAAGAGGAACAGAGACAGTTAGTTGGTGGTGGTTCACACCTTTAATCCCAGTTCTTGGGAGTCACACACCTTTAATCCCAGCACCAGGAAGGTGGAGACAGGAAGGGCTACGGCTGGGCAGAGAGAGGACTATAAGGCAGAAGGAGACAGGAGCCCTGAGGACTTGGTAGAGGTAAGAACTAGTGGCTGGCTGCTCTGCTTCTCTGATTTTTCAGTATTTACTCCTATATCTGACTCAGATTTTTTAAAAAATATTTTATTTATTTAATATGTATACAATATTCTGTCTGTGTGTATGCTTGCAGACCAGAAGAGGGCACCAGACCTCATTTCAGATGGTTGTGAGCCACCATGTGGTTGCTGGGAATTGAACTCAGGACCTTTGGAAGAGCAGGCAATGTTCTTAATCTCTGAGCCATCTCTCCAGCCCTTCAGATTTTTTTTTAAAAAAACCAATTAGAATTTGTGCTACAGACCTCAGAGGACCCCCTCCTCTTTTTTTTTTTTTTCTTTCCAGGAAGACATACTCTTGACTCCCTTCTTGTTCCTCAGGGCGCCCATTTCATGCTGCCATGCTAACTGAGAGCCTCTACTTCCTTTCTGTCCATCAGACATTCTCTATGGCCCCATGTCTTTTTCATAGAGCATGTTCCAAGCCCAGCTCCTTGAGGACTCAGAGCTTTGTTCCCTCTTGAATCTTCCCCCTGATCATTGCTACTCTCCCTTGAGAGAAGCATCATTCAATTACTTGCCCAATGGAATAACAAGTGATTTTGTTAAACTCAAGAAAAAAATCTTACTGATTTCTGCTTCCTTTTATTCCTTTCCTTTGTGTTCAATAGACTTTTTTGTTTATTTCAGGAGTAAAATAAAAAAATAAAATGTTAACTAAAAACTAACCAAAATATAGAAGACTCATTCATAAGGGAGAAAAATAAGATAAAAGATTCTTGTAGCTCAGTCAGTAGTTGAATTGCTTGCATGAAGGACTAAGTTGGTCCATTCCTAGTACTGAGTGAAACTGGTCATGCTGGCATAAGGCTATAATCCCAGCACTTGGGAGTTGAAGACAGGAGGATCAGAAGTTCAAGATCATCCTCAGTACATAGCTAGGGTTTTTGTTTGTTTTCAGTGTATGAGTGAGTAGATGAGTATGTAATGAGAGTGGGGGTAGTATGTGTTGGGGGTATGTGCTTGTGTGCACCAGGGAGGCCAGAAGAAAACACTGGGTGTCCTGCTCAATAGTCTCCACCTTATTCCCTTGAAACAGGAGCTGGGTTGACAGCTAGCAAGTCTCAATGATCCTCCTCACAGCGCCAGGACTACAAGGGCATATGGCTGTGCATAGCCTTTTACATGGATATGGGGATTTGAGGTCGGGTCCTCTTGTATGCACAACAAGCACCCTTACTTGTTGAGACACCATTCTAATTCTATTTGGTGAGTTAGAAAAGATTCTGTGTAAAATAAAACAAAACAAAACAGCTTTCTGGTCTCTCTCAAGGGAGATTGAACCGATGAAGAAACATTTACATCCAATAAAGTCTTACATTCTTATCTAATTTCCAGCAAAATCCTGAAGTTCTTCTGGAAAAATGGATATGAAAAAAATAGTCATGGAAAATCTGATTGTAACTTCCACCTTACAGGACTGAATTTCAAAGCTGCTTCTCAGATTTATGTTGGCCACAAACTGTACCCTCTGTGCCTATTGAAAAAAAATTTCAAAGTCTATGCATAGATGGTTGTTTCCAAGGACTATTTAATAACAGACATGGATGACAAAGCCAGTCTTGTACCCCAGGGCAGTTTGCTCTCTCCCCGTATGTTGCTAATCTCGCTCTCTGCTCCAAATCAGTCTCGTTTTCTGAATTTCTTCCCCCTTTTTTGTATTCCTGTCAGTTAGCTGCCCAGCTCCTGTACTAATTTCTAGCTATAAGGTTACAGGGAAGTTAGGAGGCAAAGGCAGGTTAAAAGAAAGCCTTAAATAAATGAAAGAATAGACGCGGAAAGAGACAATTCAGGCTCTGCAGAATGTGATGTCTCTCAGGTCTACGATCCAGCTTTGTACAGACACGTTCACGGCCTTGCTTTATCGTACAGACATTTATTCCTGAGACAATAGCATTATCAAAGGCTTCTCTGCATATTTGCGGGAGTATTTTAGACACACCTTGTACTTAATGAGTCCAGTATTTTTTTTAAGAACCTTACTCAGGGCATTTGGAATGACTTTTTTTTTCTCTTCTGTGTTAAAATAAAGACTACACCACTGAGCTTTTATCTGTTAAAAAAAAAATCCACTGGTGAACATGTTGGTGCCCTGGTTTTCATTAAGTTTGCATATGGTGATACATCTACGAGTCATCAGCATGAGGAGATGAAGAGTCCCGGGGATGGCTTTATGGAGAGCTTGACCTCGGCACTCTGAGGGCTGCCTGCCCCCATTTCCATCATCGACCGCATTCATTAGTGGAAACTCATACGCCGTTTTGCTGAAACTTGTCTATTTCCCCCTGAGGGGGCCACACTGTCGTCAACCCCCTTTCCGTGTTTGCGGGCAGTCTTTTAACACTCTCAGTTGATTGGCTGCCTGGAACACGGTTCATTTCTGCAGAAAGCAGCTCCTCTCCCTGTCCCAACAGAGTCCTCACATAAATTGACCCAAAAACCACCTGGTAGAGCTCAAACTGAGGCTCACACAGAGCAGACACACACCTGAGCCCTGGACCACTTCAAGCCAATCCTATTTGACATTTCCCAGCATTCATCCAGCTTTGGGTTTAGGGAAATGCCAGCTCTCCCATTTTCTGGCTTTGCGACTTGGGGATGGAGCCAGGTGGTGGTTTTCTTCTGTATGAAATGTGTTTCATTGCTTTGTCACCAGGGTTCGATAAATTAATCAGTAGAAACTACTTAGAGCTATAAGTAGTAAGCATATCGTGAGGGTTCAATGATACTTCTGGTATTGTCAGAATTGTGTTAGAAAACAGACCCACAGGGAAGATCTTAACATGTCTGTTGTAATAGTCGGTGGGAAGAAAGACTGAGGCGGGACACTGAGTGGCTTTGTCACCACCCTTAGAAAACACCACCAACAGAGCTCGGTGGATGCTTCAGTTGGTTAGGAAAGTTCCCCGTGAGAGGAAGCTGGTGTGATGATATACGGCTCCAATCAGAATGATGGGAAATAGTGCTCAGGAAAGTTCCAGATCTTGCTGGCCGGCCAGTCTAGCCAAATTGGTGAGTTCCATTCAGTGAGAAGCCCTGTGTTCAAAGTAAGGTGTCTGCTAGATTCTGATAGGAGGTCCAAGAAGAAAGAAGTGGAGACAGAGCTATAGTGGAGGGGTAGAGCGCTTGCCTGACATGCATGGGGAAAAGCCCAGCACTTCCCAAAGAAATAAGTCAGGTGGGGAGGGATCGGGAAAGACCCCTGACCACAGCACATATACACCTCCCTCCCCATGAGTTTGTGAGTACACACACACACAACACACACACACACACACACACTCCTCCCTTCCTTCCTTCCTTCCTTCCTTCCTTCCTTCCTTTTGTTCTTTTGTGGGGTTTTTTGTGTGTGACATGGTCTCTATGTAGCCTTGGCTGTCCTAGAACTCATTCTGTAGACCAGGCTGACCTCAAACTCACAGTGATCCATCTTTGCCTGCCTCTGTCTCCTGAGTATTGGTATTAAAGGCAAGTGTCACCACTGCCCCCCCCCCCACACGAACAGTTTGGTAAACAAATATCACTTTTTAGAGTAATTTGCAACCAGTTTAATTAAAAAGTGGGCAAAAGACGTGGACAGATATTTTTAAAAGGTAGATAAATGTCCACACCACAAGGTATTTAACATGGAAATCAAAACCACAATAAGATGCCCAGCCAGACTCACCAGGATAGCTACCATAATTCAATAATGGCAAATTGCTGCCAAAAACAGAACATGGGGCTGCCGAGATGGAAAAGAACTTAGCAGTTCCTTGAAAGTTAAAAATGTGGTGTATCTATGCAATGAAATCTTTTACAAGAAACAAAAAGAAGAAAATCAAGAGAATGAACTACTGACACATATGATAATGTGCTAAAAAATTAGGCTAAAGAGAAACAAGTCAACAAATGAACATAACAGGTCACGTGATTCTCTTCCTATGAAATAGCTGAAGGAGTGAATGCTCAGAGACAGAGGCTGGAGGAAAGTCGGGAGTCATGGCGGTTTCTTTCTGGGGCGGGGTGTGTGAAAACGCTTCAGAACTAGACGGGAGTGATGGTTGCACAATGTTACGAATGCGCTAAGCCCCATCACTGCCCAGCTTTTATTACCTACTGTAGCCTCGAGTACTCTGGTAGTGATTCAATCTGTTCATTTCCTTTATTATCGGCCTAGCTCAGTGAGAACAAGTTGCATTGAGTCTGTCTTTGATGTCACTCAGCTGAATCATTCGTGCTAACATGGAAAATTCCATGTTACTTGAATTCCACCTCAATTAAAGAAAAAAATATGAGTTGAATCATACCCGCTTGCCAGTGAGGACGATTCTTCAGGGCGTTTGATACTTCAGTGAAGAAGGCCTAGAAAAGGTCTTTTCCTAGGCATAGCCATGTGCTACTTAACAATAGGCACATAGTCTAGAAACTGTGCTATTAAGAGATTTTGTGCGTGGGCACCATAGAGTATGCTGGCAGACACTAAGATGGCCAGAGCGTTCTATGTGATCTCAAGGGGCCACTGTCTGATATGTGGTTCATCATAGACCTGACATAATTTGACACATGATTATTTCAACAACTTTAAAAAAAAACTGAGGAAATGGTCTATTTAGAAATCAGCAGTCCCACATGAAATTGGTAGCCAAGCCTGCTTTTCAGAATCTATTTTCACAGAACAGCCTACTCAGGCCCCCCTGCTGTGGGTGCCATCCTAGCTGTGGTGGTTGGTGAACTAGGAAGACAGGATGCCCAAGTAGAGCACAGGTCAGACAAAGCTTGCCAGGCAGAGTGGGGGATCCTGGTACCACAGAGAAGAGGGAAACAAGGCTGATACTCAGACTAGAGTCTTCCAGCATGTTCTCTGGGAAAACACTGCAACAGACACATTGTCTTAACCTGGAAATACAATCGGTGTGGAGAACAGGGACACCACAGCGGGTTAGAAGAGGACAGCATTCGGGAGGGTGGCTCTTTCGGTTCATTTTGTACGGAATGTACCACACTTACCACGTCACTGGCCCAAACAGTCCTACGAAAGAGAACTGACCTCTGCGCCATTGTGTAGCAATTCTAAGTGTCCTGTTTTCCCTGCCAGCGTAGAACTTAGGAGAACCCCATGAAGCCGGTGGCCTCAATCATATAAAACTTTCAGCTGTCCCTTGTTATATTTCCCATGGTGACCCATCTCCACCCATGTGCTTTGTTTAACTGCCCGTGAGCATATCGCTCTCAATCTCCCGTCTTTGTTCTCTTGTTGCCCAGCTTTTATCACGCTATGCAGCCCAAATACTCCTGTGGTGACTAACTGTTCTTTTCTTTGTCATTATCTGTCCAACTAATGAAACCCCATTGTCCCGCACCTGGCTTTGATGCTGGCTGACGGCCTTCTTTCCAGCTTAATTGTTGAAGAACCTGTCTTAGTATTCAGTATTAATTATTCTTTGTGGATTTGAGCAGGAAAATGGTCCCAGGATGGAATGTGACACAGGAGCAGGTCCAAACCCCGAACACCCTTCCAGAGAGACAGTGCCCAGAGCTCTTTGGTGCTGGGAGGCACAGTGCTGCAGTACTGTGGGTGCCTTTAGAAGCACAAAGACATTGATAAATGGAAGGAGAGTACAAGACACAGGGAGGCAGGAGTGATAAGAAGGCAGAGATACTCAGATCACTACCTCTAACCTGTTGTATTAATATGGGGCCATAGTGGTCACCTTCCATTGTTCGCTTCCGGAAGGCACCATAGTTAAAGCCATGGACGTGGGAATTAGAGGAGTGTGGGTTTCAAGTCAAGCTCTGACCATTACACTGATGATCTATAGGTAGTCTGCATAGCCACTATACACTTAGTTTCCTCTTGAGGAGAAAATGAATAGCAAATCACATTAGTTATCACAATTCCCCACTTCTGCCTTCCCTTTCAAAACTGTGTCTTCTCTACTATATGAGGCTCAGGCTGAGTTCTGAGAGACATGGCTAGAAAGGATGATGGGATAAGACTGACCCTCAAAAAGCAGCTAGGCAGCCAACCAAAAGCATAGTAATGTAGCAGGATACAAGATTAACTCAAAAGATTCAGTAGCCCTCCTGTACACAGATGATAAATGGGCTGAGAAAGAAATCAGAGAAACATCACCCTTCACAATAGCCACAAATAACATAAAATATCTCGGAGTAACTCTAACCAAACAAGTGGAAGACTTGTATGACAAGAACTTTAAATCTTCGAAGAAATAAATTGAAGAAGACGCCAGAAAGTAGAAAGATCTCTCGTACTCTTGTGTAGGTAGAATTTACATAGTAAAAATGGCAATCTTACCAAAAGCAGTCTACAGATTCAATGCAATACCCAGCAAAATTCTCAAAAAAAAAAAAAGGTACTCAACTTCATATGGAAAAGCAAGAAATTGAGTATAGCCAAAACAATCCTGTACAATAAAAGAATTTCTGGAGGCATCACAATCCCTGACTTCAAGCTCTGCTACAGAGCTACAGTACTGAAAACAACCTAGTATTGGCATAAGAACTGACAGGAGGACCAATGGAACCGAATTGAAGATCCAGATATCAATCCACACATCTTCGAACACCTGATCTTTGACAAAGAAGCAAAAAAAAAATTAAATGGTAAAAAAAAAAGCATATCTAACAAGTGGTGCTGGCATAACTGGATATCAATATATAGAAGAATGAAAATAGATCCATATATATTACCATGCACATAACTCAAGTCCAAATGGATCAAAGACCTCAATATAAAGCCAGCCACACTGGACCTCATAGAAGAGAAAGTGGGAAGTACATTTGAACATATTCTTAACGTGACCACAGGAGACCACTTCCTAAATAGAACCCCAGAAGCACAGACACTGAGAGAAACAATCAATAAATGGGACCTCCTGAAACTGAAAAGCTTCTATAAAGCAAAGGACACGGTCAACAAGACAAAATGACAGCCTACAGAATGGGAAAAGATCTTCACTAACCCCACATAAGACAGAGGTATAATCTCCAAAATATACCAAGAACTCAAGAAATTTGTCATCAAAAGAACAAATAATCCAATAAAAAATGGAGTACAGACCTAAACAGAGAACTCTCAACAGAGGAATCTAAAATGGCTGAATGACACTTAAGGAAATGCTCAACATTCTTTGTCATCAGAGAAATGCAAATCAAAACAGCTCTGAGATTCCATCTTACACTTGTAAGAATGGCCAAGATCAAAAACACTGACAACTTATGCTGGAGAGGTTGTGGGGAAAAGGGAACACTTCGGCATTGCTGGTGGGGATGCAAGCTGGTACAGCCCCTTTGAATGTCAGTGTAGTGATTTCTCAGAAAATTAGGAAACATCCTTCCTCAAGACCCAATAATACCACTTTTGTATATATATCCAAAGGATGTTCAATCGTACCACAAGGGCATGTGCTCAACTATGTTCATAGCAGCATTGTTTGTCACAGCCAGAACCTGGAAACAACCTAAATGCTTCTCTCACTCTTTTTGAGCCTAGATTTCTCCTTGTGTTTATTCTCTCTGCCTACCAGCCCCACCTATCCCTCTTCTACCTAGCTATTGACCTTTCGGCCTTTTATTAGACCAATCAGGTGCCTTAGGTAGGCAAGGGAAGACAGCAGCTCATCTTTTCCTAATCAAACAAATGCAGCAGACACAAATGTAACATGTCTTACAGTGGTAAAATAATGTTCGTCAGCATGAACACCTGGAATTCATTTTTGCCTAGCTAAAGTAATATTCCACAACCATTGTTTCCACCCTCAGATGAAGCAATGAGCTCTCTAATTTAGAGACCATCAAAATGCTTACTTCAGAAAATTTGGAAAATTTCGCACCCTTCACACTTAAGGTTTTTGGCATTTCCCTTTCTGTCATTGGTGTGATGCAATGCAACTTCTGCTGTATTATAAACACTGATGCTCAACACCATGGCAATGCCCCTAAACCTATCCATTAGCTACAAATAGCATGGTTATTTTATACCCACTATCATCAACAAGTTGGTTGCCAAACTGTCAGCTAGCCAACTAGGAATGAGTTTGTAGTTGTTTCCTGATGGTGAGAACGTCTGTAGCCTTCTGTTGTCTCCTCAGCCCTGAAATTCCGTCTCACCTCTCCCAGAGAGTTTTATCCCATTATCTTGTTATGCTTGCAAGTTTTTTTTAACCAATCATTCAAACATAATTTCCTATAATAAAAATACCCACATAAAAGTAAATATTTTCATTTCCTACTTTTCTGAGACTGCTAAGTATTTAGTTCTGGACTGAATTCTCAAATTCTACTAGAAGCCACTTGCTCAAAGTGATGAACATAGATTAAGCTTTGGACAAGTAATTGTCAGAGATAAAATATGAAAGTTTGCTGGAAATCTATTTTTGGAGGGCAGCCTCTCTGGAGAGCCATCGTCACTAAGGTTGGGCTGACACCAGGAAGGCAGAGTCCAGGAGAGGAGCTGAGCCAGAAGCTGGCCAAACAGCTGCACTTCAATCATCTCCCACTTGGCTACTTTCTTCCAAAGGTCGAGGGTCCTAAGCTTCTTTTATCTTTGTTTCCTGTTTTGTAAACTGCAGTTAATGTAATGTGTCCTGCTTCCATCTGAGGGTTGTACAAAGTTTCACCCTCAATAATGTAAAACGAAGAGCATGAGATTAGCTCAGTGGTAAAGCACTTGTCAAGTATACAGGAGACCCTGGGTTGAGTATGATCGTGTAAAAATGATCTGTGTGGAAATCTCAAGGTCCAAATCAGGAGCAGAAGGAGAGAGAGCACGAGCAAGGAACTCAGGACCGCGAGGGGTGCACCCACACACTGAGACAATGGGGATGTTCTATCGGGGAACCCACTAAGGTCAGCTGGCCTGGGTCTGAAAAAGCATGGGATAAAACTGGACTCGCTGAACATAGCAGACAATGAGGACTACTGAGAACTCAAGAACAATGGCAATGGGTTTTTGATCCTACTGCACGTACTGGCTTTGTGGGAGCCTAGGCAGTTTGGATGCTCACCTTACTAGACCTGGATGGAGGTGGGTGGTCCTTGGACTTCCCACAGGTCAGGGAACCCTGATTGCTCTTCAAGCTGATGAGGGAGGGGGACTTGATCAGGGGAGGGGGAGGGAAATGGGAGGCGGTGGCAGGGAGGAGGCAGAAATCTTTAATAAATAAATAAATAAAAAAACGATGTGTGCATTGACAAGAAAGTAAAATTGTGCTGATATGCAGTAGCGAGGATAGAAGGAAATGTCTTCTCTGAAATGTTTCTGGAATAGTATGATCTTTACACTTAATTCATACCCCTAGTATTAGAAGAAAACTGAAACAAATTTGTTAAAAATGAAAAAGAAAAACATTAAGGTCCTTAGGGATCTTTGAAGTAATCTTCAAAATGAAATTGAAAGATTCTTAATAAACCTAAAAGGTCTAATCATGAAGATATTTCTAGGTAGGCTTCCAGCTTGGGAGCACAGCCCAGGGAAAACCATCCACTGACTAGTCACTTGGAAATGAGTTTGGGAACCATAGACCCACACCCTGTGTCTGCACAGGGGCAGCTCCTGGTTCAGGAGCCTTTTGTTCTGGGCTTTGAGGGCTGGGCACTGAGGTATGTGTTGTTCTGGGCTTTTGAGGGTGTGCACTGAGGTGTGTGTCTGTGTGTTCTTCTGGGCTTTTGTGGGTGTGCACTGAGGTGTGTGTCTGTGTGTGTCGTCCTGGGCTTTTGTGGGTGTGCACTGAGGTGTTTGTCTGTGAGTGTCTGTGTGTGTCGTCCTGGGCTTTTGAGGGTGTGCACTGAGGTGTGTGTCCATGTGCATCTCTAGAGTAAACAGATATGGAGGAAGTGGCAAGGGTAGGAGGAGAGAACAGGAAAACAGGACGATGCCGCGTGTTTGAAGTCTCCCCATCTTGACTCCATCAGTCCAATCCCCTGGAGAACCAACAAAGTGAGCTGGCTTGTTTGCAGCAAGGCTGGGTGGGCCTCTGCCAAAAGTGGAGGTGTGGCAGCTCTCCCCCACGGCCGCACCTCAACTGGGCTTTGAAGTTGACCTGAACAATTGTCTCATTGAGTGTTCAATATTGCTGTGGCTATAATTTAAACTTGAATCAGGAACAAAGTGTTTTACTATTGAGTAAGTCCTCTGTGAGGAGGCTCTCTGTATACATATGGCTTCCCTCTGTTTCCCCCTTCTAGGTGGTGCAGACATCTACATGCACAGACATATACATACACACAGAAAGACATATGTGTACACACACACACATACTTTGAAACCATTTCTAAGCAGAGCTGGTCAGTGGACCATCTGTGATGCCAGGGCTCATTGCAGGAGCCTCAGAGTGACAGAGCAATTAAAAAATAGTTATTCAGTCTCCCTCCCTCCCTTCTTCCTCATAGTTTTCCCCTTTTCTTGCTTCCTTTTACTTCTTTCTTTGAAAAATGACTGATTACCCTTACTCCTCTTCCCCTGTCCTCCGAGGATAGACTTGAACTTACTATCTAGCAGAGTATGGCTCTGTAGTCCCGCCTCTGTCTGAAGTGCTGGAGTTACAGGCACACTTGTGACAGCAGGCCCAGTTTGGGGTGGAACCCAGGGTATCATGTATCTAACGTAAGCATTCTGCCAATGGCCTAACCTAGTTAGTGCTCCTTTGTCTTCTTCAAACACTAGCACTGTGGGGTTATAAGTGTAATGTCCATTATAAACTATTAGGAGAAACAAAGATAAGCAAAAACTCAACAAATCAAAGAAAAATATGTGAATTATTTCATTCAAATTAATTTCAGTTAACATTCTGCTTATCCAGAATTCCCACACATCTGCCTCTCTGTTATCTCGTGTGTGTGTGCGTGTGTGTGTGTGTGTGTGTGCGAGAGAGAGACAGACAGAGAGAGAGAGAGAGAGAGAGAGAGAGAGAGAGAGAGAGGACCCTCACTTCCCCCAACTTGATTTAACTCTAAATTCTGAATTGAATCTTTCCGTCTCCTTCACTAGTTGATGCTTTGGTTTTGTTCACGAGCAGCTAACTCAGGCTATGGAATACAGCACAGTTTTCAGGCCAGCATTATTGCAAATCAACCCTAAAGTCTATGTCTGAGAAGGAGACATGGGGTTAACAGTTCTCAGTCTCTGCTGCTGTCGGTGCCGTCTGAGCAGGCTTGTCTTCTCTCTCCTGACAATGTGTGATTGAGAAATGGAATTAGCCTCCTCCCAGGGCCAGCACGAGCTTCCCTCCTTGGTTTCCTCTGCTCTCACATCTCCAAGGGGAAGACTCTCCAGGGTAATGGGGTCTGCTTCTGCACAGCACACAGATGCTTAGCAGGCACTTAGGAATGTGCCAACTAGCTTTAGACAGTTCTGGGAGAGAGAAAAGTGTTGATAAAGGCTTGGATATGGGGTGAGAGGATGAAAAAGAAAGAGTGACAGAAGAGAAAGATAAGAAATGATTCTGAGCTGTGCACTTAATCTAACTTTATGGGTCCTAGTCACAAGGCATATAAACCAACCTGTCCCAGTACACATGTAAGGATGCCCCCATGGGGGGGATGGCCATCATGGGACCTGAAGTAAGGCACAGTCACTTGGGGCAGTTGAGAGCTTGGAGTCTTCCATCTGTGTTGCTCTGTCTCTTCAGTTCCTCTATCTCCCAAGCCACATCTTTGAACCACACTCTGGCAATTGTCCCTAGAAGCTTTAATGTCACAACAGCCCTGTTCTGGCCACCAGATCTGAGAATTGTTTCTATATTATTTTGGATTTGTAAAACAGCTCCTAGTGAGCCAGTTTGGGCATGAAAAAAGTGAAGATCCCATTAAAAAGAGTCGTACCCTTGATAATTCAGTCTTAATATCTGAAGGGACAGATGGAAGGAGGGAGGGAAGAAAGGAGGGGAGGGAGGGGGGAGGGAGGGAGGGAGCGAGGGAGGGAGGGAGGAAGAGAGAGAGAGAGAGAGAGAGAGAGAGAGAGAGAGAACAAGCAAGTATAACCAATGCATTGCTAGACCTCTGTCGGCACAGTCTGTTACAGCCTACTGGTTGCCCTTGGGTCTAGCCTCCACCCGAGGATTCGGATCATGTTCTGGGTGGATGGACTTTAACAGTCGCATGGGGACACTCAGGACTGTGATCAGGCTTGTGTGCTCCCTTCAGTCCAGCCTTTGTCACCAGCGAGTATTAAAAAATATATATTAACTTAATTGCTCTATTTTTAAACCCTTCAGTTGGTTCCTTATCTTATTAATAAATCCTTCACATGGTTCATGTGTGAAGGATGGGAAGGTGTGAGCAGGGGAAAATAGACTAGCGAACACCAACAGCAAAGCAAATTCTGGGGGCCCTGGATTCCGCTTTGCTGGTTATGTCTCATCTGTGGTCTCTACTTCTGCTCTAAAAATACTGTTTTCTCAAGTTTTTTGGTTCCTCACTGTGATACTGGGGACAAAAGTCCATTCCAAGTGAGAGATTCAGTTGGGGCAACATGAGTTCTAAATTTTTTGCTGTCCATCTTTCTTTAACAAAATAGCCGAATTAAGTCACAAGTAGAAAAGGTATCCTTTGCCTCTTGGCTTTAGTGGTTCCAGTCTGTGATCAGGAGGACCCATTAAATGCTGATGGCATTGACTGTGAGCCTGTGATGGAGAAAACTACTCCTCTCATGGACCGGAAACAAAGGAGGAAGAGGAAGAGGTCAGAGTCCTCCATCTTCTTCAAGTGTGAAGAGCTCAGGGTTCCCCATCTCCTTCAAGTGTGAAGAGCTCAGGGTTTCCCTCATCTCCTTCAAGTGCATGCCCCCAATGACCTAGGGACTATCCCTATCAGCAGGATGAGAACGGGGGTCCCTGATCAACCTTGGGGAGAGGAATGAAGGGGCAAGAGACACGAGAAATGACGGCAAGACGGGATTTCTGATCAAGCCGTCCAGTTTATTATTTCCTCAGAAGCTGTTATATAGCAAACGGGCAAAGGGGGGGAAGGGAAGGGTGTCAGGGGGGAGGGAAGGGTGTCAGGGGGGAGGGAAGGGTGTCAGGAAACTCAGGTCTGCTGGAATTCAGGTCCTGAGCTGTCCCTAGCTGATAATTAAATACTGAGGGTCTGTGATTGTTAACTAACAAAGGAAAATGCTAACTGATTCCAGAGCCTGGTGCCTGCAGGTCTCTGCTAGGAGATAAGATGCCAGGTTGATTTCCTAGACCCTGCACAGGGGATAGAGGTAAAGACCCCAACTACTAGATCTTACCACCTCCTAGTAGCATCACCCTGGGCACATGTGCCGTTGGGGGACATTAATCAAAACTAAAGAAAATATGAGTGGCGAGACGGTTCAGCTATTTTTTTTTTTTGAGAAGGTTCTGTCTTTATCAATGGAAAGACCCATTTATAGAGTCATAATCATGAGGTTGGAGGCTTTGGAAACTAGAGGGTGAGTTTAAAGCAAATAGGTCAATATGGGGGTGGGGGTCAAACTTTTTTTTTAATTATTTAATTTATTTATTTATTAAAGATTTCTGTCTCTTCCCCTCCGCCGCTTCCCAACGGTTCAGCTATTAAGAGCACTTACTGCCCTTGCAGAGAGCACAGGTTCTATTTCTGGCATCCACACAGTGGCTCCCAACTATCATCTGTAACCAGCTGTCTGTAATGGTTCCAGGGGCCTGACACCTTTTCTCACATAAAAAAGCTCTTGTATCCGTGTGGCACACATACATACACACAGCCGTCCCCCCACCGATTATAATATGCAAACTCACCCCCTGTTAATGGCTAAGAAGTAAAATTGAGAAAACAGCAGCAGTTGAGAGGGTTCTCTGTAGAAAGTTCGGGCCAAATCTGACACTGCAAACAAACAAACGGAACAACACACCAACACGCCCTTCTGGTGTTTGACAATAATCAAATGGTTCCAGGAGGATTCTGAGGTATTTTTTTTTAAATTTATTTATTTATTATGTATACAATATTCTGTCTGTGTGTATGCCTGCAGACCAGAAGAGGGCACCAGACCTCATTACAGATGGTTGTGAACCACCATGTGGTTGCTGGGAATTGAACTCAGGACCTTTGGAAGAGCAGACAATGCTCTTAACTGCTGAGCCATCTCTCCAGCCCCCCCCCCTTTTTTAAAGAATAATTCCAAGGCCTACTTCTGAGTCAATTCCATCTTTAGCTTCATGAGTGAACGGCAAGTGCTCAAAGAATTTCAGCTCCAAACAAACTTCAGGAACTGCTGCAAGTAGACATGACGGGAGACTAACCTCCGAGGAGAGGTCAACCATTTCCATGGTGGATGGCCCCGAGCAGCCCACAACAGTCATCGGGAGGGAAGATGAAGTAAGGTGGCAACAATTCGCTGGCCCGATGATTACCATGGCTTCAGCTTGAGAGGCTCAGGTTGCAGGTTTAGAAGCCCTTCATCCATTTGCACCGAACAATGTGCGTGTCCCTGAGGATGTCACAGGCGGCATCTATCATCTTAACACACCTGGGCCTTTAACAAACTCAAACTCCTCTGCAGGAGCAGACTGGAGCTTGCGCTAGCTGGTTTTTGTGTCAACAACACAAGCAAGAGTCTTTTGAGAGAGGAAGCTCAACTGAGAAAATGCCTCCCTAAGATGTGGCTGTAGGCAAGCCTGTATGATATTTTCTTAATTGGTGATTGAAGGGAGAGGGCCTAGCTCTTTGTGAGTGATGCCATCCCTGGGCTGCCCGTCTTGGGCGCTATGAGAAAGCAGGCTGGGCAAACCATGGGGAGCAATCCAGCCAGCAGCACGCCTCCATGGTCTCTGCATCAGCTCCTGCTTCCAGGTTCCTGCCCTGACTTCCCTCAGTGAGGGAGAGTGACCTAGAGCTGTGACTTGGTTTTTGTCATGGCATTTCATCCCAGCAATAGGAACCTTATCCAAGACACTGCTCAAAGTTTCTTTCATGTCATATACACTCGCTTGCCCCATCTGCCCTCTGGTCCACTTCAATGCTGGCAAGCTTTCTTTTCTGTAGGATTGCCTTTTCTCTCTCCTCATGCAACACACTAGGAAGCTGGGCCTCCCTAACAAAGGCTGTTCTTTATTAGAGGGATTGCTGATAGTGTGTAATCCCTGTATCCTCTGTTTCCAGACCTCTCTCACGAGTTGCACTCTGACCTCTACACATGATATGCACACACACACACACACACACACACACACACAAATACATAAATAAAATAAATTGGAATAATTCTTTTAAGAGTAGAATCCCATATTATAAGTGATTTTAGGGGTTGCACACACCTCTGTCTAGCTGTAGTTAAATTTCAAAGCATATGGCCTCCTTGCCTCTTTTTGCGTATTCTTACTGTGGATGGATTAGGCCCTGACACAGGTAGGTAGAGAAAAAGCAGAGGCATAATAAAAATAAAAGATAAGTCAGTATGTGTGTGGTCTGGAAGAAGATGAAATGAAGTTGCTGCGTCTTGAATTGTCTTTCCTCCAAATTCGTATGTTGAGGTTCTTACCCCCATCACCTCATCGTGTGGCCTTATGCGGTCATTTGAGAAGATCATAATCCAAGAGGGTGGTCACCCTAATAAAAAAGGAAAATCTGGACATAGCTACATGGAGCAAATCCTCCCCTCTGAGAGCTATCTCTGGCTCTCAGACCCCCGCCTCTGGAACGGCAACAAAACCGTCTGAGCTGTCTTGTCTGCGGTGCTTTGTCATGGATGCCCTAGTAGATGAAAAGAGAAGTGGAAGAGATCTGGGAACACGTGAGATCACGACTTCCAGAGATGAAGTCAGGTGAGAGGGCATTGAGTTAGCTCCCAGCGCCAGCCAGCAGGTGGGGCTATTGATTGGAACAGTCTTCTGTGGAAGAAGGCAAAAAAGTTCGTCTGGCTGGATCTTTCCAACCTGTCAAGCGTTCTCAGGTGAGAACAAAGGAGCCGGGATGCATTACTGCGGATCATGCAGACTGTTGCGAAGCTGTGGTCCAGCAGCCCTCTGTGATTCCTGGAAGGCTGGAAAAGCAGGGGGAGAATTTAAATGTTTGCCTTCTCCAGCTACAATGCAAGCCGCTAAAGGGTTTGTGGCCGGATGAGCTGTGCTGTCTGCACAGCATCCTAGATAAAGTTGGGGAATGGTCTTTCTGCCTTGGCATGGTGGCACAGGGCTGTGATCTTAGTCCTCGGAAAGGCAGGGGGAAGGATTGCATATCTGAGGCCTGCTTAGGCTGCACGGCAAACTTCTGCATGTATTGTTTCTTTCTTTAAAGGGGCAATAGCTTTATCTTTTTAAGCTCACTCAAAAGAGATATGCTGCATTTTCTAAGCCAAAGTATGTAGAAAGTTTACATTTAAATCTCCCAGGGATAGAGAAATGACTCAGTGGCTAGAGAATTTGCAGGGCAAGTGTGAGGGGCTGAGCTCAAATCCTCCAAAGCCTCAGGCCCAGGGCCCAGGGCCCAGGGTCCTCACTGCTACACACAGCTGTAGCCCTCAGAGCACACACGGCCCGGGCATTCACGTCTGCACACAGCTGTAGCCCTCAGAGCACACACGGCCCGGGCACTCACAGATGCACACAGCTGTAGCCCTCAGAGCACACACGGCCCGGGCACTCACGAATGCACACAGCTGTAGCCCTCAGAGCACACACGGCCCGGGCACGCACGGATGCACACAGCTGTAGCCCTCAGAGCACACACGGCCCGGGCACTCACTGCTACACATAGCTGTAGCCCTCAGAGCACACACGGCCCAGGCATTCACGAATGCACACAGCTGTAGCCCTCAGAGCACACATGGCCCGGGCACTCACGGATGCACACAGCTGTAGCCCTCAGAGCACACACGGCCCGGGCACTCACAGATGCACACAGCTGTAGCCCTCAGAGCACACACGGCCCGGGCACTCACGAATGCACACAGCTGTAGCCCTCAGAGCACACACGGCCCGGGCACGCACGGATGCACACAGCTGTAGCCCTCAGAGCACACACGGCCCGGGCACGCACGGATGCACACAGCTGTAGCCCTCAGAGCACACACGGCCTGGGCACGCACGGATGCACACAGCTGTAGCTCCAGCGCTCCTACAAGAAGGGAAATGGAGACAGAAGAAGCCCAAGGGTCAGTGAATCTGGCACATACACAGTGCAGAAGAACAGAAGCCCGTCTCAAACAAGGCAGAAGGTGAGGACTGAGGACAAGAGCAGTCCTTTGATCGCCACAAGCACACACACACACACACACACACACACACTCACACACACAATGCACAACAAACACACATACCACCCTTAACAAGTTTTTTGAGGTTATCTAAGTGAGGCGCCTGTATTTTAGCAAGGATGCTGAAACAGGAGGATTTGTGAATTCAAGGCTCATCCGAGCCACACGGCAGTCTTCTTCCTCAACCGTTCAATCAGTTGCCTCGTACACACGTATGTTCCTATTTGTCTGAAGTTATAAACATCCGAATGAGAACAGATTTTAATAATATAAGGATACTAACAGTGACAAGTCATAATAATGCTTATAAAGAACTGTCCGAGAGATGATTTCATTCCCTCAAGATCTGATGTTCTCGTTTTGAGATAGGTTTGTCATCCCTTTTTCTTCTTTTGGTTTTTCAAGACAGGGTTTCTCTGTAACTTTGGAGCCTGTCCTGGAACTAGCTCTTGTAGACCAGGCTGGTCTTGAACTCACAGAGATCTTCCTGCCTCTGCCTCCTGAGTGCTGGGATTAAAGATGTGTGCCACTACCGCCGGCCTTGTCCCTTTTTTACAATGTAGAAAACTGTTTTGCAGTTTGCTAAATGTCCCAGCTAACAGTCAAAGGTAGCAGCAGAGTCAACTTTAGAAGCCTCTTCTCCCACCCTTCCACTCCATCTTCTCTATCTTTAGACCTTAAGAAACAGTTGTAGGGTATAAGGCTTCCCAACCTTGGCCTTTTGGTAGTCTCTGCCCCATTCCTCATTACTCATACAATGTCTGTAGGATTTTATTTTTTAATTTTTAAATATTTTACATGTATTTATCTTATTTTATGTGTGTGAATGCTTTGCCTGTGTGTATATATGTGTACTATGAGCATATCTGGTGCCCAAGGAAGTCAGAAGAGGGCGTTGGGTCTCCTGGGATTGGAGCTGCAGATGGTTGTGAGCCATAGTGTGGGTGATGCGAATCGAACCTGAGTCCTGCACAAGAACTAGTGCTTGTAACCTCTTAGCCATCCCTCCAGGTACCATTCTTTTGGACAAGGTATCATCATGCAGCCCTAGCTAGTCCAGACTCACTATGTGGATCAAGCTGTCCCCAAACTCAGAGATCCACCTGTCTCTGCCTCCCCAGTGCTGGAAATAGACATGGTGCCTCTGTGCCCTACTGGTCCATGAAATGTTAACACATAGCAAGTCACTAATTATACAGTTAGTTTTGTGCGTAGAAAACCTCTTAAGGTGACACAGAACTGATTTGAGTGTCTCTAATCTGGACATTAACGTAATGAGAACATCATCAAATTACAACCTCCTCTTCTATGAAGACTCTATCAGATAGCTCCAGATGTACCCAGTAAGAGCTAATGTAGATGGGCCTTAAGAAAGAGTAGCTTGGTTATTCCCCAGTAAATGAGAATATTTGGAGGCTTAATGTGCCACGAATATGTTTTCTCTCAAGCAAATGTCTAGGTTCAAGATCACAGCTATGAACTGCCTCCACACCCACGCAGGGTTGCCTGCTTGGTCAGGGAGTGCCCTCCCTTCCCACTTGCCTGTTGGAAATAAATGGAGTGGGAACATTCCTCTCCTGAAAGGGGCACATTTCTCGCTGGCTCATTCTGCCCCCTCCTAGGGCTCGGGGCCCTTTGCTGACACAGAGTTTGCGTGTAGGAAGAAAGAACAATCTGCTGTAAAGATTCCTGGTGTGGATCAGAGGCTATTTTACCGTAAAAGGAGCAAAATTATGAGTCTTCTTTAATGTCAACCAGATGATTTTCTCCTTTGCATTTTTCAGCTTTTGCTTATAATTCCAAAGAATTTCTGAGCAGCACAGGAGAAATCTTGGCACTGTCCACAGCTTCGCCATAGTTGACAGTGTTTGCTGGCACGGGGATTCTGGCTGCATCTTTTTACATGTCAGAATTTCCTTTCCTGTAAACCCTTACACGTGGATGAAGGTCCGCCAACTGTGGCATGTGTGCTACTACTGGAGTTTTAGGCTGGGTGTCTTGACCAGGGCCAACAGACTGTGTCTGTAAAGGCTGAGGTGGTTTCAGTTAGTCTGCGGGTCTCATAGCTGTCATTGCTGCAGCAACTCGGATCTGCCCCTGGAGCATGAGAGGAAGGGTAGCTGATCCTGGCCCATGCTCTGGTTTGCATGTGTTCCCCAACAGTTCCAAAGCAGCATCTTAACAGGTCTGACATTTGGGATGACCCAGATCCCGAAGACCCTTCATGGAGCAATGAACCAATGGGGAATCGTAGAATGACTTTGTTGTAAAATGAGCTTTCCATCTCGCTTGCTCTGCTCCATGGTCCGATGTGTTCCTCCAGGTTATGGGGCAGCTGAGCAGACGGAGGAGGGAGGAGCTCTGCACATGGACTTCCCAGGCCTGGGATCAAAGGAAGCGTCTATTCTTTTTTTTTTTCTTTCTTTTTGGTTTTTTGAGACAGGGTTTCTTTGTAACTTTGAAGCCTGTCCTGGAACTAGTTCTTGCAGACCAGGTTGGCCTTGAACTCACAGAGATCCACCTGTCTCAGCCTCCCAGGGATTAAAGGTGTGCACCACCACCGCAGGGCTTGGCATCCATTCATTATGGATATCATTATTAAACCACCCAGTCTGAATTTCACTTCTAGTAACAGAAGACAGGACAAGATGGCATACTGTGTTTCAATAAAATGTCATGATTTCTAGGCTCACAGGGACCTGCACACGGGTCTGTGGATGCTAGAAGCATCTCATAGCAGAGAGGTCTTTCTGCACAGAGATTTATAGCCTCACGCAACTTTAACCCCAGCAACCTCTGTTCAGCTATGAACCACAGTGAAAGCCCCAAGTCATCATACTTACTGAGCATCTTGTAGGTGGTCAAGCCCATAGGAACCTGGGAACTGTGTTTGTCGTGTATGTAGAGTGTTGGTTTGGAATCGAAAGAGCTCATTTTCCAGACTGATACTTGCTGTTGCTCTTTGACACTGAAGCTATTTTGATGTGTGGGTCCGAATGAACTCTTAATGCCATGTGCGGTTGTGTGATATAAAGTTTACAAGAACAGCAGCTTACCCAATTCCAGCTGGAAATGTTTCCGTTCTCTTGTCCTTTATTTCTCTCAGGAGACACTGACCTTGGCACTGGGTGAGCCTCTGTGTGACCTGGGCAGAAAAACTGGAAGACAGTCCTTGCTTCTTGTCACCACCTACCCACGGAGAAAAATTCTCCATGGGCTTCAGGTAGGCTTAGGGCTGATTTGGGAAAGGCGGGGGTGGATATGAAGTGTATGTGTGTGTGTGCGCATGCGCATGTGTGTGAACACGCATGTGGAGGCCAGGATGGTTGGCATCAGGCATCCTCCCCTACCCATCTCCACCTTATTTTGAGGAGTGTCTCCCTGGATTACCAGCTAGGCTAGACTAACCAGCCAGCGAGATCTGCCTATCTCCACCCCATCCCCAGGACTGAGATATGTATATATAGCACTATGCTGGCCCTTTTGTGGGTACTTGGGAACCAAATTCCGGTCCCTGTGCCTGCATGGCAAGAACTGTACAACTGAGCCATCTCCTCTAGACCTTGGGGTTGACTAAATTAGGGAACACCATTTGAAGGGTCTGCTGTTAGGTGTTTTACACACCTCCTTCTTCCTTTTTCTGGAGTCATGTGGGCACTGGTGTATGAGTCTACTTATGGCCATTAGGATAAAACTTGGGATGTTCTGACTAATCTAAAGGTCCTGCTATTCAGAGAAAACACCAAGCAAGGGCTCTGTGGTTTCAGTGTTGTCTACCACAGCTCCAGCTACCGGAGCCCTCTGACTGTTGGCTTTGTACTGTAGATACCCACAGACCTCAGAAGCTCACTTCCAACTGAATCATAAGAATAATCCTTTCTAAAGGGACTGTCCTCTGGGACTTGTGGAAAGAAACAGAGACAGATGGGACACATACCAGACCAATAGAATAGAAAGAGAGAACAAACCTGGCATGGCAGGGTGTGCACAGTTTACAGTACTCAGGAGACAGAGGCAGAAAATGACAAGTTCCAGGCTAGCCTAAGCTACACAGTGACATGCTGTATGAATTAAAAAGCAAGCAAACAACCCCCCCCCTAAAAAAAAGTCTGCAAAGGCTAGGAGCCAGTTAGAAGGCCGAGACTTTCTACCAGGCCTGACAACTTGAGTTCAATCCTCTGGATCCTCGTGGTGGCCAGAGAGAAGAGATGTCACACGTGGCTTGTCTTGCTACCTCCATGCATGTGCCACAAACACGCACAAAATAAACACTTAATATAGGAAAAGCAAAGGCCAGGGATATATCTCAGTGGTAGAGAGCTAGAGCCTGCATTTGAGCCCCAGTATGTTAAAAATATTAACTGATTGAGATGGACGGTGGTGGTGCCTGCTTTAATCTCAGCACTTAGGAGAAAGAGGCAGGGGAACTCTGTGTGTCTGAGGCCAGCCTGGTGTACAAAGGGAGATCCGGGTCAGTCAGAGCTATACACAGAGAAACCCTGTCTCAAACACCCAAACATATATGTTACCCAATTGAGCTCTCCCTAGAATGCCTGCTTCAACAGCACATGTCCTAAAATCAAAATGAGACAGATTGCTCTGACATGCAAACACAGGAAGCATTTTGTTCTTTCCTGGTGCCGGGGAACGTGAGTATCCATGTGAAGAAGAATAAAAATAGATCCAGATCTCTGACCCTGAATAAAAGTTAATTTAATTACAAATGGACCACAGACCATTATGTGAGGTTTGCATATGTTAAACTGATAGAGGGAGATGGCGAGCACAAGGAGATGTGGATGCATGGTGCTTGAAAGGACCCCAACAGCTTGGGAGATAATAGGAAGAATCATGTCTGGCATGGCGGTGCCCGCCTGTGATGCCAGCATTTGGTAGGCAAAGGGCTGAGAGGCAACACAAATTTGGAGCTGGCATGACCTCCATACTGAGATCCAGACCTGGTTCCATGGTAAAACTATGTGTTAGAGAAAGTGGTGTGTGTGTGTGTGTGTGTGTGTGTGTGTGTGTGTGTGTGTATGTGTCTGTCTGTGTGTGTGTGTGTGTGTGTGTGTGGTCTCCATGATGTTATAAAGCTTCCAAGCCAGGTGTGGTGCCTCATGTCTACTGACCCTGTAGTTGGAGAGTTGGGCAGGAGGGCTGGCAGGAGTGTGAGCCCAGGCTGGACTCTACAGTAAGTTCCAGACTAGCCTGGGCTACAATGAAGTACTCTTTTAGAACACAAAGCAAGCAAAACAAAAACCTTAAATTACCAAACCAAACAAAAACCATCATCATCATCATCATCAACAACAACAACAACAATACTTCACAGTAAAGGAAACTAGCCAGGAAATGGCTGCCTTCAGAAGGGAAGTCTCTGACAGTTATGTGACTAACATTGATACCTAAGAATATACATCGTCTCTGAAGCTATGATTTGTGTGCATCATAATTTAATTGGTAATTGATAGTGAGTTGGGTGTCTATTTTTGGTTTTGTATTTGTTTTGTCTTGGGTGATAAAACAAAACGGACCCCCCCCGAATCCCACAACTTATGGTCAAAGGCATCTGGTATTCAATAAACTATGTTACAGAACCCCGTGAAGTGTTGTGCCCTGATAAATGTCCCGGAACTGTGTCAGCTATCCTACTGACACCCGCCTCAAGAGGTTTCCTTATATCTCCCATAGCGCCCTGGCTGCTGTCAATAAAAAGTATTTAGTCAGTTTTCATATGAAAATTCAAACCTTTCATTTTTTTGCCTCGGTGTGAGTGTGTGTGTGTGCACATGTGTGTACATGTGTGTGTGCACGTATGTGCACGTGTGTGCAAGCCTGTCACAGTGAGTGGATTCCCTACCTGCTGAGCCATCTCCTCAGTCCCCAGACTTACATTTCAAATGCATTCCAGCCTCTTGGGCAATTACTGGTATTTTGATTTCCATATCCCAATTACAGTATTCAGGAAATACTTCCTAATATCACCCAGCTTTATTTTTCCATTACCATCTTTTCTTCACTCTCCCATCCAACAAGCTGTAAGTTATGAAAGAGCCTTGCAAAGGATAAGTTTGGTTCCTGGCCTCTTAGTCACTAATTAGCCGCATGCCTAACGTGTCTCTCGGTTCTTAGATGGGGGAGACACTTGCTTCCCAGTTAGACAGGATCAAGTGGGACCATGCAGGCGGAGGTCCCTTAGGATTCCTGTGATTGCACAGGTGGAGGTCCCTTACAATTCCTGCGGTGTTTGGAAATCTGATAGAATAGCTAGGGCTCAGTTTCCCTCTGTAATCTTCCCAATCTTGAATAACCCCCAAGGACAACAGACAGGAAGTCTTTTTTAGTCTTTTTTTTTAAATTAATTAATTTATTTATTAAAGATTTATGCCTCCTCCCTGCCACCGCCTCCCATTTCCCTCCCCCTCCCCCGATCAAGTCCCCCTCCCTCATCAGCTCGAAGAGCAATCAGGGTTCCCTGACCTGTGGGAAGTCCAAGGACCACCCACCTCCATCCAGGTCTAGTAAGGTGAGCATCCAAACTGCCTAGGCTCCCACAAAGCCAGTACGTGCAATAGGATCAAAAACCCATTGCCATTGTTCTTGAGTTCTCAGTAGTCCTCATTGTCTGCTATGTTCAGCAAGTCCGGTTTTATCCTGTGCTTTTTCAGACCCAGGCCAGCTGGCCTTAGTGGGTTCCGATAGAACATCCCCATTGTCTCAGTGTGTGGGTGCACCCCTCGCGGTCAGACAGGAAGTCTTCAGAGGTGCTGTTGACTACACCCTGTTCATCCACAGGATGCTCAGGGTGAGGTCTATCCTTCACATATCTGCACTGCTTGGAGAACAAAGCAGATGGCTTTTATGTCTGACTGCACGCAGTTTCCAGCGAGAAGGTGAGCACCTTAGCTTTAAAGGTCGCTGTCCCCCACTTTGCCCTGTGGAAGCTGCTGTGTTGGCTGTGGCTTCCCAGAGAAGGCATGTGTTGACTGACGCCTTCAAGGCAGCACCAGCTTGGACTTGATACCGTGAGATTCTTGAAGTGTCATCAGAGACAAGCTCCCTTTCGTTTGCTTTATGTAATGATCATTTAAATACTTGTGGTTTTCTTCCTTTTTCTTTTTAAATTGTAAACTTTGTGCTTTCCTGGGTGCTACACACCAACCAAGCTGCATTTATGTTGTACTCGCCTTTACCCTCCAAGCAGGGCTGGGATTGGACATTGTCACTAGTAGTTTCTTGGCCCCCACTTTGTGCCCGGTTTACACCTGTCACGGGGTTTCCTGTAGGCTTCTCATGGAATCTGATTAGGATTCTGTGTGAGATGAACATGCTGAGGTGATGGTGGGACCAAAGTCCGACCGGATTCCTTTCTGCATTCAAAGACCATATCTCTAGTGTGAACTCTTAAGCTTGTGGAGGCGGGGCACTGCTGCGGAGAGAATCCCAGCCTCGTTCATGAGACAATCAAGAGCTCTGACCCCACGCGACAGCTCCAGTCCGTGTCTAACCGTTTTCCATTCAATTTTTGCTTTTGTCTGTGCATAAGGAAAAAACTGAGTGAAGACGTGGTATTTGGGCAAGGATTTGGACGCTATGCTTTTTACTTCTCTGTTTTATTTTTTTATATGTGTGCGTGCATGCGCGTGCTTCCTCTGTGGCCAGAAGAGAGCGTTTCATCCTCTGGCACTGGAGCTGCAGGCAGTTGTCAATCACAAGTTAGTGCTGAGAACCAAACCCGGGTCCTCAGGAAGAATAGCAAGCGCTCTTCCTGGCTCAGCCAGCTCTCAGCTCCACTTTTCAGGGCCTCCTTTCTGTTACCATTTCATCTTAGTTTTACTCTGGAAAATGAACCAGTGTGTTGTTTGCTTTTTCCACCTTCCTGGCACTATTCCAGATTCTTATGGCATTACAGAAGTATCTGCCCAGAGGCATCCCGTGGAGAAGACAGACAGAATAGAGAAGGCTCAAGGATAAATTACACGAATGTGTTGCTACAGAACTGCTAATAAAACCTGCAACAGGAGGAAAGCAGAGGGTGTAATTTGTTGGCAAGACAATTTAGCCCCAACTATCAAGAACTAAAACCACAAAGGAGTACATATTATTTCTTTAAACTGTAAAAGGAAGGGAGACTTGCCAGAAAGGAAAACAAAAAAGTTTTCCAATGCTGAGAACTTACTTGTACAAACTCACAAAGAAAGGTTTTTTTTTTCTTTAGAGTATATTTTCTTTGGACAATCAAAGAAGATTGCATTCTACACTGGTCAAAGTAATCTAAGATTAGGGCTTATCAGATATAGCCCTGACAATGTGGTTGTTTTTTTTCCATTTCACAGGACGCTTGATTTTTATACTTGGCTGCTAAATTGCTTCACCACTTTGGTAGCGAAGTTTAAAATGTTTACTTCCAATACTTTTCTCTCCAATAAGATAAATTCCTCTTTGAGAAGACTGTGTATAAAGAATTAGACTCCGACTTTAATTTGATTCCTTAAGTTCTCAGATGTGGAAAATGTTTCTTTTCAAAAACTGTGCTAATTAAATGATTTAGGATCGCCACTGAAAGTGGAATTTTCAGAATAAATCTGGATGAATAAAGAATAAAGTCTGTAAAATTTAATATATTTAGAGAAAAAGTTGGGGGTGAAGCAGGTGTAGTGATTCCAGCACTTGGGAGGCAGAGGCAAGCGGATCTCCGTGAGTTCAAGGCCAGTCAAAACTACGTAGTAATTTCCAAGACAGCCAGAGTTAAATTCGTGGGCAATGTCGCTCGGAGGTAGAGTCTTGTGTTGGACATGGTCTGGATTCCTTCCTCAGCACCGCAAGTACCAGCGAGCAGCGCAAACAAATAAAAACGTCCAAAGTTGGACAACAATTTTAGAGTGAAAGTTATTTTAAAAAACATTATTGGTGAGGGTTCCCTTTAGGAAATCGGCTTTAACAGAAAACAGAGCGGTTTCTACTCCATTTCCTTCATATTCATCTATTTGTCCCTTAAGTGGAGCAAAGTAGCATTTTCCTGGGGGAGAAAAAGCCACTATAAAATGGGCAGTAAGATACTGCTGGCTCCTGTGTGCCCGGCAGAGCCTTCGAGAGTCGACGAAGCAGTGGTTTGGGAAAAGCCTCCCGACGGCTTTCCATAGCGAGCTGGGACGCCCGGGTGCAGCGGAACGCCGTTTATCGGACGGCTTTTGGGCGCAAACACGCACTGGCTCCCGCGCCCCGAAAACGTTGGGAGGCAGAGTTTGGAGGCAGGAAAAGGGGCCGAAGGGGCGGGCTGCGCGAGCGAGCACCTGCTCGGCTGCTCTCCGGGCGGTCCGGGACGGGCTGGGTGCGGCGGGCTGGCGGCCGGGAGGAGAGGCTCGTCCCACCTGGGCCCGAGCGCCACCCGCCCAGAGCCCGCCGGGCGTGCAGCCAGGGCGGCCGAGGGGCGGCGCGGAAGGGCGGAGGGCCGGGGCCGGGGGCGGGGGCTGCGGCGGTCGCGGGGTGTGGAGCGCGGCCCGGAGATTCTGGCTGGGTCGGGTCGCAGGTGTCACCGCAGCTCTGGCCATGAGGACCCTGTGGATGGTGCTGTGCGCGTTGACACGACTGTGGCCTGGGGCCCTGGCTGGCTGCGCAGAGGCCGGGCGCTGCTGCCCTGGTCGGGACCCAGCCTGCTTCGCCCGCGGCTGGAGGCTGGACAGGGTCTATGGAACATGCTTCTGCGATCAAGCCTGCCGTCTCACCGGGGACTGCTGCTTCGACTACGACCGGGCGTGTCCAGGTGGGTGACTGGGGCTCGGGGTGGGGCCGCCAACCGTGCAACCCCAGACCTCCGGGAGAGGGCAGAGCGCTGGGCCGGGCCGCTAGAAGCCGGGAGGGAGTCTTCTGGTTGCTTCTAGTCCAGTCTGGTCTTAGTCTCCCAATCCCAGGACACCTAAGTTTCCCAGTCCTCTTCATTAACATCTCTGAAGCACCCTTCTTCACCTGGGGCCTAGAAGGGGCGCTGACAGCTTTCGAGGGTGTGTCTCTGGGCCAGTCTTCCCTACAGTTAAGTCAAGTTCACGTATCACGTTGGGGGGGATGGAAAACCGTGATGTGGGCAGGAAGGTGTGACTAGCCCACTTTGGGCTAAGCTTGCCCTTGGGAGAGAGGTGGAGCATAAAGTTCTCAGAGGTCTGCGGTTGTGTTTCCGCAGTGGGCTCCAACAGGGACCACAGTTGCTTCCCCTGAGGTTTTCTGTGCTCTCCAGAGCTATCCTTAGGCCTCTACCGTGTTGTCATCCGGACCCGAGGCCTTTCCTCATTTAAATTTCCCTTAGCATTTCGGTTCTTTATCCATTTGTAGGGTTCAGTCAACAGTGCCGCTTTAATTGAATTTTAAGGAAAAGGAAGAAATGGGAAGCATAATCCTGAAAACCAAACTGAAAGCAACTGTGCTTGCTGCTAATCACATCAGTCCAAAGCCGCACATTGGAGAGGGTTGGAACTCAGTCCCCTCTCAGGTCCTTCCTCAGCATCTCCTGGGGAGAGGACCCACAGGGTCCAGCAGGGACAAGGCCGCTCTTGCCTCTTCGCTCAGAGCCTGTAAGCCCCTAGGCAGGTCTGTCACCCAGGCCTGATACTGGAAGAGCAACCCGAAAAACTGGACGATTTACCGACTGGCTAAGAACTAATTACTTACCTCTGAATAGGGATGCTCTTTTTCATTTTTTTTCCTGTTCCAGGACATCTTGCCTCAGACTAAAGGAAGCTGAAAAGGTCAATTACTCAGGAAATGTAGTGACTCTGAGTCATGTGTCCCCACCCCTGACAGCACCCTAAAACTGTGCGTCTCAGCTACTTGAATACCTCAGGAACACCTCCTAACCAGGATTTGGTTCTGAAACCACTCTTCCATTATAGAATTCCTGCAGCCTAGGGAGGTGTTACCTCTACATTGGTTATGGAGTTCCTGCAGCCTAGGGATGCGGGAAGCACAAAGATGGACCAACAGTGAAGGTGCAATCTCTGCTCCCTAAGAAGTCACCAAGAAGCATACAAGCAGGCACAGGCAACAGTAGAGCAAGTGCCCTTTTCTCTTCAGAGACCCTTTCCACCACAGGTTGCCCGGCACCGTGATTTGCTTCTTTTCCCTCTGTGTCCTTTCATAAGGCGCTGGGCTTCACCTGTCCCTTTCACGCTCTGTACCCTAGCCCTTTCGTATTTTCACTGTTGCACTTCATGGCTCTGTTTAAGTGAACTAAATCTCCGTAACATCACCGCAGTGGATCTGATCGCTGCGAGGGCACCGCGTGGCTGCTGGGCAGGCAGGGCGCACAGCACTAGCGCATTGCCGGAAGTCATGAGTCATGTTCTGAAGGACAGCAGCAGAGCAGTGTGAGAGGCTCCTCATGTTGTTCGGACCTGCATATGAGGGATGCTTATTGTCTCCGAGATTTTCCATTTAATACTTTCTGAGATCCTAGACAGAGAAACTAGGTGAGGGGAGGGGATTATATCTAAAACAGGTAATCTGAAAGAAACACTAGAAGACATGTAGGAAGCCTCATGTCTCTGTTCAGCTGCCTGCCGCCTGCCAGGCCCTGAAGCTAACAGAGTAAACGTGGCAGATTGTAGATACAGCCGGATATAGAGGTCAGGCACTCCAGAGGGATGGGGAGTAGAGGGGAGGATAGTGAGAGGAACTTCTTTCTTTGCTTGGAACTTGCTATGCAAACAAGGCTGGCCTCCAATTCCCAGAGATTTGCCTGCCTCTGCCTCCAGAGTGCTGGGTTAAAGGTGTGTGCTATCACACCTGGCTGCGATTGGTTTCTAGGAGACATGGCAGTGCCAGGCTGAAGCTCTCTCTCTCTCTCTCTCTCTCTCTCTCTCTCTCTCTCTCTCACCTTAATCTGACCACAAAGAAATGAAATACCCTTGTTTTGGCCTGGGATGTAGAAATAGTAAAATCAATGATTTTGGACTGGTTATTTATTGGACAAACCCAGGAGAGTAAGTGAATTTATCATCTTGTGAGGAACTCTAAAGCAAGTCACAGAAATTGCATGCTCGGTGGAGGAACTAAAGCCAGAACAGGGAGTGTGGTGGAATTTAAAAGCCTATCTGCCAGTCCTGAATGCACTTTCCCAGGTCAACAGAGTGCTTGTAGGCTGAACAGGAGCTGACTTGACAGTAGTAAGGCTGCCTGCTGGTGCATGCTCTAGTCTGAAGGTTCCTGTGAAAAGAAGAAGGAAATAGAGGCCACTGGAAGTTGGCCACTTGGTGAGACCGAGCCTGCTTCTGCATTTCAGCTAAGGATACAAGCCAAGGACAGGGTGTAGCTGAGAAACACAGCCTTCTCTGCCCTGGGCAAGCTGGCTGACTCTATGTCAGGGCTGCTGTGGGCCTGCCTCCACTGGCCGGAGTGAAAACTGCAGCTAGAACTGCCTGTGAGGGCCACTCTTTGGCAGAATGCCTCTCTCTATTCTTATGGAATTTTCCCACCAAATAGTTATTATTTGTTTGTGATTGCCTCCAATCTGAAATAACCATAATCCACGATTTTGTCCTCAGACTTGAGGAATGTCAGGTTTAACCTTTACCCTGTCTACTGCTCTTATGGTTTTGGAGAATGAATGCCAGTCTCCTGGGGCTCAGCGTATCTCATGTGTAAAAGGAAAATGACAAGACCAGAACAGGGGACTGTCAAGTGGTCGCTAGAAGGTGATACCTAGAAAGCCCAGAACTTGGTACCTGGCAGGCTCTTATGGAGCAAGTGTTCTGTCATCAGCCTTTGGCCACAGTGGACATTGCTGCATATTTCAATTAATTAAACATTTAACGCTAGAACTTCAGGAGTACATAGTCTAGTTATTCCTATTTGTTATTATTAAGTCACAAGTGTCTACACAGACATGGTGGCAAACACTTAAACACCAGTGCAGTAAAATGGGCGGCGGGGCTGCATTCCCAGCACCCCGGCCATCTGCTCGGCTAGCTTATGCCCCGAAATAACAACACACAAACTGTATTCATTTAAACACTGCTTGGCCCTTTAGCTCTAGCCCTTACTGGCTAATTCTGATATCCCGATCAACCCATCTCTAATAATCTGTGAGCACCGGTCTTACCAGGAAGATTCTAGCCTACATCCATCCTGGGTTGGAGCTTCATCGCGTGTGTCTGCCCGGGAGTAGGGCATGGCGTCTCTCTGAGGCGTCTGCTCCCGAGAGGAGAGCTATGGAGTCTGAGCTCACTTCCTCTTCCTCCCAGCGTTTTGTTCTGTTTACTCCTCCCACCTAACCAATGACGGCCAAGCAGTTTCTTTTTATTTAACCAATGACCTTCCTCCATCACCCCAGCACTCAGGAGGCTGAAACAGGAGGGTCAGAAGCCCAAGGCCTGCTGGATCTATGGAGTAAATTTGAGACCCATGTGAATAAATTAGTTCAGAATCACATTCTCGGGCTGTGACTTGATGGCAGTGTGAGAAGGTCTGGAGTCTGGTCACCAGCACCGCAATTTATTTTCCTCTTTTGCAAAAATCTACCCAAACCCTGGGGGAGAGAAGGCACCAAAATAAAGTAGATGTGTTACTGTTTATCTTACTTATCTTACTATCTGCTTAAGATCAGAGAAATTCTGAAGGGTGAAATTCATACAGCTCAAGGATGCTGGGGAAAGTATGGCTGCCCGGTGTTATCATTTTACAAATGCCAAAGCTGAGGAATGCAAGGGCTCCCATCACCCCCATTCACACAAATGAGGGTAGAGCAGAGGCCAGAAACACAGGTTTTTCTGACCTCAGGTTACAACCTACACCTTTTGAGTGGAATTTGTAGTGACTCCATACACATTCCTGAATCCTGCAAGTCCCCGTGGTTGCTCAGCTCTCAGAAGCATCTAACCTTTCATAGTCTCTTTGTCCAAGGTTTGCCCTCTCCTTGCTTTGAAGTCCTTTGATCTGACAGTATGTCTGACGTCATAAAACGTGTAACTGTGTCTGTATGAGTCAGCATGCTGAGTTCTCCATCCTCGCAACACATTTGGGGAAAGTGTCACAAAGAGATGGGATACTGGCTTTTTTTTAAAAAATCTAAGTTGAAAGGTTTTGTTTTTCAAAGTTGAAAGGTTTCTTTTTCCTCTTATGTAACAATAAAACCTATTTTAACCCCAGAGATCCTTAGATAGAAGAATTATCTTTATTGGAACAGGTAAAATAAAATAAAAATATTATTTCACCTATAGAATAACTTGAGTTGCCAAAGAAATTTATGCTGAAATGAATTATTTCAAAAGATAACATTTTGGGGATGGCATGGGTTTAACACCAATAATATATCATAAGTCTCCTACAAAGAAAAAAATAAGTAGAAAACAAAACAGCTTTTTTGCTGGGTGGTGGTGGTACACACCTTTGATCCCAATATTTGGGAAGCAGAAGCAGGCAGATCTCTAGGTAGAGGCCAGCCTGGTCTACAGAGAAAGTTCCAGGACAGACAGGGCTATCCAGAGAAACCCTGCCTTCTCCCCCCCAAAAAAACAAACAAACAAACCACCACCAACAAAAACAAAAAATAAAACCACCACTAACAACAAAACAATCTCCACTGGGTATATCTAAAATAGCAGGAGAAGGGACAGACCCAGATGTAAGTCACTGCCTGGAATGACTTGGTAGAAGTCTTGCTTGCCCAGTGCCTCTCCCAAGTCGCTAACTCAGGTTCCTATGGACTTCGTGCTAAGGCCACAGAAACAGTGGGCTGTATTAGATCCTTCACAGCAACCAGGGAAAAGGCACAACTATGCTTAGCAGTTATTCACTCACAGGACTGGGCGAAGCTGAGTAGTCCCCGTGTCTCCTGGATCTCCAGGAAGTCCAGGGAACAAACTGCCCCAACACCAATGGGAAAGGAGGGGACCTTGAGCTTATGACCAGGGGCTCACAACCAACCAAGAAGAAGGATGGTTCAGATCCTGAGGACAGAGAAAGCTGAAGCTTCTTGACCAGAGCCAGCACAGCCTGAGGGGCAGCCTGGAGCTAGCAGTGGTAGCCTAGAGTCAAGGAAGGGGATGTAGGTAAGACCCAGGTGACATTTACCCTAGATCAGCACCCCCCCCCCCCCGCCCCAACACACACTCTGACCCCTGGCCAGCACCTTCCCACTCCTACCTCTGGGTCAGCACCATACACACACTCCGACCCCTGGGTCAGCACCCTCACACACACTCCTACCCCTGGGTCAACACCCTCCCACTCCTACCCCTGAGTCAGCACCCCCCAATACACACTCCTACCCCTGGGTCAGCACCCCCCAATACACACTCCTACCCCTGGGTCAGCACCCCCCAATACACACTCCTACCCCTGGGTCAGCACCCCCCAATACACACTCCTACCCCTGGGTCAGCACCACCCAATACACACTCCTACCCCTGGGTCAACACCCTCCCACTCCTACCCCTGGGTCAGCACCCCCCAATACACACTCCTACCCCTGGGTCAGCACCCCCCCACTCCTACCCCTGGGTCAGCACCCCACACACACTCCGACCCAGGGGTCAGCACCCCCAACACTCTGACCTCCCAGCACAACTACTTTTCAGCTACTCTTTCACACGATATCACGACCACTGAAAGTTATGGTCCATTTTTGTCTCATTTAAGTGAGGAAGATAATATAGAAAGGCTAGGTATCTGTCTGAAGGGTCTCCACTCACAAGTGATGGAGCAGGATTTGAACCCAGGAAGTCTGGATCCAGAGCTCACAGTTTCTAAAGATTCTCTTGTGCTGTCTCTAAGAAGTTGGGACGTATGGGAAGCCGAGTACTTAGCAGGGTAAGACCCCGACACTGGAGAGTGAGTGAGTCTTCTGGCATCTGACTCTGTGCTCTTGGGGGGCTCTGGGTCCTGGTCTTTGTTATTCCTCTACATTCACCAGCCCCAATTACGGTGCTTAGGCTGAACCCCCCCAAACCCACCCATGCTAAGAACAGGCTTTACGACTCAGTCCCACAAAGCTTTCTTCATAGATACTTGATCCAACACAATGTCTCAAGCGCATGTGTGGTTACCACCCCTGGGTTATCCATGGCTTCAGAAAGTACTGCTGTCTGAACACACCCATATTTTCTTTTAAAAATGTTTCCTGACAGGCATGGTGTGCAAGCCTTTAGTCCCAGCACTGGGAGGTGGAGGCAGGCTGATCTCAGTGAGTATGAGGCCTGTCTGTTCTACAGAGGAAGCTCCAGACCAGCTAGTGAGAGCTGCTCTCTGTCTCTGCCCTCCTGTGCTCACACACACACACACACACACACAAGCACACACACCACACACACACACACACTCACACACACCACACACACCACACACACACACACACCCCACACACCACACACACACCACACACACACCACACACACACACCACACACACTCACACACACACCACACACACACACACCACACACACACCACACACACA